>NC_083600.1:33577018-36077018 GCF_020882245.1 Rhopalosiphum padi
CTGGGGCACACGTCGTACGACATTGGCCGGTTTGCAAAAGCAACGGCGAGTGACACATTGTACAGTTGGTGCGCGACACGCATTCGATACACGGATGCGGACACGGTTGGCACGTCGCGTAGTTGCCGAAACGCAAGTCCGGATAGAACCCGGGCGAACACTGTTCCACGCACGAGCCCGGGGCCTGGAACATGGTCGGCGAACGACAAGACAGACAGTTTTCGTTGGAGAAGTCGCTGCAAGTTTCACACGACCCGTGACACTGTTGACACTGCGTTCCGGTCCAAAACTGGCCTGCTTTGGTGATTTTAAGAGATTAAAAAAAAAAAATCAAAACATTGAAGTCTTACGATCGTATTAGTCGACGACCGTTTCTATGCGGCAAGGAGCCCGAAATCAACATATTTTTTTTTATGGCGAACTAAACACGTTTCACCATTTTCTCACCTGATTGACATTGTTGACTGCCGGTTTTTAAGCATCGGCCCTTCTTGTTCAACGTGAAACCCTGGTCGCAGGAGTGACATTCGGTTAAATTGCAAGAGACGCAGCCTACGGGACACTCCAAACATTCGTGACGTTTCTGGTGCGGGTAATAAAAGTCTGGGCATTTTGAATGACACGTGCCTTTGAGTTCGAAATAACCCGACTTGCACGTTATGCATTGGTCGGCATTCGGACCGGTACACGACTCGCATTTGGCATCGCACGACCCACATCTGGAATGATTTTTAAGACACAATTATTAATCACGAAAGCATTTTTGTAAATGCTTACATGCATAATATGATGGCATATGAACAGATGAAAATTAAATTTAATTGCTCACTCATTGTTAAAATAATAGTAGTGTCAAAAACTAATTTATAATAGGAAATATAGGATAATTGCAGGGAAATGCATAATTGTTATTGTATAAAAATTTAACAGTTCGATTACCGATCTGAAAAAATAAAATAAAAACGAGAAGCAGTATTGTAAGAAATACTTTAAATTAAGTTTATTTTAAAGTATTTAAAGGCATAATACATTGATGGTTTGTTAATCGTATTTCAGAATTGCTAAAATAATTTTAAAAAAAATGAAATTTATTGTTATATTATATAAATTATTAAATAAAAGTATAATATTTGTTTAAATAAGTCATTGTTATACTTTGGTATCATTATTTGTTCGAAATATGTTCATTCTCATCCTTACAGGTATATATAAATATTACTCATAACATTATATAGAATAATCTTTGTCATTTCGAAAATACCAATGATAATGGTATTTAAATATTTTGCAATGAAAGTACTTATAAACTTTTACAGAAATACTTTAAAAAACTGAGTTGAGGAGTAGGTATCAGGTCGGTAAATTGCGTTCCCGAAAAAGATCGTAGTTATATACTACATGAATTGCGGCCAGGGTATTTTTGAAACAAGTAAATTGCGCTCGGGATATTCTGTTTATTTTCAGTCGGAAAAACGTTTTAAAGATAAGTAACAATCTACGACGATATAGATAATATGTTATTCACTAATCTAATATTATTATAGCAGTCAGTGTTACATTTTTAAAAAATAAACTACAAACCCTGCAACATTTTTAACCATAAGAATGTTATAATAAAATTATATTACCAGTCCTATTAGTCTGAAAATGGAAAGGAAAATATTGATTTGTAAAAATATCCCTATACGTAATTTACGTATGAATAAAAAATATTTAGACCACAATTTACATATTATTATAAATAACATGTACCTGGGTTGAAATTTACATAATTTGTATAAAATATACCCGGGTTGAACAAAATTAAAAACGAGACGCATTTCCGTGGGTATGTATATAAATATACCTATATAATGTCTTCTTACCGGTAATCGTTGGTCTCGTATGTGTTGACAGGACAGTTTGCGTAACACTGATTATCGTGGAGTACCAGGTGATGTTCACAACTAGTACAATGGTCCGGACGACCTTCGCAGCTCCCACAGTTTGGACCGCAAGCGACGCAAGTGCCTTCTTCCGTATCTATACAAGTGCACAAAAGACGAGACGGGTTAGCAAATCGGCCGCATAGTTTGAATACACATATTAATATATTGTATTGTTGGCCAGACAAATGGTGTCGGGACATGTAGAAAATAATCACTTTCAAAATATCCATCCGGGCATTGTTGCAAGCAAACGGCTAAATCTGTAACCCTCAGGTGAGCGGGGGCGCATGTCAAACAGCTATCTTGTCCGGCTCCGGCACAGGTTTCGCACGACTCGTGGCAGGGCCAGCACACACCACCTTTATTCGGGAAACTGCGGGGTGGACAACGACTGACGCAAGTGCTGAAAACGAACGAAACGATGACGTATTCGTAAACATATTGATAACTATGGAATCTGGATATACTCATGTGAATTAAAATTAAAATAAATATATATTTTTTAAATAGATATATAATCTTTCCGCCGAGAAAAATGCCGTTTCCGTTCTTGATTAAGTGAGGTATATTATAGCAGGGATACACGTTCGGATGGGCATCTGGGACGGGTGTATTTATATTATACTCGAAAGAAATGATAAATGATCACATCTGTAAAACGATTCTTAGTGGTAAGGAACCAAAAAAATGGTTGAGATTTTCTTAAAAACAGGTGTCAGGTGAGCAATAAATTTCGCCGTTTATTGAAATGCGTTATTTTTTAAATTACCAGGAAAATCTAATCATTACTCTCGTCTCTTAGCTCACGAGTTTAATATATTATGTTCAATATCCAACCTAAAGAAACTTTTGGATAATTTTTATTCTTCCAAATAATGTTTTTTTTTTGTATGGGAGAACGAGAAAAAAATATCATTCATTGTAAATAGCTCCCACGCTCCATCCAGAATCTAAAAGCAGACACGACTGTTCGTTACGGAGAAGGACATACGTCATGTGGCAAATAATCAATATTCAATTTGTTTTGTAAATTCAAGAATATATCTTGGTTTTTATTTTTAGAAAAACGTAATAAAACAAAAGGAAAATAGTTACAATAAGAACAATTCTAAAATGTATTTTGAGTAAGTTGTAATCTTGGAAATAAATTATAAATTAATAAGTTATAAAGCACCTATTTGAAAATCACCTTAATGTCAACAGATTTTAATTAATTCAGAATTTCTATGTTCTAAAATAACTCATTACACGTAAATGTATTAATTTATATTTTAATAGTTGCACTATCACGTAGTTTTGGAGTTTAAATTGAAAGGATAAGAATAAATAATATTCTAAATTTTTTAAGAATAATTTGAACTGCATTTTAGAGTTAAGGTTTAAATTTTAAGGGCTAGTATATTGATAAACGGCATTTTATTTAATTTTTTATACAATTATAATTTATTAATATATTATAATAAATAAAAAACGAATAAAGGAAAACGAAGTTTCGAATTGAGTTTTTATTATCTCAAGTACAACTGATTAAATTCAAAACTACTATCAACTATGCAAAACGTAATACTAAAATATTAAATAATCAATTAATTGAGAGTGTTTGAAACAAGAAGTGATTATATTAATGCAAATTAACCAGTAAAATTTCCTTATAGGGAAATCAATTTTTTTATCTGTTAAGAAATCTGAATATTTAAACATTAAAATTTAAAATTCTTCGAGTTTTTTAAGTTCAATCACGTTATAGAAGAAGCAAGTACACTTTATTATATTACACTTGTAATAATAATTTCACAGACTACATTAAAACCAATTTTATTATTAGTTTAAGGGTTGTATGATAACTATTTATTTATATTAGTTTGTTTTGCATTATTTTTATTGACTTTCATTATATTCGGAAATTCAATGAATAATATTAAAATAAAATATGAATAAAAATTACATTATTAAATATGTACGGACCGCGGGGTCGGCACGGAGTAGTATCAATGCAATGTAGGTATATGCATAAACAACGACACATATAGTAGTATATAAAATATATACTATTAAAAAAATATATTTGGATTTTATCCAAAGTTTGTCCTATTAACGTATTTACGTGTGGTTTGTCAAATTTGAAATTTAAATGTGGTCAATTCCACCAAGTTACGATATCAACATTTTTCAAACATGGTTGATAAAAAAAAAAAACCGTTTTTGACCTCAGGATACCATTAGTTTGATATTAATATATAATGTATAATAATATCACGATCATTTTTTCCTTCTCTAGAAGTTTAATAAAAATAATTGGCAAATAAATATACTGAACTCTATGTATGGGTATCATTCCAATTGTTATTATTTTAATAGATAGTATATATATTATGTACATTGTACATACAGCAAAGCTCATTAAAAGTAAATTTGACGTCAAAAGAAATTTTCAGACGAGAGGGACACCGTCAGTTCGATAAATATATTAATAGTAGAATGCGATGCAAAATTTATATTTCGTTTATAATGGTTGTGACGTTGCCTTAAAGTTCAACATTTCAAGACTGAGTATTATACCCAACCCTATGTAAACGCCCACAAACGTATTGAATTTCACGCGCAAAATATATAAAATGTCTAATAACAACGGAGAAAAAATGCACAGCGTAGGAAATAAAATATTTTTTAGAAAAATAATAAATATATAACAAACGCTGCAAGGTAAGTATTAGTACCTATATATAAAACAAAGAATCGGTTTTAAACGGAATATGGCACGCGTATAAACATAATATTGAGATTTCAATAATATGTTATCGAAACACAAAATTTGTTCGGAGACGAATAAACCTTTTCGTCGACACGTATTTCGGTTATATAATGTTTAAATTCCAACAATGTGTACAGTACCTATTGCAGACGCGCAGCCAACAGGATAAATTAGGAGACGACGAGTTGCGAATGAAAAGTTCTGCTGTAGAGATAACAACGGTTGAACAACTGAGAAATCGCATTACGAAAGTCGCAAAACACAAATATACGCCGCGCCGCACGCACGAAACACAGTAATAATAGTGTTCCAAACACGGTTATGTTCATTAATACAACTTTGCATAGCTTTCGGAGGTGACCATGTAGAACATTTAATGTGAAGGTAATGCATGAAATTTAAAACTTTCTACTTAGTTATTTATTTATTATTATTTTTTCCCCTTTTTCGATTTTTTTTTTTTTACTTCGCAAGTTTTTTGTTTTTTTTTTTTTTATAAATTTGGGATTGACAGCTCCCTAAAAGTTTATTTATATTTTAGTTATAAAATTGTTCGGATAACATATTTTTTATTTTAAAATACTCTCACAACTTTTCATTTTATCCATTTATTTACACATTATATATTTATATTTATATAATATATATATATATATAGGTGCCCACAACATAACATTTTCAAAGTTCTCTAATTCTATAGTGGTGTTTGTTTTTTTTGAAATGCGAATGTTTAAAATATTTACTACACTACGGCCAACTTATAGAAATAGTATATGTGCTTCTATTTTCCGTTCGAAATATAGTTAAAATCGCGTATGCGTGCGTTGTACCATTGTATATATATATATTTTATTATAGCCGTTAGGTGCGCATACCTAACTTTGTTTAATGCCAATGATCGAATTTTGTTTATTATTATTTCACGGGGGTTGCATGGCAAAAATACATTGCCGTAACAGTGTAACACTATAATAATACGTACAAGCAAGCGTAAAACCAGCGCGTCTGTTTTATTGTGTTTACGAGTTTACCTCCATTCCAGTAGGGTTTTTTGCGTGGTCGTATTTATATATATATATATATATATTTATATATACGGTATAAAAATGTGTTTACTTTGTTTGTTTGTAAGAGAATGCATAAAATATAAACCTTAAAAGATGACTGAATATTATGGACATTTCTTCTTTAATATTGAACTGAAAACATATAGCTACACTATATAGAGATATAATTTATACGTATATATATGTGTGTGTATTAAAGAGTAAAGTTCACGTTTTAATAAAAACTATAGGTAGGTAGGTAGGCACATAACTTACAAAGACGATGTGGTTAATATTGTGATTCATGATCGGTTTAATAATATGTTTTATACTCGCGATGAATGATTGAGAGTATTAAATAAATAAAATAAGTTGCGTCGCGTATAATATGTAAAGGTCAATCGCGTGATACTATAGCGCGATTTCAATGGATTCATTATGAGAATAATTTATACGGTACGTTTCTATCGCGATTTGAATTCGCTTTTATTCAACATATTGTTTATTCGGTCGTCGAAACCAAATGACTAGCAGAATGATCATAAATAATTATTTCTAAGTGTTGAGGAACTAAATTTCTCTCCGTGTATTATACAAGAACGCAGGCGTCTATATACATAATATATAACACGCACAGGTATATAACTCGATTACAACATTACGGCATCGGTGTTACACGACAAATCGGTTAGCACGACCGAATTCATGACATTTATTCACGTGTATAGGTACACACCGTTGAAATTATTTCAATATTTCTTCGCATATACGGCAGATATAAAATATGATCGCACGTGGCGAGATCAACGATTATTATTGATTTTTGACGGTTCCTTGGATAGTAATCGATAATAATCATTGCGGGCACCCGCTGATGCATGCACCTTGTATTATAATTCCATGTCGTTAAATAACCGTTACAGCTATACCGAATTAGCACATATACAAATACCGAACGTCGTGTAATAATATTATATTGTTGTCATAAACGTTACGTCACATTGTCGTGTCGGCGCGTATACACTCGTGATACGATAATAATATATTCTCATAAAATATGAAAATACAATATTTCACGTTTGTTGTTAAGCAGAAAACGCCCATCCGCCAGTTGGTTTACATGACATTTAAACAATATAATAATATTATTATATATGCATTACAATAATACAACTATCCACGGCAATATATAATATGATAACGTAGATATATGTTTATAGTCTTACTTGTCGAGCTTAAAGTTTCGGCAGCCGACGCACTGCGTGGGACCTTTGCCGTAACATCCAAAAGCGTCGCACTCGGGGTCGCAATCGTGCAAAATCGTCTGTCCGTCGATCGGCCTTTCGGCGGGGGTGGTCTGCGAGTTCGAACGCGTGCTGGTGAGCGACGTGACTGACGTCTGCACATTTATAACATATAAAACAAACACACAAAACAATGCGCAACATTAGTCGTTATGTATGTATATTACACGGCTGCAGATGTGTATACAATACTGCAATTTCAGAGAAATTTCACCGAAAATGTATCAAGAAAAAAAGAAAAACAATGGGTTTTTCATTAGGTAACGGAAGTTGGCGTATGTTTTTGTTGTTTTTGCGCACACAGAGATCAATTGCAATTGCAATAAAATGAAAATAAAAAAAAGAAGGTCTTTGAGGAATCAAATGTCATTTAATCCACGCGAGGATTCTTCGGATCGGCTTCTCGTCGCCGTCGGGGGGTCGTTAATACAAAAGTTATTGATCCCGAGCTTAAGGAGAAGTGCGTTACGTCAGTGTTTTCAAAATGGGAACGTGGGTGCGGACGATGGCAGAGTAACTGTTGGGAATGAATGAGATAATTTGAGACGTTTGGAATTATTTCTACGTTTTACATAATAAAAGAGGTTAAGTGTATTGTGTGTATGTGTGGGGAAAGGGGAGGAGGATATACTGGAATAACGAACGATCAGGATAAGTATATAGACGAATATTCGTCAGGTTTAACCTCGATTTTATCGCTTGACTTCGACACTTTTAAAGTGTTTTTTTCAAAAAGAATGTCGAAATGAGGAAATAGAGTTGAACATTTATCGTATGTATTATTTTTTTACGATATGTACGTCATACGCGTCATGCAATATCATTATTATTATTTATCAGCACTCGTATGTCACGAAAACGTATCGAGGGTGTTATATTATTAATTATTTTAGTATAATGTATTACGTAGGCTGTAGGCGATAATATAATGTTTGTTTATAATACTTTAAATTATAACAACCTAGTTAATTAATTTCAGAACCGAGCGTATGTATCCTCCAAACAAAAATATTCGAATAGAGTGATATGTATATAATACGTATTACTTCACTGTCTTAACATTTAAACATGTAGAACAGAATACACTGTATTTGAGTAAATTAAATCGAGTAGGTATGGAAAAAAATAATTTCTTCTTCCAGCAGAACCCCCTTTATGGTCTTATAAATTATCGATTAGGTTGATGAATAAATTCGTCACAAGAACCGCACAGTCCGTTTGTAAAGTCAATATAGGTCTGTATATTTATGTCACGGGTGTTTTATATTAAAAAGTATCTTTTTTAATAAATTGCACAAGAGAAAAATAACAAATTGAAACTTCCGATATTACTTATAAGTTTTTTTGGATTATAAGACTGTTATTTTAAAGCTCCGTTAACCGGTGGTGCACATTTTGTATATTTTACCTTAAATTTGATAAACTGTTAAAACAAATATTTTATAAAAAGGCCACGCATGAGTGAGTATTACGTGTGTAGTGGTGAAATTTGTTTTTATCACATTATTGTTTATATAGCTATCTATCATTTCCCGGGGATCGAGCGCTAGAGTAGGATGTATAAAGTCATCTATATTATTTGCAGGTTCCACGAAGAAATAGACAGTTTCATACGCTAAATAGCCATTATTTGGAATTTAGAATTTATTGTAGGTATTTACATGATTTATAATATGGGTAGGTATTTGGAAAATCCGAGGAACACTTTGTAGGTGTAAACATGTAAAATGCGCTGTATGACGAGTTTTCAGTATAATATACTGTAATGTAAAAATTCTGTAAGTATTATCGACATAAACCTAATGATATAGTAGGTATACAAAATTAAGTTCGTTCATTAGCCGACGACAAATATACATGAATATTTTTTGTAACGTGACCATAATGCGGAAATGTGCTCGATGTTGCTGTATAATTTTGTTTGCGATACACTCGATTCCAGTATTCCAATGTGCTCATCAATATTTTCGAAAATTAATAAAAAAACAAAACGTTTCCGTATATTAATCAAGCGATTAATAGACGTTATATCCACTGATGGTTTGATGAAATATTTATTTTTGCACACAAATTTTTTGATTCTCATTTTGATTGTAATCGCTCTGATTAAAATGTTAAAATCCATTAGGCAAATCCACGGTGGCAGTTAGAAATTCCGAAAAATTATTTTCGTCAAATCAGTGCAAATTACATTCTTACACTATTTTCGACTACCTACGATGGCACAAATTACACACCCTCATTATGGTGTAAATCACAAGCTCCTCCTAATCGTACGATTCTCAACGAGCAATTTTTAGAGCGTGTTTGGAATCGTGAGCAAAAATCGGAGATATCTCACCTCGATGTCACTGCCGGCGGCGAACACGTCGGGCAGGTTGCGGAAACCGGCGTGCGACAATATTTCGGCGATGTACGAGTGGTCTATGGACGGGGAGCCGGACACTTGTCCGTTGCCGCCGCCGAGCTGAGAGTACGGGAAACCGGCGGTGGAGGCCTTGGGCGGCTGCGGCTGGAGCAGCAGTTGCTGTGATATGGCGAACGGCGGCGATGGTTGCGAGTGCGGCGTCCGCAGTCGTATCGGGTTGGTGGCCGTCCCGTAGAATATCAGCTGCCACTTCTTGAGTATGCCGGGCTGGTTGACGTGACGGTTGCCGCCGTTGTGCACGGTCATCGTCCACGTGCCGTCCACCCTTTCGCCCCAGAAGTGCACGGACAGGAACGGCCAATCGTCGAAGTTGGAGCTGACCACGTCCCGCGGCCGTTCGAACAGTAGCGTGGACGTGGTGCCCAGTGGCGAGGTGAGGTCGATGCGCAGGTTGCCGCGCGGGAAGAACCGCAACGATATCTTGCACTGCACGTGCTCGGCGAATCGCACCTCGTTCAGGCTGCCCACGCACCCGCCAACCTCCATGGTAACGGTCATCGTGCTGCCCGGAGTCGGGTCGATTTGCCTGCAAACATTAATTAAAATATATAATACATGTATGGTGTGTACGCATAAGGTTTATAGCCAATACGATACTACGGTCACCGGATATAGTATATAATTATAATTTAGTGCATTACAAATTGATAAAAGGTACATTCAAATCTCAAATATTCAGTTATCATGTATTATATAATGCGACTGGCTGGTCCTCGTGAATTTACTCCTTCTTAAACTCAGTACTGCAGATTTTTAACACAGTCGTTTGGGTAGTTTTTTGATCAAATATAAAATGCGGGTCTAAAATTATACTCAATCACGTATAATAGTAATAACTATTTTATTTTCTGTAACAAAATGGCAACCCTATACAAACGAAATACCACAAACCCCCCTGTGAGCCCCTCTTAAAAATTTAAAAATTGGAATTGCGATGCACATTCTTGGGTTTATACAGCTTATTTATCTATACGACTGTGAATTGCCTACGCATACACACACAAACATCGCTTTTTTATAGATTTACTACAATGTTGTCTACTTCCCGATGTTACATTTTAATAATATGTATATAAAACATATCTTGTTGAATACAGTTTTAGTGCTTAACAATATTTTCACAGTCACAATTATTGTACGTATACCTATTTAGAGAACACCACAAGCTATAAAAAAATTATGTTTGAACGAATCGAATCGATTTTATTTAATTTGAAATGCATAAAATAACCTAAATAACCCTATACCCGGTACAACATCTATAAACCTCATGTCGGTAGAACGAAACTAAAGGGATTCTATATAGGATTCATTTTTCATTTTTTTTAAAGGGATTATTCGACTTTAAATAGTAACTCTGTTAAAGAGCTTCATTGAATTTGATTCTGGGTGATGACTGCAGATGACTGAAAGTGTATAAATGTGAATAAATATTATTAAATTGTAGGCCAGTGGTTCTTAGACCTTTTGTGTTGCGCACAGTCCTGTTCAAATATACGTTTGGAAGCCGCCAGAGTTTATTAATTAATAATAAATTACGATTAAAATATTTGGTTTGACAGGGTATAAAAAAGCAGGTAGAATAACAAAAGCCCGTAAGCAAATACAACTCAAACATTAAAATTGAAAAACGAACTGAACATAAATATTGGGTGTAACACCATATGATATGCGTACATATAGCTGTTATACCGTTGGTATGACAAAATATTTTTCAAACAATTCTTTTACGAATTTTTTTATATAGACGATAGATGTAATACACGCATATTATATTAATTACCAAATTAATTTCAATAAATCAAAGATTTAACGATAGACTTATGAAAGAAAATTACATATTTTACTGAAGAATTTAAATTCTTGAAACACCGATCTTGAGGTTTAGAAAATCTTTGAACACTATAATTTTAAAATAACTGAATTATAACTATCAGAAAGATAAAAAAAATATACTAAATTAAAAATGATATTAAATTGTTTTACACTTGTATATATATGGCTGGACAAATTTCGAATATATATAACTTGACGGGAATTCATGATATGCCAGGGAAAGATTGAATGCTTAGAATATCAACAATTTCATGAGAAATAACTAAGTATTATTTATTAACCATTGTGTTAATTCATGACGTACTTATTTCAATTAGATATTTAATTGTTTTTTTAATGATATGTTTTTTAAATATTTTTTTTTTTAGAAAAAATGCGTTGATCTTTAACTTCTAGGGTGGTTTTTAGTAGAATATTGTATCCAGTTGGTACTTTGGCGGATTCAAAAGTAAATTTTTAGGATATTGGATATTTAAATAAAAAATAACGCTTCTAGTTATTTTATACTTCTATAGTGATCCAACAAATATTATTCATAGGAACTTTTTGTAGTATATAAGTTATTGTGTATATTAATATTTATTATACAAAATACAATTTTCAAAATATTTAAATTCTTAATTTAATTTACCATATAACTAATCGGAAAATAAATTAATAATAGAAATGAAAATATATAATAAAATATCCTTAGAAATATAGGCTGACTGCTTAATTAAAACACACACACATATAGATAATTTTTATTAGAATTTTACTGTATTATTTGTGATACTATAATTTAAATAGGTTCTCTAGATTCCTATTGAATTTGATTAAACTTTTGTCAAAATATGCAACGATGGTATTGTACATTTGTATTCCATTAAAGAAGAATTGTATATGTATCGTGATGTGTGTATAGCCTTTAGATGTGATGATAAAATATTAAGTTAAAACGTGACAAAAATTTGAAATCAATTGATAACTGGTAAATATTAATATTTAAATGACGCTTATCACAGCAGTTATACCACAATACCACAGAATAATAATAGTTATTCAGTGAGTACAAGTAGTCATAGTGTTGTAGCTTCATTCTATCATAAAAATTAAATACATCATACCCAAGGCCCAATACATTCTTTGAAAAGAATTTCTTACCTATCAACTTAAACATCCGGTTGAAGAATAATAATAGTTAAATTATATAATTGTATTGGTATGATTCACATTTATTTGAGTTGTACTTGTATATTTATTTATTTATTTCGGCATGAATGCCGTTACTCTATTACAATAAAATATGTTTTTTCAAACATAATTATTTTAACTTAAAATTTGTATTTAAGTAATTAAATTATGTATTTATTATTTTAGAAAAGAATAACATCAAAATATACGTTTTAATTTTTTATGTTCCCGTGAACGATTTCGTCATTTCAGTAACCCTATGAAAATGTCCCATTTATGAAACGCCATTTTTAATGTTTTAAAATAGAATTCTACACCGAGCCGATATCAAGCTCAAATGCGCCTTTTCGTATCGACTGTTGATATTGCGGCGTCCCCAAGTTCATTATGTTACTAAACATACGCACGTCAACGACCATGATATTATAAATCGTCTTAAAGTTTCGTATAGAAAATAAAACAATTTAGGTACCTATATCCTCTTACAGCAGGTTTACGCACGGGCGGTCGATTATAATTCATATGGATAATATAACATATAATAATTATATATTGCACGTAAGCACCTCCACAAAGTTCGTATTATATATAATAAATATTATACTTAATATGTGTACCGTTCGGTCACGGACGAGATGCTGACGTTAAATTATACATCATCGGGGTTCCTCGGGGAAATAAACACTTTTTTTCTTTTATCGTACGCTCCGAGAACAAGTCGGTCTCTCTCCTCGATTTTATTTATATTTTGTTTTTTAGCGACTGCTGCGAGCGCACGTTTCACACACACAGGAGTGTGTAGCTAATATACACCCTATATATATATAAATATATATATTATATGCATACATGTATAATATACATTGTATATATATATACATAATTTATATAAATATTATTATAAACACACACGCCCATCGCTATCGTTTATGTTTCTTATCTTCGCGGTGGTGCGTATAGTATCTACGTAGTTGTATAATGCATGTATAATATTAATAATATTATATAGGTTAAGTACTACGATATTGCGTCGAACCGAATAACAACAAAACGGCAAGGTAAAAAAATATAAAAAAACAATATCGGGTATACCCACCTTTCTTCAGCGATCTCTTGGGACTTGCATATGTGTTGTGGTGGCACCGTCGTCCACTGTTCGGCCAATGACACCATACCGCCCGCGTCCATCAGACCGTACCCGAATTTGTGACTCACTATAAAAATAAGCAAAAACAAAAACGATATAATACAAATAATATATGTCTACTATATTACGGACAATACATAATAATATACACGAGTATATTTACGTCATACATTTATTTTACGCGAGCAGGTACCTACATACCTATAAGTATATATGTCTCATTAATGTATAATGTATGCGACGCACATGTCCAACATGTTACGAACAGGCTTAGGGTTAATTGCATTCGATTCGGTTCGCGGTTTGCGGATCCCGTGAAACGTCACAGCAGCTAAATAGAATTTATTTTTTATTTTACGTTTGTGGGTTTTTGAACGTCCATAAAATCATGGCGATGGACACGAACTGTTTGAATATAAAATATGCGGTTTTTTTTTAATTTTTTTTTTTTTTTTTAATAATTGAAACGTATACGAGCAGCAATCGATTTCAATATTTTTATATTGTTTTCCATCGGGTAAAAAAAAAATGATTTTCAGTAATATTGGTACTATTATTATTATTATTATATCTGTTGGAATGTAATGTGTCCAATGCCTTATTGTATACGGTCGCACTGTCGCAGTGTTACTACGTGTGAACGACATCATTCGAGTTCGAACAATCTGTACAAACACTACAACAAACACTTCGCGGAAACGAGCAAATTAATGATCCATCTCAAAATCAATTATGAGGTTGAAATAAATATAGGAAATTGGAAAAGTAGACGTGCTGTCTTAAACAAATACGCATTTGTTCATAAAACTGTAAATTATATTGACTCAAAAACTGTAACCCACATACAAAAATTAAATGTCGCTGACGAATAGTGCAATAGACAGACACACACGCACGCACGCACACACACACACACACACACACACACACACACACACACACACACACACACACACACACACACACACATTATATATACATATATGCTACTTGACAATAGAGTAAACGAATAACATTTACCTACTACCCCTACCAGAGAGACAATTTAAAAAAAAAATAATAGAGATTTTTATCTATATCCATGGATATTATTCTCTATGACTATAATATAGTTTCATTGAAGAAAACTGGGTCATAAGATTTTATTTATACTTTCTCGATATAAGACACACTATTGACCGCGTTTTAGTTTTTCCGAGAAATTAATCGATTAGCATATAAAAACTTTAATCTGTGAATTCAGAATTACTCATATACTAAATACAATTATTCTTATAAGACGGTATAAATAATTCATCAGAACACACATGCGGATAGAAAATACAGATTATGTTAAAGTGGAAACAAATCGTAGGGGGAACTATATAGATACTAAAAATGTATAAGCGTTGGTATATACTATTTAAATATTTATAATACATAACATATTATATTAATTAAAATTTATCTAATAACCAAGCAAATAAAATATTAATTGATTTTAATGTTAGGAAAATATTAAATTTCTATGATTATACATAAGTATTCATGAAATAGCAATAAAATATATAATTTAAATATGAGAACTTAGGCATTTCATCTTTATTATAATAATATAGTATAAACAGTTAAGAATATATTAATCTATTTTGATCGATTATTGACTTTTTTAATTCTGTTCTAGGATCTATATCCTTATTACTTATATGACGTAAAATCAATGTAGACTTTTTAATATTTTTTAAATGCAGTATAATATCTAGAAATTATTTTTGTCAAAGAATAATTGTTGACGAGATATTGATGCACACATAATACGCATTATACATTTTATGTGCGCTGTAAATAACATCACAATAGCAAAGGATAGGGTTAAATTAATAAAATGAAAGTATAAAAGGTAATTGGTTGACCTATATGTTTAGGTACACAGCTATACGAGTTTAGTTGTACTTCAATGTGCAGTTGTTTGTTTTTAATTAATTTGAAATGTTTATTCATGTAGATATTTCGCAGCAAAATAGATGTATTTTGATATAGAATATTACTTTTTTTGAATCTTTAATTTACGAACTGTAGGGATTTAAAAAAAGAGGTTTGAACTATGAAATATGTCATATTGGACATGCATGAATTAACACGTCAAAAAAATTGACTATAATTTACAGTAGTTCAGTAATTTCATATTTAGTATGAATAAATAACCTATGTAGCCATGTAGGTATTTCAGTATTCGTTATCTATAAATAGGGGAAATGATCAAAGTAAGTCGATTATTAGGACTGATGAGTGATGAATATAATTATTTACAGCTGGTTAATGATGTTTATAGATTAAAATTTTGTATTAATTTTAATTGATAATATTGTTAAAATAATTCTAAATTTATTACACGTAATAATGGTTAAAATTATTATTTAGATAAGTAATGGAATTGCTATATTATTTTTACTAGTAATTAGTTCATAATAAAGTCTCAAATGCAATTGCATGTTTAATCTATAGATATATTTATACGAGTTTATGCGATTATGGATATGTCATAAACTTTTAAAATTATAGGAGATTTAACCCCTCAAAAAACATTAAGTAATTGAAAAAATTAAAAATTATTTATTTACATTCTTACTAATGCTTATTAGTTCTTAAAAATCAAAGAACCTGTGATTAATGATGATTCACCAAAATAACTAAATATTTACCTATTATACAAAATCATAAAAAAATAAAGTACCGAAGTAAATTATATATAATAACTAAACGGGAGTTGATAATTGTTAATAACAATAAAGGAATTATGATAGTGATTAAACTGCGAAATGATTAAGCTTTTAATAATTACTTCAAATATGTTTGAAACATTTTTACTTATTTTTTTTAATTTTTGACCTACATTTCAATTTTCAAGCTAATAACATTGATTAAATATACGAGTGTTGAAATATTCATAATTGAATAAAAAGTTTAAATATTTTGTTTTTGAAATTGCAGCTTCGTGGCTTTACTCAAGTAATTCATCAAAAGCGACATAATTATTTTATGCGTTAACATTTAGCTGTTGCCAAAAATCTATAATTATATTTATAGATAATTACCAAAGCTATCAAATACAAAAATTCAGTGTCAGAATATAAATGAAGTAAATATAATATATTATATATAATATGTGAGTGTGTATGATAATTCATTAAATGCAATTGGGCGAATGCCAAATTAAATGTTACTAAATTAAACATAATACAATCAACGATTTGAAAACAAATAAAATACAATAAAATCACAGTTTTTAAAACATTTTTGTTTTGAAAATAAACTTAAGCTGCAATAAAATTGTTATCGAAAAAAGAAAATGCTTTTAGTAGAGCATACGACGATATACATGACGTCATGCTTAAATTAATACATATAAATCCTTTTAGTTCATTGGATTAACTAAATAATGTATACTAATGGTATAAAAGTCATAGAAAAATGTAATTGTTTCGAATTGTTTTTTTTGTTTGGAAAACGAGATGGTTGGCGTAATTGTTTGTTTACGCCGTAGATATGTAGAGCGTTAAATTGTTCAGTCAAAATTAATCAGAAAAAAAAAATAATAATAATAATAAATAATACTAATAATAAATCGGTTTTTGAAGACATATTGGAAATCTGAAAAAATAAATATATATATATTTTTTAGCCTATCAACAAAAAGGGCGTTGGCTATATTACCCAAACCGAAGAAATATTATTTCGAAAACAGAATTCTCTTCGATGAGTTTATTGTGCACTGTCGGACAGTCACGTACACATGCCACGGGAGGCCGCCAACGACCAGTGGTCAAGCACAGAGTATAACTTTCTACCATTCCTCCTATTGACTACTAGAGTCGGTAATGTGGTATGGATATTTCACGATCTAACCCTCCCCCCATCAACACAAAAATATATTATACATTTATAGCGTAAGTGTGCGTGTTTGTGTATGGTATATAGTCTATATATATATCTCAGCGTATATACTATTGTATGCTATATTCACTACCATACTACTTAAGTTTAGCTCACCTTTACGACCCACTCCGTTGGATATCCAACCTCCTTCTCGTTCCAGAGGTGCCGATTTAGACGTGAGCACCACAATGTATTGCATATCACGCCATGTCAATGCAGGGTTTGCTTCGAGTGTCAGTGCGCAAAGTCCAGCAGCCAGTGGAGCAGAAGCCGATGTTCCTGAAAATAAACCATTGACAAGTTTGAATATAAAGTTTAAATTTGATTTGTGAAGGTATATTAGTTTTATATGATATTCTATTTATGTGAATGTGTGTTATACCGTTATTGTAAATGAATCGAATAATATTAAACCGACTAAATGCAAATTTAGGAATCAGAAAAATTATTTAAAAAAAAAAAAAAAAATAGAAAGTTTAAACTATTTAAAAGAAAATCAACCTAAGTAGCTATATTTTGCCATTTAGAATTATTTTGTAATAATGAGAATAATTAATTTGTGTAATTCGTACATAATCTTTTACGCCCATGTACGAGGCAGTGGCGCCCAAAATAACAAACACAATTGATTCTCGAACAATTTTATCAATATGATACAAACTCAAAACAGACAAATGATTAAAATGTGGTTTTTTGAATGACATACAACTGTGTTGGAATATAAACAGGAGTTTAATCTAAAACTATGTACAAAAGTTTGTCAATGCTCCAGGGACGACAACCTGTAGATGTGTTGTACAACTTTATACAAGGATAAGTTAAATACGTAAACTGAGTAAACAATAAAAAAAAAAAATATGTGTACTTGTATGATAATAAAATAATAATACAAATTAACGCAAGTCATTTTCCCAATTTAATTTGAAGAAATTAAATATAAGCAACCTAAACACAGCAATCGCAGCGAGTTGCGCTAAACAATTTTGGTCATATCCCAGTACATATTAATAATAATATTGTTAATATTACTTCAATGTGATCTGTGAAATGTACATTCGATATAAACTTCAAACGCAGTATAATATTTAGTGATAGTATCGACGGCGTTTCATTTAAAATCAAATTTACCAGTATGTTCTACGGTGCATATGTGATCGGGTCGTAATTTGGCATCCATGTCCACGGTGGCCACGCTTTTATCGTGTCCTGGAGTTCCAGAGCTATACGTGGTCGCCAGGGTAGATGAACATTCTTCAAGGTACCAGGGTTTGTAACTAAAACATAAAATACATACATATATAATGGTAAAAATGCAGTCAGCTCGGACGCTCGGTTCTTATAAACACATTACAAATGCATGTACGTGACGAGATGCTTCTCTTTTAGTTTGTGATTTGCCTAACCCCAAGATCGAAGGGAGAATAGAAGGAATCGCCTCAAAATTTCAGGTTATATAAAACGTTAAGAAAACTATGGCACTTTGCTCAGTTGTATATTAAAAATGTCGAGCGTACTTCATCATAGAGTTGGTGATGGATATGTTAAATATGAATTCAACGATAACCATTGTTTTTAAAAAAAAAAAAATAATAATTTCGAGAAAAGGAGACGTGTAAATCAGGATTAATTTCTAAGGATTATTTACCTAATATTATAATTTATAATCAAGTTTTTCGATTGAAAACAAAAATTTAAATCAACATGAAACAAAAAACCCTGCTAAGTCTAAAATTTAAAATAAAAATTAATTTCATATTTTGATTAAACATTTTAAATTTGTATGGTTACTTTTTTAAAATTGCAACAAGAAAATAGAATTAATTTTGTAAAAACTGTTTTTCCATAAATATTCCATTTTCCGCTGTTTGTTAATTATTAAGAATTCCTCACGTTTTATACCCACGGTATCAATTAGACTAAATTGAATACCAGAAAATACCCTTAATGTCGAAGATTAAAGTACATGCTTTACTCCTAAACCATGATGATAGAAAAATATTAACATAATTTTTAAAATAATAATATATTTCTTACTCCGTTTAGAATCTAAAACTAATAATTACAATCGATAGAAATTAATTTATTTTGAAATTACTTGTTTATGCAAATTTAAATAGATTGTAAAAAATAATCGATTGATGATATATATAATTCTTTTTTAAAATTGAAAACTAAAAATGACTAATACTTAATCGTTTCCGAACATAATAGATACAAAATTATTTCCAATATAGAAATTAAACTCTGTGAAGATGCAAAGCTTAAAATAAGTAGTACTAGAATAGATGACACAATGCATTTAAAATTATAACAGTAAATTACAAAATTATTATAAAACTGGAAATGTTATGAATTTTGATATTAAAATGATTTAGGATGAAACACGACTTATATAATATGACTTTATATAATCATTTGAATAACAATAACATACACTATCTATATATGCAGTTTCATTTCTATAATACACCATTAATATAAAATATTGATGATTTTCGATTTATTATAAATGATATATGTTATAGTAGTAATTTCGATTTCGATGTATAGAAGTTGTTATACTAGTAATACTTGAAATGTATTATTAATATTATAATATTAAATATAGTTTATGGACAAAACTCAACAAATATTGCAAATATTTTTTTTATTCTTCAAATTATTATTTGTTATCGTATTAAATATGAATATAAACACCGATAACGCATTACACATAAATATACAATCTATATATTTTTTTAAAGTTACAATTTTGAGTTTTAACTCTCTAACAACACATCATTTTGAAATTAATAGCAAGATGTAATCTCCTGATCCAGGTATACTAAATTCAGATGCGCCATTAATAGACATGGCTAAGTTGATGGTGTTGTACATAAATGTATAACTGATGAGATAATCATTTACTAAAGACGATTATTTATTAATTGCATTCTATATTACAAAGCCTGAGAGATTGAGAAACAATGATAGAATAATGCCATTATAATGTTATTCTGATTTTTATACTTGATAATATTTTAATTTTGAATAATCATGAATTCGTGTACAACAGTTTAAAAAATTATGCAACCTAAATTAGGTAATAATTATTATAAAATTATAATCCAAGAAAGACTAAACAATACATTTTAGTTACATTAAGTATTTGATTTGCAATAATGAGAAATGAGTTGTTCAAAAAAACAATAAGTACGTATATTTCAAATAAAATAACAAAATAAGCGGTAATTATCAAAGGTTTTTAGTTTTTATTAACATTTACCAAATTTGGGCGTTTTTTTCATAAGATAAAATAATACTTTTTTATTAGATAATAATTAATTCGATACACAGTTCACTTAAATCTTTTTGGATTTTTTTTGCCATACAATGTTTATTATAATATATATACATATATTTAATCACTTATAAGGATAAGAGTATGGCAAAATTACTTTAGTGTTGAAAAAAAAGAAGTAAAAACACATTGTAATACCAACAACTTTTTCTCTCAAAACTTAAGAATAATATGTTATAGTTTTTATTTTTACGTCAGTGTTTTTTTTTTTTAATTTAAAACGATTCACTTAAGGGGCATTTACTAAAAAAAGGTTAAGTATTAAATTACAAGTCACGGAGTTAAAAGCAACAAAAAGATAATATTACAGCAAAATACTAATAACGTTTAAATATACATATACATATATATACACACACAATCCAACTTAAGTAAAACAAAGGCATATTAAAATCAACAATTCACCATCATCTAATGCGTTCGATGTGGGCCGTTTTCTATTAATTTATATATTGAGGATATTACAAGTGCGCTTATCACAAAACGATCTCATTATGCACTCGACAGTGAGTGTTTTTCTCAGATCTTTATGCTTGATTTTTGTTTTGATGTTCAATTATAACATTTGCTCTTATTAAACTGATGTTTGCACAATAAGAAGGTATTCTCAGTAGAACTTTTACTTGAATTATATTTTAAATATATTTTTGTTTGTTTTAAAAATTATCAATCCACCGGTTTTGGACTGTTGCATAGGTTTTTATTTTTTTCAATGATATTTAGTTGATTGTATTTAAATCGTATACTTCTTTACGGTAACGCCACCATCGGCGAATACTGAATACCATTTTTTCTGTCCCGGTATACAGTTTATATATCAATCTAATAATAAAAATAAAATGTTTGCTCGTAAAATTCCAACGCTTTTAGCTTAAAACAATTTCGTTTCTTGTTCTACCTATTCCATTGACGTATGCACATAAAAACCCAAGCACCTTACTTCAATCACTCCAATCATTCTCTACAGCAACATAATATTATGTTATAACGTGGAACTGACGAATAGAACAATCCGGCAGACACGATCGTCGTGGTAAGATACAGGACTGCCGCGGCGAGTCGAATAGTGATTGGTTGGTAAAAAGAGAGCTGGCTCAGGACTGATTTAGTTATGTAAAAATATGAGTTCACCCCGCCAAAGCATCTCATGGACCTATATTTTCAATATTTGACTGTTGAGAAATCGATATGGTTTAATGTATGTCAAAATAAATCGAATAGGCTCCAAATTTCCATCAATAGAATTTATTGTCATAAAAATAGTTATATTTAAATATATATATATACTTTAGTCAAATGTTTTAGTCACGAACGGTAGTTTATGTTACGAAAAGAGTAAAAGATATTCCTAATCATTAAAATTTAAAATTTCTTAATTTTTCATCTTATGAACGGACTTAAAAGAGTATTGACTGGTGATATTTAGTTCAAAGATTCGCAAAAGACATAACATGAAAAACTATTATGATTAAAAAATAAAAATAATATTTACAAAACATTATACAATTTTAATTGGGATTTTTATGGATAACGTTTAGAAAATATATCTATCGTATGATATAAAAATTATAATATACACCGGTAGGTAAATTTTACAGTGTATAAAATTATGTAGGTATATAATATATATATATATATATACTTTTTTGTACACAGTCCATTAAAAAACAAACTACAATTTGATATAAGAATATACTATTTGTTTAAAAAATCCAGGAAATTATAGAAGTATCAGTATAGTATCAGTTAAATATGATAACTATAGTTTTCTTTGGTAAATATATAAGTGGTAATTTGTACATATATCTACAAAGTTTTTAATTGGACTTATATAATTGATTGCATTGTGTGATATATGATAAGAACATACTTTATTCAAGTTATAATTGTATTATACTTAAATTATATAAGCCGTATTTATCGCTAAAATATTGTTTAAGTTTTACATATTTTAACAATCAATCGGTGAACAGTGCGCGAAGGGTGGGGAGGCGGAGACGAAAACAAGTTTACGCTTGAGGACGTCAATTTGCTTGAGCGCGGCTCAGTCGAGGCGATTTTTAACGTCAGATGGTTTTTGAAGGTCAATTATAAATACGCATTACCTATATAAATCGCTCATATGCAGTATGAAGTAATATGTGGACTTAAAGTTTGTCCCTCGCGATCTCTGCAGCGAGACGGTGCGGTCACGGAGTAATAATATATTCCGGACAAACTTGAAATGAATCGATCGGTACGCGCCAAAATAGTGGCAGATTATATATTTTATGTATAATACATGTACGTCTATATATGCATAATACACGCGTGTACCTATACGTACGAAACGGTATATACTACATGGTTCGAAACCTTTCACACAAGTATAATATCCTCACGACGAGTTTTGCAGTGGCTCAAGGTCTGAAAAGCCTCGGGCTTTCGCGAGGAAACTACGGACGGACGTGACACTCCGAATGTATATATACGAGTATAAATATATATATATATATATATATTATATATACGTGCATGTAGCCGGCTCGAAGTTTGCGTTTTTCCCGATGGTTTCTGACCCCCCGCAGGGTTTCCGACAATAAAAGAAGATTTTCGTCGACGACGACGACGACGACACGCTGCGTCGTACGCACGCACTACATCACGCTATATATGTATATATATTTGCACTTCCCCGTCCATCGTCTTGCCAACACCCGTCAACCCCTTCACACACGTCATCACGACTGTTGGTCGCCGTTTCGAGCGGACCGCCTGACATCACGCCTCCGCGCGCTACACGGAAATCGCCATCGGCTAGGACTTTGAGAGGTTATTGGTTGTCCGACGGGTAAACACGCCGACGTCGCCGATCATGACGATGCGCAGTTAATAATGAAATGCAGTTATCGATATACCGTAAACGGTTTTGTCGTACGTCCATGCTAGTTGGTTTCAGTTTTTAATTTGGAAAACGTCGTCTTCACATTGTTTTTCAAAGTGCTACCGAGCCCAACGAATACCTATTTTAGTAAAATGTAAATATGTACATACGCTCAGATTTAATCCCGGCGCACTATAACACAGTCGCTTTAAAATATGAAACAATCGATCTAATCATTCAAGACATTCGCCGGGTTCAGAAATCCAAAGGATACACATTAATAAAATGTTTTCAGTTTTGATATATCTGTATACGAAAATTATGATAGCAATATTTTAATATTTAGTGTTTTGCACGTCTAATTTACACGGAGAAATCAACTCGGTTATATTCTTAACCAGCGGACATAACGGGATTACTTAATTTCTTAGACGGTTTAACATTTTTAATAGCAGAGTTCGCACAGAAGTAACATTTTAGAATATTACATTATTCATAATATATAAGCTGATGAAATCGTTTGCACTTAAAACAATTAGATAATAAGTTAAAATAAAGTTACTAAGAATTATACTTGTTTGTTGAATGTTACTTACAGTTGCCTTAACCTTACACAATTCTATATTTCTAAGTATTATTATAATAATGTATTATGAACAACTCTAACAGAGTGACAGAATGATTTAATACATCAGTTTCCCCATATTGTTTATTTTTATACTTGTGAAATTTCACGTATGTAATATTTTTATCCTTTTTCCTCCGATTTTTCAGTTCACTGCGCAAAATATTAAAAACAAAAAAAAAAAAAACATTAATTTTTCATTTCGAACAGACAGTTCCATTAAAAATAAGATAATGTCTTCTATTTTTAATCACAGATCAATAGATCCTAATAAAAGAATATTTTTTTGAAGTTACAACATAATTATCAGTAAAATAACTTTCTCGCCGCTTTCAAAACATAAGTTATTAATTATTATAATAATATACTGAATGATAATTAATATACATTTGTTTTAATTCAATAAATATATGTATTAAAATTTGCTATAACTATGTTGTTCACTTAATGATTGGATGATCAGTTCATATGTTTTCAGTTAAGAAGATTATTTTACAAAATATAATTTAAAATATATATTAAATAAATATAATTTTTCGATCAACTGTTTTTGTTTTTTTTCCTTAATCTTTATTCCGTAGTGAAAACTTGGATATTATAGCACCACTTGAATTATCATTATTATAATGTAATAATATTATTAACAAGTTATAGATATTAGATACATAAAAGTATCAAAAATAATATGAAAATAAAATAAGATTTTAATACATTAAAGTGGTTAATATAGACACTTAAAGTATACTTCAGAAGAATGTTTTGTATTGTTTGTAAGGTTTAGCATGTTTTTATTTATAAATATAATTGTAATTTATAATTTAAAACTAAATTAATATAAATATTTTTTTAACTGTAAAATATATTGGTAAATATTGAGAATTATTATTAAATTATACGCATATACGTTTGAGATTTTTTGATTGTATTTTTATTAATTTTGATGAAATGATGAAATTTATTTGTACCTCTACAGTAAAATGTTATATTCTGAACAGTTTATATATTCAAATAAGAAGTTTTACGCTACCAACTAGACCTGATAAAGTTTGTAATTTAAACTCCATAATAACAATATATACTCGTACCTACAGGTAGTTTAATAGATAATATAAATCTAAAAAATTATAAATTTATATACAAGAATAAATAATTGTTATACAATATTGTTTTATGCCGATAAATGCCCTATAAAGAATGCAATTATCCGTCTTATTTTATTGTTATATATTAATTCTTATTTGGTACTAGATTTATTTATTTTATTTTTTGTCTAAATTAATCTACAACTTTAGGCTACAAATTGGTTACCTCTGGGCACCACTCATCCTAAGGACAGCCTTGGCTATAGTACAGAGCGCAAGTTATCTTGATATTAATTTTTATTATCATGTCTCGTAGTATAAATGTAATATAAAAAATATCAACAATTTATTCATATTTTATATTATAATAATATATCATACTTGATAAATAATACGTTGATTGTTAGTTTTCTTATAATCAATACACGAAAAAAACCATAAACTTTTTATTGATTAGATGATGTTTTAATTTTGTTCGAAAAGTACTTAAATAATATCTATCAGTTTTTTTATTTTCATAAATAATATTCATATTTTTTCAATTACTGTTCAAATTAGTGATTTTAAAAAGTTTTTTAAGATTATTATTAATTTCCTTTATAGTTACTTTTTGTTCGTGTAGGATTAATTTGTTAATTTTTTTTTTTTAATAAAAACCATTAAGTACACCCATCTTAGCTTTATAGATGCACACATTAACCTATTGCTATAATTCAGAAAAAAAATGGTCAGTAAAACATTTAATGTTTTTTGAAGTTAACAACAGATTTTATTTATTAGAAAAATGCTTTTTTCAGGTATGATCAAATTTTTGTTTTTGTCTAAAAAAATTTAACATTTAATACAAGGTTCTTCATTAATTGTTCTTATCGCATTTAAAATTATTGAAAGTACATAAAAAAAAAATATTGTTAATTTAGGATATATGATAGGTACATCCATTTTGAATAAGCGAGTATTAAATTAAAATTTTAAAAAATTAATCAAAATAACGAAAATGTACAAATTATTTCGTAGTTAAAAATGTATAAAACAAAAACTTAAACAGTATAAGTTTATACTCACTGGAAATTAAAAAAAAGTGTATATAAAAAAAAAAGTGGCTAAATTTTTTTTAAGAGATAATAATAAAATAAAAATGAACTATAGAAACTTGAAAAAATTTACTGTAACTTAAATTATCGTTTTATATACTCAACGCAATTTTAAAAATATTTGGTCAAATTTTTGGCTATTTTTAGGAATTTTAAATTTTTAGTTTTAGATTCTGAACGGAGCGCGGAGTGATGAATGTATTGATTTTACAATGATGCGTGTTTTTTTTTTTTATTTTTGTGTCTGTCATCACGTTTTGGAGTAGTAATAATCCTTCGATTTTCCACTTCAGCCCCTCTTTGAAAAGGAAAATTCATCTAGTTGGTACTTGGGGGGGAGGGTCAAAAGTAAAAAATTAGCATAACCACTTTTCGACAAAATATATTGATTTTGCTGTAACTCAAAAACGAATCATTGTAAATACTTGAAATTTTCATCAAATGTGTATATTATAGTTATCTATTTACGATTAAATTTTAAAAATATTTTGACCTTTTTTTAAGCTAATTATAGACAATATGGACAATTGAAATTTTCGACTTTTTTTCTTAAAACGCCAATAAAAAAAATTTGGCTATCCAAAAAATCTTTAAAATTTAATACAAGGTTTATTATAAGTTGTACTTATCGTAGTAAAGAAAAAAAAATCAAAAATCGTTAGTCACAATTTTTGTTTATAAGCATTTAAAGTTCAAACATTTACAAAATATATCAAAATCGCGAAAATTTGCAAGGAATTTTAAAGATGAAAATTCATAAAATTTTTGTGATTTATACCTAAGGTTAAAAAAAAATTAATACAAGGTTATCCATAAGTTTTCCTTCAAGTAACTGTAAAAAAAAATTCTAGTGTCAATATAGAAAAAATGTTATGAGCGTATGAAATGAACATTTTTTTCGAAATCATGTAAAATAATGATATATTACAATTTAAATAATATAATATATCCTACTAATTATCATTGACTGACAAATCATCTCCATTCAGAATCGTTTTTCGTATACAATGATACCTGTCATTGCATTCAAATTTAACACATCCATTATAGAGACCAGTGACTTACTCTCCATCTCTACTATACATCAGAGCGATACCCACTTGCCCACATTTTTTTTTTTTTAAATTGTTTGACTATGTAAAAAATTTTGTAAATTTAAGAGCAAATCAAAAATAAGTTGTTTTTATAGAAATTTAAAAATATTAAAAATACAAAATGATGGTATTTTTTAGAAATTCAAATTACTGAAACTATTATTTTCTATACTCAATAAATTTTTGTGCATAAAATACACCGATTAGTGTTTTGCATAATAATGGTAAATCTATATATATAAATCTATAGATCATGTATATCGTAGTATTTACAAATATTTATGACTGTCGTTTGTTAGTGAAATGTTTCACTTTTAAGAAGCAATTTAAATGTCTTATACCATCAGTGTAAGTACCTACTTTTCTTGGATTATTTGAAATTGTTCTATTATTCACAATTCTACATAATAACCAATTAAACTGAATCAAATACCATCTAGTTTAAGAATTGATCTCTACTTCATATACCACATTTTATTATATAGATGTGAACATTTATAATTTATACTTTTGCATACTTAAACATATATTTCAAATTTCAAAAAAATATTCTTTTATAATTATATATTATATTACCATAAAACTAATAGGTTTCGCACGACAAATTAATAATAATTAATTAATATAATAAGTGTAATTATTATTATAATAGATTCATTCAAATTTAACAGTACAGTTTATGTCCTGATTTCAAAACTACAATCAGAAATGTCCGATCGGAATTTGTTTGGATATCATTGTCGTGAGAAGTTTGAGAATTTATCAGTTCTTATCATGCGTTGCACTGTTGTTTATAACCTCTTAATGTTCCTGACGGGTCTAGTTGTTAAACTCGAAGTGGTTGCGTAAGCGCGCCAATAAGACAAAACTGATAAATCCAAAAGTGGTTAGGTATTACTTAACTTCTATACTAAGTTGTTAGTATTATGTATTTGTATTAAATAATAATGAACTATACATTATAATATTATCATTTAACTTAAAATTTGAAGTATAAAGGTATATATGTATTGATAGTAAAATTATTTTATGGTAGACATGCGAATTAATGAAAAATAAATTTGATTTATAATACTTTATTGTATTTAAAAGGCTAATGATATAATAATAATAGACCATGTGTTACACTAACGTAGATATTTTTTTGTAAAAATGCTATAAATATTTAAAATTATGCTAATACAATTTTACCAACCAATATATTAGACCTATGGAATATTTTTATTATGATGGTAAGTAATAAAACATATAGATTACTATACTGATTCAAATTTTCACATATTTAAGCTAACGAATTAATTTAGTCAAGATGTTAGGTGTGCAATTTATAGTTAAATAACTATAACTATATATTGATGAATGATGATATACATTTTAATATACTTAATTTCTTAATTTCATTCAGAAAACCACTTGAGATTCATATTGTATATTAAATTCATGCAATATAATTATTTTTCTTATTATATTCACTATGTACGAGTTAATGAATATAAATGTCATTAAAATTGGTTTATCTATAAGTAAATCTGATTAACTGAATTCAGTAAATATTAAATTTATTTATACATTGAAACATTATATTATTAATTCTATAATTAATTTACCCTGTATACCAAAGAGGTACATTCTGTGAATTGTAGATTATAATATAAACAGCTTATATTAGCTTACGAGAAACGATGGACCTCTCAAGACTGTATGTACACAATTATATGTAAATATATAAATTTATTAAATACTGTTTGTAGGTATAGGTAGATAATACTTATTGATTTTGTGTTTTCACATTCTTATCCTGTATTAATCAGGATTTCATTTATACAAAGATATTATAATTTAATTGCATAATAATCGTCGCTTTCGCAAATATACAGATGGAATACAATATGGAAGTAGTACATGAAATTAACGCAAGGAAAACCTTAAATCGATTAAAACAAATGAAATTTTAAGTTTCGGCACAGGCATTACCTTCTTATTGTTATATTGTTTTAAATTAATTATTGGTTACAAAGAAAAAACAATTGAATATATTTCCAACACCAATGTTGATATAATAGATTTTTTAAGTTTATATTATTGAATATTATACGGAACATGAAAAATATTTCGTACAACACAAATATAAAATAACAATATTATCTGCAATAATGAAAATAATAATAAAAATGTAATGGGTTACTAAAATTCAGCTAGGTGTCTCCGTTAGCATTATTATTATGTATACTGTTGTATTTTGTTTCAAATGATTTCCCAGTGAAAAATTAAAAAAATTCTTTATACTATAGTATAACTTACTAATGTATCACAATCGTGCAGTTAATAATAATAGGTAGTAGTGTAGTTTGATCTCAAAGATGGATGGAGTATGAAGAATATGTGATTTTTGTGAATAGAGTACGATTATTAAGAAAAATGCCACTAAAAAAAGTATAAGATAAACGATTATTAGTGATGATGAAGATTATGAGAATAATGACTTTAATATTGGTAACATAAAAGCTGATAATGAAAAAGCAGTCTCCTTTTGTTCTGGAAAATGTGATGACTATGTAGTAAAATTTAATGGTTCGGTCTCTAAAATCAATCTTCAATAAAAAAAAATAAAATAAAAATAAAACGAATAAAGAACTGATGCAATGAATATTGAGTTTAAGAAAGTACGAAAGGATACAGATTACAGATATTGGATGTAAGGCACGCACTTATTGGCACTACACAGTGTTTTACAGTAATTAAAAATTTGCAATCATGCATTTTAAAAGCTTTTCTTGAACTCAAGTTCCTGTGTGTTATGATGTTGATTTTTCAGCAGTTTTAAGAAATTTCTTGAACAATTACTGAGAAATTTAAAAAAAAACGGGGTTTTAAAGTAAATATCAGTGTTAAATTTTTAATTCATAAAGAAGCTACATTAAACTGTTGGAGTTTTAGTTTTAATATTTTAAGTAATACTTAGCTAAATTTATTTTTGTTTTAATTGAAAAAATATTATATATAATAAACAACATTGAAATAAATATATAAAGTTATAAAACTATCCCAACTCATAATATACAATGATAGAATAATTAACAAAAATATAATATTATAGTTAAAATATAAAAAATTGTACAGCATGTGTATATTTTATACTTAATACATGTTTAACATTCGCATATTAAATTACAAAATTGCCAACAACGTTACCCTTAGTCTTATAGTCATAACAAATGGTTATGTATAGATTGTATAGTATATCAGTTATTAATTAAATTTTGTCTTATTATTATATAATATTTCATATTAAAGTATCTAATCATTTGTGTATAAACAGAATGAACTACAATTGTCTACAAGTAACATTATTAATTTACTAATCCGACAAATATTTGCTAAATAGCTACTCCACATTCACAAATATAGTTTATACAAGGCTTACAATAATTATTATAGATTATTACAACCATAATTTGTAGAAGTAATGCAGTACTGTTACAATAGGTTTATTTGGGTTCTTATTAAGCAGCTTGAACATTGAAAACGTTTTTGGTGGACGAGTGAAGTCAATATTTTTAAATATTTAAATATATGATTTCAAAATAAATCATATAATCACTTTTATTAGATTAGTGTGAAATTATTTATATTAATATAAGACGAGCTCGAAACCGAAATAGCTACAAAAATGTTAATATTGTATTAGTCAAAATTATTTTTAACAATAAAAGTTTAATGTGTCTCTGAAGTTTTGTGATTTTAGATTTTCTCAAACTTAATTTTGATTAAAGTTTTAAAATCTTAAAGTTTAAAATATCATTGCAAATTTGCAACGTAAAATAATAAAATAACTAATAACTAATTAAAAATTATTTAAATTATATACAAAACAAATTAACAACAAGATTCCTCATCAATGAGCTGATTATATTTCTTCGAAATATGTCGAATAATACTCGATTTTTATAGTATTCTAGATTAATTTTAGCCAAAGAATTTTACTATAGATAAAGCAATATTTATTAATCATTTTGAATTAATCTCTTTGTATAGAATAAAAAAAATACTTATTAAATTGTTTATAATATACATGTCAATTTAAAAAAATACCGGTACTTATTTAAGACGTTTTTCAACAAAATTTATAAAAAAAAATAATGGTTTTATAATTTATTAAAAGTATGTTAGTAATTATGTGAAACGCTATCCTTGTTAAAGTTATATTATAGAAGGAACGAGATCACGATATGTAGGTAAATATTTTATATTTGTTTTGATCGAGTTTTTTAAAATTTTATTTTCTCAGAATAAAATTAAGTTTTGTTCGATTTTTATAAAAATATAAATACAATATTTAAAGAGACACATATAATTTAATAGTTCTCAATAACCATATACTAATGAATTTTAATTCAAATGCTGCAAAATAGTACCTAGTAGTTAGTACTTATAATTATTTTATGAAATTTGACAAATATCTTAAAATAAGTGTATGTTATGCGTGCATTTTTTAAATATTTGTTTCAAGTAGACACCTTTATTATATTAAAATGTTTGATGAGGCCATTTCATTTTATATGGATCAGTTAACTAAATCAAGTTAGAGAGCTTATAAATTTTGCTTTAAAATTATTTAAAAACATTTTTTAAATATAAGTAACGGTAGACCATGAATTCATATTTCTTTGAACGACTACTTTTTTTTTAACGGGAGTTTAATTTTTGTTTAGACTACAGTTTTTATACACTCCTATTATTATATTTTTTTTAAAATGTAAATTATGTAGAAATGTATTCCCAATTGTATCATAATCAAAAACTCGTTTGGCGTTGAAAAGTTTCACACTCATATTGTATTTGCTTTTTATTTTAATTATATAAGTAAGGTACACATTGCCAGCTGTGAATTCATAAATAATTAATAACATCATAACAATATTGTTATAAAATATATAATAAGCAAGTTCTGTTCGATTAAGTTTTCACGAGTCATCGTTGTTTCATACGTGAAGTATAAAGAAATATGTCTGTTTTTTCTGGTAAATATATTTGTAGGTATATTATATTATATTTGTACCATGGGTTTTAACTTAAAACCGTTACCACTATGCCCGTCAACAACATAATTAATTGGAAAAACTAATTACCTTGTTGCATATGGAACGGATCATTAATATTGAATTTTAATTCTAAGAAAAAAATGTAAAGTTAACGCTCTGAAAAGTTAACTGTTACTGAACCTTGAATTTCAATATTAAATAATTACGTTTTCAACGCTTTTCATCAATGACTATCATATTTTAAGCTACACGTATGTAATATAATATAATATGTATACACTATACAGGTATAGGTATCGTGCTATTAGAACACATGCGAATAATTGTGTAACTGTGTTATTGTGTTTATTTTGCTTTAAACCCTATATGCATACGAAATACCGTTGTTCTTATACATTTATTTATTCATGGAAGTTATCTATAACGTATGGTATTACATCGTGAATATTAAATTACATATTATAAAAAGTCAGGATATGAAACAATATCATGCATGAAAGTTAATCAATTTAATAATGGAAATCAACCATTACGGTAGAATGTACGATGCTCAATATTACTAACAAACGACCGGGTATATAATATAATATTTATATTAAAGATGATTCTTTTAACGGCAAACACTCGTTATTTCAAAAAGTATTAACTTTTTCCAAATTTTCTTTATGGGAAACTTAAGTTACAGCAATTCTAATATTTTATAATGCCCCTACTTTTTCACCATTATATGTTTGCAGTTGAAACCACTGAAAACTTTTAATTTTAGATGAGCGCAATATTACACTACACATTTGGTATAGCCTTTGTCCATTTACCAATAATATATATCTTATTACTATAGCATATTACAGTATTAAAAAATTGTGTTAAATATATTTGAAGACTATCCACGAAAAACACATGTTATAAATACATATATGAAAATATTTAAAAGCAGGTATATATTGATGAGTATAGGGAGTAAAGTAATAACGTAATAATCATAAATATTTTATAACAACATTTAGTTTACGAATAAAATTGTAATAGGTTTACATTTTATATGAAATGTATTTACATTTTTTTAATGGATATAAATACCATACCTAAGGTTGAATACAGTGATTCAATAAATACCTAATATTGTTTCTTACATTATATACATTTAGTATTTATTCTATCATTCTATTATGATTAATACAAATGTATCATTAACTAAATATTGTCAATTATAACGTTTAATATCCTACAAGTTTAATGTAAATAAAGTTTTGATGCAGTGAACTTACCCTCCTTGTGTAGCGCTAGATATTGACAATGTGAAAATGCTGTTTGTGTATCCGTCGCAATTGCAAGAATCAGTATGCCGTCCACCATTACCAGAGGCCCAAACGAATATAGACCCTTTTCCGTGACGGCCCTGTAGTGAAATAATATTGAAAGTTTATAAAACAATATTTTGTATTTAATAATTTTAATTATTTAGCCCCTCAGTAATAAACTATAATAATTTAAAAGTAAGTTTTTCATCTGGAAAAAGATTGAATACATATATAGTCTTGTGTTAAGTTTACGACTAAAACTAGATTTTATTTTTATAACTGTATATATATCACCAAAGTTAGACTGCAAGACAATTATTCTCCGTTAAACATACATATTATAAATAATAATAACAATAATTTTTTTAATATGATAACTTCCATCATTCGGAATGCAATACTGTGATATGTATTAATGAATATTAAATTATAAAATTATTATTAGTATACCAACTATTTATTGCGATTATTAAATATGATTAGTATACACTACACAGCTATACCATACTCACTAAAATATAATGATGTATTGATGTTACTATATTAAATTCACGTATATAATTAACTTTTATTTTAATAGTGTACATACACCTAATATTATTATATGTTTTGAGTTGATGATTTTTTTCTTTGTAGCTTTGTAACCACTGACTGCAATGAAGAGTAGAATTATTTCAAAATTCAAATACCAACTTTTTAGATGTATATAATCCAGAAATCAGTTAGATTTGGTATATTTAGGGTATGAAATTTAATTTTATAACGAGTATTCTGAAAAACATTTACGGTATTATGATCATTTTTAACTTTCAACAAAATCGATTTTCTTATTATGTGTTATTTGTCTTATACAATACACGTTAGGTCATATATATATACTCAAAATAAAATAAAATTAGAATGTAATGAAACCGTTATTTTAATATTATTAAACATCTCAATCAAATTTCCAAAAGTATTACAAATCTGTCAATAGAATACATACTTAAATTAATTGTATTTAAAATTGTATTTTTCGTTATACTATAACACATAATTATTATTACGAAAGTTAAAATACACATTTTTAAAAATTATAATAAAATTCAAACCATTTCAATATAACAATCAAAATGGTTTTTAAACATACTGCCCGAATTAAAAGTGTATACGTTTAGTTTTTTTGTTCTTCAAGTATTTAATTTATCACTTGTCACAGACAAGGACTCGGAAATGTCCAGGGAAATAGACGATTTAACAAGTAAAGTTCATGGCTATGTCACGCTCTCGTATAAATTGTGCACTTCGAACATAATGACATCTGTCGAAAAAAACACACATATTTGATAATTCTGTAGTCCAGAAAGAAAAAAAGCAAAAAAATCGTACTAGAAATGTCGCAGTGTTAAAATCTTTTTGGCAAATTAATTGTTCAAAAATTAAGACCTATTAATAATGTCTAATAATATATTATGGTGTTCACATATAATTAGCACTTATGTAATAATAATTATGTCAACGCATAAGGTAGCCGTAAAATGTTGAACATTACACTATTTTATAACGTAGGAATACAAGCGTTGTGGGAGTGGTTTTTTTGATATGCCTTGGCCAGTTCTACGAAATCACAATATGTGTTTCAGACATGTTTATGTCAAGTAGGTAAGTACTGTATAATAACACCAAAACGAAATTAAAAGAATTTTTAAGTGCGTGCTTAAGAAAGAAAAGAATATTAAACACAATGTTAATGACTCGAATTCGTATAAATAACTGGTTCATATATACGCGCACTTGTGCACCGCACTGTGCATGAATTTTATGTTCTTTTTTCTGTTTTCTATTTAACTGTCCGCAGAAATAAAAAAGAAGTAATAAGGGAAAATGGGACACCACTATATACCTTTGTAGATATAAACGGTTGACACGAACAGAATTTGTGTGGTGAAAACAGTATTTCCGATTCGGTTTTTGTCGTTTTACGATTACGCATTAACGGGAAAAATATCGAACAACTTTTAAAGTCAGTTCATTAACAACAGAAATATATTAAAATCCAAAACGTCATTAAAATTTTATTTTCCTTTCGGATTAAAGTCGTAAACAAACGTTTAAAGTTGATCTTTTTCAAAACAGGTAAAATTGGTAGAAATGTGATTATAAAGTTTGACTCGACGAATAATAATTATTGTATAGTACCTATAAGTAAAACTTTACAAAGAAAATGTTTATGGGTATTTGAAATGTTGATTAAAAAAATAAAAACTAGATTTATTAATTATTAGTTTATCTTAAATTCGAACAAAAACATGAAAGTAGAAATAAAAAAAAAGTGATTTAAAATTACTTAAAATATAATACCAACTACCAACATTTAAACTTAAAAAACAATAGAAAATTATTTCAGGATTTGTTATCAATTTATCATTAATTTAATACTTTTATTATACCTATATTATTATTAATACTATACAATATACAAGGGCATAAGGTGGTTTAATATTTAATTTAATATATCATGCGTATTTTACTTAAACAAGTAAAATAAAGTAAATATAAACACTATAATAATTTTAATAATAAAATTAAAATATTTAGTAATTTTAATATGGTTATTACATTTTAATAAATATTTATAGTTTAATTAGGATAATATTTTTATATTTTTAGGTTTACGGATGAAAATGTATATAAATCTCGATTCAGAAACTAGCATAGAAAACTATTAAAAAGATCAGGACAGAATAAAATATCGGGTGCTATTCCCAACGGGGAATAAGTTATATATTATTTTACAATAGTTTATAATGACAAATGCTTGGAATTCGAAACTTTGAATATTTCTTTAAAACAATTTTTTAATGTTGAATTTTGAGATTTGATATTTGAATACGAAATAATTTTATTATACAATTTATATTTTTATAAAACTTCAATGATACTAAATTGAATCATATGTTTTTATGAGTGACTAACATTTAAAAAAATACTTTAAACAGTAAACTATACTTTTTTTTTTCAAAATCAAATGCTATTGTTATTTATTTAAAATATAAAATGACACTACATATTGACTTATTACGTATATTATAGGTAAGAGACGTAAGGCGTATTTCAACACAGTACCTAAAGTTTCTGTACTCTCCTCCACTCAAACATGTTTGCGCTTATTAATATTTATTTTTGCAACTGAGAGAAACCAACGTACAGAATAGTTAGAATCATAATTTTCTGTACTGTTCATGAGATTCATGCAATAATAATATTGTTACAATATTTCAGTGGTTTTCGAAGCTCCCCATATTAATTATAATAATTATCATATTATATTGTCTAAAATGTATAATTTCCATTAGCGCTGTATGTTATAGATATTAGGTTGATTATTATACATAACCTTACTGTTGTATTATAAATGTAAGATTACGATTTACGAAATACAAATTCACGTTTGAGAAAATATTTGAAACAATTTCGAAAGTAGTTAAAATGGTTTTCAACGTGGAATTTATTGTAAGAGATTTCTGTTAACATATTATCATATTTTTTTTCTAGAATCTTCAATTCATAATCGGGTGTTATTAGCTATTAAAAGAAACCGACAGAATTCGGGGACTAATTATTATTTATTAGTTATTCGTTTAGATAGTTGATGGTAGTTATTGAAAGCAATAATAAATCATCATATTCCAAAACGATCAACTACGACATTTATTCAAAATCGGCACATGAATCATAGAAACATAGACTAAGATATCGGTAGTTTTTCCCTATACTTAAGTAACTATTATACGCAAATCAGAAAACCTCAAAAGAGGATAATAAATGCCAATATGTCATGATCTGAATTACCTATACTTTCTATAAGCTTTTGGTCAGTAATTTTTTCGTTAGGAAATAAAAAACTAAATAAAAAAACCGGAGAAATGGTATATACTATAACTATATAGTAGGTTTTGATTGCATGAAAGACTAACAGAAGCATTAAATTTGAATTCGAATTCAGCGTTAATTGTATACAAAGAACGATTTTGAGATGATGAGGCAGAGATGAATCAGTATCTATTTCTAAATTTAGTTTATATTATATTATATTTATTCATTCATTAGGTAGAAATAATTGTTGTCAAAACATAGAATATAACTTAAAATTAGTATTAAAGTACCAAAAAATGATGTGAACAGAATCACGATATAAATATTTATGACTCGTCTAAATATTTTGAAAATTTAATTATGTATAGAAATTGCGAGAAGTTCGAGGCTCTGTGATTAATACTAATTGTTAAATTATATATTTTATATTATAAAATAACTGAAGTACATTTCGGAGGAGTTGTTATTTTATTTGTTTGAACTTAGCCTAAACTAACTAATTTTCAATCAAATAAATAAAGAAATATTATATATTTTTTTAATGAGTATACGATTATGATTCTCATTGACTTAGTCATGTTTAAAATTAGCAATTATATTTGATAATTCTACGTGAATCATACTACCTTTAAATTATTTAATTAATTAAAATAAATGTAGTAAATTGTAGTAATACTTGTAGTTAATTTTTACCAAAATATAATGAGTTCCGAACAATTATGGTTGAAAATCAAAATAAAATTAGCTAGTTTTAATATTAAGTAAAAATATAACTAGTATAAAAACAAATATTTAACTTACTGAAGTCACTCCATAGATAAATGCTCGTCTTGCCAATGGTCCAGGTCCGTCAACAGTCTTACCATCGTCTTCTGGACCCCAAGAAGCACTGTATATATCTATATGATTGATGTTTAAACCCAATGCGCGAGCTTCAACAGCATCGTTTACTGTACCATCTAACATCCTTACTCCTGTAAATTTTTTTTTCATTTATTATATTTTAAATGTGTCAAGATATTACATGTTATTACAAGTTTTTTTTAATACAATTAAGAAGAGCCTAAATAAACATATACAGTGAAAACTCTTTATAGCGAATCTGAAGGGACCAAGAGATTACTTTCGTTAAAGAGTTTTCGTAATAGAGGGATAAGAAAAAAAAATTTGTTAGAAATTACGTCGATAATAAAATGAACATATTCGATATCGATAATAACAGTATTATATTAAAAGTAGATAATTAAAGAATATAATCGTTCTTGGAAATTTCGGCATTTTTGCCGTAATTTATAATACGATAACAGGTAAATTGTGTTATGAAACATAAAATATTGTTTCGTTATTGAGAGTGACTAAACGTTTAGTGAATGAATTGAGTAATGGATTATAAAACAAACCAACTATTATTATAATGTAATGTTTATACGTTAAATAGAGTATTTCGTTATAAAGAGTTTTCACTGTATTTATTAAAGAAGAAGTATAGGTATGTAATATACTAATATTGTCATAAAAAATTAAAGTATGTATACCTATACATTTTTTTTTAAGTTTATACGTAATATATATATATATATATATATTAAAGTTAACAGTAATATAATTTGTTCGCCGAGAGAATATGGTTACTTCGCGCATATGACTGGAGCGTGGGGTTTAGGTAATTAAGGCGGAGTAAAATGTGTTTTGCTGGTTTGTACGCAACCAAATCATACCGGTGAATCCATAGCAAAATGATTTATTTGTATTTACTTATTTACCATCGATTAGATATAATTTTAATTTAACCATGTTAGTACTAAATTATTTCTAATCGATAGTTCCAATAATATATCGAAAAAATGATGTTTTAAGTTCAATTATTTCTTTGTATTTTAAAATTATTACTGTACCTCCAATACTAGCGTTGTATGCCACGCCGATACCGCAATACTGGTTAAATGCGATAGCAGCTACTTCACCGGCACACCTCGTACCGTGCTTGTTGTCGCCATTGTCCCGAGGCATAGGGTCATCATCATTGTCGTTTATATCAGTGCTAGCACTTGGGTCCTGCATAAACAAATTTAACACATTTTAAACGTAAAATCGTGATAAAATTGAACTAATATTGTAAACTGGATATGTATGTTAAATTTAAACTAAAATCAATACACAGTGTTTGGACTGTTTGAAGTTAACAAGAAACTCAAATAATTAAACGATGGAAGTATATAAAACATCGGGATTGTTAGTAACTATTTAAGAGTATGATAAAAACATTATTTTATAATTCATAGAATACATTTTTATCGTCTTATCATTAAAATATATATATTTATATTATCTACATATCGGTATATGCAACAAACATATTTAATACAAAATATAATTCGTACTAGCTATAGATAAATATATAAATAGTATTGATAATAAACCTATTGAAGTAATAATGAATTATATATTCTACGTAGTAACGTATATTCTTTAATCCCACTAAAAAAAACTGAAAAAATTTTTTCCTGGGTATGATATTTTAAAGGATCTAGTCAAACGACTCGTGAAAAAAGTAAAGGAATATTAAATTTAAAACTTGTCAAAGCATTTTTTTTTTTTTATTAAAACAAAAGACAATTATAAAGATTTTATTTATCAGGGACGGAAATCTTATCAACTTAAAATGTACTTAAATTATGACAAAAGATTTCTATAGAATACGATTTCAATAAGTACCTACATAAAACCTATAATAAAACTAAAGATGATTCGCTATGTTATTTTTTTGAACACTTTATTTCATTAAATAAATATATATTAAGACACCCAAAATATTGAACAATTTTATAAAATAAAAATTATAAGAATTGAAATTCATTGATAAATATAAATTTTAAAATTAAAGTTAAAAATTAACTATTAATTAGATACTAAATAAGCTATTTAGGTCTGGATGTATACTGTATATTATACGGTCTTAAACACAAGTTGAAAAAACACGAGTTTGTAAAACTTTGAGTAACACAAAGTTGCTGTTTTTGACATTTTCAAGGAATAAGTTTTTAGTAAGAAATTTAAAAACACTGTTTACATTCCAATATGGTCTTGTGAAGACTATATTGGTTATAAAAAGCACCTTAGCTCCGAAATACTCTTTTATATATATATACATATATACATAACATAATATAAGTATACATGCTTATAGTCTTATTATTGTCAAGTGTACTCCTTCAGTTTATTGGCGGTAGTCAATCGATAATTTTCAAGTAGTTGATGATGATGATGATACAGTTTAAATTATAAAACAATATTCATATCTATTCAAAAGACGAAAAACCATACCTACCGAATTTGTCGAAAACATCATTTTTATGTTATTCGTGATAATATAAAGAGATGAAAATATAATCCTATAATATCATTCATTATCACGACTGAAAATGTTTTTACCTCTTTCCTGCATAACTATGAGCAATAACTCGATAACTATATTTATGTAAACATGTAGGAATAAAATTAATGATGTAAAATTGTAAAGTAATACAAACAAACCCGTCAAGGATCAAACTTATAATTTTAATCAAAAATAAGGATTTCTTGAAATGGCAATACTCGTGCTTACAAAATGTTAATAATACATAAGAAGACAAAATCTGGTAGAAACATAAATAAAAATATAATTTGTGTGTCAATGTATTACTACCTAACTGATCGCAGGGAAAAGTTGAATGTGGTGCGGTTTTTGTTCTAATTTAATTTTATAAGAATTTAAATTTATAAAAAACGCAGGGATGTCATTTAAGCCAATATTGGTTTCTATGGGAATATATATAATATCGTATTTGATTAAGCTGATGGTCATTCAAGAGTATGACTCACTATGATAAAGTATATAATATCATATATGTGAGTTTATACACTTAAATATCGAATTAAACCCAAGCACGTAATAAAGTATCTTCTGAAGTACTTACCAAAAACGATATCATTAATGTTGTATAATTTGTATATACGTTAAGAGACAAAAATTTGATACACTTAAACTATATAGCTGCATAACATTCTAAATAACGTAATTTATCCTTTGGAATGGTTTTTATGTTTTTTTTTTTTTTAAGACATTCAAAATGAATAACATAGATACAAAAATAAATATAGATAGGTATAATTATTATGTAATATTATTTGGATGTAATTTCAGAATAATGTTGTTAAGTCCTCCACGTCTACTTTTTCGGTTATGTAAATTGTTTGCTATGAAACACGCAAGCAACTCATTTTAGAGATCAATTAAAATGTATATGCAATCGTCAAAGGAAAATATACGGATATTAAATGGGATGTGTGTGTCTTATAATAATATAACATAAAAGCACCAAGTATGTATGTATAATACTACACCAATTATTGTGTATGTATAATGCTACACCAATTATTGTGTATGTACTTATAAATGTCAAATTGAGCAAAAAATATCATTTTTAAATAAAGCCGGAAAGTCGACAATTATGTGTAATACATAAACATAAAAAAATGGGCAAATCCTTTCACAATACAATTATATTTATTATTTGACAACAACGGTTTTTTTTTCTAAACTAACAAATCATTTTATAATTTACACACCAAATCGTGTTTATTTCATATTTGTGCAATAGGAATTTTCATCATTGTTTGATAAACATAATATAAGCTCACATTATATAGGTACGTGCTCATCACTAGCTGCTTAGCCAAATTCCATTATCAAAGTTTTATTAAACAGTTTGCATATTAACCTTTACAAATGCGTCATTCACACTCTATACATCCATGAGCAACGACTTCGTGAAAATCTTTGGAACGCCCAAGGCTTTTAAAGGTGACTAAACTTTAATACGCTTCAACACACATGCAAAACCTTATGGAGATTTTACTCCAGACTACACAGTTATTATATTTTAATATCAAAATAAACCCATTATGCATGTGTGCGATTCTTTGGCGAGTTTTTAAAGGTAAAAGAATTTAATTTAAATAAGATAATAATATTAAATTATTTTCAATAAACTTTATTATAATTACGTTAAAAATATTTTAATTTTCATATAAATTCAATTTATTCATAATTTAAATTATAAAAAAAAAAAACTTAAGGTAATATATTTTGGTATGGTATTATATATTGATTGCAATGCATAGTGTCATGTAATTATTTTATCTCCAGTAAAATTTTACGTTTTAAAACAAACAAGCAACGATATTTAACTACAAACATTGATAACCTTTTATACCTACTGTAAATGTATATTATATTACATGAAACGTTTGACTAAATTATTAATTTGTATAATGGATATGTCAAATTTTGAAATTAGTAAATATTTGAAATGCACATAATAAATATAAAATCAATATCAGGAGTATTAAATGAACAAAATCCATTTAGATATAAAAGTAGTTATTTAATAAATAAGAATAATTATTTATCGAGTATTATAAAGGTTATTCATTTAGGATATTTTATAATGAAGGTTTTAAGTTTTTTTTTTATATATCTTAAACCCTAATAATTTGTACATAATATATTAATTTATATATTTATTAATTATAATTAATAATAATATAAATTACATTCTGATATTCAGTGAAACATAAAAAGTTATAATAGTACATTATATTCATTATTTATGGCTTTACACTAATACTGTTTGAAAGCTCATCCACGTTTTGTATAACGTACATTAAATTTGTACATATATAATTTGTAAAGGTACCTGAAAAGTTTAAAATCTACTAAATACTCTCCGAGGTACTATGTATTGTGCATATTTCATAACATAGATAGAACTTAATTATTCCAGTTTTGAATGATAAACAATTAAACAAACTATAACAATAATATTGAAGAAAAACAATTAAAAATCTCTTAAATTATTTCGTAACATGTCATAATAGTGAATGTTGTTTTAACTCGTATGTAATTATTCCTTGGGTCATCTACCTATCTATTTGCATTGTGTATCTAATGGTGGAACGGCAGAAATTTAATAGTCAAATCAATAACTAATGTCGAAAAGAATAGTATTAAAAAAATAACAATCGGATAACAATGCCAACTGCGATGAATAACTAAAAGCAATCGATACAGCTATACCACACCCACGGTATAACGCCCCAGCATTAATTCCCCAAACACTTATGCTTGCATCGAAAATGTTCGCGACTACTTTATTGAGTCAACAATTTCATGACACGGTTTGTTCTGTAGAGAAGGGGAGAGTGCGATATCGAATCGGTGGCGAGTGGTTATATGTGGTGACGGTGGCGGCGAAGGAGGAATACACGAGTTACAAATCGCATTTCCTTTTACTCTATTCCTCTCCACCTCCTATTCTGTTCTATACCCCACTCGTCCGGGTCTTCGTTTTTCTCATTGTCGCAAAAAGCGGTGCGCACTACAGCACTTTTCTGCGAACACTGAATATGAAATCGTCAAATGGGTCCGAAAACGCTGAAATCCCAGTTTACAATGCGTACCGTCGATGTTTTGGTGTGTGACAGCCTGTTAGGGGGTGAGTGGTGGGAGTAGGGGGAGGAAAGCAATTTGTTTGCCTGGTGCAAATCGGATACTAATACGATTCCGCATCGTCGTCGTCGTCGGCTGATTCGGACGGGAAACGAAATGCACACCCTCATTAGGGAATGGGAAAACGTGGTATGTTTAGTGCTCTATCGGTTGGGGAATGGAAAGGGGAAAAACATTGAAATAAGAGGGAAAAGGAAAATACGAACACGTATGTTACTTCTCTTATGATTATTATTATTATTATTATCATAGTGTTTGCTCACGTAATTGTGTGCCAAATCGGGATGATTGGTCTGTATACCGTCGTCAAGTATTGAGACGACTACGTTTTTGCCGGTATACCCTTTTTGCCAAGCCGGACCCATATTCATGTCGAAACCGTCCAGAGCACCACCATTCTGAAATAAAAATAAAATTATTATTAATTTATAATACAAGAGTTTAAGTATCTAAAGATTTGAAATGGGTAAATTGACAGATGTACATGACAGATACGTACAGGGTACAGACTATAGTTGTCATACCAACAAGAGTCAGAAGTACATAAAAACCAGCATTTCAATATTTTTCACAATTTCTTTTTATATATTTATTAAAACACAAAGTATTGTGGTTGGAAATAAATATTGTGAGTAATATAAAGATATTTACTATTTGTTTATTTAGCGGAAATGTACTCTTAACGCGAAAATAGTTATCATAATATTTTTAGATTATAGCGATGTTCTACTTTTTCTTTAGGTACAAACTATTTCTAGATGAGGAACAGTCATCAACAATTAATATGGGCAAACACTAAAGAAAACCATCATATTTCATTCAATAAGTCTGAACTGACATACCTATATAAAAATATATATAGTGAGATTTATATATAAATGTTTTAACTATATGTTATTTATTAATCATTACCAAATAATTGTATAATATTAATCCAAATTAAGTGGAGGGTACTATAATAATATATGATTGGCTATAGTGCATACACATTTTAGGGTTAGTAGTTAAAATACAAATTAATATGTATATGCTTACTAAATTTGGCTGGGTCGCATTCGTAATGACATTACATTTTTCATAATTCAAATTGTTTTACACAGAGTTCAATTTATTAAAAAATTATAGCATAATTTATACAAGAAAAGAGGAATTGTATAAACTTTATACACGATGCAAAAATAAAACAGCACGAAAACGCATTTTTTCCACGTAGGTCATGTAACTCGATTTTTTAGTATAATGCTAAAAAAAAAATAATAATATAATTATTTGAAATTAAATGGAAGAATTCTTAGATATTAATTTATAAAAGTAATAAAAGATGTAGAACACGGTAGTAAAAACAGTTGGTAAAAATAGTTTCTTTTTCAAACTTTTAATGGAGTTTTCTTAAAATTATACAACAAAACGTTTGTGTAATATATTTGAGCATAAAGAAATATTTTAATCAAAAACAACTATTATGTTCGTTAAATAATATCGTAGTTAATGAACAACTCATTAAGTTATAAATGTTATAATACTAATTATTTTTAAAAGGAAATAATTAATGAATTCTAAACTTTTTGGAAAAATATGTATAATAATTTGTTACTATTCTAGAATATATGAAATGTATGTATAATATTTATTAAATGACTTGTCAGCCCAAATACTTTCTTCTAAACTTCTTAATTCATATTTAAAAAAAAGTTTATTTGCAAAAAATACTTTAAAATTATTGAATAAAAGAAATGTATTAAATTAACTTACTATTCTTAAATATTCATAACATTTAGATGTACAATTATTAAATGCATATAATTATAGATAATATAATTAATAATAATTCTAAATTAAAAGATAATTAACTGTTTAACTAATATGATATTTTCGTTATACGCTAGTACATTTTTTTTCTAATTCTCTTGAAATATAGAATATTTCTTAGTATACAAATTGTAATTAAAAAGTTCAATTAAATTGTTACACATAGTGACATAAAAGAAATTTGATGAATTAAATATCTACTTTACGTATTTACTTTTGGCTTTTTAAAATTATCCATGACTCGTAATACATTATCACAAATGTAAATCGTACTAATTTTTCAAAATATTCTTATCTAATTAGGATGATACAATAGCCAATAACAATGTATAATTTTTTCGTACTTTGGCCAACTTCTATATCTCATATTATAATTTTAAATATAATAGGTTTATTCTCTGCTCAACAAATTTTAATATTAATTTTATATGTAATGTCTATTAATTTTGTTTAATTTTGTTTCTGTTATTTATTAATCTATAATTTATCATGGGATCTATTAATGTTGTATTACCGACTAGTATTTTTATAAAAAGCTGTATGGCGTCTATTCTAATAAATAAATATATCCCGCTTGAAAAAATGTCTGAGTTATCATTAATATAATGTATTATAGTATTTATTAAAAATGATTTAAATATAAATATATATATTTAACAAACCTATAACATATAAAACTAATTTATAAGTCTTAACTAACTTTGAGTACCTATAACTATATAAAATAATATTTACTTTATATACTTTATAGGTAGGTACTTAGCATATATAAATAAATATATATAAAAATCATATTTAACGAACATTACACATTTAAAAATATCCCTTTAACACTATTAAACCAAACTAAAACCATTTTTTTTTTTTTCAAAAGAAATGATTTATCACTTAAATTAGTAAGAATAATATAACTGGCTTCCGTCGATATGACTGATGAGACCAGTGATCAACATCCAGTCTCATGTGTCCATAGTCTATAAATAAATATATATATATATATTAAACGTAAGCCCTTATTATCGACTTACCGGATACAGCTATAGGTTAGGCGAATTACCTAGAGAGCTTTAACCAATCGGACGTTAAACCTGTTATTGAGCTATTGATCCTATGTTTGCGTCTTTCAATTATTATCTTATTTTTTTATTTTGAACGATTTATTAAAAAATAATGATTCAGTTGTCTGACAACAAAATAGTTGATAACTTTTTTTATCACATGTTCAAACGAGTGCCACTTTTGTCAATTTGAATTATGGTATTTAGTTTTACAAATAAAAAATAAAAATTCTTGAAGGTAAACATTTTTGATGATTCCTTTAGAAAAATGAAGACAATTTTCTCAATGAATTTTTATTAATAATTCTTCTTCTATATAAAATCAATCAATTTTATGAACGATTTTTGTTTTATAAACTTATAATATAGGCTTAATTATTATTAACTTTTACTTATTTGTTTACGATAAATTAAAAGAAAACTTCCGTAAGAAGTAGAGTATTTAATAATAATATTACAATTATAATTATATTTCAGATTTATTTTATAATACTTACCAGGTACCATTGTTCTTTAAAAAGTGGATCCGGAAATACGTTATGGACAGAGTTACCAAGACGCCTGAATGATTGCCCTTGTGTAAGTTGTGATAATGGCCCACCTGATGTCTGTTGCTGATAAAAATCTGTGGAACCAGCAAATACAGTAGCCGGTAAATTAGGTCCAGGAAAATCTCGTTTCCGTCTTTTCTTTTCATGTTGTTGTTGAACCCAATGCACCTGAAAAAAACGTAAAATACATATTTAGTTATTATAATGTGAATAGCGAAGATCATCAATTCAAAATAAAATAACGAATTAAATATCAAACACATTTTTTTAATAATAATACTGCAAACATGCAACTAAGTAAAATGACAAAAGTACATTATAGCCATAGCAAAAATGAACATTTATCTCGCCTGAAAAACAAACTGTATTTTAAGTTATTTACTAACGGGGATTATGAAATATTTAAAAAATAAAAACATATGAATTTTTACATAAATATAAATATATATATATACATATATATAGTTGTATCTTTTTTTTACTATTCTTTATTGATGTTTACGTGAATATATTACTGTGGGTTAAATAATGAATTAGTTGATGATATATTTGAATTATTAAAAATTTCTAAGACACAAAGAATGAACAGAAATTTAAAAATAATATAAAGGGGTCCAACAAGATTTAAGGTTTATCACAGAGAAAACAGAAAGTTAAAAAAAAGTATATATATATATATATATCAAGACAGGCAGTCTTTGTCCTTTTTAGCTTTATTAAAATAAAAACTTTGAATTTCAATTAGAATAAATCTATTGACTATGTTGTGTTACAAGCATCATCATAAAGAACAATAGGAATTTATTCAAAATTAAAGAAAATAATTTCGGGAAATAAATAATAAAAATGTTAAACATTTTATATAAATAATCAATTACGTTTAAATGAACAGTCTGCATACCTATAGATTGTTAGTCTATTTACACGAATTGTATAAACGAATAGAATGATAATGACACCCATTCATTAGAGTAACTTCTGGCTTTTGTTAATTATTTATAGAGAAAAAGTGATAATAATATGGTAAAATAATATTAATGACTAATGAGTTTGTTTATGAGCAATTGTTTTAGGAGATCTTTGTTTCAGTTACGTTACAGTTTAAATGTTATAATAGAAATTGAATAATTTAATTTTAATAATAATAATAATAATAATATGATTAAAATAAAATATGATGAACAAACTACATTCATTCAACAAATAATGATAAAGCTGCGCAGCAGAAAAACATTAACAATTATTTCATATTCACTTGATTAACCAAGATATTTATTGTTGTATATTAACAGTTTCAAAAACATTAATTTGATAATATTTTTCAAAAATGTTATAACATACATAATATCTAGAGATATTAAAATATAATTTTGCATTGTGTTATATTTCTACAGCAAATAATGGTTCGGTTTGACTTTATAAGATTTAGCATAACAATAAACAAATTAACATAAACGTTTATAAAACCAATTCCAAACGAATTGATATATTATTAATGTATCTGCAGTTTAAGACTTAAAATAACTTTATTCAAACTGTATACGTCAGATTTGTTTTTAAATGATTCAATAAATCATAATAGGAAAGTTGAGAGATGAATAAATGCTTCAGACAGCTGCAGGCAGTCTTTGTTATTTTTAAATTTATAAATATTAAAATGTAAATTTAAAATTCCTGAGAGTACGGGTTATGTTGAAAGTCTAAGTAATACACAACATTACAATTAGCACCTATTGAAATACTTGCTTTCAACTTTAAATAAATAATTATTGAAATTTTAATTTTCAACTGAGATTTAATTTGTTACTGTGAAATTAATTATAAAAAAACTATATAAAAAAAACGGAATAATTGTCATTTGCGCATAGAATTTTTTTTTAAATATTTCTGTGTCTATACATGTATAAAATTATACAATAAAAACAATAGAGTTTTCTACGAAAAAATGTTTGTAGCGGAGAGAGGCGAGCAATAAAATTCAGAACGTGCAACATCCATACAAATGCGATGAATATTATTCGTTTCTTGTGAGTGTGGTGAAGGGATGGGAAAAGTAAAATACCATTTTGAAATACTCGGTGTTTGACAAAACGTCAGGATGAAGTCGTTGGCGTGTACACGTTATTATTCTTTTTTTTTCACGGAAAACGAAGGAAAAATAGTCTCCCAAGAAAAGCGCACATAGAAAAATTTGTATAGATATGTATTGAGAGAGAGAGACAGAGACAGAAATAGACTCAATGCGTACCGTACACATCAGCTTTATTTCCTCAATATGAATTGTAGGTATTCTGCTCGACTGATTCACACTAAATATTACGTATTAATGTACTGTTATAACGTTTTATAATTGAAATTTTGCTGGACGCGACACGAGTGGAAAAAATAGGTCGACCTTCTTGGCATGCATAATATATACGCGCACGCGTCAACTATGTGGCGAATTACGATGTTTGTAGAGCGCACAATTACGGAGTCGCAGGTGGTCGTCGAATTATTATTATTATTATTATGTTTTGAGTTGTTGTAAGTACAACTAGAGAGACGAGAGCAGATTTCAGGTCAACCTAGTCGTGACTCGTGGCAGAGAATCGAATAATACGCATAAATATTATATATTTATAAAGGTCGTGCACGCGTACAAGGAATACCTACATAATATAAAACGATTAGAAGAAGAAAAAAAAATATCAAAAGAGAAATACAAATGCAAATTCGTTTCGGCGAAGTGTAAATACGTTTCGGCGGGTAATCGTTGTGGAAAATATAATCATTTACACGGTCGACTTCTAGTGTGCATATGTATGTGTATGTGTTTGTATGCATATAGGCAGGCACGACAATATCTAATAACGTATAAATATCATAAATACAGCGTTACTATTGCCGCCGGAGAAGACCCACGGCGGACTGCAGCAGTAAAAAGGTACTGTGTATAAATAAAAACTATATACTTTGCTATATGTATAATAGTGATTGTCGAAAAGAAAATAGTTGAGATAATTGATTGATCATTTATATATATTATATAGACTGCATGTACGGAGTTCAATGATTTATTATCGTTTTAATGCACGTGTTATGCTTCTAAATAATTATTAAATCGAATCGGAGAACGAATCGTAAAATCGCATCGAATAAAAACACGGTACACACATAACAGACCGAAAATAAAATAAATCGAAATAATGATTTACTCGGGCCCATTAGACCACGGATAAAAATAATGTAATATGATACTGTTACTAGTACGTAATAATAATAATAATAATAATAATAATAATAATAATAGCATAGGTATAGTGTATGTTTATATGCAATCGATACTTTTGGCTAGGCGAAACGACTGATCGAAAACCATAGCAGACAAATGGACCGTAGACTGATGTCGCGCCGCGGTGGCGGTGGGTTTTGCTACCGGGAATGTATACTTGTGGACTTATACTTGTAGTTTATACCCGAAATTTTATTCAATGTCCAGAGTGTCCTGTTGGCGGAAGACTAAGTAATTTTTATGAAATAATTAAATGTAGGAACACGTGAACAGATCTTTCAAGCTCGGAGGATGGGAGCGAGCACTGCAGTGAACACACGGATCACTATTTGTCCAACCACTCTCAAAAAATCAAATTTATGGTTAAGATTATGATTCCCAGACATAATATCATAAAAATAATAATGTTATTTCTTACACAAACGAACACCGCGTCCGGTATCTCCCATGCCATGTCCGCTCGATTCGAGTATACGGTATAGAATAACAGCACTGCTGTCGTAATATTTAAGAATGGATGTGTAATAATAAAACATGTTAAAAATACTATTAATGCCACATACGGATACAAATTTATCATATTAATGTATAAACTATACTTAGCATTTTATTTAAAAGCTTTTAATTTTTAATAAAAACATTCAATATTATATAATATGTTAAATCTCAAGATATGTAACAACGATTAGCTAAAAAATGTATGTACACGTATGTGCAAAGTGCACATCTTAACACATTAACTCGTTAAATCGTGAAATTTCTGTTAAAATAATATTAAGCCACTTAACTTAGTACTCGAAATGAAATAATATGGCCAAAACAAGATAGTTTTATATAAACTAAAATTTACCAAAGTAAAAACTAACTGTATAGTGTATAATACTATGGTTACGTACTTCAGATATTTCTAAGAAGTGTAGCATATTATGTTGAATGGTAGAAGAAGAGTTCTAACATATAATCAAGAATCAAATTAAATGAAGTAAAAAGCTTTTCAAAAGTTTTCTAACATTCTCATTAGCCATGGCTAAAAATCATTGACACAAATTTAATTATTAGTTAATTTTTCAATAGTAAATAGATGTAATTTAAAGTAACGTAGTATTATTGTATATTTTTTATCAAATTAATTATATGTACAGATAATTAGAAAATAAACATTAATCTTTTGATATAATTACCATTACAATAGTTAATAAATATACAATATTTAATATATAAATATATATTTAAAAATGCATAATAATTTTATTACAAAGTTTAATATTTATTATTTATATTGTAGCACAGTACAATATTTTTACATATTAGAATGATACACAATATTGTAAACACGAAGACATGATATGAAAATGGTTTTTAGGAGTTCAAATGTGTAAGCATACCAGTGAAACATATAAGAAAATATTACTTATTTACAACAAGATGGGTATCTGATTAGTTTTTATGTTAAATGTAAAATGTCGGCTGTTTTCTTTAGAACCATGCTGGCGTATTATGTTCATTGATAAAAGCAAAATAATGAATTTCAAAATATTACGCTAACTAAAAGATAAATATATAAATGGATATCTTTTGATAAGAAAATCCAACTCTCAGTAATGTATACAATTTGTTATATAATATGTGATAATAGGATCCCTTAAATGCAATCTTTAAAAGGAACTGTCATATATAGACAACTTCAGATGTACCTAGCATATATTTGTAAGTAATACGTTTATATACGTGACGAATCCATTTTTATTTCCGATTCGTCTAACGGGATTGCCATAATTTTTTTTTTATATGTCATCGTAAAATTAGTCTTTTCAGGACTCTATTATGTTGTGGTAACATAAAGATACCTAAACGAATCTAAGAAAAGTCGAGCAAGTTAAAATGACAGAAGAGCATGAAAATTTTAAGTAGTACAATATACATGAATGATATAAAAACAGATATTGGGCGAGAGAGAAGTGAAGACTTCCTGTAGGCGAATTTAAATTTTCAAACAACAGATAAGGGAGAGAGGGGAGAGAGATAGAGAGAGAGAGAGAGAGAGAGATACTCGCGGTGACGTTGTATCATAGAGCCGCACACTATGCCGCGCAAGTGGAATGTTTATTAGGATAAATCGATTGCTCTCTCCCTTCGACCCTTCAAAATTACCGCCAATTTTCGAACTTTTTTTTTTATCTCAGACTAGTTGGTTTTTCTTTCTTCAAAATACTTTATTTGCTTATAATCTTTCTTTATCTTTGAACGCACGAGAAGGCAGAGACCGTGAAATATAAAACACGCGTGTAGCTGAATATTGCATACAATTTATTCAATATAGCAACTAGTAATTTATTTTAACAGAAAACAAATTATACAATAATAATAAAGGGCTTTTCATAATAATATAACGTCGTGATGATGAATATCATGATTCTCTATAGGTTTCGCATTACTCATTCACGCTCATTCAAAGTAAAACATATACTTATTTCAATTAACTACTCGGGAAAATGCACATTTTTGTACATATGTACAGACAAAGTTAAATGTCGAGGAGACATTTTCGCTACGCATAATATGAACATCAAAGTGTATACAACAAAAATTTGTTAAGGACTAAATCGCATTTTATAAATAACAATAAATAAAATAATATACAATGGTACGCAAAACGCACGTTAATTTAAGTAAACGAGCTTGACAAGAATTCAGTTACACCCACATATCGTTTTTATATTCATTAAATAAACACATCATTGCACGAAAATACATTAATAAACCATATAGAAATTAAAGAAAGGGACTTTATTTTTTTTTCGTTATTCAAATACACTGAGCAAATATTTATTTTCAATTGCAAAAAAAACCTTTAGCGTCTATTTGTAAGTCGTTATGATAGATATTATTATTTCTTAGTAATTCAAACATTATTATTTAGTCATTTGGACTCGTTTTCCACTAATACAAACATATATAGTGTGCGGTTAAGTCGATAGGGAGTTTGACGTTAAGAATATTATTGAAAATGTCAAATCCTCGCGAATACCGTTCGCAATTGTTTTTCGAAGAGACGAAGAATGAAAATGAGAGACAACTAACAGATTAAAAAAAAAAAGATAACGACGATTAATTTGTTCCGTAAGACTTTGTGAAATCTCGTTTGACGTTTAAATAACCTTTTCCGATGACCAATTAAAAAAGGTATGTCTTGATCAAAAAAAGCACTGGCGAGTTAAAACCACACAATAGAAATCGAAGATTCTACAAAAGATCTGATAAATACATTAAGGGATCATTAAAATAGAGGAGATAGAGTGAAAGTTTATGTGTCAGAGAGTGTGAGAGAAGGGGGGTTATAAGAAGAGAATAAAAGAGTGCATGGCGTGTAAGTCAGATAAGGAGGTTCTATTTTTATTTTTTAAGGACAATGTGGGACTCTCGGAGGATGTGGGTAATATAGGTACGAGTGACGAGGTCAATCGGCGTCGTGTTTGTCCGTGTACGAAATTTTTCGCGCTTATACGGACACCAAACTCAACCTAACGAAAGGCGGCGTGGGTGTTATTTACGAGGTCCGCTCAATTTTATCACACACACAGACGTTCACCACCGCCTCTGCACGTCATCCCCTTCACCCGTCGATCTTTTACGCGCATGGCGTGCCCATACACTTCACCACTTCGCCAACAATTTCATCCCCGTCTGCAGGGGGTGTATGACGCGCGCGCGATTGCTTTCACATCATTTATTTTGCGAACGGCTGCCGTGGTGGTAGCAACGATGACAAAGACGACGACGTCGACGGACGACGGGGCATAACGCCAAACCCAACGACAACACACCACGTCCGGACCCATCGTAACCGGTAATGAACCGGAAAATACGTACAAGGGCGGATGAAATAAGCAAGACGAAAAATGCATAATAATAACAACGGCGGTGGACGAGTGAGCAACGGGTGGGAGGAACGCGGTTGTTCGCGTCTATCTGCAGCCAGGCGGCTATATAAACTATAATACTCTATATTATTATTATTATACATAATACATAATAAACATATATATATATTATATATATAGTGATAGAGAGAGTAGGGGCGGGAGGGGCGACAACAACAATGGTACGCGTGTGTCCGACGCGAAACCTACTATTATATATATAAATATATAATATACACCTCTATGGTACGGGTAAACTTGGCATTCCCTGTAGGCTAATTTATCGGAGGGACGTATAACATATATATATATATATATATATATGTCGGTAAACGAAATTGTGACGCCGAACGGTAGAGAGAACTCCTTTGCACAGCAGCCGGAAAGAGGTTTGCGCCGCCGTCGCCAAGACGATACGACGCTATAAATCTCGCGTGCATACATAATATACGAAATACAATATTAATGTCATATATATATATATATAAACGTATATAATATATTATATTATATAGGTACCACGGAACACGCGGTTTATCAAGCCGGATGCTTTTCGACACTTTTACGATGCGTGCGCGCGGCAAAACCCATCCGCAATAACGCGATGTAGATTGCAATAATATTATTATTACAACGTTTTGCGATACTCACACGCGTGTTTTAATAGGTTTTTTTTCCTGCCATCCATAGGCATGAACGAACGACATTATAAGCGGGCGGACGCAAAAGTTTTGACAATTTAGTGACGGCGAAGTGGTTAAAAACTGGTTATAGGTATGTAGAATATTTTTCTAACCACTTTCATCTATATTATCATCTAATTTTATCATGATCCTAAGGTAAAAAATAATACGAATGTAGATTAGTACCCCAATAGTATAGAGATTTTTATACTCAAATGACCAATCATCAATCACCAATGTACAATCTATCCACCAATACCCACCCGCAGTGACCCACTCACCAAAATTAGGACCTATATTTGGGTTGAAAATCTTGAAATACACGGATTTCGGTGCAATAGAAACAATATATAACGATGATATTATACATAGCAACAGTACAATACTGCCGCATAGGTATGTTAGCGTGTCCGATATAAAGCGTATGCGTGTATACGGATATAAATTATTTTAATTATTTTATCATGGAATCACTTCAATGATATACCAGTACGACTAACGGATCACGGGAAATTATCAAACGGCCGATTATAATGATGTTTTAGGGATTCTGATAATATTATTGTAATAATCATGAATGTAATTTTTATTTTCAACTATTACGTCCGGATTCTGTTCTATGATTGATGCGATTGTATCATAAACCCAACCAAACTGAGGGAAACGTAATTTTGTTTTAATATTTTATGAAATTATTATAATATTATACGATGGTAATACAAAAAATTATGTTTTTTTTTTAAATCGAGAATCGATATGCCGTAAAAGAAAAAAAATGCGATTTAATATTTTATTTACTAAATAATTAGTATTGCATTTTATTTTATATTTAAAAAAAAATCATGTAATATAATAATAAATGTAAGTAAGTATGGAAAAAAGAAATTATTAATAATTACGCTAACTGAAATTTTTTCAAAAATATAACGGTTATAAACGCTCACTGCGAATGTTGATAGATAATTAAATTGAATCGCAAAAAATTTTTTTTTTTTTTCAATCACCTGGTACAGGCATACATTTTTGTGATAATGTTCGTTGTTACTTGTGAAGTTGTTAAGCCGATACCGTTAATGATAAACCGCAATAATTAAAGACTTGAGGAATATGATTCAGCGTTAAGAAAATGTAAACGTGATTTGTACATATTGTAGTTCGGGTTTAGATAAATTAGTCCTAATAATGTAATAATCGGCAAAACAGTTAATTACCCGTGAACCGTAATCATAGTAATAATTAGAATCAATATAATACAATATGGGCGATGAGAATATTTTTAAACAGAAAATTAGGCATTTTTGCAAACATTTTGTTCATAATATACGTAAATGTTAAAATAACCTACTGTACACGGCTGTAAATTCTCCGCCTGATGTACGGAACTGATAACTACATAACAATAACAATAATCTTATGAGGTTTAGGGGTATCGAATATAATATGCGTATTTTCAATACACACAACAATGTACACAATAATAAACAAGGGACAGCGTCGTTATTATTCTACACATTTATAAAAACGTGTATTCGCTTGAGATAATAGTAGGTACAAATCACACATTAATTAGTGCATGATTATTTTACCGGGACATCGTACCGACGGTTCAATTTTTGACACAAAATGTAATTACTTACGTTTTTATAAGCTTTATATTTACAGTTTAAACATTAGCATACTTAATGGACTTCATAATTTTGTTATTTTCATACTCCGAGAATGACATAATTGTTTTAAGTTAAATTTACTTTTTCCATTACTTCATTACAGTGGGTTTTTAATTTATGATTAATATATTGAGGTTATTCTTTATTATTTCGTAACATTTCACAAAATTAATTTATTACGCAATTGTAACTAATTATAATAACAAAATAAATGCATATGTATTAGATATATAATTATCTTAAAAAAAAAAATGCAATTATATTCGCGTAATTTTTATTTGTATTTATAGTAAGCAAAAATGCTAAAATACTTCAACTAATCATTCGGGTTGTAAGTTTTGACTATGTATCAATAAGATATACTATTATATTGAACAATGAACTTACATAATCTGTGCCTTAAAAATAAAAAATGATCAACTAAATCGACTATCAAAATGCATACTTTCGGATACTTGTTTAAGCATAATCGTTAAAATGTATAGCCATCCTTATTTTACATCTATGTATGATAATATAAGTGCAGGTCTAGTAGGAAGAAGTCCTCAAAAAATATACCCTCAGGAAAGTTTATTCGTAGTCAAAAATACTATTATTATCCGTATCCTTGTATATCTTTGTATACCTTCAGGCTTTATGTACAAGTTTGATATGTATTTTTAAAGAAAAAAAATGTAAAATACAAACATTTCGAAATGTACTTCTATTCAACCTTTATAACATTCAATGGGATTTTAATCGTAACACTCAGAATAACTGTACATGATATGCATATTGATTTTGTTATTTTATTCAAAACATACACAGATATTAACTTTAAATTTTAAAATATTTTATACGAAAAATAACAGCATAGATTATTATTTAATGGGTAATGCGAACTGTTTAGAAGTAGGATGTGCAGTCATTTTCATAAAATTAAAGTTTTAATGAAGATAGCTATAAAAAAAAACTGTTGTAAATGTCTTTAGTTAGAATTAGTTTACAATATCTTTGGTATTAAGAAGTTTTTATATGGTTTTAAGTTTTAAGTCTATAGTAACATAATAAAATAACACTAATGAACTTAAAACATAAAATACGTCTACGGCCAAAAAAAAATTACCAATATTTCAGTGGAGTGTAACTAATTGTTTTATGACTAAACCTTATTAAAATAATGACATCTATAAACTCAAAACAATGAGTAAATAAAAAAAAAATATTATTAAACAGTTTGAATAAAATCAATATTATAAAAAAATGTTCCAATCTAAAAAATATTAATTGTAGTAACACGGCAAAATATATAGGCAATCTGAGTACATACATGTATAGGAAACAAAAATAAATATATTACATTTACCTATACTAACCCAATTTTAAGTTAAAAATATAATGGATCGTGTAATATGATGCACAAGAATCTTTAATTGATAATTAAATTTACACTAATCAATTAATATGATATATAATTGGTGTACATAGGGCAGAGCAGTTTTTAGATAAAAAATTGACGTAATATCTACCAGTTTTGTTACGCAAGATTAGAATGACTGTTAGTTAGAATTATTATGAGCTGTTTATGGCTACATAAACAACACATACCCAATAAAAGCATTTTCTATAAATTTTACTATATAATTATAAATATTTAACATTTTACATTATGTAGTAAATAACTACAATTTTAATCAAAATGTTATTACCATATATCCCATTTTCAAAAAATAAATCTAAAAGCTGTATGTTTTTATTTGATTATCACAAATTATTAAATAGTTAAATAATTACCAACAGATGTTGGTTTGTAGACATTCTGGTTGTTTTCAAATATCATATATAGAGTACCCCCAATATTGATGATTTCTAGGTACCCGCAGGGTTATTAAATTTATGTTAAAGCACAATGAACAGTTTAGAAATTTATATAGGTTTAATTTGGTTAAACAATGTTTTTTTTTACGTTCATTTTTACTTTAAAGTACCATATTTGGTTCAGTGAAAAGGCTCACAAAGTTTAACGCTGGTCTTAAATAGATTGAAAACTATATGACGATTAAATAAATTAAATATTAATAATTTTTGAAATATCCCAGTAATCTACGAGAAAATTGTAAAAAGAATAACAAATTAATGCAAAATAAGTACAGTTTTGAAAATTATTTGAGTAAGTTAAAGTTGCTGATAAAAAATATTTTGCCATTGTTTTTAAATTTATCCAATTTACTAAAATCCGCCTAATTCTTATAACTCAGTTATATATATATGAAAATAACAATTATAAAATATGTAATATATATATTATAAATATTCTATACATTATATAATTTATGTATCATTATGGAAATATACACTTAATCATTAAAAAAAATAAATAACAGATAATAAATATTAATTTTAACTTTTAACATTTTAAATTATGAGTTACTACTATTTATTATTACTCAGTATCCAAATATTATGTATATTCATAACATTTTAAATTTAAAAAAAATATATTATATTATACTTAAACAATAAATTATCAAAAATGTAAAATTATAAAAGAAATATGTAGTAAGTATATTTATTCTAGTGATTTTAATAAAATAAATTATAATTTGAATGCAACACTAAATATAAGTTATATAATACTCTAAACTATATTCGATTGTATCCGTGAACACTTGAAGTTTTATTTATAATTTCAAATATTAAACTATTTTTTTTATAAAGTTATTTGATACTAACCAAGTTAGAACAATAATATTGTAATATAATATTAATACAATTTTTAAACTAGTATCTAAATTTAAACAACTTGGTTTCCATCAGTCATTGCCAAGGTGATGTTATCATCATTATAAATATTTAGTCTATATGTTTTCCTAAAGTTTATCTAAAGGCCAGATTCATAAATTCGTCCTCGCGCACAGACGTGTACACGCGGCGAGACCGGTGATTTATGAACCCACGACGTACGTGGGAGAAGTGGGAAAATCAATACATTGGTTAAATCGGGAGAGCAATACGACACGAATTTTAATGATGGGTCTAAAAGTAAAAAAAAAATACATGCAAATTAAATTGTAGTTGAAAAAATTTAAGTACACATCCAATTGTATATATATAGCGATTAGGACAACAATAAAGAGCAGCAAGTGTCGCTTTTTTTATTTTATTTATGAATTTTTTATGAAGAAAAATGTTTTTTTCATTCTACAGAATTGTACAGAGTTTGAATTAAAATTAAATTAAAAGAAATGAATACATGTGTACACTTCATAAATGATTTTTGATTAATGATTGTTGATACAGAACTATACATATATTAAACATGAATTATGTGCCTGATATCGTTATTAATAAAATACAAATTAAATGATAACATCGAGACAATATTTTTATAAAAACTCAACCACAGTTTAGCACCTATGATCACTCAGCTTTGAATATTCATTAAATTAAATACAATATAAAAATAATTCGTTTGAATTAAAATGTTTTAAACAAACAAATAATGAATATAATTAGATTCATAATAATATGTAATGCAACGTACTATAGAACAATTTGTCTACACCCAACTACGTGTACTAGAATAATAATGAGAGATAAAACTCAATAAAAGGTTAATATTTATATACATAAATAATAATAATAATAAAAACCCTATTTGAAACGTGGTTTTTTCCCTTTTCACGATTACTAAATACATATATATATATAACAACGACTGCATAAGTCGTAAACACAGGCAGTATCAAATGGATGGTAATTAATTATAGAGATTTTATATTGGCAGATTTTTTTTCCACACCGGATCGCGGGTCCCACTGGAAAAGAATTTAAAGAAAAACCGCTTTCGAACTGATGACATTAATTTATTATATCAAAGACAATTCCCTCCAATTGGACATATTTGGACTGGAAGAAAAAAAGAAAATGGGAAAATGTGACGACGAGCTCTTTTGTGGATGGGCAGACAATCGCTTTATCTCACTCAAAAAGGTTTTTTTCTTGTACATGTGAAGAACTTTGCTTCTATTTACGTCCAAGCTTTTATACTACTTTACATTGTGTTACACAATCAATTGACGTCAGAACGTATTACACTTCCATTTTATTAATAACACGTCTAAATAATTTGGAAACTTGGAAATCTTATTGAGGACAGTTTAAAGATAGTATTTATCTTTTGAGGGTGAGCAATGATGCAGAAAATAGTTGTTGTCTTTTACTTCAGTGTACATTAGTCCTTATCTGTATTGTGTAAATGTTACCGATTGACCACGAGACGCTTTTAGCTATAATACTTTCTTCAAATAATAATAAATGATTGCCTTTTATTTGTGTACAACAATTTTTAATTATTCACCTTTTCACGTATACTAAAAGATTTTAATAAAGAAAAATCCGTCTAAAAATTACGATGAAATTATTTCCCTAAAAAATTTATTTTTAACTGTCGATTTGAAAATAAATTTTAAAAAAAACTTAAAAATATCAACATTTATATTATAAAAATATATATATACCATATTTTGCAATGTATTTCAAAAATTATCTGCTATTAAACTAATATAAACAAAAAATAAAAATTTAATTGAATACACTATTATTGAATCTATATGCTAAAATATACCTTGTATCAAATATCTTTAACCTACTTTGAAGTTTCTATTAAATACTCCCTTAATGTAATTTCCATATTGTGAAAAGTTATAGTGAATAACAGTTTAATCAATCTATTAACCACTTTTTTTTCGAACGAATTGATTTATAATATAAAATAAATATATTATATGAACTTAGAATTGTTCATAACGATAATGATGTTTTTTAAAATATTAAAAATCAACATACCAATTTCAAACATGGAAATTTTGTATTGAAGGCTTATTATTACAAACTTAGCATACATTTTTTTAGCATGACAACATTTTTCTTAAAGCAAATAACAGTTTAAATTTAAAATATAGAATTTAAGGATTCTATAAAAATTAACAAATTATGATTTCTAGTTTTTTCAAAAGTTTTTCAATTATAATTTTAAGTAAATGTAATAGAAATTAGTTACACAGTAATTTTTCTAGAAATGTTTAACTTGAATCGTGGTTACTATAGATTTTTACTATACTGATTTAGACACTAAGTATCTAGTATCTAGAACGTTTAAAAATCACATATGTATAATACGGATCAAACATTAAAATTTTTATAATAAACAAATTGCGTTCATTGCAAATAAAAATTAATTTAATTTAATTATCGATTCATTTATTATCTATTTATATAATACTGATAAATGTTATATTATATCCTTGCATGTACCACATAATTTATTTCGTGGTTGCCACTTTGAATTTAAAGTTTTCAAACTTTCTAGAAACTACTTATATATATATATTTTATTTCTTCAAAATATACTTAGAAATTTACGTGTATATATTTAATGTTATAACGAATTATTAATTATAATTATTATTTTTTCAATTTAATAAATCTTTAATTTTGATTAAAAACTGTGGTTAGCGTATTATAATATTATATTATAGTATTTTCATAACAATATAATATTCAATATGAAATAATTTTTAAAATATATTTTGTATATATTGACCTTTTTGGACAAGATTTATTTCTAATTTCAAACAGAAGGCATATACATATTGAAATTGAGGAATCGCTGTAACTACTAAACCAATAACTTCTTTTTCCATTCAGAATGTACATTATTCAGTCAATTTTTCTAAAGTAAATATTGAATACCTACAAAATACACATAACACACACGCGCTATTTGTCAACAAACTAAAGTATTTTTATGTATAAACTTGAGTATCTACTAACAAAACAATGTCCTCTATCATTGGATTGATTTTTATAACAAATAAATACAAAATATTAATATATATTTAATCCCATAAATCGTAAGGTATCGTAAGAAAAATGTAATTCAAATATAAAGCAAGTATATAAGACAAATAAATTCTGAGTAAAATAAAGTTCAGGTAGTATAAGATGTAGATATGTACTATTGTAATAATTAACGTTAAAAGTATTTAAAATAAACTGTGGTATAGATACTTTATAATACTAGTAACTAACTATAAGTTCCTAAACATAAAACAATCGATATATATCAGTGTATTATGACTACTATGTACATATATATTATCTATATTTGGTTAAATATTTTATTCTATGAAATATTAAGTATTCTATGAGTATATTATATCTGTATGGATGCACAAAATTTAAATGTTTTAAAAATCACTTCATTTTTTTATATTCAAATACATAATTTATAGTAGTTGTTTGGTTAAAAACAATATAGGACTGAAATAAATCGTACATCGTAATTTACAAGAATCCACTTCAAATAAATGAAAATAAATAATAATAATAATAAAAAAAAAGCCATTAACAGAATATCCGAACACAATTTTCTACGCCAATAACAAAGCATCTAAATCGTGCATGTATGCAATGTGTTTTAAACATATGGGTGTATTCCGAATAAATGATACACGAGTCGGTATAATGTATAGGGCTGGGCTGATAACAGTTTTGTAGTGATTCACCAGTGAATTACATATATTATTTTTACATCCTCTACCTACCGCACAAAATGACACTTGAGACGCAAGATGGATTGCGTATAGAAAGCTTTTATAGAACAAAAAAAAAAAACAGGAAGAAAAACAGTGTATACAAATTTCCTTGAGAGATGAATAGCCGAGACGATTTGTGGAAATAAAAAAAGGATACTTTTATCGAAACCTATAGCACTATTTGTGTTTGAATGAGAAACGTTTTGTTGTGTGGTGTGCACGTATATACACCACCTTTATATATATATATATATATATAAAAGTATGAGATAGAATAAGAGCGAAAATGGGAGATACGGAATGAAAACTCAAGATGAAAGAAGAAGAATCGCCAATCGTATTTCTGTGTTTTCCGGGATCATTTTGAAAAGAATTTACATAATGGGCTACCGTCGATCTTCTTTTGAATGGGGTATCACCTGTCGGGAAAAGAGCAATTTTGGAAATCCAAAACGAAGAATATACCTTCTATTTACACAATGTTTTTTAAATGTGACTGAACAAAAAAGAAAAAACACTAATATTTAATTGGAATTCATGGTCCTTTCCGTACGCTACTTACGGCTGTAAATTACTCACCCGAATAAATGTGTTCTATAACGTTCTATATGCACTGTCAATTTGGTACCAATAGGGAAAACACGGCGTGTCTCTTTGCTTATTTTTTATTTTATAACAAAATGTAATAAAGAACGATAATATTGTTTCATACGATATATTTTAAATTTAAAACAAACTATTGAAGAAAAATAAATGATTATTTAAGACGTATATTATTTAAAAACATAAAATATAGCAATGCAGTTTCGACTCGTTTAGATTTGAACGAAATACTGTGTGTATAAGCATTATTGTATAATTAAATACACGAAATAGATAACAAATAGCCTACAACGAAATCGCTATATTTGTTTTGGCATCATTATGATTCAATTTAATACAAATATTATTTCCCGATCAATAACGTTTAAATTTCACATAATACAAAGCAATTATTTGGAATATCCTATGCTATTAGAGTCCTAATACAATATTAGAGGTTTACAAGCCCAGTTTAAATAAAACGTATATTAATAGACCGAAGGGACCATGGTACGGTCCACTTCGATTCCATAATCCTCCCTATTAAACGAAATAAAAATATAAAACTTGTAATACCCTGTCATAAGTCAACAATAATGAGAGCTCATAAAAAATAAAATTATACGATTCAAAATGTAAAAACATATAAGTCTAATTGAACGGAGATAATGTATAATATAATATTTATTAAATCCACAATACTTACAAGTATCGTGATTAGGTTAAGTTGTAAAATTAAATTGAATTAAGGTAAAAAAACAATATGGTACACATATCTGAAAATACTAAATTTATGTTATTATTAGATCGCTCCACAGTTCGCTATTTTTTGATTACATGACTCAGAGTATAGGTTATTCGGATGAATCACATAATACAAGTGACGAAAAATTATATTATTAAATAGTGAGAATTCAGTGATGGACCAGAGTTATGGTAACTGTAGGTTAATTGAATTTAAGAGAAGCCACTTTAAAGACAAATAAAAATTGTATTGGTTTGGTGTATGCAAACAAACCGTTAAACTGTTATTTATGATCTAAATTACTTTTAACGTAGAAAACATTAACATTTGTATAACTCAAAACTAAAAAATGAACACCTTTTTCATTTGGGTAAAGATTTAAATAACTTTGTTAAAATAAATTATTTCGACTGTAAACTTTACAAAATTCAATATTGCTATGATAGATAATCAATCTTCAGTTATTTTTGTCTAGAGTTTTTAATAATTGTAGTCTTCTACTCGTATAACTTCTCTTAGAAGTTTTTTTTTTTTCATTCGAACTCTTTACAGGTATAGTGTATAATAAATAATAAATAGAGTAGATACATTTGGATTGCATAATGGATTAAAATTTCTTTAAATTAAAATAATATTGAGATGCAAAATAAAAATAAAATTGCTTTTATTTAAATATATTTGTTTTAAATTTTCATTTGTAAGATTATAATATATTTGCAAACCAAATTTTTTTTTTCATGATTTTCGAAATATGCTGTTGGTCAAACGCTTTTATACTTCTCCTAACGACTGAAAACGACGGATTTAATATAACACAAACACTATACATTTCATTTCGAATTGCTAGAGGGTGGAGAGTTCCGGAAAAGACAAAACCAGAGTGTACAAAAACCTTCGACCCAGTTTAAAGTTACAGAACAATTCAATGGTGTTCTTCTTTTGACTGACAAACTAAATAAACCAAAGCTCTGTTTCTTTAGAAAATTAAAAAGTTCTAATCATCATTACAATATTTGTATACTAAAACACCAACAAGATCTAGAAACTTAATGTTGAACAGCTGAACCATTTGCGCACATCGATAAATTATTAATTATAATAGAATGATCAAATTACATGCTGATCTAAGCATTTAAAATGTTAAGAAAATATTATTAACATTTGGTAGGTATCGATGTTTATTAAATAATGTAACATTTATTATATTATAAAAAGCATATACAATTTCGGTAAAATTATTATTAAAAAAATATATGTTAAGCTAGTTTTTTTTATTACACAATCTTTAAATATATTTTTAGTTTTTACAATAAGTGTAAGTGTTGTAAGATATTAGTGGCTTTATATAATATGGCTGTATATAATATACAAGAATGTAGAGACTTTCCAATCAAGGCACTTCGACATGGGCGGATTACAATATAAAATCTAAAATTAATAATCTAGTTATCAAATTAAAACGTTTCAACTATAAATAAACAAATTTTTACTAAATAATAAACTACAAATCACGTTTATAAATTACAGTTTCAACTTTTAAAATCCAAAATTTTCACAATTTTCTATTAAAAATCAAAACTATAATCCACAATAAATATTTTCAATATATTCAAAATAGGTAAGTACTTCCATTAACATACATACGATTTTCAAAATTGTTTTTTTTTAAATGTAAAAAACAGCATATACAGTATATTTAGCCCAGTAGAATCTAAACTGATATTGAATTCTTATAGGAAAAATGCATTGCCATAATACATAGTTTAACTTAATCAAAACGAAATGCCACAAGCTTGGAAAATAAATTCGTGTGATAGGCGATTAAATTAAATGATAAGTATTAATTCATATAAATCTACAAATTAAAACTTAATTTCTTAATTAAAAAAAGTATATATATAAATTATTTTTGGATATTGTATGAACAAATTAGACATTTCCCTACATTTATTAAAGAAAATTAAATATTGATGAAGCAACAGTATTTTTAATTAAGTGAATTTATAGTAGACACAGCACAAATGCTTAAACTTCTAAAATATTAATGCAAAAATATTTATAAATATAGACTACTAACTTTATCTTAAATTTTAATCAATTTTTAATACAATGTTCATAAATATAATAGCTTTGAACTGCTGTTGTATCACTCATTTTAACGTAGTTGTCTATTTTTTTAATTTTATATACAATGAATTGCAACACAAAACAAAAAACTTTAACAACGCATAGAAGTTTAATGTTATTGTTCAGCTAGCCTTTCATAACCAAAATCTATTTTAAGACAATAAAGAACACAACTAACACAACTTTCCACTATAAAAACTGATTGAATAATTCAACCAATACGCAGGTCTATAAAATGATCAGCCTCAAACACTTTCTTAAATAAGTTTAAAAAACTTAGCACTTAATAAACTTTTTCAAGCCTCCCACAAAATTAAAACTCGAAATATTTTTGATAACTTTTGGAATTAATTTCTTTATTTATGACACTTATTAACACAATATTATAGTATTATATGTGATATGAAAGTGATAAAATCGTTAAAATGTTGAAAAAATTAAACATCTGTTTTATTCATTTCAAAAATCTAATTACCAGAAGCTCGTTAGAACGTTAAAAGGTTAGGCTAAATGTATATATGTATAAAAAAAACAAAACTAAAAAACACCGGGCTAATATACAGATATAATCCCATACAAAAAGAAACCTCTATTCTCTGGTTATAATGACATTTTAATACATATACACTTTTTCTCTCAGCATTCATAGGAACTACAAATGAGGCTAATGTCTCTACCAAAACCAAAGTTAAAAAAGCGGTTCTTTGTTTAATAAACGGGCGAGGAAATATAACAAAAACCATTGGGAAAAACAGCGGAAAAACCATACATAAGTCAACTCACCATTTGTAATAATTAACAAGATTTTCCTAATGTATGTATGGCATGGAAATAGCTAATTAAAATGTTCAGTTATTTTTATTTTTCATTCATAAAACTATTTCAACAACTACCATTTACATTCGTCTGTTCATTACCATTTTATGTCCATTTTATATCGTTATACGGTTAAAAACTTAATTCGTCCTTTCGATATTTTTAATGTGATTAAAGTAATTATGTAGATACAAAGTAATTATAATTTAATATTATACAATATACAAAAAATGTACACTATAATTTAAACACCATATAGAATATGAAGACTGAACGTAGTTTTAGTTTGTATCAGATTATAATATGTAACTTGTTAACATTGATAAAACAAGAAATCGAGCGGTATTTTATTTTCGAAAACAATTCTTTGCAAATATTTATACTTTATAATCAGATATACGTAAGTTAAATTAAAAATTTGTATATTCTTTAGTATATTACATCTCATTCAAACTATTAAAAAATACTAAAAATATTTCACTTTGAGAAAATATACAGCTATATTTAGAAAATGCACAAGCCTAAAAATGTTTTTAAGATCAAGATAGTTAGGTTCACTGAATGTCACGAATTCATGAACAGGAATTTATAGAATGGTATAGTTTCATTTCTAAATAAACAATAATTAATACCAATAACCAGTAATATTAATAACTGTATTTATAAATATATCTATATAATAATCCCGTATGTGAAATAATAAATAGAGATTATTAAATATGAAGCTAACCTAATAATAATGGTGAATATTGAACTTAATATTATATATTAGTAAACTAATGAAAAAAAAATACAAATTAAGTACAGAAGCTAATTCTTATTATGAACGAAATTGAGGCTTAGTGTTATAAAGACTTAAAGGTAAGATTTTAAATAGTAGAAGGGTAGATATTTTAGAATTCGTCACTTTGTAATAGGCTACACTAAGGCAATTAGAGCTTTAAACCCGCTCAAGAGATTTTCCTAAAATACAATTCCCATGAGATTTATTTCGACCAAAATGAGCGAAGTGAGATGAGAGATTATAATTATAGCTCCTACTTTTATGTAATACATTGAAACAATGTAAAAAGTAAAATAAAAATTGTCAACCAAACAATTTAAAAAATATATCTTTTAATTGCTTATTAAAAATGTATAATAACCAATAGATAGGTAAATCATGACTTTAAAATGCTAAAAAGTTTCATTTTCTGTTAAAATGTTAATTTTACGTTTATTCATATTTGAACTGAGCAAAAAATATCAAATTAATTTTGTTATAAACTAAATAACCCCATTTTCCTGATTAATTTTAAAAAGTAGATACTGGGAGTTTTCTTTTGATCCCCTAAAGTACCAACAAGATCCAATTTTTTTTATCAGAAACCACCCTTAAAGTTAACGATTAAACTATTTTTACAGCTCCTAAAAATTACATAAGGCATACAAAGAAACTCTCTCTCACACACGCAAGAAAATATCACTCCGCTCAGAATATCTAATACAATAATAACATATTCCTATTTATATTCTTTCTGAGTATTAATAATTATATGCTTTTGTTATACGCAAAATATTAAATATAGACATTTTAGTTGATTATCATTTAATCTTATTAAGAGGACGTTATACCCGTAAGTGTTGTCTTAGTCTTAATAACGTACATCATAGCAAATTTGTGTTCAGCAGAACACATTTTATGTTGTTAGCTTTAATATTGGAGTCAATTTACCTATTATCAAAATTAAAGGTAAGAATATTATCTAGAACATGTCCTATGCTTTTATTAATATAATCATTTTAAAGTGAGTTATAACTTATAACTATGTAAAATAATAGAACTTTAAAATGTTCATAACTCACTTTAAAACGATATTATCAATAAATGCATATAAAACATGTCTTGCATAATATTTTTACCTTTAAGTTTGATAATAGGTATCGACTCCAAAACAATATTAACAACATAAAATGTGTTTTGCCGAATGCAAATTTGCTATGATGTACGTCAGTAAGACAGAGACAATACATACGGGTATTAAGTCCTCTTAAAAAATTATTATTATTAATATTTACATAAATATGTGAAATAAATGTGAATTTTGATTTAATTATAAAGTTTATTACCTAATTCAAAACTTTAAACAATTTTAAACTATGTTTTTTGAAATCATTAAATTTTCTATTTAATATAGTGCAATTTAACAATTATAAATATATATAACGTATAATTAGGAGTCTTTCTTTGACCGTAATTTTAAATACTATATTCTTACATACATTTTAAAATTATAAAATTAATAATTAACATAATAATAATAAAATATGCAGAATTAAATTCTCATTACACATATTTTAAATAAAACTTTATACTTTTAGACAAAACATTTATTAGTTAATGTAAGTTAATACATAAATAAGCAACTATAGGTACCCAAATAAAATTATATCCAATCGCAAAATTATTCATTCATTTAACTTTTATATTTTTATAACGTAGAAACCGGAGATCGATGAATACAAAATGCATACACTATAGTCTATAATATAAAATATCATCACGTACGTGTAATTTTCTAAGAATTGTATACGATTTACCACTAGAAGTTTTGTTTCAAACGTTACAACGTAACAGAATGCCAACGAATTAACCTATACTAATCTTACATGCACCTTACTTGTATAAATGTATTATATCATACTATTATAACGAGTAATATCTGTAGTAGTCATTTAAACAAATTATGTATTTGTGAAACTGAAATTATATACACAAACATTTAATAAATTAAAGATAGTGATAAACACATTTGCACATTGCTCGCACATTAAAAGTTAATACCACATATTTGTAATGACGAAATTTTACATTCACCAAAAATTGAGAGTACCTACTATGTTAAAAAAGTAGATAAAATATATTTTTTTAAATAAAATACAACTACAAGTGATATTATATGGTATAAATTTAATATTTATTCAAGAATGTGATGACATTAATATATAATTAAATAATATTATATACCAGTAAAATAATCAATCAATAATGTGCGAATTTAAATGTAAGTATAACAAAGAAAATCTTATCAGTTATAACATAATACTTACGTATTATAGATGAATTCGTGTGCATTGTCTACATGGCTCGTAGATAATAAACTAATACGATATAGTACTAACTGCTAAGAATAGATAGACTATAGCGAGTAAAATAAATTGTACATCATTTATTAAATCAATCAATATGGCGTAGACATAAGAGTTTGTAAAAAGAAACTGCTAGCAAATAAGTCCAAAATCCGGGTGTTTAAATGCGTTTTACATTGGGATTTTTGTTAGTTTTATCTAATAATTATGATGCAAGTGTGTTGCATGTAATAATATATAAATTAAACACGAACCGATAATCTAGAACAAGTTAGACTTACTGTATACGTTTAACCAACTTTGTATACTCGTATACCTAACCATTGGTCAGTCGTGAAGCTGCAGTGGGTGACGTAGTACCGTAATATTATATTATGATGTATCCCTGGGTTTATGAATAAAGAGCGCGGAGGACCTTTTGCTTAATGTGCGTGCCCTTCAGTCGGAAGAACTATGTTTGTGCAATAGTCACCGACGTCCTGAATTGTGTCAGACACCACATATGCACGGTACTCTTTAAATAATGTCGATTCGTGTCATGATAAGTTATCTGTTTTTCAATAAAATATGTAAGTAAGCTTTAAAACTTTATTTTTGGCTGTTTGCTTGTATTCAATTATACCGTGTATCATGTGTTCATTATAAATAAATACATTTTAAATTTTAATTCAAAAATATACCTACGTTTTATCTTTGCTTTGTTTTAGTTCGATACGTCATATTATTATTTATGAATATCCCCATTAGATCGACGCGTTATTTTGATACATACTACTTTTCAAAATTAATATGTATACTTCGTAATGCATTTTTCCTTCGCTGATGAATTATGTGTGTTTATGGTTTACAGCAATTTAGCGTTACCTACAAGTACATACAATGAAACGAATTCCAGCATTCTTGGTTAACATTTTTCGACAAGAAAACGTATTTAACGGAATTTTATAATTATATTATATCATAGGATAACATTTCATGAATTTATAGTACACATTTATTCTTTTTAATATTTTCAATAGTAGGTGCGTAATTTAAAAATAAAATAACTCATAAAACTTGAAGTTTAATAAAAAAAATAAAAGCGAGAGAAAATAGTAACGTTGTATTATTATATATAGACATGATTTGTGTGGCTATTACTCTTGAAATAAAACACTATTTTATTCACGATTAAAAAAATTGAAAATATCAATTATTTTACTGAATAAAAGAACTATAATTCATTAAATATTCTATCCTAAATGAAATGCGCCCTAATAAATAAAGGTACATTATGTGTCATTGCTTATTAGTTATATTATGTTTCTTTGTCACAATTGTTTAATTTCAAATGAAAATGCAATTTCAATATTTGTTATAGTAAAAAAAACATCATATCTATACATTCAGATGCTACAATTTTATATAATAAAATATATATACTTTGTTAAATGTTTAAAAAACTCAAAATAATTTTTCCATAGTTGGTTGTAAGTTCACATAACTTTCTACACTAATATATTTTAATTTTCTATACTAATCAAAAGTTAAATTCGTATATAGTCACAGCCATTCTCATTGAATTATCGCTATATATTTTTATAAAAAAAAAGAACAGACAATGTTTGTATACCAGGTGGTTAATACATTATTTTATCAAAAGAATACAATAGAAAATGGTTTACAATGATAAATTATGACCGCGGAATCTAAGTTATTGTGAACAGAAATCTTTAATTTTTGTATTATTCCCTGATCGTTGACTGATCCTCATGTTAAAACTTAATATGAAATGATTGCAAAATATAGGTATTTAATTTTTATTACATATTGGTCGTTTAATTATTAATTAATATCACTGTAATATTAACTTTATTAATTAATAACACTCAACATTTTTCGAGCATTTAAGATTCACGACAATATATTTAAATTTAAAATCATAAAAATTAAAACAAAGTTGTTAATATAACACCAACAGTTCAAAATTATTATACTGCTATACTACATGAAAAACCTATGAAGAATGTATTGTATTAAACTAAACATTTAAGCTTTTTACCTGATACCTAAATAAAAATATTATAATATATTATTGCATTAAAAGAAAACCACTAAAAGAGTTAAAAACTTTAAATGTAACCTCAAAAAGAACCAAAATATATTTTGAAAATTATATTAACTTCAGAAAATACTAATATGAATATAGGTTTACAAGAAAAACTTCAAGTTTACAATTATTAATTTTTTGATTATAACAAGATAAACAATTGATGTCAAAAACTGGTTAAGCGTAGGAAAATATTTTTATTTTTCGTAACTTTAATTTTTTATTATTAAAAAGTAGGTATTGAAAATTGTTGATGTCCCCCCCCCCCCGCTGAAAAAAAAACAACAAAAGATCTACTAGATTCAATTTGCTTCTGGAAACCATTCTAAAAGTTTTAGATTCTGATAATATTTTTCTCCTAAGGTGATATCAGAAAAAAAACATTCTAAACCAATATATTTTATTAACGTTATCTGAAATTATAATTATATTCGTGTTGAATTTCGTGTCTACAAAGGTCAGATGAGATGTAGAAACTTTCTAAGCACATTTTTTTCGACCAAAAAATTGGTTTTTAGACACACATCAGAAAAATATGAGCCCAGTTTAAATTCAAAACGAATAGCATTATAACCTTTTATCGAGCAAAAATACTAAAATCACGAAAAGTTGCGTATCGAAGTAGATTTTAACCAACCCCATTCCACCATCCCTCGGTCAGCTATTATTATTACAATTATCATTATTAAAATACAAACCACGACGACGATTTGTTTCGCGATGCACAATTTATGTTGAGTGACCCTCAACCAAGGTAATTTTGAAGTAACGCCAAAAAATAATTAAGGTACTTCCTACATCATATTATATCGGGAAAGACGAAGAATCGCGTGCCACTATATAGCCTGTCCGCACGATATACACACAAACATTATGGACGGTTTTCACCACATTATTGCTATTATACATATTGCAAATCGTACAACAAAATGTAATTATCTAATACATGCCATAACACCAGACGCTAAAAATCACAGATGTGGACTGATATATACCGTGCACCGTACGCGCCAATTATCAGCACGAAATCTAGAATAATATTATAATAATAATATCCTTATAAACTATCATTATAGAATATTAAATTATAATATAATAAAATTGTATTTCATTGCTTTTAATTGCATATTGCATTTTGTGATAATCGCTTATACCTACTGCAGTGTTGTTTTTTTCTAATTGTGTTTATCTCTGTAAACCGTTTATTCGCTATAACGCAATAGATTGGGATGGATACAAAAATAGAAATCTATTGAGTTATGAAAATAAACACTTTTCTGGAATATTACAATCGGATTAAATTGATTTAAATGATCATATTCAAAATAATAATCGACTTCCCGGTTAAATTATGTCAAACTACCGGTTGTTCAATCGCAGATTTTAATTGTTATTAAATTGAATAAATTATTTTTTAGTTAAACGTGTTATCAGTTATTATGGCTTAATTTTTAAGATTGTTCATGGTTTTGTTTTTTTTCTATTAATAAAATGTGCTAATTGCACCTCAATGGATAATTGTTTATTTGTAATGTCACATTTTAATAAATACTCGTATATTCGCTAAAAATGTTTTATTAGTATAGAAAATGAATAAATAATTTTTTATTTACAAACTGTATTTAATCTTAGTGATCATTTTAGATAATATTTTTATTTTAAAAAACCATGTAAATTATTATTAAATCGATTTTAAAATAAAACAACTATCTATTATTATCAAATGTAAAAACTGTTTATAAATTTATGTATCCGATATACCAAGGGACAGATATTGGTTGTTTTTTAAAGTTCAAGTATACCAATAATTCAAAAATTATTCTAACAATGTATTCTTCAATTAAAAATTTAAAGAGCAAATATAATGAAATCAATGATTTAGATTATATGTTTTCCAAAGGTTTTAGTGATCTTTATACACATTCAAATTAGAATTCCATTTATTTTTATTTACTTTAACATATTTATCAATCATAAAATTTAATTTAAATATATTATAAATTTAATTAATTCTGTTAGTGATGACCTTACTCCTAAGTAAATACAATTAATCAGATAAAAAATGATACACTGATGTAAATCAAATGAAAAATTGTAGTGAATTTCTAGTTGATTTACGTGTATTTCCAATTAACTTTGACGTTCAACTACAACTTGTATATACATTAATCAACAGCAATGAAACATATATTTACTTTGTTTTATTACCTAATCGAATTAACTTTATTCGTATTATTGTTGTTTACATTTTCTATGAAGGATTAAGAATTTTTGTCAAAATAAATAAGAATTAACGTTAACTTAGAAATAATGTAATTATGTATGAAATAAATATCAACATTACATTAAAGCATTTAGGATAAATTACTTAACTAATTAATTTTGTGTTTGAAAGTTAAGACTAGGTACACAATTTATGACATAATTCCCAAAATAGCTATAAATAACTTGCATTTTGTATTATTTTACTCTTATATAACATTAAAAAATTATGTATGTAATGAATATAGGTAGAAAACTCTTATGGTTGATGATTTATTATTTTTGAACCACAAATAATATTTTAAATAAAACGTCACATTAGTTTTAAACTTATTATAATATAAACTGTGAGTGAAACAACTACATGATTTATTTTTTCAGTATAACGTTAAACTTGTTCAATAAAGTTGTTTTTACGATAGTTGACAGAAATATTTTAAGTGGTACTATTTTAAAAAATTCAAAACAATGTTATTATCTTTACGATTTACGATTTTTTATTGTTATACGTACCTATAACTATATAGCTGTTGAACTTTTGATCCATTCTGTGGATTGTATAGATATATTACGAATAATAGTCTAACAGTACGAAAGTTATTTAAAACAAAAGAAATAATTCTAAAAAATACATTTATTTCACTAACAATTAAATAACTAAGAAGATAACATAAGCTATAACAATAACTCGCAAGTCAGTTATAAATTAATACGTTTTAAAAGCAATGCGAATAAAGTATAAATAACACAAGAAATCTCAAAGGGAATAAATGTTGTTAAAATATAATAATATAATGTTTTATTTTAGTTACGATGATGAATATCATTCAATATCTGTAATCGTTTATAATAATTACATTTACCTTCAACGAAATAAAAATTCTCAGACTAAAAAGTATTAATAAAAATATACTGAACATTTATACTACTGATTCCCATTTTAAAACAGACAAACGTTTTATCAAACATTTATAACTACCATTTAAATTAAAAATATATTTGTTTATTTTTTTTCTTGTTCTATTCCAAACTTACCCCTCTTCAATATCCGTTATACTGAAAAAAAATGACAATTCCCTTGAATAAAAGGAAATAAGTTTTTACAGATAACACTTGGATAGTAAATAAAACATCAATATTATTGTGATTATTTGTACACTTGCCAAGTCAAACGGAAACGTTAAGAAATAAAACATCTTTACAACTTTTCAATACGCGCATCGCAAAATAATATGTGAGTAAGATAATACCTATATTAAAAAAAAATATGTCATAAAATGTGTAACTAAATGTCTAAACGGCAACCACTTAAAAATGCATATACCTACAATAAATTGATTTGATGCATTTTTATTTTTTATTTTTTCATAATGTATATTGATTCAATGATGTCGCTTCCTCGAGATATAAAAATGAATAAACTCTAAAATTTGTCATGCGTGTTTTAAATAAAATAACTGAAGTTATGATGATACATATTTTAGATGGAATATTAAATATTTATCAAATAATAACAATTAATAAAAATATATACAATTAAAACTACTTTCTATTATCCATAAATAAATTATTTTGTTTTAAATGAGGTGTAACTCAATTATTATTTAGTTGTTATTATAAAAACCAAAATGTTTTTTGATAATGTCATATTATTTGTCTATGTTTATTAACATTTTAACATAAAATAATTTTTTTTCTAGGATTTCTGAATACACTGTTATTCAATAACTTTTTAAGTCTGTGGACAATTTTTAGTTAAAAGTTATCATTATTTCATATACATTGAAAATTTAAATTCAACCATAATAATATACCACTTAAAGATCGTTTACTGAGCCAAAATAAAATAATCAAAAGCTCATTTACAATAATCAATAAAAAGACAACGTTTCGTATAATTATAGTTTCTAAATAATCAATAACCAATACAAATCGTCTAAAAATATTAAATGCGTTTGATTGGAAATATATTTTTACAATTTTCAACAAACAACATGCAATAGTTAATTTGTCATGTTTTTACTGTATGTGGTCATATAATAGAATGATGATGTATATGATGATTACAAACCGATAAATCTAAATGACAACACTGATTTAAAGAACAAATATATAAGTAACCCTATTCGCGATTGCTGAAATAAATTACATACATTATATGGACGGTCACTGCAGAAATGTATCGTGGGGTTCAATAGAATCGTGTAGATCAGAAGTATACAAAAGCCGAATTAAAATAATTGATTTTTTGAAACGAAAAAAAAAGTGTTTATAAACTTTCGCTTCGTCGATAGTATACGTCGTCGAATGTATTTCTTAGAGCTCGGCTTGTGAATTGTTCACTCGTCCAGAAAACACCACTTATAGAATGTTTTGCCGCGCGTGTGTGATAACGGCGCTAAGACTCGCCTACGCCGTATCGCATTAAACGAGGCGTCGAGTGAATGGTTGCGTGTATAATCGGCGACGGTAATGAACGGGGAAAACTCAACAAACGTATAAACACGGTGTGCGTTAGGTCTTAAAATATTATATAATATAACTTATTCCTTAATGAGTACCTGCGCTGGCGGCACGATACAAATATATAATAATATATTGAACACGGTTTCGACAAACCAAGGTGAATTGCGATAAAAAAAAATAATGATAAAAACATAATAATATTGCGAAGCCACTGCGTTGGATACCTACATATACACACGTATTATTGTCATAAACATTATTGTTATAATCCAATAATCGTAATTGTATTATATTATTATAAGATGGCACTTACGTCGGGTTCGTCCGTGAGTTTCTTATGATGTACATCACTGGCGTCCATTGACCGTTTGTGCACATGCTTGTGTTCGAAGAGGTAAAAACCTTCCAGACTGCCGATCTATAAAATAAAAACGTTTCGTAAAAAATCTCGCCTATTCAATATTATATCCAACAAAATATAATAATATATAACACGCGTAATGTGGTACAGTATTACTAGGTTAAACCAGGAAGTCGGGTTATATATGCGTTATTAGACAGGTATAATACAAAATACAACGATTGAATTAATATTCGAAATATACGAAATTAATACATTGAATGGTTGTGTGAGCGTGTGCGCTCTCAAACGAAACTCTTTGTAGAGCCGTTTAATTAAAAAAAAATCGGTACATAGCTTTCAACCTCAGTATTCAAGAGTAAACGGGGAAGCGTGAAATCTCTTATAACGGTCTCTTTGAACGTTACATAGCTATTCAAGGTCTATAAGTAAAAAAAAAAAAACAAATTGAAATAGAATGGCACGACAGAGTACAAAATACCATGGTTAAAAACAACGAAATCGTACCCAGAGGAAAAATAATATATTTGAAATAATATAATTACGGTAAAAAACTACTAAAATGGGTTTAAACTATTTAAAGACATAAACACAAGAAACATATTAATGTGAACTTTTTAATTTATGAGTAAAAAAATATTTCTCTTAGCTTCTGCGACTCATTTAATTTTTTTAATCATTACATATTACAACAATTGAATAGTATAGGTATAAGAATCTATGTATTATTTACATTTTGTGGTAAACAAAAAATATAACATAATTTGAATTTAAAAACATAATAATCAGATATACAACAATTGCAATTAAAAATAGCCATACATTTTCTAACATTATACTATATTTCCTCTGTAAATCTGCATTTTTTTCATTTTAAAACAATAGTTGAAGCAATTTATTAAATTTAATTTTTTTTTTCGAGCACTTCAAATACGATTAATTCGGTTTAAGACTTAAAAATCATAGGTTAAAACATAATAACGTAAGAATTAATTAACTTATTATTAAGATAAAAAATGTGTTTAGCGAAATTTTAAGTTAAAATCGAGACATTTAAAATGCATGCAAATACGATTAGTCTTCTGATGGTTAGGTTAGGTATAAACTAAAATGAAATAAAAATCCCCACCAAATTCATCTTACAGAGCTGTTTTTAAGCCTCGTCCCTTTCATCTTTCCGTAGAAAATAGAGAAAACGTGTTAACGTTGCAAGAAGAGTTCTACTTGCACGTGGTTAGCATACTTCACATTGACCAACGGATACGTGACAACAAAAAATGATAGAGAGAAACTAATGTTTTTTTTATCCTTCTCTCCAACGACGTTAGCAGACATAGTGACTACAGTCATGATGATACAGTGGTTTGACATAATAAAAACGGTCTACCCAACTCGCGTGATTCTACCAACATTTATTATACCCGGGCCAAAACACAACTCGCGATTGTTCGCTGTGTGTCACATACCATTCACTCATGCGTTCAACGTTGGTAAATTTCAATCCGAAATTCCACAATGTGCCTAAGTTCCCATATTTAAGCGGATTTCGTTTTGGTATTTTCGTTTTAAATTGAGTAAAACAATAGCTTTGAGGACTAGTAATTTTCAGAAATTCCACAAGAATTCACTATACTGGACTGCAAAAACAAAAATCATTCATTGATATACATTTGTTTAAATAATATTGTTCAACAAGCAGACCCAAAATGTATTTTCAAATTACCGTGACTCCTAAAAAAAAAAGTCCACACATCGAATGTTCGAGACTAAACTAAACAATATTACGCATAATTTAAATATATAAACATCTTATATTGTAATATTAGAATTTTAAATTATAATTATCATCGATAATAATGTCTTGAATAAAAATAACATAATGTTAAAAATGATGCAATTTTTGTTTTATTTATTTAAACGCTCATATCTATCCAATATTTTTAAGTATAATTTATAAATATGTGGATATTTTCACTTTTAGTTTTAACTTTACAATAAATTAGTCTTTTTCTTGTAACTGTCACAGATTTTAAGTATTAAGAATTTCACATATTATATAATTGTTGTACTTATATAAAAATTATGATAAAAAACAAAATGCAATACGGTTTACAATATAAAATAAAATTGTACATGAGGTACCTAAGTGATGTTTTTTAACAATTATATTTATAATAAATACATAAATTATAAACGTTATAATGGAAGGTTTAAATAAAAACAACTTGTAATTTTACAACTGGATTTTATAGCAAGACGTCAATATTAGCTTTGATACTTTTCACACTTAATTTTGAGTAATAAAATGATAACTTATCCAAAAGAAGTGCATAAATTAAACTAAATATAACTAACTGACATATAGTGTGAAAGCTGAAGACTACTTTCGCTTTAAATGTTGAATTTATTGAATGACATAATGACCAGAATGATGGCCACGGCATGTGCAATATACAACACAGCATGCATATTCCATGTTGTTGAAGATAAAAAATCTGGTTCAACGATATGCACATAATATAATGATATGCAATGATTATTTATATCATAATTTAAAAAAAAAAAATGCTTTTCGTTTTATCTTTTTTCTCCGGGTCTAGTTGTTACCGTTTCGGTCAACGCTTTCCAGACAAAAGTTATATGAATAATAATACATCGATATCATTTCGGACTTCCTGTAACAATTTTGGGTGAAGGAAACAAAACTAACGACGCGACAATGAAATATATATACACTGCCAACAATTTGTTTGAAAAGGGATTTTAGAACTTTACCAAAAAACCTCAAACTAATGATATCCATACATAACAATTTTAATTGGCAAACATATAATAATAACTTATACAATACAAACTTATAATCGGGAATAATAATGAACAGTTAGGATGTGGTATTATCTTTATTAATATTGGAAACAAGTTAAAAGAGACAAATGTAAACAATAGTAACATTTATCAAGAAAATCTCATTAAAAAATGTACAATATCCGAAATATGAATAATACAATCATATGGGTCTAGTCATTAATGAAACTGCGTGTACACCGTAGAAAATAACCTGAGGCTCGTCATTATATTATCGAAACATTTGGAGGGAAATTTAAAAAAAAAAACAAATTAATGATAAGTTACAAAATTTAAATACTGTTTACTATTTTAAAGATAATCAATATCACATTGTGATTACAAGTATAGAAAATAAATTCTTTGTCAAATTCTCAAAATAACTGGTCTGTGTATATAAGAAATAAACGCTGGGCCGTGTATATAGGCTCGATGAGATCAACGAATCTATACATAAATACAAACAGCATGTGAAATAATATATTAAACAGACGTAGAACAACAGCTCGCTGCTTGCGGAAGTGTGCGGAACGGAAAACGATGTCGCGCAGCGAACAGTAAAAACAAATAATAAGCAAAAAGGTGACAAAAACAATAGGTACAAAATGTAAACAAACGTTCTGGCCCAACGACGAAACACGACGGACGTCGCTAATTATGACACTATGCTAGTGTATATATACGCGCTAACGTGCGTTTACAGCAGAAGAAGAGGAAGAGAGACACGGCTAGAGGGACAGGATTCTAACAGAGGTTTACACTACTGATTGCCGCCAAACGACACGGTCGAAGGATGTGGATGCGTCGGGGCAGTGGGACGGTGGTAAATAATGAAACGGTTAAAAATCGTATTATTGAATCCGAAAATTTATTCAGTCAATTAAGTCGAAAACACGTTTGCTTCCATTTATCTATATTAACGCAATCCAAACGGCAAGTTGCGAACCGTAAACTATTAATAAACGTCCGCCTAACGGCTACAACACCTATACGGACACAAAAACCCTCCTCGCCCGCACACACGCGTGGTGCGGATATGCAGTGCTCGAATTGGTAGGAAGGAGGCAGGATGACGGAGGTCCTCTACTATTTGTTTTTATATTTTGAGAGTATCTTCACCGTTAGTAATATTGTCATTTGAACGAGGAAGACAGTACCTACGTTCTTCTAAAAAAATTTCTAACACATTATTTTTGTAATTTTTAATTTTACAAAATTAAGTGATACATTCAAATTCAATTTGCTGAGTTAAATAATTTATTATTATTACATTAGTATGATTAAACTACATAAAAAACAAAATATATGTGTAAACAAATTAAAATTATTTTTGTTCTAAAACGTATATTTGTATTGTTCATAAGTGGTCCTATACTTAGTGACATACTTGAACTATGGATTATTTGTTTAAGGATTAATGGCTGAGTATTGTATGTGTGGCGAAGCCTTACTAGATAGTTTGAGTCGAAGAGTCTTTTATATTTATTTTTCCAATTCAACCTATGCTTACACATATTATATACTGTTATAATTTTTTTAAAGTTAGTGACTGTATTGAACGTTGAAACGCAAACTTTCTTCGGATTTGCGTGGACCAAAAGGGATCAAATAGAACAAACGTCTCCCCGAAGTTTTAGTATAGTGATCGATGTTGTTTTTAAAAAAAAACCACCTACGATGACAGTTTTCGATTTAAAAACTATATCATAACAACGTTTAGAGCTCAAAAAATAAAATCAATAATCGCACGAAGAAAAGTTTGATATTTGATAGCATTTATAAAGAACTGAACAAGTAAATTCTATTAATAACATACACGTTAAAAAACCTTATCGCCACGTAAAGTGTGAAAATTTGATTTAATAAAACATGATTTGATCACGTTACTCAAATAAAGTCATATATATATATATATATATATACAAATATAAATAAATAATATATATGATCAAATGATTTTAACCAGAAAAGCGATTTATACCTAACCATAAGCCGATTGGGATTTACTAGGATGATGTATTTACACGTTTTGTATTTTAAAAGATAAAAATACAGTAAATACGTATTACTACAAATGGGTTGTCAGACCGTTAGTACATCGAATTTGTTTTCGGCGCAAAAGCTTATGATGAAATGTATAATATTAATATATATGCAGAAATAACTCGGGTATATATCATATTCCATTAAAAATTAAAGTACAGAAATCACTATTGTATAGTTGTAAATGTTATAATATACATTAATTGGAAGGAATGTTTAGAAATATCAAGGTATTAGATAATACTAAATATTTTATTTTATTAAAAATGTATAAAAAATAAAAGTGATCAAGTAGGTAACCGCTCTGCTGCACAAGCACAACTGATGTAGAGTGTATGTCACTGAGTATATTACAGTAGTAGATAGTATAAATTTGAATTCAATGATAAATTAATGTAAAAACGATTCTGAGCGGAAACGGTTTGTCAGTCAATATTACAAGGTTTTAAATTAACCTATATTGTTATTACTTATAGTAAATTGTAATAAATTTAAATAGTAATTTATTGTATTATTAATAATACGGTATAAAAAGGCAATAGCTTAAAATTAATATAAACATATTATGAAACTTTCATTTAGTATAAAAAAAAAAAAATAAAAATAAATTAAGTAATAAAGGGTTGATTTAAGATTTTACAAATACTGCGGTTAGTACATTGTCACAAAATAAGTAATCGATTAGATCAAAAACTAGTTTTTCGTAAATTTCCCGTTATTTCTTATTTTTTTCCAAAACTATTAAGAAAGTATTAAGGGTTTTTAATCTTAATTCCCTATAAATATCAACTAAATTAAATTTCTTATAATAAAACATACTGAAGCATTTTAAATTGCTTCAAAATATTAAAAAGTGATTAAAATCACAAAAATACATTTAAAAAAACATACAAATATCAATATAAAATCAATACACTCATCGTTCGCTCAAAATTTAAAATCTAAAATTGTAATTAAATATTTTCATTCTACCTATAATAAAATATTGTAATGTTTAATGTTTATAGATCCAAGAAATATTAATTTATATTCAACAAATGTAACGCGAACGCATTAGTCAAGTTAAAAATGTTTGAGAAGTTTTTCCACAAATGTTGTAAATAAAATACTAAATAGTAATTCTTGGTTGAGCAAAAAAACATAAAATTTACTTTGTTTGTTCTTAAAACTATAAATCGAATGACCTATTCAGTTGGCCTCATTATCGGTTTTTCTTTAGATATCAGAAAAGAAAACCTTTATCGATTTTCCCATCCAATTTACAAGTAATAAAAAAAAAGTATCCATAGAATGGTACTCTGATAGCAGTCCGACCAAAGTATTAATGCCGTCATTATCCCAAACCATAAAATCAGAAAGCTTTTAAAATGCTATCATCTTCATTGATTATATTTATTTATCGTGATATTTGACTTAAAAAGAAATTTTCTACAAAAATGAATATCCTATAGGTACAACAGGTATACTGAGTGATTCTTTTATCAAACAACACTCCAAAACAAAATTTTATTTTTAAAAACTTTTAGTCTAAATAAATCAACATTTTTAAAATATATATAAATTTTTGATACATATTTATTATCGTTATAATTTTTTAAGTTTTTTCCTTTTTTTTAGAATGGCAACATACATTTTTAATTTCATATTCTAAAACACAATATTTTACAGGGTATTTCGATACATAAACATGAAAATTCTGACGAGTAGTCTATGAGTTATAAACTTAATATAACTGTTATAAGTATTTAAAGTTTAGGTCAGTGGAGTGGAGTAGTACGGGGATACCCCGAAAAAAGTTTGTCAACTACTCCATTCAACGAAAATATTCTACTTCGGAATATGAAATTATAAATTTATGTTGCCATTCAAAAAAGGAAAAAACTTAAAAAATTATAACGATAAAAAAATATAATTTTTTAAGAACATGCTATTTCATTTTGACTAAGAAAATAAAAATTATGCAAAAAAAAATTTCAAAAATGTAATAGATTTTTAAATAAAGAGTGTTGTTTTATAAAAGAATCATCCAGCTACTTAAAAAAAAAAACTATTTTAAATTTTGTAGATTTACTTATAATTCATTAAATTAATTAAAGCACACTATTTACTACCTTGTTCGAATACTGGAAATGTTTTCACACGGGTATCGAGGTTTCAGTGTTATTCTCGAGAGACATTTTGGCTTACGTTAATTGAATAAAAACATCACGTTCCCCAAAGATTTTCAAAAAAAATTGAGATTTAAAAAAAATGAAAGAAATTATTATTGTTTCCTTCGTAATACTATTGCAGTCACGTCAACTCTCATTTGTATTCAAACCTCGGCAATAGTTATAACAATTGATTTTATTTTCATAAAAAAGTAATTTATTAAAATATACTTCCTGTACTTTTTTCTATACGTATTCCGTTTTAATAACTAAAGGTCATACTTTATTTTGTTTCAGTCAACGGGAAACAATAAATTCATCAAAATACGGTCCTGCCTATTTTTCATCTTTGGTCTTGTTTTTATTTAAATAGCCTATATATAATTTAAAAAAAACAATTATAATAATAGAAATTATTTATTGTATTAAATTAATTACCCACATTTATTATAGATTTCTAATTAACAATTTTTTTTAAATTCTAATAGTGATTGAAGAAAAAAAAAATTAAAAGTAAAATTACTTGTACATTCAACAAGAGCTTTAAAATGATAATTAGGAATTAATTTTGAAACTAAATATTGCGTTTATTTTATCGCCTAGCCATAAAATTAAAAGATTAGCATCTTTTATATTATACATCCAGCGCGCGATAACCGAGAATTGTGTGTGTTTACACTCCATTATAGGTGACAAACTTTTCTTTTTAGCAAATTTAAAACATTAAACGATTTATAACATATCGTTGAGTTTAAACAACGTATGTACTACAAAGTAAAGTCGAGGTCAGGTTTGTTGTTCAGTAATTACGAAAAGTTACTGGGCAACACCGTGACGGCGACAACAACCTTTAATCTTTAAAATGAGGTTAATTCAAAGAATTCGTATTAAGTATATCTGCACGCTAATAACTTCATAACATCATGATAAAACTACATGGTTATATAAAATAATTACGTTATAGTGTTATGATACACTTAAGAATTATAATAATTGATAATTATAACAATTTTAATCATACTTAAGCTAAAATTAATAATACAAATATGTATAGTCTAACATGATTGTAGTAAATTATTTTCGACAAAACACACTTATCATATATATATTATACATTTATTACACACGATCGCGCGTCTAATGATATCCAACTAATTTTATCGACAATTTCAATTTATTATATAATTGTATGTACATAATTTCCTAACTTATTTCAAAAAGTCAAACATTAACTACGAATAAGTTACTAGATAAGCAATGTTCCAAAAAATGTGTGTACATGTGTTATCAGCACAAATTTTACCGACTAAAATTATATCACAAGAGTAGCGAACACCTTTATTATCGTCGTGGCACAACAGCGTCAAACGCGCGTTAATTATTAAGTTATGCGGACGACGTTCCGGTCGTAATATTGCAATATAATATTATATAAACGCATAATATATATATAATATATATATTACAATGTAATGACTAACTTTGAAACTAAATTTCGAATACCAGCTAAAATATCCTCGAGACGATATGCGAGCCCTCGTGAGTACTGGATGAGATCATGTATGCAATGCAAATATTTCGAATAGTTCTGATCGCTGATCATCGGATACTTCCTCTCGTTCCTTCTATATAAGATCAAGTATTCGGCAAATGGATAAACCGGCGATGTACGGCGTACGCGCGTGGCAAACACATTTTTCCTCAAATAAATATTCATTACAATAAACCATAACAACAACTCTGAAATGTATAACCAACGATTTTTTTTTTCAGTGAACACAAAAACAAGTTCATAACTTACACATATATATTATGAAATTTGTGACCCGTAACGCTAATGCAACGGTTTTTGTGTATAAAAATTACTAACCAGAAAATAAAGATATGAAGAAATTTAAAAGAAAACATATATTACTGAAAATACAGTCAACATTATAATATCAAACATTCTGACCATTTAAACGATAAGTGTATACAAGCTAGGTTAGATTCGTCCATATAAAACTGTTATTGTATATGATATTTGATTTATGGTAAACGTTGATTATTATAATAAATTATGATCGAAAACGTTAAAAACAAAACAAAAATATAAAATACTATAATTATTATAAACGATCGTTTTAGTTAAAGTTACGATTGATGACTGCAAAAAGTGAATAATCACATTTAATATATTTTACAAAATTATTAATTTTTTTTTATCAACTTGATTTTTATGACTGTTGTATTTTTACATACATACATTAAATAGATACGCAGAAAAACTATTATGGATTTGTGTTACACGAATAATCAAATGATATATGTTTATAATGTAATTAAATGTTACAACCCAAAACAGAAGGAATGCATGTATATTCATTTGCGTGTTTAAACCCTTTGTCTAGGATTATATTTGAATATAATATACGGAACTTTAAAGCATAACGATCAACCCCTACCCACAATTTCCCAACAAACCCAACGCAGCCGACACCAAACCCGAGAACTTAATTATCCTTTTCGAGTTGAAATTTAAATAACTGTAGAATACCTTTGCACCCCCATCCTACTGACTTTATATTGCAATAATTTAAAATTATAATGCATTTCTATATCGATAAAAGCTCATGGGACCTACTGTTTATACAGAAATGGTGGGTTGTTAACAAAAATGCTGATAATCCTGCAACCAAAATGCGTTTCAGATAGATGAGATTTAAAAATACCAATACTCGTATATTAATTACAACGCTGTTTGTCAAAATTCAATGATGTGCTTAATATTATTTTATCATTGTTTTTTGTGCCATTCTGTCAATATTATGAAAATTGACAAACACGGAATACGTCAAAAGGATTGTTTATGACAAACATGATGCTGACATCGACGAAACCGAGGTAAATATAAACTATTTATAACCAAAATGAAAATACAAATAGGAAAAACTATAACTGATGCATATAATTATTATATGAAATGGAAATAAAGTGGAGTAGATAGGTTTACCAGAATAACATTAACTGCTAAAAAAAAATCTTTATCACTGAAATAGTTAAAAATTTATAATTACTTTATAATATTACAGCAATGACAGAAAAATCTATAAACAATAAGACCAATCAATCCGGTTGAACTTTAAATGTGCGACAACAAAATTGATAACCTTATACGTAACGCGACACATGTTATACAATATAATACATATACATACATTATATTTACAAATATATTTTAGAAATATATATTTGAAACTAAAAACGGAAAATCGACAAGATTTATAAATTTTTAATCCCAAAATTGAAGAAATAACAAATAGTATACTATGTATAGACAACGAATAGTAGTATAACGACATGGGTTTATCGCGTAACGTCTTTATTGTTATCGTCCCCTTCACAGTATAATTTTTCGCATTTTAAACGGTTATTTTTTTTAATCAAAAGCGGTTGAATAACGACCGCAGCGGTCATTGTTGATTACCCATTTCGAGTTCATATCTAAAAACATGTATCTTTTCCTCAGCCGGGCATAAAGAAAGGGCAAAAAAAAATTTAATCGCCCATTTGTACCCTTCTCTATACGTGACGGCGACGGCGATGATAGTGACGACAGCACCGGAATATATCCCAAAGATGAATATTTACGGAGGCGACAGTGGGGATTTTAATTAGCGCTGGGCTTTTCGGAAGTCTCATCACGCTACAGTGCAATTTTATTTATTATTATTGCCATTGTTATTATCTCTTCACGTCGGCCATTCGCGAATAGATCCCACCAAAAGCTTTAATCACACGAAACGACCGCAATTAGTCCAAATTCTGTGCACTAATTAAAAAAAATAATAATAAAAATAACCAAACCAAACATCCGCTGACACAATATTACTGAAGCGAGAGCGGTGATATTGTGGTGGTATCGGTGGTGTTGGGGTGTTTTGATGGTTGTGTTGGTGGTGGAAATGGTGGTGGTAGAGGCGGTGGTGGTAGTTGTGGTCGTGATGTCCGTCGACAATTTTTAATTATTAATTTCCCGGGTAGATATACATTTAAATTTTTAACGTGTAAAGTACAAACCATAAACACACATCCATTATATTTGATATCAATTAAATATATTCCAGTCATTTAAAAGTAATTTAATTTCAAATGCCGTAGTTTTTTTTATTTTTCGAACAATACAAAACAATTATTACAGAAATATACGAACATAATTAAATAACTTGAATAACCTCTAATTGCATTTTTTTTAACTTAAAAATAAGACAATGCTAAATATATATAAATTTTTTTGTAAATTGTTAAGAACTGTTGAAAATAAATTTTTATCATTTATTTTATAGAATATAAACAGCTGTATTCCTTTACAACATATAAAATAGCTTTTAACAGATAAATATAACGATGTTAATTAATACCTTTTCCCAACACTGAGAATTGAGAAGACGGTAAATTGCCACACATACCCAAGTGTAAACATATCAACGATTTTGTAAATATTATATGACTTTGTAAGTGATAGTATATAAGTTACATAATTCCAAAAATAAATAACAATATATAGTTTGATAATCATTTTATAATAAAAATAAATTTAGGTTTAATGATAAGCTAAATTAACTTAACATAAATTAAACATTTATATAGATAGTAATATTAACAGTTTAAACTACTATTTTAAAAATGCATTAAATCTAGTCTAATTTTTTTTTAACGTATATAGGTAATAAAAATAAACTATTAAATATTTTATACAAAGTATATTTTTTTATGTTATGCATTAAACCAGTGAAGCAGTAAACATAAAAATAATAATAATAAAATAAAAACTGTAAGTTATATAAAACCAAATAAAAATTAAAACATGACTACGGTAATTATAATGGCTACAATTTCTAAAAAGTAATTGGATCTTAAATAAATTAACATTTATAATGTATTATAAACATTTTAAATCGGAATTATTTATTCTCGTAATTTTTCAATTACCAACCCTTTACGATGGAACACTCACTATCAAAATAATAACGAGAAATTCAAATTAAATAAATACAGCAACTATTATAAGTTCCAAGAATTAAATACCAAAATAACTGTTGTGAATCAATAATCAACATCATTTCAGTTGGTATTTGAATTAAAATCTATCCTTCACTTAAACATTTTAGGTGATTTTATAATAAATAAAATTAAAAATATTTGTTTGAATTATTGAGTCATAAAAAGATAACATTTAAGTTTTATTTTATTTTTTTTTTAAATAAAAAAAATATTTGAAAGTTAACAATCAATCCCAGCATAAAAACATTTAAGATTTTTTTAGACATTATAATTAAACGTGATCTATCCTTATTTTTTTATCAATCAATTTTAAACATTTATTTGTAAATGAATTATTAAAATTATTAACCTAATCACAAAATCCAACTAAATTAGACATTTCTAAATCATTAACATTTATATATTGGTTTTTATATTAAAACGCATACTATTAGTTATTTTTAATATTTTATTTTCAAAAGTTATATATATTATTCAGTAAAAACGATCTTATTGTAATAATTACTTAATTGTTTTAATTTTAAAACTATTTTCACAATACTTCTCAATTTTTATTTCAGTTTAAAAATTATTTTCCGGACCGAAAACTAAACGTAAAATGTACGTCTAAAATAGGCTACAATATCAGCTTACAGAAATTAAACATACTATAGTTTAATATTTATTATTGAATATAATTATTAATTAGCGAATATCCTAGATGGCCAGATTTATTGAACATTTTATATTTAATATTTGTAAGTCAAAACGGATTACATATTTCCCAATATTTTTTATCCTGCCTTTGTTAATCAAGTATTTAAGGTAAACTATTGAGAATTTAAGAACACAATGAACTATAACTAAAAAATTTTTTCATAATTACACTACTCTCTTTGATAGTATGGTTTGTATTACCTCTTATATCTTATAGAAAATAAAATATTAATCACTAATTGTTATTTTGTTAAATGAACTTAATTTCAAGTATGTTAGAAAATTATTTAAGTTAAATTTTTTAAAACAAAATTATTTAAAAAATGTATGTACAGTGTCAAATTATGTATAAAACTATTATTTATACACTGGACCATTTTTTAAATTAAATGGTCTAGTCAATAATTATCTATATAAAGGTGTATAATATATTAAAATATTCTACATAACACTCTCAAGGCACCAAATTATTTACGTAATATTTTCTCAAAAACAATTTTGAAATTATTGTGGTTTTAGAAAAAAATAGTTTATATTATATTAAGTTTATCTAATTTATAAAACCACTATCTTATTTTTTCTTAAATAGTCTTATGAACTCTAATTAAAAAACAAGTTGTTTAAAATTAAAAAATTAACTATATCAAATTCAGCAATCAACAAACTGTGAAAAAATAAACACTTAATTTTATATTAATTCAATTTAAAAATATGTATCTAATAAAACATGTTCAAAATTATAGTTTCAGTTATTGTTCAAAACTCATGTTTGAAAACTAAAAACTCTCTTATAGTAATTGATGAATGGCTGAACTATCACACGTGTCAGATTTGAATTTACAAATATTCTTTGCTAGTATCGAATTTATATTTTTAATCGATTATAATATACTATTCAAGTGTATGACATTAATCAATATGAATAAATGAATAAATGATACATTTCAAATAAACCGCAGTGAATTCGTTATTTCAATGGACTAAAAAATACCTCGGAGACCGCAGTAAAACGCATTTAAAATCGCGTTTAAACACATGTTTACATCTATCATCTACCTACCTATGATTGTACAGTGTATGCGGATAGTATATATATATAATGGATATTACAAAACTGCATCATCACTCGTTCTGTTATGCTCTGTTTACATTTTAAAGTGTTTATACGATTTTTATTATCTGATTCGTTCCTAGCAACGATTCAGATGCATGCACGCGTACGATTTCCTGATCGTATTACCTGACTATCGAAGTAAAATTATTATATACTATTTATTATAAATGCTTTTAATTGTAATGATATACTACACCATCAACAATAATTTTGTTTTATTTTGTTAAATAAAATATTTCTATGGTAATTTTAGCATTTGTTTAATTATCTTTTTATTGATTGCAACTGCAATAGGACATTAAAAATCAAATTAATTAAATAATTCAATTTTTTAGGTAACGCCAAATTTCATCATGGTCTACGGATTTATTTTGATATGCATTTTTCTTCCATAAATAAATAAAATAGTTCAACATGGACATGCATATAAACGTGTAATAAATAATTTTAAAACTTTTTTTTTGTTTCAGGTTGAATAAAATACAGTCTCAATTATACTCAATCTTACATAATTATAAGTATAACAAACCTATACTATAAATAACTTTTTTAACTGAAATCACACGGTTCATTCAATAAAAACATCCATGAATATTGAATATGGTTTTCGATGATTTTTAAATTATTCGTAACATTGTATATTTTAATGTTAACAAAATTTGTATTCAGAATAATAATCATGATATATTGCAATATTACTGTAGATTTAACAAAATTTAAATAAATACCAATATTTATTGAAAAAATAATTAGTTTAAAAAGTAATTAATTCCGTATAGAAATTATTATACAATAATTATACATATTATATATAGGTAAAATACTATATCAATAAACATATTTGTATATGCTAGAAATAAAAAAACTATGATATACATGACAATACGTTCTTTCTTCATTGACAAGGAACATAATATGCAAAACGACAATTCTAGAAGGTAATTTAGGTGAATGTGTTTTCAATATTTTCAAACATCAAAATTATAAAAATGATCATTGTATAATAATAACATTATTTAAGCCGAATAGAATATCATTTTTAAGTTAAAAAAATTAAGGCAATATTTTATCAATTAACTGCAAATGTGAATTTAAAATTTCCCAAGAAACATAATACATAAATCCACATAGCCTATATTAAAGTGCTAGAATATTTATCAGTAATTTCTTTAAATAATATGACAAAGTTAATAATTTAAATATTAGTAAAAAAACAAATCATTTTTATAAGTCTATTTCAAATTAATTAAAATTACTTGCCATAAATATGTTTCATAAATTTTCCAGTAATTTAATGGTGATTTTTTTCCAAGGTTATTATTATTATTTTTTTTTTTTTTGCATAATATGATATTTTCTATACATAACAAAACATACATATAATACATAGTAAACACATAGCACATTTAAAATAGTAGTTAGTAAATTGTAAGTAGTATAAATTACTAATTTTATAAATTTTATAGATATTAAAAAGATATAAATAAACCTCTAAACCTTGAATATAATATATTTATTTTAAATTTAACTACCACATTATTATAAAATCGAGAAAGCCATTTAAGTATATTGTAAGCTAATTAAATAATACCTGCTCAAAGCATATTATAAGCATATCATTATGTAGATGCACCAGTATCCTAAGCTATAAGATAATTATAAACATACAATTTCCATTAATTATTAATAAAAATTAGTGTACACATAAAAAGGCTTTAAAAATTAGGCACAATTAATAAACTATAAAACAAAAATTAAACGTAAATACCAATTATACAAATTATCTAAAACTTTGATTAAGTACAAGTAACTAAAAATATTTTATTTTGGTATTTACGAACAAATTACATAATTATATATTTTACAATTCATAAAATTCTTCAAATAATGAATCGATATAAGTGACCACTTTTTTAATAAATGTATACATGATAATAATAATTAATATATAATATATTATATTAAGTATACCCTAAAACGCAAACAATATCAATGCAATACAAAAATAAATAATAGAAACATTATAAAATGTAATACCAAGTCATTAGTTAACATTTAAATAAGAAACATTAATTTACTAAAATATCAAATGTTTTAATACAAAACAGATTATATTCTTATCTAAAAAAAAAACATAAATTTAAATAGTTTGCGTCATATATACCACACTATAATACATTATAATAAATCATTATATAAATAAATGATTTATCATTACCTATAATAAAAACTAAAACATATAATTGATTGTTTTGAAAACCAGAGCATCAAAAACCAGATTGTTATGTCGATTGTGACCTCAAAATAATTCGTCTACCTAATAGTATTTCAACGAAATACGCCTTCTTAACACGTCCGTTACGTGGGTGATATGGTTTCATTATATAACGAGATAAATTCAAACTAAAACGCAAACACACATCTGAAGCGTAATATAAAGGTAAACTGATATACTGCAGCTATCGTAACCGGAAGTTTTTGAATTAATATAGTTTGCATATACATTATTTATTTTTTTGCATTGTTTTGTCTGGACACCGCCCCAAAAATTGTCAACACATCGCCGGACAACTACAGTACGACTGTACATTGTCTGTATGTGTATTGTAAAACACAATTTGATGTTATTTCACATGGTTTGTACAACAACACGAGCATGCTGTAAATGTGAACGACATTCATTATTCCGAAATGTTATGCGTCCGGGTTATTTTTTTTTTATGTAAAACCACTTTATCAAAACTGATAATTAATAATGCATACAAATCGTTGATTTTAGTAAGCCGAAATCCAATCGAAATTTGTTGATGAATTAGATGACGCTAAATCACAAACAACATTATGCCGAAAGTATTAAGCATAGGATTGGCTAATTAATGTAAAGTAAAGTAAAATATTTATTACTAACCGGATTTAAATGCAATATAAAATAGTGAAATATACACTAAAAATATAATAAGATACTATTAATGCATTCACCAATAATTTCCACACTATTATTAAAGGTAAGTGAAAGAACAACATCTTATAAATTTCAAATAAATTGAATACATTTAGTTTATTTTATGTAAACTGAATTATTTTTGTTGGTCATACTTTTAATTAAATTTGTAATATTTTTAGTATATTTTTCCATTGATTTCGTCAAAATTAAAACTACTGGTTTTATGAAATTTAAATCAGAAGCATATAATAATACAAGTTACAACATAACATCTAACATCTTTTACACGTTATTTTTATTTATACACATAAATATATATATATATATATATAATGAGTATTTTTATTGTTTACAGTTAAAATATACGATAATATGCATTGTTTTCAAAATATACGAAATAAATAATAAATCATTATTTGTGTCAATATTAGGCGATTTGATAACATATTACAAAACAAATTTTTATAAAAGGACGTTGCAAAAAACATAGGTACCGGTGCGCATAAATCCTAGCCCTAATTATAAACAATACAAACACTGTATAGTCGGTCTATCATCCGACCATTATCCAAGTAGACTTTACTTTCCCAAACCTTGAAATTATATCCAGTGGACTACATTCCAAATGGTAATTTGAATACAGTTGCTCAAGTAAATATAATACTTGTGGATATTATACTGTACATACAATGACAGGTGTGAAATACATAATTTTAAAACGTATCTTTATAGCCCGATTTATAATATAAAATAATCGAATTTACACAAAAAACATTCAACACGGAATCATTTTATTTTTTTATTTTTGCAATATTTCGTTACCAAATATGTTACTAAATCATAATATAAAAATACAGACATTTGACATATTCTCACGCCCAATATATAATTTGAAAACACAGATACTTTAAACATTATTTATATTTTGAAGACAAAGCGAACAAATCAAACGTTAAACAATGTTGAAATTGGAATTGTCTGTAAAAATTCTAATAATGCAATACCTATCTTTAACTTTTGCACTGTAATGAACACATTAATGATGTATAACCCACGCATTCACAAATCATTATAACAAAAACAATCATAATTTACGGTAAATACGTTAATTGTATTTTAATAAAACAGTGTTTTCAATTAAACGAACGGGTTTGGCGCGGACGCAAAAATCTGGGAGATCATATTTTAAACGCTATGTGACAACTTAAATTGAACTGTTTTTAGAAAATTCTCCGACTCGCGAGATCTTTCAAAATGAATTACAACAACAACAACTGGTGCGGTTCATTTTTGCTTAACTTTTAATTAGAAATTGAACGCGTGCAACTATATAATAGCGGTTCCTTTTGAAACGGAAAATGAACTGCGGCACTGCGATTGAATGGCCAGGAACAACACTATATGTACAGCATTTTCGTGGTAACAAAAGTAGTCGCCTACACGCCTGCTCAGACTTAACGAAATCTATTGTTGAGCGCAAAGCAAACGTTTAGAGAAAAGTTGCAAACTAGATACGGTGGCTTTTAACATATTAATATCTTATATAGATATTTATAGTGTATGCGAGTGCGCGTGTGTGGACTAAAGCTTTTATTCCCTCTTTTCGAGTGCATACCTAAATATAATGTACTCGCGTAAAAATACATGTTTTTGAAAAGTCCTTCTTCGGGTTACGGCAACGAAAATCATGCAGATGACAAGAGAGTGTTTTCTCGGAACATACATTCTACATCCGAGGCCATACGTCCGATTTCAAATTTAATAGAAACGATGAATAATAAAAGCGTTCACCGACAAAAAAAAAGAAATCTTCGATTTTAAATATTGTGCATTTATTATTATATATATTTCCATAAACCGATTTACTCACCAATAACTTTTATGTATTAAGTCTGGCGGTACTTTGAGATACGAATAGATACTAGTATCTCGGTAGTATTTCGGTATTGATGTTAAAATACTGGCGTAAAACGGTATACTGGTATTTCGGTATTTACAAATCGCATTCGCTATCCATATTTTCAATTATTCGGTATTTTAAAATAATGTAACTAGGTATAATCAAAAAAAAAATAATTACCTCTTAAAAGCCTGAAACGTCATTCTAAATTTTCTTAAATCTTTAATCGCCTTTACTATATAGGACATATTATATATCGAATATTAGTTATTATTAATAAAAAAAAAAAAAAACAGTTAAAATATTTACTAGCTTAATTAATAAATTTTATTTCTTTTTACTGTTAGGTATTTCGGTTTTTATTGTATTTTCGGTTGTTCGATATGTTCGGTATTTCGGTATACAGGTATGTAACTATTTTCGGTATATCAATATAACTACCGGTATTTCGATAAGCCGAAAACACCACCAGCCCTAGTGTAATTATATATTAAATATGTATCTTAACCCTTAACACACACGAGTCTAGTAATTACTATTAACTCTTCGAAAATACTCCGTACATACATAATTACACTTATATACAAGAGCATCTCTATAAAGTGTAGATGTGAGGTCAGATGACTCTTTTTAAAAGACATTTTATGAAAAACATTTTTTTTGAAAAAGCTTAAAAATATAATATATTATTGTTATTCATATACATAAAAAAATATAATTTTTTTTATTACAATATACATTCACATTTGTATACAATTCTCAACTGGCTATATAGGTACGAATTTGATATATTTACTATACTATAATCTAAAATCAGGTCCATACGTTGATGGTAAAAAGCGATAGTTGCAATCGTGACAGTTAATATCATGATAGTTATTAAAGAGACTGTCACTGTGAGAACAATATTACGATAATTTCAGTTTCTGTCACAATGTCATATTTGCAGCGCATTAAATATGTATACATTTTATTATTTATTATAATAGTGTATACTGTACATGTAAGTGATAGTTGCTATTTATTTTATAAACTCATTAATTCGTAAGTTATTTATAGAACTATTATTTAAATAGGTGTTATACTAGGCCTTTGAATTTGAAGGACTTGAGTCACACCTAAAATTATTTTCAATATAATAATGACATTTTTCAGGTCATTATAAATACCATAAAACGCCTACTTTTTTAACCCTCACCCAAAACATATACAATAAAGTTACGTCTACGTCAGTGGCGACACGCCAATACCTAAATATCAGCCCTATATAAACTATGTACATATAAAAGTAATAAAAGTATTTATGATGCAAAAGTATAAATACATTATATTGTACCATTGTAAATCATTGTTGAAGATTATGAATTTTAAGATAAAAGAACGAAAATACTAATTACATTATATTTTTAGAACATTAATGTACTAGATACTGCCTATATTACGTATATATGTTAAGATAAAAACCAATTTCATTAATTTAATGGAAAGTAATAATTTAAGATTCTTCAACTATTTTAAGATAGGCTAGACTTACCATATTCATTATCCTAACAATTTAAACAATAGACGCAGATCCCGAATGTAGGTACTCTCCCACGTTTTAAAACAGATATTATGGTCTATATGAAACTATTTGTCCTGTCACCAATCTAAATTTACTTTACTACTTTTAAAAATTAAGAAAAATGTAGACGCTTTTGTGTTCTATAAAATGGTGTGATTTTCAACATGCCAATTAAAATGGTCAAAAGTGTTTTATTAAACCAATATACCAATTTTACGCACAACAGTAAATTTACTATATTAAATAATTTATATTCAAGTAAATAAAAAAAAATTAAAAATAAATACATGTACACAATTTTGTCCGTTTTAAAATGTTAAAATCTTTACTTTCAATACATTAAATATTACACAAATTCTAATAATATAAAATATTGCATAAAATCATAAGAATTATAATAATAAAATCGTAGTTTTGTAGAAAATAAAAACTCATAATTAATAATTATATTGACAAAACACGTTTATACTTATGTCTTATACCACAATGCATATTATTATTGAAGTCTAGAATTCTATTTGATTTAAAATTAAATATTTTAAACGAATATATTCGTGTTCAACAATGGAATGTGAGTATATTCTTTCAACATGTCATATTATACATAGTACAGTAGTAAAACAAACGTCGTGTGTGCAGTGCAAAAGTGCAAAACTGATTTTTTTAAAAGAGAAAGTAATAGATATTAATATATTCGCAATTGTTCAATTCAAAGAGTCATTCATTTCAATTCTATTTTATTTTTATAATTAAAATGTTTAATCACGCTCATACTGCAAACATCACTATCATTACCAAAATAGGTAAGTACATGTAATATAATATGATACGATTTTTTGATTTTTTTTTTTTTTTGAGGGATGGGAAATGAAAATTATTTGATCAATTATATTTGAAGACAAATTACACAGACAAAAAAATAAAATAAAATTATATATGACATAAAATAAACTTTGTGGATTGTGAAAAAATTCTCGAAACCATTAGCTTTTATGTATCCTAATACTTTAAACAATAAAATAAAAGTTCTTTTTTGGTTATCCAATCAAACATTTTGATACAACATACAACTCGTAGCTTGTCCTTCAAATTCTATATAATAGGTTTGAGAATGTTTAGTGTTTACCAATCATTTTTCCCCAAAAAAGTAAGAGTATAGATACGAATATCAATGGTAGCTAATGATGAAAACGTTAATGATAATAGTATAATACATAGAATATTACAATTACCAAATTCTTCTAACCTAAATTTCTTAAAAGAAATGTACTTCGAAGTTTTAACAACAATATTAGATATTTTTAATAAATAAGCATCTAATTAAATACATAAAACTATTATACTATATAGGAACAAAAGTAAATTATCTAGTAAATAACATTATTTACGGTTATATACGTTTACATATACGACTATTTTATGTACCAAATAAACATTAATACATTAATTCTATAATTAAGTTAAACAATTCGGAGAAATTATATTATATAATTTTCAAATGCATTATAAATATTCATTAAAATTTGCTTAACAATTGCAAATCACATAATAAATTGAAAGAAAGTAATCGCTGCCAAACCAATTATTAAACCTATTAAAAACACCAACAGTTGAATAGTTAGTTGTATTCATAAAGTTGGCGCCCAAAATTATCAAATAATATATTATACAAATCTCCATTATGAAAAAAAAAATCATAAATACCTAAATAAGTTGAAATGAAAGTGAATTTTAAAACTCAGTATTTCAAAAATATTCGTTCTATAATATAATATAAAACATTAATTCAAAATATTATAAACTCAAAATTGAAATTATACTTTTTCTTAGTATAAATAATTATATTCATTAATTAATTAAAGATAAATTAATGTAACTAATAATTTATTTTCAAGAATTGTTTATACATTATAAAATATTAATTGACCATTTTACAATAAGCATGTTAATACTCATATTTGTATGTATTAAAAATGAATTAATATCATCATGACCTTCATAATAATAGGCCACTTATTTATTTTATAAAATAATAGATCTCCTTTATAAAATAAGAAAATGAAAATTATTTTAAAATATTGTATTTAAATAAGCAAAATATTTAAAAATATTTAGGAATGGGTTTAAAATAATAGAACTATAATTTTATAAGGTTTTAAATATTTTAAATAAAAAAAAACTATCCTGTACATTACTATAAAAGAGACGTAAATAAACAACAGCAAGTAGATATATTAATCATTTCAATGCATTCGTATTCAATTATATTCATATAAAAAATATTCAAATTATATACATAACAAAAATATTGTAAATCATTAAATCGTTTTCTTTTTTTAAAGCAACCAAAATATATTAGCCACATAAATTATTTAATTTTCAGTTTTCGTATAACAACAGTTGTTTGCCAATACATCGAAAAGTTCAATATGTTCTGAAATGTTGCCAATAACTTTGAAATGTTTTGTGAATAATTAAGAAAGGATAGTAAGGCTAAGTTATCCAGAGCGCAAAGTAATGACTTATGTAAGTCTCCACAAGATAGTTGGATGAGTATCAAAAGTGAAAGTTTAGAAATAATCATTTCCAATATGTGATCTGCCTTTGTTATGCATCCACAACTATCTTTACGGATATTATTTGAAATAAAAACTAGGAAGTTTAAAACTATCTAAACACTAATCAACTTACTCAATTAATATACACACTGAGGTAATAAGTTATATAAATTATTATAGTTTATAAAGTTGTTTGAAAATCTAAATAATAATAATAATAATAATAATATAATCATTAGAACATTTAATGTATTTTATATACTTTTATTTTTTTTTAAGTAATTATATCACTTTAAGTATAATAAACATTAATAAAAAAATAAAAAAAAACTCTTAAATTGTACAGAAACAAACTACTATATACGTAGTACGTACATAATAATATATAGATCTATAAAAGTATAAAAATTATTTTTGCTGTATAAACTATTTTTTACGAGCATAAATTGTTGGTAGGCATCTGATCGTCACACTATTAACACTCCTAAATAATTTAACAAAATTTATTTTCACCGATAACTAGTCCATAGTGCATCAATAGAAAATAAAATTACAATCTACACGACATTTTAAACAGTTTCCGAAATGAAAGCTATTAGTGAAATTTAAATATACCATTTGGATTGCGGTTTTTAGCAATCTGATCTTGCTTGAGTAAACAACTTAAACCATCAAATATATAAATACAAACAGATGATCAGTGATCACTGAAGATATATTTTTTCCAATAGATAATAATATAATTTAAGCTTATCATAGAATTATGTTGAAGGCATTATTGTAAATTATAATATTTCACAGTATACATTTCAAAACATAATTTATAAAAATAGTACACCTATTAACTATAATTGAAATATTATGATTAATTAAACAACGTCCAAGCGAAAACAAATTGTCTACGCTTTTTTGCCGTCGCTATATTATAACTTCCATCTCCACAGTCACATGATCATATACTTTGGTCTCGAAATTAAATCTAGACCCAAAGCACAATATAATAATATATACCATCCGGTGGCGTATTTTTTCTGACAGATAAATTATCTGTCCGAGTGAAGTGGTAGTTCGGATGAGACAGAAAGAGAGTAAGAGAGAGGGGAGATGCTTGCGTTCTGTCGCACACTGGCTTCCACTCGTTCGGAATACAAGTGCACATGCACACGCATACACGCACACACTATGTACGTACGTTATATTTTCACACGAGAAAAAAACCCTACATTCAGTCTCCTACAGTGCCAAAAAATGGGTAAAGGAAGTTGGATGTGACGAGAACGGCGGTGCATAATATAGTTCTGTCGGCGGCGTGTGATCTATATACACGTAAACGCATATTATAATATTATATACGTGGGTGCTGACAAAACGGAAATGACTTTCGTATTACAAAACTGTATGCGATTATCAGCCTCTATAAATTTTTAGGTACAAAAAAAACATTTGACATACTGTATGTGGTCAATGACAAAATATTATATAATAATATGAAGCTGATACGTCTGCAGTACTACACCGAAGTATCGCATGTTGAAATAAAAAATGATATCGAAATGTTTTTTTATACTACGAACTCCCTACAATCGTACTTGTATATATACAGGCATGTAACCTTCCATAATGTACATCTCTAAATTATTTAAAGAGTCGTTTACGTTAAATTTTTTTCCCTCGACTTCGTTATGATATTTTTTTCTGAAAATATAACTATAAAATACAATGTACTTAATAAATTTGCAATACCATACACATACGAGAATTACTAAAATTTTACGTAAATATTGCGAAAATATTATATTAATTATAAAACGAATCTATATTAATCTTAATTAATGGACGACAGAATAAAACAAAGTAAAATAAATCATATTATATATTCATTATAAATTAATATTGTTATAATTTTTATACTATTGCTACAATATTACATATCATAGATATACTATTAAACATATTACCTGGCTAATCAATTGAGTTATATGAACTCAATATATGGTACATAAGCATAATATAATTTATAATATCACTCAACTGACAAATTTTGCGTAATGATAATCGATTTCGATTTTTTAATGATATTTCACTAAAGAGATTTAAACATAAAATGACAAAGATTTATCTTTGGCTTTGTGGAACTTTGTTTAAACACAGAAAAATTATTTACTCTGTAATGACATTTCAAGAATAAAGGAAACAATTAAAAACGATTTGTTTACCAAATCGTAAAGCTTATATAATAATTTTAAAATTATTATTCAATAACAAATTATTCAAGCGTTTCACTTTTCAAAAATTAATTAAAATTTGTAGTACAATAATTTAAGTGTTAAAATAAGGAACTATTATAATATATACATTTGATTTACGTATACAACTAATATTATACTTAGTTCGTCTAATTTCTGATAAACCTTGACCTTCTCAACACAAACCAGTAATTGAAAGTTTCACAAAATGGTTACAACATACTACATTTATACTATAAACATAACGATATTTAAAAATCGAATGTTCACTGCACCAAAATAATATTGAGTTACCATCTAACTATACCTAATAGCAAATGAAATAATATTTGAAAACCATTATACACAAATCATAATAAAACACTTAAATATTTTGTCATATACGTCATCACGCTAATTATGAAAAAAAAATAAATCATAAATAATCATAACATTTAAACAACTAGAGTAACAATATAATATAAGATTTTTATAAATTACAAATTTTGAAAAACACAAATTATTTTGTTGTTTTTTAGGGGGGGGGGTAAATTAATTCTGCTAACAATAGATTAGGTGCATGATAAATGCTTATAGCAAACGCAACGGCTAAATGGAAAGAAAGTCTAAACAGGTATTTCCAGAAGTATCAAGCAATACTACTTTTACCACAACCGTTTATTGAAACAACTACTAGTTTTACAGAATAGATTGTTGAGCACTTTTAGTTAGCTATGAGTAGGTACTCGCTATAAGTACAAGTATTAAAAACGTAAATATTAAATTTATTCGTTGCGCCAATTTGTTGACAAATCTTATAAATTCAAATTTTAAGTAGTTATTTAAATTGAAAATCAGTATTTATAAAATATTTTTAATTATTTAAATGTATTAACTATGAATTATTCATTTGTAATCACTTGTCAACCATTATATATTTACTTAACATTGAAATTGTTAATTTTATTATTTTAATATCATTTGAAAAGTAATGTTACAAAATAAAAAATTATAATTACAGTAAGAATAAATATTCACTTTAAAATAATATTCACATCCAACAATAAAACTATTTTGTTTTCGTTAGCTATGTAAAAAATATACATTAATAAGAGGTGTTGTGGATGAACATTTTCCCACTCACGCACATCAAGCCAAAAATAATTAAAAATCCACTGATATCACATTTACTTATTGCGCTTTTTGTATTGACTGTAAATAAAGTTTTATTTTATAAAAAAATAAACTATTTTTAGTTTAACAAAAATGTGTTTCAAATGTGCGTGCGCATTCTAAATACCTATCAACGAAAACATCCCTGATGTACCTCACTAGTACGTTAATTTCAGTTGAAATACATTCAAAGTTGCATTTATACTTTGACACAAACAATATGAAAAAAATAAACTATGTAAAAACTAAAAAGGCTTTTTCGCATCAAAGGAGTGATCCCATAAATAAAACCTACTTCCTTTTTAACTTAAAATTTTTTACATTAGCAAAATATTCCTTTATCCTCCTGTTCTTTTGCTAAAACCTCGATTCTTTGCAAAATTTGACGACGAATAATTACAGCAGTCGGGTATGCCAGTATCTATAGGTATACAAATGCTAGCAACCAACCTTATAATAATAATATGTTCATACTCGTATTATACAGTTATAATATAACTCTCCTTTTTGTTTTTACGCATATCGTAATATTCCTAATTACACCGTCATCGCTGTGATTACAATATAGTTGAACCACGCCGGAAATGCGATAGTTATATAGGCATATACGATTACAAGATCAGGAGACAGTCATGTGGTAATATTATGTTGTTATTATGGTCTCGTGCAATTATCATATAAGCCATAATCATTCCTGATAATTAAGTCTAGGTCAGATCATATTATTATTATTTTATACACATAACAAACCTACAGCGTATATATGTACATAATACTATACAAGTAATAGAAGTGCATTGAATAAAACCAATGTACATAGATATTTTGCTTGAAAAACACAATCGGTTAATGGTCATCGTAACGTTAAAAAAAACGCTCAGAATCATTTAAAATAAGCTATAGGGTGTTTCCCAAGTATTTCCTTCCTTTTGTATTTTTTTCTTTTTGCCCATAATCGACCTTCGTCTTATAGGCGTGACTTGCAAAAATCACAATCTCTCGACCTTCTCTAAAGCTGGTTTACATAAAGGGAGAAGTAATTACCGGACACACTTTGTTTTATCCATTTGTACACTCCACCAAATTTTGCATACAATTTTTATCGCGACTGTAGTCCGGATTTTAGTAATTTAAACACATTTGATTTTTATTATTATTATTCAAATCCTCACGATGTGCATTTTGTAATAAAAATAATCACTTTCCATTTCAAACGTATTACAGTAACTTTAACCGGACAATTTATGACGTATTATGCATACATATTAAATATATGTACATTGTACATAATAATATATACGTGCGAGTATGTGTCTGGGCTAATGTATTTATGGTTACAACTAATATTTAATTACAAATAGCTCGAAACCGGTTAGGTACGCATAAATTTTAAACCCAGAAATCAATATGAAAAACCTTCATGGTCAATGATGTATATCACTATAGTTGATTTCTAATATATTGATTCATAAGAGCACAACTTGACGTTTTGCTTATGGTCTATATTTTATACTTAAATTACAGCAAATTAAGTGAAATATTTTAAAACATCTAAATTAAATGACATTTAGTGATGAATACTAATTTTTCACTTCTAACAACTTATTTGCATAACATTTTGAATATAAAATACATGCACTTACGTCTTACAATTTAACTTAATTAGACAACGATCTGTTAAGACACAATTTAAGTATAAATTATATAATATACGCACTAAAATAGACAAACAAAATGGTTTGTTGTATAATTTAAAACAAAATAAGAATATCGTATTCAAGTTTACGAATACATTAAATATCTTAATAACATTTAATAAAATATCCTATCACTATCTCTCAACTCCTTAACCCACCAACACAAAAATAACATACCCTTTTCATAATTTTCATTTCTCCCATACACAGTTTTTGTTTTGTCTCTTATTCAATGCACAACACGTACATCATCTGGACCCATACTCCATCGCTGATTTACCACATTATTGTAAAACTTTACTACAAAAGTTTAGAATACTTCTCCATTACATAAATTTCATGTGGTCTAACTCCGCTTCAACGATATTTTATGCTCTAAATCGTTTTCTCTCTAATTTTCTTACATAATCCGAATTTCTGAGTTTTCAACACTATTGATTCACATTTCAAGTAATTTTCTATTTTCTTATCTTTACATATTATGAATTATTGATAACGTGTTACTACAAAATACTATTTATTGAATTAATACGAAAAATTAATAACAAATACGTTTGAAAACTGTTAGTAAAAATAGAACTAAAAACTTTACTGAATATAATATTCTTTTCACATAATTAATACTCAAGTATACCTACAGTAAAAAGTCGCAGTAAAATTAATTTTCCAGCTAATAAAAGTAATAATGTTATGACTATTCTTTACCTAATGAGACCAAAATCCACCAATTAGTCAATAATTGTTAGAAAAAATAATAATAGCAAATAAGTAAATATTAAACATACTAAAAAGTTGAAATTCAAATGATAACGGCAATTTAAAAAAAAAATACTACACAATCTCCTTGAAACACCGTATTTCTAAGATTTATAAAATAGGTATTTATCTTTGCGGTCTGCTAACTACATTTAATACAATTACCATCAATCCTATACAGTTTGTACATTCTCAAACAATAATACCTAATACTACGTCGACCAATGAAAAAAAATTAAATTTTGTTTATAACTTACATTATTTTAACTACATTGAAGTACTTAGTTCAAATCTAAATTATATTAAAATATACTATGTAAAAATAATGGGGGGAGGAATAAAAACATAAAACAGAATATAATACAACGCACACTATGTATACGCGAGACCCCAGTACCGACGGAATACAGATTAACGAAATACTGATTATTATACCACTGATTTTGGTCATTTTATTTTTATTCTTCTTCGGCTCTCTTCCGACCATGTAACAAATGGACAGGCGGTTAATGAGTTTCATCACGCTACCGGGACATATTATATATGTATTACTATATATGCCCAGCGAAATTGCACAATTCAGGTAGCTGACGAAAAAAATAAAACTAAATAATTTCTCCTTGCTCTCAAAAACCACACAAACATTTCACTGGGCACTCAATAAACGCGAACCTTGGCTGCTGCCAACAGCCCTGCACTCAACTAGAACAACACGACTATTGGTTGTTCACACAGCACGGTGGTGTACTTGTAACTTATGTAAAGACCTTGAAATCAACAATAAAAAACAATTGATGGACCAATGTATGCACCAAATGTACAAACATATAGTAGTATAGATCGATTATATTGAAAACTATAGGAAAAGTTCAAGTATATTATTTTTATGAAAACAAATTTAAAACTAACAACAACTCACACATAGGTACACAAAGAAATACAATATTTACCAAAATGGTTCAAACTCCAGGTGATTTTTTTTTATCATATATTATTTATTTAATTGTTGCTTTTTAAGAAATCCATACAATAAATACCTACTTACTTATCTATTAATAAATTAGTGAAAATTATCACAGATTAATAAGAAATAAACAATTGCATTATCGGGAAGGCACTTAAAAGCACCACCTGAGTTCAATCATTTATTGTATAGGTAGTATAATAATAATAATAATAATTAATATATGATATGGTAGCTATAATCAATATGCATTAGACAATAACTGTTTTAAATCTTACGATGTACCTATATTATTCAAAAGGAAAGTAAAAAAAAAATTATATTTAAATTTATTATTTATATACTTTTGGTATTAAAATTAAACATTCGCCGTTTAACGATTTTTAAAATAATAAAATATTAATGATGAGTTACATTCTTATTTCTTATAAATATATATATATATATGATTACTATTTATTTATTAAGAAACACTTTTGGTTATGACTAGTTTTAAATAAAAAATGTAATAAATAATAATTTTATAATATAATAAAAATAATATAATACAATCAAATTATATACATATTTATCAATGTATAATACATTACAATATTATGGGTTCATATTTATATTAGACATGTGCCATTTTTAACAAATTCAGCTAAGAACAAGAAATTATTTAAAAACCTTCTACAAAATTTAATTAATAGAAATCCATTGACAGGTTTAAAAATAATCCACTATAGTCACCTACCATTATAATTTATAACATATAAAATATATATCTTTTTTTTTTTTACTACCTAGTTAGATAATATAGTTTATTTTGTTTTACGATTATATTTCAATCAATTTGGTTTAATTTAAGTAAGTATTTTTTCTAATAACATATTTTTTTTGTTATTATTTTTAACACGACATACTTATCCTTTTTATTTTTATTATTATTATTTATTCATACTTTAAATTATAAATCATAAACTTTAGGTACATCATTTTCGAAATGGAACATATAATAAGGGGCAGATTATAATATTTTTGTACAAATTACGTACTAATTATCCATTGACTATTACCGTCAATAAACTAATAGTTTTAAGAATTGTAAGCACAGTATTTTTTTAAATAAATTTGTTCATAAAAAATCACTGAAAGCGAAAAACTGGATAATTAAGGGTAATCCAATGTGATTTAACTAGTCTTAAAAAAAACATATTAATTTATATAAACTACAATAGAACTAACAGTAGATATAGTCTAAATCGTTCCATTAGATAATTAATATAATACAGAAATGATCAAGATAATAGGTGTTGTAATTGAATTAATTTATTTCATTTAACTAATATATATTTTTCAAAACGTTATGAAAATACTAATACAATAATTGATAGATAAAGTCAGTCAAAATATAATGTTCACTGTAATATTTTGGTTTCGTATTTTTACATTTTATATATGTGTTTTAAATCGATTAAAACGGTTACAATACCACTAATACCGGAACAAGATAATCCTTTTTTACGTTTATTCATCAAATAAATCTGTCCTTCTTCGAAGGGGAAATCACATTGATGGTAGTATGAATAACATAATCACTAGGGATCTGTCAGAACAGCAACTGCCCTCCCAAACGGGCTCGAAAATGCGAAAACTTTGCAATAACATGCAGTCCCGTGGTATCCATTTACAGTAATAAAACCGCATAGAGCTCTGCGAGTGAGATCCAGGAATGGTTCTTGTTTCAAGAGTTCTAACATGCATCATTGTGAGCAAAAATTATCGTTTCTTACTACATAACACACACAACCTATATGTGTACCGCATTTTAAACTTGTTTATTCAACACGCCAAACTTAATAATAACTTATAAATCAAGTTTTGTCTAATGAACAAAATTAACTACCGGTACCCGTGCCGAAAATTAAATGAACAAAAAACAAGAAACAATAATACGGTTTAGCGAATATTAAAAATGGCCTCTCGTTGACTCCCCCTTTTTTACATCCCAAATTAAGAAAACCTAATTTATAATATTTTTAAATGGTTTATATTATATACTATTGTATACCATAAGTTGTTTTTATCTAAAAATATGTATCATATAACAAAAAACAAAAATTAATACATCATATTAAACTCTGTAATGATTCATTTTTTTACAATATATGCGTATTTCATTTCCAAATTTTACAAAATTGATTCAAACATCAGTTTGTTTCACAAAACTATAATAATTTTACAAAATATTACAAAATATTACCTATTGACAAGCTTTAAGCACAAATTTAACCATGATTAAATATATAATTTATCATAAAAATTATTTTCAAGATATAAGTTAGTTACTGTCTTTAAATAGTTATATTTGATAATAAACACCGTCACTATAAAGAAAAATAAATAAATAAAATTCCTGAATTGACTTATAAATTAATAATTCTAGTAGACAAAACCAAAATATAATTAATTTGAACTAGATAAAAATAACCGAACTACAATGCACTTTAAATTTTTGAAGCACTTCTACAAACAAAATAAATCGTACAAAACTAAATAAAATAACGTACGATTACCTATAGTAGAATTCTAAAATAAGTACATAATTCCACATTTCGCTAAACATCTAAAAGTTTATTAAGAACATTTTATTTTTTTTTAAACTGTTCAACGATTATTCATTATCTCATAACGTAGGTAATTTTAATTAATAATGACTTATATTTTTAGAAAAAAAAATTAAATAACATCTAATATATAATAATATGATAGCTTTTAAGTAGTCATTAACTAATGAAAATGTCTAATAAGTAAAACAAAATAATTTCAACGATTCTTACTGTAACGACCAAGTCATAACATATATTCAAGTCGTAACATTTTACATACAATTATTACATAGTGAAAACCACTTTGAACGGAACTAGTCATAATTGTGTGATAAATTGATTGCAAGGAATTAACTAATCCTGGCGATTAAGCAACACCATAATAATAATTTCAGGACTAGGATAACAGGTTTAGGTAGGCACATTACTGCCTGATGTATTATGTGCCATCCGTTTCACTGTATTATATTTATCGCGATAACTCCTTATCCTCTGAGGAGGGCTAATCCAAATTTATCAGTGAAATTCATTTAATTAGAACGGAAACTTCCTGATTGTATACATAATCGAATTCGAAAAGTTTTGGAACAACTTTACGTTTAACGTTATGCACAAGTTACGTGAGATGAAAATCAGAAGGATCTAACTTCAAGACGCTAATTGGCAAGAAAAAATGTTTACCATACGCCCCCGATCGAAACATAAATTTCTACTATAAACTTTCGACAAAATTAATATTATTTTAATAAAGTTTATATTTTTAACACTATACCTAACGTCAAATTATTACAGATAATATATAACAATACAATAACTCATTTAAGGGGCATAAAATAAATTAATTAACATTATACAGTTTCAATTATTTAAACTTCTGTGTTTACAAACAATTACTATAAATAATAAATTATTAGATATTAAATATAGAGTACCACTTTAATCACAAATAACAAACCGTTTAAATTATTTCAACCCGAGTTTAATTCAAAGATACAATCTATTTTAATATATTGGACATCAAATGTAATTTGATTAATTAAAATTTCAGATTTCCCGTTACTTTCGAAGAAAATATAGAGACAAATCATATAGGTTATATCCAATATAAATCACTGTTAAACAAAGTACCTACCTGCGATTATCATGAATTAAGTTTTTATTAAAACATTCAAATTATGATTGATTATAAAACTAAATCAAAATAATACATGGAAACATGTAGACATGAAAATAAAAAAAAATATTTTTATATAGAAATATATAACTATCATAAAAGATTATGATTTATTTAATTAAATGTGTATTATAATTTACAAATTGTATTCGTTTAATAACATGCTATAATAATCACCAAAGTTAATTAAATTATTAAAAATTTTAATTTATTAGAATATTTTTAAAAAACATTTAAATCGGGGGATTGGTTTTATTATCTCTCGTATTTCTAAAAAAATAACCGAGTTAAGTTAAATTAGCCTACAAAGTAAAAAACATAAACAATTAAAAGTTAGCCTAATTATTAAACCAGATTTAAGCAGTTTTATGTTACAACTTACAAGTCAAATTATGTTTTATAAAAATAAGTGTGTTTGAATTTTTATAATACTCAAATTTCAAACATCATCATATCGTTAAAAAAAACATCATTCAAAGGTAGCAAAGATGATAGCATGTAGGTTCACTCTGCTGTACAGCTAGTGTCGAGTGGGCCATTGTAATAAATATGTTGAATTTAATTATCATCATTGTATACGAAGAACGATTCTAAGCGAAGTCGACCTATACCACTAAATACATTTCTTAATATTTTTACTAAAGTAATTAATTGTACTGTAAATTAAAGGTAAATTGATTTTATTTTTTTGCTGAATACGCTACGATTGTTGTATTATTAATATTTTAAAATTAATTTTTATATTCTGAAAGTTGCGTGTAATAAAATTTGAACTTTAAATGCATATAAAAATGTATACCTTTGTATTTTTATATAAATATTAAAACAACTCATGTGAAAAATTGCATTCAATTTTCAAAAATTTTGACTCGATGAATAATTTTTTATTGGTATTTAGAAAAAAAGACTATTGAAAATTTAAAATTCGATAAATATATAAATAGCTCAAATAGAATCAAAATACTTGAACAATTTTATTGCGTACAGAAAACTCGGTTAAAATGTCAAGTATCTATTTATTTTTTAATTACGACAAAAAACAAAATCAATTTTGTCATAAAAATTTCTGTTTTTCATTATTTTTTTATTTTACTTGTTATTATGTTTTATTTTAGAAGTCCTGAGAATTTTTAATTTTTATCTCTTTAAAGTACTAATTAGGCCCAATTTTGTATCAAAAACCTTTCTTTCAGTTGAAAATTGGAGAATTTTCTCGACTACTTATCAAATATACAGAAATAAAATAAAAAACACTCATTGTAAAATCTATACATTCATTACTCTGCTCTGAATCTAAAATGTATAATTTACATGTTAAATGTATTACACATGGTTATTATTATCATTAAAATCAAAATGTTAGTACCGTATCAAGTTAAAATAAATAATAAATTTCTAATTTGGTATAAGTACCGAATTATACAATGATACTATAAATAATTAAAGAAAATCGGTATATGGACTTTTTGAATTTGATAAATAATTTATGAGTGCAAAATGAAATATAACCAATAATTGCCTAATCGTATTTAACACAGTCTAATTATCATAACTGAAACTGTAAATAAAATATCTTAACTCGGATGGTAAATACTACCTAAAACAGAGTAGATGTAATAAATAACAGTAGAAGATTTAATAAAAAAAAAATTAATATTTACAAAACCAAATAATATAAAATGTAAACCAAAAATATAATTAAATAATATTTTATAAAATCAACATTGGTAAGGCGTATAGCTAGTAGCTATGACAACAAAATTCTCGACGGACTACCACAATGGATAAAGTAAGTATTCTAAACGTAATATAGAAACCTAATACAATACATGTTCAATTGAATTAATACAATCAAAGTACTTATTACTTAAATTACCTATTAATTAAATCAAGACTGTAAACGATAAAATTGACTTAATATTATATAAAAATGTATACCTACATGTACATTAAGCAATTCGTTGTATTTTAAATTAGATTACATAACAAAATATTTCGATATTATTATATGCCTAAACTATTTTTAGAATTACTAATTAATAAATTTCATCAACTTTCCAATAAATAATTTGTAATTTAATGTACCTATAGTACACACCTATTATGATATTATATTTTGCATAATTTTCTAATAATAATTAGTTTAGAACTAATATTAATTACCTACAAAATATTTCGTATGTAAAATGTATCCTAATAAAATACATATAATTTGAGTACGTCATATTCAATGATAATAAATTGATATTTGTAAGATTTGACATATTTGTTTACTGATCCGAATTATTATGACTGGAAAAAATGTTATGTATAGGTACTAGTGTAACGTGATTCTAATATCATTTCACGACAGATATTCTATTGGTTTACTATGACTTGTAAGTAATTCGATTTAAGAAAATTAATTAAATTTATATTTTATTAAGATATTCAAAAAATCGTTTCGGTCCGATTTATAATTCACCATTCGTTCCAGCTTAACATTCGAATAATATTCGCAAGTAGGTAATTTAATTACCCATGGTAAAAAAGAATATATCATTTTAAATATTCGGAGCAAAATATGTATGTCATAAATTACTAAATGTATACAAGGTACATCCTTAATAATTTTCACTAATTAGGTAATAATAAATTAATAAAAAAAAATATATATAAAAACTGTATAGTTATAAATAATAACATTAATAACTTACAAAAACTAAAAAAAATCACGATTAAACCAAAAGCAAAACAAATACAATTCATTAATATTTTATTTTAACGGTTTTTTTTATTCTTAAACATTCACATATTTTTGGATACGTGTTTTCATATCTTAACTAACAATATCAAAAATCACTGAATAATAATGTATATATATATACATTCACCATAATAATGTATTTTATTCAAACTTTCTGATAACATTTTTAAATATTACTTATACCTATAATAACAAATAATAAATACTATGTAATTAACGTATGAAAATATATCTACCATAATGAATGTAAAACAATGATGACTATATAAATTGCATTATATTAAAAAAATATATGTGTATATAATAATTATATATATGACGACCTCTTTACAACATAAACCTTAAAACCACAAAAATCGAGTACTTAGCATAAAAAAAATATAACAAATAAAGCAAATACATTGAATTATAGTACTCAATCCATGTGGTTACATGAGTTTCTACACACTCAAACCAAATATGACTAACCATTATTAACAGCCATTTAAAAAAACGTTTTATATTATTTAAATTAAACAAAAACATAGTTATTATAATTTTTACATACCCCTTACTCTATAAATGTAAATTGTAAATAAAATAGTTTTGTCTTTTGAATGAATTCACAAACTGCAAAACTAAAGTTTGATAAAAAAATGTTCGATACTTGTTACTAATTTCCTTCGTGATAATACAAACATGATATGAAATTATTGTTATTATAATATTATATTATAGTCAATAAATAAATTATGTAAATAATTAAATAATCATAAGATAACTAAACAAGTAGGTACGACACTCGACACTTACATTCTAATATAATTCTTAATTGAATATTATTATTTTTCAATTAAATATAAACACTTTCTACAAATTTTAAAATTACAAGGGATGCACTGTAAAATAAGGCCATTCCGCTAATGAGTTAGAATTTAATTTCACTAACAGTATTTTAAAATTTATTTTCACGGATAAATAATTTGTTCGATCTACTTCTATCCAAAATTAAATTATTCTAAAACGGACGCAATACAAATGGGTTGTCAATATTATGCGCAAAGAATAAGCGTATCCCTCCCTTGTTATAGTATTAGCATTATATAATTTATCCATCAACAAAATAAACAGTACCTACCTATATTTTTTTTATAAACTTTTATTTTAAACACCTACTAATATAATTAATATTATGACTAACTGAACATTTAAATTAATTTGTATTCTTTTCATATATTTGATATTTGTTTTAACAATAATTATGATAAATATATATTGGTATTTAATTATATTATAATTGAAAAATAAAAATATCATAAATGTAATATCTACTTGTAATATTATAATTAACATACAATAAATACTACATTAATTTATGTCAGGTTTTAATAATTTATCAATTTTAAAAACACAGTGTAACGTATAGTGTAACGAATGTTACAACAAATAAAGTATACCTTACTATTGTTCATATATAAAACACTATTGAACTATATTATACGAGAATAGTCAAAATAATTATCGTTTCAATTGGTACCTAGAAAGATCTTTATAAAAACTACAAATAATAAATTCGAATATTTTTTTTTAGTTTATCATTTTCAACATTGCTTTGTTCTGCATTACTAAGTTTTATTTAACCTGTTAAATTTCTGTTCGAGTTTGTTGTAGTAGTTTTAATTAATCAATGCAACAAAATATTTTAATTTTAGATAACATAGATCAATTAGATTAAATGTAAATGAGAGAAATTGTATAACCGAACGTCTATATACCTACTATATTTACGAGATTAGTAAATAATTCAGGCGTATTAAAACTTATTGTTTAGCCGAAATTCCCAAACATTAGTCACATTTATTTACTGTTTTTGTTAGTTAACTTTGACAGGGTCACATACTATCCATTCAAAACAGATTGGTACAATAAGTTTTTGATAGACAAATCATCCGATTTAAATATATTGTCAAAGATAACTTTTCTGCTTATACAATAAAAGTTATTTACCAGAAACCGTTAACAAATGAAACAAATAATGCGGTTAGTAATATTAAAAAAAAAAAAAAAGTGGTTATTAGGATAATTCAGTAACCATCATAGTGAGTTGTAGTCCGGTCAACCGATGAACGTAAAGGATGTCAATGAAACGTCCGTATCGTTAAGCTTTCAAAAAGTTCTAAGCTTAAAACTTAATAAAATATTTTTGTTACAAGACATTAACTTGTAAACACTAAATATATAATTAAAGTATATTATACAGAAAACTTCGATAACTCGAACTTTTACAGCTCAAATACTTTCATAATTCGAAAAATTAAATACATTTCCTGTTAACTCGTCAACTCAAATTTGTTTTGTAACTTTTCAGTTTTAAATTATGAAAGTTGAACTAAATTTCAGATATATATACAATCAACATAATATATGTGTGCGTGTGTGTGTGTGTGTGTGTGTGTGTGTGTGTGTGTGTGTGTGTGTGTGTGTGTGTGTGTGTGTGTGTGTGTATATTTGTAAATAATGTAATTTGTATTCAAATGAACCAAAGAAAACTTAGTGCAATGTGGTAAAGACAAGAGATACGGAGTGAGTGTGACTACATAGTAATGGGAGGAGCAGGTGTCAAAGTCAGTAAGAATTATGATCTTTGAGGATAACCAAAAGACAATGTTGTAAGACTTATCGAGGTTTAGCAAGAAAAAGCAGTCAGTCTAACACTTAGTCAACAATCAACACCTAGTTCTATTATTAAAAATTACCCTCCTATTAACTTTAATAATTAAAGGCTAAATATATTTTTGGCTTACAAATTGTAACCCAATTTTTTTATTGATGCAAAATATATCTATCTAATATTTCTGTGCGTTGTATAATTAAATGATTATATAAACTAACATGAATTTCACGCATCACAGGCTATTTATTTGATGAAGTTGAGCACATTATATGTATGAGTGATATAAATAAATAATAATGTAATATAAGTATAGCATATGTATGATTGAATAATTAATTTGCATATTTAAAAATGAATGGAAGTAAATGTTAGATCAGACTTATACAATATAGTACAACAGTAAACAATTTTTTAAATGAGACACTTTACTGTTCCTAAAGGAATTTAGAATTAAATATTAAAAACAAATAATAAGTTGTAAACATTTTGAATATGTTATCTATCTCGACTTTAAACAACAATTAAACTAATGTACTGACGATGAAATGGCGACGATGGTCTAGTTGTATTTGGTCAGTGTCTTTCTTTGGCTCCTGTACACCAAACCAGACAGAACTAATGTAATTTGTTTTAAATTACTTGCGAATAAGAACCCCTTTTCCTTTTGCCAAGAAACAAATTATAACTCAACGATGATCGGTACGCCATTAATCTCTGTCAAAAACCGAGCAGCTCTCCAGGGAAAAAACCACTTTTCCGATTTTGAAAATTACTAACAATAATAATTCGACTCATGACGCTGATTTGTGTCTACAACCGAACGTCAAAAGCAGTTCGATGGTTATGTTTCATCCGACAAAAATTAAAGAAATACCCCATTTCATCCAAGGTTATAATGGCCGAAATCGACAAACTACTTTATTTTAATTAGTATTAATAACTCATATATATTGGTCCTTAAATAAAAATTACACCATTCATTGATATTTATATGTACAATAATTTTAATTATTTAAAAAAAATATAATTAGCTACATATTTTGTTTTAAAACATTTGTCAAAAAATATACTTACACGGAGAGATACATTACTTCTTAGTGTATTTTTTTTTTGCTTTCATTTGATAATATATTGTTTTATTATGAATCACGTGTATTATTAATCAATATCAATCAATTACTTTGGGCTTATATATTAATTTAATATACCTATAATGTTAATTTCTATAATAAACTACATTATAAAATCAGTGGGCTTACACTTTAATTCAATATAACATAATCAATATCATAAAAACAAACTCTAAACAAATTCTAATTTGCACATAATATATGCATTGTATAAGAAACAGTCGCTTATATCATCGCCACCACTCTTCACTCCCAAATCTTTCCCTTATTTTTTTCTCTTCATTCCTCGTATCTTATAATTTTACTGGCCAATTATTTTATCAAAAAACACTCATTTTTTTAAATCTATTTATGTTTTTGAAAATATTTTTTATAGTTTTTAAGTTTTTTACTTTTTTGAGTGATATCATATTTTATATTTCATATTTTGAAGCAAAATATTTTTTGGGATATTTCGATACATAAAAGTCGAAATTCTTACGAGTAGTCTATAAGTTATAAGTAAATATTTAAAGTTTAGGTGAACAGAGTAGGTAGTGATACACTGATACACGGGGATACCCTGAAAATGTTGGTCAACTACTCCGCCACCTAAACTTTAATACTTATAACTCATAAACTACTTGTCTGAATTTCGATTTTTATGAATTGAAATACTACAAAAAATATTCTGTTAAAAATAGAAAATTAAAATTTAAGTCATTTAAAAAAAAAAACTAAAGAAAATATAACGATAAAAATATTTATTTAAAATATTTAGTTATATTTTGACTGGAAATTATGTTATTACAAAATTAAATAGTAAATACCATAATACATATTTTACAATTTTATATATCTCAATTCTCTATCACGAAAATCAACAGATGTCTTTCATTTTAGTTTTATTTAACGTTTAAGTATTAAGATTTAATACAAATATGGTGTTACAATTTACTTTAATATACAAATGTATAGTGTGGTATAAAATAAAAAATGTATAAATACATTTATCACAAAAAAAGTAATGCCTCAGTGTAGTGTGTAGCGTATGTAATCGAGGGCGTACAATATATAGTAAGAATAGGTAGAATAAAATAGGAAATTAAAAATTCACATTTTTTTAAAATAAAAAATATTTATATTATACGACATACACACAAAATATTATTCATCGTAATATTAAAACAACATGTGTTAATCTAGGTAGTATTTAGTTTTTATTATAATAAGAAACTAAAAGATTTTGTTGAAGTGTTAACATATAACAAATAACAATTAAAATTTAGAAAAACCATTGATATTTTAAACTAAAAGTTAAATTATATTAAACTATAAAGTAACATAACATATTAAATATATTAAACATTGATTACAATTTATGAATAAATAGTGTAGTAAAATATATAATACTTATTATTTAATTTAAAAGTTTTAAAATATATTTTCTACTTCGATAATATCAACCAAACAAATTTTTTTCGTTAAACGTATTTTTATTTATTTTGTATATTAAATAAAAATCCAAAGATTCACTAGTATTTTATTGTTTACATTTTTGGGGACCAACGTATATGAGAATACATTGCAGGTACTCTGCCACTTAAATGATCAGTCAGCACCAACGTAAACAACCGTAATTATTATATTTATTTATGTTTTCATGATAAATAATTTTAATTTATTACAAAATGTTTTTTTTTATAATATATTCTGTTTTTGCTAAATGCTGAAAAGTTTAGTATAATATTATATATATACTTAAAATTGTATATTTTTTTTGTTCAGCTGAAATGAGAATCTAGCCATATCTCGTTTGGTGATAAAGTATAAACTATAAAGGAAAAGGATAATACATAATTGGGAGAAAAAAGTGTGTCGTGCCTTTTTAATACTTAAATGAGTATAAAACATAGGCAAGTCTAAAAAAAAAAAAAAACAGTCACGAGTCAATGAGGAACACACTAATAATTTCGCTCCCCTGCCAAAAGTTAAAAATTACGAAACTGTATACCTTAGTACTGCATTTCTACATAATAAACAAGGGGCAATACACTTAAACATAATAGTATCATTACTTATACACAGAAACAAAAGATTGAGCCTTTATAATAGTATAGTAGTTAAATGGATAAAAAAATGAATTAACAAGGAAAATAACTGGAACATAAAAATAAAAACATACAAGTAATACAAGAGAAAAAACGTTGTATCAGGTATTTTAATATAAACTAGTGACAAGGAATTCATAGAATTAAAAATATTCGTTCATATGAATAATATTAATAATATGGTATTTTTTGCTTAAAATTTTAAAATTCCAAGTTACAGCGTAAACGAAGTACACGCATATTTAATATTAATTAAACAATAAACTAAACATATTATAATACAAAGAATACTTATATAAATTATTAGTTATTACCTAACTACCTAAGTTATACCGTATTATTTTTTATTTGTTAACTATAGGTACTTAATGTATTAGTTGTTTCTAAAATTATAAATTATATTTCGTATTTATTTAACATTAAACATTTATAATAATAAAGTCCAACTATACTATACTAATATTATGTAAAAAAAATTATTTCTTAAGGTAAACGCCCCAGAAAAAAATATAAATCGAATCATATAAATAGTATAATGCCGTTGTGTTGACATCGTTTTGCAAGCTGAAATGTCTAAACACGTGGATCTTATTATAAATTAATGTTATGAAGTCACTGGTCTCTCCCCACTCCAATCACTTATAAAATAATATACCTTCTTCGGCTAAACGAATAAATTTGTAATTGTCCAACAAATCTATATAAGAGTTATATTCAAAACCAGTTAGTTGTTTGGGAGACGACGAACAGCTGAGGTTCTCTGTCGGGTCTGTCGTCGTAGTACTACGACAGCAACCGCAAAATAATTACAATGTTTCAGACGTGATCAGAGAAAGTAAAAAATTCTTCCACAGTAAACATATGAGTATATGACCATCAAGGAACACACTAGTTGCGTGAAAGGATCAGGGAAAAAAGTCGTACGCGTCATTTAGACTACGCAAATTCACCATAACCGGTTTGATTGTACTTTTTACTCTACTCATTACTACATTAATATAAAATGACAGTTATGCAATTTAGTTCTACAAGAAAATAAAGTTACTGTTATTGGGTCATCACCAAAGAAATCGAGAGTAAAAAGTAATAATAAAACGAGCATGGACAGGATACGGCGAGTGGGTGTTACACTCTACTCGTTTTATACTACAAGTATTTTACATTTTAAATCGCTCCCGACTTCCACGCCAAGCCAATTTCCAATGTTCTTTCTCAAACTTAACGGGGATCAATATGAAGAAGATTTGGCAATTTTTTAGTCAGTTTTTGTTATTTTTCCAATAATATTATATTGAGAAATCATAAAAATAAGCTTTTTAAAGTGCCAACTATACGAAACTATGATAATTTCAGTTTACAAAAGAACAATAAATCTTTTGTAGAGCATTTTATCAATTATATCAAAAAATCTAAAATATAAAACAGTGAATATTTCAGATTAACTGTGAACTTTAATTTCAATAGATATACATAATACATGATGATATTATATTAAATATATATTTTTTTTAACAATAGAAAAGTAACTTAAAAACCTTGCAAATTTATTTTCAACTGTTAAATTTCATAGTCGACGTATAATTTAAAATATTCCATATACATTAAAATAGAACAACAGAGAATACAGTTCATATAACTTCCATACTTGTAACTTATATAAGTCTATCCAAGATAACGAATACAATTAAATAAAATAGTTCTTCAATACAAGAACCTGTAAGAAATATTTTTTGAATAGGTAGGTAGTAAATATATCTTTTATTTCTTTTACATCTATGCAAAGAAAAGATAATAAAAGGATTCACTCATAGACCATATTATTATCAACCTTCTTATGTGCCAACTATTAACTCATTAGTATTGATTAGTTACGGACTACAGATCTATATTCAGGCTTAAGTTATGTATCTATTGTACAAATTTGAACGAGTAATTTTGATTCTATTAAATCCATTGTTAAATTAAATTATGAAAAATGAATTTACCTGTCCTATGTTATTGAAACCATGTTTAGCTGCAATTTGTTCAGCCTGATCAGAGCCTTTTGGTATATGCACGGCGAATTGATTCATATATATTGGACGCTGACGCTGTCCCACGCACAAGGTGACAATGCTTAGGCACAACAGGCCAAACCATGGTCTCATTGTACGTAGACGATCCTAAAATAAATGTATTAGTTTGTATAATAATAATATGAAATGTCCAAATCTGATAATCAATAGCCTATAGATTAATCTATTAAAAGGAAATATAAAAAGTCTAATAACTTATAATATGAATCATAAATTGACAAATCTTATCAATCTAGATAAAATTTATAAAATTAAACTGATACTTTCAATAATATTACCAAGGTTTACTATAATTAATAAAATAACAATAAATTGTTAATTTCTAAAATATGATATAGATAGGTAAAAACAACTAATGGGTACAAAATAACTTTAGATAAATAAGTAATAAACTAATCTATTAACTCAAAATCATTAAATTAAATTCATTAAGATAATCACATAATAATTCATAATAATATATAAACCATTGATTAAAAACAAAATTAGTATAAATATTAAGTACTCTAATTATAAAATAAAAGTAAAACTAACAATTTTGAAAATAGAAGATAAGATTAATAAATAATTAGGTACGAATAATATTAGTTATAAAATCGATTAAACATTTGTTCGATAGAGTATCAATAAATAAACAAAAATTATATCAATGACCACTTAAGATAGCTAATTATTAAAAAATATTTTATTGTCATGAAAAATATATTTTACTGAACATTTGACTTATCAAATAATTTTAGTAAATCATAGGTAAATACTATGCAAGTCAGGAATATATATATATATATTTTTAATACCTATTAATTTAAGTTTAAGTAAATATGATCCTATGCCAAATTAGTATGATAGATAAAACAATTAATAATATAATGCAAATTTTCTTTATTGAGAAAATCTATGATTTTCATCTGTGGGAAGGTATATTTGAACAAAAATTGAATATAAATTAATTTAACTAAACCAGGTACTAGAAGCATCAATAAAAACTTAATATACATTTTTTTAAACAACAATTAGTTCATTAATAACATCAAAAAAAAAACACTATGTAAGAAAATTAATATTATCAACATATCCAAATAAACCACAAAAAGGGGCTAAGAAAATAACTTCTATATTATCTAGAAGGAACCAATCTCCTATAGAGACAAAATAATAACTTTTTTTTAGTAGATAATAAAAACATAAAAAAAATGTCTTTGGCCACTTCTCATGAAGTACCTACAACTAAAATATTTTTTATGTTTATTTGTTGGACACAATAACATCAAAATATAAATATTTTAAAATATGTTTAAAGTATTTAATCGAAAATAAACAAAATATAATTTTTATTAATATTATGTCTAATTGAATTTATTAATATTTTTAATACCTAATGTTGTTATTCATTGCATTTAGCAAATATTACTAAAATCATTTTGTTGTTCAATTTAATAGATTAAACATCTTTTTAATACAAATTATGACAATTCGCATTTTAATCTATCATAAATTTTGCCATAAGAATATTTATTGCTCATGCTAGAGACCACAAATGAACAATTTTAACAAACACATAAAATATTTTAAATCTACCTATTCTAGCTTAGTTCAATATATTAATTTAAAAACTATACCTAAATGTTCGAGTAAATATTTATAAATAAAATAACATAAAACAGGTAAATAGTAGACATTGTAAAGATTTGAGCCCTAATATACACTCCATAAAACAAATAAATACATACGAGCTATTGAGCTGAAGACTAAGAGTTTTGATACACTTCACAAAATTCCACTAAACATTATGTAATTTAATGTTTTCTTTTAATTTTCCAAAAACAACTTGTAATCGAACTGTTAAATATAAATAAATTTAATTCTTAAAAACATTAAAGCAATGTCCAGTGTAGTTGGTTTAAAAACTAAAATAATAGAAAGCGATAGATTTAATTTAATAAGACGTTAGTTGAATAATGTGAAATACTAAATTGTTAATTAGAATTAGTGGCCGACCGAAAGACAAGCACGGAGATCGGGAATCAACTGACTGACGGTAAACTACAAGTTACAACTCGTTTGATAAAAAGTGACTACAAAGTGATAGCGTCGCACGTTTCTAGAAATCATATGACCACTAGTGAAACCAGTATGTACACTGTTACAATAATTATGCTATACCGTACCGTAGAAGAAAGTAATGGCACATTCAGTTCGAACTTACGAAATACAAGTAACAAATTTACCAGTACGACTAGTATGTGTAGACATGTAGTACGGGATCGGAGCCCGGAGACATCATTACATTGACAATTAATAGTTTAAGATTAAGACCATTAAATATTGAAGTAGCTACTAACATTAAATATCTAAAGTAGTATAACATCTCGATATAGGCATATTTATAAATACAAATTATAAATATCAAATATAATAAAATTGTAAAATTAGCATTAAATTAATTAATAAATTTAAAATTTAAATTATTGCTAAAAATAAGTACGTGATAGGTACTATCGTTAATTTATTTATCGGTGACGCATCAGCAGATCAGCTCCTAACTGTAGTTTTTATAGGTACATCTCGAAATTACAAGATGTATAATGTATCTATTTAATTTATAATAATATATTTTAAAGGTTTTGTTTTGTTGAAAAAAGGTTTTCAATTAAAATTGTAATATGATAAATTGCCTATCCATCAAATAAATAGCATAACGTAAATAAACATATCAATATATTACTAAAAAAAATAAAATAATTATTAACTATTATACTATAATATTGCAATGTTTAATTATTTATATTTTATTTTTTATGTCATACAGTTAAAATTCTAAAACAATAAACTCACTTTATGTTTAATCAAAAACTTGAATAAGTAGGTATATACTTTCAAACTTTCGCATACAAATCGTCAAACCCCAATACTCAACGACTGTATAAAATGTATTAAGTACTTAAAAGTTAAAACGCCATCAGCACTAATGAATTGTATACTTGCATTACATTTTTTTACTCCCAAAACTGCTTTGGATTCAAACTCGGGCGTACTGATTGCGTTACTGTATACCTATATAATATTACATTGAAATATTCTGAGATTGTGGTTGAATCTTAAGTGTCATACTTTTCATTTTTCATAAAAGAAAATATTATCAAGTCAAAAAAATATAAGTTGCTTGCTATTTTAAATTATTCCCAATTCCCAGACGTTACAATAATATCATAAAAAATTCTTTAATATTTAGAGGAAATGCCGAGATACTCTTGTATGCATAAATGCATTGAACAAACTTTAAAAAGTAGGTCAATGTTTTTACTTCAATAAGTCATCATTTTAACTAGATATACTAAATTTTAACTTCATTCTGGCGTTAAACCTAACCACTAACTAGTTGAAACTTTATTTTTATAAAGTAACTATATGCCTGTATAGTATGTATACCATTATAAAAAATACTCTAGGTACAAGCTACTAAGAATATTTTTCAACAAATAAATTGTAAAAATGTATTTATTTATTTTTTATGATACAATAATATAATAAAAATAAAACTACTGCATAGTTATTAAAGTTACCTATAAACATGCAACTAAAATTAAATTAAAATCAATTAAAAAATATTTCAAAGTATCTACAGTAATCTAACCTAGAATAATTTTCCAATTAATTTATGTTTAGGTAAATACGTATATATAATATATATCTAGCTGAGTCGCAATAACTAGAAGGAAGATAAAAATTCGCTTTGAAATATGTATTATTTGAGATATCCAACTCGTACTTATATATTTATTTGTATATAATTTATATTTCTAGGGAAATAAAAAAAAATTCGAGTTATGAGGTTCGAGTTATCGCGACTCGATTGTGTATATATTTTATTTTTTTTATTATAATTTACAACATTATAATCTATAAGCCTACGTTACGTATACATAAATATTAATAAGGTTGTTAATAAGAACAACTTTTGAGGGAAACTGTATCCTAAATTTTCAAGCCATAGAAAATATTATGAATTTTTAAATATAAAATTATTTCAAATTTTTAAGACTTTAAGTATCTATATTAAACAACACGAATTTTGTAATAGTATAATGCAATTTTAATAATGTTTTTTCGAGTAAAGTGGAAAATTGGTTTTTATTGTATTCAGGTATTTAAATTTAAAATTTACCAACACCCTTTAATAATAGTATCTATATCCACGAGGAAGTTGTCGATCAATGTGGGATTTGTGTATTTCAATGAATAATTACAAGGAGTTTTTTTGTAGTAACAAGAGAGGCTACAGTTTAGGAAGTGTTCATATTTTTCAGTCATTAAAGAATGAGTGGTTAATACTAATGTACCATGGTACATTTATTATTATTACCCATATTTATACCTAATATATATAAAAGAAAGTACAAATAGAACAATAAATTATTTATAACCAAATTAAAATAATAAGCCGGTTCTACAGTAGTATTAAATTGTCTTTATTATGTTGTCATAATTAATTTACAATTACTCTCATTTCACATATATTTGAATAGGTATTTCAATATGTTTTGTTATTAAAATTGTTTATATTTATTCATAAATCATAACTCATGAAGTATCTAATGAGTAATGACTATATTATAAGTTATAATATATAACTATTCGTAAGAATTTCAATATTATATTAAAATATTTTTAATGAATATTAAAAATCATTAATCAATGTAGATATAATATCATTATAAAAATAAATACGTATGTATATTTGTTTGATTAATGTACAACTTCAATAGTTTGTAAATTGTAATCCACTAATCCACACATTTAAATTAATCTCAAAGAGTTTACTAAATATAATAAATAGTAGTGAATCTATATTAGGTTGTGGTATGATGATCATTTTTTATACTGGAGACAATTTTTAACCCTTCTACTATAAATACGGGTACAATAAATAATTTTTTTTACCAAAAAAAAAAATAGAATAATAATAATTTGTTTTTTTGGCAATGGGGAGAGAATAAATATTATTAAAATGGCGAAGCGCTGACCCTCTATAAGTTACGTCTATGAAATAGACATAATCACATAGAAATGTGGCCTGTCTCTTGTCTAAATAATTTTCCCGGTCTGAATTTCTCCCAGACCGTCCCAAATGAATAGTGCGATGTTACGAACTGTTCAGTCTTGTGCGCTACAACCACAACTATTTAATATCCCGGTACAAACATATTAAACCTTACCTAGTAAAAATATAGAGTATATTCCATAGGAACACAAAGTCGTGAATCGGTTTCAAATTATGCACCATATTGTCCATATTACTTAAAAGCGGTTATACAAATATATCTATATATTTAACAAAAATATTATACAGGTATTTTTAGGACTATTTATATTATTTTCAAAAACATAATTTTCCTAAAACGTTAATATGTTTAACTAAAATTAATACCTATATATTTTTCAAATGTTTATATTAAAATCAGAAGCCTCATTTAATATAAACTTAAGGCAAAGTATGGCATTTAGTTGCGGCATTGCAAAAAAAATTGTTTCAGTAAAATATTTTGACTTAAAAATTAATATGTAAAATAAAAATGTTTACAGTCTTATATAAATAATTCTACACAATACAACTATGTAGAACGGTAAAAATAAATAAAATAGAATTATTGTTAGTGAATATAATATACGTAGGTTAGGAGGTTTATCATTTTATCGACATACCTAATATCTTTTTTAAGTTTAGTTCGAGTATGAATTTGTTATTCTAACAAACCTTGTATTTTTTTTTAATTTGGTTTGTTCTGAAAGAATTAGAGTTTGTTACTTTATCATTATAGAATAATAATTTTGGTCTGTAGGCACTTATACAGGTTGGGGTTAAACCCCGGCCCTCTCGAAATAACTTCGAGTAACGAGGAAGAAATTGATTATATATTTTAACACAAATATTGAATGTTTAATTTATCCTTAATTTTTGGCGATGCCATGAATAATAATACGTAATAATAATCGTATAATAATACGATGTATGAGTATGACATATTCCACTTTTCTTCTATTTTTTACCAATTTCTTTATTTCTTTATATTTTTTTCATAGATCAATAGATGGACTCGAATTAATAAATTAGTGCTTATTAAAAGTTTTGGATGGCCTTATATTACATCGTTTGATAATCAGGTTTTTAGTTATTATACTTTTAAGAAGTGTTTTTTTTTTTGGTTTTATGGTAGTTTTTTTAACTGTCATGAAAAATTTCCGACAATGTCTGCAGAGTCAAACGATTTCGAAGAAATATAAACATTGGCAGTCCAAACTTCATATTAAACTCTGCATTTGTCAAATATGATGAACAATAATTTATCAATCCTTTTAAATTTAACTTTATACAGCACAATACTATTTTTTAGTGCACAAGATACAAGAAACCAGAGCCTACAAAAAGATACTAAATGCCTGCAGATTCAGTATCTTTGCTTAATAAATAATATTCGGTACATGGCTGATTTTTAATTTCTATATCTATTTTGAAGTAACCTGAATAATACGTCCGTGGCCCATTCAATTTCAAAAAAATATTTAGTTGACTTATTTATTTAAACTTATAAGTTATAACCTTTATGATTTATGCATGGTTATTCATGGTTTTCATTTGTAAATTAATATAATTTACGATGAAGATAAACAATCTTAGAAAGATTAATACAATTCTTACCATTAAGTTTAATTGACATAAACGAAATTTTTATAGATCCATTTATATTATACTGCAATGAAAACGACATTTTAAGTATTCCCTACTGCCTTGGTTTATTCTATTGATGCAGAAGTTTGCGAAATGTGTAGTATACTATTGCTATAGTCTTAAACAAATAAAGTACTGTACACCATATAATCTTACCTAATAATTACTTTATCTAATGGACTATAAAAAGATACATTTAATTGTATAACAGAAGGTAAACAATAAACACTAAAGAATTTATAATTGAAATTCTTCTTTTTTTTTAAAAAAACATTTTAAAGATATTTTTGAATACCTTACTTCTAATAAGTAATAACTAATAAGTTGTATACCTATATCCATAGTATGAAAATAAAAATTATTGGAACTATTTTCATGATTATCAATGTAGAATAAAAATCAATCAAATGAGTAATGACAATAATAAACACATATCCGAAACAAATTATTAATAAAACAATTTGACAAATAAATAATATGTCAACTGAAAAGTGGTTATGTATGTAGGTATGTAATATAAAACGGCAATGTTTAATTGTATTTTTTCATATTAGAAATAAATTTGTTACGTATTACTATTATTAGTACTCGTAATATAAAAAGATGTGTGATCTCAACATCAGCCATTAGGTAAACTAATCTCATTTCAAAATCTGTAATAATAATAATATAGGTAACAAGTGATAATTAATAATAGGAAATAATTATAAATAAATATAAAATCCTAAAATATATTAATTATTATTTATGTTTATAATATGTACTTAGATTTATCCATAGTATTTTATTTTCAATTGTAAACTAATGTAGTGTTATAAATATAACTCTCTACTATCATCACAAGCTTGCTTAAAGAGGGTAGATATTATTTGAACAAAATAATAAATAACAGATTGGGAAGCTATTAAAATCTTGAACATAAAACCCTTGAACTACTAGAAAACCAAAGAGATTTACATAAAAAAAAATACTTTAAAAATTGTACACTTAAATTGAGCTTTTTACTGTGTTTTTACGTTTTATGTAATAGCCATCCTACGTAATCTTAATATATTAAAGAATACGTACCTATTAGCTATTGCCTTTTTAACTTAATTTAGAGTAAAAAATATAAAAATGAAAACTAATTAGTAATTATAGACAATACGATACAAAAACAAATAGGTCAATAGGAACATAATATTGTTATTATACTTAAAATAGATGTTTATTGTATCCATTTTACGTGTAAACTAGAGTAGTTTTACCCGCATAATAGGTTACATAAACAACTAACAAGTCGGTGTTAACTAACTAATATTTCTTTTTGGCCTTAGTAGTCAGTATAGTTGTTACAAGTAGTTGTTAGGTACCTACCTATAAAGTACTACTGTGTACTAGTAAATACCTAGTTGATAGACAAGAACGTACCGTATTATTTATACACGCGCGTTATGAATCATGATTACAGTTTACATAATTACCTACATAATAATATGTACCTATAGTTATTACCTACTGCAATACTCGTGCATTTTATACTACGTAATATATATAATATATAATATATAGATAGATAGGACTTTTTTATTCAAAGATTCAGTAACTACGTTTTGTTTTTTAATAAATTATGGTCTTGTCATACCGACAATAATGTGTCATCTTCGTATTGTGATACAGTTAGCGGTGACCGGTTGATAACAATTACCGAACTTGTAAGTTCGATATTTCGAGATTCAGAAGTTTGGCTATAAGTAGTTGCATTTTATATCAATTTCTAGTGTGTCGTCAGCTACGAAATACAATATTCTCGTACCTAAAGAGTAAAGAGTAAAGACTAAAAACCTTATAAGAATACGATTCATAGCTATGATAAAAATAATCGATAATATTTTATATATCACGCATAATATAATATATTATAGATTATATAGTTATTATAGATTATAGATATTAGTGTTATATACTTAAACATTTATACCATATTATAATACATTATTTATAATGTGTGTACTCGTTCTATGTACGTATTACTAAATAGTTGACGTCGATGCAATTATGAACTACCCCTCCCATCACTTAATCCAGCCTCTTTATAAATTATTTAAGTTATTTATTAAAAGATAATTTTAGAATATCTATACGTCTTAACATGTTTCTCATAACTTATATAGTTATATTATTATAGTTTAAATTGTTTAATAATTAATATACGTATAATAATGAATATCTTCAATGAAGTACTGAATTACTTAAGAATAATTATCATAGTTTATTAACTCCCTAAATTTAAGTATAAGTACGTATTTAAGTAAATGTGTGTTATGTATTTGTATAACATTGCCGTTTATTACCTATTGTATTTATAATAATTTATTGATTTGCTATAATATATTATAATAACTTCTTATTTCCTTTTAAAAATACTAATTTTTCAAAAGTAATATCTGATAATTTATTCCTGGTAGGATTATGAATAAATCCTGCCAGAGAAAACATACGATCTACTGGTGCTTAACACATAGTCAAACAGTCGCGGTTGGTAGATAGGCGAGTAAAAATATTCCTAAAAAATTAATTTTTCAAAGTATCGTATTAATGTATTGCGATACAAGATACTCGATACTTCATATACTTGTATCTCGATACAAGATACAATTGTATCAAAGATACTAACCAGCCATGGGTTACAACTTACCCAGTTGTGAAAAACTAGCTAAAATTCAATAACACTTCAGACTTCTTAACATTGTTTTATGTTATAAACATATTTGTATTTATTTTAGCAAAATAATTTTTTTAAGAATATTTAAATATAATAATTAATAAGTATTAAAATGAAACTGTTTGGAACTGAATAGAATATTACTCAATAAATAAAAATGCTACTGAACCAGATACAATTATTGTAAATTTTGAGCAATATTAGAATTAAATATTCTTTTTTTCTATACTATGTGATAACGTTTTGATATAGAAGTGCTAGCATGATAGTATCATAATATTTAGAATTTTTCTAAAAAAGTGCCATTTTATTCAATATTTTATTCAATATATTATAAATATGAAGATTAATTGTTGTTATCATTATAGATTATGATTTATTACAATGTAAAAAATAAATATACAATCGACTACACGTTTTTAAAGAATATTCTGTAGAATGTTTTAAAAAGTATAATTTGTATCAAAGGTTTCCATGTTATTTAAAATCTCATTTATAAATTATAATTTTATCAATATCTTTATTGTTTTTATACAAGTATTAGCATTATTCATTAATCACACTTAGTATAGTCGTATTATGTAAAAAATAAATATATTATTATTGTCGTCTTCTAGACACCTAGAAGGCCAGAAAGCTTAACTCCAAGTTATCTGTCATTCTAAACACGTATATAGTTAACAGTCCAGAAATATCAGAGTTCATTTATTAAAATACGCCGAATTTGATAACTGCGTACCGTACTTAAATCGTTGCTTAGGTGCAACTTTGCCCTAACTCCTTTGTGTGTTCGTGCTCAGAATATTATCATCTGAGATGTGACCGCTTTGGTGTCACATTTGTCTATAGAATAGAAGCAATTTAGAATAGGTTGCTTATAGCTGTCTTAATAAATAACAATAAGCTTGTCACTGCAGTACGTCAAATAACATCTAGAGAAAAGTAAAAACCAAGATCGTTTTCTAAAATTTATAGATCTCAACTTTTCACACAAACACCATTAAGTTTCTATTTTACTACAATATAAACAAGATGTATAAAAATAGCAATAAGGTTATGAAATAGTATTAATAGTACCAGTGCGAGTACGTACTCACAATTAATACGCAGTGCCTAATATCCATTACCTATACCTACCTACTATTTATTATTTATTATTCAATTTCATTATCATTTTCTTAATTTTAATGGTGTTAGGTACACGGAGTCCTAACTCCGTGTTATTATTACGTCATGATATTATATTAATTAGTGATACTAACTAGTACCTAAATAATATGAACTAAAAATAGTTATACTATTTAACTCACTCTCAGTAACCGATGGAGGTTCCAACGCTAACACCAAAAGAAGTATCGAATATAATAAGAAGTTACCCTTCCGAATCAAAGATAGTCGATAATATAGATGTATTCTTGTCTAATATTATTTTTTACCTATTTAAGATGAATTCGTTATTTTAATTAATTATATCAAGAGAACAGATAATTACACGATTCAATTTAAGAATTAAGATTTTGTATGATGGGCAATTTTATTATTGTTACCGAATCAATATGAATCGGAATATGTAATACATTCGTGTCGGTGTCTTTTATAAACTAAATTAAAAGCAGTTAAATTTATTTTTTTTTAATTTGTATTAAAGTTAAAATATTAAAAAAATTGAGATAAAAATTAGAAACATAAAATAAATATAGTCATTTTTTTTTTATCTTTCTAAGTTTCGTATATTTTCTTAATTATTTTAATAAAACATTGTTATTAGACTTCATAATTTCACAATATATATATAATTATATAATTAAGGACATATTAATATACCTACCAAATTGTGAAGAACTCAAATTTTTTCTTAAATTACACGATTCAATTTTTGTCTAGGTTAGCGTGATCAATGAATGATAATACATCTAGAAACAATAAATATTATTAAATTATATTTTTGTTTACAATAGAATTATGAAGGTTATGTTATTATTAAATATATACTACTTCTTTTTGGTAGACAATTTAATTATGAAATACAGACAGTAATTTTCATTTGAATTAAGAAATTTGTTAAAGGCACGTTACGCATAAAAGTTATAAAAAATAAGCAAATAAGAACTAATAATTTTATTTTATCAATAAAAATTCGTTTATCTTTCCCCGAGTTGTATTTTATCCTGCGGGCGCCATTATATAGGTATACAATATACAAGATATATCAATACATGTCGGTGCAAACTTTAAACATGTAAAAAATAATTTTTATCTCATAAATCATAGAACCTAATCCATAGACCATAAGACCATAAATAAATTAATACGAGTACATAAAAATATACCATAAAAAGGAAAAATTAAGTAACTACTCAGCAATTTCTATAAAAATCATGTTTGTATGTTTTTTAAATTTTTTGGTTCTAGACTTCTAGTATAAACTATTTACGAAGAACCTTAGATTAAATGTACAAGCCTTGGCTATAAAAATTAAACACCTTATACATTTTTAACAACAAAATAATTTGCAAATTTTTGTGATTTTGATTAACTTTGTCAACATTTTAACTTCAAGAAGATTTACGTATCTTTGCAATTTTTAAATGGCTATAATAAAACTTATGAGAAACTTTGTAACTTTTTGACTAAGCGAAAAATTGTTTATCAACATATTTTATAAAAAAAGCTAAAAATTTCAAATATCTATAAATAGCTCAGACTTAAAATATTTAGTAATTTATAACATGTATAATATAGAAAATAAAATATAATATCATTTGATGAAAATTTCGAATATCAATAATTATTCAACTATGGTTATTTGTTTTTGAATAGGTATCGTTAATCGTTTTATTAGAAATGTTTATTTTACTCTTGAATCTCCTGTTTAATAAAAATATATAAACGTTAAACGCTCATAAACAGTATTTGTGGAATAACGTATTAAATATTTATTTTTAATCCAGCTAGTAATAATAAAAATAACAACTCTAAACCTTATATTATATTTAAAAATCTTATGTAGATTGATTATTTAAATATTAAGAATTATATGAAATTCTAACTATAAAATAATTTTCGAATTTTCATGATTTTGACGAATGTCAATATTTTAACTTAACACGCTTATTAAAAAATATTGCAACTATATATTTTCTATATTTTTTAATTAAAACTTTTCAAAAGAACACCTAGATCCAATTTTCCATCAGAAACCACCCTCAAAGTTGAAGATTGAAGCATTTTTTTCTACTATAAACGGATGTATATATACCTATTAAATAAAAATAAAAATACCCGTCATTATTAAATCAATAAATTTATTTCTCCGGTCACAATTTGTAACGTGTACTGTGGCCGTATGCTAGTGAGTAGTGGACTATTTAGTTTAATTTTTGTGACATACTAATAAACTATAACGACGTTGAAGTATATGGTACACTACTGAACAGCCAGACAACAAAGTCGCCCGTCTTATGGCCTTCACGATCGACTGAGCACAGATATTTTTTCATAATCGATTAGTCCGGAAGTATAATAATAAGAGTACAAATATTGTCAACATTTTTTATATAACCTTTATATTTAGAATATCATACAACTAAACCTCTTGTAACTTATTAAATATTTATTAGGTTTAAAAAATAAAATAAAAGTGAAACTATATATATATCATTATTTCTACATGAAAAACTATTTTGAGCGGGAATGATCTATACACATTATTGTATTTTAAATAGCAGCAAACACAATTTTTACATAACTCTCGGAAACTTTATTGTTTTTCTTGCGAGTTCATAAAACGGTACAACGAACAATACTTTAAAAAAAGCCTAAAATGTATAAATATTGGAGATGACGGGGATATTGATGACTAGCGAACAAACGAAATATACTGACAAGATAGATACATAATTCCATTATCATTGGGTCAGGAACTCAAAACAATATAACTCCATCGTTATCTACCTATGTCGTTTTGCACTACCTATATGAATCGACCGTAACTGCCGCTGACTTTAATCGCTAGATGGCAATGTCGTGTACGTTTTTAGTTTTGTAAGATTTTTAGATTTCCTATTCCTAACCAACCTACTAACCACTAACTAACTGGCCCACCCCTCAAGACCCCTTTTTTATAAAATATTTAACAAAAACGTAGGTTATATAATATTGTTTATATTTATAATACAATTTTAGTTATTTTATTATATATATATATATATACTTCACATATAACTAATAACAGTAATAACTATAATAACTAATAAGTAATAATATACAGTAGCAAAATACGAATTTATCATTTGACTTACCTACTACAGTAAGACAGTACCAATCAACACACGATATAACAAAGCTCGATAAAATAAACAAAACTGCCGCTGCTTTGTAAATATTGTCCATGATATTCATGAAAAAATAAGATTAAAAATGATTAACCAAAAAAATGTGGGGTTGTCATTTAGAAAAAAAAAGTTGTTATGCGCATGCGCAAAATTAAATGACAAAAATAGTTTAATTAGCTTAATAAGTTATAACAAAGTTTGTTAAGCACCAACAATAAACAGAATTCAGATATATATACTATTTGTTAAGTTATAGTGTTTCCAAGTATGATTACACACTGTATATTACGATTACTGATTAGTAACGAACATTCTATACAACAAACTTATTTTTTTGGTCCCTTTAAATTCATTATACCTATTACCACGAGCCACGAGGAGTTAACTGTATTCAGGAACGTATATAAAAAAAAATTTGGGGGGTGGGGTTGAACCTCATACCCCCTCCTCTGTATACGTGCCTGACTGTATTAATGTATTATAATTTATAGTATTACCTACATCATAAGCCATTAGACACACACTACAGTAAACACAATAAATCTGATTACCGATCTCATTAACCATCACTTTTTGGCTTAAACAAGCCGAATCTACACAATGATGGTAAAACGATTGTTGTAATCGCGACTGACAATATTACGATAGTTTAAATAGATTCGGTTGCAGTGGGGAATATTTGATTGTTTTTTTTCAATAAATAAACTAAGTAACACATGTCATAATAGAGCAATTAGAACTGCTATATTACACTATTCACACAACCAAACATGTTGCTTTCGGACTCATTCGGAGGCTAGGGTTTCACCCAAAATTATTTTGGGCGATTGTAAACTCTCCCAGGTCTACTTCAGTACTACTTATTTAATTTTAAAAATGTCGTGGTGGGCTATAATTATTTTAAAAATATAAATAAAATAAAAAATCATTAAATAAATCGAATATATATTTTAAAAAAGTCAATCATATAATAATAAAATTAATTTAATTTTTATAATAATATGAATTATGAATATACAGATTTAAAAAAACTGAAGGTATCTAATTTTTGGTCCAAAAGTCTATTATTTTTTGTGATATGATGGTTTATTCTTTATACTCTTGGTATGAGTCATGAGTGGATGACTGTTTTACTTATTTTATTTTGTTTAAAGCAACTTTGGATTTTTATTTACACTTCAGTTTGAAAATCTGGTTCACTGATTCATAGTATTGCAATAACATTTAATAACGAGTTTACAGTGTTTACACATTTCTTTCAGATAAGCATATTGTTGACCCGGGAAAGTTTACTATTTTAAAAAATCGAGTTTATCACCCAATACCCATTAATTTTTCATACATTCATGAGTAATGACTAAGGCGCGAATTAAAACTTTTATTTAAATTTCCTTAAACATAACTAGTACAAGTACAACATTTATTTAACAGTAAACAATTTAAAAATAGAACCAGCGCCGGATTAAGAGTTAAAGACGCCAAGGACAAAATATATTTTACAAATAATAGGTTATTGGTACTAAAAATATTTGACTGATATTTAACTGATTTTGTATTTTTTGTACTTTTTAGATTTTTAAAGCATTTTTCTGGCATATTATTATAGTTTTAGAACTCATTGCGTATGCCAGATGCCTTATGTTTGTATATAGTTTTATATAATAAGGCTTGAATCTTTAATTCAAGATATATCATAAATAATTATTTTTGAAACTTAAAAATCTAAAAAATGTATATAATTAAACTCAGTTTTTTATTATGGAGTGTGGTTAGTGTGGATATTTTAAGGTAAAATTATGACGATGGACGAGATAATAAGATATTAAACAAAAAATAACGATCTTAGTTATTTTGGTGTAACTTAAAATTATTATTACTGGAGACTTGAAACTTAACGTATATTATTATTTACTATGTATTGTATTTTACTATATACGTACAATAAATATTTTGAAAATATTTATATTAGTTATGTCAGCTATTATCTATTTATACCACGATCCACGAACTTAACTTATATATAATAACTAATTATATTTTATTTTTTATTAAATAATATTGGTATTAATAATGTATTTATTTACGTTGAGTAATACGGTTGAACTAATTTTTACACATATCATGATCAGTATTTTTTTTTAAATTTATATTTATTCTTGACATAAAACAATAAAATTGTTATCGTGAAGGAAATAGGTCAGCTATATAGTGTTAATTTAGTGTATAAATAATATATAATGTATACAAACATTAATAAGTTTTTGCCGTATAGGTAATTATTCCAAAATCGCTGTAACGAATATTGTTGTTGTTATTGTTCATATAGTATTCAAGTCGTTAAACGCAGTGCCGAATTAACCTACAAGCAAATTAAGCACTGCTTAAGGCGCTTGAAAAAATTTTGGCCCGTAATTTTTTTTTTGTATTGAAAAAATTTTAAATTTGTAGATTTGCACACTAAGTCGATTTTCATGGACCTGGCATCAGCTCAATATTTTACCAAATTATTAGACCGTTTATTGGGGACAAAATTCGGCCGACATAAATGGTCAGACTACATCATCCGGATTTCAATTGAATTCGCTAAAATTATACAGTTTATACACACATTTATTTCTGTATAACAAAATATAATATAATAAATGTACATATATTTTAGTATTCAACTATAGTTTAAAAATGTGTTTAACATAATTATTATTTATATTCATAAATCATAATGTATAATGATATAATAATATGCAATTCATATCCATATCAAAAAAAAAAAACATTGTTTTTTTAATTGTATTTCTATGCACGCAATATCATATACCGTTACCGTGCATACCCTAACACTATACATAATATATACAACCTTTAACAATAATATAAAGATTAAGTTGCATAATATATTGACTATATTGTTATATATTGTGTGTTTTATAAATATTATATAATATCAGATATCTATAAAATTACTAATATCGATGTTAATTGATCAATATTATCATAAAGTTATGATAGTTATATAGTTATATTCATAAAGTTGTTTAATATTGGTTTTTATTAGATATATTATTTTTTTTAAAGCTATTGTAAAATTAATTTATACCGTGTAAAAATTATGACTGTATTTTTGTATTTGTTTTTCTCGTAGCTGATGTAAAAAATATTGTATAGAGAACTTTGTGTATTTGTGTTGATTAATTGTCAAGCTTTTTGACCAAGGAATAAAATGTTTTTACAACATATAATACCGTCAACTATACTTATTTATTAAAAGTACAGGTTGGTATCCCAATGGTAATTGTTATATTACAAGAAAAGAAATATTTAATAGTTAAAATATTAAAATACAATTAAAAGATATAATAAGAAACGAAATAAGAAAACAATTATACTGAACAACAAAGAAAACATAAAATGGTAAGTTAATTAGAAGAGTTAGACGGTAAATTATCGACAATTCTCATCATTCGTACAAGTAGCTCATTAGCAGTTTGATTTGTGTTACAAACAGGAAAATAAAATTTAGTTATTACTTGTGGTCAATGTAGGAATTTCGAAATTGATGCAAGAGAGGAGACAGTTTTACCTGAGAGTAAATTAAAAAGAAAAGTTAAATTTGCTCGTACTCTCATAATATATCAAGCAACGACGATAATTGCAGAGAATTAACTAAAAATGACTAGAGATGATCATGTTACTGGACACTGCCACACTGGTACTCAATTATTGGAATGTACCTACTTTTTATATAGGTACGCTGACACTCATAGTCGTTTTTCGTGTAGGTACTGTAATTATAATACACCATTGAACAGTTCAATTAAAACTTAAATTTAACACATTCGCGTACCTTAACTCACTCGCTTTTTTTTAAAAAAAAAAACCTGTAAAGTGTAAATACTTATAATGTGAATTTTTGAATTTTTGATATCATACGTATTTATGTGTATTTAATTGACAGGAAACAATAAATACACTAGATGAGAAACCTCTCCGCTTGAATGAACTCTATATAATTACACGGCATAAAGTTATCGTGTTCGGTGAATTGTATCCGATAAAAATAAATGCCGATATAAAGATTTTAGTAGGTAAATTGTATACCTACACGTTGTATTTCATTGCTGCCTATAGTGTCTAGTACTCTATATAGTGTCTACTCACTCTACTAGGTAAATTACGTTTCTACAATATTTTTATCGATATTTGGATTTTCCCATTATTTGATTAATATACCTTATCGAATTATATAGTAATAAACATAATAACAATCTGTCCCAGATTACGTTTATACTTTTATATGATTATCATCGCGTTTACAATTTTAGTCATCATTCTAATTTCAAATCGCACGCGTTGTTTTAAAGTGTAATTTATACCACATGTTTTATATAATACAACTTGTTTTTTTCGTTCAAAAATGGATTTGTCTGTAAGAAAAATTATTTTTTAACGGTATTGAAGAATTCACAAACTTTTAAAGATGATATACAACGTTGGAGCTGCTGTTGTTTGAAATCATGTAAGTCTTATTTTATAAATTAAAAAATAGTTTGATATAATAGATCAACCTAAACAGCATAATCACTTAAAACGGTTAAAACTAGACGATACATTTTTAAATCGACAACAAATTAGTAATACTCTTAAAATAAAAGCTTCGATGTTGATGTCGTATTTTGTCAAAACTATCAAAACTCGCTGGCTTAAAAAACAATAAGAACCTTAGCAATGTGGCATTATCATTTACACAATATTCGTTGTACACATACACATCTGTTGCTCACCCTAAACTACTTAATAGGCTATTATAGACTCAACTAATTATAGTAAAATATAACTGAGACGCAAATCACTTAGTCTTAAGAAAATGTGATACATTTTACCTTACACTTAGTAAATAGTCAATAACATGGCAAGGAAGGTATATAATATAGATATGTACTATGTATGTTTAGTTTATATCAGGGGTGACCAAACTTTTTTGGCCGCGATCTACTAAAAATATACTTAACTTTTGAGGATCGACTTCCTTAAAAAACCTAACCACCATGATTAATTTTCGTGTGTGTAGCCTAAAAATAAATTCTAACACGATCAACTTTGAAATCGTTTGCGATCGACTGTTTGGCCGCCCCTGGTTTATATTATTATGTAGTTGTATTATTGCTGCAGATAGTGAAAATGAGTAGGCATAACAGGGCCTAAAAAAAATCTGGTTTCAAGTAGCTGTTACCTTTGAGCTTTGACAGATTTCTATAGCAAAAAAAAATCTGCGGAAGTTGTAACTCCCAAAATCTCCACTCTTTTATGTACCACTTACCTTACACATTAATATTATTTATATGATACTGGTACTAAAAATATATAAAATAAATAAAGTATACGTTCAAAATATTTTAAATTGTGTTTAAACTCCTAAATGTTTTTATTATTTATTTCTGCAATCAAAACTAAAAACACGTTATAAAACTTGAAAACACATAAATTTGTCATTCGGGAGACACTTTGATTTTGAGGTGACACTACAGTATTTTAGGTTCTGCATAACATTATAACAAAATAATACTACTACTATAGATACATTGAGGTGCATATAGATAAAATAAAGAAATATAGATAATATTTGTTTATTAGTTTGATAGATGTTACATATACAAATTATACAATATTATATCATAATAGGTATATTATACATACGTAGTATACATTTCAGCAACAATAGAGAAAAATATATCACGAAATTTTAAATTCGTTTTGACAATATATTTATTAAAATTAAAGTATTCAATATTTAACAACATTATTTGTATTTCAATAATTATATAATATATCCCTAACTATGACTTTGTTTTGTAATTATTAAAAAATATACAATATGTCAACGCTATTATACAATTTATCGTAATATTTAAATACAGTCTCTCGTTAATCTTAATACATTCTAAAGCGAGTATAAGTACACAAAAAATTTCGTTTAAGGTATTAATTTAGAATATTTAACAGGCTTAGGCCTGAGGTACAAAAATATGTACAACGATACCTGCACAGCACAATTATAAATTAGATATGATATAATAATTAAGTTCAAGTACATTTACAGTATAATATAGTTACATATTATATTATAATATACTCGTACACACATGAAAGACAAAATAGGTACTAGGAAAAAAATAATGTGCACTACACGAGAAAAACAGCTAAATGGTGCACAACTCAACAAACGAAAAAGGAAGACTAGAAGTCTGTTCAAAGAGGCAATTCTCAATCGAATGGGAGCGAGTGAACTGCAGTATATTATATCACTTTAAATCAAGTTCGGTCGCGTGAAAAGTATATAACGCTTATATACTTCAAGCGGGAATCCATATTCGGACGATAACCAGTGTGAGGGAGTAATGACATTTATTTGGTCATTCATTCAATGATGTCAAATAAAAATTCAATAGCTCGGTCATCATAGAAATTCGTCTAATCTGTGGTCCTGGGTAAATAAAAATACCGAGATAACGTTTAGGGGAGATTGATTATCGATTTAGTTTATACATATGTCGCATAATATGTAATATGTACCTCCACTTTTGGTCATTTACATACTCGACTATAATGGTTTAATCAAATAACACGTAGGTACAGTATATTTGATTATTTCCTAATAATACGTATAAAAATTAAAATCAAAATAGTTTTCAATCCCTCCGAGCACAATATGCTTGGCGGAGACGTGGGATCCACTGCACACAAATCCGTCAAATATCGGATGTAGATACGGGAAGAACACCTACGGAGGTAGAAGAAACGTTCATAAGCGCTGAACGTTTCTTGTCTGGCGGAGGTACAAAAAATGTGATGCGAACGCCGCTTACGAACTCAACAACTGAACCAACCCGAACGGGGGTAGATTCACGAGAAACCAACGGAGGTAATATGCGCAAAATGTCTCGTCCGTAGTGGTCGGCGGAGGTACAAATAAATATTGAATTAAACGATAACCAACAGTGGTACTGTTTACTACGCCGAATTCGAAGGTAGAACTCCGACGAAGATGAAATATAGGGCGTCGTTACGTTCGTAGAGGCTCGAACGCGCTGAGACAATAAATATAAGTAAAAAACTAATAATATCAAAAAAATGTGTTATTGCTACCCACGAATATGATTCATAGGAAGATTCCATACACATAATCGATGGAGGTATAGATAATTATATACCGAAAACTGCGATTCGTGCGTTAGTAAAGAAGTTCCACGTAAAATTATAAACTTATTAATTGTCATGTACGCATACAGAACAAACAAAGAATCTCTATTCGACAGGAATATGAACAAAAGTTAAGCCAGTTACAACTCAGTTCTGCCACCAAGCAAATTAAATCGAGCGCATGGCGGTAGGTAGCAACGAGGAAGACACTTCATTGATAAATAACACTTTAATAGTTTAGATCCAACAGACGCCAATTGTGACTACCGATGTTGTCAAGTGAAAGGATCCAGAAATAAAATTTTATTTTAAAAGAACAAGTCCAAAATCAAAGTACTTAAAGAGCACAAAATAAAAAAATTTCTATTAATAAGAAATAATACAAATATCGCTAATAGATGGGTGAAAATACAATAGCGCATGAGCAATTTTTGTCAATCACATAACAAAATTAGCTTCATGTTAGCAATAATTATCAGGGAGTGAGAAAATGAAGACAACATATCATTAAATATATTTAAAAATTAGGACACGTTTGTTCAAAATTACATAGTCAACATTTTAAGATTTATAAGTGTTATCCTAAACACTTAACTTACAATAAAGACTTCAAATTGCACACCAAATTATTTTATTTTCAAACAAATTTTAATGTATAATTTTATTTAATTATTAAAATGTTCTAAAAGTTATAGGTATGCAATTTTCAGTGTAATATTTTTCTTTTAATATGTATGTTAAACATTCTTATTTTTGGATAACACTCAATTTTTTAAAAAGAAACATTCTAGTAATTTAGTTAATTAATACGTTATTGTTTCCAAAACTAATTGATAAGTAGTACTATTATACTGCAAAGCCTTCTCTAACTTTTAAAATATAATAGCCTTAACATAGTTAAATATAAGTTAATTAATAACAAAATGTACTTGATAAATAAAAATAATCTTATTTTTCAAAATACAGTAGAACTTTGATAATTTGTATTTGAGGATAAAAAAATTATTATAACGAAGTATGAAGTAATTTTAAATTAATGAGATATTAAGGAAATGCTTGTTTTACAATCATTACAAGTTATTTTAATTTTTCCGTTGTTAAAGTTCTACTGTATTTAAATAAATAAAGGCTCAATTCAATAACCAGATTTATCAATTTTTATTTTCAAAACAAAAGTTTTGTTAAACATTTAATATAAAAAAGAACTGTTTCTTTATGTTTGTTAACAATCTCAATAAATTGCTTTTAAGCTCTTCTGTTTGAATAAACAAGAATATCAAATTATTGGATTATGCCTTTAATTATTTAAAACTGAATTGTAATACATATTTATGTATCTAAACACAGATTATGAAATTTTCACAATAATTGTAAAAGGAAAAATTATAGCTAAGTACACCTTAAAATTATTTTATAATTGAGTTATTTAAAATTTAACTTAATAATAAACATATATTAAGCATACATTCAGATAAACTTTTAACAGCTATTAAAACCACAAATCCATATTTGAAAATACATTATACAGATAACAAATTTTAAAAAAAACTCACATTTGCTAAATATATAATTGTATAATAAGAACATATTTTAAGATTGTATGCATAAAATAATTAATTCACCCAATGAACAAACCTGTCTGGTTAAAAAAAATAATAATAACATAATAATTTTCTAATATAATACATTATTTAAATGCATTTGTTAATTATTAATATTTGTCAAAAAATCACAAAAATACTACACTACTGTTCTACTTGTTTTATTTAAAGACCATTAAAATAGTTATGATTTAAAAATAAAATTCACCAATAATTATATGTATATAATAAGTAACGTATGACAAAAATTAATATTATAATTACTCAATAATAAATATATATTTTAATTCCTTAAAATAGGAACATGATTATTGAAAAATAATGAAATAAATAAAAATGATTGATAGTTATTATTGTTATTAGCATATATAGTTTCTGAAAATAACTTATTACTAATATTAAATATTATATAGATAATATTTGTTATTTTTTAAATTTATCTATCCTTGATTTGTGTTATTTATATGTATACATATAATATATGTGTATATATTTTTGTATTTTATAATGCAATCAAAAACTAGTATTTTTTAGTATTATTGGTTGTTTTAAATTATCCATTTAACATCAAATTAGTAAAGTATTTCAATAATATTTTTTTTCATACATACATTTTAACAATTATAGGTTTATAAAATAGGCAAATTAAGAATAAACAATTGATTAATTATTAATAATAACACAGAAATTATTCAAATTTTAGAAAAAAAACTATCCAAATTCCTGATTTAATTATCTTAAATCCATCATTGCCAATATAACAAATACAGTTTTATCAACTTGTAATTAATTGCATCCCAACATGAACAAAATATTATTCATTACAAACTTATATTGATTGTACTAAATTAATCAAAGAATACATTATTTTCTAATTTAATAAATAATCATATGATGCTGTTTATACTTAATATTATGGTCATTATGGAATTATACCCATTACCATACCGTAAAAACACTTAAACGGTAAAAACAATAATTCAGTTATTCTTATTGGTTATAGTAATAAAAATATAAATAAACTTTGGGAATGTTTTTCAACAAATAATATTCATTGGTCGTAGCAAAAATTAATTAATTAAAAAAAAAAATATATATATAATTAAAAAAAAAATTGGCAGTGTAAAATAACAAATAAAAACTTAACATTTATTTACTCTTCAAGTTATTTTATTAATTAGTCTTAAAATTTTGAAGCATTAAAAGGTGAAATAAAAATTAATTGTCTAATTATGTTACTCAAATTCATTTTTTTTAATCAAAATTTTAAATATTAGATTGTAGTTATTTCTTGAACTTCAATTATAATTCATATTATATTGATCAATAAAACCAGAGATCATGATTAAATAGTTAACCCAGCCACCAATATATGATTTACACATGAACTCTAATATTAAAATTTAACTATAGTTATTTAAATGCCAAAAACTCAGTTAATATATAATTTAAAGCACTATTTGTATATAAAAAAAACCTTATTATTAGAAAAAAAATAATAATAAGAAAGTAAATATTCACGTAGCGATGACATTTTAAGCATAAAAACACATACAATAATAAGAATACTGTTTAAATTATTTTTAAATAGATATTCTTTTATATGCCATCAAAGGATATTATAATTAGGATGAATAAAATGTTGATACTCAAATTGCAGCTGATCAATTGATCATTCAAGTAGTGGTCCAATTAAGTTATTTATCAGTAAAGTTAATTCTCATTTCCCTTTTAATGTAAAATAACATATACGCTTGCACATTTTCTACCAAAGATGCATCAACTTCGTGTACTTTTTCATCATTATATTCATACCATTGATCTAAATTATAAAATAAAGAAAAAGAAATATATGTACATATTTATGACAAAGGCAGTTTATATTAAGTGATTTTTCAAAATTGTTATCACAATCTATGGTTTTGTAATTTGAATTTGTTGGGGTTTGTTTTAATTTAATTTAATATTTTCAATAAAATCAGGCCTCATAAGATTTAAAAAATACTAATGACTCAATCATAATTAAAAAAAAAAATATTTTGGAAAATAATTAGAATCTAAAAAACTTAAGATTGTAACACTTAAATTGTTTTTGAAAAATTTTATACCAATAAAAAATTGCATTTTGAAACAAAACTTAAACTGTTAAACTGTTATTTTTGAACTTTATTAATTATTAAAAATTACCTTCTTTTTCATCTAAAGCATAAGAAGTATAATGCCCAGATCCTCCTCTGAAAATGGTATAAATGATTTATGAATAATAAGATATGTATTAAGTATTTATAATATATGTAAAGAGCTTGATTTTTATTTACCCTTCTCCATCATGTACAACAACTGCAACTAAATCAAACAAGTATGTAACTTCATTAACCAATACTTTTTTCATTTCATTATCCAAATATTGAGACATGTCTAATGATTCCATAGGAAATTTAATATGTGTATGGACTTTAGTACGATAAGTTTCTTCCCATCTAAACCGTTTAAGATGGAGACAAAACACCTGAATAAATATAATCATTCTGTTAAGTATAGAAGAGTAGAATTATTTTCCTATAGGTTAGTAAAAATAAAAACTTACATTAGGCAAAGCATTAATCCAAAATCTTTTAGTGGATCTTTGTTGGCTTTCACACTTGTCACAGTAGTAAAAGTTTTTTTCATTTAGTTCTTCTATTTCAAAATAACGTGCCAAACAATCTAAAATAAAAAAAATATTTTCAATCATAAAAATATTTATAAAATTTGTTTAAATTTACCAGTTAAAAGATCAACCGGTCGAGTTACAGATGGGTCAGCATTTTTATAATCTGGAACATCTAGAGAAATATCTGTGATTGGATCTCTTGTTCTAGAAGGTGTATTACAATTTAAACAGCACACCTAATAATAAATCAGTATTGTTTATTTTCACTGAGTTAAATGTACAGATTCTTACAAATTGTATGATCATAAATAATGGAAACTCTTAAATAATGTAATATTAATAGGATGTCATATTATTGTTTTTAAAGACGGTCCTTACAAATTATAGAGTTACAGAGCAATACTGTCTTATTTTTTGGCTATATCTTTTTTAATTTCAAAATGAATTAAATAAACATTTATTTAAATTAATTTTCTACAGTTGAAATTAAGCGGATGACAGTTATTTAAATGTTACTATTATTGATAACATTTGAATCGACGTGGTAAATGCTTAAGGTATATTATTGGTACACTATTATGAGTTTAATTAAAAAAACTAAAGATTAAAAAAATTGTTACATCATAGGTAAACTATTAAATTGCCCTATATCCACTTTTTAAAAATATCTAATAGAGTATATTAGATAATATATCTTGATTTTTTGAGTAAAATTAGTTAAAAGTTACAAAGTTAAAGAACTAAATTTTTAACAAAATATCACTAAATTCATTATAATTTAACACCCATAATACAATGTAACATACAATTTGGAAGAACCTGTTTAAAAAATTCACATTTTATTATAATATATAAGATGATCCATTTAGCGTATATTAATTTTTGTATAAATGATAGAATAAGTGAAAATTGATTTGTACCACATTCCATGGATCAGCTTATATATATTATGTAGAGTAAGGCGTAATGTTGAATCAATCTTCATAAAAACAGTCTAAATGGAATTTTTAAGTTTAAGCTATTAAATTATTATTATTTTTATTATGTAATCAATTAAAAACCATTTAAATAAAACTTTTATTCAAACATCTAAATTATAATCAGTGATAGTTTTAAATAATTTTTCAATATAAAACTAATAATATAATTTAAATTGTATAATAAATAATATAAAAAATGATTTTCTAAAATTTTGATATCTTATTCTAAAATCATTTATTTTTTTGTTAAATCCAACTAAAACATTACACCCTACTCCATATTATATAAAAGTCAAAATGAATAGTGATTAAGTGAAAAATTAATCACCTCACTTAATAAAAACCCACGAAACATCATGGACACAAGTGTATCAATTTTATTAGGATTTTCATTTGTTATTCCCTCCTCTAACAACAATTTACTTTTTTCATCTTTCAGCTCGGAATGTAAAGTATCCAATGTAAACATCAAAAATTCATGAGCATCATGTTGATGAAATCCTCTAAATATTCATTATAATTTTAGTACAATATAATTATTAGATATGTATAGCATTTTTTTTAATATAACTGATAATGTCATATTAATATTGCAACTATCTGGTTCACATTATACTACAAATGGATTCATTCGACTAAATTTATTATTAATCTTATGCAAGAATTTTTTTTTCTAATTGTAATAATACAGAAATTTTAAAACCAGAATAAATAATAAATAAATAAACCAGTAAAAAGCAAAATCCAAATAATTTTACATCAATTATTAATAATTACACTTTACTCAAACAATATATTTGTTTCTTTGGTCTTTTAAAAATACTTAAAAGTATAATGCTTAAAAGAACAAGAAAGTTACTATATTAAAAAAAAAAAAATACTTAACTTAATGACTAATATAAAATTAAATAAATTTTAAATTGAATATTATGAATAATTACTACCTACCTAATAAATTTAAATTTAGATATATTTATATATTCATATAATAAATATGAAATTAGATACATGAAACTGGAAGCAATTAAGTTGAGTAAAAATTCTAACTCAAATCATAGTTATTTATAACTAAAGCCCACAAGGTCTTTAAGAATTATATTAATTACTCTAGCTTAATTTAATATTTTATTAACAAATAAGATACACTTACCTACATTAATTAACATAGGTTTCTAATATATTATAGAAAATTGATTGAAAAACTGTTTGATTCAATAATTTGAAATTTTGAAATTTAAATGAATAAAATCTATATACCTAGAAAGGTAGATACATTATAACTTGAATAAATTGTAGTGTATATTGTTTTTGGAAATTTTTACACAATGTCAGAATTTTGGGATTATAATGTTATAAATAGATGAGATGAATGCTGACATTAGAATTTTCATGAAATTTGTAAAAAAAAAGAAACTACAATTGTTATATTGAGATTCTTTTTAGATGTAATAATTCTTAACTTATTAATTTTATCATATCTAATGGCTAATAATTATCATTAGCAAATTACTTTTATACTTCATAGTAGATACTTAATACAACTATTTACATTATTTTAACAACCAGATCCATATCTTAAATTCTACACTCCATACAAAAATATTCCCATTAAATTATCATATAATTATGTTTCTTCATATGTTAAAAGTTAATTATAACAGAAAAATATATTCACACCACTATCACTGCTTCATAAAAATAATTATCATAATTATTAATTCTTAAATATAAAAATACATTATTTTAACAACTTAAATTTACTATTATATGTCCCTTTTAAATATACCTAAATATTTATTTTAATTTTAAATCATGTGAAAATATATGTATCTTATTAATTACTAACTTGTAGCGAGGTTTAATTTTGCAGACAATAGAGAGAAGAGCTGTTGGTGAAATTGCTTCTCTAATTTTATAGCTTGCCGGTTTTTGCCATTCAACTAATGTCATCAATAATTTCCATAATTCTTGGGCTATACAATGTTGTAACCTTGGATCTGAACTATTATTGTTATTTTGATGGCATATTTCAGCAAGTTTGAACAATTTCATACAATATATAAATGGTTTTAGATGGCTGAAATATTTTAAAAATTAGATAAAATAAATTCCTTAAATATGAAAAAATAAATATTAGTATTTAAAAGTAAAAGTTACATATTGTTCACTTATTTATAATTTAAACTAAAATGTATAATGTAATACTTTATTCACACTTAATTAAAAATTATTCATAGATGTATTTATTTAGGCTCAAGCCTTTTTAATTGACAAAAATAAAGATTTAATTTTTTTTCCTAGAACATTAATAGTTTAGATCTAGAAATATTTTCTTAAATAATTTACCAGTAGTGCTTTTAATTCAAAATTGCAAAAGAATACATTATATTAATATTTAGAAAGGAAATTTTAAATTAATACAATTCAGTGAATAATTAGGAGGCCACTATACAAACATTTGTTTTCTTTGTCTATCTCCCACATAATATAGGAACAAATATATTCTGTATTTCCATGATTACGATCTATGGTTCATTTTAGGGCAAAGATACCTATAATATATTTTAAAAAAAGAATATTTCCTGTGTATTGACCGGAGAGATTTTTAATATTTACATTTTTTGATAAGTTATTAAAAATTAAAAATAATCAAAATTATTTTAAATTAAAACATGCTAATTTAAAAAAATATATCTATATATTAAAAATATATCCGGTCAATGCACCTGAAATATTTTTCTTTATAAAATATATAATATGTGCCTTTGCTCTAAACTAAATCTAAGAGTAGTAACTGTGGAAATATGTATTATTATTCTTAAATAAATTATGATCTTTTTGAAACTGCACATTTTAAAATTATCATAATTTAATTAAAAATAATAATATCAATAAAGGCTTCCGTGGGGCCCTGGATAATAATTTTACCTTTAAATGTTATAATAAGTCAGTTCACATTAATATCAAAATTAACAGCACAATATTGAAACTGGAGAACGAAAATTTGCTATGTTGTATGTGTGTAAGACAGAGACAACACATGTGGGTACTATGTCCTCTAAATAAAATAATTTATATGCATACAGGGCAAACAATTTTTCACTGGTTATTATAAGTTGTACACGTTACATAATGTACCTAGAACTCAGATCTAGTATATTTTTTATTCTGGGCAAAATATAAAACTAACACCCTTTCATAATTCAACCCCCTCATTTATGCTTACAACTAATACCTTTAACTTATATCCATTTATTATTTGGTAATTTGGTGGCCTCTGAATCAAGACTTAAAGAATGATTTTGATGTTTAGTAGTAAAAATTATAGCATAATCTCTTAATCTCTTGTCCAGAGCTGATTTTCAAAATATAAATTGTAAAATAAAATGGTACATAAATAAAATTTAATTATATTATAGTTAGTTGTTTATACGTTAACATGGATGTCTTGTACATACAATAATTAATTTAATGATAAGGTTTTTATAACTGTACTTATGAATAAAAATATGATAAAAAGAAAAAGGCAAAACATTTGTTGGTTCATACCAGAGTAAAAAATAAATCATTATCAGAATAATGAATCATATTATATCAATGATATAGTATAAACATCTGGTTTGAGCGAACAAATTCTTAAGATATTTCATTCTTTATAATATTTAATATTTAAGTCAATACAGATCTTTAAATAATTAAATAAGAAATAATAAAACTATAGTTAAAACAAAAAAAAAAATAGAATTATGTAAGAGAGATAATGAGGGAAGTGTGAATAAAGTTTTGAATATATTTTATTATCAAACAATTGAGTGCAAAACATTTTACTCTGTATTTTTATTAAGTTAAACTTTTAATTTAATAAATAATAAAACAATATTTACCGAAGCGATTGCCAAACTGCATTCATAAAGCAATTGTTTCCACTATTAGATATACCAACTTTTTTATTAGTTCTAGGACCTCTCTTAAAGAATGGTTTTTTAGGTTTAGCTTTGAGTGCTTTTTTTGGTACAATAGCTTTAAGTGGTTTTTTTGAATCGTTAACTGTGTTTGGTATAACAGTTTGAGGTTCTTGTTCACTAAATATTAAAAATATATTAAGCTTTAATACACTTATTGTTTTAAATATGATAGTTCATAGATTGTATATTCAACACTTTAAAAACTTATAGGGAAAATAAGAATCTCTAAAAACAAGACTAAATTGGTTCCAAGATTATTGGTATAATAATGGTATCTTTAACAAAAGTCATTAATAATAATTTATCAAATATAAAATTATTTTTTTATGGCATGTTCATTTAATTTGTTTAATGTCTATACAACAATATATAGACAATAATGTTGGGATAGATAGAATATGGCACCATTAAACATAAATTGATAGATCATACCTAACATTTTTGTGGAGATCGAATATGATAATCAAAAAATGTGTATGGATAGTATACAATATCAGTACATACAATAATATTTCTAGCATTGGGAGTGAGCCAAAAAATATTGTATTGATAACCAAGACAACATAAATCACAACAGATACAGCCAGGTTAAAGGTATTCTATCTATAATATAGAAACCTAAAATTATGATCAATGACAGACAATTTTGAAAAAAATAATAGTGAGATTTCTATAATTTCATTCTATAAATAGGTAATTTATGGATAATATTTTATTTTATAGAACATTTACACAAATAATTGAATAAATAATTTTAAAAAAGTAATATTTATAAATTTACATGATTATAACGTCAAACATTAGATAGAATGTATATTATAAGACATAAGCAAAATACTTCGGATTTTATTTACAAATATTTTAATTTTAAACACTATATTCTTTATATAAAATCTAACCATACAGTTAATTACTAATTAATAGTAATATTTACCTAAGAGCCTGGGAAACTGTATTCATGAAACAGTCATTTTCATTATTAGGTATACAGACTTTTTTATTAGCTCTAGGACCTCGTTTAAGACTATTCTTTTTTGGTTTAGCAGCTTTAGGTGCTTTTCTTCTAAACATAAAAAAATATATTAAGGTTTAATACAATGATTGCCTTATTTAATTTTTAATTTTATTAAAATAATTACCGTCTTCTCTTTTTGTTAGTATTATTTGCACTTGGTCCACTATTATTTGCACTAGGTCCACGATTATACAAAATAAATTGTCGAAGACGGTTCAATTCATCATCGTGGTTTTTTGGTTCTATATCAGAATTACACTTGAAACTTTAAAAATAAAAAAAAAAAATTTAAATTCTGTGGATATTATGAAACATAATAATTATAAATCTATGAAAATATATTTAAAATTATGACTTGCATAAAAAATATTTCAAGCAATAAAAATCTTCTTTGAAATACATCTTTAGATCATATAAACTAAATAGTAATTATTTTTTGAACTAACCAGAATATAGCAGCAGATTCTACATTTATAAATATGCAATGAGTTTGGTGGAACTCATAATGTGCAGTACTGTGTCCTGCGGCATTATGTCCACAAAGAATTTGTCGACATTCCATACACATCCATAGTTGATCTACTCGTAAGCAAACTGAAAAAAAATACTAAACTTAGTTTTTTTTAATTGTGTACCAAATTAACTAAAAATTTAGTTATTAGTTTATAAAAATTAACGACCCGTACATTTTGAATATTTTTCTTATATAAAATTTCAGTTCCTACATAAAGAAGAATTACATAGGTACTCAATTTTTTAATATTTGTTTAAACTTGTTTTGTCACTCAATATAATTAATATCAGGTATAATACTTATAAAAAACTAATATAATAATATGATTGATCTTGAAAATATAGTATTAAAGATATTTTTTAATTACTGTTTAAAAACTGATAGATATAGAATCAAACCCCCCCCCCCCTAGATAACCACTTTGTGTAAGTCTTGGTATATTTTTATTTATTCATAGTTTCAATCTCCTGATCTTTGTAATATTTTTTTGTATATTATTGTATTCAAAAAAATCTTTTATGTAAAAATTTGTATGTTAATTTACAAGCCAAATTTTAAAACATGTAAAAGAATTTTCATTCAATTTTAATTTTAATTTTGTTTGTATAGTTATAGTTATAGACTTATAGTTTTTATATTATTACATACATGCTTACTATTTTTTTTAAACATCTTTTGGTAGTAGATATTTAATAAACAAATTAATTATTAGAATGTATTTTATCTTTATTATTATTATTATTATTTTAAGAGTGGTGGGGCTAAATATTTTTTGATATATAGCTAGAACAATTTGTATCAATTTTTTTTCGTAAAAGTATGAATAACAAATTACTTTTAATATTTTATTTAAAATTTCATAAAATGTAATTATTTATAATTATTATATCCATATACCACACACTTTTATTTTATATATGTTACAGTTTGGGATATCTTACAATTTAGTTGTAAATGTCTATATATTTAAAATTATTTTTTATTATATTAAATCTAAATGTGTGTATTGAATGATTGATTGAATTATACTATTTTAATTTCATTATATGATACCAGTAATACACTAATACCAAACTATTATGTTTACAAGGAATCACTTTGCAAAGGTTGATAAAATAATTAATGATTAAACCAGTCAATTCACTTTCAAAAATATTTAAGGTTTTAATTATTTGATTTTCCTTTCTTTTTATTCTTTGAAAAATTATTGTTTTATTATTTGTATTTTTCCCAATTACTCTCCCTTTTCTGCATAATTTTCTTATTTTTTTTTTATATTTAGTATGTCCTTTTTTTTATTATATAGCTATTATAATACCTATTCTTCACATAATTATTTCTAGTTTATCCTACATTTCATTTTATATTTCTAATTCAATGAATCACAATAAGTTCAATCACCAAAATAGTTTTTCTACAATAATATAACATTTATATCTAAAGATAATAGTGATCTCCCCTTCACTTCATCCACTACACATATATATTCTAACGTTCCTTTAATTTCTTTCTTATTTTTGCTGCACAACTGAGCCTATATATTTATTTATTAATACTTTAATTCAGTGTTTCCCAACTTATAGTGTTGGTAAACTGATTAGGCAATTATATTGATGATAATTAAAACTCTAATTCCAATGCATTTGCATCTTTTTTTTTTGGAATATTTTTTTACGATGCTTTCCAAGCTACAAATGTGTTGCAAGTATTCGGTGTTCTAACTACAATATTTTTTGGGGCAGTTTTTTGCAGATTTTATACTTTTAAGGGCATTCTTTGACGTTTTTAATGCATTTTTAATTTTTATATAACATTTTTGACGTATTTCTTGTGTTATAACTAAAAAAATTGACCTAATTGAAATATAAGTACTACATAATATAAATTATTTTCATTTTGAATTTAACATCAGGTAATCTGGCTTTAAATTAGACAAGACATTTTTTTACATAATAATTTGAATTTATTTAATAAATAATTCATTTTTTTTTATATAGTTTTTAGGTCATAAATGCTTTTTTTAAAAGGGCATTTTTCGGTATTTTTAAGAACATTAATATCTAAGCCCTAATAGTAATATATAAAAAAACAGACAATTTTTTTTTTGTTTTAACGGGGGTCACATAACCAAAAAATACTAAATTTATGGGTCGCCATTACAAAAAGATTGGAAAACACTACCCTAATTCACTAAGACCACACACAGCTACAAATATCAGACACCAAAGTACATATCTTCATATATATTGTATTAAATATTCTTATTATTAAAAATAAGTAAAAGAACCAAACCCATAGAACTTGTATTATATAGTCAAACTTAAAAGCACATAACAAATATAAGATATGATATCAGATACAAGCAAACAATACTATAATAGAAAATATTAGAAAAATAATATAAAAGGTTTCCCATAAGAACAATTACTAACTAATAAAAATATATATTTATTTTGTAAGCTGGAAACTATAATTGTATGAATAATTAATAATTAATCTTTATTCTCTATTTTTTTATTAATTATAGTTTCTCTGACACAGTCATTTAAATTTAGTGCTATACAAAAAATGTATTCTGCTGCTAATAGTTTACTTCAAGACAAAATATGGTAGTGCAGTTTTATAAACTTAGATTATTATACAATAGTTTATTATTTATTATATAGATTTTAATTGTAATAATAAATTATAATTTTTTATTTATAAGCTTAATGTGAAAATTAAAGAAAAACCTGTTATATAGGTAAGACTTATTTACATAAGTAGAATGTTTAGAACTTCAATCTGTACACCTAGTTTAACATAAAACCAGTTTTAATGTCAGACAAAATCTATTAAAAAAAAATTCTAACAGGTTCGGTTGTTGACATTATTTTTCATATGATAATTTTTCTTTTTGAAATATCTAGCAAACCAAACATCAAAATACTACAGAAAATAATATCTAATATAAGTTCTAATAAATTAAATGCAATTATTATTATAAGTTTAGAAGTAACTAAATGTAATAATTACTTATTTAGTTACTGAAAACTAGATACATATCTTGATATATAAATTTTAACAAAAAACTATATTTTAATCTTCAACCTCATTCTCTACAAGCACTAACTTTGTATACATTATTTATAAAGCTAGGTACAACATAACTAAATAATTAATACAATATAATTATTTAAATAAATCCATGATAAATAAGGCTTAAGCAAATATTATTAGGTGATACATTAGGAAAATATAAATTCATATTTGTCTCAGTAGATAATTGTTATATTATTTAGACATATAATTTAGGTATAAGTACTTTTCTATCAATACAATTATTTATAATACTTATAATATTAAAATTGAACTTTTAGAAGTTATTATTGTATTATAATGTACACACAATTATAATTTTTTTTAAGGTGATCAAAATATTTTTATCTTTTCTAAAACATTTTAAATTGTATTCAATCAATAATAAATTATTAAATACTTTTGAAAATAAATATTTAAAACATTTTTATTTTACTATTCATTAGAAACAGTTGCTAGTTAAAATGTATAAATATAGTAAATTTAGATTTTACAATTTTACATGATTATAAACGATTATAAATATCCTTAATGGTTAATAACATGTATGATTGATTTAAGTTACTGGACTACAAAGTATGAATTAGACAATGAAAACATGTCATACCCAATTGTTTGTAGTGGCTGACTTCGAGGGGGCTATCATCCCTGTACTTCAATTATAACAAAGGTAAAACGTAAAAATAGTATTTTGCATTTGTGTTTAAAATTTATTTGATTATTATAGCAAATTAATTTTGACATAGAAATGTTCATTAAATAGAACTTATTGTCTAAATATGGCTAGAGATAAAATACCATTTAATTTAGTAAAAAAAGATTATATTTTCATATAAAAATGTTTTTTTGACATGGAAGTTTGATAATATTTTATTTATTATTTTTGTTCTTATCTGAATTGATACAATAGTGCTCAACCAGGTTACTATAAGTAACTAGTTGTAAATTACTGGTCAACAGGGAAACTTATGTAAATTATAATAATTAATGTATGCTAACTACAGTTATTTACTGATTTATTTAAATATTTAATCACTGTGAACCCTCTCCCTAAATGTATTATTTATATACCACTATGGTCTTAGTCAGTGGTTTTAACCGGTATTCCTTGGACTTGGTATAAGTGTTCTGTCAAAATTTTAAAACAATAAGAAAAATATTAAAAAATGTATATAATTACTGTTGTTTTTTACGGCTGTGTTCCGCAAAATCTTATAAAATGTTAAGAACCACTGGTCTAAGTTAATATGTCTACGATATATACCAGGCATAAAAGCCATCAAATATAGCCAGTTATCTGTTAAGGCCATTTAGAATCTAAGTTATCAATATTTTATAAGATTTAAATTAAAAATTAAAAATGAATCTCAAAATTAATGTTATATGATAAGAATTGTTGAGTTTGATGAGAATTTTTTTTTATATATCTAAAAATAAGGTAAGTAAGTACTTTTGTAAGCTGCGTATGGTCTTTAAATTCCTCTATGTGCCACTAAATAAACAGTTTTTACATAAAATAAGATGTCCAGAATGCAACTATAACAATAAAATCACTTGGAAATTTAGAACTATTTGTAAAAATTGTATAAGCATTGCTTTATAGATAAGAATTATTTCAGTACTAATGAACTAAATCCAATGAACATCATGACCATAATGCTAAAATTCTGTGACAATATTTTTTCCTACAAAAATCTTTCTAGAGCGCATATTTTGAACATCTCAGATTTTCTAGAATGAAACACCTTCAATCTAATTTCTCAGCAATCAAGAACACAGACTACAAAGATGGTAATTAAGTAATGTCAATAATTTCATGTTTATGAGAAATATGTTACAGAATAATATCCTATGATAATGACATTAAATTTAAGATAATGCTGAAAAATGAATAAATCATTCTTATTATCTAAAATAGGCACAATGTATTATGAAAAAATATAAGTGTCTTTGTACAATTTCATGTCCCTCAATAAATGTCTCGTTTCTGCTCTACCTTCGCTATAAAAAAACCACTGAACATCATAGGGTTGTAACAACCCAATTGACAGTATTTCCCGAGAATAAAATCAATTAATAAACATTAACATATTTAATAAAGCCTGTCATCCCTAAAGAAAAATTACACAAATCGAATAAAAAATGTAGTTAGGTTTGCATAATACTCGAGATAATCCTGGATTGTTTTGGAATTAAATTAAATTACTTAAAAATTAATTATATGGATACAAATTATTGATATATTGGGAGTAATTCATTATTATTGTACAGAATTTACAAAAATAAATTATTTTTAAGAAAAATATTAAATAAAATACATATATACCCAACAGTCAATATGGATATAACTAACAATACAATTGGGGAACACAATAGAGATAACTTTCCCAGAAATGATATAATATTAATACAAATATACAATTAAACAAACTGTATAGAATTAACATAAACCGAAATCTATTTCCATGGATGCAGGATAATGATAATTGATAATACTAGTAACATAATTTAGTATTCACCATCCTATAGGATTTGTGTTAAATGTATATTATAAAAATGGTAGTTTCTTTTATTGTTTGTTTTTAAAAATATTGATTATACTGGTACTTTCTGATTTCATAACTGTGCAAAATTGCAAATAATATAATGATCGATGCTGCTATTACTATTACAATTATAATTTAAATTTGAAATATTGACAGTTAAAAATTATGATACTTATTGTTATTAATTTGGGTACAGTTCTAGACATTTATTAGTAATTAATTTCTTTTATGTAAATGACCTTTATACAAATGAAGAATACATAATTTATTCAAATATTACAATTTAACTATTTTAGAAAACTTTAAAGATGCATTGATGAAAATATAGAGGTTAGTAGTATATATTTTAAGATAACTACATTTTTTAATTCTTCAATAGACTTAAAACTGAAATAGAAAAAAATAAAAAAAAATGATAAGATGTTTGAAATGTAATTTTTTTTGTCATTTAATAAGAAAAATGTATTAGTACCTATAGAACTCCAAAAATAAGCAAAATGCATTCATAAATTTGTATGAATAATTTGGGAAGATATTTTCTCAATTAATGTTTTTATACTTTAAAACATATTTAAAAACCTAAAAATTTGATGAAAATCCAAAAACAATCCAGCAATACCTTGATTTTATCAAAAATAAAGATTTTTCTATTAATGCCTTAAGCATGTAGTTGTATATATTATACACTGTGTAGTAACTGTTTCAATTTCAGTATCAAAAAGAAGAGAACCATACTTAAGATTGAATATTCAAGAAGAAAGACTAAATTAAATGGCAATCCTTAATAATGAAAATTGTATTACTTCCTATACAAAACTAGATGACAACAATGTTATTAATGGTAACAAACAAGGTCATCAAAAATTTTCAATATTTTTTTTAATTTTTAATTATTATTTGATGTTTAATAAATTTAAATGATGTCAGTAAAGTATGTCAATATTTTTTTTCTTACTCAGACCCATGCGCACCATTTATAAATTGCATTCATGTAAAATTGTCTTTATGATTTTTAATTAATCATAGTAAAATCAACTATTATATAGTATTTTTGAAGGTTTGATATTAAATGGGTTTTATATTTTATTATTATTCAAGTTATTATTTGACTTAATAAATTGTAAATTGAATTATTTAAAATAATATTTTAACAAATCATTATTGCTAAAATATTATTATCTATAGACTATAATTTTTATAATAAGTGATCTTACTTATAAACATAAAAAAAAACATTTTGTATGAATATGTTTTGTCTATGTTGCACATGGGCTAGAGAGAAAAATAAACAGTGCAGACAAATAAAAAATAGAGAATGCCTTTTAATTATGTTTTTGGAAGAGGGAGGGCAAAATTATGTAGCCTTGGGACTTAACTTTTACTAACACATATATTATAATGATCAAAATGTCATAGTATTGATAATAATATGTAGGCCATCATTAATTTCATATGGTCATCATAATTACGCTTTTTAAATCAAAATATTCATGTTATTTACCTAGTGTACATTACATTTTTCTTTTATTTGAACTTGTAATTAAATTAGGTTAACTTTTAAATATATAGAATCATCTAAAAAACCCAAAATGTTTTCATTTTTAATGTTGTTTGTAGAAAATTGAATGAATATTCTAGTCACAAACTTAAATAACATTATGAGATTATGAGGTTGGCATATTGTGACAAATAAAAGAAGTCTAAATAATTTAGGTATAGACACACAGATCCAACTATTAATGTCGAAGATTTATAAACAAAATATTAGTAACATGTAGTAATTTGAAAGAAGACCAAATAAATGCAACCACATCAAGAGAATTTTTAAAACGTTTAGAACTTTGTACAATTTATTAGATAAAACTGGATAAAACTGTTATAGTAGCAAATTACAAAAAAAAAAATTTCTAATTTGTAGTGTATACATTTTCATAATTTTCATTACCTTCATTAGCTACTTTATTTCAAATGTAAATGAATGGCAAATAAGACAAAAAAGTGTTTATTTGTCTTCGCTATCTAGAAATAGGTATTTAACAATATAAAAGGTATTATTTTGATTTTTGAGTGTAATTTGAACATATTTAAAAACAGATTTGTAAATATAAAATTTCAACATACCAATTTTGCAATTAGAAAAACGCTTTTTATAGTGTCATCCAATTGAAATATTGTGTGGTACCTCTTAGCGTGAATACTGAACACACTGTATATCAAATTTATTGAAATAATTTTAATTGTTCGGCTTTTTTAATTTAAAACATTGAGTTTTATAATTTACTTTTCAGTCTCTTAGGAATTTATGATCTAAAATTATTTTATGCATTGAATGATAAGAACATGCTTTACAATACACAATATGAAAAAGTTTGACGTTAGGTTAGGTTAAACGATAGTTTTTACTATCTCATTCCATAAGCAATATTTATTCATAGAAAACAATAACAAGTTTTTTGACAACTAATTCAGCAAACCTATTTTTACTACCATATTTTGAGAGAACAGTTGCATTATCACTGATTAAAAATCGGTAAAAAATCTTCTGTTGAAATGCTATACTGGGTTACTAACTAATAAGGCCCTTACCGGAATCCCTATATAAAATCAAATCTGATTATCTTGGGAAATGCATTTTGATTGCCACAATAAATTAATGCACCTAATTAACAATAAATAAAACAATAATAATCTCTGGATTTTACACAATACTTCTAAGTTTAGGGTAGGGAACGAACATGGATATGTTATAATTGAAAATGGTTGAACAAAAACGTTACTAACAAAAATGTGAACCAAAACAGAACCCCTATACCTACAACCTTAGGGGATTGAGAGTGTGATATACAAGGGTGACAATTTACTATTAGCCTTAAAAGGACGCCATACACACATATGTTGTTTTTGTTTTATACACGTACGACATAGTAAATTGTTGTTCACCAGTTTCAATAGTATACTGTTAGTTTTGATATTAGAATAAATTATCCTATTATTAATATTAAACTTTTAGATAAGAACATTATCTGTGTTCTCTCATTTGTTTTTTACAATATTTTATTTTTTAAGTGAATTATTAGCTTTTAATTTTTAAAATATTAATATTTTACATACTCATAACTCACTTAAAAATTAAAATATTGTAAGAAACCGATATAAGAACACAGTACACAAATAATGTTCTTACCTAAAAGTTTAATAATTTTAATAATAGGACAATTTATTCTAATATCAAAACTAACAGCGTACTATTGAAACTGGTGAACGGAAATTTGCTATATCATACGTGTGTAAGACAAACACAACACATGTGGGTCTGACGACCTCTTAATAGAAAATAATCTACTTAAAAATGGTAAGGCAAAATATTTTTTTAAGTGTAAAATGTTAACTCAAATAAGACAAATATTTTTTTATAATCCATATATCATTATAAGATGAATTGTCCAGTGAAAAGGTAATGAATACATACAATTTCTATATTGCATGTGAGATGGATAAAGATATTACATTAGAGATTTAAAAAATAATAAAGACTTAAATATTAGCCAGCCCAAATATTTTTAACCAATCTCAAATTCATATTTCTGTACATTTTTTAACACACTTTTTATTTCAATGCTATGTATATAATGACTAATCTCTAACACTGTCTGAATTGACACCTGGGGGAAATGAAAATTGGCGAATACCTGAAGGAGAAATGAAAATTGGCGAATATCTGAGGAGGAAATGTATAGGTACTGTACAAGTATTCTTCTGCCAAGGAATTTAAAAATATCTGCAAATAAAGGTATCACCAAATAATTATTTTTAAATAAAAATAAATACCTAAAATTGTCCTTAGAATGAGCAAAAAAATGTTCAAATTCCATTCCAGGCAATTATATTTCTAAAGTACCATGCATATTAAGAATAGCAAAACAAAAACTAATAATATTTAGGTATTTTAATTATAATTGTGAGATAAAATTATAAAAATATAAAATTACATGCAATATAAAAAAGTTGTTTAATTTAATTATTAAAATTATAACAAAAGGTCAAAGATTAATAAGACTGATAAACTTCAGTTTAAAGTTGTGAAATATCTTTATAATTACTTTAATATTATAGTCATAAAACTAAAACAACAAGCTCGCACTTTAATAGTAATAATCTTTTTTTCAAAATAATAAATACTAAATTATAACATGCAAAAAGCAACTAGGTAGAAAGTGTTTAACCTACTTGCTGAAAATAAATGCAGTAATTAACATTTAGAAGGGTCATAGAAGCTAAGATATTTTAACCAGTACCTACCTTGTTTGAACCTATATGGCCAATTGACTAATTCTAGTCTCACCTCAATAGAGGTAATAACAATATAAACAACAATAATAGCTATAGTAAGAACCCTATTATAGTAATAATAATAATAATAATAATAACAGTAATAGTAATAATTATCATAATAATAATTTCTAGAGACGTCATCACCACATTACATTAAAATATATATTTATTACTGTGGTGTCATGTACTCTCTATTTTACACGTCTACATGACATCTCACCATTGCAACTCCTGTTGTTGAGTGTAGCTCTAATCTGTTCCACATCCAACTTCAGCTTTTCGGCTGCGTCGACAATGTGTGGGCAGTCCATATCTTCATCCATGACTTGTAGAGATAATTAAAGATGTCTGTAAGACGAGTACCGTCAGCAACAAGCAATATGAATTTTTCAAATCAAGAACAAGTAGTCCACCTAATACATACACAATATCATAATTAATAATATAATAAATATTTAATAATTCAATCAACTATATTAAAATAATTTAATAATTTACTGTATTGTTTAGAAGTGACGTAGAATAGATAAAATCTAATAAAATCTACTTCGCTCTAAAGCACAGTAATAATACTATAAATAACACCTATATGGTATACTAGGTATCATACTCGGGGACACTACTCACTCGCTCTCGTGGTGTCGTTCAGGTAACGAGTAAGGGTAAACAGATGATAGTGATGATTGATCTCGGTGAGGGGAGGGGGGGGGTAGTTGCCACTGTCGTCAGCGAACACGACGACGGGACGTACTGAAAACCGCCCCCGTCGAGTGAACGAATTAAACGAGGGGCAACAACGATGGAGGAAGTCGAGCGAGCGTGTGCGCGGACACAACTACCAACTGCGACCACTGGACTCCGGTCTGAACGTCCCTAAAGTCGTATGGAACCGGGACGCACGCGCAGAGCGTCGATGAATGATGAGACGACGGCGGCAGCGAACGGGCAGACCTAAGGCGGCGGTGTCCGTATGGAGAATGGGCACACTGACACTGGCCACGGATCCGTGTTCCGTCGGGATAATGACGTCGATTGACGGGACGGGGACGGACGACGAACCGCTGTGCTACGCAGTTACAGTTGCTCGGCGATGGTGGGGACGTCGGTAGCGGGTTTGGCAGACGGCCAACAGCGTTTTTCCTACGAAAACAGCTGTTCGCCACGGCGGCGCACTGTGAAAACGGAACGCCACCGTCGTCGGGCGCTCTGGCGGCGAACAACGGAGGCGAGCCCCCCGGCTGAGCTGCTGTTCCGCCCCGCCATGCACTGTTGTTGGCGTTGTTGCTTTCTGTTCTTTTGCTCGCCCGCACGCGCACGTTTGTTTTGCCGTCGCAGTGCGTGCGTATAGAATCGGTGCCCGAGCGGCGATCGATCGAGCTGCTGACGCGCGGTGGCCAACCGCCTACGTGCGAACCCCAAATGCTGCGCACGTCGAGTGCGTGATAGACCGAACGGTGGTTCCGACGAAGAAATGATGACATAATATAATGTTCCCATAGATATTATTATTTATTAATTAATATTTATAATATTATGATGAATTGATGACACTAACTGGTGCAGTGGTGCGGCGTATAATCCAGCGATAAACTAGTTTTTCCCGGTCCAAACCTTTGGCTTTTCACAGACCTCCTAATCCTAACCTAACCGCATTATTTCTTGATAATGTTTTCATCGGGTCAATCGTAAAAGTGGAAAATGGAATGTCTACGGTTCCCATAATTATAGCGTGTCATTCTGGGGCAACTACAGTTGTCCGGTCGTCTATGAAATATTCTAACGACTGGACTAGAAGAACCCGTTGCAGCTATATGAGTAGACCGAGTAATGTGTCGTATATACTCGTATATCATATAATGTATTAATCGATATCCTGCAGTCGCCCGAGTGGCTGGCTTAAGCACCTATCCTTAATTTAAAAATAACTCTTAAAAAACGTATTTTTCTCTCTCTCTCTCACTCACTCTTTCTTTAGACATCCGCATAATATAAATCTCTTCGACTTTCGTCTTATACTAGTTGAATAGCAGCCCTATTCGCCGACGTAATATAATGTCCATATAAACGGTTATAATATATGCATGCTCCTATTGCGCCTACAGTCCTACTACTTATTACCTATAAATATTAAATGCCCCTTATGGCCTTATGCATTCTGTATCACGCGGTTTTCATACAACACACCTGCAGCTGGCTATATATGTTTAAAACTACATATAGACTTCAATATGTAAGTATAGGTACACCTTGGTACAACCACTACAACCGTTAGTCGTTAAATATAATATAATATATTACAATATATATTATTAAGGAATAAGGAAGGTCGATGTGTATAATATGCGGAGATAAAACGAGTTTTCTCCCCTTCGTAAATCATGCGACAACATTTCTGCGGGTCGACTATCGGGAGTTTTAACTTTCAACATGACGACTACCAATATACGTATATATACGTTTAATGAACCTATATATAATATATATAGGCAGTTAGGCTAACTCACCCCTATATTTTTTATATTGTATATTTTATAACGATAGACTATTATACAACAGTGCGCCCGCGCCGTCCGTCTCCGTAAACCACCGAAAAGTGGAAACGCTGTCACTTTTATACACACCTATTTTTCAGTGTGCACATTGCACACCCTCGGCTCACAATATCTTAAATCGAAAAATGTATAGCTTGCAGACAGTATTCAGCAGTTGCTGCAGCACATAATGTGTCCCTACTTGGCAGCAGCTGCAACTCTCTCTATAGCTAACGACATAATATACGGTATACAGCCGTTGAAAAGAAATATATATGATAAGTGATTACATGTATATATATATATTTAAAATAAATATTGTATCGACAAAAATAAACAGGTGCCCCTTGAGTAAACCATATAAATGTATTTCACTGGTATGAATGTATGATACTATGTATTGTCTATTATAATATATATTTATATGATACCTACCTGTATTTGATGCATTCATCGAATTATGAAACATATTTTTTTTGTGATTGTCTATCGTAGTACTGTCGGAAATGAGGTGAATGTATATGTATATTGTATATACTTATATAATACTATCATAATCATATATTTATACGCAATACGTACGTATTTTCACGTTTACTAATATCTTTTCGTCCTGTTTACAGAGCATGGGCGTAGGTAAGGGGGGTTTTGGATGTTCTAACACCCCCCGAAATTAAATATAAAACAGTTGTATTATTTAATACATATATACAAATAAATTATTCATCATTTTATAATATTTATATAGATTTAGACAAAAACCCCCTCCGAAAATATTTCCTACCTACGCCCATGTTACAGAGAATAATCGTAGTAATTAAGTTCAAGGAAAAAGTTCCTCATATAAAAACTAGAAATTATTTATTTAGAAAAAAAAAAAATTTGATATTTATAATTACTAGGCCTTATTATATAAAAAAAAATCTAATTATTCATACAAAAAATATATATTTATACATGTATATAGCTGCATGTATGAGTAAAACTCGACAAACCAGATTATTTAGGTAAAAGCAATGGTTCAATATTACATCATGCTCTCAAAATTCGATCAGTGTTCAAACCCCGTAGAAACTAATTATATAGGTATATAACCTATATAATATAGGTGATACTTATATCACTAACATGTTGTGATATTTCTAATATTTGTAGTTATTTACAAGATTAATTGTTAATTTCGTCATTTAAATCATTTAATTAAATTGTATGTGTTAATACGTACTATATAATTGGAATGTTAAATGTTCATCACATCATATTTTTCTTTTTATCTAATTATATGAGCCGGATTTTATTTTTAGTGGAATGTTTATGCTTTGACTTTTTGGTAGTGATCATTTACAAAATAGGTATAGATAAACAGAGTTATAGGTGTATCCTAAGAATAATAAAAATATAATCTTTGACAAATAATATTATATAATACATTTATATTGTTATATATACATTATTTAAGTTTTGTATTTACTATACGGTCTATACGCGATGAGTTATCATTGCATATACGTCATTCGTCTCTTTTTTCCATACACAAAGCATGTTTTATAATTCAAATTTTTGATTTATAGGTACCTACCTAATTTTATGAATATAATATTATATATATACATATTCAAGAAATTAATGTTACTCCGGTATATATTTATATAAAATATATGCGTCCATACATAGAATAATTGGCCATTGAATAATTAATAAGAAATTATTAATTATTATTAATACATATTAAGAAAAAAATGAATAAAATATAAAAATAATATAATTTTTAAATTTTTAAATTTTTTTTATATTATATTATAATTATATAATGTTTGCTAATTGTCTCAATGTCAAAATACATTTTAACTATTTTAAGTATGAGAAAACTCGTAAACTCGTTAAACATAAATATATCTAGTTTTTAAAACCATAAACTGGTTGACGTTTATTTACTATGTAATTTATTATTTTTTCGGGAACCATAATATATAGGTCGGTACTCTAGATATATTGACTGTATAAATACTACCGTACCGTAAACTCAATGTTACTTACGATAACTTAAGATTAAAGTTTTGGCTAGGCGATATATTTTATACAGTTCATGCTACTAATTACAGTTAAATACTATGTTTTCCACGAAGACTACGGTAAGTATATCAAACACACGCAAACGCCAATACGCCATATAATTTGGGAAGAGCGAGTGGATGTGTGATACACCAGTATAATATATACCATGGGACATAGGTAGGTGCTATATTGATTGGCCTACTTAATAAGAGATCAATACTTAGATGACATAAAACCTGGTCGTATGTAATATTCTAATTTTATTTATTGTTTTAAATATTATTTTACCTTTTGAGTTTTGAATTATAATTAATTTTCGATTTACGTTAAATTATTTAAAATAATAATCATCACAACATATTAAAGAAAAAGTATTCTAATCGTTCTATAAAATATTTTTAAAATATATATCTATTATTAATTAGTACAATAATGTGAATAATGTGTATAATATATTTATAAATGTATAGTTATTCAGAATTTACTAAAAATGTATGTATTAAAATGTAGAATATTTTTAAATCATCAGACAACGGAAGTATCGATGTGCCAAATAGGAACGCGGAAAAACTATGTATAATTAAATCACAAGATATACAATTCACAAGTATGTGTAGATTTTTTTTATAAATATATAAGACGTAATAGTTTTATCTAAATAAATAAATACTAATTAGCTAAAATATAATATAACCGTCATAAATTAAAAACGATACAAGTAATTAGTCGATATTAAAAGAAAAAACAGTTAAGTATATGTATACTGTATATAATATAGGTGGTTGAAAGTATACATGTATAGGTACTGTAATTTGATCAAACAAGAACAAATTTTCGTTATTGAAATGTCCTTACAATATTTATATGTTAATAATTTACAAAAGAATCATGGAGCGAGGTCAAAAGATTATCACTAATCGAAAAAAACACATAGCTCTAGCCGGTTATCGCATCTATATAGCTAAAACATATAGTTGTACATATTTCTTATGCCTATACGAAATTGGAAACACGTGTATAACCCCGCTGATGAAATATCAATAAAACATACTAAAATAACACACTGTACAGTTGTACGGTCTACGGCGAAGATTACATCTAAAACTTATCCGATTATCATATATATCATTATATTATATATGTGCATTATGTTATGCCCTTAGTTTCTAAAACGTATTCCAATGTTACAGCTTTAATGAATTCTGGTGAAAAATGGGATGATTATTTAAATTGATAAAAAAAAAAAAACAAGTCAATATGGGCAAGTATACCAATCCTATCTATCTATGTATATTGTAATAGTATACGTAGTATAATAGACACGCATTCAGGATTATTTCTTTACGGCTCGACCTTTTTAAGTAGGTAGGTAGGTTGATATCCCGTCATCTATCGAACAAAAAAACTGAAGTAACGAAATAACGTTCTTATTATAATTTATTATAATTATAAAATACCCAGGTCTGAGATGCATCATAAAAATGCAGTTTCAAATCTGAACACATATATTATAGAAGTTATATCTTATATATACATAATAGTATAATGTAATATACAGTTCGGTTGGATAGCCGTCAGCCGTCATGTACTACGTAGTTAGTATATATATTTATAAGCACTGTGGCAGTGGTCCCGCGCCTTATCGATGTCATTCTAATGTTGTTTTAATGTTATTTTTTTATATTATCAACTATACCTACTTTATTTTTTCTTTGTGTTGCCTCTGAATATTTCGTTTTGTGTCCACACACAACACAGACTGCCCGACTGTAGTAGTGTAGTCTGTTTTTCTGTTGTATATAGGTACTCTATAGTCTATATAATAATAAACATTTACAATATACAAACACAAATATATGTTGCAGTATTGCATTGTATTATTTGTATTGTGTGTCATTACATTTGTACGACATTTGTACATTCCACACGCCAAAATATATAAGTACTTATTAAAAAACAAAGTATTGATTATTAATTGTATACAATTCAATAATAATAGCTATTTTATATTTTGTTACATGCTGAGTACGAACTCAAAAAATATGGACTATGGCGGGTAGAAATTGTACTATATATAGCCACTAGGGAGACTAGGAAAATTATTGTTGTTAATTTCCATTATTTTTTTACTGTTATTAAAACCTTCTGATCTTTCCATACTACATTGAATGTTGATCGATCGGATTCGTAAAAATAATTAATATTGATTAATTTGATTATTCCTACTCCATTTATTTTCTTTTTAACATTTGTAATTATAGACATTACGTTTAATTACCAGAGTACCTAATGAATAATAGGTATGGTATATGGTATGTATATAACCTAACCTTTAGGCTTAGGTACCTACGATTACAAAGTTATAAAAAATGTAATATTGAGCAGGTATGCCGCTGCATTACTGGAGTAATACATATTTCCTATTGTCCGCGTTTATCTGTGTATAAAATAAAACGTATTAGAATTTTCAACTTTTACCGGTTGAGGTTGACCTTGGTAAATTATAGAATATACATGAGGTGTACCTACATGTGAACCATTAAGAGTACCATTAAATATATACAAAATAGTATACGGTCGTCGCCCGTCGGTCAATCGTTAAATTACTATACTAATGGTTTCGGGCTCCAATAGTTTTTTAATCTTGAATTCTTAAACAAAAAACTTTACATTTACTCTTATGATTTGCTATGAATGACTTATTTTATTCAAAACAACTGTTTTCTGTTATGTGTGATGTATGAATAAAAATAAAGAAATTATAATTAAAATAAGTAGGTAGATACCTACTACATGTTTAGGTATTCCAAATTATTATATTAAACATTAATCTATGCAATATGAAATAATATACGAGTAGGTAAATATTATAATTTTTAGTTAGACAAGTGAGGAAACGTGTTTATCATTTTAATTTATAAACATTTAAGTTATAACAATAAAGAAATTCAAAACGCAATGAAACATTAATTTCACATACAACAAACAATATATGCGTGAGTGTATTGAGGGAATTTACTATTTATGTATTATGTTTAAAATATAAATTCTATAAATGTCAGAAATTATAATGTTAAAATAAATAGCGTGTTTTACACAAATACTAAACAAAGATAATAATAAAAAACAAATAGGTATTGATGAGAATAACTATGAGAAACTAATAAAAAGTATTATAAAAAAATGAAGTGCAGTGCAACATGCAGTTTGCAAAATATCAAAATTACCAAATTTATAAAAAATAACCAAAAAGTATCTCTGATGTACAGTGGTAGATTTCGAGTGTTACCGCTTTATCGTAAAATATTGTACGAATTCTGCCGATTATTCCAATTTTTTTTAACGTAAACTTCGCTTAAACAAATACACAATTCGTTCTATATATGTTTTTGGTTATCATATAATTTGTTTTATTGTTTGCTTAAATTATTGATTATTTGGTTATAATTATCTTGTCGATTATGATAGTAATATAGTACTTAATACATTAACGCAAAGCTTGTAAGGTTATCGTTATTTTGTTCTGATAAACTGACAAACTGTAACACTAAATTTTTCCAACTAAACTTATACTTTATAATTAAAATATTTAGCTTTTATTTATTTATTTTTATGTATTTATGATAATAATAATAATTATTATTAATTTTTACATGTAATTTTGTACACAAATTTTGATTTTATTTTGTTTTTTATAATATTTATAATACATTTATAATGTTATTGTGTAAGAATATAATATAATAATACGAGTATGTAGGTACGTAAAGGTGAAAATTTGTAATTTTTATGGGCTACGATTAAAACTGCAATGTTTCTCGTAGATGATCTATCTTTACATCATTAATCAATAATAATATATATGTATTAGCAATTCGTGTTGATCTCTTACAATTTACAATAATAATGCAGGTGTAGTTAATTGGTTAACTTAAAAATATCTAAAATTTGTCTACGCCAGTTGCCAGTCGCCAGATTAAAGTAGTAATGTCCTCTAAGTAACTACTCCTGCGCAAAATTGTCGATACATGGGTTTTTTTAGTTAGTTATTATTATTTTTATATGTATAAAATAAACACCAAATTTAGTAATTCTTATGTTCGCGTGATACCCGTATAATAAGGTACCAATTTTTAAAATTGTATAAACTTTTTTTTTAATATTACATTTTGTATACTTAATGGTTATACAATATACATGTATAAAGTATTTGTCGATACACCATAATTTCGATACAAAATACATTATAATATTATAATTATATTAAAAATACATTTCAAAAAGGTACCTTTCGAACGACATATAAATAGTTTATAAATTTGTTAATAATATTAATTTCGTTCACGTTCCATAATTGATATAAATTAGTGACATTCACGTGTCGTTCGCTAACTACAAGTGTGAACGTATCTAGTTTTTTCCAAACACTGATAAATTAATCAGTATTACACATTGTTTTATATTATTAGAATTATTGCGCTGTAGTATGCATGGGTTCGACTATAATAAGGTTCAAGTATACGACTGTACGAATGTACGATATACTTCTCCAGTACATTGTGATCTACTTAAACTAGTTAAACTATCTAGTTGAATATTGTATACAAGATTTTTTAATACTTATTTTAATTATGTACAAAATAATTACAATATTCAAATAAATTTGAACATTTCTCTCGCGACTCGCGAGTCTCACGTGTAAAAAAATTAATTTTTAATATTAAACTTTCATAACAATTACATTTTATGCAAACTACTTTATACCTAACCTTACAATAGCTGGTAGGTACTTAAATATTTTTTTTCAGAATAAATATAATAATACATTTACTATTTATATTGTCATTTGCTATGTTGCCTATATTGTTATATATTATTGTAGTTTGTATGATGTTTCTATCGTCAAAGATATTGTCTATATCAGCGATTACCAAACTGTGGTCCACGGGGTGACCTGTATAAACCGAGAACGAAAATTGAAAATATTATGTATAAAAACAAAAATACCAATATTATACTCGCATCACACTGGAAAGTATACTGTTAAATATAAATAAGTAAATCGTCAAATTTAAGACAATACTATCGAGAAATATCAGAAGCGGCATTGATGATTTTTTTAAACGACGTACTTCAGTAAAATTGAATTTTTAACATGTGAATACTAAAAATAAATATAAAAAGCGATTACAAGTAGAATCTGATTTAGTATCGAAGAAACAACAACACCCACCACATTGAACTTTTTTATTATTAATTATTCAAATTATATATTTATTAATTTATTTTTCTTATTAATTCAATTGTATATCATAAAAAACGTAAATTTATTAAATATAATAAAGCAATACAATAAATTATTATTGTTTTTTATTTTTATTAAGGGGTCCGGGCGTCCGGCGAAAGAAAAGTTTGGGAAATGCTGGTATATTTCAAAAAGTATTCATGTTTTTGAAAATATTTTTTTACATAGTTTCAAGTTGTTAAAAAAAAAACGTTTTTATTAAAAAATTATATTTTTAAATATTTTTTATCCTTATATTTTTTTAAGATTTTTACTTTTTTGAATGACAACATAGAGTTTTATATTCATATTCCAACTTATAATTTTAATTTTCGTATAAAATATTATGTAAAATATTATACAAACAAATTTATAATATAAAAATTATTATGTGTTATATTTCTTGTTTTTTAAAAATATAATTTATGAAAATGAAACTACAAAATTTTTATGTTTGTAAGAATGTTTGAGGGGGCTTGGTGGGCTTTTGGGAGGGCTAAGCCCGCTAAAGCCCTCCGATTTCCGCCGATGATTGCAATGCACGTGTATAAGTATAACCTATATAATGTTAATAAATATTTACAATTTACTATTTATTTAAAAAAAAAATTGAATCAAGATGTAGGTATTGATATTTGATAGTATCAATACACACCTTGGTTCAAACTATATGTACTTAAATATAATGGTGATACAATTTCACTGCATGCATTATATTATACATTTATATATATTATTTTGTGTATTATTCCAGGTCTTACTATACTTACTTCCACCCCCGCTGCAGTGGCGTAATTGTGGGGGGGAAGAGGGGGCACTTGCCCCCCTGACAATTTTTTGAAAGCTTAAGATATATATTTTAACCGGGGGGAGGGGTGTCAGAGTTTTGATAATATATTACATTCATTATACATTGACCCCCTAGATTTTTTCCCAGTTACGCCACTGCCCCACTGTAAATGTTACTAATGACTATTGAGTCACTTCTTCCTCATATATTTAGAAGTCAACATTTGGTACACTCATCATATACGTTTATTCACTATTGTACTTTTTGTATTGTATACACATTGACACATTGTATATGAGTAAAAAATTGATACAAAAATAAAAATGTTATATCATCTCCAAAAGTTCAATGGTACAATTCTAAATTCAAACATTGTCTAGGAGAAAAGACCAATTTTATACGTTAATAAAAATTTAATTTGAAATTGTTTATTTAATTATTTGTGTTATTTAGTTTATAAGTTTAGCTCACTGTTATATTATGATATATGAAATGATTGTACGCCCACCTAATGGATTGATTTTTTTTTAAAAGTTCTCTTACAGGCTCACAAATATTTAATTTTAATAAACTGGGATTTTTTTTCTCTTGGGTTATTGTTTATTAAATTAAAAAATATAATAAGGATTTTGACGAAGATCTATACTATCTAGTTAAACTCAAACGATGATGTATAAATTATTTCCATAGCAGCAAAGCAGTTAATATTTATAAGCATATATATAGTACTCGACAATAATTAGTATTGGTCGATAGCATATATAGCACTTATTTGTATAGCGTGTCTAGTAAAGTTAATAGATTTTTAACGATCATATTATATTTTAGTTTATAAGTATACACTAGTAACGCCTATGCCCTATACTGCTTTCTGCTAGTTGGTATACACTGGTATTGTACAATTTCAAAAACGTCTAGACGAGTGTACGACACATGTGTATAGACGTTTTCTCATAAAAACAGACCAACAATGGGCGACAAAGCCAAATAATAAACAATTTATTTATTTAAAATAATAAAACATTATAATAATCTAACATTTGTCTTTTATATCTAATATTTATCACCTATATAGCTGTATATATTATTTATCTATTCGTGATAAATGTTCACTGTCGAGCCAATTGCCGCATCGTAGCATGATATTGAATATTTAAATATGTAAATATTATAGGTATACGTGTATACAGAACCTTAGCGGCTTAGCAGACAGTAATAATACTTATATTATAAAATTATACACAAATCTATCTATATATCACTAATAGGCAATAGCTAAACGGTTCCCCTTCGTGTTCTTCGAACCTGCATAATATTTTTGTTGCATTATCTCTGAAGTCTGAATAGACTGAATATATATGTATGTACCTACATATTATAATGTTATAGATAACATTTGTCACTTACTATCTTACTTTTTTAAACAAAAATATATAGGTACACATTATTTTTATTATAATATAAATATCAAGCGTACCAATAAAAATATGAAATACTTATGCACAAATCTACATAAAATATATTATGTTTAATACCAAGTAAACCATCAATACAGGTGACTTGAAACGAGATTTAAATTTTTTGACTATTCTAACCGATTCTTTAATGAAATAATGATAATTCAACTCTTTAAAAAATCTTGAGATGGAGTAAACCACTAAAGATAAAATTAATCAAGGTTAAAACATTTTAATAAACAATTAAAGTGCTTGTTCAAAGCCACCCCAGACTCCAGGAACTTCAAACGCCCGTTTTTTCAAATACATTTAAATAAATAACGTCTAACTGCATTTAATCTATAGTAGATAAGCTGAACAATATTATATATTGTATTTATATAACATTATTTACATTATGCATTTTGTGTTGTACCTACAGTACACATTTTAAATTATAATTAATTAAATTGTTAAATTAGTGTTATATTATTTTTTTCAATCATCACAATCAAGATTTATAAAGGCGATATTATTTCAGTATTATTATATATTTATATTATCGTGACTCTTACAAATCTTGTGCTTTCTGTGTAATTTAGATAAAATAATATCAAATGAAAAATATAGCAATATCGATACAATAAAGTGTTGTCTATGAAGTTGAACAAGATTTTTTTTAAATTTGAAAGTGACGGAAAATCATTATTCACAATAAATTTTACGGTAAACATAATTTTAAATCAAGGTCTGTATTAATGTATTATATTCGATGAAATTTTCGGAAATCTAAATAATCTAATTATAAAAAGTAAATAATGAAGTTATTATAGACATGGAATATGTATAAAACAGTTTTTGACAAAATAGTCAAATAGACTTTGTTTTTTGTTAAACTCTTCAGAAATAAATAACTGTAATAATATGAAATTTTTTCTAAATATTTATGTTAGCATTTTCTACACTGATAAAAGTTTTTAAAATATGTTGGATTTTATTCAGCTATTTTTGGACGTATAAAAAATAAAATCTTGAAAACTAAATGTAATTAGGTTCTTCATAATGTTGTTTTTGCATAGAGTAGTTAAAATATTTCGAAAGTCCAAGCTATTAAAATAATTTATTTTTTAGTGTGTCATATAACAATGGTTATATTGTTATACATATAGTTTATGCAATCATCTAAGTTATTATTATGATAAATCAGGATTAAATGTATGCTTATGTTTATTCTATTAAAATACATTTACAAGAATTTGTGTACAGAACTTTTAGTATTATAATTGGTTGTAATAAATAGTAATATTTTATAATCAATAGTGTCATGTATGGTGTGGTTATATAAGTATTAATAGGACATTATACCCGCATGTGTTATCTCTGTCTTTCTAACGTACATCATAACAAATTCGCGTTTAACAGAATACATTATTTTGTGAATTTGTGATGTATTAGCTTTAATATTAAAGTAAATTTACCTATTATCAAATTTAAAGGTAAAAATATTATCTCGGAAATATCATATGCTTATATTGGTATTATCATTTTATAAATAGTTATAGCTACGTAAAATATACTACGACTTAGAAATGCTCATACGTCATACCTCATTTTAAAATGATAATATCAATAAAAGCATATGACATTTACTAGATAATACCTTTAAACTAGTCTTACCTTTAAATTTGATAATAGGTAAATTTACTCTAATATTAAAGCTAACATCACAAAATTAATTCTGCTAAACGAAAATTTTCCATATTGTATGTATGATAGAGGCAATATATGCGGGTAAAACGTTATCAAGGCTAAACGTCAAAAAGGCGTTTTAAATAGGCAACTTAAATACATTTCTAGAATAATGATAATGTATTAGGTAATTAATAAGGCGGTTGAAAGCAGTGTATTTATTTTATGATTTAGACCTAAAGGCCAGATAAAATTACGCCTACTTAGAATAAATAGATTTCAATGCTATAAAAAGATTGGTGTTCATTGATATATTTCCTAGACTATTGTGGAATCAATTTTTGATTTATTTTGTAACAAAAATGAATAACTTTATGTATACCTATTAAATTTTCACCAAATGTTTTTATTAATATTTACTTCACATAGTATACATTCATAAATATTTTGAAACTTTTGAGATATTTAAAGACATTTGAAAACTTTTATATATTTTTTTAATTCAGTATATATATAATTTATTTTATTTACATTATTTATAGATTAAAATTTCTTATATTTTTTTAAAATTAATCTTATTATTCCTACAAGATTATATAAATATAATATTAACGGGGAAGTGGTTATGGGAAAATGTCTTACAGGGAAATGGCAGACGCGCAGACGAGGAAGTGTTCATGAATCTTATGTACCTACATAGTTGAAATATTGAAGTACAATTAAAAGATATAATATATAATAAGAAACAAACACAGAATAAATGTATAATGAACAACAAAGAAAACATAAAATATATAAAATAAAATAGAGTAATTTAATTAGAAGAATGAGACCGGTTCACCATTCACAATTCTTATCATTCTTATAACTTACAAGTGGCTCATTAGCAGTATGCCAGTATAGTTTGTGTTACAAGTAAGAATATAAAACTGATAGTTATTATTACGTGTGACCAATGTAGCTATTTTGAAATTGATTCAAGAGAAGAGATTTTATCTGAGAGTATAAATTGGAAAGAAAAGTTACCGTTAAAGCAGTATGAATAATTTCATGGTGTAAATAGGTAGGTAATATCTTAAAATTAATTTACGTATTTTTTAAATTTAATTTCATATAATTATAAATAATAATTAAGAGTTTTAAGGTAATTATGGTCCATGGATACAAAATAATTAATTTGTGTGAAAATTCCCGGTTTTCCTTAATTTTTTTTTTGATTATTCTAATTACTTAGAAAAATCATGGAATTTTTTACTTTTGACACCCCTCCCCCACCACACACCCAAAGTACCAACTAGATTCACTTTTTTACCAGAAAAGTTGTTTAAGTTGAAAATCGATGCATTTTTACTACCTCGAAACGTGCCCCTAGACATAAAAAAACACATCATATTGTAAAATCAGGTATCCGGTGAATTGGTCGCGAACAATTGATCGCCGGTGAATTGATCGCGAATACAATTGGTCGCCAAGATAATTGATCGCCAAACGAACTTTTTTAGTTTTTTAAGTATTTTATTATCCTAGGTATATTACCGAATTTTATGTTTATTATTTTAGAATATTTAAGTATTCTTATTGTTTTATTTTTAAATAACGTACAGTTAAATGCTAATTTTAATTAAAAAAAATAATAAATAGAATATGTATATAGTGGATAATAATAATAACAATTTGATCACGGCCATGTTGATATCACCTTAACACTAAAAGGGTTAATAATAATACAAGTTAATTTGACAATTATATAATAATAAAATTACGTGACTTCACGGTATTGATAATTTAACAATGAGAAGACGTTGGCTTTTGACGAACAATTTGAGATTATGCCGCCGTGATTAGAAACGACAGAAATAAACTGATAATTCCCGTGTGGGTATATAATATCAATAATAAATACTTTATAACAATATAATGATTAGAGGTCGGAATAATATTCTCTTAAAATAGCCAAAATAAGATGCTAATACAGTTCGTGTTCGACACCCGACAGTGCAACACGTGTGTTTATCGCAATTTACGTTTTATAGCTTTCGATAGCACAACATTTACGTCGCCGATTGGAAAGGTAATATGTTTTAATTAATATAACGCCCAACCGTCGCATATTCACGCAATGAATAGAAACCAAACGGGCAATATGCCCAAAAATTTCACACCAAACCGTTCTAATACTTCTACCTTAAACAAAACCAAAAATAATATCTTACCTACTACAACCTCAACTTCTTCTTCTAAAACACTTTACAAAACCGCGTCGAATCTACAATCATCTAAATATAAAGTCGGGCCAGGCACCGAACACAATACCGGCGGCCCCTCCACACCAACGAGTAATCATGCCTCACGCATCGCAATCAAGACCCCTTTACCACTCTCCGCTACAACCACATCGTCAACCGATAATACACACACCACAGACACTATCGCTTCTCGGGCAATTAATAATACATTTACTAATGACCAGCCGATAATGGACCGATCGACAATATCTCCATTAAATACCACGAACATTATAAACTTCGCAACCGCTGTAGCCACGGAAAAGATACCAAGCCGCGAACAAGCCCTAGTGTTTAATTCAATTGATGGTATACCTCAAAAAGAATATATTTTAGCAATAGGAAAAATCGTCTCTCCTAAGAACATAACTTTTATTTCTAGAATATCTAATAACCGGTTCTGCATATTCTTGTCCAGCAAACAAATACTCGATAATCTAATCCAAACAACACAAACAATCAATATAAACGAACATACGATACAAATACGTAGATTATTAAACCCGGCCAAAAGATTCATCATATCAAATGTATGCCCATCTATTCCCAATCAAGCTATTACAGACGCCCTTAAAAACCTCGATATACACCCCATATCACAAATAAATCATCTTAAAGCTGGCATCAATATAGCAGGCTATGAACATATTATGAGTTTCCGACGACAAGTATTTTTAAAACACGAAGATATACACAAACTTCCAAATTCGTTAGTAATCCCACTAAATGAAACACAGTTCAGAATTTTTTTTACCGATGATGTATTAACTTGCTTTTTATGCAAAACTACTGGACACACAACAAACAATTGTAAATTAAATATCGAAGACAAATCGGAAAAAAATCCCCTATCCAACACAAATGACTTAAACAAGTCTGATGTCACGACTGAAGACGTAACAGAATTAATTGAAAATATCCCCCCTCCCTCAAACCCATCCCTAGATAATATACAACTTGACCAAACTGAAAACGATTTGAACGAAGTTTTAGAAGAAACTGAAGTTTTCCCTTCAACCCAAAGCCACATTGCGGATCCTTGCAGTGCGTCCTGTACACCTAAGGAAACACATAAAAGACTGAAATCGGACTCATCGTCCTCTAAACCTCCAAACTCTCCAAATTTTTTACTATCATCTTCCACCACTAATAAAGAAAAAAAAACCAAAAAACCCAAACTACAATCGCGTTCAAATTCTTCAGAGAGCATAGATACAAAGCTGGATGAAGGGCTCAAACCAATCATAGAATTCTTCACGGCCAATGACCCTCTACCAGTCACTTATCTCCAATTCAAATATATCTTAAACAACTTCAACAATAAAGCCATGAATATACACACACTTATTGAAAATGCAAATACAAACATACCAACTCTAATGGACTTGCTTGATAAAATTAGGCATATAACAAAAGAAAGATCAATGAAAACACGATTGACAAAGCTTTCAAATTTGCTTTTCCAAACCCAACCTCTCCAATAAAGTGCAATTTAAATTTAAACACCTAATAAAACACACGCGCCAAAAAATCACCCAAATCTTTTCTATACCTTTTATAAAATTTAATCATGGACTCAATTATTCAATGGAATATAAATGGACTAACAAAACACTACACCGAAATCCACCGGGCCAAAAATGTCATCCAACCTATAGCCTTCTGTTTTCAAGAGACTAACCTAAGACCTGACACCACCTTTCCCATACGAGGATACAACGGATTCTTCAAAAACCGTCAAACGAACCTTCGAGCCAGCGGCGGAGTCGCGATTTTTACCTCTGATCTCATCGAAAGCACGGAAATACACATTCAATCTCCACTTGAAGTTATAGCTGTCTCTATACGCCTAAAAACTCCCTTATGCATTTGCAATATTTACCTACCGGACAGTACCAATTTAACACTAAACGATCTCAATGATATCATCAAACAATTACCTAAACCTTTTATTTTTCTCGGAGATTTTAACAGCCGCAATCAAATGTGGGGATCGCATCACACAGACCAAAGAGGCAAAACCATGGAAAAATTCATAGAAAATGAACACCTAATTTTATTAAACACTGGAGATTACACCCGTCACAATGCAGCCCATAACTCTTTTTCAGCTATAGATCTCACAATAACAAATAGTTCTTTTGCCCCTAAAACAGAATGGAACGTACTAAATGAGTATAGCAGCAGCGACCACTGGCCAATTTCCATAAAAATCCTTGAACAATTAACTTCAACCCCTTCACTCGACCGCTGGAACTTAAAAAACCCAAATTGGGAACTTTACCGAGACATCATAAGCCAAGATCTCATTGATCACCCAATTAACCTAAGAAATTCATCCAACCAAACCGAAATAAACTCAATGATCGATAATTTTTCTAACATTATATTAAAGGCCGCTAAGCTGACCATTGGCAAAATAAATACCACAAAACAAAAGAAAACAGTTCCATGGTGGAACAAGGAATGTAATTCAGCTATTAGAGCCTACAAAAAATCATTAAACAAATTTAAAAAGACCAAATCTATCGATGACCACATAACTCTCAAGAAATTTCGAGCACAAGCAAAATATATCACAAAAAAAAGTAAAACTGAATCTTGGCAAAAATACACAAACTCAATAAACTCAAGCTCATCTCCAACGGACATGTGGAACAAAATCAAAGCCATCAAAGGAATACCTCACCAATCATTACCCTTCAATTTAAACCATAATGGTATCTCACTATCATCCCCCACGGAAATATCCGAGGCATTTGCCCATCACTTTACTAAAAATAGCTGCAACTCAAATTATGAATATGAATTTATAAATTTCAAACAAAAAACAGAAGCAAATATTAAAAGGGACCTCGAACTCAATTTCCATCATCAAGAAAACACGCTCAATCAACCCTTCAATATAACGGAACTACACAACTCTCTATCAAGATGCAAAAGCAAAAGTCCAGGTCCAGACGGGATACCATATTCTTTCATTCATAATCTTCCAAAGTTAGGTCACGAAACTCTTCTTAAAATTTATAACAGAATATGGGATAAAGGAGTATACCCAGACCAATGGCGCAAAGCAATCGTTATACCGATCCCAAAACCGAATAAAAATAAATTTGACACCGCTAACTATAGGCCCATATCCCTCATCAATACGCTAAGCAAAACAATGGAAAAAATGGTAAACAAACGCTTCGTTTGGTACTTGGAGACATCTAACATAATAACAAACGAACAATGTGGATTTCGCCGTAACCATTCAACCCTTGACACTCTTTCTTCTTTACATACGGACATAACTAACGCCAAAAACCAGAATCAACACCTAATACTAATAGCCTTAGATCTGGAAAAAGCTTATGATATGGTATGGCGAAATAGAGTCCTTAAAATCATTCAAGAATGTGGAATAAATGGTAAAATGTTCCAGTTCCTCCAAAATTTTCTAAATAATCGTACAATACAAGTCAAAGCCCACAATAAACTATCAAACAGCTACCTAACTGAAAATGGCCTCCCCCAAGGCTCAGTAATCAGTGTAACAATGTTTCTGCTAGCCATCAATAATATATTTAAAGAAATACCTAAACCTACAAAACATCTATTATTTGCCGATGACTGCCATATTTATTGCAGCGGACAAGACATTAAAATCACAGTGGAAATACTGCAACAAGCACTCAACACCCTCCAAAGCTGGTCAAATAAGACTGGCTTCAAATTCTCCCCAGGGAAAAGCCAATGTATATCTTTTCACACTCGTACGATAGGGAATCACAAATTATTCCTCAAAGACTCCGAAATACCCTTTTGTAAATCACTACGCATATTAGGTATTATCTTCGATCATAAACTAAAATGGACTCACCATCTCAAAAAACTCAAAAGCTCTTGTAAAACCAAGATGAACATAATGAAAACACTTTCCCACCACACTTGGGGGGCTGACACCAAATGCCTTCTAAACATATATAAATCACTAATACTATCACAAATAAATTATGGGTCAATCATTTATAACACAGCCAGTGAAAATCTACTCAAGATATTAGATCCAATCCACAATGAGGGAATTCGTATATCAATAGGTGCATTCAGAACAAGCCCCATCGACAGCATTCTATGTTACGCCGGAGAATTGCCCCTTAAACTCCTTAGAGAAAAAGATATACTTAACTATGGCATCAAAAGGAGAAGCACCCCTAATCATATAGGATACAACCACACGTTTAACAACCAAAATACAAATCCAACCAACATGATCAGAAAACAAATTCCATCCATACAGGACACCTTCTCCCTCTTATGCAACAAATTCAAAATCCACACATCTGTCAAAAATAAAATAACATTCCCAAAATGTCCACCTTGGAATTGGAAAATTCAACTCAACACTGAGTTAACAATGTACAATAAACACGAAACAAACCCATTAATTATCACGTCCCATTTTAAAGAAATTATCCAAAACAAATATCCTAACTTCTTACAAATTTACACCGATGGTTCCAAATCCACCCATGGAACAGGCTTTGCAATCATCATGGATGAAACCAAAATCTTACATAAACTCCCTCCAGAAAGCAGCAATTTCTCTGCAGAAAATTACGCCATATTAGAGGCAATCAAACTAACAAAGCTGACAATCTCAAATAACTGCATACTCATAATTAGCGACTCTCTAAGTGCTCTCCAGGCTCTTCAAAACCCATTTTCGTCCAATGAAATAACCCAAAACATCCAAAATGAATTATTCCTTACAACAAAAAAAATTGAATTTATGTGGGTTCCATCACATATGGGTATTGCCGGTAATGAAATGGCCGACATGTCAGCAGATAAAGCAACCAAAACAATCGCCCTCCCAACAATCACTGACATCCCAGTTAATGACATAATACTATCAATTAGACAAAAAACAAACATGGTATGGCAAAGCCACTGGGATTCCGTTCCACCTTCCAATAAACTTAAAAAGATTAAAAAATGCACAAAAAAGTGGCACATCCCGCAAAACCTAAGCAGACGACACGAAGTTGCTCTAACCAGACTAAGAATTGGACATTCTTTTCTGACACATGCTTTTCTAATAAGTAAAGACCCACCACCTATTTGCGAAGAATGTCATGAAAACCTATCCATACAGCATATCATCCAAGACTGCCCATCATTCCAAAACATACGAAACTCACTATCGATACCAGGCAACCTAGAAGAAGCACTAAATGAAGACTACAGCACAAAAACATTAAATTTCCTCACAAAAATTAATATTATAAATAACTTATAAATCATTATTTTCAACATGTACATTATGAAAATTTTATATGTCTCAAAAATATTTATATGCTATAACTTGTATTTTATAATTCAAAATTAATGTAACACTCACTATGTAACACCTACAAGGCTAATAACCTCAGTTGTTGAAGCCTCTTTTTTTTTTTCCAATAAAAAAAAAAAAAAAAAAAAAAAAAAGATGCTAATATTCTCCTAAAAATTTGATAATATTCTTCTAATATTCTTTAATAATTGTAGTTAAATATACAAAAAATATGTTTTTAAAGTAATATATTCTCCTAAATTCAAAATATGCTTTTATATTTTAAAAAAAAGGTAATTCTTGGTATAATTATATATATTAAATGAAATATATATATATAAATGTATAATATATTTTTAATTAAATAAACAATACATTATAATTTAGCTTTAAAAAATACTTTAACTTAACATTTTATTAACATGATAAAGTTATATAAATGATATATTTTATTTAAGACAATTCTCCTTTTTGGAAACAGTTAACAACTATATTCTGTTCCATGTGTTCTGGCGTCATTTTCGTACGACGATCTGTTAAAATGTTTTTATATGTACTGAACGAACGTTCAACATCAACTGAAGTCACAGGAGCATACTGCAAATCAGTTACCATAGTAGGTGAAAAATTATCTACAAATTGTATTTCATTATTTCCTTTCAACATTTTTGCTACGTTCTTTAAAATTGTGAGTCCCTGATTTTTTTGTTGAAGTTGTTCAATTTTTATTTTTATTTTTTCTCCATTTTCTCCAGGTATTTGTTGAAGTTTAACAATTGTACTTTCAATAAGATTTATCGAATCAACAAGAGTCACATTTGACTTTTCTAAATTTTTTATGGCTGTTATAAGCATAAGAAAATGGGTCTTAATAAATATTAATTCATTTTCTACAGTTTTTAATTCAAGAACTGATTTACATTTAAGTATAGACTGACTAGGAGATTTTTGTTTACTTAATTCTTCAATAACTTTTTTTAAACCTTGGAAATGATCACAGTTAAAAACAGCAGCTTCCAACCATGTTCCCCATCTTGTTAATACCGGTTCGGGGGGTAACGGAATATCAGGTAACAGTTCTTTATACACTTGAACATGGTACGGAGCTTTTAAAAATACTTTTTTTATGTTATTAATTAATGAATTTACGTCTGGATACATTTCTCTAACCTTTTCTGCTACCCTATTAAGCATATGAGCTGCGCATGTCACGTGAATTAAATTGGGATAAAATACTTTTAATGACTGTCCAGTTTTCACCATATATGGTGCAGCATCTGAGAGCATCAACAACACTTTTTCATCATTTCCGCCCAAGGGCCATAGTAATTTTAACCCATCATTCACAAATCGAGCCACTGTAGAATGGTTAGTTTTTTCTAGAACTTTACATGTTAAAAGAAAAGAACGAGTCGGATGATTTGACTTTAATATACCAACCAATAAATTTGCCACATAACGACCATTTATATCTGTCGTCTCATCAACCGCAATCCAAATGTTATTTTCCCCAATTTCATTTTTTATATTGGATAAAGTCTTATCATAACAATGTGGAAGATAATTTTTACGTAACAAACTTTCATCGGGTATATGTTTGCCAATATATTTTTCTAAAAATGCACGGAATTGTGGATTTTGTAGTTTATACCACGGTATATTAGCAGAAATAAAACTCAAACATAAGTCTTCATAGAATTCATTTACATTTTTTTTAGAAGTAGATTCCGATAAAAATAATTGTTTTGAAGTATTTAACTTACGGTTTAGAGCTTCTTGGTGTAAAGATGTGTGTACGTGTTGTGTAATCTGAGACTTTTTAATGCATGGTATGTGTTTGTTACACAGTTGACAAAAAAGAGTAGCACCATCAGTTGTAAAAATGACATTGTTTTTATTTAATGGTAGTATCCACTGTGCAATTAAATTTTTTAATTTACTTGATGGGATTTTCGGCATATTGAAAATAATTTAACAGGACAAATAAATTACACCCAGTATGACAATATTACGTATAGACGACGCGCGGCATTAAACCATAGACTGATGGGATATCAACTAAATGAACTACACTCGCGTATAATATTATGTTATACAATATGAACTTTGTATATCTATTCTATGAACTCGTTACTTAATGTCATAAACGAACGTTTGGAGCTATTTTTGAAGTGTTTTTTCCAATTCATTTTTAGCCTACGTGACTTATTGAGCGTCGTAATCATTATTCCATTTATAGTCATCTCAATAACAACAGACTAAACACTTATTTAATATTATATATAATTTTCGTCCTTACAACAAAAAATATCCAAATCCCAAAAGATTAATCGAAATATTCTCTAATATTCTTTATTATACGAAATATTCTTTCATCTTAAAATATTCTCAAATATGCAAAAAAAACTTTTGCCATTGAATTATATGATTCATAATTTTTATAGATTTCAAACCGAAATTTAACTGCATAGACTCAAAAAAAATATGCAAAAGAATATTATTCCGACCTCTACTCTAACTCGATAATGAAAATTTAAAATTAAATCAAATAAAAATTATACATTATATTGTTAATAGTTAATAATTACACATAAATAAAATAAAATAATAAATAATAATGTCAATTAATTAAATTTCAAAATATATATAAAAATTACACATTATATTGTCAATAGTTAATAATTACACATGAATAAAATAAAATAATAAATAATAATGTCAATTAATTAAATTTTAAAAATAGTTAAATATTCTAAAATAATAAACATAAAATTCGGTAATATACCTAGGATAATAAAATACTTAAAAAACTAAAAAAGTTCGTTTGGCGATCAATTATCTTGGCGATCAATTATCTTGGCGAACAATTCACCGGCGATCAATTGTTCGCGACCAATTCACCGCGAACCGTAAAATCATTAATCAATATATTCCTCTTTCCGAATCTAATATGGTATCAATATATTTTATTTCATAATAATATAATAAATTCAATGTTTTTGGAAAAGATGAAATAACAATATAATACTGTAATACTGTATTATACGAATATTATAAATTACTTTAGTAGAAATTTTCAATATAAAAAAGTAGTACTCAATTGTCCATTAATATTTTATAACTTAATTTTACAAATTAGAATTATTCTTAAGTTTTTAAAAAAAATATTTATTTAAATACATTATTTTCATTCATTATATATTGAAAATAATGATCAAAAAATAAGTTTTCAATTCCAGCTTTTAATGGATTATGTGGCGCGCTCTAGCGATATATAAATTTAATACCACCTATTAACGTATGTAAAGACGTGTAGATGGGTTCAGTTTAATAAAGGAGTAAAAGTTTTGATAAAAAATCTTTAGTATCGGGTTTACTACCTATCCCTCCGGAATTTTAAGTTCTCCGAATTTTCTGTATCAATTATTTTCTGACTTAACTTAAACTTTTTACTCCTTAAACAGTTACCTACACTCTTTTAAATTTACATCTACACACTAGAAAAACTGGTTGTTATAATGAATTCCTTTAACCACACACTACTGTCATACAACTATACAAGATATAATAATTTCAGTAGTTAGTCTATTTGATAGACCTTATTCATGCAGTCCTTAAATCCCTTCTCTCTACCACCCTACCCGTTAAATTAGCTAAGTAGCAATTAATTTAGTTGCTCAAACAGCCATCAGCACATTTTTAGCACTTAAGTAACACAATATAATTGGTGTTCGATGAACCAGTCACACAAAACCAATCGATCTATTTCGTCTAAGATAGTAAGATGTCATATGTAATATAATAGGTCTTTTTAAACTGTTGGTCTCATAAAGACTTAACTGTCCTATATTATGCATGACCTCTTTTTCTCACCGTTATTACAATTTAAAACTAAATGTACAGATCATTCTTAAAATGTATATAACTATTTATTTCTAAATTTGTTTTTTGCTCATAATAAATACCTATACGTACCTAAAGCAACATTAATAAATACGACTGAAGGTAAGACAACTCACACGTTTGAGATATTTGTTATTTTGTGTATTTTTAGATTTTTTGGTTCCAGAAGGAAATATCTAAGAACAATCTATTATTAAATTTTCAAGTCTTATAAGTATAACTATAAAAATTGATTATTTTATAAATTATTTATTACAAAATAATTTCCAAATTGTCATGGTTTTGACGAATCTTGTCAAAATTTGAACTTTAAATGATTATAAAACAAATTTTGCCTATATATGTATATATTTAATATTTACTGCAGTATTAACAACTTTTAAGGAACCTTGTATTAAATTATAAATATTTATAACCTATCGCAAAATATTTAAATGGAAGTCGAACCAAAGTAAACTGTTATAGTCATGATGCGTCATAGACTATTGTATGAAAAATTTTAAATTACGATGAATTTAAGAAAATATTTTTTGATAGATATTGGCCACGTAATTAACTTTAAATTTATACATAGGGACCATTCATAATAACCAATTGTATCAAACATGTAATTAAAACATATCTAATTGGTTTTAGAAGATATGATACTCAAAAATAAAAAATAGTAGGTATATCTAAATACTATCCCGGATACTAATCGGATACATACCCATGAGCAATGTTAATAAGTATAACTGATAAGACTTAAAAAACTCTGTAGATATCCTAAAAATGGAAACAATTGATACATTTATTGACAAATATCTAGTCAATTTAACAAGTGTTTACGAAATACTAGTATATTTTACCGAAACGTATGAGAAGAAGTTAAATATAACACGCCAAACGATTTTCGAGACTATTCAACTTCGACAACGTTGATCAAGCACAACAATATAATGAAAACAAATATTAATACGGCAACTAGAAATACAACTACACTTACATGAACATGTGGATGAAGAGGACGATGCCCCGTATTGTTAAGCATTCGTCAAATTCACAAAATAAACTCGTTTTGGGGCCAATACATGATGCGATGATCACTGTATTGAAAATACTCAATTTCCTCAATCCCATACTCAAGCCTAATCGAAATAACGAATTACAAATACATCTTATTAATTATTAAAATTAACAATACAAATATTTCTCGTCATTAATCAACTAAACAAAATAATCATACCAGGAGTAGACTTTTTGGAAAAAAATCAAGCCTAATGTGGCTTTAAGCATATAATTCAAATTCGGCTTAAAAATAATGGATTACAATATAATATAATGTGGGATAAAATAACGATCTAATTCAACAATCAGTTAAATTAAATAATATGTAACATTCAACTATCTGATCTATCAATAAAGATACCTTTATTTAATAAATATACACTTTTCAATAACCTCAACTCAAGTTAATATGGTTAAACTGGAGCGCTTCTGTGACTACCGGCCGGCACAACCGGCGGTTGTCATAACCGTACACTTACCGTTCATATTTTCATAACCGATTCAATATTATTCATTATAATAAACTCGACGATGGATGTGATCTTTCGGTTTTTTTAACAGCAACAGAATGTTTGTTGAATATTTATAGAATTTTAATTCACTATAAAATAAAAATGAAATTAATATTACGTAATATACTATAATAATGTTAAACGACAAAGGTGTTGATTATTATTAATATTTTCAATGCATCAATGCATAAGAAATTATAAAAAAAAAAATTTAAGTCAAATGCAGTTTATAACTTTACTATATATTCTTTATATATCTTTATATATCCGCTCAGTGGCGGATTAACCTTTTCGGCGCGCAACGCCCTGAGGCACGCTCAGTGTTTATAGCCTCCCTTTTCTTTTTAATACTATTTAAGGATCATAGTTTAAATGGGTTAACATCGAAGAGGGATGTGAATTGGGTATAACCGCCCCGGAGTGAAAAATAGTAATGGTTCAATTTTATTTATTTTTTTTGAGAATAAAAATAAAATAACATAACAAATTTGCCGCCCCCTATAAGTTGCCTTCTTAGGCTCGAACCTCACGAGCCTAGTGGTTAACCTGCTACTACTTGGAGGATTCGTGCCTGTATACAAGGTGCGGTGAAACAAATAATGTATAGTTTTGAAAGGCTATTAAAAAAAAAAATTACGCAACATACAGAAATATGGTTTATTTTATTTTATTCGGTACATCATACAGTTTTATACATTAAGTTTTGAAAATGACATCAGAAATATGATGACCCTCACCAGTAATGCATATTTGAAGGCGATTTTTGAAATTTTTTCGCATATCGACGGGTATAGCAGCGATTTCCTCCCGAATTCGATTTTTGAGTTCTTCCAATAAAGTGTGAAACATTTGCTTAAATCGGGTGAGCGTGTGGGCCATCTTATCTTCGGTTGACGGTTATCAAACTTTAAAAATCGCCTTCAACAGTGTAATACTGCTGGGGGGTCGGGTCATCATCTTTCTGATTTCATTTTCAAAACTTAATGTATAAAACTGTATGATGTATCGAATAAAATAAAATAAATCTAATTTCTTAAGTCGCGTGATTTTTTTTTTAATTGCCTTTAAAAACTACACTGTTTGCTTTTACGTACTCTGCATATTATTATCAAGAGCATATTATGAACTATATGTAAAACTTACGTTATATTTTTTTTTAATTAGTAAAATAAACTAATATGAGAAATATTGTATTAAATTATTAATTCTTAGATAATTAAATATTAAAATTAATATTTTATAAAATTTAATCATTTTGAAAATGGACTTAACTTCTTATTGTCTTAGTATATTTTTTAAATCCTATATGAACAACTTTTTCCATTAATTTATCTGAAAAAGCGTATTAAGTTGTTGACAATTAATACATTTATAAATATTATTACATTTTTCTAAGTCTAATTTTGATGATTAAATTGGTTTAAATGCTGTTAGTAAGTTCTAAATAAGACACAATAAACTTGTTTTCAAAATCCATAAAACAACAATTTGTTTTAAACCCTTTCAAGTTTTTTTTTAAAGAGTATGTACTATTTCTACTATAAAAAAAGGTTTGATTCCGTTTCTACCTTTTAAAAAAAGTATATAATGATTCCCGTTTCCGCCAATATATATTATAAAATATATATACCTACTTTGGGAATATTATTATAGGGACTTACCCATATTTCCATATACTTACATTTACATACGTGTGTGACAAACAATTAATATTAACATTTTTATGTAGATTGTAGAATTTTTTTTAAATATGATTATTTTTAAGGCATATTTAAATTTTAACTTGATACTTGAAATAATTTTACATAGTATGTATAAGATAAATAGATATGTAATATCTAATATTGAAGAATATAATAATAACTAATGACTCAAATATAATATAAATAAATATTCACTGTAGAGTATATGTAGATACATTTTATCTGTTTATTCAACATAAATTCTATAAAATCAATAGATATAGTATATGTACATATTATAATACCTACATATTATTTGTCTATTTATTCAATACAGTTTATACAAAAATAACATTTTCTTTGATCTTTATTTGTTTCACAATATTTTGATCATAACAGGTAAATTGGCGGAAATGGGAAATTTTTTAATATCGGTGAAAGGGTTTTTAAAAGTATAAAAATTGTTTGTAGAAAACGAGTATTTGAGGAAAACGATACTATTGCTGAAAAAGGGTACCACCTGGTAGAACAGTGCTTTTAAAATTAATTTTTAATAACCCTTATTTGTATACAACTTCTAAATTGTATAAATAATTAAATATTTTAAATTTAAAATCTTTGTATTATAATAATGTTTGTATACTTATCTACCTATGAATAATGTCAATGATGACATTGCGGTTCCAATTCATAATTATTCTACCTGACTTAAATCTAAGTCCAATGTTATTGTTACTAAAATGAAAATAGTTTTTGGCAACAATGTCCTAAAATCTAAATACAAGTTTATGCAATATTGTTGTAATCATAATTTAAATGTTAATAACTTCAAAAATATCTGTATACTCGTATAAATGTATTAATCACTTATTTTAATACGTGTATTATGATATTACTCAAGTTGATCTATTAAATCAAGTTTTTGTTTATAACTTAGTATAGTAAAATTATGTACCTAATTAAAATACCTTTTTCAGCTCACTCCTCTTGCACAGCAATTTTTTGAGATTCACCGCTTCTTTAAATATTATTAAAATATATTAGGTACTATTTTTGTAATCCATTTTTTTCAGGAAACAGGTAATTGCCATTTTTAAATATCCAACTCAACAACAAACGTAACAAATGTCCTATTTTTTTTCTTCTCTGGGATACAATTTACATAATATTCAATTTTTATAAATAATTTAAGATCTTTTCAATAGACATGTTGGCAATATACATTTTTAATTTTATATGTATTTTATGTATTGTATTTTAAACGATTACTATAAAATTTTATAATATTTAAATAAGTCAGATGAGCTAAGTAGAAAAACCCTGTATCCTGCCCCCTCCCCCAAAAATCCTTGGTACACCTCTATCTACTGCCATAAAAATTAAAATTCTATACACAATTGTTGATGGTATATATTATATAATCTTAAAGCCTAATGGAGTAGGTACTTACCAATATTTCGCATACAATTTTGATAAATATCAGCTATATATTTAAAATTATTCATCAGTTCATCACAGACCACAATCACGACGTACTCTATTTCTTTATACAGTCTTGTACTCTTGTATAGTAATACAATGCACCATACCATGTCCATACGCTACCTCCATAGTTCACGATCAGTTCTTTATTTACACATTTAAAATCATAAACACACCCTTTCTTTAATAAATAGGTACCCATAAGTAAATACTTTTAGTTTTTAAATCATCGAAATTATATTTTACACACGTATGATCAATTGTTTCGTTTTTAAAAATTAAAAATTATTCCCAAAATGTCTATAGAGTTTGCAAGACAATAGTCGTTGCAGCGACGCTATAGTAGTCATAGGTAGGTATATTTCTACACGAGAAGTGTTTATAATTAATTTTATAAGATCTAAGCTATTGCACGAAACATATTTTATCCCAGGGTAAAAACTCTCATAAACCTGTTTCGATGAGCCAAATATGGAGCCGTCCTGTTAAACATGTTTTTTTTACATTGTGTATTATCGTATACATATAATATAATATTATATTGTATATATGCACATAAAGAATAGTATGGGTTGTGTATTCAGCGTTTTTTGTGTCTGCAGAAGTCTTATCTCCACAATATATCGTGACGATTTGGACATTATCCTTTTTTTCATTTCTATATAGGTACAATATTATACTTGCGTTATTCGTATTGTTTTTAAAAAGGCTATTACTGAGTTTAACTATCAGTCCCGATATTATCATTCGCATTTCGCATAATTTGCAAATGTTATAGGTTTGATAATACAAAAATAAGTTTTTTTGAAATATATTATCATGTTAACTTTTTGGGAACAAAACCAATTTCCAAGTAAGTACCCGGTTAACACATTTTAAATGTTCTTAGCTACCTATATAATAGTACCTATAATATACGTTATTAATATTTTCATTATAATTCATTATACCTATAGAAGTACATAAAATGTTGATACTGTGTAAAAATAACACATTGAAGTATATAGTGTAGTTGAAGACGTTGTACTTCATGAATAATATAGAAAATTAGACACATATAGGTTGTTACAGTAGTCATGTAATATATATATATATATATATATATATATTTATAATATTGTTGTAATGTAAGTAATGCAACAAAAATTCCCCTATCTTAAATTAACTAACAATTATATCGTCATGTTAGCTTAGAACATAATAGTACCTACTCACTATAATATAATAATATGCTTTAAAATATTATGTGTATCATTTGTTGTTTAAACATCATAATATTATTTATTTTATAAACGCATAATTTTTATACATCTTAATATATTTGTCCAAGAAAGATATTTACTATAATATAAATTATTATAATATTTTTACACCTTAAGTATAAACCAATCATTTTCTTTACTTATTAATAATACCTAATGATTAATTTTAAGAATTTTAATTTATAATTATTAATTAATTTTAGAGTTTTTCTTTCAGTAGGTAATGTGTTAAGATATTTTTATTAGTGGCATACTGGCATTTGTATACATAATAGGTACATAGTTGGTAAGTCTAGACGTCTGGATGGTTACACGTGAAAACGCTTATGCTATATTTTTATTTAAACTGTAGTCCTGTACCATCTCGAATGTTCTATAAAACAGTTTTTTTTATTGTACTAGGATCTATGAATATACTACAACTTAGAAATTGTATTAAAAAGAACTTATACGAATAATATAGGTTCCTATATACAGTTAAGTATATTGGTACTTAGTTAAACGAATATTATAGATTTTTATTTTTATTTCTAAAATTGCCTACTTAAAAATATTTGTGAAAAATCTGAAAATATTGGAAATATTTATTTTGTATTGTTTATGTATAATTTATCTTTTTATCAACATTGCATAAAAGAAAACAATATTATTAAATTATGTATGCCTATTAAAATATTTTATCATAATAGTTATGATCAATTGTATTTATTATAGGTACCTGTTATGTGGTTATATTATACTCACATATATTACTATATTAGTGATGGTCATTGGTCAAAGTCAATGTTTCATTCCAGAGTGTAGCCGTAAAGGTATTCATTTAATAGTTACCTGCTATTACATAATAAGTATAGCGTTTTAGTGTTTTACATAATATATTAAATAAAAATATTATTTTAATTAGATAATTATAAACATATATAATATAGATATTCAATAGGTAAGTATAATAATGGATATGTGGTTAAAGTTATTATATAAAGCAGACAGTAGGTAGTGCGATTTATTCATTCAAACAACTTGTATAGTAAAACATTTATATGAAACATTGCGTTAACACAAAGGTATATAAAACATCACCAAACTAATTATTAAATCTTATTTATTTAAATTAAATTATTTTTCAACAAAATATTTAAATTTAAATATTTCTTTGGATATTTATATGCATATACTATACTATACTATTGAGGTATACTATTTTGCATACAAATAAACAATAACGATATGTTGAGAAATATATTGACCCCTTTTCACACCCCTTAGGACTTGGAACTTTAGTTAACAGTAAAAATTATTATGAAAGCTATATATTGGTATATTTTTATACATATAATACAGGTATAGTCATTTCAAGTATTTATTGCGTTTACCTTTTTTTAATAATCTCATAAAAATAAAGTAATAATAATAGGTATAGGTAATTATATAACAACAATTGTGTATAATTGATTTATCTTACAACCTTTAATAGGTATAATGTTTTTATTATTATTATAGTTGTATATAGGTACCTACTTTTTTCACCGTTTTTCTTCTAATTACACATTTACATAACTATACATATAATATTCGTTATATTAAATACATTGTCCACGTTCATACTAATAATACTCAGTAGTACAGCTATATAAAAATATGTTGACATTTTGTAAATATTAATAACATATTTTCCACAAGTTATATGTTTTTTTTAAATAAGGTCGATATGCGATGAAGATCAATAATATAAACATAATAAATCTAATTTTACTGTCCAGAAAATGTTGACTAATTCTAAAGTTAATATATATATATATGTACCTATGTACTATATAACTTCATATTAAAATATAGTTTTACTAATATAGAGGTAGGTATATCTTTATGCTATAGCTATAGTAGAAATAGTATATATTTATGTATTATAAATTAAATATGAATAAATGATACAGTTAACATCAAAACAATAAAAATGACTAAATTATGTAAGTACTAAGTACCTACTCACACTTGATTGTTATCGTTTATGTATTTGATATGTATAAATATATGTGTGTGCATGTGTGTGTGTGTGTGTGTGTGTGTGTGTGTGTGTGTGTGTGTATATGTGAACATTGAACAATTAATAGATATACCGTACGACGTCAAAACGAAAAATTCACCCTCTTTTTCATAATCAATTATCTTCCCTACATTATATTATATAGGTGCATTCTATTTCAATCTGTCTAACTACAGCCGGACGGGGACATATTAATTTGTTTCTGTTATTAATAATAATCGTTCCTGTAACGTGATCATCACCATTCGGCATTCACCACTCCATTTACAGACACAATACAAATGGAGTAAGTTAAACAATTACGTACAGAGTGAGTCAGAAAAATATTTTTAACCATACACGTTGCGCTAATTTATACATGTATATATAGGTAATGTAAAACAGAAGTGATAACCAATATAAACGTCGATGTTTATTGAAGATGTATATTATAATTTATTGCACGCAAATAAATTTAAAATAGCTAGGTAACAAAAAAAAGATTGTATAAATAATATATAAAAACTAACACAAACACGGACCTATTTGTAAGTAATAAATAAATACGAATTGAATACGCAATAGCAAAGTAGGTATAAATCTATCGTTTACCTTATGAAATGAAAATTTATTTTATAACTTATATGTATAATGTAGTACGTATAACCATAATTTTTGTATGTGCTGTATATAGTCAAAATAGCTCGGAAATCAACACGCTAGCGAAAAGGATTAAAACAAGCAATCGTTGACAATTTTCTGGCAATATAATAGTTTTACATGCGTGATGTGCGAAACGCGAAAATGATGTAATATAAAATACAATATGTTCGATATACTATATAAGCTCATATTATAGCGTAAATATGAGAGTAGGGAATAAAAAAATAATAAAATGATTTCATCGGATAAAATCGCGACAAGCAATCTTCGAATAGAACCTTTAATATGATAATAATATATATATATGTCGCGAGACTAAGTCGTAAGCTCATGTATTCGCATAAATATAATAGATATTAATTTTCCAAGTCGTGACTTGTAATTAACAGCAATGCCTAACTATTTATTTTCTCTATATTTCTATACGTGCAAAATAGCAAATTTGCGTTCAGCATTACCAAACTGATGTTAGTTTTGATATTACAGTGAAATGATCGATATTTTCAAAGTTATAAAGCTAACGCCACACAATATTGCGGTTCTGTCGAACGCAAATTTGCTAAAATAATAAGTTATGTGTACGTCTGGGGACGTGACGTGCAGTCCTTTGCGGATGCTAATGATTTATAAAAATCAGTACTACAACCAATAAAATGCAATTTGGCTTTTTAGCTTGTTTATAATGGTTTTTCGCGCGGGTATACTTAAAGTATTTATAAGACATCAATTATGGATAATTTACACACGGCGAACATACTTTTAACCGATATTTCCCGACAATTATATAATATCATAGGAGGTATCGCGTTGTACTCGTACGCGATTTTAAGCTTGACGAAATCGTTCCGAAGACGCATGACGCATTGACAACGACGACTACGACGAAGATGATGATGATGATATTAATAATAAAAGTAAAATCATTGTTATGATTGTTATTAAACACGTGATACGGTAAAACGTCGTCGTCGAATCGGCGGCCGTGGGTGATTATCGTACACCTATATAATAATATTATAAAATATAATAAAAAAACGTAATACATAAAAAAGTATAATATTATTATATTATGTACGCAGACGGTGGCGGAGGCGGTGTGCGTGAAAAGAGTAGGGCCGAGGCGGTGTCCGCATCACGGCGGACAACAACTGGTCCGGCCGGTCTCGTCGCCGACGCCGCCGCCCGTCACGGCAGGTCGGCAGCGGTGGTGGCGGCGGCGGCGACAGCATTGTAATACGCGAGCGTCGCGGTCGTCGTCGGCAGCGAGCGGGAGCGACGACGGGGCAGACGTTCCGCCGGCCGACGCGCGAACCCGGTCAGTTGGGTTAGGTTAGGCGAGAAAACCAGTTGGCGCGGCGCTCGCACCACAATCGGTTTAAATACACTAAGTATTGTGTATATATATATATACCATATTGTATTATTCTTGTATATTATTATTATTGCCGTCGGTCGTCGCCACCACCGCTACACCACCGTCACTACCACCACCGCCACCGCAGCCGCCGCCGACGCCGACACCGACGCCGCTGCCGCTGACAGAACCTCGCCGCGGGCTAGATACACACACCACCGTAACCCCGCGGACCGGACGGGATTTCCATACACCCTCGACGGCGGGTGCAGAGAGAGAGAGAGTGAGAGAGTGAGAGAGACGGAGTAAAACAAAAATAATAAATACGGCGTGAGCACCTGTTTTGACGATCGCCGCCGACGTACGTCGATCGTGACGATAGATCATTTTTAACGGGTCCGGCGACGTCCCTTCTCCGAAAATCCCGCAGTCGTTCGCGAAACCATAGGATCATTTCTATCGGCGTGTAAAATCGTCTGTCGCTTCGCGTCTTCGTAACCGCCGCGCGTACGTCCGCCAGCCACATCGCATCGTCTCGCCGAACGCGAGCGAGCGACATAAATCACGAGCACCGCGGGTGTCCACGTGCCCCGCACGTCCGCGCACCAGCCGTGCCCCGCGTAACTCGTAATATTATTATATAATCATCAGTCGCCCTCCCCATTACTATACCGTAACGGCGCCGATAATATTTGCAAATCGTACGTGTTAAGAGATACAAATCGTACGCCGTTTTTACGCGATCGCCGGCGAAACGTGCGCGACACCGCCGCCACCGCCGCATGGCTCGTCTACCGGCCGTGGGGTGGTACTTGCTGCCGCTGTGCGCTGCGGCCGTGGTCGTGTGCACGCTCAAGCACAAGCAGCAGCAGCCACAGACGAAAAAGGACGACCTGTCCCTGTGGATCGACGAACAGCAAGTGAAAATGTACAGTGGTGAGCATCGACGACGATTGTAATGTGTATAACAAACGCTCGGTTTTTTAGACGAATTTTGGTGATTTTTACTTTTTTTTTTTTTTATTAACTCGTCTTATACATAGTTGTAAGTACTACATAAGTACTTACATAGATTATAACACGACGTGTCGACATATGTTAGTGTGCAAACAGATCTGATTTTTAATGGTTTTTTTTCTTTTTATCGTGGTGATTATTTACTTTTCTGAGTGGCTGCAGCCCATGTAATATTCATTAACGAATTCTGAAGTAGAATATTTTCCTAATACATGATGAATACATGCATACATCAAATATTGAACCAATATTGGTTTCTTATTATCGTATAGATAAGATGCGGATTGAAGTGGTAGAACCGCAACACTGTATATAGCTAGGAACACCCCTCGAAATTATAATACTCCGTATCGTTTATGGTTTATCTAAACTTTTAAGTGCTTATAAATAAGAAAAAAATATTGTTTGAATGTTCAATATCATACATACATCGACATTTTCAGATTAATATTCTGTTTAAAAGTTGTTATCTACGACTATTAAAATTAATATAATAACATTTTTGGTTTTACAAAACTACAAAAATTGATTTAGAAATGAACGTGGCATGTAAAAATGTACAATATGGGATCATTTTCTTTATAAAATAACATTTATGGCGTCCAACAACTTTTTATCGTATAAATATTTTAAGGGGTGACTTTTTAACAAGAACACCATATCTCAAAAAAAGTTTGTGAGTATGGTTAGTTTATTTATTTTATTTACTATAATTTTTGAGACTTAATCGAATCACACTTTATAGTTTATAAGTTGGATTATAAGCAACGAATAACTTTTTAACCTATTCAAATTCAATTATTTCAATTTTATTCCTCATGTATTAAATTTAAATTCAACTTACAATTTTAAAATTGATTTAAGTACGTTCAATTGTGTTAATGTTAAGTTATCAAAAAGAGTATTTTTCCTAACATTTGAATACCAATACAATAATAATAGTAATGTCGAGACTACAATTTATTTATTAAAATCATTTTTATTTGCATTACATATTATATAATATATATGCCTATGCGTGTAACAATTTTCGGTAAGATAATTTATTTGAGAATAACATTTGAATGTCGAACTTTGATTTATGTTCCTATAAGATAATGATTCTCGACTTTTTTTCTACTAAAGATACCTTTGAGATTTATCTAAAAATTCCGGGACACCCAGTCATAGATCCTACATCATTTTGATGGTGATCAAAATATTTACATAACTCCTCAAAGTATAATTTATTGGATAATAAGTCACAAAAATTTTTTTCTTAAATAAAACAAACAATTAGAAAATAAATATACTGTTAAGCTTTTTCTCAAATTTAGCCACTTTAAAAAGGTATTAAAACAATGTATCGGAAACAAATAGTTTATTAAACAGGAAATTTAAATTAGTGCAAATTCACTATTTCATATTAGTTAAATTAATACAAAGCATGGCCGGGTCAGTAAGTAACGTATACATACTAATGTGAATTTATATTTGTTATTAGCCAATTACGAAAAATAAAACTTAGCAGAAGGGCGTAGAGTAAATTTGCACATGGGTTTAAAACGAAAAAAAGTGTTCTACCAAGGTTAGATTAAGTTATAGCTGCGTCTATGTGCACCCTATACAGTCTGTTAATCTTATACACGTGTACTACGGCTGTGGTATAGTCGCGGCGCACCTACATTTAATAGTTTAATGCTAAAGTGCTGCGAAATATCGGTTTAGATTCATTAAAATAAGGAATGGAAATAATAGGATACTAATATATAAATAAAATATTACAATTATAAAACATAGAGTAGTATGTTATTTACAAAAAAAAAACGTAGATTTTCTAAGAAACATCACTCTATATATTATGTGTGGTCGTGTGGATGGTGTATACGTATTTTAAATTAATGGTTCCTAATAATTTTTACGTAGAAATATATTTAAGTAATACTTAAAATAGTAATGACTAATGACATTAATAAATAAATAATACCTAATATCATAAATGATACGTGTTAAACCTGAATGTATTAACATTTCACTAATTTAGATTGCGCACACTTTCAAATTATAATTTTTAGCAAAATTATAAATAAAAAATTGTATTATAAATTATATTATGAGTAACTAGTACTGGTAGTAGATATAATATATTATGTTTTGTTCTTATTATATTAGTATCAAGTTCTTCTGGCATGGACATCTAAACTTAATGCTATTGAAATACAATTTTTTTGACATTATATAACAATAGATAGATAACAATTATTATTTACAATAAAAATATTACGTAAAGTATATTATGTATAAGTATACTTACTATATTATAACACCGTCATTCACATCAATAATCACTTAAATATTATCATCGGATTATTGATTTATAATCAAAGTACTATTCAAAATATAATTTAAACTAGTCATAAAAAATTTACCATAATATACTTTTTCAGTGTCATATTTTAGCTCTGCCAAAAATTATTTAAAAAAGTATAAATTTGTGTAAGTAACTACTTTGATTAGGTTAATGGTTTTTTTCAAGGAACTTTTTGTAAGGTTCAACGAATGATAATAAATTTTAAATAAACGTGAATAAAAGTATTTTTAGAAGTTTTAGTACACTTTAATATCTATATTATGATTATATCATGTATATTATAATATATACTGTACAATATAGCCGTATAGTTATTAGATATACTAGTTACTCTACAACTTTTTAATTATATTCATGTACCAATAAGCAATAAATATTTTTCAAGGACGCACGTTTAAAAGGTGAATACAGAAGTAATAGTTTTTTGTCTTTTAATCCACGTGAATTGTTCTTAATAATAATGTTGTTTATCAAAAGAATTGTAATTACAATTTTTATTTAAACAATACAATGTTAAAATACATATATAAAAACACATACCTGTTGTACATATCATAGATACCTATTATCTATTGCGAGATATACAAATGATTGGAAATATAACACTTAAATTGATATTTTGTATTTTCTTTCGGCCGTTTCATTTTTAATTCGTTCTCTGATACTCATAAAAACATTTTATTTCTCAACAAGTTCAATTCAATTTCAAAAAATAACTTTTGCTTTTGTTAATTTTATATACATTTTTGTCTCGCCCATTTAAAAAAAAATTCATTAGTTAGTTACATATTTTGTTTAATTTAACTAATTATCTAAAAAGTAACCCCATTTATCGTATCATGAGGTTAATAACTAATCAAGATATTTCATTATATTTAAATGTCGTAATTAAATTTGTTTTTATATAAATTATTACCAAATGTTTGTTATATTATTTTATTGGGTGCCAGTCTGTACTTAATAAAAATAAATATTTATCATTAAACAACTATATTAGATTAATATATTATATATTATTGTTAATAATCAAAAAATAATATTTTATTACTGATTGTTGCTTAAATCTTTTATATTTTCAATTCCTCAACACTCAATATTTATCAATGTATTGATCAAAAATTGGTTAGGTTCTAAAAATAATAAAAAGTTTGTAAAACGGCAATTACTTGAATTAATAAAAACATGTCATTTTTATATTATGACCAGTATAATATTTAATAATTGACTGATATCCTTTCATTGCTAAAGTTTAATGCCTAACTATATAAAAAAAAGAAGTAATATACACAATACGATCAATTCATAATTGCTAATAATATTATAATATTTTATTCAGATAATTCGGTGCATACCTACTACTTTCGTCCCATATTGTATAATATAATAGGAGATAATTGCGAAAAAAATCAAAATTATTCATGCCAACTTGTATCTCAGTATACCTTTTTCATAATCATAACTTATAATTTTTTCCCCAAAATTTATTCTGAAAACTGATTGTTTGAATGTACTTATATGTACTACAATATATTTTTTTTTGCATAGTACTATAACATGCATGTTACATTTATTATATAAACGTGTATAGAAAAATTTTGATTACCATTTATTATACATTAACTAAATATTACATAGACTATCTAGTTATTCCATACAATATAATTTTGATTCCTATTAAAATATTAGGTATTTATGAATATATTATATATATTTAACAAATACTAGAAATCTTAACTTATATTTATATTTATATACAGCATATTACAGATATATAGAACGAGTGATGACGACGATGTCAGCCTTATCTAATGACTGAAATATTTATGTTGTATTTAGGTACCTATATTAAAATAACAAATAATAATTCGTACAATTGATTTAAAACTATACTGATATATACTCCAATACTCGTATTTAATTATACCGTGATAAATTTAAAATTATATAATACACATAACACATAATATTTTATGTGGGTGTCAATTTTTACTTAATTATCCGTCAAGTTTTTTATTAGTTATTGCTGTTATTACTTTATTAGACAAATATTCAAGTCAAATGTGCGTAACTATATATAATATGTATTATAGGCCTTAAAACGCAATTATCAACTACACAGTTATTTCTAAAATTTGCTAAATAGATGAACACGTGTGTCTTCGCGAATAATGAAATATTATTATTTATTAACAATTAACATATTATATTATACATCTTCAGTAGATTATAATATCATGAGCCATTCAAGTGTTGAACCCTATATCCTACTTTGACAAAAAAAAAAAAATTATTATAATGTACATTTTACACGCACATTACTACTAAAAAAAAATTAACTCACACATTTTTTATAATATAATATCCTAAAGCTTAAAAAATATTATTAAATTATTACTGACCGACACGTCTAATTAGCGTATGTTTTGTAGGATTTGGACCGTTTACAGTATTTATTACAGTTATTGTACGATTTAAGACACCAGTATACACCACTATAATAATGTTGTTATTTCGATATTTGTTAAACTTATTATCGATTTAACATTTTAAAGGTTACATTTATACTATACATTTTAATTTAGAAGTAAATTAATCTTGATTAAATTAAATAAGTATTTTATATTTATAATATACCTATGTCTTATATATACCTACTATAAAATTTTACTAAGTACAAAAATAATATGAAAATCTTTTAGTCTAATGTTATTTTTTCGAAATATTTTTTTTTGAATTCTTTAGATTACGAATATCGACATATTTTACGTCACACCCCACCTCCACGATAAACTCATTCTCATATTATATTTCGGGCATATATTAAGTAGGTACCTACTAAGATAGTAATAATAGTAATATGTATTGGGTTTGTTTATATTAAACCATTTCTTAAGTAATAACTAATAATATATATTCTAGTATCTCTACTCATTGATCATAGTTCGTCTTGAAAATTGTATGTTTAAAAATTGCTAACACTTCATTAAAAAAAAATATAATAATGTAAAAAAAAATGCTGATATAGGTGTTAGTCTGTCATAAACACTTTTAACGCTATTAATCTGTATGAATAAAATAAAACAAAAGTTAGTTTTATAATTTATAGATTATATTTGATTATTAAATAGATTAAATGAGCATGACGTAACATATGTTGATTGTAAGGGGGCGTAGCCTCTCACGAGTCACGAATTGAAGAATAATTTAAATTATTGCCCCCTTCAGAAATGATTAGCCACATTCAATGATTATCTAGATCTGGGTTAAAAGTTTTGTAAATAATAGTAAAATTAACTATAAATATGAAAATTTAATTTTCAAACTAAGTTCAAAAATTAAGTTAATGGGTAGGTAGTTAAATACAAAAATAATTTCTTATTTTATTTTAAAACGTAGGTATTAATAATTTATTTTTAATACTACAGTTTAAATAAGAATAATACTTATTTTTAAATTGTAATATATTAAATATTTTAATATGTAAATGCTGAAACGTTAATTTTAAATTAGGCATACAATATTTTATGTAAAAGTATATTTATAATTTAAAGATTAAAATATATAACATTCAATAATCCTATACCTAAAAACTTAATAAACCCATACACACACATACATTATACGAACGTATATAAATAACTGTGTACCTATTTATAATATTTTTAGTTAAGTCGTTAGAACCTTTAGAATATAAATAATTATGATAGTATTACAATGTATACATTGTACTTCGGTGTACCTAATTATTATGATACCTAGTACAGGCGCCATAGAATTATAAACTACTAATATAATATATCATTCATTTTTTAATATTAATCAATAATTATTATATATTATATAAAAGCAATTACTGTCTTATAGTAGGAGATTCGTAAACACATATGATAAAAATTTAAATTTAATTTAAAATAGGTTATTAATATTTCATAACTCATAAGTACATTTAAATAGCATTTGATTCCTGGAGATGCAGCATGTTATATTATATAAACGATTAATTTTAAAATTTTAAAATAAACATTTATAATGATAATATTAATTTATATTATAAATTTTAATTGCCAAAGCCTAAAACTACACTCATTGGCAAGACATCGTAATGAAAATAGAGTTTTGTATAAGCTGTTTTAATTTTAAGCATAATTGTAATAGAATTTGATTTGATGTGCATTTGTATTAATTTGGTTTTTATGTCAAATTCAAATCTTAAAGCAATAATGTTCACCAAAGAGTAATCCCAAATAAGCAGTTCGAGTAATTCAGACGTCTAAAAATCGTCTAAAAGCCGCCTAAAAAAACATCAATACAATAAAAAACTGTAGTTTCAAACTTTAAGTAAAATTTTTTCAGGTCTGAAAATGCCAATATATGCAATTATGGAAGGTAAAGTCACGCCATATATTTTGGACAAAAATTTTGAACAGTATTTGCCAGTCATTCCATCTGAGGTGAGTGACGAGCGTTATGAAATTATTATTATTATTATTATTATTATTATATTATTCCAAATGTATATTTACGTTAATCACATACTGCAGGTTGGTTATGTGAACTTCACATGGATGTCTGGAAATAAGAATTATTTTTACATGTTCGACACTCTAGATTCGGATGACAAAAACATACTGGAACCACCCACAGTTACTGTGAAAACCGACGGTAAAATACCCAAGAGACCCAAAGGTAAACTAAATTTTTTATATAATATACACTAAAGTCCAATTTTAATTATAATTTTTATAACTATTAACTAAGTATAATATATGCATTGTGTGCTATTAAAATAGGCTCTATAAATATAACGACTTCTTAGTTTTATGAACTATAAAATTAAAACGGCTGTTACCATGTGTTAAGGATGTAAAACCTTTGAAATATACTTATATACCTAACAATAAGTATATAAAATACAATCAGTGCCGCAACTGGTATACTGTGCATAGGTGCAGGCGGTGCAACGCACCCGTTTAATGTGCCTCAAATTTATATACCAAGACATTATACTACACAAATTCTCAACGAATCATATATAATAATTATGATATAAAACGTACAAATATTTATTTATGACGTTTTAAAAACATAAAGAATTGAATAAAATGTTACCTCCCCAACAAAATCCTATTATAAGAAATTATATGAACAGTGTCAGACATAATTAAAAAAAAAAAAAAAATGAGTATTTATTTTACGGGCACATGCATATATTTGATAGTATACTATAATTTAGTAGTCCGAACAATATACGATTCTTGCATAATGTCAAAGTACAAGTTTATATAAAAGTGAACAGAAGTATAATGTCTTTCGACTTTCATACGCCTGAAACTACGTCTAGATTCAAACATTTCAAACCAAATAAAAAAAGGTGCGCAATTGAGTACCACTCTGTTCTACAGTAAATGTCGAGTGGACCATTGAATGGTTAAATTTGAATTCATTGATATATTATTAGCTATTATTTACAAAAAACGGTTCTGATTGAAGATTTTTTATTAGTCTATGTTACTAAATATGATACATGTCTTGTATTTTTTTTTTTTTAATATATTGCTATTAGATCGGTACAGACTGTACAGTACAGTAATTTATTTTACTATTTGTAATACAATATGTTGAATTAATTGTTATCAAAGAGATTGCATTTGAAATTTTATTGTATGTATAAAATATTAAAATATAATAATATATGTAAAAGTTTTAAACGACAATATTTAAATTTAACGTTTTTTTATACAATAACGAATATATTTTGTAAATGCATTGTTTAACTATTAACTCCGTCCAAATTTGAAAAATGTCTGAAAAAGGAAAAATTATACTTCTATACTTTTTTTAGATTTTCCGATTTCAGTATGAACTATACTTATAAAGTTATAACTTATAAGTTATAAGGATATTTGTATTCAATTTTTAAGCCCAATCTATAAAAATTGTACATTTTATTCATTTTCAACAGAAAATTTTTTTTTTAAAAATTGAACTTCAAACGCTGATAAAAAATTAATATAATTTTTTACTATAGGTAAAAAAACTTTTATTGAAATTTATAAAAATAATATAAATAACTTAAAAAACAGTTTAAAGAAATATTATGTATGGGAAATTTTAAAATTCTAACATAAACATTTTATAAAAATTTTAAGTATCTGTACATCGATTTTGTCAAAAACTTTCCAGTTTTTCATTAATTATTTTTTTTCGTTTAATTTGAAATATACTGGATATATATCGACCTCTTAGGTAAAAACTATACACAATTTGCAATCAGTTTTCACCATCAAAGTTTAAGATCGAACCATTTAATTGACTGTTTATCGCGTGTACGTTAACACGTATTATCGTAAAATCAATACATGCTCTGCTCAGAATCTAAAAAAAGTTTGCACAGTTAAACGTTTTATTATAATAATTATTATTAAATAGCTATTAAAATAAATATGCATGATAGTTCAACATTATGATATACATGATCAAGGACAAAAAAAAATACTATATTATAATAAAACCAATCAGTTATACAATTTATACATTATAAAATATACAGCATAATAGTATTGATAGGTTCTTGATGCGCCTGATGCGGTATACGCCGCCGCATCAATGATGCGAAGAAAAAGAACATGCATGATAGTTCGACAATCAGTGACGTGGTGAACGACATTTTTCTAATGCAATTTCTTAGCTCTAGAAATTTTTATGGAGCTTAAAAATTAAAATTGGTGTGCATGAATGATGGTTAATTAACATAGTATTTTTTTGTATTAAATTTTTGATAGCCTATGTCCTATATTGAAAATTCTAAATTACCATATTATGTTTTAGATTATATATTATGGTGTATGGGATATCGTAGTGGGTGGGTCATTGTTTAAATACTTTACTTAAGGATCGAAATATGCTCGCCACGCCACTGTCGACAATTATCGTGCTGTACATGAACAGGGACAAACAAAAATATAATATTTTATTGTAATAAAACCGATCGATCAAACGTTATGAATTATGCAACATAATGTTATATCGATGCGTTCTTGATGTGGCCCGCGGCGCTCTTCAAAAATATGTTTCAACAAAAATCGAAAATGTTAAACGATGCTCCGATGATGTGATTCCGTGACCAACTGCCCATTTTTCGCGTAAAGGTGAATTTTACCATGACATTGTGCTGTTCTACTGTTTGACGCTGAACGGAAACCATACCTTTCTGCATTTTTTAATACAGCTACCTTCAGCACTAGAAAACTAAAACACGCGTGGCACTGTCACACAAATTAATTAGTCATTATACATTTCGCGCTGCACTACTATACCCATAATACGTATGTTTCTTATTTCACAAATAATAAGCACTGCTTAATATATTATGATATTAGTAGCGTACTCAGATTTTTTGAAAGGAGCGAGTATGAGTATTTGACTATTCTCAAACCATATTATAATAAAAAACAAATACTACTACTACTACTAATAATAATAAGAATAATAAATTTTTCCTTTTACTTCCTTTTCAAATACGTTTTTAAGCATTTACCTATTCAGAATAAGGATTTTCATCATTTTTCTTTAAGAATATATTCTACATATTATATTCATTCATATTACCATTTAAGGAGCATCGTTATAAACTCCATACCTACAAGATTCCTATTACCATAAAATCACGTAAAATGAAAAATTCATGAAAGAAGATATCAACAAATGTCAAAGTGCTCTTTGACAGTAAAAAGTAATTTATTCGAAAATTAAAATAAAATTTTTCATAATATTTTTTGTTGCAAATATATAAATACCGTGTCATTAAGTGTTTAAACCTAGTTTTAACCCGTGTTGTTCTATATAACGGAGAAAGTAGATACGAGGAACGGAAAAAAAGTTCATTATAATATGGATTACTGTGAAACACTGGCAATCATTATTGTGATTATAACGAAACATAATAATTACCATTGTCGCGGTAATATCGATATAAGATTATAAGATACACATAAGGTGTCAGGGAAACTATAGTATGTGTACACTGTACATATTATAACCTATAACACATAAATGTATAACAGTATAACACTATCAGTAACAGACTATGAATACATCTCTGCTTGGGGAAACTTTTTTACCAGCCCTCAAAAGAGTAATTACTTAAAAAAAACTCATATTTAGCACTATAGAAAAATATAATATAATGTTAAATTAACCGGGTACTGTGCACATTATCCGATTATCGTACTCTACCCTTAACATATATAATATGAACAGCCTATCCAAGGAGAAAAGTCCGGATATCATCCCTGCATTTTCCGCAACTACTGAATATTACATAATATTCTGTAAAAAATATAACATGTAACATACAAGATATATCTGACAAGTGGAGTTATAGGCTTACCTGACCTAATCGTAATGATATTATTATTATTATATTACAATTTTTCTACTATAAAAATAATATTTCGTTATAAATATTTTAATATAATTTATTATATTTCGTTTTTTTTTTATAATAATTTTCTTTTACAAATATCATCGTATAGTACCTATTATCCACACGATTATTGTCTATAATACTATTCTATAATTTGACTTACAGCGTAGAATCTTCACAAACAACAATATAATAAACTATTTTTAGTTGCATTTCGATTGACCGTCGTCGGTTCGTCTTACCTGTCGGCGGGTGGTGAACGAAACCGATGATGCGCCCATGCCTCTGAAGTGCTAGCGACTAAGCCTAATGAACGTCGCTCGTGATGCGGTCCGCCGACCGCGGAGAGATGCGGCTCACAATAATAGTTTCAGTCGGATTTTTGAGTACGGAAAGCACGAAAAATTCAAACCATGCGTCAATTTTGTGGCCGCGAACGACCGTCAGTATATAAAATATACAATAGAAATACGCGGACGGTTCATACACGGGCACACGGCCCGTGATTCCGTGCTTCATGATGGTGGCCAATTTGATTACGACGATGCACCGAAGCCAAAATCGACCGTCAAAAATTATGTTAAACTACACAAACATCACTATAATCCCGCCGAATGTTCCTCTATTTGTACACTCGTGACTGTATCAGTTACCGCTCATTTCATAATGCAGCGGCATGTCGGCGGCATTCATGGGAATGTGTCGTACTCAATTTTTTCTCTCAGAATTTCGAACTTCTATGTGGATTTAACTGTAAAAATCATAAAATTTGGATCATTATATTAATTTAAAGACAGTATTTACACAAAATAACAAGAAAAAACAAGAAAAACAATTACAAACTTGATTTTATATACTCAAATTCGAACTTAATTTCTTAATGAATTTTGAATTGTTAAAATACCTAGTGTTCTTAAAGTTCGTAGCGTCCAAAAACCCAAATAAGTAGGTACCTAATTATTCATTTCGATTTCGCATAGTGCATCGTTAAAAATTATTTCACAAATTTGAAAACCAACTCACCGGTGCATACTATTCGAAGTATAATCTTAAGTTGATAACTCATTAAAACATGTCAAAATTGATGATCTATATTATTTAAATATAATAAAACCTCATAATAGGTAATGGAAATATTTTAAAAAAAGTAAAAAAACGGTTTTTGATATGCGATAATAATCATAATATAATAATATATTATCAATACGTTTTTACATAATTATGTCCATCAGAATAAGCAGGATATTGCTATATTTGCGAAAATAAATAAGTAATTGGAAGACACAGGAGGTTTGAAAGAATAATGTATATGTGCTCACTAGCTGTTATCACTGCTATCTCTACTCTCAAACTTTCCTGTAATACTGTACTGTTAAAAACGCACTGAAATAAAAAACCAATAAGCGTTTAAAATTAATTTAAAAATTTTTTCCTCATTCAATTAAATGTATACGTTTAGATTTTATTTAAAAAAAAATATATTGTATAACTTGAACGTCGAACGTGTCTAGTAATTTTTAATTTTTATTTATGATGGCTATACCGTTAATCCGCTGTGATATTCCTCTGAAAATCTGTCATGGTTGTCGGTTGATCTAAAGTATTTATGTATGATTTGAAACGTGTCAACGTTGAGAATATTCTTCCAGTTTTAGCTGAAGTAATTGGTTGGTAATTATGTGTCGAACAGTCTTAACAGTAGATTAGTATTTGATACTAAATTATTTGTACAATGAATTAGTGTATCATTGTGTCAATAACTGATTGTGGGCTGTCACTTGTCATCCATATTTCAAACCTATATTTTTACTGACATATCTCACGCACAAAATGTAATTCTATGACTATAACTGTCATAGTCTGAAAGATCTTTAATAAAAATAATAGCAGTCTTTAAAATACTGATTTAATGGAATCAGTTTATACCACTAGTCACTATAGAAGAACTAATTCCACGGAGAGACGATATATATATTATATGAATTATAAATGCATTTACAAAATAGTCTGTCATCATCCATCTGTTTATATTTTATTTATATAAAATTCAAGTATACCCCAATGAATTACGACCACTACAACAATCATTGATAATTGACAAAATAACAATGGGGAAGAACTCTTCAATTTTCTATAATCCGCCTGTGTACACCACTATTATAGAAGCCGATAGAATTGTTCTACATTCACATTTTCACAATATACACTGAGTTGACGTCAGTGCTACAACAAGGGCGTCACATTTTTATTTACTGATAGGTTACTCGGATTTTATCGTTCACATTTTTTCTAGATATTATAACAATGCAAATATGCAATGTTTAATCATGACGTTTTAGTCGTTTTACAAAAATTGTGTATTCAAACAACAATCTTTGTAACGTTATAAAATATTATGAGCAGGTACTGAGGACCTGAGGTACCTTTAAAGGCAAACAGACAACAGTAAAATGCTCCACCATAAGAATTTACTATAAATTAAATAATATAGCTAAGTAATCTAAATTATGTTATAATTTTTTTTTCAATTTAAATAAATTGAATTTAATATTTAGAAAAATTACTGACATGCGCTTTTAGATTATTTTATGTGCAGCGTTTGTTCGTTGGTGGCTGCAATAATAATTATGGAATAGATGAAACGTACTCTATATTATTATTGCGGTATTGCATGTATTTGCTTATTTATAAGTTATAACCTACTAGTTAGGACGGATAAAGAGATACATTTTGTGGGTGGGCACATGTCCCTCATATTTCCCTCCTACCAAATTTGTAAGACTAAATAGGCCCACTGGATTATTTTACCACGGTTAATCAAAATTCTAGTTACGCTATATTGTAATATACGAAGACTCAAAATTGTAGTTTTGATTAACAGCTAACTATATTTAAAAATAAATCTGATTAAAATTAAATATCGTCATCTACACATAATAATTATAATATAATAATATATTATAATATTATATTATTTACTATATAAACATATAGTGATAATATAGTTAGGGGCGTAGGGAAGGTAGGTACTTACTCATATAATAGTTAGATTTATATAAACAACACAAATTATATGCTATTTATAAGTATTTTAATTATTTATTATCATAATGCTTAAGTGAATTTATCCCATGTATTGTCTTTTTCTCATATAATGATTAACAATTATACATTGTACATGCAGTTCCGTGCAACGCGATTTCGCCAGTTTTACATTTTTACGAGAAAAAAAAGAAACACGAGTGTACTCTAAAAATAAGTACAATTGTACCACATGAAATATAGATGTTGATCTACATAACAATTTTCCTTCTCAATTTTACAGGCTTAGGAGTTAGGATTGACAACAAAAATCAATTGTTGGATTTGTTGAAAATTGTTTCATATTTTGAGAGTACATACTATATATAATACACTGTTTAAAATATTAATATATAAAAAACTACATATGTAAAAATGTAGCAACGTAATATTGAGTTTTTTTATTGATTTTCTAATTCTATTAAAAATTTAGTTTTAACTCTTATACATTGACCAAAATAGGTCAAGTAGATCAAAGAGTAAAACACATTTAGACCATTAGACCACACCATTAACATATATTGATTTGCCACGATGATACTTTTTATAGTATATGATTAAGGGTTATATTAAGAGTTATATAGAACATATTGTAGGTGTAGCCTGTAGATATGTAGGTACTACTCGAATAAGCTATAAGAATGTACTCGGGTGTCAGAACAAACCCTACTGAAAAATACGCCTACAGGTTATTATAAATTGGTACTTGCCACTAGTGAATGATTGTCAAATTTGTGAAAACTCAATTTGTGTTTAAAAACTGTGTGTAGTTATGTATTATAGGTAGTAGGTACTATTATATGTATCTATACATCACGATCATAAATATTATGTTCCTTTAGGGCTATAAGAGGATTGTACAGATTTCAAAGAAATGACCATAATCGGTAATTTATTGTAGTATGATTTATTGTACAATTGGACAACAGCTAGTAGTTACATACTACTTACACCCTATTATGTATAGCACCCTACCTAAACAATTTGTACCTACATATTCCGTTTTTGTAAGGATAATAATAAGGATTATGTTTTATAAAAGCTATGGGCGTTTTTAAAAATGACAAAACACAAAAGACTCGTTGAATAGAATATTACAATATACATTATTATGCACAAATCAAATATATTTTGTTATTATATAAATATGACACATAAAACGAAATACGTTCTCCCCCTGAGCGTTTTGTTGAGTTGTCAGTTGTGTCCATGTCCATAGTTCATACATTATCAAGCACACAAACTATTTTAAAATTGAATAATTGTTCTTGATTAATACGATTGTTGAATATTGATGATGACGATGATGATATCATTTGTAGCTCTTATAATTTATAGTCTTATAAGTTATAGATATAGTTATAGGTACATTGCCCTAGTGCCCTCATCCTTTTATCAGTTTTATCTACATTGCAGATCAACTTTAAGAATTTACTATAGTTACCTAGTTCATATTATTTATTGATATAATATATACCATAATATATAGATTAATAAAATAATATTGCAGGAGCAGGGAGATACGAACTATCATCAATATTATAATCAATACAATGAATTATTAAATTTTGAAAGATAATTTTTGATATTAAATTAGGCATAACATTATGTAATTATTTTATCATGGTGATTGTTATTGAATAATAGCTAATTGGAATGAACATCATCGAAGATTTAATTATAAGAGCATTGATTAATATACTAAAATAGTCAATAAATATCTACACACGAAATTTAGCGTTTATTATGTATAAAATATATTAATTATTATGACATTACCATGGTTTGGATACTTACTTGGTAATTAATACCTAAGTACAAAAAAAGTGAATAAATGCATAGATTAAATATATATAAAAATAATAATATTTATATAAATATATTTAATCTATGATAAATGTCACATCACTCACATCTTAATAAACATTTTGAAAAAAGTACATTTAAAAAAAAAAGTTATTCCTATAGATTCATTTTTAGATCCTGAGCGGAGTAATGAATGCATTGATTTTACAATGATATGTGCGGTTTTTTTTCAGCCTGTCATTACCTCTTGGGACAATAAAAATGCTTTTATTTTCAATATTGGGGGTGATTTCTTAGACCTAGTAATTTGAGAATTTAAAAATCAATAATTCCAGTTATTTTTTTATTAAAGGGGGAGGGTAGGTAATTAAGGAAAAATGAGAGTTTTCACGCAAATCCAACTTTTGACAAAATCGATTTTGTTTTTATGTGTAACTTGAAAACAAGTCATAAAAACTTGAAATTTTCAATTATTTTATCATTTTCTATTTACAATAAAAATTTTAAAAATATTTCGACAATTTTTGAGATATTTATTAACACGAAAAAATTACAATTGTTTGTTAGTTTTTTTTTATACATTTCGATAAAAAATGATTTACTTTATCAAAATTCTTGAAAATTAAATACAAAATTCATCATAGGTAATTCATGCTGAAACCATAAAATATAAAAATATCTTAAGGGTAATTAGGCACGTATACAAAAATAATTTTCACGGGGGGGTTTTCAAAATATAGCAATACAAATTGTGCCGTAACATAATAAAACTATTTTTTCCTCATTACTCGAACTTATTTGGGGGGTTTATTTTTGAATTTAAAAATATTATTTGTTGAAACTTAAAAGGTTTACGCATATTATAATAATATAATAAATAATAATATTATATTATTGTGATTTTTACTATAATATTTTACAATTATTTTAAAATATTATCTATTTTATACTTTATAAACCTATTCTTACTATTTTACGCTGTTTACAGAAAGATATGTTATTACATATTACTTAATATTAAAAGTAAATTAAATGACTTTAATAGTTAGATCAAAAGACATAATATAACAAAATATACATAGGCAAAAATCGGGGGGAGGCTTGAGGGGACTAAGCCCCCCAGAAGTTTAAAGTACAGGTCTTAGCATTATATTGGTGTAATGAGCATATATTACTTAGCCCCATAGTAATTTCAACAAATTTCCGCTTATGGAAATATATTTACATACTTATAGTGCTATAGTATAGGCTGACAGACCGTGTCTCCTCAGAATGGTTAGTCAAATTCAATGATATATCATTGATTTCAAATTTAACATACCCATAATACTATAATAGTGACCTACTCAACATTTAGCGTACAGCAGAGCGGTACCTATCACTTGCCTACCTTTTTTATAATTTGTTTACTACAAATTACTTAAAATTAGTGAGTATTGATATCAAAAATAAAAGTTGTTCGATATCACAATACATATTCATAATTTGATTAAACCACTGTAAATATTGTCCCGGTAAGTTTGTTCTGCGCTAATATGTTTTTCTATAATCATCTCGTTATTACTCAATAACCATTGTTGGTACTGACACATAGAAAAAAGATTATTATCTTTATTATTGACATTTTTGGCTCAATTTAAAAATACTTTGTACTATACATTTACATTTATTTAAAAAAGAAAATTTAATATAGTCTTTTCAAAATGTCATTAAAATTGCCTAAATCATACCCCTTAATAGGTGTGAAGCGTTCCTATAACATGTTCTACAAAATATACATACCTATCGTAATACATATGATACATTATTTTACTACTATACTCTATACCAGTGGTTCTCAATCTTTTTAGTACCGCGGCCCAAATTTACCCCGAAAAATCTTTCGCGACCCACATGGTTTCACTTTTCAAAAAGTAGTTATAAAAAACAAAATTTGTATTATATAAATATGTATAAATTTGTAATATATATTTAGTATTTTATAGGTTTATAATCAATTTATTTTTATAAATGTATTTTTAATAATGAGGTGTATGCGAAATGTGTGCTTGTTTTCTGTTATGGTTAATAACAGCATTGATATCATAATTCAAAAAATTGTTCGCGACCCACGAAAAATTGACTGACGACCCACACTTTAAGAAACGCTGCTCTATACAGAAATGTTGTACCTGAGTTCCATCTCAATATTGTCAATGGGAACTCAATAATCTTCTTTTATAAATGTACTAGATACATACTAATTATGTCTATCCATACAACATAATTTAAAATAGTATATGCTAATGTGCTATCGCTATAAATTTTTTTAAAAAATTATTTTGAATACAAATCATTTATTAAAATGTATAAAATTATTTAAAAATGTTCAGCTTGAGTTTTATGATTTTGTTTTCTTTCGGAGAGGCCAGGGAAGTCAAGTGTTATTGTGTCTCGTTTGGTCCCATTTAATTCAATATTATTTATCCCTTTTAACAATTTAGCAGTATATTTATTAATCATTAAGATAAAAAGTACATTAATATACTCAAAACATTTTTTTATTCTATTTTAAATATAAATTTATTGTTTTCAGTGTTTAGTATATTGTTGCCTTGTTCCGGAAACAGATCAGGCATTGCTAGTTTCAACATACGGTTATTAATACGAAACAGAAAAGGCCGTGCTCTACCTGATACACCATTAAAAGTGAAACTCAGAAAAGAGTGTATGGTTAGAGGTACAAGTAAAAGTACAAGTAAGAAAACATGCTATGCCCTCATTCAAATGTAATTACTCAATAATACTATTTTCATTCTTATTTAGCTTTATAAATTTATAATATGTATCACTTTTTAGCTGCAAAAGTATTTAAAATTAAAAACACATGTAGGTAACTGCACTGTTATTTGCTGAATAATACCCTAGTTTAATCAGCATAATCACCTTCGCCTACTCGTATACAATAATTACATCTGTAGAAACTTGAAGGAGAGAAGAAATATTTATGATAGAATATTGTTCTTTAGATAAAATGTCCAATTATCTAATTTTATCTTTTTCAAAGAAATTTCTATAGTGAAAATTTAAAAATAATTATAAGGAATGAAAAATTACATCAATTAACATTGTACGTGATAATTTACATTTAGTACATTAAAAATAACATATACCTAACTAGGGTTTGGAACTTGTTATACTTAAAATTATCAAATTATGCAGCTAACTTTTTATTTTGTTTTTAAAAACACATATTATAACTATAAGAATACAAATTTAGAAACTATATAGGTACATAATAAAAATCGTGATTAAAACAAATTGATTACAATTTATAAAAGCATTGGTTAAGTATATGTCCTGGGTTAATAAGAAATAACATTAACGCTTGATATAATATGATCAGTTAACTATAATTAATGAACAAACACGTTCTGCTTTTCATTTTGTCGTACAATTTAGGTTTTATCACAACAATAGAATAGAATAGAATTGTTGATAAAAAGGTTGATTCTTAAGTGACACAGAAACTATCGTAAACAAATATACCAATCAGATACGACAGACTATGACCTTATTTTATTTAAAAAAATGTTTTTGAATTTTTCCCGACAATTTTACATACTGTACAAATTTAAACTTAGTATTTAGTTTTGCTATTTTATAAAACCAATTTATAACTCACTTAGAAATAATCTACAACCACTACAAAACATTCAAATGCAAGAAGTCCCAAACCCTACATAATATAACCTTCAGTGATTTTTCTTTTATAGTTTTGAATTTTGAATTTATACAATTACTTAATGAAATAATTTATTAGTTATTTCATAACAGCCAATATTTATTTTTTAGAATGTTATTACCCAATTTATTAATCATAAAATAATGTTAATAATTATTTTTAAAGGTTTAGATTTAGTATGTGATAAAAAATGTGAGAATAATGGTTGGTGCAATGCAGATAAAATATGTCAGTGCCCTGAAGGGTACATGGGACAGTACTGCAAAACAGCATTATGCTATCCACAGTGTATGAATAATGGTACATGTGTGGCACCAGGTGTCTGTCGATGTCCACTAGGTTTTCAAGGACCACATTGTGAAGGAGGTAATAGTTTTAACCAATTAATATAAATATTTATTCTTTAAACACATTTATATATATATATATTTTAAACACTTAATCATAATTATAATATGATTTCATATAGACAAAAACTTCACACTCTTTTTGCTATTTCAATAGCTACTTTGCAACCAGTTTTAATGACTTTTGTTAATGAATCATAACATGGAGCTTGCTCAGCTCCGTGATCAATACCACAGTCATGATGTTCTTGTTCTTCATCCCTAAACTTTTTAATAGTTTCAAGAAGCTCTTTATCGGCTTCGGGATCATCCATCAGATCTCTTAGTTGATCATTATAATGCTCTACAATAACGGTTTCTACAGCAACAGTACAAGCCATAGCAGCTTTAGGACCCATAAGTGCTGTACCTATAAATACCATTTTTATATTAATTTAATTTAATTATTTTTTTCTAATAATATTTACCAGCTCCAAGTACATAGCCAGCACAATGCCATAAAGGAAATAGCAATGATGGTCGCGCTCTATTTTTGATTATAAGCTGTTCAAACTTGTTTCTATGTAATTTTTCTTGTTCCCACATTTCTTTAATCTTTGGACCTACACTACTATTTCCTAGTAATAAAAATAAGAACAAATAATAAATTTAATTAAGTATAATTGATAACATACATACAATGAATAATTTATTTTTTAACATACCTAATACTGCCATCTGTCCTGCATATATACGATCAGCTCCCAGTTCTCCAGCATGATTAACTCTTATGAGACTATCTAATTTTTTGTTAGCACCATGTAATCCTCTTTGGAAAATAATTCTAGAAAATGTCATTTTTGGTACAACCATTTTCATTTTGCTCTTATTAAAAGCCTATAATCAAAAATAATATGAAAAACAAAACTTATTAATCATATTTAAATACAATTTACAGGTATTTGTGCAGAAAAGTGTTTAAATGGTGGAAAATGTATACAAAAAGATACATGTCAATGTCCTAAGGGATTCTATGGCTTACGATGTGAATATTGTAAGTATTTCTTGTTTGAAAAATGATTAATTCTAATAGATAATCAACATTTTTAGCTAAGTGTATTATACCATGTTTAAATGGTGGAAAATGTAAAGGAGTGAACAAATGTAGATGTATATTTGGTTTTCAAGGAGACCATTGTGAAATTGGTCAACCAATAAAGCAATATTATAATTGTAAGCGACCTTGTCGTCATGGATATTGTACAGCAAATAGAACCTGTCGATGTCAACAAGGATGGTTTGGAAAATTTTGCCAGAGAAGTAAATTTTATAGTTATTTATTTAAATTAACTTTGTTAATTTTTTTATTTTTTTATTTAGAAATACTAAAGCCAAAACATGATAATCATAGGCCTGAATATCCGCATTCTTGTGAAGACGATGACGATGATATGGATGATTATGATGAAGTGCCCAAAAGTCATCATAGATGGCATTGACTGTTCTCAATTAGTATGAAATTTTAAGTGTTAAAAAATGTATAAATAAATGATCTGTGATTTGTAAAGTATAATTAAAATATAAATTTATTGAGATTTATGTGCTTAGGTTAATGACAACTAACCAATAAAATAAGTTACTAAAATTGTTCTATACCATAATCAAATATAAACACCTATAACAAAAAAAAAAATACACTACTTATCTATGGACAATAATTATATTGTAATGAAATTATTTAATTACACTTTTCTAGTGTCTGATGTATATATTAATAAATTATCGATCTATCAAATTGAAACAGTTTAAATATTTATCTCCCTAAGTGTAATTAATAAATACTATTCAGTATTGAACTAGTTGATTATACGTTTCTATTGTTTCTAATAATGACCACCATCGTTATCATTTAGATTTTGATGTGGCATACACCCAAAACTAATAATCAACGTTTCAATCGGACAGCATGTCTGAATTGTTTTTAGTCATTACATGAAATGTGAATAAATAAATAGAACGCAGAAATACTCGAGTCTATCGAACAAATGGTAAATCGAGAGACGACGGCGGGTTACCCGACACTCGAGAAGAACCCGAACCCCAAAGGTAACAGTACTCTACATTTGATTTCGAAATTTGGCGGGTGAAAGAAAACCGAGAATGAGGTGCTTTACCGGTAGATGGCGGGGCGCGCGCACCAATGGCGTACGGCTAGCGACAAAATGTCTTCTGGCTACCGCGGCTCAGCACTTGACGCGCGCAAAACTAGTAACCACCGATACGTACGGGTCCGCACGGCCAATTGACGAGGACGCGCGCGCGTGTTTTCGCCTTGCACACGCACACACACACACACCGTCGTTTGGACGTCGAAACGACAATTAGACGGGAAAAACGATTCGGTTTTCGAGGATCAGGCGAACGGTTTTTCGCGGACGACACGGCCGTACTGGTGCGGGAACGGTCTCGAGTGGCGCGACGTGTCGCCGGGGCGGCGAAGTATCCGAAAGTGACGTGAACGGGTCGGTGCGCAGACGCGTATTTAATTGCGAAGACGACGACAACGCCGACGTCTACTACTATAAAAACTGTTATCGTGATAAACACAATAATAATATTATTATTATTACTATTATTATTATACCACTATTATTATAATTATTATTATATACCTTTGAGCGCGGTATACAAATCACGATACCATTGAAATAATATTATAAATCATACAATACGAGCGTATCGTATACACAATATTATTAATATTATAAATACATATACATATATTATACGGTCTCGAGGGATACTGTGTGGGAGCGCAGAGATAATCGCCAATCGGCCGTATCGTAGAGCAGCTATAGTCGAATCGCACGGCACGGCCCCGGGACGGCGACGACGACTGCTGCTGCTACGAGTTACGACGGTAGACGACGACGGCAGAACAACCAAAATGGCGACTACGACGACGACGACATCGATCGGCCGGACGGACGGGGCCGATCGATAACAACGCGCCGCCCGCGTCCCCGTGACGTGCGTGTGTTCCACGGTATAATACACACGTACACCATTACACGATATTAACCATAATATTATAGACGAAATAATTAAACGCATACAATGTCATATCACATTATATAGGTATACGCGGCGGGTTTTTTTTCTATAGTCGTTGCATCACAGTATTCCTTCTTTTCTGTTCGCGTTACGTACCCCGTGACCGTTGTTTTCCGTCCGTGTGCGTCCTCGAACGGGGCCGTTTCAAAGGCGCCGCGCCGCTGAAAAAGACGCGGTCGGCAGCGAGCCGGAGACGTCGACGACGGTTTTTCGCGCGCGCCGCGTACGGGCGATGGACTCAGCCGACACGGGCACTGCCGACGCTGCCGCCGCCGCCGCCGCCGTCGTGGTCGACGCCGACGCCGCAGCCGTAGCCGCCGTTCTCCCGTCACGCAGGTGCGTACGCAGCCGTACTCTGGTAATATTATCATTATCGTCACCATCGGTGTGTCGCGTCGATTTTAATGGCACAACAACGACGCCCCACACCGTGTCACTTGGGCCGAATATTTTTTTTCCCGTCTGCCCGCGGGAACGTCTCGTCTCGCGCGGACGACCACTCGGCACGACTGTCTAGCCGGAGGGTCCCCCCCGAGCTCGGACCGGTCGCCGCAGTTCTGTTTTCCGTTACCTTCTCTCGCGGTATCGTCTAATCGACGCGGCACACGCACGAACAACACATGACACATACTGCGGCGGCGGCGGCGGTGGCGGTGCTCCTCTAGGAAATCCGTTGACGCCGACGCCGCCACGACGTTGTTGTTGCTGCGCCTTAGGAGTTGCGCCCGGCATAATATTATTATTATTATAATGTACATGTGTGTGCCGTCGTGCACCGCGACAGTAATACACGTCGTAGTAGTAGTAGTAATAGTAGTAGTAGTAGCAGTAGTACTAGTATAGTAGTAAACTAGTAATGACTATATATAGTAGTTGTACGGTTGTAGGCGGTCATACTTGTCGTACTAGTAATAGGAGCTATGGTACGTGGTGGTGGCATTAACCCGACAGTCATTGCAGTTGTAATTTAGGGGGAGCAGGTCCGCGGTTAGTACGGTTTTTCTGCTGAGAAAGCTGTACGCACCTCTCCGGTTTTTCGCACCGTCGAGCCCCCCCTCCCCCAATAATGTAATACTTTGTTTTTGGATTTGAAATTTTTAGCCGTTTCTCAGATTTTCGTGCAAGCGTGTGTTGTACCCCCTCGACGACGATGTCGTCGCTAGACATACCCCCCGGTCATGAGAAGTGATTATTCGTTAAAAAATTTGTTTTCAAAATTCCCCGAGATACGTCGACGGTGTTTTCGGATTTGGTCTTTTCTCTCGTCGCCCCCGCTAATATCGTGTTTGTAATACAATTTTTACTATTTCATTCGGTTTAATCCTATCGAATTTCGAAACCGACACCTTATCTAATATTAACGTTATTATGACATAATTTTCGCTGTAGTCCGGTTTCCTTTGTCCCGCCACTTATCATTCATGCGTAGCGTTTGTTTACTCCGTTATCTCGGAAGTACTCGTACACAACAACATTGTTCGTTGTGAGTCGTGTTGACGACTGAGTTAGCTCCTATGAATTGGCATAAAACATATTTCATGATTAACATGCTGCGAGTTTCAAAATTATCTATATTATAATTATTATCTCAATGTCGAGATGCTCTAACATTTTACAGAAAAAAATTCCCAAGCATACGAATGAGTACTATTTTTATTATCGGTTGTTCCTATCATTCCTATCTACAATTTTAGTATGGTTACCAATCGCCTGTGCCCAGTACCTATCGCTGGATATCCACCGTTTGCGAGTGGTAATTAGATATGCCATATGCATTCCAAAATATTCAAAACTGTTTTATTTTAAGTTGTAATAATGGATTAAAATTATTTTATCTTTATTCGTGTTCGTAACAAAATGTATAATCAATTTTGGAAATTGACTATATTCATAGGTATGGAGAAATTATCAAATTGTTGTTTCATGGGAAACCTTTACAGTTCATTTACATGTATATTATGTGGTTTAAACCGACATTAAATAAAATTCATAATTAAGGAGATTTTTTTAGTTGTATTAATTATCATTAAATTATATCTTAACATAGTTATTTAATGATAACCTATTAATTTCCAAATTATTTGCTCTTATCAGCAATTCAGTAATTCAGATTATCATAACTTTGTTTACGTTTGATGATAATAATTTACTCATATAGCAATAGCCTACTTCAAATATTTTACTAAGTCTATTTTTTAAGCTATTAAAATAGTTTATATATAAAAATCGTGAAGAATTCAGACTTACTCAAATATTTTGTTTTGTTTTACAATAAATTTATTATTTATTAAATTTGTTATCACATTAGGAAATACTGTTGATAGCCTGATGCAGGAATATCCTTAACTAGGTTGTAGATAAGAATAGTTGGGATTAAATTAAATCTTTTAAACAATAGATGTTATCTGATTTTTAGTTGTTTAAGTTGTTATTAGTTATTTTAACTAAATGTATTATTTATGTAATTTTGATTTTATTAGAAAAAAAATTTTTTGTTTTCATCTTACGATTCATTTTGTATTAGTTGTTTGTATAAATATTGTTAATATGTTACAAGTGAAATATTAATCCTATTGTACTATAATTACTAATTGTTTTTTTCAACCTTTAATTATAATAATAATATACAATTTTTTAATTTACTATCATGATTATTATGGCAATTTTTGTTATTTTATATGAGTGGGTAAGAAAAGTTTATTATATTACTTTTAAACATAATTTTAATGTCAAAACATTGTTTAATTACAATTTTAAACAACAATTTCTAAGAGTTTTGAAACTTAAATTATATAGGTAATAATTGTTTTCAACTAAACAACCGTAGGTTATCCTGTTTTGAAGTGTTCATCAATTTTATAAATAGAAATTAGATAATCTATAAATGTATAAAAATATGTTAATTTGTATAAATATTGAAATAGGTACTTACTTATATATTTGTGACTCATCTGTCAAATATATTTGTTATTTGATTATAGCTCATAATTGTGATAAATGCATTAATTAAAAACATATTAAGTTTATTAATATTTTTGTTTTATAGACTATTCAATTTGGATTTCAACCAGACATTTCATTTCATCGGAAATTAAAATTGTCCAAGTCTTAGGATTTTAATTGAATATTTGACTGAATTTTTAACTTGTAAGATCTTGAAATATCTAATATTCTATTTGAATTATTAATAAATGATTTATTAAAATATTATGTATAGGTCATTTTTAAGATAAACTATTATTATGATGGATCGTAGTGGAAATGATATGAACATGACTGGAGACAGCGATCTAGACGATGATGGGTGTTTATCATCTGATGACTGCGACGGAGACTCTAACCAGAGTAAAAGTGATTTGATGTCTGCAGCAATGGGAGATGATGTAACTGCACAACTTGCCGCAGCAGGTTAGCTTAATGTTTTGTTAATATTTGTGTTTACTGTTTTAACAATTTGCACTTTTCATTATTAGGGCTGGGAATATTATTCTCAAAAAAAGCCTTATTTTCTATAAAATTTAAAATAATGCACCTATAAAATGTATTTACAGTTTTTAATTTAAACAAGTTTTGAACCCAAAAATATTTTTATTAAATTTAAAAAAAAATTCAGGGTTGCACAATTTAAATTTAAATTCTTCTACATATATTTTTAATCTGAAAAAAGAATTCTCAATTTACCTTTTATTCTCTAATAACCTTTATAAATTGAAAATTCTCAAAAAACTTCTTATTCTGATTCAAAAATATATGAAGTGTATAATATAAATCAAGCATTATATAACTAGCTTTGAAAAAATCCAAAGTATATCGATTTCCCAGCTCTAATTATTATTACTGTTATTATTATTTATTATTCACTGCTTCTTTTTAACACTAGATAATCTTAACATACAATACTCAATAATATAACTATACAAATAATTAGAACAATAGACATTGACTTTATGTTGTTATTTTTTATTTTCATAGTTTTGTTAACATATTATTTTAATTTTAAATATAGAACAATTAAAAAATGGTTCAATTTTGTAATTATTATGCATGTTTTGTCTTTATTTTGTTTTGCACTATTTTTTTTTTTTTTTGTTTTGCGTGTGTGTGTTTGTGTTTGGCTGGTAGAAAAACGCAATAGCGGATCGTCGAACACTAGGGGTCTTTGTTATGGTTTGTGTCGATCAGGACCCGTTGGAATGGCTGCTGCTGCTGCAATTGTGTCATCGAAAAAGCGCAAAAGACCACATTCATTTGAGACCAATCCATCCATTCGAAAACGACAGCACAATCGGTTACTACGTAAACTCAAAGTGAGTTTTTAATATTAAAATATACAAATTGAATGTATACATTTTAAATTTCGCTTTCAAGGTTACCATTGATGAGTTTGCTACCAGAGTTGGTCAACAAGCAATTGTATTAGTAGCTACACCTGGAAAGGAAACCACAGGTTTTAAATGCTTTGGTGCAAAACCTTTAGAAGATGTCGTAAGTACATTTAGATTTATATTGAAAAACATATTTAAATTAATATTGTAAATCATTTATATCTGAAGGTAAAAAATTTACGTGCCACTATTATGGACCAACTGGATACTGCATTAGCACAACATGCACCACCACCTATTCCAGATGACCCTACTCTTTATGAACTACCACCACTCATTCTTGATGGAATTCCAACTCCGGTTGAAAAAATGACCCAGGCTCAATTAAGAGCTTTTATACCTTTAATGTTGAAGTATTCCACTGGTAAGATTATTTGGATATTAAAAATAAAATCTATTCTAAGATTCACATTAAAATGAAAATTGGATGTTATAGATGTTAGAAGGATCAAAACTTTTTATTGCCATAGGTTTCATATGAATATACAAATACATACTGATACGAGTATATTATTTCTTGATTTTAATTTATGTACATAAACACAAGGCTACAGAAGTTCATATTTTACATTATCTAAATTTACAGTTATGATTTGAATAATTTGATTCAGTCGACCTACCTAACTATTATCAGAGCCAAATTTAAATTATTAGAGTCATAAGAAAATTCACATTTATTTATAAACAAATAAAAAATAAAAATAATTAATTCAATTTGAATACCAGTACAATACTTTTTTTTTTTTTTAATATTGCATCAAAAAATTGATTTGATTTGTTCAATTGAAATTTGAGTTTCATTATTGTTGTTTTATACTTAATTATAATAATTGATTTTATTTTATTTATCAGGTAGAGGGAAACCTGGTTGGGGCAGAGAAAGTACTAGACCACCTTGGTGGCCCAATGAACTACCTTGGGCAAATGTTAGAATGGATGCTCGATGTGAAGATGAGAAACAAAAAGTAGGTAATTATTAATAGAATTGTTGAATCATTTTTTAATATTCATTGTATTATTAGATTTCTTGGACACGAGCATTACGACAGATAGTTATAAACTGTTATAAATACCATGGTCGAGAAGACTTATTGCCTACATTTTGCGAAGAAGACGAAGCAAAAACAATTGTTAATAATGTTGCAAGTCAATCAATTGTTACTTCTGTGCTCAAATTCAATCCAAAAGCAACTAGTATTGAAGCACGAAATTCACCAGATGCACAGGAACAACAACAACAACAGCAACTCACCCAGGTTAAATTTGAAATTTATTCAAAAATATTTAAAAAAATATTTACAACGAACATTTTTGATAGGTACAGTATTCTCCGGCGTTCCTTCATTCAATTAGTAATGTTGATGGGTCAATGTCCATATTTCATGTTGATCCAAATAATCCAATAATTACATTACCTGATGGAACTCAGGCTCATGTTCAAGGAGTTGTAAGTATTGTTTTGACAAATTAAAAATTAGTTATAAAATGTTGATCATTTACATATTTGTATATATTTTTTATATAGATAAATGCTTCACAAGGACCAAATGGCCATACAGTTCATTCTGTTCATACCCTTGGCGAAGGCCAAAATCAAGATGGTGTAACTGTAGATATATTAAATAATGTACCTGAGGCCACATTAAATCAAGACGGTCAAATAATTATTACTGGTGAAGATGGACAAGGTAAATATGCTTATATGTTTATAAAAAAAAAAGTTATTAAAATAATTTTGATCTTAACAAAATTTGTATTAAGTTGAATAAAATTATAATTGAACAGTATAAAAATAATTGTTTTAATAGCTATACATATTTTATAAAATATAAATCTTATTATGAAATATACTTATAGAATATTAGATTACAATTAAACTAATAAAGTTAAATACGTTTAAAAAAAAGAACTTTAAATTACCCCTTTCCTATTGAGTTAGATTCTTTCAAATAAATTATTGTCCAGTAATCCAAATTAGATATTTAATTCTAGTGTTAGTTAAGTTAATACTTTTAATATTGATTTATTGTGTTTTTTTTAAATGTTATCTATATTTTGGATATTTGTTACCTTTGTTACTTATCATATCATGCACCTAAGTTATTTGGATAATATAATATATATTATATATTTTCATTTAGTTTTCCATGCTGATTTATTATTAATTAAGGTGTCTGAGCCAACACATTATTATTAGTATATAAACCTACATTTCAGAAAAAAACTAATTCCTAATTAAATGGTCAGATTCTAATGATTTTTATTTTCAAAAGTTATAACAAACATCTGTTTATATCATACATTTATTAGTGTTTTAAAATATATTTTGCTAGTATTATTATTTAAACAGAGTTTAAACTTAATTAAAAAAATGAAATCTAATGTGACTTAAACAAAGTTTTTCTCACTCAAATTAAAAAAGTCATCATCATCTGACTTCTACGAAATTTGGGTGATTGAACTTATTGTATAGCAGCCATGCTATGTATCTAATAAGGATAACATAGAATTTAGTCCAATTTATTATTCTAATATGTTTGAATTGAGTCCATTGAATCTAGCACAGTATACTTAATACTTAACGATAAAAGTATATTTATAAATGACTCGATGGTTCATATTCAAGAATATCATTGTCCCCCAATAATTTGTGAATATATAATTTATTACAAGTGCAATATCATAGAGTGTATATTAAGTAAAAGAAAAAAACAATTTTTATAATTAATGGGTTTAAGTTTTGATTTTAAAAAAAAGTTTACTTAATAAAGTAATAAAAGTGCTTAATAAACGAAAAATTAGTAACTGTATTAAAAAGAAAACTCAATTCAATTAACCAACAAATATTTTTTGAATTTAATTCCGTCAACCCAAAAGTATTTCTGGGACTCAATTCACGTATTCTATTACTGTCTAGAAATTGCCTTAATGAATAGCTGCCTTGAACGATATTATTATATTAAATCATAACAATAATAAATAATAATTAACATTCTATATTACTCAAACTATTATTTTTATTTATTAATGATTATTTAATAATATGTACAGTGTTGTATTTTCAGTATCAAGCATGATAACAGTCCCTGTAAGTACTTCATTATACCAAAGTGTTTGTCAACAAATAAGTGAAGGAAGCATACAGGTACAGTTTTCTAGTATACAAATAAAATAAATAAAATATTACCTTTGACAATTGTTATTTTATTTAGGTTGTCACACCAGTTATGCATCATATGCCCAAGTCAGAGCCCGGTGGTGGGATGGATTCCTCAAATTGTGAAGTAGAAACCATTAATGTACCACATCAATTGGTTGCCATCACCGGGCAAAATGGCGAACAAGTGTTGCAGTTGATCTCATTAAAGGATAACAAGCTGATCAATGCTACAGTTGGCGAAATTAAAGAAGAAGGCGCAAACATGTCTAATTCGGACCAATGAGAACAACTTCAACATTACCTGTGCTTTGATGACCTTGGCAAATAAATTTTAATTAATATAGGGTAATGATTGTCGGTATTTTTAATTCTTAAATGTATAATATATGTGCGTGTGATCTAATGATGGTATATACTTATGTATATTCCTTGTTATTCTGCCCACAAACCTGTGTACAAATATACTATATATTTTTATCACTTCCATTTGGTCCAGATAATTTACTCATTAAAAATATTGAGTAAATTATCTTTCTATACATTTTTAAATGTTGTTATAATAATGTAATTTTGTTCTTGGTTTAAAATTTCTTAGAAGTTTTTATTATACATAACTCTAGTGTTTGGGATTTTCTATTTGTAGAAAAATAAAAGTTAGTAAAAAATACAGTGAAATACTATTTTAAGCCTAATTTAATTAACCTGTTAAGCAGTTTAAGCCTGACTTAATTGACCATTTTGGAAATTTGAGCATTTAAAGTTTTAAAAAAAATTAAAGTCATACATTTTTGTGTGGCCATGACTCTAAACCTAGTCAATATGTTAGTCTTGTACACAATATTACAGAAGTTTAAGTTTTTGTTTATTTGTTTAAGAAAAATATTCTCGTCCTAGATTTTTAGATGTTTTTATTTTTATGTGGGTTGTATTTTCTTGTAAACTGTTTTTTTTTTTTTTATGTTATTTGTCACCTTCACAGACATTGATGTTAAAAAAGTGCAATTCTGTAAAAAAAAAAATACCAATTTTAAATTTAATTTTTTTGTTTCCACATTGTTGATATTGTTTATTTCAGTGTACTTGCCTGATATATATTTATGTATATGTCATGTATGTTCATGTATTTGTCTATTATATTATATAATTGTAAATATATAATATGTATATATAATATATGACTTATAAGTTAAGCTTGTTTACACTTTTTTCTTTTTTAATTGTGTACATTTTGTAATTAATTTGATGTGAAATCTTCATAAGCAAATTTTCTGATTACTTATTTATTTTAGGTTATTAGATAATGTTATACAATACTATGTACCTATTGAAATAGATAATTGTTGTGTGCTGTTATCAAACATGAAACAGTACATTTATTATTATCTGAAAAAAATTGTTTTACTTTTTTTAATCTCTTTTAATGATATGCCTAATCATCATTCTTCTCATATCCTTAATGATAAAATTGTTCAAGATATTTAAAAATACATTGTTTATTCTTGTTAATTTTAACTACTATTGAAATATTTAGTTCTAAAAAGTTTTGATTAATAAGATAAAAGGTTATTACCTAATAATTGTGTAGATCTCCAACCTATTGCCTAAAGTCTATCACTTTTCAAACTGGTCTTCCAAACTAAATTATATTTAAAAAAATGTATTAGTTTTGAATAAATTAATGAAAACTAAATAGGAACTACTCAATTAAAAGATTTTTATTAATTTACAGTTATTAACAATTTAAATATTAAACAATCTGTTGATATGTTATTATAATATATATCTGCATCAGTCACTAATTGTTATGTTAATGACCAACATACGACGGTATAAGACCAAAAAGATTGTATATTAAGCAACTGCATATTCAAAATCTGATTTGACAACTATCGTATACATTTAGGTATAATTGTAAGAATTAAGGAATAAAGATGTATAGTATCTGTATGAGAATTGGTATATTTTAAAATTCTTTTAAGCTTTAATCGTAGTCTGTTATTAATTTATTATTAATATTTTATTTTTTTAAATACACGGACTAACGATCAAACGAGTTATACCCACTTGGTCAGAATATTTCAAATTTCAATACTGTGTGAATCACACCCAGTAAGGCTGTTACACGATATTTGATTGAAATAGACCGTTATTGTGAATTTAAAATTAATTTTATTCGCTTATTAAATATGTGTATTTGTACTTCGTTATTATCATTTATCAAAATGGGACCTATATAAAATCCATTTGAAAAATTGTTTATACTAGTCGCCTAACGTTTTTTTATTTTTGTACGTACAAAACTGATGTAAATATATCGCAGTACCTACCTATGTAATAATAACGAGTTTTCGATCGTATGCAACGGGTGAAAGTATACAAAATATATATAATAATAGGTACTATATGACAATATACCTACCTACCTATTTTAATAGTTGTTCAACAATAACAAAACGAATTGCCAAACTGCCGATATCCGGGTACTAGACTATTTCATAATAGTAGCAGTAGTAGTGTAATAGCCAGTGAATATATTATAAGGGTAGGTAGTTAGTATTAGTTACTGGCTTTACTGCTGTCGGGTTGGGTAAACGTGCAACACATCGCAGTTGCAAGTAGGGACTGCAGCGATACGGAGTTAGCCAACAAAGTATAACAATATACCTACCTACTATTACAGTATTACTACACAATAAATGCGAGTATGATAATGTACACATTGGATGTAACATGTAGAAAAACGAAAAGTCACGGTATATAAAAGGTATACGCGTTGCTGGGGTAATAAATATTGGCCCGAGCGCTCGACCCTTCAGCGTATTATTTAGTATTATACGACGCATTATGATGCATCTATATTCCCATGACAAAATCTATTTTGTCATGTATATTCCATCATATTATTATATTAAAGCAATGTCGCCGGTCCCGTTTCGAAATATACAATCCTTTTAAATCTCCTTCGTAATTTCCCGTACACGGGCTACTGCGGACTGCAGTAGTGGTCATAGCGTAGCTCCGTAGCATCATCAACTATATTACTGAGGATAACCTCTATAATCCCGGGGGGAGGAAGGGTGGCGTCGTACAGCGTATTACAAAACGAGAGCGTATTATTCACAATACTATAGGTAAGTGTGTAGGTAATTACATTCTAAAAGACGTGCGTTAACGTACGAAGACTGTTAATCGACAAGTCCGACGAAGGATTGCTCGTCAGACGGAACCGCGCGAGATAATATTATTATTTATTAAGATGTACAAATCTATTTAGATGAATACAATTACTGCTACTAAAATACAGTAAATATTTAGGTTTACCACCGCATCAAATTGTTGGCCCCTGCGTGTATAGGTACAACTGCGAATATTAAATATTTTTGCGAGTCCAGTACAACATTTACCAAACATTTTTCATGTAAAATAACCGTTTTTTAAGTTTTTGATCCTATAGCAACTACCTAAATGGCTATATAGTACTTAAGACTTAACACTACATCCAATACACATACTCATCTAAGTATAATATCATTTTTTATTGGTTGAATGGTCGATGCACTAATATTTTAAGGAATGTTTTTGGTAAATTATTTCATTAATAACAGAAAAGAATGTAGGTAGTAAAATGCCATTGCTCGACAAAACCAGTTTTAATAGGTACTAAACATAATTATAATATTGTATAGACTAGGTAGCGTGACTCGTTCCTTATAAAATCGACTTTCCGTTTTTACCTAGTATTGCTAGGGTAGACACATTTTAGTATTTTACTATTTTAGCATAAGTATACACACGTATTTATTTGTAAGCATTTATCACTTTTAGGTACTTATGGTTTTTTGTTTCGATAAAATATGTCGCGGTGCTTGGTTGTAAATAAATACAAAATGATAAATTATAGTTTATTTTAAACACAATTATTATAAAACATAAAAAATCAATATCTATTTAAAATTCGAAATTCTTTTCCTTGTCCAATTAAAAATTTAAAAACCAAGTTAAGTGCTTACTTTATAATAATCTGATCTGATAATTCTCAAGGTGTTTAAATGCTATAATTTATAAATTATCAAGTATCTGGAATCTATATCTAATTTTGGTTTCAATCCTCCTATAATAAAAAAAGTTTAGAAATTACTTACCTGAATATTGCTATCAGAAATCCAGAAATTATAAAAAAAATATAAAACAATCTAAGACCCGCAGATAGATAGTTCAGTTAGTATTGGTTTTTAGACTGTAGCAAGAATCATCCATTATTATTTATTTGACATCAAACTATTTTGTAATTAATTTATTCGGTATTTAATTGGGAGCAATATTGCAATAATCAATATTCAATGTTATTTATATACAACATAATATATATTTAATTGGGTAAATGTAAATATGAAATAAACTATATTATATTTCGAGGATAAAATAATAGATCCGATATTAAAAAAAAATATTCCCACGCTTTTGGATGGTAAAAACTAAAAACACGACATCGATGTATATTTTATACTTAATTTATCAAGTTTTAATTCGTGATGATGAATTAAAACTTCTATACGTATATTATGAATTTTACTTAAAGGTCCAAAGATACTTAAAAAAAAATGTAGATTCATTTTAAGATATTACATATTTATACTATAAACCAATTCACACTATTTTACGGTAAGGTGTGTTGAGTAATAACTCAAAATATATTAATACAAGCAGACAGCAGTTAATATTATATTATAGATTATACCTATTTATTTTATTTATATTATTATATAATAAATTCAATGTTTTCAACAATAGTTTAATCAGCCTACCGTAATATACTAATAGTAAAATAAACTACTTTAATATTAATAATATTAAAAAACATATCATATAATGTAACGTACTTAGTGAATAAACTGAGTCTTTGCTCAGAATCGTTTTTCGAATACAATTATATGATATATCATTGAATACAAATTTAACACATCGATGTGATTACTCACTCAACACCTACTGTACTGCGCAGAACAATACCCACTTATCACCTTTTTCTTCTAATAAAGTCGATAAAAAAATATGTTTGATTCAAAATCTTGAAAATTTAACTCAAGGTTCTTCAAATAATATTTATTTGTATGGAATTTAAAATCTCTTTTTATTTTAATGTAGAAATGAAATTATATACTACCTCTATTGATGACAATTTATAATTGATTTCAAATGTTATTACTTATTCCACAATAGCTCATTATTGGCACAATCCTAGTATGTCAAGTTGATCAAAGCAAAACAACGCCCGAAATTCCGGTTTCTATATCCTGTCTGGCATTTTATAACTAAAAAATAAAAATATTTAATTTAATTAAGTATGACAGTTTTGCGTGGTCTTTATTATGAACAGTTTTAAAAACACGCAAACAATATTGGGTGTGGTTTTGTACGAAAATAATAAATTGGTTAAGTATAACTTTAGAAATAATAAAAATTAACAGTGTATCGGGGAATGAGAAATTATGTTTTTATATACCTACCTGAAATCAAAAATTCTAAATATTGTTGCTAATTTACTATGTATATTTGTGAAAAAAAGTTACATTTATATACTTATGAGGTTACTTACGTGTGTGAAGCCTCTGCTCTACTTTGTCTAAATTTCTCCATGTAAATTGTAAGTTGAAGAGTTTAATTGTAAGCTATTGTTAGTTTTCCGGTATTCCCCCTCAGTTAATTATGGTTTAGAATCGATGAACTTATAAATCCTTAAAATTTACTTAAAATTACTATATTTTTTAACTCTACAACTGACAATTTAAAATAATATTAGGGGAGAAGAAGGATGTCAACTAAATATATTACTTATACTGATTGTACTTTTATTAATTATTCAATGTTCAATAGAACCTGTACAAATATATTATAATTATAATAATATAATAAAGCTTTATTATTGCCTATAGTAGTTAAGTAAGTATATTAAGTTATGAAAAATTAAAATTAAAAAAAAAACTAGTTATATAGGTTTAGTAATATTGACAATAGGTAGGTAGTATTTTTTATATAATAATAATGAATAATGAATGACAAATACATGAATCTTCAAGACTAAACATCACATAAGTACAAAAATGAATAATATTTTGGATGTTAAACTAAACAAATAAAAAATAAGTACCTATTAATTATAGTAATAAATATGTTCTTATTAAATAGTGTTGGATGACATATATATTTTAATTTTTAATTTTTATACTACAGTAATTTTGACACTATTCTCACGTAAGGTATCCTTCATAATAGCTTAATTTTATGTTCTTAATTTACAGAATATTTGTTTACACGAGGTAGTAAATGTGGACAATGTCCACGAGACATGTTATTCAAATACCTTAATATGTTTACACCTTACACGGGTACCGGAGTACAGACTACAGATTCTCATTTAGTAAAAACTAAATAATATTAATAAATGTCTATAGTAAAACGTTCGTGTATTTATGTGTTTATAATTTATATCATAAGTTTTTTAGAAATTGATTGGACCATCAGGTATTTTACCGAATGCCGACTACCGATGAGAAATCTTAATCGATCGTTTTAAAGTTTATAATAGATTGTACATTCGTATATACTATTAATGCAGTATGGCTAAAATATATGGTCAAATCAAAAAAATAGCTATATGACTTTAAAAATTTGATAAAATCTGAAGCAGATAATGGATATGGAAAAAATAAGAATATAAGATATAAGTATAATATAAGCCATCGCCCATCGGTTAATATTAATATTATTTTAATGTTGACATTTCACATTTATTAATTGGAAACAAAAAATATATTACCTATATAAACGACATTTTAATAAAATTTCCCAATTTTTATTTAATTCAATTCATAACATTTTTATTTCATTTATGAGCGCCCTAGCTGTGATATATTTTTATTTTATTTTATTTATTGACGTCAACAGCTGCAGTTTTATATTGAAATAAGTAAATAACATATTTACATAATATACCTATACATAAATTAGGCTTATAGACAGTAAATAAAACTTAGTGTGATTAATGATTATACTACTAAACAATTAACAATTATATAATTTAACGACATAGAATAAAATCTTAAGGTCAAGACAGACATGAAGCCACGAAGTCTTATCACTAATGAGATGAAGCATACGCTGCAGATAATGGTTATGGACCGTAAGAATTTAGAATTCCTTTATAGAATTTATATTACTAATACTAAAATAAATTAATATGATAGGAATTTAAATATACCATAAAATAATAAATATAAGATGACGGTCTTCGCACAAAATAGTTTTTCGTATTCAAAGATTGAATGATTTATCATTGAATTAAAATATTTAACACATCCATTACAGTGACCTACATTCGGGCTACATATAATGACGAAGCGTACATTTTTCCTTTTTATATTTGTAGCAGAATTTATCCTTTGAAAATATCATCTTTGAAATATTACTGCAACTACTATTAGTTTTATTTTAACAAGTTTTGTAAATAATTATAACCATCATTTGTTTTTTTTTTTAAGATATTTTGTTTGTGAAATCTTTGAATGACTTTTCTTTTATGACATCCTTTTTTCAGTGCTGACAAACAATAATGTCTCTCTAGTATGATATATACGCTCTTAGATATTAAACACGATGTCAGTTTTCTTTAAAGTCACATAATTCTACTATGACTCTAGGCAAATTCTAAAAATATTGATTAAAAGAAAGTTTTCATTAGAATTTACTTTTATCATTATTTTTGTATGAAAAGTGAAAAATATATAATAAAACTATGTAGATTTTAATTAAAAATTAAAACTTATTTATATCTTTATTAATATATTTTGACAATAATAATAATTTGTTTTCAATACTTATTTATTTATAATTAATTTTGATAGATACGTGTATTGGACAGTAAACTTATTAGTATCTGTGTACAGGAATATAGGCCATAGGGGACATAGGTTTTCTAATCCAAGGTTCTAAACTTTGAAATTGTAATAAATTATTTTAATTTTAAATCTACAAACTTAATTTTTACACATCAATAATAACTGTCATTGTTAGAGGAATTTATAAGCTACTTCCTGTTCCTACTTTATGGATAAACAACAAAAGTAAGAGGGTGAAAACACAAACCAATAAAAATTACCTTTTTATGAGGATTTGCTGGATGAAAATTGACAGTTGAGATATTAATGCAAATATGCAATAGCAATAAGAAATAAGAATAGTGTAGATTAGTTAATTTTTTTATAGTTTATAATTGTATTATTATCGTTGTGAGTATAATAATATAATATAAATGCATTATTAAAAAAACATCCACGCGCAAGGGCGTAATTAAGGGGGGGTGAGCCATGAGGGGCTTAGATATTTTCTCCCAGAGTCTTATTTTACTAAAATTTTGCAATATTTTATATTTTAAACTTGTATTGCAATTTGGAATTGCATACATCGTAAGTGTAAGTGTAAGTGATTTATTTAAATCATGTTATCATGTGATAAACGTGAACGAACGAAGATAACGTGATATCTAAACTCGGAAGAACCCAATAATTTATGTGTATCTATACAATTTCTGGAATACTTATGGAATATTAAATTTTATTCAACGCTCTTTAATAAAAAGAATTCTTTGTTTCTAAATTGTTGTAACTATAATTCTAATAATGGGTCATATAGATTGATTTATTGTTTATGTATACATACGTACATATTTTATTTACGAAGACTATAGACAAGGAGGTTAATGTGTAAAATAAAACAAATGTAGACTTTTGGGGGTAGAGAATTGCAAATTCGTACCTAGGGTAACATAATATTATTCTTTGTATGACACCGGGAACACCACTGTTATAATTATATTAAAACATATTATTCATATAATATACAACAGCACTACGAGACAACATTTAGCCGCAGCTCCGGTGTGCGCAGATATATATAATATATATATATGAATAGGATACGCGTCAAAAACCGCAGTTTGCCTATTGGTTACTTCATATTAAGAATAGTTCTTTTAACAAGAAATCCTCTTTAGCTGAAAAAGTATAAAGTATTAGACTATATGAAGACCCCGGTGCAATAACCAGATATGTCCATTTTTGAAAATTATTCAAGAAATTAAAAAAACGATCTATAAAATTGAAAACTTAACCAAAAATTAAAAACATAATATTATTTTTTTTTGTAAGAATAAGATACATCACTCAAACCCATTTCCAATGGTTTATATTTTATACTCATGATAAAATTTATAAAAAACTTAAAAACTATGATAATTATATTTTTAATGATTGCAATAACCAGTTACGTCCAATTTTGATTTTGGACGTAACTGGTTATTACAGCCAATAAATTATTTTATTGTGGTCAATAAGCACTCTATTATAAAATATTATTATGTATTATTAAATAATAATCATATTATTAATTTTAGTATATTAATATTATAATAAATTAATTTTATTTCATTAAAATATATTTTTATTTTTATACTACATCAAAAAAACTGAGTCTTTATACCTGGTTATTGCAATGGATAGAATAGCAAAATTTGAATAGAAGTGTTGGTAGCAATAACCAGTTACGTCCGGACGTATTTGGTTTTTGCGCCCAATGAAAAAAAAAATGGATATATACTGTATCAACGGATACGTCCGGACATACCTGGTTATTGCACCCAACAGAAATTTAAAAATCAGTTTTATCATTTTTATTTCAATACTATTCGTTGGACGTATTCGGTTTTTGCACCGATCGATAGAGAATTTTTTTCTGATTATTTCTATATCAAAACATGATTTTTGAAAAAATGTGGACGTATTTGGTTATTGCACCGGGGTCTTCATATACTTACCTAATGGTTTTTAAGTATTAGTTGTTTTTATATGAAATTCCATTGTCAGATGTAAAAAAACAAAATGCTATCGTGTTGAAATCCAATAATTATTTGTTTAGACTTATCAAATAATTTACTTTTTATAATAGTTCTCAATGTGCCAAATATTATTTGTCCTGTAGCAGTATACCTCAATGGAGTGTCAATTATCCGCACTACTATTTTTTATTTTATATTTAAAATTTAAATTAATCATATTATGTACTATTAACAATACATAGATATATGTATTTCATCATATTATTATAGATACTATTAGTTATGTATACAACACATACATTTTATTTTTAATTATATAATTATAATGTTTTAAAACATTTAAATTAACGTTTGTTGTACATTTTTAATCATTATTGTTTGATTATCCACACTCCCCACAGTCCAATTATAGTGCGGATAATCAAACCTTAAATGTGCTTACAAAAACATGGCCGGGGTGTCTCCTCTTTTGCGGAATGGGTTATGAGTATTATACTGCTTAATGTCTGTTGTATCGTAAATATACTGACCTATAAATTTGAAGTTATAACGAGTAAAAAAAAAAAAAACACACTACGCACGAGTGTATAGAGTTAAAAATCGAAAGCGTCTGTTTGATATTATAATTGAGTAATTATTATCCGTTTTCAATGGACAAAGCGAAAAAAAGCGATAATGCCGAAATACCTTAAAACCACTAATAAGCACGTACGCGTGCTACTAGAATAATAAAGAAGAACAAAAAAGAGATTTTCTTGCACATTTGTTTTCTCTCTGATTTTTTTTCTGTCTACATTTCACCTGGATATACGCCTATATCGAGTTGCGACAACTAGACTATACCCAGTATACCCCCTCACTATAATACAGGCCCACCGCCATATATTAATAAAATTACTTTATTAAACTAAATAATACGATCGGTATAAACTCTTTCTGAGTCCCGGCGATCGCGAACACTCGTCGTCGCTTGCGCTGTACGCGATTCAGCTGCGGCCGGCCGATCGGTATATCATATGCAGTATTATTGTTATATGTACTGTTTTAGACGAGAAGGGTGCGCGTAATGGCATAATATATATCATGTTCATGTATATTACTGCGCACGAGTCGCGCGCGTCCACCAATCTCTCTCAATGTCTCTCCCTCGCGCGGCAAAGTCGTTTTTATTTTTACGTCCGCAGCGTCGCCGTAAATAAATAATAATAAAAATAATCGTAATAATACGTACCATTATACGCGATATCATCCCCGTCGGGGATTACACGCCGAGAGTCACCCACCCCCACTGGGGAACAGAACGAACAGATGAGAAATGTAACGCGCTCACGTCGTATACAAGTGCTGCTCCGAAACACCGCCGCAGCGGGACGTGCTGCACATGACGTACGAACGACAACGACGAATGGCGAAGGGAGGGGGTTTTGTGCGCGTAATACTATTTCAATATAGCTTAGGTTGACCATATTTATAAAAAACAAAACGGAAATTTACGACTTTGGCTCAACTCTAAATAAAAAATCTCTAAAAATCGTATAGGTGAATCTTGATATTTTTATAATTTTCAACTTACTGATATTTTTGAGATAACATTCGCCTGCTAGGTATATGTTGTTAAGGTCTTTGTTGAGGGGGGGGGGGGTAAGAATATTACTAGGGTTAGAAATTTTATGACCCTTGAAAATTTAAAAAAAAATGCTTGCAAATGTTTACAAAAAATATTAAAGTAGACTTTAAAACAATCAAATATGATATATTATAAAATTAATTGAAAATATTATATTATCCTAATAACTGACGCCATGCTTTTGTTGTTTCAATTTGTATTTAATCCTAATACAAAGTTAACAATAGCTAGGTTAAAACAATATTTGAGGATTGTTTTTAGTTGAATTTTGCATACCCGATAAATTGATTTGAATGATATTAATTTTTTTTGAGGTTTTTGAACAAGAACGTGCTGCTGTCAGATAACAAATTATTTTAAGATGAAATACTTCGTTTTACGTCTACAAAAGTGCATAATAAGTGCATATTTAAATTTTATTATTTTTTTCCCATCAAAATTTGTTCTCATTCAGTATTTTTCCATAATACACATAAATTTCTATATGTTAACCACTTAATATAGAAATATATTCAAAATAAGATTGAATGCATCTGACCTTGTTTATAAAAATAAATTTATAACAGAAAAAATAAGGAAAAAGTCATAAACAATAACCCAACTAGAAACATTGCACCGTGGCACTATGCGTATAATACGCTTAATAGTAGGACACGTCTTATGCTATTATACTGCCGACAACTGTTCATCGACACTCGACGCTCATTAGGTACACAAAAAACACTCACTTTGGTTTCAATAATGATTCGATGTGAAACGGTAAGGTTTTCTTATATATTTTTCGTGTATGAGTTATTCTTCTGCGAATATATTATTATCAAAGTATTTTATTAATATAATATAATATTGACTCGCTGTTCGCTATCACGAGCTCGATTTTTGGAACGGCTTCGTCAAAATACTTTATACACGCAAAATGTATTTTCAATTTATATATACTTTGTTCTAATTAACCATGGGCGTAGACACAAGGAAAAACATCGGCACCCGGGAACCAAATTTTCGAAGACCTACGTCTCTGCTAATAATTTTGAGATTTACGATAATTCAATAAATACTAATTATATACCTTATGGGTATAACAACACCGGGACAACAGGACTGTATCTACTGCAAACAGGACGAAAAGCGTCCCGTTCGAAGTTTATCGGACTACACGATACTCAAAATAAGAGACGATCCCGTTATAAACTTCAGAGCGTAATATGGTCATCACCCCCCCCCCCCCCCTAAACGAAGGCCTCCCGTCCGCGTAAAACGCATCGTATGCCCTACGGCCCCAACGATTAGGCGCCGACAACTGCAGTGCATCGCAGTGAGCCGCGGTGATGATCGGTTGTCACGTCTCAGTCAGTGTTCGTCCGGTTGTCGCGCGTGTCGTGTCGAACTACATAATATAGAACGTTACAATCTCAGATCGTGACGTGTCACCATCGGATCTTTGGTGGTAATTTATTGCAACATTATTACTATTATTATTATATATGATTATATCGTGCACAGGTTGCGGCCGCCGCGGATCGCACGTGCGCGCCGCGCCGAAATAATAAAATTTATTATTACCGTCGGCGGCCGTGACGCTGGTCTGGAAACTATGGTCGGTGCAGTGCGCGCGCGTGCGCTTTTGCGTCCCACGTGTATGCACGCGGCTCGCGCGACACGATCACAACAATATTGACCTTTGCCCGTCCGCGCGGCCCCTCCATTTGGCGCGCGCGACGCCTCCCCCGCAGAAGCAGCAGCAGCAGCAGCACGTCGCGTTGAACACGACGCGCCAGTAACGCGCGCGCGTGGTGCGTGTATACTGCGGCAGTGCGGTGTGTTCGTCGGCGTCCGACGTTCGTCAAGCGGTTTCGCGAGATTTACGCGGTCGCGCGATATCGTCGCTGTCATCATTATAATATTAATTTTACGATATTAATTTATTATCATGCGCTATTGACGTCGTGTCGTCGCGGTATTCCTATGGTAATTATTTGTAATTAATTTGTTATCCGCCGACCGCCGCATCGCGAGTGACACGGCTGTGTTAAAGTCGCTCGACACGTATATTCGCACACGTACGGAACACGCAGCGGCTGGCGTACACGGTCTTCTTCCACTTACTCTTTGCTTCGGAACAGGCCAGCATCGGGTAACGTCACCGCATTTTATTATAAAAATGTGTATAACACGTAATAATATAATTATTATCGTTTCCAGTCGCGGCTTATTCCGCCGCACTCGTGCGTTACGAGATATCATTGAATGTAATAAAATAATATTATTTCGTAGGCAAGTTCTCCGTTATTAAGGCACTATCGTCTACAAATAATACATAAAAATTATTATTGTATGACAACATTTTGCGTCCTTCGCCTTATTATTTCCGTGCATAATACGCTGCAATTCCGTGCCGATTATTATCTATACGAAATTTCACTCGAAAAAAAAAACCATAAAGTGCCAATAACATATTTCATGCTGCACGTGAACTCAGAAATATGTCATTGTATATATCGTACACGAATATACCGCGCGTTCTCTTTTTTTCAGCGAAAGGATGATGTTTAAGATTCGTTAACGTTTCCTGTCGGTGTTGTATAGGTACTATTATAGTCGTGTCGTCGCATGATTGCAATGGTGTGTGTTTTAATTTTTTATACGAATTATAATAACGACTATAGGCAACATTTCGCTACGCTGCAGTGGCGCGAGCTCAGCTTTTTTAAAGTGAAGATGGGGGGGGGGGGGGTGAATATACGTTTACGTCTATTTCAGACCATGATAGCAAAAAATAAAATACATTTTGCATATATTTATAGTTATATTATTATCAATAATCGTGTGTGGAGGGAATTTTTATAAAATATTACCTATGTAGTATGTATAGGTACCAATGTAACTATATACAATATTATTATTTATTATAGTAACATCTTGGTAAAAATTACCCTGCGATGGCGGTAAATATACAACCTTCATAAGGTATACTCTATCATATTATATTTTATAGTTTCAATCAACTTAAAACTTGTATGGAAAATTAAAAATCACACAGAAAAAAAAACAATGAAATCATGAATTCTCATTTAACAACAAACTCGATAGATAAAAATAAACTTGTGTGGCGATATAATACTGTTATCCTTCCTGCAGTGAGCATGTCCCTGTAATGATGAAGCTAGATCTGTTGAAATTTGCCGTTTCTAAAAAAAAAAAATGCGATTCGAGATTTAATTTCACAGTACACCGCCATCCTTCTAAATTCGACCCAGATAGTCTGCCTATCAATGCCGAACTTCCGTCTATAGGCAAACTAGGTAGCTGCCTAAGGGCCCTTACATTACCAGAGCCCAAGCCTCCAGCCAACAACCAAGAAAAATAAATGTCACACAAAATGGATCAACATGGAAAAATATTTTGTGTATATAAAATTATTCGTTTATTTTTGTTTTTACGGTTTAGATAGAAATAGGGTTATAAGAATATTATTATGAGGTAGGTAGAAACTTAAAAATTAATATTATATGTTAGTATGTTACACTATATTGTTATAGATGTATAAAGTGATATAATGTGTAACGAAACCGCGTATTTTATACGTATCTACATTTTTAAAAACAAATTAAAAGCAGTTTTTATTAATATATTTTTAAAAGGTCCCTTATTTAGTAGCTGTCTTAGAACCTATGGTAACCCTTAAGTTCGGCACTGTATACTGCCTATATGACGTGTACATAAAGCGATTTCCATCTGTTTAGAATATAATATATACCTACTCATATTTTACATTACGATTATAATATATGGGCGTACCGATATATATCATTTCCGTCGTGTACAAGTATCCGATTTGGTTTTTACGATAAAAATTGAGTTGATTTTAAATCAAATATGTGTGATGTTATCGCGAATTTGGCGGTCGGCTACAAAATACATACCGCGGTTTTTTCCTTAATCCGTTATTTGATTAATAGCACTTTGATGGCATTGACAACTATCGACTACACCTTTTTCATCTCGATCATTTATTTTTAAGACAGTATATAATTTTGTATTGAGATATTACATTTTTATAATTATTTATTACACTGCAAAGCTGTCGGTGATGCAGCTAATCGAAAGCACAAGAAATAGGAACATTATCATTTTTTACTTACAAAATGCGGAACACACAAATTACTGAATAATAACTTTTTATTAAGCGAACGTAAATAATTTTTCATTTCTGGTAATATCGTCTGTTTAAATAATTACATTCAATTTATGATTGTCGTGTTATAGCAGCCATCGTAATGAACGCGAACCACGCAAGAAAGTTTGATAAAGCGCTATACAGTTCTTAAAGTTACAATATTTCTATATCTATTATACATTTGTGTAGATTGTTTTATTGTGTACAATTGCATCATGTATTTAAATTTCGTTGATGATATTTTTCCTCTAAACAATTTGTCATTAGATTTTAATTTTATCGACAAAATATATACTCTTATGAAAATTGAATATTACTAAATTAATTCATTTAAGTAGTTTATGATAATGGTCTTTTTCAAATTTAATTTTAAAATCATACGTATATATAAATTTTATAATTTTTATGAATAATGATATGAATAATTTAAATAATCGCAATTATTAATATATTTATTTATAGGTAATAAATATATCAAGAAAAAATATTATTCGATATTATGTGAGTTCGGCCTATGTAAATGTTCAGAATAATGAACCAATTTTGATATCATGAAAATATTAACTAAAATATCAATATTAAAAAAATTAAAGCATTTTTTTTTTATTTACCATTCACATTTGTTAAGTTTGTATTTTATGCCAAGGCTTATATATTATGGCAATAAGCCACCCTTTGATTATAAAACATTTTACGCACGCAAAATGATTACTGTTTTTCAAATTCACTGTATTGTGAATGTGACCTAATGGAATGAATATTAAAAATTGAATCAATGCTATATGCTATATTCGTATAGTGCAAATAAATAGAAATTATGAAATGTGAAAAAATGGATTATGATTTTCTTTATTTCTAGTGATATCCTTTCAAATCAAAATATTTAAAATATAAATACACTCCTTGCTACTATTTTGTCCTTGTACCTTAAGTAAAATACGTATGTAGGTATAATATACATATATAATATGACACTGTTTGTTTTAATCAAAGTTAAACTTTCATTAACTGTAGAATACATAGTTAAATCAATACCACGATGTAACACTCATATATAATGCTGATAGCTATATTATATTGTACAAACAATTTTTTGGAAATTTCTCTCATTAACTCCTGTGAGTAATTAAATCGAACTGACTGTTTAGTAAATTAACTTTAATATTGTATAATAATAATATATTGTTGTTGGTTTATTAGAGCGAGACCAATGTACCGTGTCCTTAACACCATAATACCACGTGGCCGAGCAATAGATTGAAAATGTAATAGAAGGACCCCTCTCCTTTGTTAATTACCCCTCTCCCACTAGGTAACAAAAATTACTGTCTGAATAGTCGACGATTTTTTTACACATCACGCATTCAACTATTTGTAAGCCGCGGATGTGAAATGTAAAATGCGGTCACCCTCTCTTATTTATCGACAGGATATGATTATCCAAAAGTAGTACATTACGTGCCGCGGCAAGTGCTGGTTTGATCGTGAATATATTCATACATTGGTTTTTAGTCGAGTTTAATCAATAAGACAAATATGTAATACAAACTTGTACACAATTCAATAGACTATTATAGAAGAAATTTGTTGATTTTTTGATGAAAAATATTTAATAATATTCAAAATATTTAATTCCATGTAAATATTAAATCAGGTCAAATAATTGAATGATGGTAACCACTCGCCCTTACCTTTAAATTTCGTTTTAAAAACTCGAATTCTCTGTAAACCGTCTTGGAATGCGAACCGACAGTTCCGTGATAAAACATGCATACCGTGAACGAATCAGCTGGCGGCAGCGTATTATGTTAGCTGTTAAACTGAATTTCAAGTCTAGACTTTTAAATATGTCTTTCAAATTACGACGGAATATTGATATCAGTGATAAAAATGAGATAGCGAAATAATTTTTTGTATCAATTTGAAAAAAACTATTCTATCATTGTACGCTAATATATGGTAGGTAGTTTTGTTTTTATTGCAGCGTTTCATACTATTAAGATTAAAATCACTGTTGAATTTATAAGAAATTCAACAGTGTTCAAATTCAAATTTTGAAAGAATCAAAGTAAAATTGTAATTGCTTTACTTAAATAGAAAAAAATATAAAGTTCAATGAATCTTATAGGCAATGTATTTTAATTTCCCCACCGTCAAGTTGTATCTATAAGAGTATAATATAAAGACATGAAAAACTGTATAATTGATTATGCGGCATATAAGATATATACAAATTAAAAGAGCAAAAAACACTTGGTTAAATAACATACCTATATCACCAGTAGTACATATTTTATTTGTACACACAGCTTTTATCATCTTTTACAGTTTTAAAAAATTTTTTTTTTATTAGAAACCAAAATGTTCTCATCATCAATCAATTTGCAGCAGGCAGCAGATGTTTTCCATAGTAATGAATGACTGAATGAATGAATGTAATAGTGTACCGTCGTTGTTTTATAGTCATAGTCATATAATATATTAGGATATACTTTAGGTATTGTTCGATTTCCCCTATTATAAACAATTTGTTATTGCGTATATGTTAGGGAGTTGGATTCCTTAAAGGCTAAAGCATTCGTTCTACCCTCACAAAGTCGATCGCCATTCAAGCTTACTGTCTACTGTCTAGGGCATAATAGAGAATATATATTGTATTATTTAGGTATCAATATAATATATAGAGTAGGTAATGGATATAATATGATATTACGCTTGCTGTCTAATATGTCTTTTTACTTTAATTTTTTTTCAACGAAACTATTTTATAATATAATGAACCCTTTTTAGTTCCTATTTATCGATTTTATTTTTCTTACATATACCTAATAATATCTTTGAATGTTTTTTAATTTTATATGTTAGTCCGTATTAATATTAGTGCTTTATTGCCACGTCTCAGTGGTACACCTATATACTCGTAAATGAATTATCGTAGTGAATTATTTTCACTATTTTCAGTACGTATTCAAACTAATGTATAAATAAGTTACGAAATAGATAAATCGTTGATTTTTTTATAAGTATGTAAATATTAGCTTAGGCTCGAGTAAATTGTATTATCTTAACAGTAACATTTTAACATACCAGTGTATAATAAAAATATATACGTTACAGCAAGTGTCACAGAGAAATAAAAATAATCGTAAAAAGTATTTAAACATTTTTACTCAAGTACTTCTGGTAAGTACTTTTAAGTAAGTTATAAATATAGCATAACACAATAGTGTATATAATATACGTGCAGAAGTGCAGTACTATACTTCTTTAGGTAATACATTCAAACACTACAATGTTACATTTTCAAGAATGTTCAAATAATATTAGAGAAAGAAAACCAATACTAAGAACATATAAATATAAATTATGCACAAAGTTTATGTTAAGTTATAAATGTTTTAATAAATACATTTCCATTTCTAATATTTTATATGTTTTAATAATGGTTAATCATGTAATGATCTTGTGTTATACAATGTTATATTTTTTGATAGTTGAATAATGTTAGTGATAAATATTTTAAATATGCACAACCTTAATATTTATATTAAAAATCAAATAAAAAACAGTTCGATAAATAAATTGAAATGAATAACTAAATTGTTATATGTAAATTACAGTAGATGAATAATGTAAAAATATAAATATTTGCGCAAAACAAATTTTTATTAAATTCGTTTTTTTCTTATAATTTATAAATGAATAAGTGTAGAGAATAATTTTGACCAAACATTTGCATTGGAATTTTCAAAATCTTTTTGTACTTATTGTGCTATTTATAGACATTTTGTATAATTTTTAAACTTTCTTAGATTTTTTTTAATTATGTATTTATTAATATAACGTTTTATCTTAAGTTGTTTATACATCAATTAAAAAAAAAAAAAATCTTAAATACATTGTCGCAATTTTATTTAAAAGTGTTCATATATAACTCATAAAAATTACCAAAACTTGAAAGTAAGTATAGGGACTTGAAACTTCTTTCATTATTATGCATACTATTATTTTCTATATAGGTACACAATAAAAAAGTCAAAATATTTGGATTAATTTTTAGCTATATTCATACTTATCCACGCCCACTTTACACATGTGGTATTCAGCATGAGTATTGATTATTGACAATGATAAGTAGGTATATTAGTATGATTATAACAATTATAATTAATAGTTAAATTAAATAGTATGTAATACGATATTTTTAGTTAAATAAGTATCTTACCAATTGTATTACTAAATAAATTATATACAACATCCTTAGAATAAATAGAGGGTGCAATATCGGCTACACTCAGGAGTCAGAACCGTTTATTTTTGCAGTGATATGTACTTAAAATGTATCAAATAAAAGTGAACAACTCAATAACGAGACAAACATTCAAATAAACCTATTATAAAGCTCTATTATTTCAATGTAAGTTTTTATGCATATTTATATGCACTATGTATGTATAATGTACAGATTTCTATTGAAAAAAAAATTAATAAATCATTAACATCGCCCAATGATCTAAGCTACTATTTATAGTTGTAAATTATTTTTTTTATAGCTTTGTAAATATATTTGGCAATGGTTGAGTTTATGATAATATATTTCACACAGCTGACAAATCGCAGTCTATAACACTTGACGTTTGCGGTCATATTATCGGAAAGTCTTTTTTTTTAATTTCTGAGGACATACGTGTTTGTAAATTCCATTAATATTTTTTACTTAATATAGTTCACAATGTTCCATTTGAATAACATATAGTATTAATGAAAATATTTGATTTATTGTTGTCCCAGATCGTTTATCGATAGATATAGTTTGAAATCACTATGTAGATTATTTAATTGTATTAATTAAATAATTTAGTATTATTGAATACTGGCTAACGCACGTAGGTATTATCAAAAAATTATTAGCTTACCCGCAGTAAAGTTTAAATACATATATTATGTATCATACATTTTCAAAATATCTGATATAATACGCGTATACCAAGCAGCGACGTGCTGTGAAAAAAACATAATATTACAATATGTACGTGAAAAGTTTTGTTTTCAAATCCAAGTGAGTAATTTTTTAAAGAGGAAAAAATCCCAGTGCTTGTAGTTGCGTACAATTCCTCAACGAGGGTGAAGAACGTTTGAGAATGACTCATCTCATGCAACCACCCTTGTGCGGCGGGATGCTTTGTACGTACTTTCTATGGATGCATGTACTTTTTAACCCTGCTATAGTATAGTTCCTACCCTTCAAAACTGAAACCTACCGAGAGCGAGATAAAATAAATATGTATGCTTTTTTCTTTTAAGAACGATCATTTGTATTGTGTATGTATAATTGTTTACCTCTTATTATTTATTATACAATAAAAAATGTTTATGTATAACACAGAAATACTACAGAATATAAATACATATTTTAAATTTATAGTATAACAAATATTTAAAGAATTTAAAGAACAATAATATAGTGCGTGTTGAGAATACGTCGTATGGGGTCACTGGTCAGTCATGCAATAAAACTATTAAACTCACGAGATAATACTATAATATACGATTTTATGTATTATATCCACGAATAATGACTCTGTTGATGAATGATTAATATTTTTCGTGTACATGTGTATTTATAAGTTTACTTTATATCGTTTAAAAAAAAAAAAAGTATTAAAAAAATAAAATATAATAAAATATATAATATTTTTTTATTGGATTTATAAAAGTACACATAATTATTTATGATGAGTTTCGGTCTTTCGATTTTTATTTTTTTATTTTATTATTATTCGTTGCTTGGACACTAGCTGTAACCGGTGCCGTAACCTGTATTAGGACAGAGGTAGAGCTGCTTATTTCCTGTGACGAGCACAGTTTAATTATTATTATAGAAGGATAGGAACTGTATCGCGTAAAAACGTCAAGTCAGCAAACCGTAAAGGGGGTTTAATGAGTTTTTTCTACCGATTGTTCTATTTTTATAAGCCGGCATATGCGGTTGTAATAAAATAAAAAATAATTTTCCAAAGTCTGGCAATAAAGTATTCTCCAGAAAGATACATAACTCGTCGAAATATGCACATTTCGTTCTTTTAGGTTAACTAAATTGGCAAACATACGTACGACGTACCTATAAACATTCTGACCGAAAGTTATATTGGTCAATATTAAGTTGTATGTACTATATACGTGATGCTTTATTTTTGAATAGTCGAAAACGTGGGTGGTAACATGACCTAGTTCGCTTAATAGACCACCAAAAAAAAGTTATATTTTTATCATTTTATGGATTAAGGGTCAAGTCTAATTTGTAAAACGTCAATGTCATTAAAATAACAAATAACTCGTGTTACATACACAATGTGAATACCTATTATAAAGTATTACGTTTTATAGAAAATAAATAAGAAAGATTCGTTAACAATTGCATTAAATGTTTTACAAAATATAACGGTAAATATAGGTAAAAGGACCTATGTCATAAAATGATTTAAGAAAAATACATTATTTTTAATATTGAAGTGAATTAACATATTAACAAATTAAAAGGTATGTTTGGTCACTTGTAAATTTTTTTGATATTTTAATTTTAAAGCAAATTGTGAGCATTTTAAAATTGTAAAATTTAAAATTTTTAAAATAACAGAATAAAGTGGATTTTCTTAATGTAAAATTGTCTATGCTATGCAATAGTCAAGCGGATGAGTAAATAACACATTATTGGGTATGGTTACGTTCCCTAAATAATTTTTTCCCGTGAAATCCATCAGTACATTTGAATTATTATCTTTTTGAATAACTTTAGCCTTTAGGATAAAGAAAGTCTATTGCCATCCCAAAGTTATTATGATTTATAATTGAACTTTATATTATCACGACATTTAAAGCAATTCAATAGTTTTCAGTTAAAATATTATTTATACTTATAAAAAATAATTCTTAACAATTTATAATCTAATTAATAATTCACACTTGAATAATATTTTAAATTGTAAAAAATAAAACATATTATAGCAAAGATGTTTTTAAAAATAACATAGACCTATAGTGTCATAGTTTATAATTTATGTATAATTATTAATTACGTTAGAATAATATTGTATTTGATTAATGAGTTTATTAATATATTAATATCGTTTATCTTATGTAGATCAAAGTTTAAAGTTCCTAGATAGGTACTTAATATTAAGCTAACATTATTTATAAAAGTTGTAAGTACATACACAATATACCATGCGATGAAATTATTGTTTTTACCACAGTATATTTAAAAAGAAGTCAGTATAGAAATATATACTTAAATAGAGACTATTCGTTAGTTCTTATTACTTTTGCACGTTTTTTGCACGACTCAGACTTCACAGGTATGTCCAAAATTATGAAATAATAGTGGAGGATCCTTAAATTTTTTCGTCAAGGATGTTTTATTTTCTGTGTTAAAAATGTTAAAATACCAATCACCTCGTATCCTTGGTACATAATTGTGGTTTAATATTGTTATACATTTGAAAAATAATTTTGATCTAAGTACGGCTGAATACAACGTATAATTTTATCAAGGACCAATGCTTATGTAGACCATTTATTCTAAATTGAAGTTGCTCATAAAATGATTTGGCAAGATTTTAGAATATTAAAAAATACAGTCATGACTTCATGAGTTATTATGAATAAAAACGACCTTCAAGCATAAAATGTTAGTATTCCAAACTATAAATTCTATAAAAATAAATCAGAAAAAACATTATTGTAAAATTTAAAATATATCGTCAAAAAGTTTATAATAAACAATAAACATTTTAGAAAATATTTGAGATATTTTAAATTTAGCTTAATCGAGTATCTAAAATTAATTATTGACCTTATATTACGGATGTTTTGTAAAACGATGGCATTTCTTGTTCCGATCAGATTCGAAGAATTTTGATGTTACTAATTGAAATGCTTATTGAATGCCTCCTAAACCATTATAACCTATCTATATCATATCAGCTACTACGCAAGATCGATGTATCATATGTCCATTAAGAAATGTCTGCTTTCTAAGTGTTTGTCAATGTAAGAATATTTATTTTCATTCCTTTAATATATTTACTAGGTATAATTACATAAGTTTAAATTTTTAGAATGATGATACTCGACTATAAGTAGGCGACTCTCGCGATTTTATTGTACCTATTTTATTTTATCAATGGTAATAGTTTCAAATGGTCAGACGCAGGAAAAGAAACCCGGAAAGTATTATACATTTGGCAGACATAATATACTTAAGACGCCAAATGACCTAATTATCATTATTCCTCGTCAAACGTCCATAGTGTCCATCGGATACTTATAGTAATTCAATGTCTCACGAACATTTATTTTAAAAACAAGTTATTTTAATTGAAAAAATTCTTAAAAGTAGCATAAATATTAAATAATTTAACTTTGCTTGTTGGTAGTCAAAATTATACAGTTCAAATAAATACAACACTAAGACATATTTTTATATAATATAGTGTATATTGTCATGACTAAATAATATATAATTATTATTATTACTATTTTTTTTTTATTTAGTCATGGTGTATGTTATCTGATCATAATACTTAGTAATCTGTAGACAGCAAATAAAGTTAAATTATGTCTGTTATTCAAACTTCTTTAATTAAAATAATTTTAAACGTTAATTTTCAAAATTAATTATCGGAAGACGACGAATTTACTTTACTTTAACCCTGAATGATGCTTCACGTCTACATATTCTTAATTGTCTTTTGAAAACTTTATAGCATTAATTTTTCTCGTAGTTGGCTTAATATTTTTATTCTTAAATATATCGAAATTATGTTATTTCAAGCAACAGTAACGACGCTAAGCTCGTATAGATTGTATACACAACTATAATAAATTCTGTTTTTATACAAGATATTTTATATATCTGACATTCAATATTTTTATAGTCTTAAGAACGTTTAAGCTCTTACTAAAGTAAGAAAAGGATATTTAAATAATAAAAATAATATTTTCCTCGTAAACGATAATGACTAGGGCAGAGGACTTGTAGCATTTGCATATTTGTTTTGCACAGTCGCAAAAATAGCAGAGTACGAAATAAATACGTTTCATGCTTTCATAGAGCTAGTTTTGAAATTTAATTTTGCATATAAATGCATATTTTGATACTTTTTAATTTTTAAGGTATATTTTATACTTTTATGCGCTATTTTATACTTTTTGAGACATATTTAACTTAATTGAAACTTAATGTAATTTTCAAGGTAAAAGTAGTATTAGTATTAATTTAATATTTATTGGCTAAAATGGTTTTTACTAAAATATGAAAATTATTTTTTTTTTTTTTTAGTGTCAGAAGAAGATATATAAAATTTAAAAAAGTAAAGCAATAAGAATAAAAGTTACAGTTTAATTAAAATTTGACAATAGTATATTGAATTGAAATAAAGTGTATTAAAATTGTTTTGACTTATTTTAAAGCCTATTTATTTTATTAATATTTTTAAATAAACTGTAAAAAAATAATTTTAGTGCATATTATAGGGTTTTTAAGCGCATAAGTGCTTACATATTTAGTGTTTTTTTAGAGCTACAAGTCCTCTGCCCTAATAATGACTAATAATAGAGACTCAAATATTCTAGAAAAAAACTAAGTATTAGACTATAATTACACTTAATTAACATTATTTATTTGAAATTTGTATCAGTCGTGACGTGATGTCATCTTTATACTTATACGGTATACCGCTACAAAATAATGCTTAAAAAGTATTTTATAAAATTATATTTTGTCATTTCAATATTATAAATATTTCATAATACGGTATATATTTTTATATTTCTAAGAATATTTAATTTATTATTTTTTGTAATTTATATTTTATTATATTTTGAAAATTTCATAGGTAAATTACCTATAGTACATAAAATAAAATAAGCAGCTACAAAAGGTTTAAAGTTCTTACGAATAATATTTTTTAAATTTCCTACAACAATTAAAAATAACTAAAAATGTCTTTAACTTATTGAATACATTTCTTTGAAATGTACACTCCAATTATATAATGTTTATACAAAAAAGTTACACATTTGTATTTTTGATTTTACTAACAAACAAGTATTCATATAGAAGAAATCAAAATAAACTAAAATAAGTCAATAATTTATAATATCTTATATTATCTTATAATTATAATAATTTATAAATATAAAAAGTATAAATAAGTCAAATATTTTGGAAATTTTACTGTGTATAATAAATATTGATACTTAGAGAAACTTTTAAAAAACTGTATTAAATTCAAAAGCAATTTTACCTAAAAAAAATTGTATCATACATACATAGAAATCATAGAATAATAAGAAAATCGAAAATTAAAAACATCTATAAACAATATTTTAATATATTTTATGTTTTGTAAATTGTTTTATGAATATTTGGTGAAAATTTCAAATCCTTACAGTTATTCATTTTTGAGATAAAAAAAAAATAATAAGATTCTGTCTAAAACTTATTTTGTGTAAAAATTCCCATTTTCGCTAATAATTTTGAAAAGTAGGCAAGTACAAGGAATTTTTACTTTTGGCTTTCAAAAATGGGTGGCTACTACTTGCGTCCCGTGGTAAAAATTTATTCTGAATTGCGGCATGAGTTTTTTTGGGGTGCATACGAATTGCAGTCCGAGTTTTTTTGAGTTACATATGAATAGCGGCCCGAAATTTAAAATTAAATTAATTGAAATATGTAGATTAAAATTTAAAAAAACTTCATTTTCCTTCACATTTTATACAGACTTAGCTAGGATTGTCAGTAGCATCAGTAGATACTGCAGGTAGGTTAAAAATTATGTTTTGTTTTTTTTTTTTTAAATTTTGGCACTGTTAAAACGTATATGATTAAGAAATAGGTTAAAAATGTTTTTTTGATATTAAAATGTTTTGATTTTATTAAAAAATGTTGACACTTGTAAAAACGTTAATAAAAAATGTATTGAAGCAAAAATGTTAGTATAATTTAGTAAAATTCGTAGGTTAATACCTTAATTTTCACCGGTAAAAACTTGTATGATAGTAGTTGTATAAATTCAAATTTGTCAATTTGGTTTTCTTCTAACCGTTTCATAACATTTCTAATAAATGTTTCTTTTTCAATGATATTTGTTCTGCGAGTATTTAAGTGATTGCTTCTTAATTTTATATAGGTATCCTTTTGTATATTTTTCAGAACATCGATGAATACAAAAATATTAGGATGAGCACTGTAAAACAAAGCTGTGGAACGTTCTTAGCGGTAGTAAAACGACGACTAAGGGATACTTATTGGTATCTACAGTATACTGTGATTATATTTTATCAGTCATGATTAAATTATCTAGAATTAAAAAACCAGGGCCGCAACTCGTCTGTACCCAAAATAAACTCGGGCCACAATTAGATAGGATTAGACCTTTTTTTGTTGTTATCTTCGGCACGCAACTAGTATGCAGGCCCAAAAATTACCTGCACAAACCGCCCTTGAAAATGAAATGAAAACAATATTAATGTTCTAAAATATAATAATAGACAAAAATAAATAAAAAAACACACATCATTAAAAATTAATATATGCATCGCTTCACTTAGAAATGAATAATCAATATTGCCCAATAATAATTATTATTTAATACAAATTAAATACTTGGTAAAAAACTATTTACTTAACAACAAAGGCTTGTATTTTGTTATATAGCAACACGCTAACACACCTCTTTTAATCTCTTACACCAAGTGACTGTCGATATTTATAATCCTATCCAGTTGAAAAGTAGAATATTGGCTATTCCTAAACAGTAGACACAAACTGCAGGTCTCGTTAACCGGGTTTTTGGACCGAAATAAATAAATTTGTCTTTGTTAAGAAGGTCTTAAAAATGTATGAGATGTGTTAACATTTACAAAATCAAAAACGATGTAGCATCTTAAACATAAATTTATTCAATGTCTGAATTAGTTATAAAATAAGGTAGTATAATATTACCTATTACCTGAGTAACGCTGCTCTTGAGGGTGATATTGAATATTACTAGAGTAGTGGAGTACGAGTTGAACGATTAAATTTATTTATATGTTATGAAGTCGAGTGTTACTGCTGAGTGATATTCCCCTTATGTTTTCACGGTCAACTTTTATTTCTCGCTCATATACTTAAGAGGCCGTCGTGGTAAAAGTGTTACGTATACAACGCTCAAGAGATGGCGTTGAATTCCATCTCGCCGCCGTCGCGGTAGGCCGTAACCACGCCCATCGTGTACGCGACGGGGTCCGCGTGTTGTAATCGCGGGAGAGGTACATTATTATTTCACGGACGGTCGTGCTGAACGTTTCGCATCAAACGTCATTACAGGCCGTTACGTAAATTGTCGCCCGTGAATTCTATACGGTGCGCTGGCTCGCTACTAGCTCGCAAGTCGCAAACCTATTTTTTAATTAAAGCTCCTGTTTGCTTAAAAACATTAACCAATAAATTAAGCCTACAAATTATTATACACCAGAACTCGATTTATATTTCTAACCCAATTACTTTTTAAAATACATGTGAAATAATAATTTCATTACGATTAAATAGATTTTTTAGCAATAGTGTTGCGTATTTTACGTTGTAACTTATAAGTGACATGAAACAATTTTTGTACGATAATATTTTAATCTCCTAAATAAATATTAGCAACATTTTAAATAGTTTTGATTAATAAATATTGGTGTATTTACTTATTTTAATTTTAAACATATAATACCTACATAAAATAAGTATAAAAAATGTTATAATCAGGGCTGTGAATTTATTGTTTTAAAAATCATAAAAAAATTAATTTCAAAAATGTTATTGACATTTATAGAAAATAACCTAAAAAGTTGGTAACTGAGTATATCAGTACACAACTCAAAACAAATCAAAAATTTTTGAAATTTTTTTCACGTATAGAAAAGGCTAGTATAAACATAAACATTTAGTGAAAATTTCATATGTTTACGATCATTTGTTTTAGACTTACACCAAAAACCAAAATCGATTTTGTCAAAAACCGATTTTGCGTAAAAATTCTCGTTTTTTCTTAATTTTTATTTTGTTTTTTGGGCGCTTTTAAGAACTATATTGGAAAATTAAAATTTTGACCTCCCAAAAAAAAAAAAATATAGGTATATAAAAAAAACACATCATTGTAAAACCAATACATTAAATTCTTGCTCCGCTCAGAATCTAAAATTTTAAAATTTTAAATGTTCGTAATCAACTAGAAACAAGTCAAAATGTTTTGGAAATTTTATCAAGTAATTGATAAATATACATATGGTTTACATTCCAAGTGTCTAAGGTTATTCGTTTTTCAAATCAAGTGAATATATCTAATGTAAAAATTTCAACTTCAAACGCTCATAAAAATGTAATTTGACTTTCCGGTAGAGATTTTTGTTTTTGATAAAACTAAACAAACTTATGAGGAATCTTTTATTAAATTTTCATGAATTTCTAATTCGAAATAATTTTCACATTTTCGTTATTTTTACGTCTTTTGTAAAAAATCGAACTCTAAATGCTAATAAAAAAATAGACACTGTATTTTTAATATTTTTTAACTAATATTCTAACAATATATATAAGGAGCCTTGTATTACATTTGCAAGATTTTTGACCCAACGAATACAATTTTATTGACATTTATAAACAAAAAAACTAAAAAAATTGAAATTTGAAATTGTCCGTAAATAACTCAAAACGAGTCAAAATATTTTAAGAATATTATTATGTATAGAAAATGAGAATATAAACATTTAGTTAAATTTTCAAGTATTTTCAGTTATTCGTTTTTGAATTTCAATAAAATAAGAAAATCGTTACATGAGAAATGATGGAGTGAATATCCAATGTCATAAAAATTTGATTTGAATTTCGAATAGAGATTTTTTTTATAAAAAATTAGACGAACTTACGAGGAATCTTGATTAAATTTTCAAATCATAGATTTAAAAAGAAAAATTTTTAAGAATTTCTAACATAAAATAATTTGCTCATTTTTTTCAATTTTATGTATTTTATATTTTGTAAATTAGAATTTAAATGCTTATAAAAAAAATGTAGCTATGTATTATTAATATTTTTCAACTACTGTTAGAAGCCTTTTATTAAATTTTCAAGCTTTTTTACACAACAAATCAACAAATAACATTTTATTGACATTTATAGAAAAAAAACCTAAAAAGTTGGAAACTGCAGAGTACCTATATATCCGTAAACAGTTCAAAACAAATTAAAATATTTTGAAAATTTTATGGTGTATAGAAAATGATAATACAATATTACAGTGTACTCTCGGTAACTCAAAGTTCACAGGGAAAAAAATAATTGGACTAACTACAAATATATCGAGTTATCAAAATTTTAATGTAGAGGCGTAGCCAGGGGTTTTTTATGGTGGTGGGGCTAAATAATTTTAACTTGAGTTATTGAAATTCAAAAACAACAACAAAACAAAAATATTGAAAATATATTAACGTTGATTTGCCGTTAACATATTTACTATTTTAAATAATTAAAATTTGTAAGACAATTTCCGTATTTAAATTTAAAAAGGGTGGAAAAGCAAGTATCGCTCTGCTGTATAGTAGTGATGGAGAGTAGGTCACTATAATGGATGTGTTAAATTTGAATACAATGACAGGTATCATTATTGTATACGAAATCGATTCTGAATGATGATGGAGATAATTTGTCAGTCTAGGATTATATTATATTATTAGCTATATTTAAATTGTAATATATTGACATATCGTTATTATTTTACGCAATTTCGTAAAATATTTAATTTCATACGCTCGTACATTTTTTTCTACATTGTCGCTGGAGTTTTTTTTTTACAGTGATTTGAAGAAAATAATGTTATAGAGAACCTTGTATTGGGTTTTAGATATAAATCACTTAAACATTATGAATTTTCAACTTAAAAATATCTTGCAAATTTTCGCGATTTTGACATATTTAGTAAACATTTGAACTTTACATGCTTAGCTTATAAACAACAATTATGACTAACAATTTTTGAATTTTTTTTTACTACGCTAAGTGCAACTTATTACAAACCTTGTATTATATCTATTTAAAAAATTTTTTGAAATGCCAAATTTTTTTTATTGGCATTTCAAACAAAAAAACTTAGACATAGGTACATCGAAAATTTCAATTGTCAATAAATAGCTTAAAAAAGTCAAAATATTTAGACTTGGTGAAAATTTCAAGTATTTAAAATGATTTTTTGTGTTATACAGCAAAATAAAAAAATCGATATTTTCGAAAATTGATTATGCTTAAAAATTCCCGTTTTTTCCGTTCCTTTTTTAGGTTTTTATTTGACGTTTTTGAAACTACTAGAAATTTTAACTCACCAAAGTATCATTTAGATTCATTTTCCATTTCAAAGAAGGGCTGAAGTTAAAAATTAAAGCATTATTTCTACTCCTTTAAAACGTGATGACATACACGAAAACAAGTTGGTGCATTTGGGAAGGTATAAATTAAAAATTCCTAGTAATTTTCTAAAGAGCAGGGAAAAATAGACATTTTCACGCAAAATCGATTTTTGACAAAATCACAAAATCAATTTTGGTTTATGGTGTAACTCTAAAACAAATGACCGTAGATACAAGGAATTTTAACTGTTTGTTTGTTTTATATTATAGAATTTTCTAAGCACGATAACATTTTTAAAATACTTAAATTATTTTTTAACTATTTACTTTTTAAGTTTCCAATTTTTTTAGTTTTTTTTCTATGAATGTCAATCAAATATTATTTGTTGGGTAATAAAAACTTAAAAATTAAGGACGAGGCGCCTTATATAAATTATAATAATTGAAAAATATTAATAATACATTTTATACATAGTCAGTAATCACATTTTTTTTATAAGCATTTAAAGTTCGAATTTTGACAAAATATAAAATACAAAAAAATGAAGAAAATGTGCAAATTATTTTGTTAAAAATTCATAAAAATTTTTCTTTTTAAATCTAAAATTTAAAAATTTAATACAAGATTCCTCGTAAGTTTGTCTAATTTAAAAAAAAAATTACCTCTACCAGAAACTAAATTAGAATTTTTATGAGTTTTTGAAAAGTTCAAATTTTTACAACATTGGTATATTCACTCGGTTTATTATGTACCTAGCGATTTTCTTATTTTGTTGTAATTAAAAAAACAAATAACTGTATCTAGATATTTTAAATAATTTACATTTTACACTATATGTCTATTTTATCAATTGCTATACTTGATAAATTTTCAAAACATTTTCACTCTTTCTGAGCTCTTTACGGACATTTTCAATTTTTTCAATTTTTTATTCAATAATTATTAATTAATTAGTTATTATTTGTTGGGTCAAGAAGCGTGAAAATTTAATTCAAGGCTCATGTAGATAAATCGTTACAATAGCATTTGAAAAATATTAAAAATAAATGGGTACAATTTTTTTTATAAGCATTTTAAGTTTGAATTTTGAAAAAATTTGTTAAATTTTAAATTATTTTGTAGTTAAAAATATATATTATAATATATCAAGGCTGACTCTCCGTCTTCGAGTTTTTCTTATACAATGATATTATATCATTGAATTCAAATTTAACACAATAATCCAGTAAGTATATAGTGACTCACTTGTAACCTACTGTAAAGCAGATCGACACCCACTTGCCTACCTTTTTTTACTTATACAGTTATACTAATTTAAATTTAAAAAATTTCGTCTTGAATGTCAATACGCTAATTTTATAGAACAATTGTCTATAATTGAAAAAAAAATTGTTTAAATCGTACGTTTTCTAGCTGATTTGTGACAATTTTACGATATAGTATTATGTCGTAGTTCCATTTTGCGTAAAATACGATAGTAAATAAAATTACGAATTATAACATCGAAAAATAAAATAATATTATTTATTGACAAAATTATTATTTTCGTATTGACGTACTTGGCTATTTATAACCAGTGCGCGGCTACGATAAATAACCAGTTTTGACCTATGGCTGCATATGCAAGCGGGGTGGTGGAAGAAGTACTATTTCAGAACGCTGCCGCTGTAATCGCTTTAGCAGCACATGACGACGGCAAATTCGTAATTTTTTTGCCAAAAACATGCTTTCGTACTTCCAATAGTACTCAGGCCTCGTTGATCGTAGAAACATGATTTTGGTATCAAAATAATCACGAGAAGTTGTACTAAATATTCTTGGAACAGATTTTCGATATCTAAATTTGCCGATTTTATATGATTTTTTAAAAAAAAGAAAAATTTTACAAATTTCAAACACATATAAAATTGGAACGAAAAAAAATTTTAAAATTCTGTTCCAAGAATATTTAGTACAACTTCTCGTGATTATTTTGATACCAAAATCATGTTTCTACGATCAACGAGGCCTGAGTACTATTGGAAGTACGAAAGCATGTTTTTCGGTTGATTTTTTTCTACTGGGACGGCCTCTTAATGCTTATTGTAACTATTATTACAGATTGTATATTATAGTCTAATAAATGTTAAAAAAAATAAAATTGTTATGAAGAAATTAATTATAATTCGTCTACAAGTATTATACCTATGGTAAATCGATTTAAAATGAAATGTTAAAAATGTAGAGTTGGTTGTTGTTAGTCTCTACTTCGTGATCCAAACCTAACTACATACTAGCTAATAGCTATGCAAATAATACATACTCGTACTCAACGTTCTTGTGTTTATCTAACCTAAGACAACTCATTGAATATGACATAACTCACTACATAAGCTACAAGTCAATAATGTTTAAATCGTTACAAAACACTATGTAGTTAAATACTTAAAATGATTACAATGTAACATTATGCCGATTTAAACAAATGTAATAATATTACGCGTGTACGGCATGTACATGCTGTTAGATAATGGTGCCTGAAAATTCAATCTATAGGCAGCTAACTTCACTCGTATTAATAGTTGAATACTCATCTTACAGATGGCGTTTTGTTATTCAATTGTATTTTAAACTATAATACAATATTTTGTTAAAAAAAAAAAAAATGCTTTTCTTATTTATTTCTTAAACTACATCACTACAATACGAGTTCTTAATATTGTTCTTTACATATTATACTTAACTATAGTTAATTTAAATTATTTTACTTAAAAGCTATATCTAAACATACCAATTATTATTATTTACTATTTTTGTGACCGTTAATGGCTATATGGTAGGTCGACTTTCTCGATAAATAAAATAAAAAGATTATATTTTGCTACTTATCATAAATTATACTAATGCTTATAATAACTATGGATTATGATTCAAAAAATAATAATATTTAATTTTAAAATGTATTTTTATTTATTTATTGGTTTTTCTGAAAAATTAGTACTAGTAATACTTTTAATCTATTAACCCTTCGGCCTTCACTGCATGATTTTTTAAATGTTTGTCAAAAAATATAATTTAATATAAAAATATATGTAATTCAAGTCATAGGAAATGGGAAAAATAGTATAGTTCTTAATGAAATACAAAATATTATGTCATCCAAAAATAATATAAACTGATATGATTATATTTATATACATATTATGTTGACAGAAGAGACAGAAGAGTAAACAAATTTACTCCATTAAGATATTTAAGATTTTAGATTTTAGAGGTTTTTTACAAAGAATCTAGGATAATATTTGTATGTATCCTACATCATTACATAAATGACTGACACATAAATTATCAGTAAGTATAAGCGTATTGTATGAGTGCCAAATACTTTGATACATTTGAACTCGAAATCAAGCCAAAGTATTCATTAAAATTATTATTGCAATATTGCATACATTCCAGAAAAAATATAAATGAAAAAACATCAAACTAAAATACCAGTAAAAATGTACTTTGTTTAATATTTGATAGTTGAGTATTTATTCAAGGTTTAATTTTAATACGCTCATATTATTAGTCATATTAAATATAAAATATATTTGTGCCTTTTACATAGGTTTTGATAATTTTTAACTGCTAATAATTCATTATTATTTTTATCAATCAGGTACTTGATAATATATTATACTCACATAATATGTATAATTATTAATCAACAAAAGCATCTATGATTTATATTTTAAATTGATTTTTAATACGTGGTATGGAATAAACAAGATGTAGCTATTTTTATATTTTATCTATTATTTATATGAATAATAACACATAACTGCATTTGAAGTATAAAACTTACGTAATTACGTTAACTAAAATTCAATAATATATTTTTTTAATTCACTACATGTTTATAAACATTTTCTTGATTTTATTAAATCGTTTAGGTTAATTTTTTAAAGTATCGCCTATAATTAATTTTGATAGAAGTATCTATTGTTAAATTAGTATTTTAAATTTAAAAAAAAAAAAGAATTACACTTAATTAGAAAAATTATTTTTAATTTATTTCTTCTTTTGTTTATTACAAATTTTGGTTTAAGAGCATTGTTAAAATTTCAATTGTTCACGAAAAGAAAATTAATAACAACATTTTTCAAAATTTTTAAACATAGTATTAGGTATGTTTTGATACTATAAAATATAATATGATTATCAAATTATTCAATATTTGATTGAAATTTAAAATAATTAAGAAATTAAGTTATAATATTATGACAATATGACATAATATGGTTATCTTTAGCTATTGAAATTTAATAACTTAGAAACTATTCGTTCGAATTTCAATTTATAAACATTACCATTTTCAAAAAAAAACTATCACTACGTGTATCATTACAGAACACTCCTTAAAAATATGGTCCTTAATAAGTACTTAAAAACTCAAAAAATGAGAATTTAAGTTAATTAATTGTTAAAGAAAAATATGAGGTGGGGAAATTTGGCATGGTTATTAGTGAATCATTCTATACTTATATATCGAAATATAGTCAATAATTGATTTTTTTATACATCGTCCAATTATAAAAAACTTTTAATAATTATTTTAGTTAACTGATTTCATATTATTTTTAATTTTTGTTTATACATATAGAATAGAAATATCTGCGATGAGAGTGGGCCGAAGATATTTTGAACTCATGGTTTCTGTGATCAATCCATCGTCGGACCTATACCATCATCACAGTCCTTTAGCACCTTTAGCGTCATTCGACTCATCTGTTTCTGGGATCGAATCGTCCAGCACACAGTCGGAAAAAAATTGTCCGTTCAAAGATTTTATATTAAACGATGTTTGTATATTTATAACTAATACTGGTAATATCAATAAATATGTGCGTTTAATTAATTTTTTATTGTTTTTCTTTCTATAGAAATGGAGACGTATATTTGATAAGGTAAGTGCGCCATGGGTTACATTACAATAAGTTATTGTCAATAACTCATCATCAACAAGATCCGTCATTATGTTATATACCTAGTGAAGTTCATATTTTTCTTCTTCGCATTTTATTGTTGTAGTACGATCCTGAAGGTTTTGGTGAAATTCCGTGGAACGATTTCTTGATGTTATTGAATTCGTCGGATTTCGTAAAATCTATATCTCAGGAGAAACGTGATATCCTGCTCGAACGAGCTCGCCAATCAAACACGTCGGCTATAACTTTTCAAGATTTCGTCAATATCGTAAGTCATTTAAAACGCTATAATATGATTATGTTACTATCACGCTAGATTATATTAAAAACCGGACGATTATAATCGTGTATTAGTATATGTTGCTATTTATCCAAACGAAACATTTTTGAAAAAATTGACATTCGTATACATTATAGAAACTATCGATTTATCGGTGTATATATATAGGGAACAACCGCGTTTATTACTCGTACCTATATTAAATACCTACGACGGGTGGCGGATTGTTAAAAAATAATATAATATAGTAATTTGATACACACCTTTGTTAAAAGTTTGAACACGCATAATTTGGCGGTTTAAAAACACATATTTTATAGACGTGTGAAAGAGTGGCGTGTCCGTCTGGGGTGGTAACCCAGTCGAGTTTTCGATAAAAAAAAAATAAAAAAAAAACCGTGTGATGTCTGCGCGGACCCCGTTCAGGTCGTGCGCGACGACAAAGGCCTGTATGTGACTATAACTGTATATACCTATTATATTAGATACGCCGGTTATAATATATTATGTTTTTCATTAATTTTTTAGAATACATACGCGTCCTTATCGTATATATATATTGTATTATATCGCGTCAAGATGTTGTGACTTTATGACGTGCCCGCCCCCACCGCCACTCTGACTCAACTCCGTTGCCGTCGCGTATACCTATATATATATATATATATTATAAATAATAATAATAATATAATATAGTACATTCAATTAGGAAGATCTCCTACCGCAGTGGCGGCGGAAGCCCAACGACGATAATCACCACTGGTACCGCCTGCGTAATGAATGTGATTCGTCTGACCACCAAAGAGACCGCCGTCGCCGCCGCCACCGTGTCGTGTTTATAATAACCTCTGCGCGTCTGTGTCGGTGTGTATTTTATCGGTGTGTGCGCGTATATATACAGATGTGTTGGCGCACAATATCATGTGAGAAACATCGGAGACGTTATAATAATATAATCGGCGGATACGTCCGATTTAGATTGTAATATTTTATATTTTTATTAGGCGGTGGCGGCGGTAGGTTCGGACTGCCGCAGTAGACAATAACGTGTATCCGATTTGAAAGTTTTAAAATACACAGGTATTATTAGGTACGCAATAAATAATAACATTATGTTATAATCGTTTCGCCACCACCCCTAACCTCTTAACTACCCTGTGCGCCGTGTCTATGTAGACTTTGTTTCGAGAATAAAGTAGGTATATCTACGATGTCGCCGTATTGTACCTGTACGCATGATAATATTATATATATTATAAGTGCGTGTACAGCGGTACGTATAAACGTGAGAAAATATTTCAAACGTTAAAACAGTTCTCGGAGATAAAAAAAAAATGTATTTATTTTTACAATTCAATTATAAAATACTATAAGCTCGTATATTAGTTTGTATACTTTTTAATGCGATTTAAATTTACTTTTGATGACTCGAAAGTCGAAGTCATATATGGCATAAGTTGTGCAGTTTTTCCGATCTACCTATAACGATTAGGTATGTCTATTAGTTTATATTTTGATAGGTTTGAGTAATATATTTTAATGTTCAATGGTTGAAATCGGAATAGCTAGGTACTTAATGAAATCTACATTTATTGATCGTTGCAGTGATTGTATAATTATTGCAATATGTTAATATTTTAACGCCAAGAGTTTTGTTTTCATAAAATGTTCGACTTCCTAGTTAATCTGCCAAAAGGTCAACTAACCGCAAACAGGCATTGACTGATTAACAATATTATTTTCTAAGACATCAATTATTGAAATTATAATTTATAAAGTTTTGTCTATACCAGTAAGTTTTTCGAGCTTAAACAAATATATATCATATGCACTTGAGTGCGTGTGTTCAGACCACTTTGTAATTGTTGTCACATAATCATCGTCCGTATAATATTATATTGTTCTGTGCGGTGTGCACAGTAACACAGAGCACTAGTGCGTGTGATTTGAGAATCTATAATAACATATCTCTCAACCTCAACGTATGTTTAACTTGCTAGAAGGCTATGAACTCGTATTATTGGTAAAATTTTTAGTGTAGCATAGATTAGGTTAGGTAGGTACCCATATATTTTTATTCGCAAACAAGTAAATAGGCGCAGATTATTTCGTATTAAATTTTTATTATTATAGTTTTATGAAATACTCCTACGATTAATTGCCTTACCGTCTTGGTGTCTTATATATATTTTGGCTATTAAAATGAAAGTACACAATATTCTCCTATTTTCAATAAAAAGAGAAGTTTTGAAATACAATTGTTTTTTGTATAATATATTAATATTATATTATCGCGGTGAGCATAATATTGACTATGAATTAAGAATCGCCTACGGATTGTAATTAATAGGTGAACTAAACATTTTTATGGCTTATCATTTATTTTTATTTTTAATGAATTTAAGAAATATTTTTATGTTTATTTAGTTTTTTGTTTAGTCTGTTCACGTATATTGTACATCTTGTATTTGATTTAATGTTCTTTATTTTACTAAAACTGAATTTAATATTTTCTTATTGATTTTATAATACCTTAAATGTTCAATAAATGTTGGTACATATTTTGCTGTGTGAACTATATAATGAATAATAGGTATGTAACCGATTTCTAATTTTTGATACGATTAATGTTACATATTATACATTTTGAAATATTTTTAACTAGTTAAAACGCTAAATTATTAACTATATAAATAACAATTTACTTAAATATACTTTTTATTTATTTTTATATTTTATTTTATTTTAAACATATTTTTTTATAGTAGTAGTAGTAGTAGGTATATATATATCGGGTAAAAATGTGGGATTGTAGACCTAGGTATTATATAATTCAAAATTAAATAAAATTAAGGAAAACTTTACAAGTATCATTATGTATGATGATAAATAATGTATTTATTATGTATGTAACATTATAGGTAGCGTCAAACTAATGGGTTTTGGTGTCAAATTTGACAGGAGTCTCTAAAAAATATATTTTAACATCTTATTTCATTTTTGAATTTACTCTTAAATTATATAAAACTCATATTTTTTTAGCTTTATGTTATAAGTTTTCATTGTTAACACTGAATTGATTGTTAAATATAATAATATAATTATTCGATGCAATTTGAAAATATGACAAAAAAATAGTCAAACAGGTGTAAGTTTTTGTATTTTCTGTAGTTATTTATTATCATACGTAATTTGCTTTTGTATTTTATCATAGATGGAAGTTTTTATAAATTTATAATTTATAGTAATTTAATCTTAGATTGTTGTATTTAGGATTTTATGATATTTGTTTAAATGTACTGTACATATATGCACTATACAGGTAGATCATCATAATATAAAGTTATTTTTTAATTGTTGTCATAAGCCATTTTAGCTATTACTATATAAACTAGGTATATATATATATATATATTACATTAGTATTATGTATTATTCAATCCATTTAGATTTTGGAGTACTAAACATATAATTTATTGCTCTCCACAGGTTTTCCTCGGTTCTTCATACCACGTCAAAACGGTGTCTGTGAGTTAATACTAAAAGCGTTCACAGCTTCACGGTTATTTTCCCAAACGATATTTATAGATTATTCGATGCGGTTAAAGAAAAAAAAGAATTAAGTAACAGACATTTATCGTTCCTTGTCGCACAGCACCCACGTAACCTTGTCGCCGTTGTCGGTATCACCAGTGCTGTGTAAACACTGACATATTAATTTATACTCAAAGGTCCACCTTAATTTTCGCCCCTGTAGTCCGACGCACGCATATGTGTGTGTTTTTTTTGTGCTCGTTTGATTTACGATCTTCATACCTGCTGTCCAAACCAGATAAAAAGTCGGTGGGCACGTGAGAAGAAGAAAGAAAAAAGTAACACAACAGTTAAAAAAAAAAAAAAAACATTACGATGGGATATTAAAACGTCGAATTGAGTTCCCATACACCAGTCGTAGCGCCCAATAATATTCTTCTTCTCTTATCTGACAGAAAATATCGCGTTTATAATATAAAATATGGCTTTAAACCGACCAAAACGATCTACCGGTGGCGGTGAGCAAGTGTTTATTTTATTGACCACCACTTAACGGGACCCGACCTGGTCGCTCTCGGCACCCACTTAAGAAGACGAGGTCCATACGATGCGCGGCGACGGAGGCGTCTGCCGGCTATAATATACACACACGTTGTATATTGTCGAATTAATTAACTTGAATACTATATGTGCGTGTGTGTGTGTGTGTGTTATTCTTAAACGTTTGATCAATCGACAGTGATACGCATATTATTTTATTTTATAATGTATTGTATAAGTGTACACCAGCACGCTGTTCTCATAATACGTATAAGTATCTCTACGGAATACGAAATAAACAATAGTTATAAACCTATAACATAAGTAGGTACTATGAAAACTTAGTTCATACGAATAATATTTTATTATCGACAAAAAGAATCAAGGAATTGAAAATGCAATGACATCATTGAGATTAAATATTATATTTACTAATATCATGGTGTATTTGATGGTACTATATGAGCACTACAGGCACTATTATATTCACGATAATAATATAATATAATTTTTAATGGTAGGTATGCAAAAATTATAATTCATAGTAGGTACCTTCTTTTGTTTTTGTCATACTTTAATTTTTAATCAACCAATTAATCTTAATAAACAATTTATATTCGTATAAAATAACTTCCTCTTTTATTATAATAAATGATAATAAATATTAGTAAATTTATTAATTTCAATTAGTTTTTTTGCAAGATAAAAATTCTACAATAGAGTTTCTAATTAATTATTAAATTACAGAAATTACAAAAAAAAAAAATCATTAGATAAGAATTACATTTTCAAACATAGATAATTAAAAAGTGGCATTATAATATATTCGTGTCTGACTCATATAATAATATAACTACGTGCTCTATAATATTTATAATTTAATATTAATATACTTTATACATAAATAAATTATAAACATAACTCGGAAAAATCCTATTTAACGGTCCATGTTGTCTCTATCAAATGTATAACGTATTAAACTTGTGTTAAATATTTCAAATTTTATGTGGTAAGTTTAATATAATAGAGTGAATTGACCTATTATCAAAGTTAAAGTTAAAAACATTATCAGTATTTACTTCTTATAATATTTAAATTTTTAAGCGAGATGAGAATTTGTAAAATGTTATATCTTTCATACTTATAACTCACTGACCTAACTTAAAAAGTTAAAATTTGAAAAAGATCCAAGATAAAACAGATACTGTTCTTACCTTTAAGTATGATTATACGAGTAGATCAATTCATCCTATTATTAAAGTTTACTACGCAAAATTAAAATTTCCGAACAAAAATTTCTGACGGAGCCAAGACATTATCTTAAATTATAAATCATAATGTTTAGCTATTTAAGTACTTTTTTCATTAATATTATTATAATATTTTAAGTGAAAGAAAAAGGAATCATTTTGATAATTTATTACTTAGACTAAAAATATAAATAGTTTATACTTAAATATTATAATTCATCCATACTTGAATAAATGCATGTTAGTATTTAGTTACTGATATTCACAATATTGTATAATATTCTACACATTTTGAAGTTTTGAAATCTTTAAATATAATATTTTAAATTATTGTTTTTATTGTTGATGACTTTATTCTTATAAAAATAACATCAAAGTATATTAATTATAAAACAAAATATAGAAGTGGCAAAACATTTATCTAATTTCTAGTCTTAAGACTAAAATAACAACATTTATTAACAAACTCATAATTTATTTATTTTTTTATAAATCATATTTAAATATTGTACAATTGAAAATTTAAATTAATTTTGTATATGAAAAAATAAGTACCTACCTATGTTTATCATGATTCAAAAGCTACAAATATAATTATATTATATTTTATAAACGGATTTTTTTTTTTTTTTGCAAAATCAATCCCAATTGTTACTGCAATACCGTGTATACCATCTATAAAGCATTATCGTAGTTGAAATTCATACTCGATGTATTTTTTCAGTGAATGCTTCATTACACGTCTTGTGATCTAAAGTTATTCTATAATATTCTATAGGTTGTATCGTGAATTAATCGAAACAAATTTATAGTTGAAAAATACTATATGTGATTTATTTTTATTTATACAAGTGCTCAATGCAAAGCTATCTCAATTTAAAAACTTGCATTATTATTCAAGTAATTAATACTAACTATTATTGATACTGATTTTATACTGCATTTTCTAAGATTTTTGAACCGATAATTATGAGTTTTATATTTAATTTTTAACAGTTACAGGTATTGAAATCTGGTTATAACTTTATAAATTATAGGTAAATTAGTAGCATTTTAAATTGATCTTTTTTTCAATTGTAACTAAGCATTTACGTAATGTTTCTGTCGTTAAAAAACAAATAATGTACACTATGTAATATGTATACTATATGACAAATTATGTCTATATACATGACTGTCGTATCCAACGAGAAAAAAGACCAATAAAATACAGTATGAAAAGGACGGTTTAACAACAATATAAAAACGTCTTCGTTGTATGCGGCGGTATAGTACCTGTTGGGCCAGAAGGAATTTTGTTTTCTCGTATACATCTGTTAGGGTTTCCGGTCAAATTGGCAGCTTCGGTATTCTTATAATTCAATTTTCTATACACACAACACAACGTCGGCGGCGGGCGGCGGCGTTTCTTTTCTTTACAAAATAATAATAATAAAAAAAAATCCAACATTTCGGCGCTTATTATAAGGATTTCGGACAACAGTTCACAATGGTAAATAACAATAATAATATACGACCCTTGTGGCAGGACCAGTTTTTCTGCTACTTAAGCAGCCAGTTATATTATTGTCGATTATTATTGTTCATCATTATATAAAATGCTCTACTGGGAGACCAACAATTGTGTACCTATATATAATAATATAAAATATACATTCGTTCCCTCCGATGAGCGGCACAATGGTAAATCATAACAGTCGGGCCACCCCAATTTACAAAAATAAATACCCAGCCTCCCTTATTAATCATTACCGCACATACAGTCGTCGCCGTAGTCGTTCTTTAGATCTATTATATTCGTATTATAGCTGGTACCTATATTACAGCATTGTATGCAAAGCGTATTATTTTACGTTTAACAACTTTCTAAACCGACTGAGATATGGAGATGAAAAAATATACTAATTTGTACACGTCTTTGATGTAGGTCTCACTCTATCTCTCTCTCGCGCACTCTCGCGGTTCTCATATACCTGCAGTCATCTCGCTTATTATACGTACTCGGTCTCGCGGTTGTTTTCCTCTCTTTTTCATCTTCGTGTTTACGTATCCGAGCGTGTGGAGTTGTTCGCGCTCAGTAATTAATTAAATAAACCGATTTATTTAAATGACGAAAGCGTGGAAACAACCAACACGGCTGGTTTATATTATTATTATTATACTACGTGTATACTGCATAGTACAATAATATACAGACCTCCCGCGTAATGACTATATTATGACTAATGCGAACAAATACTCCGTTGGCACGTATTACAAGCACTGGGTATATCATTTGGTTTACTTTTCTACAAACTACGTATCAACGATATAAGCAGGTATGCGGCGCGTGGGGCCAATGCACAATCCAGCTGGAGGACATGTTGTAACGAGGTTTTCATTAGGGGGGAGGGGGAGACTTAAATTTAAAAAAAACAGTACCTACCTAACTGCCTATTGAATATACCGTTTTTTCTAGTTTTTTTGTCTTTGCACAATTCAATCGTGTTTTTGTCGTATCCACTTGTGGTTTTATTTATACTAATAATTTCTTTATAGCGGTATTATCATGATTAAATAAATGCCAAAAAAACGGAAAATCTAATCGTTTCTAACTGTGAAAATATAGAAATGTTTCCGATAATTTATTTTTCTTTCGACAAAATATTTTCAGTTTGGAGTAAAAAAAGGATCAATTTTCATAAAAAAACTTGACTTAATTTTTTGTATCAATATTTTATGAATTTCTTTGGGAAATATTAACCATGGGCAGATATCCTTGAAATTAATTATAAATTATTACATTATCTGATTACATATTTTTGATAATAATAGGTACTCACCTAGTTAATAAACACTAATTGACTATAATATACATTAATGATTATCGTCATCATGACAATCTGACATTCTGACGTAATTTTAATTTTATTAATGTAGGCTAGGTACACCGATAATACACTAATTTTTTTCAGTATCTGTTGAAAATCTAAAATTTATCTGCTAAATTATGTTATTATGTTCAAGTACAAATTTAGGTGATTTTAAAAATTTACGAAATTTATGACATTTCGTACTTAAATTAAATACTAAGTATATATTGCCATGTGCTTTCTGCATATTTTAATAAATTATAACGACATTGTATATTGGTAATTAATTATTACTTATTATACAATAGTAATTTTTTTATTTTTACTTTAATACAGATTATCTAAATAAAAAATTTAATAATTACTAATTAGGTATGATATTATAATTAACATAAATATTATTATTGCAAAATACTTATTAGTAGATAAAATATAAATGGTATAATTTATTAAAGTATGCACATATACGCATGCATGCACTGAACATCATACAATGATATTATATATTTAATTAAAACTTTGAAGTACAAAATGTGTTTACATTGTTTTACCATTGTTATTTGTTTCTAAAGTTTATTAATTATTTTTAGTATTTGTTAAATTACCTGAAAGTTTTAACTCTTAATTAAATATCCACACAATCACTGTTTTAATCATGGCACTAAAAAATATTTAAAAAATAATACAATGTACAACAATTTTATATAATGTTATTATTTTTCAATGACACAATTTATTTTACCTGAAACCAATCAACCATTACTTCAATAATTCACATTTACAAATCCTATTAAAAAGTATAGTATTGTTTTAGTTATATTTTTTTTTTTAACTTTCCAAACCGGTTGGGTAGAAGGCGTTTATACAAAATGATCAGATAAAATAATGGGATTGTTTGAAGAGAGATACACAAAAAAAAACCTCTAATCGAGGATAGCACGACGGGCGAGGAGACGAGTTATAGAAAGAACCCTATAGACATAGACTATGGTGACAAATAGAGGGTCCAAACACAAAATAACACTTAGTTTTAATATGAGCTATATGTCAAAATTCCCTCCCACACTGTCGAGCGATCAACTTCTATAATTTAGTGGCTTTGTGTTAACCAAAACGTGAAAAAGGTGGCAAAATTCCTTTTTCGTGATAACATCTGTTCATTGTATTATATTAATGTAATCACTAGCATGTCCTTACATAAATCGACTTCACAATAGCGATGCAATATAATTAACATATTTTACTAATATGAAAACTCATAGTTAATTTGAGAGTTGAGGGTTAATACTATTCGTATTCAATGTATCAATATCAATTAAAAATAGATTAAAATTATATGCTATAGTATCCTACTTGGAAACATCATACTGCAATTGATAAATTCGTTGTTTTAAATAATTTTTGTTATTATTATGAACGTACCAAAAGTTGGTAGAAATTAATAAGTTATTCAAGTTATTTCGTTTAGCAAAAATATAGGGATATATTAACATATTATTGATAATATAAATTTTTAATCTTAATTTTTTTTAATATGTTATACCGTTAATTATAAATACTAGTATTTTTAATTATATAAGATCGTTATTTACAATGATTTAACGGTCGATAGAATAATAAAAAATATTATTAAAATTAATATATTCAATTAATTTAATATATATTTAATAAAATAATTAAAATATGTATGATTAATAATTATTTTAATCTACTCATGTTTAACTATGAACTTATACATATTAGTTATTACATTGTTTGTAGTGTAATTTATAGATTTTTATACTTTGATTGATATAATAAATCTTTTTATTGTGAATATTTATGGCTTAATTAAATAGGCACGACGGAACGGACTGCCCAGTTGGGGGGGAGCGGCATGCCACGAAACATACATAATTAATAGTATTGCAACGTGCTCTGATTAAACGGTCCCTTTTTAGACATAACTAAATAGTCAATTTCAATCAATCTATGTGATGTTTTTATTCATTACGATAATACGTATCTGTACATTTCTAAAACAGTGACATTCTAAGTGATTGAGGCCACCCACTATAGTACCAGTACAGCATAAGACGTACTCAATAAATTTTATCAAAACGCCGATCACCTGTCTTGCTATTCATAATAATAATAATAATAATAATAACAATATGATCTTATACATCATTTTAGTCTCATGAATTTCCCGCTTAGTATTATACCTATATCGTTCATTTCTAGTGTAACTAAAATATTAAATATTGTATTAGTTAGCCGCAAAAATCTCACATGATAGACGGCAATGTTATATATATATTATAATATTGCCATACTAAATTATGCTCATCAGTCATTACCTACTCATATTATATAACGAATCGCGGGACGTAATAATATTTCAATTTCTTCTTTGACCACACTCGACGCGCGTATATTATTATATTACTGCAGTATTATCATTAGGTACGTAAACTCGTGTATGATGAATAACACAAATGCGATCATTTATGATTTATATGACTATATAGTATACTTATTATAGGCACTAAACAGTGCACAGCAAACTGCCTATATGTCACAGAGACAAGTGGTACCTACGTCGCCGCCACCGCCGCCAATGACCCGCCGCAACAAAACACACACACACACAAGAGCGAACTCCCAAACGCACCGGCAAATAACAGTGTTTAAATCACATCAGGCGAGCCGAACATTCGCTAACAAGGCTATAATCTTCGGAGAAAAAAATCTTTCCCTCTTATTTTTTTTTCAACTATGTATTTTTATTTTATATTATTTTATTTTTCGTTGTTTTATAGGTAGGTAGTTTCTCCTTCTCTCTCACTCTCACAGTCTAGCTCAATTTTCTCTCTCTCTCTCGTTCTCTGTTTTTTACCTTACCGCGCTTAGTCTTCTCTCCCCCGTGTGTCTTTCCACTCCCCCCCGTCACGCACTGGGCGTTGGTGATTTTCTCTTGGTCTTGGTCTTGGTCGTCGTCGTCGTCCTCGTCGAAGACCGAACTCGTGGTCGTCGTTGTGGTACGCGTACATATATATATATAGTCGTGTCGGCGGACCACCCAATCCGGAGAGTGCCCACAGGCAAAAGTAAACACCGCTAGACGACTTATAATAAACACATTACCGCCACTATATATATATATTATAGTATTAGAACGCCCGGGTTGTTACTTTTCTACGACACACACTACTACCATACACGACGTACACTAAATATACATATATGACTTTTTTCTTGTAATTTCAGTCAACCGTCCTCTTGTTTTTATCACCTATTACCTATATGTATGACGGGGGGTGGAAAAAAAAACGCATACAAAAAAAATTTACGAGCGCTAATTTCGTTACACTTGCATGCAGTTAAATGCGTGTTTGTTTTATTTTCCCAATTAAAACTTAGCGCCATCGACAGATTTTCACTACATCATATTAAAATTTCGCAGTTTTTTTAGTACTAGACACTATAGCGAGGAACGAATATACGTTATTTTTAAAAAATGCGGATGACTGCAGTGGTGTTTATTGTAAATGTGAATTAATAACGCAATGTATCATCTTATTATTTATTAAATTTATATGTTTTACAATAAGTCCAGACTGTAGCGTTAATGCGTTATATCTTCTCGTTAGATGAAACACCGCACAATATCTACTTAAACATATTAATTATAATACATAATTTTGTAAATTGTATATTTTTATTTCTAGGTCTTTCAATTAATTGATTTTAATAATCTATACATTGTTATAATTTATAATTAATAGATAAAATCTGAACCTACAGATAAATAAAAGTTGTTGTCAAAGGGATAATTTATAAATAAAATTATTGATTCTACAAATATTGAATATATTGATTTCTCAATTTCTTTCACTATTCACGGATTTCTTTTATCTTCGCAAACACATAAAATATTAGCTGTTATACTTAAATAATAAGAATTAAACAGTATAAGAGTACTATAAGATATAAGTAAAAATAGTATACTTTTATACTGTTTGGTTTTCATTATTTAAGTAGAACGTATAACAGTTAATATTTAATGTGTTCGCCAAGATAAACGAAATCCGTAAATAATCAAAAAGTAGAGAAATAAGGTAGGTACCTAAAATTAAAATTAAGAATTAAGTTAAAATTAAAATTAAGTACCATTGAACACCCTTCTTATTATATTAAACGAGTAATTTAATTTTTAACTATACATTTTTTTATACCTATTAATGTCATGATACTGTGTATTGTAAATTTAATTATATTTCATTTTTTTTTTGTAGATATTAAAATTCACAATGCATCAATTTATTATGATTTTTATTTTTTACTATCTTCATACGTAATAAGTTGTCGATTTTATTAGCACTACGCTACAGTGGTCATCTTTGGCCTTGTTATTCTTATTCTTGTGTGTTCTCAGCAAGTCATACACCTGATACGATATTTCTCTTTTTAATAGAGTAATAAATAGAAGTACCTATACACTACCAAGTTTGAAGACCGTAAACGTAATCAAAATGTATTGTTTATATACCACATTATATATATATATATAAAGACTCAGCTATTACAATAGTGGTTTTTTAATAATAGTTCTTATTGTGATTGTTAAAAAAATATTATTCTTAATGCATTTATAAAACATAAGTATTATATTATGTATTTATATATTTACGGATTATAATTTATACTGTATAGGATTATTCAAAATATGCTCGTATTGCACCTAGCAATATCACATTTTTTATTATATAAAACATCCATATTTTGTATAGTGTTTAATACTAACTATAAAATCGATATAAAAACAAATTCAATAATTTTAAAAATATATTAATATTCATAAGTATACAAATGAACTTATTCTTTATATTATTTCAATAACATTTTGTGATATTTTTTACTTTTTGTATGATAAAAGTACAAAATTTTCCATATTATTATTTAAACTAGATACACGTGTAATATAATTCAAGAAAAATAGTTTCTAGGGATCAGAGTATAAATTGTGATTATTTTTCTTTATAAATTTGACTAAAAAAATATAAATAACTCAAGTATTTTGAACTTTTAATGTCATATTAATTTAATATTTTTTATTAAAAATCTATACTTTCTTAAACATTTCATAACATTTAAATATACATTTTAAGTTTTTAGTTTATTTATTTCATTAACTATAGCTTATATAAAATATCTCTGCCCTATAATGTTGAGAATACACGCACATAAGTCCTTGTAAATCGTAATGCCGTTATAAAAAATATTTATTAGGTAGGTAGATATTTAGGTGTTACATTTTAGTTTGTATCCTATATTTTCGCGGTAAGGTATTACAGCTGTATTCCATTCAATTGAGTCAAGTATTTTTTATGAAAAATATAAAGAAAAAGAACGGTCTGAAATGTTGGTTTAACGGTGTGTTTAGTTCAAATTACGACCTATTATTATTATTATTATTATTATTACTATATTGTGGGTGTCCGGCAAGCAGGATATTGTTAATATTGAAATAGTTTTTTTCATTATAACCGAGAATGTATGTAAGAAGTACCTAGATCCCTTCAAAAGAGACCAAATTCCAGTTGTTTATGCTAAAAGGAATAACCCAATTGTTCGGTTGGACCAGTTTTCAAGGCTAAATGCTTGAAAAGTGTATAAAAGTGTCCCGCTGTCCGTTCATAAATATTAAAGTATTTTAAATTCAGTTACATAAGCGCTGCTATTACGCTGCAGTGACAGTAGCGTCTGGCCACACGCAAAGAAATAATATTGTTATTATGTAGACTCGAGTATGCGTATGCACATAGACATTATTAGTATATATAGGTATCTACTTACAAACCACGAACGAATCTATGTTAAATATACATTGATTATTTATAGCACATTTACAAATAATATATTATGCCATACTGGATCGATAATCAACCCGGCGCTGTTGACAAATTTTATATTAATTCAAGATAAATTAATTATTACAACCTTAGATATGGACAGAGTGCACTAAGGGTATAGTGCCTACAACTGTCTACACCGTCTGTAAATACACCCATAATGTGTATGATGCATATTATTTTTCAATCACTGAATTGGTATTTTAAGTGCGTTTGATTGTAGTACGAGATAAAAAAAATATCAGGATTGTTATAGAAATATGGTGGTTTATTTTTTTAACACATATCTGCTTCTTTGTTTAGCGTAAGAAACTTAATACTTACTAAATGGGTATTGAAGTTAAAAATAAAACATAACGCATACAATTCTTACATCAAATGATTATTTTTTACCTGGACATGTTACATGGATTTAAAATGGAAAGAAACCCTGTAAATCCATTGTACAAACTACAATAGTTTACCAATGAGTCACAGACCGTTAGGTGTTTGTATTTTACACGACAAAACCATTGTACATAGAAATATTGCATCGGGCTGCAAAAATATACCTGTATCAATATGTTTATACCTATATAAATAAATAAGAGTAATTCATATTGTTAGCTACGATCCAGATTTTAGTACCGATCATGTATATTTGGATAATGTAATAACTATAACTAAATAAACTACAAGAAAAATAAATACAGTGTTATGCATAGGCTGTATAGCTTCTCTAATATTGCAATTTGTAACTCACATTATTGATTAAAAAGAAGTATATTGTAGTATATTGAGATTTGTAATATATCTAATATATACAACAACTAATATTGAGAACGTAATTGTAATTAGTTATTTCATCGGTCTACTTTATTCGTATATAAAATACAAAATGCAAAGATTCATACACAATATCAAGCTTAAATTATACTAGTCAGATTAGTAAATACATGTTATTATTGAGTTTATTTTAAAATGGATAGCATAATTAAGATTTTCCAATTAGTATTTGTGTACTTTTTGTGAAATAAAAATGCAATTATTTTTTGTAATATTACATTATTACATGAATATTAAATACATTTTTATTTACGCTTTATACACCTCTAGGTACACATAATAATGACACACTAATAATTACCTCTCAGTGTTACAGCTTACAGCTGGTGATATGATTGTTCTGTTGGCGAACAGGTGGAAAATCAAAATAAACGAATCCAAATCCAGTCGAGTAACATTTTCATTTAGAAATCTCGATTCGCCACCTGTTAGTTAAATAACCAAGCATTTAAAAACGGAAAACGAAATTAAATACATTTGTCTAAGCTCACTCGAGATAAACGTCTAACCTGGAACCCACACATAAAACTTAAGCATAAAACAATTAACTCTATATATCTACTCCACTACCAAAGACCACTCTTGAAATCCAAACCCTTCCTATCCAATAAACTCACTATATGTAAGTCAGTCATTCGGCCAATCTGAATATGTGGTATTCACTTATCTGAGTTTCTGGAAATTCTTCCAATACTAAACGCTTCAGACCTATCAAAGCTTTACTTACAACTAATAACGTCCTCTCCTAGCCCCTTAGGTATTTCACAAATAAAAATCTCCATAAAAACCTTAAATCGTCTATTAAATTTCATTTTAACTTCACAGTAGCTCCCATTAATCAAACAACTATTATAGGACTAAAGACTTACTATATGATAAAACAAAAAAACACGTTTATAACTAAAAAGTACCAGGTCGGGTGGTACTGCCAATAGTGCTTGCCCATTAATGTAGGGTAATACATATGTTTAATCCAATCCTTTATCAACCAATAATAATTATCAAATTTACTTATTATACTTATTTATATATAGATTGTAAATCGTTTTAATAAATAAAAAAATAAAGAGCGAAAAAAATGTAGGCTTTAATAAAAAAAGGCGTAGGTATATACAAAATAAGTTCGTATAAATTATAGTAGTAAATATAATTTCATATTATAAATTATCACTACACAAGTGTTAAGAAAAACCATTATATTTAAGTAATTAAGTTGTAACTATGTTCAGAATCATGTTCATAAATCCCCTCGTCCTATGCTCGTGTTTATTGAACAAAGTTGCTGTTTTTTTTTGCGTTATTGCTATTTTATCCGAAACAACATTTTTAAACACGTTTTCTTAGAATCAGACTATAGCAAAATTGGTCCGAGATGATATGCGGATTTCTGAACATTAATGAAATTGTTTCAACGATCATAACTTATTTTTTTTATGTATTTATACGTTTTTTTAAATAAAAACTTATTTTACGTATTTTTAACAGTGAAAGATATTCGCGAGACAGCTACAAATGGGCTTGAATGTACAAAAGAACGTAGTTGCTTTATTTTTTAAAACAGGAATACATTTCACAGTTCTTACTGTTCTCCAGTAGTGGAAAAATTTGCTTTGCTTAAAAATTTAGTAGCTCTATTTTAAAATTGAATTTGTGGTGCTGTTTTCAGTATTATAGTAACGAGTATGTTTTTGAAAAACATTTAAACATACTTATCTATTTTTTTACTTACATGGAATAAAATATACATTATATAATATATACACATGGACATGGATTATTAGTCCTATTATCATTATAATGACTATATTTATGCTTAAATTCAAAACACATTTATTTATGTACTTCACAAATTAGTTTTATTAAGGCAGCTCACGTAGCATTAATTACGTTCATCTATAGTCCTACAGACAATCCCTTTATGTCACGACGTCGTATATATTTATATATATATCCTATATATCTGTTCCTAATAAATCACCTCGGAAACCTTTTTTTTCATTACAAAAGTTCTGTAGGCGAATCGAATAATGACCGATTGATTATTTTAATAACTATTATTTGATTAAATTAGAGGTGTATAGCTTATGATATTATTGGCATCTAACCCCAAATGATTCATAATAAAATACCTTTATAATAATTAAAATAGAAAATGTATAAGTGATACACGAAGTGCACAGCTTTTTATAAACTTAATAAATCTTTTTTTGATATAGTTAAATACATGTGAATTACATATGTAACTACATGCCTATAGTGAAAAACATTAAATTAACTAATTAACTATAGGTATTAACATTCATTATCCAGTATATGACTATATAATAGGTATGTACGTAGTTAAATTTATAATTACATGAATTAGGTTTGACATTTTTATCTAGTTTATCCTTTTATTTAAATATAAACATTTAGAGATTTAAAGCAAGAATTTTTTTAGCATAACCTTTAACTATATTAATTATTAATTAATAAAATATTAATTATTAAAATTATTTAGCTTTTTGATAATTTTAGTTATATCATATAATGTTTAACAATATTTTTATATCTGCACAATTATACAATTGAAACTGTACCTTGAGCTTCCAATATATACTTCCTTACAGTGTTAACCGTTAAATAAATATGTGTGAGTATGAAATAACAAATTATGTTCGCGTATGCATGTAGTTATGGCGTATATTTTCTACTTTCGTAGTTATTATAGCAATATGTATATTGTATAGTCACAAAGTATTTTTGTTTTGCAGCGGAGCGTTGTAGACTAAGTATTTACAGTGCCAAACTGGCGAAATAATTTTTTAACATTTTTCAACGGAAATAAATCGTATTAAATTGTCTGGTAAAATGTCTAATGACAAAATGTTGAGCAGGTACGCGTTCAAATGGTATAGGTCTAGGCATTCGTCGTTTGGTTTATCGTTTTCAACATGTACTTAATTATAATTATTTTAAATCTAAGGACAAATATCGCGTTATTTAATTTAAGTAAGTATTATTGTATTATTTTAAGCAAAAAATAAAAACCGAACTCTTATAATATAATACACTATATAGTATATAATATGTATATAATATGTACTTTGTAGATACTAGATTGTCACGATTTACGTGGATAAAATCGAGTTAGTCGATAAGATCTAGTTTCATCGTAGCACGACAGTCTGCAGGGACCTGGCTAGAGGGCATCTCATCGTATCTACCTAATGTATATCACTCAATTATTGGATTATTTATTGCTTCCACCATATACTCTGTAAGAAATTCGCAAGATAACCAATCTGTGTTTGGAAGTTTACATTAACTAAATTAGTTTTGTTTTCAATTATTTTTAAAGCATAAACGCGACGGTAAATTAATGTCTGTCAAGATAGCACTTTGTCTGAATGACTTCAAACTTTTGACAAACTGTTTCTACTGTCTTGTTAGACGTGTAATTATAAATAAAGAGCTGTAAAGTATAAGCGGGTTAAGTTTAGCAAAATCAATTAGAAGATATAATAATATTATGCGTAAAATACATTATATAGTAGCCAGCCGGTACCTAAGTAATAAATTGTTGAAGTTTTTATTTTACTTAATCGAAATGTCAAATCGATTGTTTGAAAAAAAAAACGTTAACTGTGAGTCGTTTTTTATCGTGACGACGACATACATATTTGGGCATATATCAATATTATGATAATATTATAATGGGCACGCGCGCCACAGACGTTCAAAACAAAACGTTTTCGATCCTGTTGAAAATTCCGAGAGTTCCGACCAACGACAATAATATTTTATTATTTAATCGAATCGTATTTTTATTGACTATAAACGACGACGGGCAGCGCACTTCAGAGGTACTTTTTGATTTGGTTTTTTTTTTGTTTGTTTCGTTTCGACGACCACTCTCGTACATAACAACAATAGATTTATTATGTCGTATATTATCGTATAATATATAAATATATATGTATAGCACAGCGTGGTGTACAGAGTAATAATAAAATAAAATAATATCGTAAATCGTAATTGCGACGGGCAACCGAAGCGATTCAAGTAAGCGCATTTATTATTTTTATAATAACCCTGTAAATACACCGCGACGGTCGTCGTCGTCGTCGCCGCGGCGTGTCTGCGGTCTGACGGGGCTCGCAACCAATACAATGCTGCGGCAGTTGTATATCAGACGGCGGTATAATATTATGTATACCACGTTACCACCTATACCCGTATATAATACGAGGGTACCACGCATACCTGGGCGTACAGCGGTGCACACGCACGTATATTATAATAATATTGTTGTATAGTTTGTAGGAAACGTACCGCGGTAACGTTTCGGCCGTGAGCTGCTGCGGCGGGGACAGGTGTTGCGACGGCGGTAATTACCGCAAACGACTCGACGCCGCCACCGCGCGCCGTCAGTGCAGTCCACTCGCGCGCGCGGGCTCGGAAGCACCACCGCGATCGTACGCGCACACGACGCGTAGAGAGGTACTTCTACACACTCATTAACGCGTGTTCCGTCGTATTGTGACGGCGGCGGCGGTGGCAGCGATCCAGCCCGCGCGTCAGTTTTCCCGCTGCCGCAGCCGTCCGTCTGGTCTTCGTCGCACAGCGCCACCTCCTTTGTTTAGCCACCGCCGCCGCCGCCACGGTTGGCGAACAGGAGTCGCCGGGGCCAGGTGCACAGTCGTTCATCTCTCTCTCACTGTATATAATATATATATATGTATATTGTGTATATCTCGACGCGCGCGTCCGCAATGTACCGTTGACCCCGCTGCCGAGACTTTTCCGCCTCGCGCGCCGAAGAACACAGATTGTTTTCTTAACGTATTTTTCAGGTCCCCCGTCCGTTATGGTTAAAATACGTACGAAAATACAAAATATTATTGATTAGAACGTATAATAATAATATACCAAACGAATACGAATGCGCGATTAATATTCAATGTCAGCTATATGATAAATTGCACGTGTGCACGATCCGTTTTGGCCGCAGTGGGTAATAGATACATAATACATTATAATAATATATAAAAAGTAGACCGCCCGTTCGAAACGATTGAGAAATGATAAACAAAAATACGAAGCCTATTTGGACCAATTTTAGCGACAGAATGCGGAGTATTACGTGAAATTTCAAATCGAACTCCAAACTACGCACTGACATTATAATAATAAATTCAAACAGTCAGTTACTGCTTGGGAATACATACCTACCTATTATTTTCGTCGTTTTTAATTGGACGTTATGAGTTATGATCCTGAATCATATTTCATATTTTGTAATTAATGTAATATATTATATGCATAATTCATAATTATATTGGTTGCTACTATCCGGCACATGGGTACCTAATAATAATGTAGTATGTTGTGTAACACTCGTGTTTTACACGCGTATAATATAATAAATATAAATATTGTCTAATTAATTATTGATAAATAATCTACTTGTCGCAGTACGTTTTGATGATCAATGCCCGGTGGGGTATTTCGGGGAGCATGCCTTTAGCAATTATTATACTGTAACATTGAAACATCTAATGAATAATGAATAATGTTGTTTGTCGATGTATCGACAATTTTTGGATCGGCTATGCGCCACCTAACCAAACGATAATAGTTAGTATAATACTCTCGATTATGTTGAATACACTTGCTCAGATTATAGGTATTTATTTAATAATCACGTGGCTAGTGGCTACGTAATATACCAAAATGCACATTTTGGTTATCTGCGTATAAACAACTGACGAGTGACGAGAATATTCCAATAGTACGATTATACACTGTAGTGATTATACCCACCTAGCGTGATTTTCTATCACATCACTATTTTTTTCGTGATTTAATTTGATTTTTAGATGGGAGAAGTTTCGTGTAATTTTATAAAATATGTTTAAATGCTTCAGGGTATGGCGCTTTTACGATATATTTCGTATATTTTCAAAATAAAAAACTTCGAAATGGTTCATTTTTATTATTAAATAAATTAATTTTTGCTATAGAATTTGGCTGGTAACACTTGTTAGTTTTTACTAACAGTATCCATGTATTTATTATTTTATGTAATTTAACAGTGTTATATAAATGTTGTATGGATTTAAAAACTAAGCTATCATGTTAATTGCCAATTGGTATGGTGTAAAATATATTCTTAAAAAAAAATTACGAAAATCTTAATTTTGATTAGGAAAATGCTTAAAAAACGTATTTTTGGCTACTTTATGTAATGTTGATTTTGAGGGAGATCAATTTCGTATGATTTTTAAAAATAGGTTTAATTTTTTGAAGAAATTGTGTTTTTAAATTCGCCAAACCGAAAATTTCAAAAAGTTTAATTTTTATTGTCAACATTTCAAATAAATTATTTTTTTAGTATCGAAATATGCTGGTGAGACCTGTTGCTAGCCAATTTCAATGTCTTTCATTTTACGTCACTTTAGTCTTTACTGGGGATAGATTGTAATGTAAATTTAAAAACTATTCTAGCATGTTTATTATCACGATTTACAATATTTACAGTATTTACACTAAATTTGTAAAAAAAATATTTGAAAATTTTAATTTTTACTAGTGCGTAGTGCCGGGAATACGTATTATTCTAGCTGTTCCATGTAACTTTGATTTTGTGGGATAAATAGTTATTAATTATAAGTAAGTAATAAGAACTCTAATATAAAAGTGATTGATACCTAATAAAAAGTTACCATAGAATGCGATAAATTGTCTATCCTCCCACCACCACCTCAGCATACCACTGTAAGTGAATAATGCATAATCAAGGCACGATCGTTTCATAATGTTGAGTCTGGACGAATGCAACATTTTCCGCGCCACACAAACGTAATATCACAAATACATTTCCATAGTATTTTTAGAAATTGAGTAACAAAATTTCAGATAGAACAGGCTAGCGGTCTGGATCATAAAAAAGTCAGACTTCTGTAAAATGCCAAGTCAATAATATAAGTCTGTAGACGGTTTTATCAATGTCATGTGGAATTTTGGATCTGTCTGGACCAGAGACGTGACTTACCGCCAACAAATATTGCAGAAACCCGTTAGGGTTTTGATATTTATCGATAAACAATATTAGTCGCAAAACTACCACTGGGAGTCAAGTTCTTCACTGAATTTCTAAGACTAATATTTTAGTGACAACTTTCTGAATACGCTCCACCGTGATGTATGAACACGCGTAGAGTCGTATTTATCGGGAATGTAATGAGTGCATACACCAGGGCTTCGGGTTGATTTCCTAGATTTTATAAGTAAAGTGATAAATTACCAAGAATATTGAATAACGATCAGGAAAAAGAGTATTTAAACAAATTACACGTACCCGTTAATTTTAAACTATGCAGTCAGTTAAGTGATTCGATTCAGTTGAACACATATCTACTGTTTGAAATGTTTTATTTTCTAAATCAATCTTCACTTTTATTAAATGCTGAAAAAAATATATAATTAATATGTACCAAATTACTTATAAATAGAAATTTAAAAATTTTTTAAGGGGCTTGTAATATTAGTAGTTGCATCTCGGCCTCCCGAGTCTTAGATCTACGTACGTCTTAAATCCGTCACTGGGTGGGTCCACATGAAACATCGATTGTGATCATTATAAAACAAGAACACACGGCGGCAGTGTGCCGTAATATTATTATCGCCCTATCGGTTTTTATTACTATTATTATTTTTATAGTTGTTGATCTTCGAACAAAAACTTATTGATTATAGTGCTTTAACGTCGAACGCCTGTATAATGCAATAACGCTTTCATTGCACTAGCATTTATGAGCTGTCTTATATAATATTAATAATATTATAATAAATTATAATAAATTATAATACATCTATAACCCGATATTACGAGTACAACAGTATCGTTTTTGATGTATTAATCTACAATGGTTATTTATTATGCAAAACTACTGAATATAGAATACCTAACTGATTGAACTCATCGAAGATAAAATATTTATAAAATATTAATTGATGTTTTTACACTTAGCAGTCAATGAGTATCAATGTACCTATCACTTATTGGCCTTTTGTATTCTTTTCCATTTTCTCATTTAACTAAACTAATACAGGTCACTATGTTTAATTTTAATTATATACTTTATCCGAAATGAATTAATATAATTGGAGGCTACCTATTCGGTGTTAGGGGAAACAACATGAATTATATATTATACTTACCAATGGATAAACACCGGCGTGCATTAATACTTTCTCAATTCCTGAATTGTTTTTTATAAAATTTAAGTTATATTATCACAAGCATAAACTAAATAACATTCTAATTATTATACACTCACTACTTGGAATTATTAAAAAGTGAATCTTTAAAAATTATACTATACGCGTAATTAACTCAAAATAATTCACAGACTCTTAATTTTATTTCTTTAAAACATCCCTATCAACATTTAAAAATTACTTATAAGTACACTCGGGTTTCAGCACCTGATTATTTTTCTGAAGTTATTTCGTAACCATCTAACAAAAACCAGTACGGTTTTCATTTAAATTTACTCATAAGAACTTAATTTTACGGTCTAACAACCAAGAATCTTTTTAATTATTTTATCACGTTATCTTTGTAATTAAAGAAACACTCACTTTATTGGTATATACCTATTAATTCCTTACATACATAGATGTGTTCAAACGACTAGTGATTATATATATATATATTACAAACAAATACTTAAATGAGAAAATTTCTCTATCTTTTCTCGTATTATTAAGAGATTGCATTAATAATATTATACCAATATCGCTTATTTTATTTATCTCCATATTACTATTCATTATTATATTTATTATCTATATTATATATTATCTTTACGCTGTAAGCTATAATTGTTGAACTATAATAACTATTATTTTTTAAAAGCTATTCAAAAATGAATAAAAAATAAATAAAAAGAAAATTGAAGACCAACTTAACTTTCGAATATTGTTTACATCACTTGATGGATTCATTATATTGCAATAGAATATATAATTTACAATGTATTATAAAGTTAATAAGTACATTTGTACTCGTATTTTTTTTTTAATTTATAAATAAAATATATTATAGTAATAGGTATAACATACTAATTATTATACTATTAGAGGACACTGATTAGCATAATAATAATATTAACAATACAATTATACTAATAAATAATAATACAAAAGCATATTCCAAATTTTATTTTACGATCGATTAAAAATGTTATAATTTCAAGATTTTAACTTAAGTAGCTACTATTAGTACTATTGCATGATAAGTAATGACATTAGTTCGAATATTTAATATTCCACTCCTACTCACCGAAATAGTCTGTAAGTTTGTTGAAAGTTAATTCAAATATATTTTGTTTTATATATATGCTATGTTTTTTTATCAAAATATATTTTATTATATTAAATATTAATAATTGTGGTGAAAATAATAATGTTTTTACAATGTATCTTCATGATTTTACCTTATTAAACTGAACTGAAATACCATGTGATCACACTCTCATACGTGTCACTAAAAGTCAGTTATAACTGTATTAACACTCAAATGTGTTTTTGAAGGTAATAATATCTTTTTAATAGGGTCATTGACATAACCTTATTTTTTTAATACGATTATAAAGTGTTTTTATTTGAACACACGAAACGGACTGCAGACTATGAAGGACCATTTATTTTAAACTACAATGGGAATTAGGAAACCACCACGAAATATAAAATAATTATGCATATACTTTTTATTTGTGATTTTAACATAATTTACTTTAATTACATAATTATAGTTTAAATTTAAATTATAAATACATTATTATATATTATATTTTATTTATAATTTCCTGATTGTTTTAAATATAAAATAATAATGAATCTAGAACATTAAAAAGTAAAAACCAGGTATGGGTAATAGGTTACCCACATATCTACATTTAAATGATAACATATTAAATTTTGTATAGTACATTCTAAATATGTTCATTAATTTAAATTTTTTAACTATATCAGAGTAAATATTTGTTTAGCTTATTTTATAAGACTATATCGTAAAACACCTATACAATTTAACTACCTAACGAGATTTCCTAATGTCTATATTATAATTTATAACTAGTTCGATGACATTTACTATTATTTGATAACCTTTCTCTATATATTTTTAATATTTCCACTGTATAAATACAAATTTATATAATTTATTTTCCATTTTCTTGGCTACAAATTTATATCATAGTCATAAATTATTGAAATTGTATCTATGAAACCCATCATTATGTTATAATAATTGAAACATAATACATTTTAAATTTTTTAATACGCCAATATACAATGTTAAATAAATAGTCGGTTAAAATTTCAAATCTAAATAATATCTTAATGTAGAAATTGTATATATATTAATAAACTTATAAATGTCTAAATTACAATAAAATAACTGAAATATCTTTACATTTTGTTCAATTTTAATATTTGATACTGCATATAGTAAGTATCGTAATATTGAAAAGTTATTTGCATTTTTCTAGAAACTGCTTGAAAAGCAAAAATTATATCATTATTTATTATTATTACGGCTAGGGACATTTATATGAGATAGCATATTTTAATGGAATAGTATCTTATGTATTACTATTACTATACAAACAAATCATGCATAACTTATAGTCTATAATACTATAGCCAGTTGTATGTTATAGGCAATGCAATTCTGATTTATACTCTCCATTATAACATTTATTTTTAAAAAGTGTATTTACATATTATGATGTGTGTATTATAAATTATAATAGAATAATAATATGTGTTTACAATTGTCGGATTATATATATAAAAAAAAAACAATTCAATAATTTAACAAATAAAATTTATTTCTCATTTATGCATGGTGCAGAACAAAAAACTTTAAAAACAATCTTGTTTCTCATTTCTAAAATTATGTATTATTACCTTAATCCGCTTCTTAATTACATCGTTGTACCTTCAAATTATTTTTAGGGGCATAATCCTGTAGGTATAGAAATCGTGGATACTTTTGAATTCTGTAAAACTTTAAGTACAATATATGCATTAAATTTATTTTTTATGCTGTAAATTGCGTTTTTCTAATCTAATTTATTCTAATTTTATTACAAATAAACATGATATATTTCAACATTCGAATTTACAGTGTAATAGAGTACCTATAAATTATCCACTAAATAATTATTCTATCTAAAATAGTACGTAAACTAATTAATTCATTATTATTATATTATTGTATTTATGAAAAACATCTAGGCTTAAATAAAAATTAAGTTGTAGACAAAAATATGTTAAATAACATATCTGCACTTAAAGTTGTGTACACATTTTTAGAATTAAAAAGTATAGGCTAAAATAATTTTGGAAAAAAATACTTAGTCATTTTTGACACACTTAAAATTATTATAGCTCCTAATAATTATTAATCGTAAATACTATCTCAGTCACTTAGATAGCTTACGTAATTAAATTGATGCATTATCAAAATATTCATGATTTGCTAATACCTATATTTCTTTTCATTTTTCTTTTGGGGTATAATGTAAATTGTAATTGATGAAGTCAAGGAACTTGGTCTTAGATTTTGGTTAATAATCTTCCACACGATTTGTCATAGTTGACACCGGAAAATAAACGCGTTGGTTTCGTTGGCATCGCACAGTAGAAAAAAAATATAAAGAACAAAAAATCACCTTCTCTTTGAATATTATCCTGAAATATAATTCATTTCTTCCTCTAGTTAAAATAATTATACACGGCCCACCGGCATTTCCGAATACGTTCCCATGCACCCGGTAGGTAGTTTTCGGTTGGTAAGCAACTAACATTGATAGAGTGGACGAGGAATTAAATAGTTTTTTTTTACTTTCTGTCATAAACAACTTTATAACGATTCGATAGTTATTTAATAATAAATTTACTCTGTATTGTAAAAACTAAAAATGAAACAAATAATGTCATTTTTTAAAACAGTCATGTATAACATTAATATCAATTATTCTATTTATAAAATAGTTAAATAAAGGAAACTGAAATAAGTAATAACAAAAACCACATTAATATAAAAAACAATTAAACCAATAATAGAATTTATAAAGATAATTTAAACATTTAAAAAAAAAATTGTTGATTCATATGATAGATAAACTTTTTGGAAGGATTAGCAATCGGTAAAGTATTTCTTTTTGATTTTTTATTGTTAAACATAAATTAATTATTCATTATTTTTGTCTGTAAATAACACAGACATATTTTAACCTTTATAATTTCTTTTTAAAGTAATGATATATCGAGAATTGTGTTTGGTAGAAATGACGACTTAAAATCAGTGATTATTAGTTCTTAACAAATTTCAAACTATGCAAAATTTCAAAATCAGTTTTAATTTAATTGTATACGTGTATATATGCTGTCTTATAAAATTATAATAACGTTATCTTCAATACAATTGCGATATGATGATTCTTCCCGATAGTTATATTGTTGTTGATTAATCTTTCAATACCTAATACATTTCTTCCTAACAATTGAAATCAATCATTTTGAAAATTGAATAAACCATATGAGTACATACTTCAATGAAAATTCAAATGTTAAAAACTCAAAATAAATGCTATATAGCTACAGTCCTATACTCCTATAGATACGAATTCAAATACCTATTAGTTTATTACACATATTTGAACTTCTAATTACCACATAACAGTATAGTAGTCGTCTGTCAATATAAAAAAATAATGAAAATAACTGTATTTTCGCATGTAATTTAGTTATTACTATATAACTAACTTTTATAATTACATAACGCTATAAAATGCATATATACAAAATGACTTGAATAATATTTCATTAATTATTACCTTAACTTGTTAGGATCATTTGAATCTTATAAAATATAGAGCTCTTTTTATTTAAGTAATATCTTCATTAATTCATGATGTATAGAATTTGCATCCAATTATGAAATTAAAAATATAGTAATATTTTAATTAATTTTTATTCATAATGCAGTTCAAGTCTCATGAAAAATAAGATTGTAAATTATTAATATTAGTATATTAATTTGTGTTATACCTTATTAAAAATAAATTTTGCTTTTCTTTTTATAATAATAATATTATGTTAAACTTGAAGTTTGAAATCTAATTGAACATAAAAATATAATGTTATAAGAAATTAATTAATTAAATTTGACATTGTGTCACTACTTACTATATGTTATTCTAGAACACGCGTCGTTCGGAATTATTGTTATTGTACATATTATAAAGGTTGATTTTTCTCCCCTCGCCAATAACCATCTGCCTATACCTTGTGATATCTAGGTCGGGGGCGGTCAGCAGATGTCGTAAAGCGCAAAATTTCAAAGGGCCTCGTCTGCAGGCGGTGTTTTCTGTAAACATATTTTTCGATATTGATTTTATACCTACATCAAATTATATTATATAATACCTTTACAGTTACAGCTTGAATATAACATAAATCTAATAAATAATAATCCATATTGTTTGCCCATAAACTGTAATATGAAATGCAATGGTAATAAAGGTATTTATTTTTGTTTATCCATTATCTATTATTAGTAATTAAATATTTATAATAATTTCAACTGTAAAATGTCTACAATCAAATTCCCGCGGGTCACAAAAAATAAATAATACTTATATATAATATAATATATCTAACATAAAAAATATTTTGTATTGAGTATATTTTACGTATTATATATCTTTATAATTGTATCAGATAGTAGATACAATAATGCAAATAAAAATGTTATAGTAATTTACAAAAACCCCTGTTTAATTATTTTGGCAAATAAAATCTTTAACCTTTAAAAAATAAATAATTGGTATTCAAATTGAATAAGATGAGGTACCTAATACCTATATCAAAAATATAATAATCAACATCGTAATTTATTATATTATATGTAGTTGCCTTTTATACATAATAAATACAATTATTGTTATGTAATATATTATACTGCATTATTATATATTTGTTTATAATTTCGTTTTAACTATTATTTTAACACTACCATAAGTATAAGTAGAATAACTCATAATTTGTTAGCTTAAAAATACTTTTTATAAAATATAGAGAATATAAATTATTTTTAAATTGTACAAAATGAAAAAATAACTGTAGTAAAGTTTTTACTTATTAAACTATATTATCTAATATTACGTAAAATAATTGATTTTATATATTTTGATGTAAATATTTAGTTACTTGAATATTATAAATTGTAACTTTTATTTATTTTTCATATTGAAGGATACAAAAAATGATATAATCAATACTATTGAATAATTGTATTTAATAACCTAGTATTTATTTACCTATATAGTCATATAGACTATAGATGTACTGCTGTAGATCGTATTACTAATATCATAATAATTTATAATACAATTATTCTATAACTGGTAACAACTTACAGATTACTGGACCTCGCTGAGATAACTTGTGTGAAGGGTTAGAGTTATCTACAATCCATAAAAAATTTTAATGTTTAAGTTATTTTAAATAAAATAAATAGTGATAATAATAAAAATATTTGATGTTGAGTAATTATTATACCTTTAAACATTATGTACAACAAAAGAAGAAACTAAACAGTAAAATTGTATGTCGTTAATATGGCGTCATAATCATACTCGTACATTAGTCAGAGAAAAATATGCTTTTAAACAGTAGAAATTGAATGTTATTAATACGATAAGGTGATTAACCCTTTTTTAAATACAATTTACCTATAAATTATTTTTTAGATATGTATTAAATAATCAATAAAATTTTAAAAATTTAGAAAAATGATTTTTTAATAAATTGATTTAAATAAGGGATACATGAACAAATAATTGGAGAATAATAAATAGTACAGTGATGTTATTGTTGTTGTATATCTCTAAATCTCTTGTTAATGCGAAAGGTAGAATTTAAACGATAACCAATACACGTGAATCTCATGAAACCTATCTCATTTTTGGCGTGCACGTAGTCAACACCTGGCAATCTATAATAATATATTATATTCTCGTGGCACGTGGTCCGAAGTAACCCGATACGCAGTCGTCCACTCGATACCGTTTCGTGAACATATGCTGCTACTTTGCAACTATACTCGTAGACCGTAGTAGGTACCTACGCGGATCACCCAATAAAAAAAGGACAAAAACAACAATATTCAACGGACATCATAATATTTTATCCATCGAATATATACAAAAAAAAATATCAAATGTCACGGGGATGTACCCATATAGTGTCGCAGTGCTGCTTTTTACACTCCACGCCCCGGAAGTTTAAATACAAAGAAACTATAAATGTATCGAGATAGGCCCTTCAGCCCTTGACGAAAAACAAATTTCCACTTTATACTCGAGTAGCACCATTCGCAAAACAATATTTTATAATATGTTTATATTTGAAGCTCGTAAAAGCTAAACGAAACATTTAATATGTATAAAATACCTTTATATGGTTTAGCAGTCTAGTTATTTACCAATTATTGCCGACAACGGTTTTTTAATTGGAAACCCGATCATTTTAAATTAACAATATCCGTTTAGATTGTACGGCTAATAGAGTCATCGAGTCATTTATTTTCTGAACGATACGTCAATCCATGTAATAAATCTATTTTAATTTTTGACTTTCTGCTGGCGCGTTGTGTGTAGTTCAGTAATTATTCACTTGACAGACAACGATAATACATCGAAGGATATTGTATATTATACCATATAATAGATAAGTATAATAAAATGTACCTCAACCTGCCAATAACAATAACAATAATAATAATAAGAAGAATAACGACTATACTGCAAGACGTGTGTACACAACTGTAAACGACGGTTTTAAGTTTAATATGTAGTACCTATAACACAATAATAATAAGTAATAACCCTTTCACTATAGGCGTGTGAACATTACTATATTGGTCTCACGTGTATATATTGTATGTACATGTATATTTTCTTTAGAGTCGTCGAACGTGACTTCGACCCAAAGATTACTAATATAGTATATTATATAGTGCAACGACGACCACCGCCACCCGTGAGTTTGCGGACCTTTACGCCGCTGGAACTCCGCCCGAGTCGATTCTACCTTTCGCGGCGCGGCGGTGTCCCCGACAATTTTTGAATTCAGAGGTAATAGAAATCGAAATCGAACTAATCCGCGGAATCCGGGAACCGGCACGTTTGCGCACGCCCGCGGGCACACATTGTGATTACGATATATTATTATTATTATTATTATTTACGATTCCGGGTAAAAAAAAATATTAAAAGTCATATAAAATAAACACGCCGGCGGTCTGTCTTCACACATTAGCGGGCGCGACGGTCGGCCGTGTACGTAGTCGTATACGGATAGCCATTATCCGTTGGCGTTTCGTATTTTCAATGGCCAACGATATTATACATGATCACGTACGAAAGTGTTACAATGACCGGGAATTTGTTGGATAGGAGGAGTACCTCCTATACATATTATTAACCGTATAGTCATATACATATACAATACCTTACCGCGTGTATATTATTGTATATTGTACAAAATATATACGCATATAAATTATAATATATACCTACACCTACCCGCGTTCAGTTGTGTGTTGGTTTATCTCGTTGTCCTCATCGGTGTATAGGTACATACAATATACATATGTATGGTCTGTAAGCACTATATAGGTACACTTAAACAGACTAAAATCATAAAATAGTATAATAATATTATAGTGTATATTAGACACTATATACGTTATTTGTATAACTATCTATAATCTATGTATAATGTATAATATATATATATATATATAACTTTGAGTTTATTTGATTGTTTGTCCGCTACATTATATGTATATACTCAAAAAGTAATGGACTGCAGTTTTCAATAAAAGTTATATGAATGGATTCCGCAAGACTCGGAGGATGTTTATAGTTTATTTTTTTAACCCTTATAGCAGGTTATTACTATAGAATGTTTCACACGTAAATTAGGTTTTAGCTCACGAAAATCATATATATTTTGTTCAATTGAATAGCTGTAATTGGTTACAAATGACAAATTATACTATACTATTACCTATAATTATTATTAGAAATATGCCATATATATATTTATAAAAATATTTTATTTTTTATTTTTACAAGACAATATATTTACAATCTATACATATAAAATATAATCAGTAAGTACTAAGTCTAATGACAAATTTGACAATGACATTTAAGATTAGAATAGGAAGGCTCCCAGGCCCCAACAGTATCATCTGACAAGTTTATATGTTAATATTATTATACTTTTAGTAGGTCCCTGGGCCATTGCCTTTTTGATCTTCTGGGTATGAGAGTGAAACTGGATATAGTCTTTTAATTAATGGATTTGAATGCGAGTGGAGCTTTGAGTAGAATTTTATTATATGAAATTTGACCAGGTTGTTAAGTGTTGGTAGATGTATAGGTCTTTGTGGAAATTTTTCTACATTACATACCAATGTGCTGCAGAGGTTATTAAACGGGATAATTATATTAAAAATTAATATTTTTTAAATCATATGGAAATACTCATGAACACTATTATAATGATTACTTTTATGATTTGTTTTTTTAATTCTGGACATATTTTTAATAATGTTTATGAATCTTTATTTAATAATTTAGCATTAAACAACTAAAATTACCTATATTTTTCTAGTATTTAATTTAATTTAAGTTTAATATTTTATCTAGTTAAAACAACGCTTTTAATAATATTTCATTATACCTACTTATTAACTTATCTCATTTACATTATACATGTTTATAATTCAAAATTGTTATTTCTGGTACTGGTTACAAGTAATAATTTCTATAAATCATAACTCATAAGTAATCTGATATTTATATGACTTTAATTTTTGTTTATTCCGTATTCAACGCATTTTATGAGAAGATGCTTTATCTTAAGTTGCGCTTAAGATAATATTGTCATAAATTTATAACATATACACAATGATTGTTCTATAATCATGCGTCTATGATTTATACGAGTACATGCAAGTATGTGTCTAATGTATAATCTATTATAGTTAAATTTATTTTTCTAAATAGGATAATATGTTAGTCCTTGTATATTTATATTTATTAAATCTGGGTATTTTTTTCACTCTTTTAATGATATAAATTTATAATATTGTTCAAGATACATAATTAATTATAATGTAATATTATAAATTATATAATGATACACGTCTAAGATCTAAATTTCTAATAGGTTATCAGAAATATTTGTATTTATATACGAATTAGTATATATTAATAAAATAATACATATGGTACATAAAATACAAATTTATTACATTTATTATTGTGAATTTAATATTACTGTTCACTATCGTCAAGTATTTATAATCACATATTATAGTCTATTTTGAAATAAAATGATGAAGATCGGTACAATTAGGAGATTGAAAATAAAAACACAAAACTATTAAGAAGATAGAATATTTAAAAAAAAAATACTTGAATGGGCTGATAAAAATCAACGATTGATCTGTAGACAGTCAATTAAGTGGCGCCGTAGAACAAGCAAAAACAAAAGAAATTGTAGAAAATTTGAGATAAGTGGCTATAGGATTAGGATATAGGTATAAGAAATATATAACAAGTTGTTATTATTTTTTATTACTACATTCCTGAATAATATGGTTTTTCGATTATAATTTATAATTTATAATACTATTTTCTTGTAGTATTTTGAAGATCGCTATAACAAAGTTAATGTTATATGTATAATATGTATATATTTATATGTTTTTTTTTTTTAATTGAATGAAATCTTATTTTCATTTTATTCTAAACCCACAAGATAAATAATATCTACGTTTTCTTAAAGTAAACACATATTAATAATAATTTAAAACCATGATATTAATGTACATACATAATTTAAGACTTGTCAACATCACAAAAAGTCACGACTTTTATTAAACTGAACTGAAATACTATATAGAGTCCACAATAAAAATACTCTTTACTATAATTTATAATAAATATTATATAATATATAATAATATACATAATACGTATAATATGCTTTATGTGTTATATTATGTACACCAAATCTTAGATGTTAAATATTTTTTTTTAAGTTTTAAGTCTGTAATTTTATATCTTTAATCTTCATAATAAATCGATGTAGTATATGTACTCATCATTGTATAATACATATATTTTCTTAAAGACGAATTTTATTAATTTATTATATTGATGTGTAGGAGTTTAGTAACATAATTTACTTATTATTTAAATATAGTAACTATAACGGTTTTTCTTTCTATTTATCTCTCTCTCTAAATACGCATATTATATTAACGACTTGATGAATACTCTCATTTTTATTTTTGAAGCTGTTATATTCATACGCATTGGTACGTGAAGCCGGTGTGTGACGATTTAAAAAATAAAAATATGTATGTGGGCAGCAGGAAGTTGATGATTAAAATACGCAGCCACCAAGAGAATATTGTATTATATAGTATTATTGTTATTAAAACGAGCAAGATGACTGTGAAAAAGAGAAGAGTTGAACGCGTGCCCTCCGTCACACGTGGTAGATCATCATATTATGGTGTTTATTTCCACCATAAGCTACTGCCACTACTGGTCCAATGGCTTTAATATTATAGACATTAAAGTCGATGAAAAATTTATCCAAGTATTTTTAATTATAAAACAAAAATTAAATATTTATAATATTCACTGAAAACACAGATATACGTAAAAGTGATAGGTATAAGTCTATATAAGGTTGATCACTAATTTGGATCTTCAAAATTCGTTGTTAAAAAAATGAGTAGAGAACACGCATTGACCCAATATAGGTACTCAGTATTTAATAGAGGAACAAGAAATTTCTTCTTATTTTCGGCAAGGGGTAAGCTAGACAATATGCACATTATCACGCTTCTTTTACTTTTAAAGTTATAGCACACATCGGTAATATAACTCCGCGTATTGGTGTTATTCAGTGAGAATATAATAACTCGTTTACCTATAAAGGTACCCTTTAAAAAACGACTTCCGGTAAATTTTTCAAAATATAACGCTAAACATCTAAATACTCTGTTCACGCGACTGGAGGGTTGCACATTGCACAACATCCTGCCAAGGCGTATTATTCATACAACGGAATTCATTAAAGATCGTGTAAAATCGACAAACGGGTAGCGTAATACAATAATAGTATGAGAATGGAATGGTTAAAAAAATATTATATTAATAATACCCTCGAAGGGAAGGAAAATGAACGAAAGTCCTTTGTACAACACCAATTGCGCATACCTGCCGAATATATACATACACAACGCGCGTATATTATTATTATAAGTTATAACCAACAGGAAACGCGCTTATAGTGAGTTCACTACTCATGGCGCGCGACCCTCTGCAGTTCTCTTTTTACATCATCATACCTACTGCAGACTGCAATACAACAATTTACATGCGTGTTTATACAGAGTGATGCATTTTATATTTGCTAAGATAATTACAACGAAAAACTAAAGAAGTCGGTATTTGTAATATATTTTTATATATTATATATACATTACCTATACTATACCATTTCGAGGGCATCGACTTATATACTAAGCAATGTATATTAAAACGCGGGTTGACTGCGGTCAACTCATCATCTGTGATAACTGCGGTAAATACAATATTATTGATGCGGGTCGTTAAGCGCTGGATTATGATGCACTAGCTGCATTGCTGCAGTCTTCAACATAATAGGTATGTTTTTCGGCGTACTCACAACCACGGTACAGCAGCCAGCAGGACAAACAAGACATTTATTCCCGGCGTAATTTTTTTCCCAATAAAACGCCTGTACCATATTAAAAATTCAACCATTAGTTAGTTATTACTGTTATTAGTTTATTAATTTATTAGTGTTATTACTTATTAAATAATAAAATATAATATATTAGTATAATCATAGGCGTAAATTTGACTTGTTAAAATTATAAACATAGAACAGGCCCGCGAAGGGCTTCGCTCCCCGTACCACCTACATAAAAATTTTACAAATTTAGTGTAGCTTTTATTGTATAAGATGTATATAAAAACTTCAAAATTATTTATTTGACGGCATACACATAACCTGTTATCGTTGTCGGTATAAAATATTAATGTATAGTTCAATCATTCTAATTTTATTACAAATTTACAATACAAAATTCATACATGAACCTTAAACGTTCACTGACATAACAGTATCGGATATCTTGTTTAGGAATTACGTAATACATTTTATAATTTTCGCTAATAAATAGCCTGAAATTTGTTGAAAAACTTAAATGTAGGAGGGCTAAGTCCCCCTAAGCCCCCCTTCCAATTTACGCCTATGAATATAATAATATAACATATGACTTTGTGCACTGATCGCTGATGCCTGATAAACTACTATAATAATACATAAAATCACACGATGAGTGCGCGCGTTATACCTATCAATATAAATAAGAATAACTCATGTTCTGACTTCTGAATATACATTATACAATATTTTACAAATACAATATTAAATATTTTGAATCTATAAGTCTGATGTTCAATAGTTCACATCATAATATTAATAATGTTTAAGAATCAACAGAGTGGATCTACGCCATCCGTATATATAATAATATGTCCGTTTATAAAATGACTATATAATATATATATATATCAATAAATCATATATTATGTAATATGTATATTTTATATTATTGACTATTGTACTATTTAGTACGTACAACGTACCAAGTACACATATACACACACAAATATATATATATATATATATATATATATAAAATGAGCATTCTTATACTTATATACACGTAGTAGGTACATATAGACGGATTGTGCGTGCGATCAGCGTTTGTGTACACAACTTCCGGTGGTCCAAACCACGGATATCCGGGAACCCGACGTGCGACACGGCTGCGGTGTGCATGCATATATAATATATATATATATTATAATGTGTACCCACACACACACGTTTACGGTAGTGGCGACAGCAACTGCTGCAGTGGCGGCTGTGGCACGTGATACGCGTCTTCCTTTGTCGACGACTACGACGACGACACCCGTTTCCGTTCGGCGTACGCGCGACGCATATCCAATACGCCACTCTCTCTATATATACACACACATATATGTATAATATATACATTTATATATACATACCTATATTCGTATACGTTTATATTATATATGTTTAACCAACCCCGTATATAATACTATACAACCACTGATACTGCGGTATATAGTACTATAATATGTACTTCTCCCATATTATATTATAAGTTATAACCTCTTTTGTCGTCCGCGCAGACAAACATAATCACGCGTGCGACATCGGACACTGTTCTTCCGTACGGATAATACGATATGTATATATATGAACCTACATATTATTACGTACATACGCGCGTGTTATTATTGTCGGCGGCCGTATAATATATATGTATATTTTAATATTATTATTATTACTATGCATATTAATACATAATATATGTGCGTGTGTATGCACTTATATATGTATATACCGCCTATGTATAGACAGAACGTCCCCATGTATACGCGCACTTGCGTCGCCGTCGTGTCATTATACTGACGTGCAGCGTGCGTACATATTCCACCGTAATAAAAATAATATCGTTTTCTGCTCCGTGAAACCGTCATCGCACACACACACAATAATAATAATATTGTATGTATAATATATTATATGACCCACCGTCGCAGTGTTATTGTAGGTATTGCACGAGGTCGAATGTGTTCAGAAATAATATAAGTTCATAATTCTATGTATATAATATAAATAATAAGTAACATGTGTGTGCGAAAAATATACGAGAACTGAGAAGGCGTAATTTATATACGTATTTGATATAAATTGTAAAATATTATCAATATACATGATTCATCGACTATGTTTACCCCCACATTACCATTTAGTAATGAATTTATTCAAATTTAAATTTTTGAAAATTTAAGATAATACTCAAAAATCATGTTTATCATGAATTTCTTGTACCTATGTCCTATACTGTACTTAAGGAGTGCCCTGTGAAGACCTAAACTTCTGTTTTTCAAATGAGAACCCCCTCTTTTATCGTACGAGTAAATTGTTTTTTGAATAATAATATATGTATTTAAAAATTCCAATATTCAGATTTTGAAAAACTACATTATTGAATAAAATAAACCTAGTGAGTATGCTTAATATATCACTCTGTATATGTTTTATATGTATATGTGTAGGTATAGCTAAATTATAGATATATATTAATATATATAGATTATAGTTAGTGGTCTATATAATAGGTATGTATACGCTGTGATGTTTTCACGTATTATAATAATCCATTCCGTTTTGATCCTTCGTAAAATTCCTTCGTATATATACTACATACTATAAACATATTATAAATATACGCGTTATCCGAGAAATATAATTATAGGAAATAAGAATCAAAAAATCTGTCGAAGAGATAGGTACCTATATTAAATACTTTATATTTATTATGTATATAGGTGCCTATACGCTGTCGCAAGAAGATATCAAACACATTATAATATACCTAATCAAATGAGAACTTTTAGATATAGCGTCTGAACTGCTGAAAACAAAAATTCTTTGAAAAGATAGGTAATACACTAATACGCGTAGTTGAAAATGAAAAAATAACCAAACTACCAAACGCCTAAGGCTTAATCAAGTTGAACTACCGGTTAAAATGAACTACGATCTGAGCGTTAAATAATTGCATAATATATCTATTGGAATGTTAACAGTCGATTTTTTTTCTTTTTAATCATTTCTATTTCGGAAAAACAATTTAAAAATACAATCGTATACGAGGAGAAACTTTACATTAACAGTTACTCATATATTCATATATGAGAATATAAACCAAGTATTTATTTCTATAACTCACAATATTATACTTGACGTCTTGACAGACGATTACGTTTTATAGTCATTGTCATCGTTTGACTGTCAGACCATGTACCTATATAATATGTTGGTAATGTACTTTGTCTAATAAGGAATATCAGTATATACAAATATACATTATACTTTTTGTACACTAATATACGTAATAATACATATAAAATTATATACAATATAGCCAGTACACATTAATATTATAGTTGCAGGTACATATTTTTAACCTGCAATATTCGATATTAATCATAGATGAGATTTTTATAATATTGTTACTTAGTACAAAATACAATAATATCGTGAAACTTTAAGCATTTTAAAAACTGATTTTGATAATTGAGAGAAATTGTTTTTGCAAGTAAAATGAGAAAAATATTTTTTCACTCCATTCAGATAAAGTTATTTTTCATTTTATTTTAGTTCTCAAATAATTGATGTTAGTTAAATATTATTAATTAGAGCGTAGAAATGAATAATTCAATACTGCCAATTTTTACAGGTCTATTTTATGTTCATCCAACCAGTTTAATACCAATAAAAAAAATACACACAACTACACAAGCATACAGCCATAGGTACATAGCCAATCTAAATTTTTATAGTAATTATATACAACACTATAAGTATATAATATATTAAAAAGTACAAACAAGAAAACTAACTCATTATCATTACTAGTAAATCTAATTTTTAATTTATTAGATTTCACATTACAGCTATAACTTATTACTTATAAGTTATAATTGTTAAGTATATAAAGTATTAACTTAAAAGCTAAAAATCGAAACTTATTATACGTTGTAATTATTTGTAGGTGAAAAGGCGATTATAATAAAAAAAAAAACAAGAATAAATTAAACTATCTGTACACAAACATTAACATCAGTTAATTTAGTTGATATGAGTGTCAACTGTAAAGTTTTTTTTTATAACTAGCTGGTAGAATTCATTATACATTTAGCTCAATATTGAGAAATAAACATGTTTTTGGCTTGTTTAAAATGAAAATGAATACAGAAATGATAAATATGAGGCCAGGAGAATTTAAAAATATTGTTACTTTCTATTACTATATACCCAGATAAAGTGACTACTATAACTATAATATAATATGTTTATTTAAATATATAAAACAGTTAAGTTATACTCAAAGTGCTTACAAGTTATATTTTATAATTATCAATATTATCATGGGGGGGGGCATCACCACGAGTACAGGGTCCCGTTTAAATTTATTTGTAATTTTTGAAATTTTAGTAGAAATACTTATTTTATATTAAATAATATGGTAAAATAACATTTTATAAAATATATATAAATATATAATTACTGTATGCGATATTATATATTATAATAAATATAACAAAACAATATAATATTTTAATATTATTATTTTTTATCAATATGTTAATATTTTAATTTGAATCATAATAGTCATGAGTTTTAAAACTGTTTAAACATAATACAATTTCTATATGAAAATAAATTTTATCCAATTATCCAATTCGGTTATATAACATACATATTTATAGATGTTGTTGTTTATTGAATAAAAAATATTTTAATTTCCAAAATAGAACTTTTATAATTAACTACTTAACAAACTGTTTATTTTTTATTATATTTAATATAATTATATATTTATGATAAAATAAAATACATAATATAATTAGACCTAATTACCTTATAATATTATTTTAAAATACATTTTTTATTGTTATTTTGATTGCTACAAGATGGTTTTATATGCTTAAATGCGAATCACACTGGTATAACCATGGTGTTCATTAATTGTTTTATGAACACTAAATTAACAAAAAAAAGAGGCATAGAAAATTAGAAACATAATACTATATTAATTTTCGGCGTTTTATAACAAATATAAATATATATTAATTATATAATGATGCTTCACAAGACTTAGTATTATTAATTTAAATTATTTTGTTATTTGAAAAATATTTTAATAAATTTAATTATATTTATTTTATATACACCTTATTACCTATAATTATATGGTTCAATCTACAGATACGATCTAACCGTTAATTGTTTATTATTACGTCTTTCGGTTCCTACCAAACAATCATCTCGCATAGATATTTTATGAACTTATTTTTTTCTTCAAACAGCACTTGTAGCTTGCATAACATCGCTACAGTCTAAAGACTGAAGCTTATGTATACAAGCAGCACGTAACACGCCATAGTATATGTTATACAGCATTATCTAAACTAATAACGAACGGTTAAATCAACAAGCGCCGCGCCGCAGCCGTATCCATGTATTGTGATAAAATTTAAAAAAGAAGGATTATTCGAGTGAGTTGTAATGTTTAAATGCTTTCGCGATGTCCTCATTTTGACGGTTGGGTGACGAAAAAGACCACTGGTATATGCTAGTCAATTTGAATCACAACTCTTATTTCGATCCCACAGCCATATACCATCATGCAGTTTAATTCCCTGCCGATAAGCATCAAAACGACGACGACAACAACAACAACAATACATAATAGTTATAACTTATAACCATCATATAACGTATATTATAATGTACGTGGCTGCGACTGTGCAACGGCAGCACTCGGCAGCAACAGCAGCCGTGTGACGAAGGGAAAAGAAAAACGTTCCGCCTATAATGTACACGCGGGACAGCAGGTGCCGGAATTTTTGTTTGTTTGTGTGGCCCACGTGCCAGATATACAGATTAACGTGTAATAATAATAGACCGGTTTCGACCTCGCCGCCCTCGCCGCCGTCACCCCTTTTGCTAACCCCCGCACCTCCTCCCTCATTCGGTTATAATATTATATACACCTATATATAATATAATATACAATACATAATATATTATTATAATATAATATACGGACGGACGACGGCGCGCGGACGTGGCATATAGGTAGGTTTATACCCATTATATATATATATATATATATATATAGGCGCATGCCGCATATATACGAAAGTATGGTAAGCACATAGTGTTGTAGGGCCCGGTAATAACCGTAGTTGTCGGGGAGGAGGACCTATACGATTACGATATAGTATAATAACTGTAGCAGACCGCGGATCACCTGGACCTATCCTGGCTGCAGCGTATATATTAAAACCTATAACCGCTCTCCTCGGTCGATCGGCCTCCCTCGCACAAACACCTGCCCCGATTTTTGTATAAAAATTTGATATATGTAATGCGCGTACATACAGATTATAACACGCGTATACATACACTATTATATATACGTCGTCGTACAGTGCGCGTATATATACCTAAACTATGTATTAAATATATATCGTGCGTTTGTATGTGTGTGTGTGTGTGTGTGTGTGTGTTGTGTGTAAACGCGCGGGCACCCGACTGGAATTCGCTCGAGCAGACGCCCGACGGTATCAATTATTATTACACACCCAACGGTAATTACTACCTGGTCACATTATGTCGGAAGGGGGTTTTTTTTTTTAAGGTCGATCGCGTATACGTATAAGAAATTCGCTCGTTTATATTTTTATTTATCATTATTTTAACGAATAATAAAATAAGTTATAATAATAGAATTATAACTGGTCGCACGCGAGAGGTTCTATACCGAGACAACCGAAAACATGTAAATTATATGTTATTAACGTTAAGTGTAAGCGTTAGAAATCCGAAGTACGGGTGTATTATAAAATACGATATACATATTATATATGTATATATAGTCGTGCAACATAATATAGATACATTCGACATCGGACCGATTGGACCAGGTGTGCAACTGGCCGAAGGAATTCATAGTATATGAATAATATATTTTTTGTAAACGTAATAATTTAATATAATATATATATTATGATATGATTATGCATAAAAATACCTAATTATTTCGTATAGATGTTTGTGGTATAATAATATTATAATGCGATTATCAGTGAAATATTAAGGTATAATATACAATATTATTAAAGATTAAATTTAAATGTTCTCTTCTTTTTATATCCAAAATGATTAGTTGTTATAATAAAATAACTTTGGGTTATTCAATCAAATTTATTTATTTATAACACTTAAAAAAATGAAAATGTTTTGACATATTTTATTATGATAAATTGATGAAAAACTTTAACCACAATATGATACTACATAACTGTAAAATTTTATTTGTAAACGAATTTCAAACACAAAATTAGTGAAACACAAACGTGATATTAAAGAAATTTAATTATTTTCTTATTCATAAATATAATAATTGTGATAACCCTACAGTGCATTAATTGTTCATCTCGGAAAAATATGAACATAATATATATATTATTTAATGAGTTATTATTACTTATATTATGCTGTATAGTAATAACTAATAAAATACTGTTTCTATTCATATTTTTAAAGTTATTTCAATATGATATTAACATTTCTTATTTTATAATCAATATGATTCTTTTTGCCCGTATTATACCATAAATCATAATATAAACGATATTTAAAAAAAATTTTCTGGATTTTGATCTTCTAATAGTACAATTTCGGTCCTATGTGCTACCAAAAACTTTCACCAAAGTTGATGATTAGAGCATTTTTTCTAGTAGAAAAATTGTTTTCATAAAAAATAAAATTTAAAAACCACATATCATTGTCAAATCAATATTATTCATCTATCCAATAATCATAAATGAATGACTGTCTGAACATGCTCAATTTAATGTTACAATAATAGACAACTTATACAGAATTTAAATAGAATGTAAGTTAACAGCTACTTAGTATTATTTAAAACTGTCATATCGTTAAATAAAAGTTGTTAATTTTGGAGAAATAGAAAAAATCAAAAAAGTGATTAATGTGACAGTCACAGTACCATCGCCATGTAAAAATGTACAATTATAATTAAATATTATTTTTCATAATATAATACCTATATTATATGCATAATATATTAATCTATACCTAATTTTTAGAAAAATCTTTAGTAAGTATAAAAAAAAATAAATATCTAGCAAAAATAAAATAGCAACTATTATTATCTATTACTTATATAAGTCCACAAGATACTCGTATTTCATTAGTATAATACTATAATATAGGTATTATATTTTGTAATATTTTTTGAATTGTAAAACATTACGAAAACGTTAATTACAACTTACTGTTTTAATGTAAAATTTAAATATTTAATTTAATTTTTACCATACTTGTATAATATTTGAATATTGTAGGTACAAACTTTTTAAACTATTACAGTAAAATCTCGTTACAACGAACTCGAGGGCACCGAATCTTTTTTCGTTATAACAAATATAACAGAAATTTGGTTGTAACGAAAATTCGAATAAGCTCTTAATAAGCCTTGCTTTTCGGCAGGGGACTTCTATGACTTTCGTTATAAAGGAATTTTTCGTTGCATTGGTATTGGTTGTGACGGGAATTTACTGTATATTATATTAGTTATATAATAAGTATAATATAATTAGTTATATATATATTATATAAAATATAATCAAACTATACATAGAAGTCAATTATTGTATTAACAGATTTTGTAGTTTCATTTTTTACAAGATAATTATAGTTTTACTAATGTACACCCATCCATCGTTAAACTTATTATAATAACTTCTATACTAAGTATAATTATCATAATAATTTCTTAATTAATAGGTATATATTGTAAATCATAAGCCATTTGTATTACCAATGACCAATGACATATATCGCTGTCTTGATGCATAAATTACACTAATTTTATAAGAATTCTTTAAAAATATTACAAATTACAAAATATTTTAAAATACACTCAAATGGAATCATAAAAAACTTATGTCACACAGCCGGAATTTTATTCGTATTTATATTTATTATTATTTATTACCTTCGCACTGAAATGATAAATATCACATGGGTACACTGCAATATAGTATTATGTATAACCTGTATTATATGTACAATATTATAGTGTATATGTATCCACAATCCACTGCTATAGTTATTATATTGCATTTGATCTTATCCAAAGCCATCAAATTTGTTCAATGTTCGCGTTGTTCGCAATACAATAATATGCATTAGGTAGTGTGTATATGTATATAGTATTTGAAAGTACCTACATATGACAGCTTTTTCGTAGGCAATAGGCGCAAAAGTCGTTTCAAAGGATTTAGCTATTTTGAACATATTATTATTATCACGATTCATAACGTCAAGCTGTCAACGATGGTATGACTACAAAATATGATTACTGCTGTGCTGTCGGGTGGTAGTGAGGGTAGATACAACAGTATATATTATTATTCTCATTCCGGTTTGCGTATGTAAAGTCTGTGCACGAGCCTGCACGCGTTAATAATAATTATTAGTGTCTGCGGCGTCTATACCTATATAGAAATCGCACAGATATACTGTATAGGTACACATTATTATCTACAAAGGACACTATATATTATACTAACTGGAAAACCATCTTCCGCAGATTATTATATGATAAGTCATTACGGAACTATTGTTCGGTAAAATCGATCAAATATTTGGGTATATTATAGTATATTATATTATACTACTAAATTATATGCTACACTCTAAGCTATTATATTTTATTGTATTTAATAATATTCATGTAAAAGAATCCGAAAATTTAAAGACACGCGCGCGCTAATCATATTTCAGGGACTCGTTACAATGGGTTGCGTGTTCGCGTGCTCCCATTGATTCGCATTTTGTTGGCTGCACACTCCAGACAAACTGGTTTTACTTATGTATAATATTATATTCCTATACGTATATTTATGCATTGTGCTTATGATAACATCCAATGGTCTTTATTATGGTAATTACAGTCCAATGTACTGTTTTTACTTTTTACTGTCGACCGAAACCATTTTTTATGCGATTCGTACACTAATAATACAGAATAAGATTGAATTTAAATAAACATTTTTACAAATTTTTACCATAATATAATAGGTGCTTACGGGCTAATAAGTTAATGATAACACTTTGATTTATTTGACATTATTGTAACGATATTTCCAAAATGACGATATTAGTCATATATATCTCTTGTATGATAAATTGAAAGAAAAATATAAATTGGATTTACATGATTAAGACGCCGCTCATCAGTAGGAAGTGACTCTTTGCTTGGAATTAATAAGGTTAAAAGAACACTAAATAAAGATCAACTTTGACCCCTTTACTAACACCAAACTACAAAACAGTAGTTATTGTATTAAAAAAATTATAACTTGCATATTTGAACTATTATATTATATTATTCTCAATTACACGCATAAAAGAAAATATTGATACGTTTACATATTCACAAACATAAATACTATTTAATAAACATGACGAGAATATATTGATATACTAGACTTGACAAAGAAATGACTATAACATAATAATAATATATTTCAAACATACATTTATTATTTATACCATAGTCCATAATGCTTAATATTTATGTATATTAGGCACTTGCAGTAATTAAGGCTAATAAGACGTGTTTCATAAATTATTATTCAGTACCTGCTGTACCTGCTATACAAAATTTAGTAACATCCTTAAAATCGGTTACTGGTAGTTCTATAAACATTTATTTTTCCCATTTGACAAGACCACAAAAATGTATTGTTATACATTTTTATTTAATATAGGCAATATAAAAGTACTTAATAGTGCCTCTTATGATGAAAATGACAATTACAACAGAAACATCCGTTTAAAATTAAAAATATTAAAAATAGGTAACTAAATTGTTAAATATAGTTATTAAAAACACTTAAATATTTACATAATTAGTGGAGAATAATTTAAACAAGTATTCTGCTGTAGTATCTTTGAAAATAATAATTTACACTTTTGTCATAACGTGACAGCATAGCTAATATTATACCAAAACGAACAAATTTAAATCACAAATTAATTAAAGCTTTCTTAACGTTTATTACATTATTATGTACAAGTATTGGAAGTTTAATTTTAAGTTTTGAATAAATTACCTAATATTGTTTTAATTGGAAGTTTAGTGGAATATTTTTATGAAGTTAACTATCTGCTGTAATATAAATAATAAATAAATATAAGACAGTTTTTTGTATAAAAGAAAGGAATCGAATAAATGTAGATTGATTTTTCATAAATAACATCAAAATATTTATTGAAAATAAATACTGTGGCTAATATAATAATTCAATTTGTTTTTAAAATAACTGTGTTACATTATATAATCACATTAATATACATATCATACATTTATACCTCTTATGTAACAAAAAGTTCATAAATAATTAATACATACAAAAACATATAGGTATGTTATGACGTAGGTTACGGAAAAATATAATTACAAATTACCTATTTATTGTGTTCACAGATTTATATAAAATAATATAGCGATTAGCTGTTACATGAATATATTTTTTAAGCCTGCAGATATAAATTGTTATATTATAATATTATTAGAAATTAAAAAAATAGATATACAAGTTTTAACTTTTACCATTGCTAGAAGTTTTTTATAAGCGCAATTGTATAGCTGTATATGGTAAGTCTCAATCGTATTGGTCGTATTATTAAATATTTTATAAAATTAATTCTGTCTATAAACCAATATCGTAAAAATAAAAATAATAATAGGTAGGTACCTATAACAAGAGTCAACAATACGTAAAATAAATTTTCTATTTACAACGTTTTTTTTTTGATTTTGGAAAGACGCAGTCAGACCTGGCAATTCCAAAGATCCCAAAGGCCCATAAGACCTTCAAAAATGATACGATGGTAATACTTTTTTTTTGTCATCATCCCGCAAATGTTACCACTGATTGAAGTGTAATATTAATAACTAATAAGTGATAAATGATAATATTGAATCATAATCAAACGTAAAAAATGTTTAATGTTTAAACCTCAGTCAAATATATATACCTGTCAAATTTAAAAGTTGATGTACATATAATTTCCTATCAATTATGCTGCATAAAATACGTATAAATAATATAGTAATGTAAAATATGTAAATTAATTTTAACAGAAAATTCATATATTATATTAAAAGCTATCTTTATTTATTTATTGATGTTATATTTTTATAACTATTTTTACATTTTAATAGCCAGTCTTAAATCATTACAAAACAAATATAAAAAGGGGGAAAGTATAGATAACTGCTCTACAATATAGGAGTCGACTGTATACCTCGTCATTGAGTTTACGTATATATCGGCACTGTAATGGATGACGTGTTTAATTTGAATTCAATGATAAATCATTGTATATTGATGAAAAACAATTCCAAATAAGTGAAGAAGGTCTAACATTTTGGTAACCAAGGTTAATGACAAATTATAATAATACCATAATTACCATTTTCACAAATGAATGTATTTTTTTTAGATTTTTTCCGATTATTTTAAAAAGTAGGTACTGATAATTTTCAATTTTGACCATATCCAAAAGTACCAATTATATCCAATTTGCTACACAATAAATCTCCATCAAAGTTGATGTGGTCACCAGTTGGACCATTTTTTTTACTAAAAAAATATTTTCAAACAAAAACTTAAATATTATTGTAAAAAAATCAATATATTCATCCCCGAATTTAAAACAAAACAATATCATAGTAACACTATTAAGTTGTATTTTCTTGAAAAAATATTATGATTGTTGACAATATTATAAAAATTAAATTAAATTTCGATTTGTTTTAAAAATTGTCACAACACTTCTTAACTATCACATTCAAGTGTAAATTGATGAACATGAATAATAATAAATTTTAATAAGCTCCTTGGTCAAAGTCTTTCTTTTTATCTCGTTATAACTATAATATAGATATATAGAGCATAACAAACAGAAATAATTTGATAAGAATAAAAATTAGATTTATTTTTATTACCTATTTACTATATAAGAAATAACGTCGACCTTAGATAAAATTATATTTTGCTAATTACCCATAAGGGGAGTGAAATAAATTTCTTCCCCTGCTGTTAACTTCATGAAGGTGCAATAACTTTTATATGAATGACTAGATAGTCTAAATTACTCTTATTCATTAAAAAGTATAGAGGATGATTCTTTTAACAGCGATTAATCTTGTTGAAAAATATTAACGTTTTTGAAAATAATATGTTTTTACTTTAGTTAATACGAAGCAAAATGTTTGACTTACTATTATTTATTATTGTTGTATTTTTAAGTTTTTTAATGTTTTGAATGCAAACATACATTTTTAATTTTGATGTTTAAAAATCTAATTTAAAACGAGTAGTAAATTAGTTTAATTTTATAAGTATATAAAGTTTGAAGTAGAGTGGTAAGGGGTATGTATCTAGTTGAGTTAGGTTTAAGCTACTTACCCCACAAGATGTTTGTCTATTTTTTCGTTCATATAAACTTTAATTATTCTTTCATAAATAGATTTATATTTAGAAATTTTAAGATACATATTCTGTTTCAGAATATACAATTATAACAGTGGGCAAATATGTAACCGCACGTTTTGTTGTATAAAGAGTATTTATGTGTCGAATGATATTAAGTAGATATAGGTAGATCACGTATATAGATATTTTGATAAATTTGAATTCAATGATAAATCTTTACACATACCTACAAAAACGTTTCTGCATGGGCGAACAAGGACTGTCAGCCTTTCTTACTAAGTATAGAAAGATTACAAGAAAAACTTATGAGGAATCTTATATTAAATTTTCGTGTTTTTTTACCGAGCCTTAATGTTTTTTATCAACACTAAAAAAATTTCAAATATCTATAGGCTACAATAAATAGCTACAATCGTAACTTAAAATTAGTTTAAATATTTTTAAAATGTAGGTCTCTATTTAAAATAATATCTTAAGTAAAAGTAACGGTGAATTGTTTCAAATTTCTACAAATAATACTTTTGAATAACAATAAAAACAAAACTAAAAACTGTTTAATGAGAAATCGTTATTTTACTCATGCATATAAAATGTTGTTAAAATTTAAACTTCATTTATTGTTAACTTTATTTATTTATTCAATAACTCTTGACTTAACACTTGTAATCAAAACTTAATATAGTAACTTGTTTTAACTTTTTAAATCTTATAGAGATAATAATATAATACGTATATATTAAAAACTTTATTAATTTTTAACTACAAAATAAATTACATATTTTGACGAATTCCGTTAAAAATCTTACATCAAATGCTCATATAAATTATTGTAAATGTATTACACTCAATTTTTTAAAAGTACTGAGAATTTTCAATTTTATAACCTCCCAAAAGTTTTAACTCTATCAAGCTACCTAGCTAGCACCTACTAAAAAACCTTATAATTTGAAGATAAAATGATTTTTTTTCTTTACCTTAAACAATGATATAGATACTCAGAAACAAAATAATAAATAACAATCACGTCATTGTAAAATGTGTCGATCTACTATAGACTATATGTTATATTATATTGCGTCATTCAAACAATTAAAATAATGACATTGAAAAATTAGGTTTGTTTCCAAAAATGTTGTTTTGTAATGACTCCTATACCAAATTTTATAAAAATGAATTGGTATTTTCAAAAACGTTAATATTTTTTAAAATAATTACTATACAGTTAAAAGAATCCCTCAATATCTAATGATAATCATAGAGTATCATATATACAATTTAATAATCAATTTACACGTAAACCGTAAACAAATTTCAACTTTCAAAAGTTTTAGAAAAACACTATAAAAATATATACTTTACCCATACTATAATATATAACGTAAAACATTTTGTTTGTATTAAAAATTGCATTTACTATTTTATATCTAGATAATGATAATTGATAATTAAATAATATTACAATTTAAGCTATAAATGTTGTTCAATAAATACTAATTGCATTTTAATATATGATAAAGCACAGTAATAAAATAACATTATTATATTATTAAAAGGGCTTAGTTATAAGTGTTATAACTGAAAATGTGATGTATATTAGTTAATTAAATACGACTGAAGGCAATTAAAAAGCAATGAATAAAATGAAAACGTTTGCCAATAATTACTTTGATACGACGCCTAAATATAAAAAAACTGGATATATAAACGTTAACTATTTAGAATTAAATACTATTATTAGGCATCATCTAACTGAATCGAGTTTTTCAATGCACATTAACAGGATAAATAATGTGATATATGATTCATTGGGAAATTAGGAGTTACGCCACATTGAATATATCTGTATGTAGTATGTATCATCTAAATAACGATGATTCACACGAGACATTCGGCGTTTCAATTAGACATTTCAACTGTAGACATAACGTCGAGTTGAAATAATTTTCATTGACTCATCGCAAGTATTCATTCACATCCTGTACAAATACACGGAGTTATATATATATATTATATTATTATATACTCATTGAACGTTTGTGGAATGCAAATGGCCTCTAGGTATAGTGTCTTGTGTGTGACACATTTTATTCTATACGTGAATGTGAAATCTATTTTTTCATTGGATAAAATAGTTTACTTATTTTTAGAAATTTTTTAATAGTTAATATAGGTATTGTAGACTGTTGAACATACATCGAACTACTTTCATTTGTTTCATTGTTATACTAGTAATTTATATACATTGTGTGGTGGAATCAATAGTATATGAAATTAAAATTGTGAAATGATTTTAAAATTAATTTATACTTTTAAAAATTCATAGATTGAACAGGGGGGGGGATACTTTTAATTTGTATTTATTTATATATTTGTTTTTCTCTAATTTTCTTTTATAAAAATACTATGAGTTCTTTAATACTTATAATGTTACTTTGACTACTGCTATAACCACTATTGTGCTACTGGTATACATATATTTTGATAAAAATAGAGCACATGGAGTCAATAATACAATTAATTATATACCTTTTAATATATTTCAGTATATTCCTACTAACAGTCAAAACAGGCTTTTTACTCAGATTTGGAGTTTAAACAAATAATACTAAAACTGCAAGTTTTAAGAAAATTATATTATTGCAAAGTATTTAAAATTGTATGTTTAATAGAGAAATACGAAAAATTTGTTCTTAGAAATAAAGTAGCGATATACGTCTTAATACGTAATAAGTGAATAACTGTCGTAGTCAAACATATTATTTTGATTACGGGATAGATATGGTCAAATGGACTAGCAAAACCGAGGGGTAAAGTTTTACTTTCAGAAAACCCTATATAGAGCTTTTTTTTGTTTTGTGCGCTGCTCATATAAACCATAATTTGATTTTTAAAAATATCAGATATATTTTAATGTCCACAACTATTGTCTATTTATATATATATAATATATATATAACCATATCCAAGTTAAGTAAAATATTTTATTCTATAATTTATTTACGAATAAAGATTATTATTTTATTTATTAGAAATATATATTAGGTAATTTATAATTTTTAAATAAAATATACTAATATATAATCATTAACTATAAAGTATAATATACGAGTATAATAAATTATATTTTTATAGTATCTTGGACATATTATTAACAATTATTACACAAAAATAAAAATTTAAAAATAAATATTCATATTAAGTGCAATCAACTACAATATATGTATCTTCAGTCTTGTAAATATTTTTAGTGATTTTTAGTCATTATTATTAGTACATATTATAGATATGTTTCATTGTTGCACATACAAATTTATAAGTTAAGAACTATTATTATTTACAATTAGTGTACCTAAATGTTAATGTTAAACAAAATACAATTGATATTTGTAGACGTTCCTATCATATTTTCTATTCGTGACCTATCATACACTATAAAGTACAAACCATAGTAATTAAATTCAAATTGACTAGGCCAAAAAAAAATAATGAACTAATTGGGTACATGAAACCAAGAAACTTATTGTTCTCATTGTTCTCTGTCCGTAATTCGTATTAATAAGTAATTAACAAAAATCATATTTAATATTTACTGTATACTAACTATTAACTATGATAATATTATATACCGTTAAATTCTTACTTGCAATTTGTAGATACGAGTATATAATCGTTATGAGTACGTTGTACACACATTTTACATTAAAAGAATATAATTTCACTATATATGTTATTTTTTAATATTAAAGTGAACAAGTGATGTATTATTAAATTTATAAACATTTGATATTATACGTACCTTAAATAATAAATTTAATGATTTTATATTTAGTTCCTTTATAACATACTAAATTATTTAATGTATACACAGCGATAAGTATAAACTAATTATTGATCCATTAACGCACATTCTTATTATATTATATAAGTAAATAGTAATGTAATAATACAACGGTTCTTAAACTTTTTATATAAAAGTTGCAAGTCGCAAATACCGTTTATAAGTTTTGAAAATATTTACGTACCAATTTCAAAAGACACCCTTTAAAATTTTAATTTTAAAACAGTTATAATAAGTAAATTATAGGCTTTTATTATAAACAGGAACAAAATAGTTATAAATACGTATTAACTACATTAACTTTTAATCGATTTATTGTTCATTTTTTTTAACCATTTTCTTCACATAAGTGCCCTCCTATATGAATTTTTCACCTACCAACTACGTTCCGCTATTGACAATCGCTCCAATACATATACAGAGTGAATGGTAATTCACCAAACATGTCTATACCCCCTTTTTACTTAAATAAAACAATTATTCAAAATCCTATTTTAAAATAATATACTTAAATACTACATTTTAAAATTCTTGAAATTATTTTTACTATACTTTAAGAGTGTCTTCAGTCTTGTGGTGATACAAACTTCTGTTTTTTAAATGAGAACTCCGGTTTTCTTCTGTAAATTGTTTAATGAATAATTTTGTTGAAAATTGTATGTGTCAGAATCAAAATTTGAACAAGTAGTTTTTAAGTTATTTAACTTTGTATACTACATATAGGTTCATATTGTAATAGGTTTGGAAAATGGGACTAGGTAATTTGAAAATTGTATTGATTACTATTAATCTATAAACATTAATACATAATTTGTAAAAATGCTTCAAATAAAATAAATACTTATCCAATATTACATAAATTGTATATTTTTGTAAAATAATTTTAAAGTACTATTATCCTAAATATAAAAATTTTAATGGTTGAGAAACTATACTCATTCAAATTTTGAATTATGTACACAAACAATCTACTAAATAATTTACAGTAAAATAAAAAGATTTTCATTTGAAAATAAATGTTGTAGTACAACATTTATAGTATTACAAAAGAATTAAGAATTTGAAGATATGGTTTTTAAGTTATTTTAAAAATTCCAAAAACCAGCATTTGATTAAATTTATTATTGAAAGAATAAATGAAATTGTGAGTGACTGAGTGAGCATGCTTGGTGAATCGCTCTGTCTATTATTATGATGTTGTGTATATTGAATTATGCATTGTAAATCGAAGTATCGGTTTGAGAAACTAGAGAAATCCTATCGTAATTTGTAGGACTACATAGTAAATAATGAAAAATGCACAATAGTCATGTGATAATATTATTATTATTAAAACTTGTAGTTTTATGAACTGCGTTATCATTGACGTGCCATCAGCACGAGCCGCTAGTTTCGCTACTATCGCTACACCGAGTTTATACTGCCAGTTTCGTGGTTAATGAGTGGGGAGCAGATACGGTGTCAAAGTGGTTTAGGGTTGGTGAAAAGGCGGACCGATTATTTCCCGACGTCGGCCCCTTCAGTCTGTCCAGTTGCCGCGACGGTAGTTCACTGTTCACTGCGTAGTTATCGACTTACTACATTTCCGCTGCATCGATCAATTTTTCTTTTTCTTTTTTATTGTTTCACGTGATTTATTTTCTTCATACATTTGTTTTTGTAATGCATAATTTGAAAAACGCGTCTTTTTCCACGATAATGATTCCAGTAACCAGGACGAATTCTATTGTGTGCAATATGTGTCTGTATAATGAGGGTAAGTTTGAAAAATAGTAACTTTAAATTTGTTTTAATACAGTAAATTTTATATCAAATGTAAAAAATCTCTAAGTACATATTATATTAAATACGTCAAATTTCGAGTCCAAACATTTTAGTTAAAATATTATGATAATATAATATAATATAATATAGGTATTTAAATTTCCTATATATAATAATGAGACCCATATGTGGTTATATAAAAAATACTATTATAAATTAATGCAGTCTAAAAAAATTATTTATTATAGAAATTATTAACTATAGAAATTAGCATAGGTAGTGCAATAATTTTAGTTTGTTTTTTTACTTCTTTTACATAAAAAATAATACATTTTAATCTTATTAACAAGTAGGCAGTATTTATATTTATAATTAGGACATTAACTATGTTAACATTTTTAAAATTATACTTTTAAATAGATTTTGTTACAATACTATTTTAATAGTATAGGTGCACGAGTTCGTTTAAGTCCCTAATTATTATTTTTAGTTATAATATTTAGATTACAGTACTTAAATTGATTAATAAAACGTTTTACTGGACTTTAACGTACAATGAAAACACGATTCAGTTGATAAACACAATAATGTATAATGCAATAATTATTTTAGTTTGATAAATGATAAGGTTTATTTATACTTTATCCACTTTTCATTTAGATAGTAAATACCTATGCGCTGAATATCCCAAACCGATAGTTAAATATAAAAAAACAATTAAAGTTAAACCTTAGACGATTAGATTATACAGAAAATAGTATACAAAATATTAGACATGAATCAATTTTGTTGTCTATAAACATCAATATGTATTGATTTATACTGGATATATATGTGTAAACTATGCCTATTACCTATATTAAGTATATGTATAATGTATCATATTATGTAACATCAATAAATACTTCAACGCGTTTTAAATAAGGTCCTACACATACTTAAAAATGTACTGTTTAATTAAATTAAAATATTTATGTTATTTTTTAATATTTGTTCGTTTTTAATTTAAATATTTTTTTTATTATTTAATTGTATTTATTTAGATTAAATTATAGTTGTCCATTAGCAATTCATAAATATTTTTATAAAGGCATTGTATTTACAATTTATTTTTAAATTAAAAATCTGTACGTCAATCGAATTTTGTATCGTTGGGAAATATCACTGAATAAGTGAATATATATGAATAGTTTCTGCAAACCGGAAAAAAAACAATAAATAATAAAATGAGTGATAACATTTTATTATTATGAATTTAAAATTTCATTTAACGTAAATCAGCCAAACTATCAGATTTATCAGAATTATACCTTCCCCTGGAGTCCTTTGATTAATCGGGGTGAATTTTCAATTATAACTAATAGTAAAAGGTGCTGTTCATAAGAAAATAGTCTAATCGCGACAATCGTTATAGGTATAAAAGTAATGAAACGTTTCTTTTATAATAATATATGAGATATTATAATACTATATAATATAGGGCATACACCTTAATAATTTATACTAGCTATGTCGAGTTTATGGATAAAATGTTGTTTTCGTAAATATTCAACTAAATCGTTATTGACACGCAACTACTTAACAAAACACAGGAATATAAATATGCAGTTTTAAAAATCAATATTCATTTAAAAAGATTTTTATAATACGTTTTTAAAATAATTTGTATTGTGATTAATAATAAAAAACACCAATGAATAAATTATAATTTAATTTATTTATGATAATTGATTATACTTACTTATAGTGAAAAAGTATAAAATGATGATCTATATAATATTGACTATATTATACTATATTATACTAATACTATTATATTATATTATACTAGCCAATAGATATAATCAAACTTAGATTTTATTTCTTACAAATATAATACCTTATGTTGACAATAATGAATAATGTTTTCTATAGTCTTTCACTGTAAACATAAATTATAAATAAAATAAAAGCTTTAAATTAGTTAGGTTCAGTGGCATAGAATATTCCGTTAGAGCTTTAAATATAAATCGATACATTTTTAACAGTTAAGTAATTTAGTGTTATAAACTGTCATTTTGAAAAATATCTATAAATATAACGATTTCAGTGGCCAATGGCATTATAGATTATGGTTTATATAATATAAATTCATTGTGGTAGGTATAGATAGTCATTATTTTCTACAAGATGACAACATTTAACTTATTCGATTACTCAGAACCTATTTACAGTACCGGATACCTATTTCATAATCATATCCTATATGAATTCATGAATTCATTACACTCAGGCATTAAAGAAAAAATTAAAACCAAAAAAATGTTAATCGATTTAGAACGTGAGTATGAAGACATCAGAAACCCAATTGACGTTTTCGATACCCAGCTATTATCAAGTAACCAAAGGGGTCTCAACGAGATGATCGATTACTTCGGTCTGTGTATATGTGTGTAGTTTTTGAGAGCTTCTGCATCCCACGTACAGCATAATATACGTATATTGGCTTGGTCGGTGGTCTGAGATGGGTTGGAATAAAAAAAATTGTTTTTTTCCTCTTATACGCATTCAATAAAATTAATAAACCAAATTAAACCATTATGTTGCTGCTAAGAGTTTTTGTGAATACGATAACAATTTAATTAATATTGTTAAATTAAACGACATAAGTACATAACCAATAAACCCATAGTACTATTACAATATACATATAAAAACATAATAATATAAGTTGTATTAGTGTAATAAACTCGTAACATCACTTTCATTTCAATATCAAAAATATAATAACGATTTACTTTCAGCTCGTCTACCTAATTTTTTAAAACGACTCTCATTAAAACATTTGACGATTGACGTTTATGACGAAATATTAAAAAATAACATCGCACATATCGCAAATTCGTATTATTGTACGCATTAGTCACTACGGCGAATAACAACAGTTATAACTTGTACCTATTAGAGCGTATAATAATATCATATCATATATTTATATATAATATAATATACGTATATGGTGTACGCGATGTGTATTGTATACGAGTAGGCACCTAACATATTATACATACGGATCCGTATTTCGGTCGTATGTGTATATTTTTTGTTGTGCAAAATCTTATCATCGATTTACACGTGTGTTGCGCGAGCGGTAGACCGGAATTGCGGCGGCGAGACGTGCCGCCGGTGGCTGGCCGTACGCGGTCAAACGATGAGTAATACTACACGGCGCGCGCGTATCTCGCGGTAGGAGTACACACACACACACACACACACAACATAATAATACTCTATACACACTCACGGCACATATTATTATATATGTATATGTATATATATATAAATATTATAATTTAGTGACGTATTTATACGTATATATATACGTATAAGACGTCCCCAGACAGGTCTCTGTCGCGGTGCGGAGGAGAACCGTGAGAAATACGCCTTCGCATACGGGGCGGGCGCGATAGACGCACGCGAATCAAACCGTGTTTATAGCTAGATACTTAATAAAGTCGGCGGCGAGCGCCTTGTCTCGTGGCGTGTGTGTGTGTGTGTGTGTGGTGGGCAGCTATACGTCGACGACGTAGGACGGCTGTTTTAGAGGTGCATATGTGTATAATATATAATAATAATATAATATCCGTCTGCGCGCCGCGTGGGCGTCTTCGTCGTCGTCGTCGTCGCACAGAGATGAGATAGGTGCAGCGTGCACCGTCCCTGCAGTGCGCGCATCAGTGTGTGTGTGTGTGTGTGTGTATGTGTGTGACTCGTGCGCGTTAAGCGTTAAGCGCTCGCCTCCCGCAGCGGGGCTATAATAATATTATATATTATAGAGCCGTCCGTAATAAAATACATAGGTATATGTACCCATAATATATATCTATCGGGGCAGAAATAATAACGGCGACAACAATAATAAGGCACACGGCATAAGCGATGAGGAGACACGCAGAGAGAGAGAGACAGAGTGAGCGAGACAGAGTATAGATATACATTATTATATGACGAAACACCGGGGTGTGTGTGCGAGTGTATAATGAAGTTATGTAAAAATAAAAATAATAAAAAATAATAAATAAAAAATGATATATCATGTATACCCATAATCTTGAGTACATACATACATAGTATATATATATATATATATATATATATGATGATGATGATGATATTGTGTACAATACGTAGATAAATAACGCGTGTGGGGAAGCGCCACGCGGACACAGTGCCACACACGGAGCGCGGGTCGTTTGCGGGTCCCACGGCGGCGGCGGTGGTGGCGCTACAGGACGCGCGCGCCGGTCGGACGTTCGTCCGGGCGGAAGCTGTTCGATATAATTCTATTATTCCATATTCTATATATATATGACTATGGTATTGTGTGTAGTATAATAGTCTCTGCGATAGGTACACCACTGTGTGCGATAGTATTGCGTATACGGGGTACGTGGTTAAGCGGTGGCAACAGCCACGGGGCGCGTATTAGGTTACCGTGACTGAAACGTAACAGAGTTGATATCACGCGCGTTTAGGACGTTAATTGTGAATTTCGAAAAGGGCCCGTTTCGAGTTTTTTGTTTTCATTAAAATTGACTGCCTCTTTTTCCGTGTATACGTCATAGGTATAGAAAAATATTTTGTGATCGTAAAGAACTCATATATATTTAATTCAACGCTAAATTCACCAATGTCCTTGGATAAATCCCGAAAAAGATTCGTCTTAGAAGACTTTATAGATCGTTTTTTCAATCACATTTTCTTTCGAAAATATTATTTTGCATGGAAATATCGTTACAAATAGTTGATACTTTTAGATAACAAATTACTAAATAAGGTTAAATGTTTCGACGGAAAATTAGAGTTTTGTGTTTCCAGAAAATTTTTAATATTTAGGTATAATATATTAATATGATCATTTTTGAAAATACACAAATCCAATATTATACAAGTTATAACAATTATGAATAGTGTTCATTATTTCAAGTAATATGTTTATTATATGTTATACGTAACTAAAATGAAAAATATATTTTTTTTTTTTATTAAAACGTTCAAATTTAAATTTAAATAAAATAATACTTGTTATACTATAACAATTTGTGTTACTATATATATTTTATACACACGTGATTTATCAAACTTGGTTACGTTTATAGTTACTAAAATATAGCCCGGATCAAGTTATGGTATCAGGTATGTACCAATATGGGGTAAATGTAGGCACACGATATCGCCAAAAATGTACCTATAGTAAAAATATATAATAATAACAATAATATTCTACTTAGGTAAAATAAATAACAACAATTATATTTTTAACGTTTATTTGTACGTGTGTGGATTATTTCTGGCCTGTCGACTGCCAGTTTGTCTAAGTTGTCGACTGCCAGTCGTTTGCCAGTTCCGTTTTCGGTACACGCGACATTCGCTCACGTGTCGTGTGCCGTTCGAACGTTGAAAATACAAAACAAAAAGAAGAAAAAAATCAATAATAAAACGACGCGCGACTTTGTCGTTTTGATTTGCCCACCACCGCCGCCACCGCTACTATCACTGCCGACGCCACCGATAAATCCGATAGAAGACGCGCCAAATCTATTATTCAGCTCGACGGCTTATGTATATAGAGCTTATACATGGTTTATGTCTATTCATCCGCTGCACATACACGCGTAACATCTTTGATTCTCAACTTCTGTAGACACGCTGTAACACCTGTATATTTTTTGTCTATATACAATTCCGTGGTCGCATATACACTGCTATTAATCTATATTATATTATATGTTTTATACATATTATACATATTTCAAGTCTCACTAGCTTATAAAAAATAAAAAGAACCATCGTATTTTTAAACTTATAGAGTATAGACTTTGAGTAACGAAAAATATTTCTCTAGTCAAACCATTCGATTATTTCGGATGCGAGACACCGTTAACAATTCGAAATATGTCATTAAATGTTACATTTTCCTGTTTGGCTATTTCCGTACTAGACACTAATTGCTCATCGTCTAATCTTCAACTCCAAAAATAACCCAAAATTGTTGCAGACATATCATAAAATAGATTCTAATTTTTGTCTAATTTATTTTCAAAAAAAACAATGTTTATTTTTTTAATTACATACTCCCAATTATAAGTTACTTATACTCGTGTGTACAAAGTATACAGTAGAATACATCTTCTGCAATACCTATAGGTATATGCGTACATTTTATAATATACAAATATCATGAAGCACGGTCCACTACTACATATTTTACATAATATTACATTTTAGAGTATTATAGCTTTATTATATTCAGCCATCTTTGTATACTGGGTGTGACAAATTGAAGTCGACGGGAAAATACACTAATTAACGTACCTATAGGCTATAGGTACAAGAAGGGTTACGTCATTAGCCGATCTAGTCGTAATCGTTCAAGTGAATAATAAGAATAATGAGAACGATGAAAAAATATGTTGTTCACCATAGAGACTTTTAGCGTTTTTAACTAGAGGATGTACCCATGACCGTCCGTGACACCGACCTGCCTGAGATGAGAGAGTGGATTCGGTATTACACAATTCGCTGTAAACAGTAATTAGAAATTTTGTTTTTCTTACCGATGATAATTCGTGAGTTTTTCCCAGGAGCATTTTTTTTTTCAAGCATATTGCCAATCAAGCGCAGCGGAGTCTAATTAAAAAATATTTTTGTTAATATAAATACGAAGACAAAACTTATGAATTACCTACGCTACGACTATACACGATGGATGGACCGAGCGTAAAATTAAATTACTAAAACTCGAGTTCTTTAATGTATATCTACTTGAATTTCGTATGAAACATTTTTATTATTCAAAGACTAAATATTTAAACAAACGGTATAGATGTTTTGAATAACGGTACTATTTGTTTGTAAATTGATATCAAGTATTAAATGAGTGTGATTTAATTATAAGGTTTTATATAGATGTCTTTATTTAACAACAAATAATTAACTTCGGTCCACGAGAACATAAAAAATTACAACGCCGGAGTTATTAGCGCATACTTGAGGAGTGGCGGCAATTGAAGGCGCTCCTTATTAATAAGAATTTATGAAATTACGATCTCCGGTTCTCACAACTCACAAGACATAAACCTATTATACAATTTTATAGTACCTATCTATGACAATATTTATGGATTATTTTTTCCATTTCAAATGTCACTTCATCGACGAGGGTTTAATTTAATACGCTTATTATTTATTATTTATTACTCATTGGCCAGTCATTGCTTATTACTTATCCAGGGATTGAAATAACAAAATAGTTAATTTGTAACCTCTAAATCATTTATAACACTATATGCCCATATATGGTATTTACTATATTACTATATATATATATATTATATATATCATACAAGTAAATAGTTTAAATACATGACATTTTTGGAAAATTATAATGATTAGTTCTATAGATATCTGTCGACTGTTATCAATAATGTTTAAACACATTTGAGTCGCTTAGGCAACAACAAAAAAAAAAATTGTAAAACGTTGTTTTTATTGCACAAGTAGATGGTACGATTGAACTATTCTATACCAAACTAAATATTTTAGATAAAATATAATTTATTTTTTGGTGAAACAACAGATAAATTTTCAAAAATGTTATCAATAAAGACGATTATTTGATGACAGATTTGATTTTTACAACTTACCTCTTGAAGTAAATGTTATATAATCTAAGGGGAAAGTCTTTTAAGTGGTTTCGGGAAAAGGGTTGAGTCCCCAAAGTCCTTCCACACTTAAAGCCTAACTTTTTTCATATTATAAAAGCGTGAAATTTACTTGTTATCGTATCTATTATACGTAGAGAACTATATATCCTCTCGCCTTTGTGATTTGTGATACTCGGGTTTCTTACTATTTGTGTAATAAAAATATTAATATTAAAAAATGCTATTAGAGCTCAATAATATGGTTTAGGTATAATTGAGAACCGTTGTTTATTTTACACTAGTAGCTGGTTTTATTTTTTCAACTATTCGTTTATATACTTATTACTTTATAGTTATAGTTGCATTCTCTCTCGACATTCCTAAACTAGGTACATACTACATATTATATTCTTAATCGAACCGACAACGGAAATATTTCCATAACTTGGTCGTAATTCATCTAGGGAATCCAGAGAATAATAAGTGTCCTATATAAAATACATACACGCACACGAACATTTTTGTATTTATCTCTCTTTTGGCAAGATGGCCCTCATTTCATATGCGACTCATAGCCTGGACAATCGTGCCGAAACGCTTTTGTCTTTTCCTTCTTCAGCTCTACCGTTCAGTTCAAGGCACTACAGTGAATTCTTAATAAAAAAAAACTTCAACTGGCGCCGGGAACATAGCCAGCGGATTGCTTTTATGTATGTTAAAAGGCATTTTGAATAATATTAATAACAATAAAAATACAATGCTCTATATATTATAATAATATCATATCAACGTTTATCTCATTACATAAAAGATGTTTAACTATCACTTAGAAATTAGAATACATTATAGTTAAAAACGTGTGAACCGTTATGATGTGGAAGAAAGATGAATACACTATCTTAGATTGAATGTCAATTGTGTACATTATTAATGTGTATAATTTAAGTAACTTATTTATTCGTGATTATAACTTATATGCGTATATGATAAAAAATGAAAACAGTTTCGTTCTAAAAAATATTATTCTAATCTAGTATAATTAATTCAGTACTAATTTTCACATTTAAAATACAATCATCTAATATACCTACTTAAAAATATTAATGGTTGTTGGCGTATTATTTTATCATTTTTAGTCGTCGATATATATTTTATTCGTTTTACTATTTTTCTCCTAACACATTTCAATGAATATTTTAATTTTACAAAAAAATACCATTTACGCATTTTTTACATTTAATTAGATGATTTGTGAGAACTATATAAATAACATTATTTTGTTTTTATTTTTGAACATTTTATATTATTAAAATTACATAAATATTTATATTTTAATCGTTTGATGTGTTTATTGTTAGAGATTAGAATTAATAACAGTAAAGTGATCTAAAAATTAAGATAATACCAAAAGCTGCATATTGTCTTACATGAAATAAAAAAGAATATTTTTCCTTATACGTTCGTTAAAATATTGCATTAAATAAGTACAATAATATCACTTTATTATTTAGGTCAAATATTTAATTATACAATTAAATACATAAATTCATAGTACACTAAACGATACAAATTAATTTAAAGACGTATTGTTTACCACGGAAACAGCAGATGTACTCATTAAAATATTTGTTGTAGATGTCCGGCAAAAGGAGACGGAGTTTTAAATGTGCCATTCATCACAGGGACAAAGAAGTTAACAGCGAAAACGATTTTCATATTATATTTCAAGAACCAACGTTACGTCAAAAGTAAGTTCATAGATTTACAATTTATCCAAGTGTAAAAATTTGAAATTATGATATTATTACTTGTTAGTTGTTAGATATTTTGGGAATGTAACGCCTGATTTTTTTTTATTTAAACTTCTAAGAATTGTTTATATTTAGTACCATGTATATATATATATATATATTAATTGCCCTTGACCAATAATTTGCACAATTTATTATAGCAGTATCAAGTTAAAAGAAATAAAAAAATGTTTTAAATTAATAGACCTTTTAAAATCGCTATAAAATAATTTTGCCTACTTGGTTGTCGTTATCGGTAATATCTTTGTATTGTTAGTAATTTATAATACCATATTATCATATAAATGTGTTTTATTTTAAATATAATTATTAATTAGCAAAAATAACTCTTATGTTCTCAGGAAAATTGAAATTGAAATCATCTAAGTTAACGATTTACGTTGGTTCATTATTTTATTATTATAATTAAACACGAACGTACTATTAACTACAGTTGACCTTAAAACCTAACCGCCGTAAATTTAATACATTTCTAATCCAAAGTTTACTAGATCATGATAAACCGTCGACTATTTAATTGAATTATTTTCCGTTACTAAATTGTTTCCATTCTTCGAAATCTATGTCACACCGATGACTTTTGCGTTATCATCGATAATGATTATTATTTCTGTTGTCTTTTGAGTTTTTAGTTTATTTTATTTTATAATATGTATATGATCTAAAAGTATTTATGTTATATTTTTTGTTACAGAATGGTACGTCTTGTGGCAGAGGAGTTCTTGACGGACGAAAGAGATAGGAAATATTATGCGGACAATTATCGCTGTTGCCCACCACCACTCTTTATACTACTCATTACAATTTTTGAGGTAAGTTTAAAATAAAATCCATTTACTATAGTTATAAATATTTGTAATGCATCATATGCAGTGACAAACCAGGAATTAGTCATGCTGTGAAAGGGAGGAGGGGGTAAATTAATCTAGTGTGAAAGCACAAACACAATGTGTATAGATATACTACAAAGAACCACGTTTACAGCGTAATTAAATTAAATAATAAAACACAATGTATATGCACCGCGGTATAGGTTGATAAAAAAATACCATGGGTGAACCTTAACACACACAATAAATGTATATATTATATAAAGTTAAGTAAAACTGTCGAAAAACTGAACTGGGTATAGATCGATTTATTTTGAATATTTCAAAAGTATACAATTTTACTAGCTGCTAGCTGCTGCAACAGCTATAGAAAAATAATAAAGTATAGTAAATAAAATAGTATAACATTGTATAATATATTATACTTACTACCCACTCGTCGTGAAAACTAAATATTACTTGTATATAATATTCAGAAAAGTATTAGTATATTACAACTAATAAAACATAAGTATTATTTTTATCATTTTTGCGAAGATAATGGTAAAACATATTATTGTACGTCATTAAAATAGTATATAATAACAAGTAACCATCATTAATGATTTCTGATGTTTACCTTATACCTATATATGTAGTTACTAGACACCATGTGGCACGTGGCTTAGATGTATAGAGAGTAAAAGTAAAGAAGGAAAAAGAAATTGTAACAGATGTCAAACGCGAGTTAAATTATACCCTCGGGGGCTAAACGAGACCCAGGCTATTTCCTATTTTCAGAAAACCATTTACTGTTTACAGCTGTCTACCTTTCTAAAAAGGCATAATCCCCTCTGGATTTTTCGAGTGATTAATTCCTTTCATAGTCATATATTGTGCAGCTTGCAATATCTAATACGTATATATTATATTCAAAATTTCATGCAAAATAACGCAATTCCACATAACTCTATACTGGTTGTATTTGTATAGAAAGAAAACTCAATGAACAAAAAGTGTATTATTGATATTGTGGTTAGTAATTTTTTAAAACTGCAAATACATACTTAGAAACGTATCTATCCAAAACGTCGATGAGAATTATTTTATTAGTTTTTTCGTTTCATTATATAATATAATACATATATAATATTTATAGTATATATGCATTACTGATATACATAGATAATACATTTAAGTAATTTAACTATTACAATATATTTAACTGTAAATTATAATTACACGTGCCATATAGCTATCGATTTAGTTTAAATAATACAACTTTTATAACTATAATTAATATTATATGTACTAATATATATATATATATATATAGTTATTCTGATAATAATAATTTGTAGTTTACTATAACATCAATTACAACATTCATATCAAACACTAAATGCATATTAGGTATATAATAAAAAGAAAATGTAAGTAATATTTTATATTATTATACATGAAAATAATGAAACATACAAGTAAAATTATAAAACTGTTTACGATTTGTAGTAAATATTTCCTTCTAAAACACACATCACTAAACGTACCAGTAATCTATATTATTTAAAATCCAGTATTACGTAATGTGAATATATACTGTCTATTTTTGTGTGTCGTAAAAGTACTATAATACACCCACAAGAAACGTAATGCCGGAAATCGAAACGTCTGTAAATCAAAAGAGACATGTGCTCTTATTCTGTCTGGGATTTGTCCCAAAAAAAAATAACTTCATTTATATTATATATTTTACATATGCTGTGCGTTTTAAAATAACACCATGTTTGGGTACAATAGAATATCTTAAAATGTTTCATTTTTGAATTAAATGTTTGTATTCAAATGATTTTTACGGTAGGGTAAACCCAGCTAGTACTATATTATGTAATAAATATTTATACACTTCAAGGTATGTATCTACCTCGTTTAACGATGTAAATTATTTGGTAATTAAATATTATCCGAATAAATATATCATAAAATATTAAATATAAACTATATGTTCTTCAACTTTTAACATAGTAACTTACATTTGACACATTCAAGTGAAACCACGGTGGACAAAAGAAAAATACAAAACCTATATTTATATAAGTACCTACTACAATAAGTTATAACGCCTTCAGAAACTTGGCACATTTAAAACGCTTAGGGTTAACATCTCACTTCCTTATGAACTCCGTTTCCTGTGTATTTATAATAGAACGAATTAAGTTTAAATATACATTTTCTTAATAGGTACAAGAACATTTTATAATGTATAACCAGAAAAAAAGGATATACAACTTACACAATTAACAGTTAAAATAGTCATTTTTACAATTGCGACCAAATTAAATGTTTAATCTGTTCGAAAAGTGATTTTTAAATTATTAATTATTTTGATACATAATTATCCAAAATATATTTTAGGGTAACAAATCAAAAAAATTTACGGTAGGCATAATTATAACCAAGTCAAAATTCTAGAGGGAGGATACCATATGGTTTTAACAAAAAATCATACAAAAAACTGTACAAAACTTTTTCATCAGTAAACTTTTAAAACTGTTAATAATTGCAGCCTGCAGGGGGGATGTTAAATTGTTGTTACATTTTTACCTATATAGGAAACTAAACTCATTAACATCTCTTAATGCGCCCGCTCGATTATGATAAATACATTTAATTATATAGAAAACTTCAGCGTACCTATACTTATTTATACTCGTAATCTGTAGAAAACAAAAGTACCTAACTATAAATTAGACTTAATATTGGCAATTCGTTGTTGTTGGCAAATTTAGTTTTCGAAATATATGTACAACGTGCTTAAATTAATTATTGTAGGTGTATATTATTTTTATTTTTATTTTTATTATATTAATAAATATAATCTTTTAAATACCGGCAGTTTCAATAAAGTGAAGACATATTATCAATTCTTAGGTATAAACATTTACAAATTCATTGCAGGTATAAACAATTAATTAGTTTTATTCTTATACTTAAGTTCTTTAAAAAAAAAAATCTAATTTAGGTTAATTTGACTTAGATTCATTATATTTTGGATTTTTTATTTTCACATATAACATAACGCTTAACTGAACACATTATAAATCAATCGAATATAATTTTTAATTTATATTCAAAGATGATAATTTGTTCATCATAAATATTGTTGTTATTTTTGTACATAAATATAAAATAATTTGGCAAGAGTAATATTACATTTTGTTATGTAATAAAGGATGAATAATGACATAATTTTCAATTCGCTTCCACAGTTTTCAATGAATAAATTGAGATAACATAATATGAATAAAAATAGAAAAATGAATCTATATATTTAAAACAAAAAAAAAATATATTAAAGGAAGTAATAATAATATAGGTAATTATTTAAATTAATATTTCAATAAAAACTTATAATTTATTTTGTTAATTTTTTTTATTTTTATATTAAAAACAAAAAAATAGATTTACTTATAATTTTACAATTTAATCATAGAAACTATATGGATAATGGATAATATTTATCTATAAAATATTAATTTAGAATAATAATTACATAACATTTTATTTTCTAAGTTGATAACAGCATTTTTAAGTTTAAAGGTTTAGGTCGATTTTGAAGGTCAAAATATTAGTGTCTATAATATATTATTTTCAATTAACAAATGAATAGTGCACCAATAGTGGTGGATTTGGGTCCAAACCTCCACCTATTGCACCACAGTAAAAAAATATTAATTAAAATTTATTTATTTAATTAACCTAGATAATAATAGTAAATAATAGCTAGTATGTATTAAAATAATTTACATTATGTAATATTTATCAGCATGTTGATAATAATATTAAAAATTTAATGGAGATAAATTTCTTGGTTGTATTTGTTAGTTGTCACTTGTCACACCTCCTTAAAAATCCTGATTACGTTACTGGTACAAATAGTGTGTATTGTTTTCCACATAATATTTAATGTATAGTATTTAATTGTGTATTACAATCTTCATGGTATTTTTGTTCACTGTTTTAGTTGGGAACATATCTATATTACTACTCTCTAACTTTGGGTTCTACACCTGCTCCCGGTGACATATGGGCATCAGTCGCCGCTCCTGTGCCAATGGACAGCGTGTTCATATATAGACCTGACAAACGACAACAATTATGGAGATTTATGTTGTACATGTTCTTACATGTTGGGTAAGTGTTAAAGTTTTACGTTAAAAATGTTATTTTAGATACGAATAATTAATATAACGTATTACCTATTAACTATTACGAATCGAATATTTATACCTACCTATATATTTTATTTTAATTTATATCATATTATAAGTTTTTAAACTGTAATTATTATTTTTTAGTTGGGTCCATCTAATATTCAATTTGACCGTTCAATTGCTTGTGGGTCTTCCATTAGAAATGGTGCATGGTTCGCTCCGAATAGGGGTTGTATACATGGCTGGTGTGTTAGCAGGTATATATTTAACTTAAAGAGCTTCGTGTAATGTATATTTTATTTATTTAATAGAATATCATAGAACGTTTACAAAAAATAGGAACAAATAATTAAATTTAGTTTAATCATCGATATTTTGTTCTAGGTTCCTTGGGTACGTCAGTTTTTGACAGTAACGTGTATCTCGTTGGTGCGTCAGGTGGAGTATACGCTCTACTGGCTGCTCATTTAGCTAACGTTATGTTGGTAAGAAAAATTATTTTATTGATCTCAAGACTTATTCAATAAAAATATATTAAATACTTAAAAAAAACATGCAAAAATGTACCGAAAATTAACTGATAATTTAATGTAGTGTTGTAAATACAATATTCCATTTTACCATATATTATAGATATATAATATTACACCCTATGTCTAATTATCACCTTTTTAGTACATATATTAAATAGAAATTAAGTATTATTCATGAGAATGAATATTTTTTATTTTTTATAAATAAACAATTTAATATTACATACAAATAAAAAGGATAATTTCTACGTATCTATACCTAAAAATTTAAAAATTGTGTTACGTAAATAAATACTAAAACTCAGTAATTCGGTTATTTTTTATTGTTACGATGAATAAATCTAATCGTTTTTCTTTTTTTAGAATTATAACAACATGGAATTCGGTGTGTTTCGGTTGCTTGGCATACTATTCATCGGTAAGTAACTTATATGTGATACAGATAAATAGTCAAAATGGATAAAAATTAAAAATAATTTTTAAATTAGTTGATTGAGAAAAATTATTGCGTTTATAATTTTGGCCGATGGTTAATCTTTCGCATGTTTTAGTACATATTTGAGTATTTTGGAAACCACATTTGAAATTTTATTAAAATATAATGTTATTAAATCATCAAAATAATTTATGTTTAAAAAAAAAATAGTTCAATTTCTTAAGAATGGAATAAGTACAACAAGATGATATTAAAATAAAATGGATTAAGTATACGCTTATACTTACCTATATACAACTTAACCGTTGATATAATAAATTTAGAAATAAAAATTTAAAGCCCAATAATTTTATATAAATAATATATATAATATACAATGAAACCTCTATGAATATCGACACTCGATCGCTAAAACTTTGCCTACTATAATCGGAGGTGTACAAAATATATAGGTTTTACCACCAGCCAACCTCTCCCCGTCACCTCTCGGACGTTGACAAAATATCTAACCTAACCTTAGTAACCTTACTATTTTTTTCTTTTTATTCACAGCCAGCGTGGACGTCGGCTTCGCCGTGTACTGCCGTTACGCCTTTGAACCATCGTCGAACGCTCCGCCCGTGAGCTACGTCGCCCACATAGCCGGCGCGCTGGCCGGTCTCACCATTGGTTTGCTGGTATTGAAAAACTTCGAGCAAAAGCTCCACGAGCAACTTATATGGTGGTTTGCGCTCGGCGTATACGCCATTTGTACACTGTTCGCGGTCGCTTACAACCTGAGCCATCCCTGTTGAGGAAACCGATCTACACACGACCTACTTATATATGCATATATATTATGTGTGTGTGTGTGTGACGATGGAAACGGTGAAGCAGTCCAAAGTTATGACCGAGAAACGCATATTATTTAAGCTGGGCGCCGTCTCGTCGCCGATCTATAAATGATGCATATTATTATTTTATTCTTCCGCGTGTAAAAATCTATTCGTACTGTCCAATTTTGTTCGTTTTTTTTCATTATTATTATTATTATTATTATTATTATTATTTGTTTTCCTCACCTCGTTTGTATTTAATTATTTATATCATGATATATTATTATATAATATATATATTATATTGTGTCTGTGATTTTTTCACCCAAGTTTACAATCATCGTTTTTGTTCATTCGAAGTGCACGACTAGTAAAATATTAGAATTCTAGGCAATTATAATATTCATCATATTATTATGTTATAGACACGTCTTGCGAAATACGCACAATTCTGCATTTTTCAGTTTGTCCGAAAATACAAAGTACGACATAATTGGTTGGGGGAGGGGTAGACACTGTTACAATAAATTATTAATGTAATAAATTTAGTTTTTTTTTCGCTGTAATAAAAATTAATATTAATTTTTGCATACATAGAGTATGAAACTTAAAAAAAAACACAGACATTTAAATTGTAAATATTTATTTTAATTTAATCGTTTTTTTTTTTTTAATGCTTTATTACATTCACTGCCAGTTTAGATTTAATCGGTGGTTAGTTTGAGTTTAAATCTCTTGAGTTAAAGTTCCAAAAATACAGCCCAAAGTTTGGTGAGTACAAATTGGCTGTGATGTTTATTTTTCAAACAGACAAACATTTTCCTTAACTATAGTTCCTCTGTACCACATAAAACAAAATTGCTCAACAGTGTAAATTTACTAGGCAGTTAGTATAATCTGTATGAACACAAAATAAAACAACAAATAATTGTATTGTTCGTATTAAAAAAAAGGATAGTTATAGTTATAAAAATAAAATGAAAATATTTTAGTTTGTATATAAGAAAAATATTGATTCTTGTCATAACACAAATCTAGTCATAATTATATCTATTTTTACTATATTATATAATGAATATATATTAAAAGAAAAAAATGTTTTAAAATATTAATTTAGATACTGCTTTATGTTTAATGTATGTATAATTTTATGTTACAAATTTTAAATAAAAACATGTTTGACTTTACAATTGCATGTGTCTGTATAAGTTATAGTTTGTGTAATAATTAAAGTTATTTATTTATTTTTAATAGAGTAAAAAAATAAAAACAGTATTAATAACTATTATTGATTTACTACATTTTGTTCTCTCATATTTCCAACATACAAACACAAATAAACTTTTGTAACGTGGCCAGACATATAGTCATACGATATACAAATTTGTGTGAATATTTGTAAATATCTTAACATTGAAAATTGAATGAATATAAAAATATATAGGTATGTAAATAGCATTGATATGAAAAAAAGAACCAGAACACATTATCCTCAAATTACTAAAACAGGCAACAAGTTCGGTTCTTGTTATTAGCACATTTTAAAGAAAAAATGGCAATTTATGTTTATACTTTTGACTCATTGTTAAAAAGACTAGAATATATTTAAGAATAGGAGGATTAACGAGGATAAACACATCCTATCCAGTGGCGTATCCAGGATTTATTTTATGAGGGTGTTTTAAAATTATATACTTATTGTAGGGGGTGGGTCTCTACCCCCCACACCACCGTATTACATTAACAAATACCATGTATTGATATAAATTATTATATTAAGACAGTATGTGTAAGATCTACAAATTGTATAAAACTTTTATAATTTAACTAAAATAATAACTTTTATATTCTAAATCACATAAAATAAATAATACACTATATAACACTAAACCAACAACTTCAACCTATAATATTTAAAAAAATATGAAATTGAATAAAATGAATATAATGATACACATATTATGATTACCTATTTAAATTATAAGCGACGGCATTGGAGAGCAAATTTATCAAAAACCTCTACTGTAGATTTGCAATTCAGCCTGTTTTCTCCAACGTTATTTTAAATAACTTTTGAGTCTACGGAGAGTTGAAAAGAAGCGTTAACTCTTAGATGTAGTGACAAAGGTCGTTGTCAATATGACCAACAGCTTGTGAATTGTAAAAAAAATAAAATAATAGAACTAAAATTATAAATGATTATTTCTTGCACTTCGTGAGCAAGTGTGGAGTTTGATCAAATAAAACAAAATACAGCCGATGGGGGGTGTTCGAACACCCATATCACCCCCCACCCTAAATATGCCCTTGATACTATTTAGTATCTGTTTATAGATATAGTAGAGTACATATTATAGAAAGTTTAAAGAAGAGGATGAACAATTTTTTAGAAAAATTACGAGAAAACAGAAAAAACCAGACAACCAGATATAGGCACTGCTACGAAAAGATAATATTATAATTTATAATTAAAATTAAAATTAAATTAGGACAAACATAAAAGAAAACACATATACGTATACCAGATCAAAGGTAGGAACTAATAAATTTTCAATTAATAAAATGAATTCAATACTAAGTACATTGATTTTTCAATTTTTAACATTTGTTTATCAGATAACATTGCAAATTACTGCGTTTTTACAAAATAACAGATATAAATATATAATGTAATATTGTAATTTATAAGTACTTAATTTAACTGAATTTATCAGAGAACAGTAATAATTTTTAGATTATGCAATTACGTTTCACATAACATTTTCAATTAAGCACAATTAAATTATGAAAATGTACCTTCAAAATCTATGTATATAAATTATTATTTCCATACTTACAATTACTACCCAAGTGCAATTAATGTCACCAATTACAAATAGTAATTACTAATTATTGTTATTGTACATTTTTTTAAGTAGCAATAAAATATTAAATAATCAACTATCAAACATATGAAAATACAATTTTAATATTATGATTAACCATAAAAAATTGATTATATTTTTATAAAATTGTATTGTAATTGAAAAATATGTTAGCCATGCCATTAGTATTAATATTTGTAATTTGTAAGTAATAAAATTGACAAAAATAATAGTATGCCAATTTTTTCAAATTTGAATTATATTATTTTATATTTAATCTTCTAAAAAAATCAATCAACAATTAATTCAATTAACTTCAACTTCATAATATATTTTTAGTAATTTTATTAAAGTAATTAATTTTATTATTAGTTGTACAGTAGATTTATTTAACTTTTGGCTAAAACATTGTATTGTTTGTATTTATTATATTATTCGTTCATACTATATTAAACTATTTATACTATAATATTAACTTATGAGTTAAACCATCTTATCATAAAACAATGTGAATGTAAGTTCATACCACAGATAATATCTTTAAATTAATCTAAATATTTTGATAACTGTCATTGTGCATAGCAAATTTCATAATATAGAGTACATATTATACAGTTTTAACTGTTTTAAGTTTCCACAAATAATGTTTTTAAATGATAACAAAATAATAATTACCATCATTAAATTATGTAATTTCTTCTAATTTTAACTTTAAATATTTAAAAATAATAATTTTATTGTATTACTATATTTTTTAGAATTTTTAGTTCCAATATGAACAATTATAATAAAAAATATTGTATTACTTTAGCATATCTTACTTATAAAAATTATGCATAGATTCTATAATTATTTTTTATAGAATTCGACAATTTTTTTAAAAATGTGAACTTTAAATAAAAAATTAAGAAACCTATAAATAGAATCTTGTATTTCATTTTTGAGAATTTTAATCCAATAAAAATATAAACATTTACAAATATTCAATGGTGAATTGTGTTACTTAAGATAAATAAATTAAACAATTTGTTTATTGGATCCAAAGTTAACATTTTAAAACATTCAAATCAGTTCTCAATGAAAATCGCCTCATTATACTAATTCATATAATGGAATGAAAATAGATCCACTTAGCCCATATATATAATTATATACTTTAAATACTATCTGTATAAAACACCTTACAAATGGTGAATATCAAATCCTTTTAAAAGGTATTATAACCACTTGGTTGTGGATAATATATTCAGAATTTTTAAATTGAAACAAGTAAAAATATAATTCATACAAAGGTCAAAAAGACTTGTATTTTATTAATAAAGTTAACATATACATCATTAAAATAAAATAAAAAATTGTGAAACTATCGACGTTTACGTCCACCTTTTTGTTTTCCCAAACGCTTGCCAGTATTAGCAGTAGGTCTTTTAAATGATCCTTTGCTGCGTGAACGTCCTCCTTTCTTTTTATCACCTCCTTCTTTTTTCTCTCGGGCTCTCCTAATGAAAAATAAATACTAAATAGTATAAAGTAATTCAAAATCAGTTTTTATAACTATATTTACTCGACTTCTTCTGCATGAATAGCTTTATTAGCAGCTTTTTCTAAATTGAATTTTGGTTTTTTGTTGTTAATTGATTCTAATATTTGAAGACTACTTGATTTTTCTTCTTGCATACTCTGTAATAAAAATGTATGATATATAATACACTAACTAAATAAAAATACTATATAATTTGGTCTTGCATATGATTAAAAATAAAACTAATACTTATAAAAAAAAATAAACTAAAAACATAGTTTTTAATCATTATAATCACATAATTATCAACATACCTTGGCTGGGATTTTATCTTTCTTTAATCCCGGTATATTTTTTTTAATAGATATTACTTCCTTGCTTATTTTTGGCTGGAATTTACCAACAGATGCAGTTGAGATTTTAGCTACATCAACAGCTGTTTTCAACTATTAAAAACGTGCAGTTAATTAATTACAGGCAATAAAAAAATTATAAATTTTAAGACAATTTACCTGATTTGAGTGTAATGTTCCTTCTAACGGTGGTAATCCAACAGAAGGAACTTTTATCTTACGTGAAGCAGCTATATTACGTAACCTTTGATATTCATTTTTAGCAACACGTTCTTTTTTCGCTTCTCGCTTTTGAGCAAATAAATCAACATTTGGATCAGCAGCATTGCCAGGCACTTCCAATATCCAATCTTTTTCTTTGTCTGCTGCAGCTTTTTTGTAACCATAAGTTGGTATCCATTTCTGAAAAACAAAAATTAAATAAACATCAATACAACAGTTTAGGAATATGTTACAGTTAAATATACTTTGTAAAAATAAATCTACACTAGACCATATTTATTGTGTGAGAGAGAGTGCATAGATTGGGACATGCTTGAAGTTGATAAAATTAATTTAAGAAATGTTTAATTAAAATTAAAATAAACAAGCATTGGTCAAAATATTTATAAATTTGAAAAAATTATATGAACCTTATTTTTACAATATTATTTATTTTGGTATTTATACAATTCAGGAAAATTACACCGCCTAATAAAGTATGTTTCATATCTTTATAATGAAGGAAATGTTTTTTTTATGGGTATGAAACAATTTATAATCACAAAAAAAAGAAGAAAATTACAAAATGTCTAATGTAGAAGTTAACTTGAATGCAAGGATAGAAATAATATTGTTAAAACCTACCCTTAAAATTATTACATTTAATGCTAATTAAAAAAATACCTGTAAAATTTCATCCCATGTTGCCTTTGGTTTAGGTGTTTTCTTGATACCCTTTTCAATGGCAAACTTCTGCCATTTAGTAAGTGGTTTAGGTGTTGGTAATGGTTTTTCACGGGGTAAATTATATCTAGGTTCTGGTAAATCTACATACATATAACCATCTTCATTTTTCATAGGCAATTCAAATAATTTGTTGATAAGTAACTGCACATTATTCCTAGTTTCATTTGTTAAGTATGCCTCTTGATTTGATCTATGAACATCAAATACATATTACATAATATACTCTAAATAACATTTCAAGTTAATATTTCATTGTGGAAAATTGTACCTGAGTTGTTGAGTATCAAAATCATTTGAATCGAAACACAGAAGTGTACCTAAATCAATTTCTGGGTCTAATACTTTAGTTACAGTAACGCTTTGTTGAGCTGCTACATCCAACGCTGCTTTTTTATTTAACACTGCAGAAATATCCTCCATAGTTTGGAGTCAATACAATCTAAACTTAAAACAAACAAATATTGAAATTTAAACCTTTTTGTCCTATTTTATTGTGTTAGAAATAAAATCTCTTAAGTGCACATTATGACTTAAGAGTGAATGAAGAATGAAATATAATAACACATGTAGTGTTTATATTATGTTGTCACATGAACGTTTTTAAGGTTAATCATATTTATCAACTTATCATCCCGTCTTGTTATCAGTTTATCACAAGTATAGAATATTATGTATTTTTGAATTTTTATCAGTGTCCATTCTGATTGTTATATTCTGTGATTATACTCTTAACTCGGCCCTAGCGGCTTAGAAATTGCCAATTAGCATGATGAATACAGTGGAAGAGGAAGACACCGTCTTAGAGAATATTCTAAATCTTTTAAAAGAGTAAAAGACATACGTATAATTCATGGCTTATGTTATATTATCTTAAACCATGAGCCGTAGCACTAGATTTTTAAATTAATTCTTCTATCAATTATATATTTTCAATTTTGTAATTGCAGATTAGCATAATACAATTTTAATCAAGACATTAATTAATCAAAGGACCAGTTTTAAAAAAAAGTTAGTATTTAATATTTGCTGTTCATCGTTTACAGTTTGCACCATATAAATATTTATATTAATTATATTTTTTAATAATATGGTTTGTTATCGAGGTGTGGACTGCGGAATAATTTTACACAGGTTTTAACCAATGGTTTTCTAGAAATTCATGTCATGAGCATGAATATAAGAATTTAGATCCTAATTTTCTAAAGTATTATGTTGACGATTTGTCATAATCAGTGCCCGCGGTCAAAGATGTGCTTAAAAATATATATACAGGTGTCCCGTGAGGATTTACTCATTGCAACATCTCGTGAAATAATGGAGATCATAATTCTGGTTTTTTAATAAGATTCGTATGGACAAGAACTACAAATATTTCGTGTTTTAATTTATTTTAATGTTTTGATAAAAATATATTTTATTATTTAATCATTTTCAACAAAAACTGAAGATAGCCATTGTGTGGAGGTCATTTTTCTGAAAATATTGACGTTTCAACATCGTTTCATTTTAATATTTTTTCTATATAGTTTCGAGAAAAACACTACGAGCACGCGGGCCACATGTGACATGTTTGATACAATGATACCAGTATAATACCACTATCGTAAATAATTCACATTTCACAGTTTCGAAACAAAAAAAGTATTAAAAATCAGGAGATTAATGAAATTAAGGTACTTTTTATTTGTTTTTGCAGGTCATCGATAAATAATAACAGTAGGTACCCGTTAAATAATAATATCTATCATCGATATTCGTTAACTTTAATTAAAAAAAAAATGAATCTTAATATTTGTGATTAAAAACGTAAAACCATCGATTATTACTAAGACTATAGTATTATACACAAAAACGTTGTATTTTGTATACCCCTAGATTAAACACATATTGTCTATAGGCTATAATATATCTTAGTCAGCTCCACCGTTTCACGATTAAAGAACAACAGTCAACAACCGTGGTCAGTAGTTTTATAATTTTATCCTTTATCATCAAGTTTTTTTAAGAATAAGTAAATAAATATCTCTGAGAAACTAATTTGAATAACAAATAAAAATAATAAATGTATATTATAAATTATAATATATTAATGTCATGATATTGTTAACATTTACGGAATAGTAAAATGCGACTAACATGATGACGGATTGAGAATTTTTCCTGTTTCATGATTTAATTTTAATATTTTTCTCGTAATATGTATTCTTATTTCTTAGGCGCATTGAACATTAACACGTGTGTCGAGCGTCGTCATGTCGTGAATTTCCAATACATTACAGGTTTATATTTATATTTTTTTTTTTTTTTTTTTATTTAGAACTTTCAGCTACAGCTATTATAGTTCGACAATTACAGTATACAATTAAATTAATAATATTAAACATGATAATAATAATAATTATATTTATATTATATATTACTATATACATTTCTAATTTCTATTTTTAGCTAGACCTTCTTGAATTCTTAATACTAATTAAATTCCATTATTATGTAAGGATTGTCGGAATTTCCCGATTTATTCCAGAATTCCAGATGCAAGATTACAAGTTACCATAACGTCAATAACAATTAACAACCGTCGGTCATCGTCAGTCGTCACTCAATTCTCAAGACTTTACGTGTGCGTAACGTTAATTTATTTTGTGATCGTATTTTGTCAATAACAAACTATAATAGTTTTAAAAAAATCGTATAGGCACGTCGTAATCCATTCGAATCATTCACAATGGCTGATGACGACTCTACCGGGCTTCCGCCCAATGTGCTCAATATACTCAAGACGGCGTCGGAAGAAATATTGAATAAACAGGACGGATACTGTTTTACGGTGGATAACTCACCCACCGAAGACGCTAACGATACGTTTTCTTATGATGCAGCCGAAATGGCTGAATTTACTAACTTCGATATGATTGGAGAGGAAGATGACAATCTGGAGTCTTTTAACCACCTCATTACTAATAAAAACCACGAAGATCTTACTGGCGATCGCAAGGTGTTAAAAATATTACTGGAACAAGGTTAGTAAAGATTTTTTTAAACTTTTATTACTAATCAAAAATAAAATTTATATGAAACACACAAATCAATAAACATCCTAAGTACACTTAAAATGTAATTAATGAAGAAATAACTAATGGCGCCCAATAAGTATCTATTATTAGTAATATTAGTAACAAATAACTAAAGCCTTAGTGCGTTGCTATATTATATTTAAAATTTCATCTTTTGGATTTTGGTAGCAATTTAACAATTCTTGGAATATTTATGTTTTTTCGACAACCTCTCAACATAATATTATATTGGTATTTAGTATTTTTATTTTAAATAACTGAGCTATAGTTACATAGATTAAATGCCTAATTAAATAATGATATTACATTAACCTCGACATTAACTTATTATTCTTCTTCTTATTCGACCTTTAAGATCATACTGTTCTACTTAATTGTTGCTGCTTCTGTGTATTCATTGCCAAAATCGGTATTCTTGTCGTATGCGGTCTACCTCACGTTTCTGTTGGTCATATGCGGTCTACCGCACACTTGTTGTCTACCATACATATTTCTATACGTCATATCAGTGGCGTAACTAAAAAATTTGGGCTTCCCTGCAAAAATAAAAAATGGGCCCCAAAAATATTGTTATACCAAATATAACCCTATAACCAAAGCCCTATGGGCTCCCATGCGTCATATGCGGTCTATAACATAATTTTTATACATAATTAAATTATGGTAGAATTATATTATATTTAATTTAATGACACACAATATGTATTTTATTATATGTAAATTAGGTACAATATAACTTAACGACTCTTAAAAAACATTCAAATATATCATCATTGCTGTTTCTTAGATGCCACCATTGTTCCGCTAAATACGAGGGTAGCAATGATGGTGATGTACCATGCATTTTTTTTACGATTCTAAGTTTTAAATCTCCCCATAAACTTTCTATGCGCTGTGTGTGTGCACCATTGATAGGATCGACAAAAAATTGGGAATGGTTTACGGTTTTATGTATGTACCCTTTAGTTTCTAATGTCTTACATGCAAACCATTCATCTGAGTGTATTTTATTATTGATATAGAAATTACATCGTTAAGATGAAGCTTAATTGTTGAATTGTTGAAAATGATCTTTAGTAGATGACAAGTGTGCGGTAGACTGCATACGACAAGAATACCCCAAAATCTGCCACTCGGAAGCTTAACCATTTCTACATCCTTTTTTATTTGGTTCTTCCACTTTAATCTTAACAAACAACCTAACAAATATTAATTAATCGTGGTCGTCCCAAGAGTAAAATTATTATAGGTTTTAAAAATTAATAAATAATTGATAATCACTTAATTATAATTTAAAACAAAAAATGTTTTACCTAAAATGGTCATCAATATAATTTTATGAAATCAGCACCCTGTATTTTGTTGCGTTTTATTTAGATATAAACTTAGTATTCCAGTAGAAAAAAGTTTAGAAGCACTTGTGTAGACAAAGATAGTCTATAAGACATTATAACCTATATCTCTTGTCTTCATCTTTCAAGAATATAATGTAGGAAAATGTAAATCAATGTACAGCAGAACTAATTTTAGAGAAAAAACTTAATATTAGAGTAAGATTTATACATTTTAAAGTAGAATTCCTATCTATATTACATGGACACATGGTTATAGCTCACTTTAAAGTAAGAATATTAATAAAATACCATGTTTCCTTAAATAATTTGTATTACCATGTGAGATTGGTAATGGTCAATTCACTCTTAATATTAAGATTTACAAATTACAACACAAATTTGCTTGTATGTTTGTAAGACAAAGCCACAAAGCATTTAGGTTCTGATGTTTTATCAGCACAAGTGCTTAAAAAGTTTTTAAGTAATAACAAAGTAAAAAGTGCTTCTGAACTTTTTTCCACTGGAATACTAAGTTTATCTAAATAAATAGCAATAAAAATATAAAATACAGGACCTTAATTTTATAAAAGTATATTGGTGAATGTTTTAAATGGAACATCTATACTCTGTTCAAAATGAGATTGTGACTCGGTGACCAATTTGTGCACATGGGCGTGGCTTTACTATACAGCAGGAGTACAGATAGTTGACTCGGTGGGGTTGACAAAACTTACCCCCTCGATGAAAACTGGTCGCCGCCGCGTCACAATCTCATTTTGAACAGAGTATAGTGAATTTCTATGTATTTTTCAATATTCTTTGTGGGTTAAATGGTATAAATTATAATTATTATTTGTTTATATTACAGGAATCGGTCAAGTTGTCCCAGAAAACTATGTAGTTTTTATACATTATATTGCTTATATATCAAACCTTCAAGAGCCATTTGATGTAACTTATATTCAAGGAAGGCGACCTAAACGTTTTACATTGGGTAACGGTGAACTCTTACCAGGATTAGAAATAGGTATAAAAACAATGACTACGGGTGAAAACGCAAGGTTTATAATAAAGCCAGAATTGGCTTACAGAGAATTCGGATGCCCGCCTCGCATACCACCAAACGCAACTATTCTATTTGATGTCCATCTTGTTTCATTTTTATCGCCTGAAAGTATTTTAACCTTTGATAGGGAAAACCGTGATCCTAACTTATTTAATAAAAATCTTGTACAAGTTAAAAAATTGCATCTTGAAGCTAATGAACAATTTAAACTTAAAAATATAGAAAAAGCTATATTTAATTACAACCGGGCTCTGGAACTGCTACATCTAGCTGGGTGCAAAAATGACAATGAGGAAATAGAAATGATGAAATATTTGAATAAGCTTTATACAAATTTAAGCTTATGCTATTTAAAGCAATGTGCTTTTAATAAAGTATGTCGTATGGGTATAGAAGCAATGAAATATTCAGAAAGATTTTCTAAACGGTCTGCAAAATTATTTTTCAACTGGGGAAAAGCATTACGTTTTCTTAAGGATTTTACAGAAGCAAAGAAAAAGACTCAAATTGCATTGAAACTTGAACCTCAAAATGAAACAATACATAATGAAATTCATAAATTAGAAAAGGATAAAGAATTTCATCATAACATTGAGTTAATTACATTTAAAGATGACAACAATGCTGATGACAATGAAAGGGTGGCTCCTGAATTTTGGGAAGTATTCAATACTAGTTTAATTGAGTTTTATAATGGTAATGATGATGTATTAACAGTTATGTTAAACAAAAACCCAGATGATATTGAGGTAATCAAAAATAAAGCAAGTGCTTATGATCTTCAAGTTCATATTATCACAAAAGCTGGTGTTCAGACAAATTGTATCGCAATTCAAAAATAACTAATTGTTTAATTTAATTTAATTTTTAAATTAACAATTTTTAAAGTTTCATATTATTTTTATTAAAATTTTAATTTTTTACAATAATTAAACTTTATAACTATTAAATGAAATAATGTGGTTAATTTTTAACAATGCAAGTCAAATACCCAATACATTGGTACTACTGGTCTAAAGTACGATATAAACGGGTTATTAAAGTTGGATCATTGCACGTTTGTATTAGTTTTTGGCATATAGAAATGTTATTTATGAAATATATGTTGTGAGGTCAACAATTTTCTTGTTTAGGCAAAAAGATCACAACTTTCAAATAAAAAATATTTATTTTTTATTTTCAATAAGAATTTCTTTTTATTTTAATTTAAAAAAAAGAAAACCAAAACACATCAATCAGGCTTGTCAGGTTGTAACTATATACTATCTTTCTATAAAATATCTTGGATTAACATTTAACTAGGTTTACCATTTTAAAACCAAAATCTTAAACTTCTTATGCTTAAAATGATAGTTGTAATATAACTTCCTATGTACAATACATCTATTCTAATACCATTCTAAACCAATTATTGTCTCCAAAATCTCCACACTGATTTTCATCATTTAAAAACTGTCTAGAAACAAAACGTTTCTATGCTTATAAACTTATAATAAATCCCTTATCCTTGACTCATTATTTATCAATTAATGTAATTCTCTTAAGATTCCAAAAGTAAAAATAGAATAGAAATTTGCCATGCTAACTATTAAGTAAACAATGAAAAAAATCTAACAAATGATAAGGGTCACCTTTGAGTTGCTTCCATGATTTATGATAGTACTATCTTAAATCGTGGTTGCTTCTTTTTCAAACAATCTCTGTTACACATTCACATATTATACATGTATAATATTCTGCTGCTGGGTACAGACTACAGATTGTATAAATATGAAAACTTTGGTTGATTTTTTATAATCTTAATATAGGTAACTAATTTAATTAACTCATACAGATTTTGAATTAGTTAAGCATGTCTGAATAAGATGATAAAAAAAAAAGTATATATTAACAACAATAGTTATAATTTATAGTGCATACAAATATAATATAGAATAGATACAGATAATAATTGACAATATTATTCAGTGCTGGTGAGTGTAATTTGACTGAGATTGTCAGACAAATAATCCATTAAATTTTGAGCAAAGTGTTTATGTGAAAACACATTCACATTAATATGTTTAATAAGAATTTCAGGTTTCATCCAGGAAAGCTCTTTTAGTAAATCTAATTGTAAAAAACAATAAATTAATTAATTAAAAATCAATGAAAACAAAATAATTTAAAATTCACCTTTTTTTATAAATGAATAAATGTCAAAATATTTTTATACTATTTTAACCACAATATTAAATTACATAAATATTTTTAAATCAACCATTATTTTTAATCAATACATAAATTAAAATTTATAACATAAACATTTATCATTTAAAATTTAAATAATATTTATGTCGATAATTTAGGGATCATTTTTAATTTACACTATTATTAGTATAGAGCAGATTTTATTGTAATTATATATTTTTACATAAATGGCTAATAATTAATGAATGGGTATTAATTAGTTAATATGTAACTTGTAAATGTTAGACTTCTTTTTATGCTTTAAAATTGTTTTTACATAGAAGCATCTACTATGAAAAATTTATCAGTGTTGTCTTAAAAACTCATATTATTTGTATAATCAATTTTTTCTAAGTCTTTATAATTATATTAATAGATATTATCACTAACTACTTTAGGTTTTCTATTATTCTCATTTAATTGTTGTACTATTATTATTTTTCTGCCATTTTCCTTTGATCTATGTCATTATTTGTTAAACAATTTTAATTTTAATTTTATTTACATTTTAAATCCACCTATTATTATTATACATTTTTAAAATCCATGCATTATTGGGCCTTAGCCGTTTAAATAACAATAAATAAATAATATTTATATGCAACTATTATAATATAAAAAATAAATAATAATTATTGATTCAATATATGGCTAAGTAGTAAGTACTCGGATGATATTATTTACATCACCACAACATTACAAAATGAAAGAAAAATACAATATTGCAAATATAAAAAATACTAGAAAATGTATGAATTAATGAAGCAAGATCAATTTTAAAAAGTTTAAGGTCACGGGGATTAAACAAAAGAAAATTTGACTTAAGTAACTGAAAAAAAAATAATTAGATAATATATAGTCCTATAAAAACATTGGGCATCAAACTAAATTAAGAAATCTAGATAATATAATTCAGTTTATTTTTTCTAAAATTGAATACTATAATATTTAGGAGTTTTTTTTTTTTTTTATTACAATAAAATCTGTTCTCTAATTATTAAAATATATAAATAATAATTACCAAGTATAGATTGCTGTATATCTTGATCATCTAAAAATATTACCAAGGTTTTATATAACTGAGCTACGTGAGCTTCATAATGTACCATATAATCATTAGCAAGAGGTCGGGTATATGTTGCTCTGATCAGATTAATGGCTTTGAAACGCGTATTTCCTGGATTATCATTCAAACGAGCTAATGCAACTAAATTTTTACATTATTTATTACAGTGTTCTTAACTTGCATTTATTTTAATTTTATTACTATACCTCTAGTGACATTGTTTATTGTATCGGCATCTATTTTATCTAAATTTTTGGCAGCACAAACTAAACAATGTAAAGTATCTAATGCATATGCACGAGTTTTGCAGTGGTTATCATCAGCAAGAGCCAAAAATATTGGGAAACTCTAAAAATAATTGAAATTAAAATTATAAAGTTTTTTATCATTGGTAAAAATATATACTTACTAGATTTAACATTGTTTCATCAAAACGAGTAAACTTTTTATTTATAATTTGTGCACACAGACATGAAGCAGCTCGTAAACTTTCGGCTGTCTTACCAGGTCTCCACGTTAGAATAGGAAATATAATGCCTAGAACATAATCAAATAAAATATATTTTTATATTATATTCTATAAATACTATTTCCTACTTTTAATAATGACATTTTACCAGAAAGAATTTGCCAAAGTTGTTTATCATTGAAAATATCTTTATCCGTGCATGTATTTATATTAATCAACATTTTCATAAGAAATTTTGGATCTTTATCAAGATTGTTTAATGTTTTTGTAAGAATTTGTCGATATATTTCATAACAACTTAAAACTACATATTCTAAAAAAAAAGTAATTCATAATATATACATGGTCATATGCATAACCTATTAACGTATGTATTTTAATTTTTTATAGTATTATTACCAGCATCCATTGCAATTTTATCAAGAACTTCTCTTCCAGGTGAATGCACTACCCATGAATCACAACTATCATTAAGTTCATTTAGCAATTTTTCACCATGTGTTTTAAAAAGTTGCTCCTTTGTTTTTGGTTCGCACATATTTATTAACTTTTGAAATATAACTAAAAATAAACATAAATTAAATTTTAAAAGCAAATAAATCTTTTTACAATAAAACAAGTATATATAATATTTAGGTATATTTTTAATATGTCTAGAACCAAAAAAATGTCTTTACAAAAATATTGTAGACTTAAAATAAAGTAAAATATCTATTTTTAAAAACATTAATAGCTTTAAAAATAAAGAGTGTTTTATATTAAAAGAACCACGAACATATTATTATAAATGACAATTTGTATAAGTTAAATTAACTATCAGTTGTATTTTAATAATATTTATAATTATCATTAGGTTAGGTTTTTCATTTATAAAAATAGTACTTACAATTGTTGTCAAATTTATCCAAAGTTGTACTTTGTACAGTGATGTAAATTTTAAACAATTCATAACAAAATTCTTGACATTCTGATTCACAAGCAACTAATACATACTCAATAACTTGAAGTAAATATTTTTTGAATAGAGGTTCATATACTTCACAAATTTCTGGTTTTTCCAAGAAAGTAATGATAGATTTCACATGTGTAGATAATTCAACTGCATTGACATTTTTTAATAATCCAGATAAAATAATTAAATGACCAACATGTGGCTCAATATCACTCATTGTAGGTAATAAAAATTTCAAATAAATACTGGGAGATATAAAATAACTCATAATTTCAGCAGCTCTTCGAACCTAAAATATTAGTTTTCAGTATTATTTATTCATTTATATATTATTATTTTATTCTCACATGATTTGATGCAACATGATCTGGTTGACGACAACATTTAGTCATGGCAGTCAGTAATTGATTTAAATGTTGTATAACAGAATTCTCAGCATTCAATGCAACGACACATAACAACTGTCCTGATTTAATACTAATATCTTCTTTCTATAAATTGTGTTCAACAAAATACAAATTAACTTTATACACTTCTATACTTTTTAATTGTAAATACCAAATATAATTATTTACTATATCATTTTAACTATAGATTGATCATTATGTACGTTAAGTAAATAAATAATAATAATTAGGTATGATAAAAGATAGTATTTACCCAATCATCTAGTTCTCTTATTATAACTGGAAGTAACTTTAATACTTCTCGAGTAACTAATGTACGGCAACCCAAATTTGGTCTTTTAACTGAAATATAAAAATGTATATTATTAAATGATTTAAGTATATTTATGGTTTTATAAATAATAAACATACCATTAGGAGGGTAATGATCTAAGTGATCTGGTAAAAAATCTAATTTTTCCTTGAGCTGCACTTCATTCTCATTAATATACTGATTTCCAATTTCATCCCAAAGACGTTCAGCTTCTTCGCGGTTTGGTGGATGATCATCAACTTGACTAAAAAAATTTTTTATATTAATATACACTGAAAGGAAACATTTTCAATTTCAAAAAGTAATTGTTTTTGGAAATGTATGATATTTGCAATTGTTAACATTATTTTTTACCCTTTCTCGTTGGTGAACCCAATATTTTTGATTCCTATGATTGATAATCAATATTTTATAATTGTATGGCTCAAATACTCAATATTTATACATAAACTATTTTAAAAGTATTATCCAGATTATAAAATTAAAAATTAAAATTTGATCAACAACTCATATTACAAAAACTCTTAAAATATTATTTTATTTACAGATCAATTTTACGCAATTTAATTACTTGTTTTAAATCAGATGTGTGTTTACCCAAATTATCATGAATCTTATGTTTTCCATTAAAATTATTACTTTAAGAAATTGTGAAAGTTTAGTGTAAGAAGAATCATATAAAATATAAATTAAAAATTAATGACTGTATGAGTCTTAAATTATTGAAACTTACGCGGTTAAAATCAAAGGAATGAGTTTTGGAAAATATGAATATCTATCTGGTAAATTTAACATCCAATTAGATACAACACGACATAGAGCTAATCGTACGCCAACATTTTGATCAAAAAGTCTATTACTGATAGAAGAGCATACCTCTGGAACCTGTTTTCCATTACTGTACATAATGACATAATCTAATAACATACCATCATACATATAAGTACATGTATTTATATAAAGATTAAAATATGATCAATTTACTCAGAGACTGAATTGCAGTATATCTAACGGCTGATTGGTGATAATTTGTTGCTATTAAAAGAGGTTCAACAAGCGATTCAGCCACCATATGAAAATGTGTTTTAGTAGCACTGGCAAGTTCTGCTGCACATAAGCAACTGTCTTTTTTCACTGCAGGACATGAGTCCAATATACTTTTTGTTAAAATGCTAATCATGTCATCCAAACATGGAAAAATCAAGTGCCCGTAATTTTTGATGATAACTCTCAACAACTGTATATACAAAAGTTTTACTTCTTCTGAGCTTTCCAACATTGATATGTTGCCCATACGCTTGTGTATGACAAACACAATCGGTGCAATTTCATCGACGCATTCATCACGCACTAGAGCCTTGACTAATTGTATGGCAGATTCGCGACATGCTTCTGATCCGTCATTCAAACACGGATAAACGAATGTTTTTACAGCCTGCATAAAGTCCGGAGATACTTCAAACTTTTCGTCAGCCACAACTGTTGATAATTGGTCTAAGTTTTGTTTTCGAACCTTTCTGTTTTCGCTCTGTAGGAGTTTGAAACTTTTATCGTACGTGACGTTATAATCGCCCATCGTTTGGCAATTGGCATTCACAAATTTAAACAATCGACGCAAAGAGATGACCACTAAAATGCTCAATAATAATTATTTATGTTTAATAAACAAAAAGTCAATAATAGTATAGTTTTTGACTTTTGATCAAACATTTGAAATCCACCGGTTTGTCACCACGATACCTCATTAGCACCATGGCAATGTTATCGGCAGTAATCTGATAATCACAAGTTACCAGCTAGTGTTTTTCAGATAAGAGATAACAACCAGCGGGGCCGCAGACCAATTCCTATAGAGTACCCTGAGTACCTAATGGGTACACTTTAGACTTATATTATATTCATAGACCTGGATTATACTTGTCTATGATTATAAGTTTATGGAGTAAACGGTATACTCAGGGCCGGCGAGAACTTTGGTGGGCCCCAGGGCTGATCAATTCCGGGCCCTTTTACTTATATAGTTATATATACTTATTTTATACATTCTGCCTAATCTAACCGGACCCCCAGAGATCCGGGCCCAGGGGCTCTGCACCCTTCTGCTCCACCCTCTCGCCAAACATGAGTATACTTATCTATGGAGTAGACTAAACTATAAACTTAGCAATTTTGCAAACCGTCAGCAACTTGTCAAACTGCAATTTGTCAACGATCGTAGAAATTCAGAATACTGAAAGTGGTTTTCAGTAATTCAGTTGCTGACAAACAAAGTAATAAAATTTTTTATAAATACCTACATTTATTCAGTTTATACTTAATCCATTTTTCTGTGTTTAAATGTATAGTGAAACACAGACAACACTACTACATTAATAAAAATAATTGCTTACAGAAAAGCAGTAAATTACATTTTACTTATTGTCATACAAATACGATGATAGGAAAAGATCTGAAAAAAGACAAAATTTGTCAACATTTTTAGTTTAACTTTTAACTTTTGAGTACATTTTATATAACCAATCGATGTCTATTGCATAAATATACTAAGTATATTAAATAACAAATATAAGAACCATCTACTCGTACATTATAGGTATGGTGACCAGATATAAAAATTAAAAAAAAAGTACATTTTAAAACTTAGCTCTTTCTCTGTCGTAATTGCCCAATGCGTATACTATTCTACCCGTTTTATCCATATTTCCATTTTCTATAGGTTATCTCCTTTTATAAAAATTGTTTTTTTTTTCATCTGATTACTCTTTTTATTTTATTATTATTATTAATTATAAAAACCAATTATTTGAAATTATAATGTCAACTCATTTAATGTGTGTCTTTATGATGAAAATACTTTGATATTGAAGAATTTAATGTAAACTTAAACTAAAATATAGATTATTTTTTAAATGTAAAAATACCAAGTGTAACACTTAAATATATACGATTTAGTATATCTTAAATCGTGCTACCAACCAAAAAGAATGCTTTAGGTCGAACCATAAAATATAAATTAATAATCAAAATATAAAAAACAATAAAAACACATAAACACGTATTAGCCCATAATAATTTTAAAAAAGAGTACAATATCATGTACCTCACAAAACCTAACACTATTAACACTTGTTATGGACACAAGTACACTAGGACACACATCAAAAAAAGTACTGTCCTGCGAAAAAGAGTACGTCTGGTCACCATAATTAAAGGGTATATCAACATTCCTCCTTTTGGAGTAGGACTTAGGAATTTGAACTGTACCTATATGACATTAATCGATTTTACATCAATGTTAATGTTAAAATGGGCTCTATAACAGTTCCTTTAATGTACGTAGGTACTTCTTAAAAATAAAATAAAACAAACTTGAAACGAAAAGATCTGTTATTTGCGGAAAATATCCCAACAAAGAAATAGTACCTACAAATAATATTGAATTGTGAATTAATATTATTTAACTTTATGTTTGTAATATTTATATTATATAGTAAATTTCATATTTCTGTAACATTCTTTTTAGAATTATATTTTTATATTTTGAATATTAATATTGTTGAAAAAAAATCATTTATTTATTTGCTATATCGTTCGATTTATTTTGTACAATTGTACTTTTATTTTTTGCCCAGAGAAAAATCGTCTCTTTGAGGGGAGTGGCTAAGAATCTCTTAAACGGTAATATGCAAATATGGGCAATATGGTTCTTGTTTCCAGTCTATTCTACAGTACATCTGTCATCTATATTCTATACATTATAATTTTATTTATTTATTTATTTATTTCCCATTCAACACAGCACGTATAATCTACGTTTAAAATAAGGATAATGTTGATTGTTGGTCGTTGGTGTATATATAGTAGGTATATACGCAATTTAATATTCGTATAATATACGTCAATAATATGTGTATTATTGAATATTGGGGTAATGGGGTATTAGTAGTTGGTCAAACTTAAATCGATTAACGTATAAGAATACACGAATATATATTAGCATTGATAATAAATAATAGTATTTATAATCAATGATATTAGGTTTAAAATACGTTGATGCATATTCGTTTAAATTCCGTGGTAAAATTGCGTTTAGTTCACGTTGATCATATACGTGTATTTTTGGTGGAATTTACGTATATTACATACGTAATACGTAACTGGATATTTTAACGATAAATTTGTGTCTAGTAAATTAGTTTTTAACTTCATTTTTAATGCTTATTTGATTATCCGCACCCACTCGATCCCAATTAATGCAAATAATCCATGTTCTACTGTATATAGTTTTGGAAAATATGGGGGCTATGCTAATTTAAAAAGTATGTTGATTAGGTAGTATGAATTCATCAATATTTTATACTTTGCAAAAACTGTTTTATTGTAATTACTAGATTAAATATTACTTACATAGTTACCTCTATTTTTAAGTTTTTTAAAACCATTTTTCAGGATTATTATGTGGATGTAGTTTGATAAATATTTTCAAAAAAATAATTTGCTTAATTATTCGCAATAAAAGGTTATTTCTCATTTGAAAAAATAAGTCTATACCGTTACATGACATAGCTTAAACAATGTACAACTTCTGTGTATTTGAATTTAAAAATATGGCCTATAGGCAAAGTTAACTCTAAAATTTGAAAGTCCAACATAAATTTAACATTAAAGGAATAAGTGGCCATACAATGCTTGTAAATAAGTAGTCACCCTGTACACTATGGGTTTTAATGTACTTACCTATTATAATAAATAGGTATTTGAACAAGTTCTTTTAAAAATTATATATAAATTCTACATTAACATAATCGGTAATTCATATATCGTGTATATTAGAATATAATGAAACGTTACTACTTATTTAAAACATCGAATCTAATATCATAATTAATGGAATTAGAGATTTTACTAACGCCATGTAACTTAATAACTTACTTATACTTCATAATATTTTTAAAATTTAAATTGTTATTTAAGTATCTTTTTAGACAAGTTTTTAAAATTACCGCCGATATCTGGGTATCTAAATGACGTGGGATATTATAGTTAATATGGAATCTAAAATGTCTTTGAGGTTCTAAATGTCCAAAGGGATCCAGTTGACGTACGTAGATCTACTTGTCGCGGGATCTAGGTGGTACGTAACCGTATCCGTAAATTATACGTATTATAGTTCTTAGTCCGTGGTTTAAATATACATATATGTATTTGTTTACTGGGTTATTATCTCATTTTATCTTTAATCATGGTCCGTGATTAAAATGGGCACAGCACAGACATGCAAGATCTATAAAGAATTCTTTATAGATCTTGACAGACATGAATATTAGAGATAATCTAATTAGAGATCTCTAATCTTTAAGATAGACTTTAGATAGACTATCTATAATCGTGATGGGTACAGAAAAACTGTTGACCTCCAATCATGGTTTATACCGTAGACTTTATACCATTGATAATAAATAATGTTGGTGCTGATAATATAACCATTTTGTAGTGTAGTACACCACCAAGTCCATGCCTCCATCCGTGATTCGCGCCATTACTTCTCTGTTATTCGTGCTTCCTATAGTAAAGTTAACCACCGACGAACCATTGACCGTACCCTTACGCTGCCGTTTTATTTTGTTTGATAACAGTATAGGCTGTGTGCAATAACCTTGTATATTTAAGCCATGCGAGTTAAGCTTCAATCTATTGTTATTTGTGACCGAATCTTTAATCGTAGTACGGCTGTAAACCCATGGTCGCTTATTACACAACTAGTAATTAAATCATGTCCAAAATATTAACAACACTAAGGAAAAACAACTTGCGCCACTACACACTGCGAGTCGAGTGGTTAAGTAGTATTGTTAATAAGAGTATTACGTTGGACGAGGATTTGGTTAAACGCCTGGAAACTGTGTCACATGTTGGATTTTCAAAACAATGTGGTTTTGAAGTTCTAAGCGCTTCAGTTAAATTTGCTGATCGTATCACTAGCATTGATACTTCTAAGGTGCCACCGCTCATTACTGTCTTGGAGAATTGGTATGTAATGGTATAGGTAGTAATGTACTTAATAATGCAATATTAAAATTTAATAAAAATGTAATATATCCGATTGAACAAAATCAAATTATTTTTACATATCATACATAGGTATTAGTATAATTTATTTAAAATATGACAAATACTTGTAGTAATAATCATAAATACACTACAACATAAACAAATATACTGTTAGTTGTTACGCTATTAACTGTAACCATAGACCTATAAACTAATGGACTGCATGTAGAAAGAGAAACTATAAGTCAGCATTCAGCAAAAGAGATAGAGCTACAAGTTTATATAGGTCATATTTTATCTAAAAAATAGTTAAAATAGTTTCAATACAGATTCATCTATTTTAGATTTTAAACTAAGTTAAGTTAAGATTGGTTTTAAATTTTGATTTTGAAATGGATATTTTTATGACTGTATGAAATGTATGCTTTGGGTTCTAGGCATATGAAGCATATTATATACAATATCACATCTTTTAGAATTTTGTTGGTCCAAACCAGTGTATATCCTACTGATATAATGAATCATATCATACCTTTTTTTTTCACACCAGTTTGTATGAATGAATTTCTATCTTGTGTTTACAGTGTATATAATACATATATTACAGCTTGATAAATTCTCAAACTTCAAAATATCTCATATAAAAACCATATCAGACTGTTAAAGTGTTAAACACCTCTGTGTTTAACATTCTTATATTTTTATTTTTAACATTAGTTAATTTATATTTATATATAAGTATAAAATTATTATTTAAAATACAAAACAATAATTAATGTTTACTTCAAATTATTTATATTTAATTTCAAATTTTTACTATTGTAAGTACTATGTAATAAATTATAAAACCTTATGTACATATAATATGCCATTTATTATGGTAAATTAAAATGTGGTTTTATTATTTATATTACTTTTATAATTATTATACTTAGGTACCTTCTATTTTTTTTTATCTTTGCGCTTTTACGTTTATGTTGTTATTAAATTAAAATTATCAACTTTTGTGATACATAATATCTGGTATGATATTTGACAAAGAAGATTGTGAATTTATTATACAGACATTTATATCTTGATACGCCTTGTTGTCTATATTTATATATTATGGCAATAGAAGTACAAGAGTAGATGTTATATTATACATGGACAGTACTTATGCTTATGAGTTAATGTTTAACTGATAATCTAACTCACAGTTAATGTTGTCTTTATTACAGAAGCATATAAGACATAACATCAAAAATGTATAGTTAGCCATTCACATTAAGTTTTCATATTAAAGTAAATCCATTTATTATCAAATTTATAGGTAACAATATTATTATCTGTATTTTTTTATGTAGGATTTATTTAATATTTTAATTCTAAAGTGAGCACTATTATTAAATATGTATATATTTTTAATTAAATTACTATCCATACAAGTTTATGTATAATAAGTAGGCCTCGTGAATTCATGCCCTAAAAAATGCTTAAATAAGTATGCACTAAAAACTGGCAAAATATGTATTGAAGTATGCCTTTATAAGTTTAGAAATAAGTATTTATATGCACTAAAAATCTAAGACTATGTATCAAAAATAAGTAGATTAAATAAAGAAGAAATTATAAGTAAATTTTTGGAATAACAAAAAATTTCCATTCATATTTGTAAAGGTTATATTTTGTTTTCAAAACATATGTCACAATAATGACTGAAATATCGAGAATAAACCACTGTAAATTTATTAAGTAGATAAAAATATAAGTATTTCATATAACATGTTTTCCATTAATCGCTTAATGTGAGTTATGTATACATTTATATACATACGTTTGTATGCGCTTTATCTGCTCTTTACGATTTATTTTTAATAATTTTACGTTGGAAAAACTCCCTTATATTTTATATTGGGCAAAAATATAAATTATTTCATTTTGATCAAATTTTGGTAAAAATTCTCTAAATATGCTCAATAGTCAATAAAATAGAAAAACGCATAAATATGTAAAATAAAACTTCACATACTCAACCACGGTACCTTGAAATGGTCATCTAACATTGAATACGTCTTAGCAAGATTGATATGCAAATGCATGAACTCACGAGCCCTGAAAATAAGTAATGTTTTTGTTAGAGTTTACATTAACGGAATAAAAGTAAGGTCAGTTCCCAGTAGTACCATTGGGCTGACACGTCAATTTTGCAAGAATAGTGCAAGTCAAAAAGTTTTATTAATGGATTTTGGAAAAGTAAGATATAATAACTTTGCTAATTTGTTGATTTAGTGTTTGAATTTGAGGTCTTTATAGAGATTATTATTTATTACTTACCATAGAATGGAGATGATTTGACAATGACAAATAGACTGAAACACTTAGTGTTCTAAAATTGAAAAGCTTAGAAAAACCCCATATTTAAATTCCACATAATTTTATTGTAGCTCTGTAGAATGTAAATTTGCAGTTGGTTGATAATTTGGATAGGATAAAACGACTTAGTAGGCGGAGTTGGAACTAGCTAATTTTGTAATAAGTTTGAGGTGATAATACCAAGTTTAGCACTTTATTAGACGCCATCATTATTATACCATTGGCATATATACCAATAAATATAAAATGCAATTTAAAGGTATTGTGAGCAAAAATTAAAGAAAAGTGCGATGTTTCTATCTTGGAGAATAGCCAGTATAGAGTATCTCAAGAAGAAACAGTTTTGTTGTTAACATTATATCAAATACACCGTTTTCTAAGTAGGATTATATGAGGAGATAATGTGGAGTAGGGAGAATTTTTTTAACTTGAATAAGAAATCCCTTTAAACACACTAAATCAAAGGGGCCTGTGTTATGTCTAGAAGAACAGGTGTATAGTATAATTTGTTTTTCATGCTTGAGGATAAGTACATTAAACATATTATACATAAATATTATTTTTATATTTTTTAAAGAACCAATTTTTATGTAAAATAAATAGGTTAAAATTTATTTACAGAGATAATATTGTTACCTTTAAAGTATATAATGGTTTGATTAATTGATACTAGCAATTTAATTCTAATGAAACTAAATATGAATTATTGTACTTAAATTTGGTTTGTTAGGTTTAACAAATTCAAGTTAAATGAGCTTAATCTTAAATTACAAATATTTTTTTAAATTTTTAATTATTTAAAATTAAAATCTTTCTTTAGAGCTAATTGTTAGGTGCTTTTAAGTAAGTAAGTTCTTTCATTAAAAGGAAATGTTTAATCACTTTAAATACAATTAGTAGGTATCTATAATTTATTCACAGCTATATAATTATTATAAGAGAATTTTTTTTTAATGTAGATCCTGTATTCAAATATGGCAAAAACTAACAAAAACACAACCAGGCTTAAAGCAAAAATATCAAAAAAGAAATTTATCAACACATCAAAGAATAAACCGGAACCAATTAAAAAAAAAATCAGTAAAAATAATGAAACAAATAATGATATCGTACTTGAGTTGATGACAAAATGTCCAGAACTAAATCAAACATTTGAATATATTTTATATTCTAATAAGTATAAACATACATTAACTGATGTTTTTAATATTATAAAAATGCTATTTTCCAAGTTGGAAGAATTGCAAAAATGTGATGTTGACCTTAAAAATACTTTGGAAAATATTAATCTTAATAATAAAATTAAAGGTTTAATTCAAAGTACTGCAATTAATTTATCTCATGTTGTGGAACAATTAGATGTAAATGAAACTACATTCTTAAATTTTGCACGTAATTTTATCCCACCAACTATTACAAATAACAATCAAAATGTTATTGTTGCTGATAGTTTAGTATCTAGTTGTGGTAGTATACCTATAGTATCAGAAGATCCTATCGTTTCCAGTTCCCAATCTTGTAGTAGTAATTTTTTAGATCAAGAAATAAAAACTGAAAATATAAGTGACCAACTCATGACAAACATATTTGGTGGAAAATACACTATAGTATTGTCATCAGATGATGAGTATGAAGAGCACAATGATTATAACAGCTGCAAGAGACAAAATTCAACAAAAAGTAAACCTATAAAGAATGATCAAGACTTAATAAGTTATGTAATAGGATCAGATATTAAAGGTATGTTTGACCATGATATCATTTCACCATCTAAACAAAGTACTCAAGATATTACTATTTCAAAATCTACATCACGGCCTAGAATACCAGTACAAAAAATTAGAAAGGTTAAGCCAAAGGTATCTGATGAAGCTGTAGAAGAAGCAAGAAAAGCTGACTTTAATTCAAGAAAACGGCAGATTGTTCGAAATAATGAAATGTTGAATATACTTAAAGAATTTAATATAAAGCCACATCATATAGTATTAGAATATGATATTGTTAAAAAAATACCAATAGTAAAAATCTGTAAAGAATTAGGTAAAGTTTTAAAAATGCATCAAGTGGAAGGTATTCATTTTTTATGGAATACAGTTTTTGAAACTGTAGAAAAAACAAATACCACTGAAGGGACTGGGTGTATTTTAGCCCACCGGATGGGCATTGGTAAAACATTGCAAATTATAACTATAATATACACTATATTATGCCATAGCCAAATTAATTTAAAAACTTTTTTAATTATTTGTCCACCTGGATTAATTTATAATTGGATGGATGAAATATACAAATGGTTAAAGGATATTGACACAGATGAAGTTGTCAAAGTTTATGATTTGCCTAAGACACAGAAACTATACAATATAACAAACATAGCTACATGGAAATCTAGAGGAGGTATTCTTATTCTTAGTTATGAGAACTTCAAGAGTTTGGTGAATTGTAAACAAAGTGATTTACGTGAAGCATTTAGTCATACTTTAATTAATCCTGGACCAGATGTTGTTATTTTAGATGAAGGACACTATATTAAGAACACCCAAACTTTACTATTAAAAAGTTTAACCCAAATCAGAACAAAAAGAAGAATAGTATTAACAGGAACTCCTATGCAAAATTCTCTTAAAGAATATCATACATTGGTGGAGTTTGTTAAACCTAATATCCTCGGAAATCTTACAGATTTTGTTACAACATTTATCAAACCAATTGATGCTGGCCAATTTATAGACTCACATGATGAAGATGTTAAAATAATGAAGCAACGTACTTTCATTTTACATAAACTGTTACAAAATACTGTCCATCGCATTGATGATAAAAACTTAAAACCTTTATTTACAAATAAAATAGAATACACAATAGAAGTTAATTTAACCAAGTTCCAATGTGAATTATATGAGAAGTTCTTGCATTATAACAAAACATCTAATGATGGTTGTAATGTATTTTTATGTTTACATGTGTTAACATTAATAACATTACATCCATTAACATTGTATAGATTGAAACATTTTAAAAATAGCAAACAACGTGAATTAGGAACTGTAGTTGATGAAAGATTATCAAAGGATTTGTCATGGATTGAAAGTTATGGAGAAGATCCAAGATTTTTTGAAGCTAAACAAAGCAATAAAATTGCATATGTCTTAAATACAATTGATGAATGTTCTAAAAGAAATGAAAAGGTACTTTGTTTTTTAAAATCTCCACTAGCTTTGGATGCCTTGGAATATTTTTTAAAGCAAGAGAAGAAATGGGTTTTAGGAGAAGATTATCTTAGAATGGATGGTAAAACACCGTTGTCTATACGAAATCAAATGTGTGAAGCTTTTAACAACCCTGAAAATACTGCTAAACTTTTTCTTTTATCCTTGGGTACTGGGGTTCTTGGATATAATATGGTCGGTGCTAATAGAGTATTGTTACTCAGTACATCATGGAATCCAAGTAATGACTTACAAGCCATTTATAGATGTTTACGATTTGGTCAGAAAAAAACTGTTTATGTAAACCGATTATTAGCTAAAGGAACTGTAGAACCAAAAGCATATTACAGGCAAATTTCTAAACTAGGGATGGCTAGCAGTGTTATAGATTTACAACATATGAGTCGAAAAGTATCTTATGATCAAACTAATGACTTATTTACATTTGATTCAACAAAAAATTTTAATCAACTTCTTCCTAACACAAAGGATCCTGTATTAAACCAACTAATCATTTACAATTTTGGATCTATTAGTGATTTTAAAGAGCATGATTCCATGCTTGTTGAGTCTGTTGAAGAACAATTGACCATTGAAGAACGTAAAGCTCTTTGGTTATCATTTAAAAACAAGCAATTGCTAACTAAAAGTTTGATTAAACCAAAACCACTTGCAAAGTTATTGAATACTGATGAGGTTATATCAAAATATAAAACAGATGAGTTAACTAGTTTTACAAAAAACATCCCACCAAAAGAGCCTCAAGTTTCTACTATTCAATCTAATGAAAGTCATAGTTCTAGAATGCATACAAATTTCAGCAGTGCCAAGCAATCAAAAACAACACCTATATCTAAAAGAAAACCAGAAACATTAACAAGTACTGCAGAAATAGTGAACAATTCAACAAATTTAAATGATCAAATTCCCAAATTGATTGAAAAATCTAACCACTTCCAAAATGTTGAACCCATACAAAATCAGTTCAGAAGTTTTCAACATAGAACTTTTAATCACCATAAGAGGAACCGTGCATCAAATTTCCGATTTTCAAAACTATCTCCTAATTCATCTATGTCATCAGATTTTAGAAATCAATCCAATCCAAATTTAAGAAACCAACCCTATTCAAATATAAGAAATCAATCAATCCAAAATCCATTTAGTATAAACCCATCTTGGTATGCTAATAATCAAACATCGACTGAAAATAATATTTCAAACCGATCTGGTATGTCAAGATGAATAAGTCAAATTATTTCTTTGGATTAAATAAATTATTATCCTTTAAAAGTAATCATCGAATAAAAATGTAATACTAGTATTTATGATGCTACAACACCTAAGTTTTGCATACAAATACTAACAGTTTTTATGTTGTTAAGTAGTTATTTTTAGATTCCAAGTATTTTCCTAAGCTAAAATTTAAATTATTAATATGAATTACTGTCTATATTTTTTTTGAAAATTACCATTATTTATTAATTTAACAAATAGTTATTAATTGATATTTTTATGTAAAATTAATTGTATTATTTAAATTAAAAAAATATAATATTTTCTAAAAGTGAATATTTTGTATTTATACTTGTATGTATAATTAAATTAACTGAAATAATAGTACAAAATTTGTATCTTTCTCATTGAATATTAGTTGTAAGCTATTAATATTATTTACTATACATAATGTACCAAATAAATAATTGTAATATAATATACTATATTTATAATATATTCATTGTTTATTGCTTAATATTAGTATTATCCTTTCATAATTGAAAAAAATATATATATATCCTAATTTTTCCTTGCTTTTATTCTTAGTGTTATTTAAAAAATTTATGTTTTTCCTTTCGTTAATATAATATTAAAATTAATTAATTAAATTATTTTGAATTTTCATTCCAAATTTTATTTAAAAATAATAATAATTTTCAGGGACATTGGTTTAAGAAAAGATATATCATCAGACAAAATTACAAGAAGAGAAATTATGCGTAATGCATTAGTTGTGGAAGAAGATTATTTTGTTGCTCCTACAAATCAAGTCTAATAAAAATTATAATATTAATTTAGTAGAAGTCATCTATTATTATTCATCTAACATAATTATATTTTATAAAAATCACTTATTCAATTTTAAGACTATAAAATGAGTCTACTCAATAAAATACTACCAATGTGTAAAGCTTATGCATATATGGAACCAATAATCATTAATAATACTATTGACTATTTAAAATATGGTGCTACAGGTGAACTATTATGTCAAAATATCAGAAATGAATGGTTATATAGCAATGTAACTAGTAGAGATGAAAGTGTATTTCAATTTTGTAATACCCAGGATAAATACAACAATGATATTTTAAGTAAGACTAACTTATATTTAATTGTTTTAATAATTGAATTTTTGGAATGACAAAAGTTATAACCATTTAATACTAAAACAATAAAATATTATTATTATTATTACATTAGTTTTGTTTCTAAGGTCTTAAAGATCCATTTATGAATGCTAAACAATTTTGCAATAACCAACTACCATTCAGTTTTGCTGATTCTAGAAGTATCTGTGAACATCCAAATTCAAAAGATTCTGGTGTTGGAGATAGAAAATCATTTAGGTAATATAAAAAATACCTAAAACCTTAGAAACAATTTATGAAAGTAAATGTTAAGTAAAAATAAAAAAATATTAATCATATTGAAATATGATTACAGAAAAGAAATGATAGACATAGGACTCTAGTCTATTGTCTATATATGTATACTATTATGTTATAATTATAAAAGTAGTGCCATTGAACCACTGATATTAAACAGTTATTACTCATCAAATAGTATGGCACAACAGTAATGTCATGCTAATATACAAAATTGTTGGTTTTCTGTATATTATGATGTTAATTGCAATTGTTACCTACTAAACATTTTAAAACTGAATGTAGTATGCAATCTATTGCCTGCAGTTATAAAGACAGCGAATAGATATGTAATCCAGCCCATTTAAATATATATTTTTCATCAAGGCGAAGATGAGTAAAATATCTTAAATGAAAAATTTTGTGTAAGATGGAAGTTTGTAATTGTAAAGTTGTTGACCATAAGAATAGATTATTTAAATTAATTTATCATTAAAGAAATAAAGATCAGAAAAATGTAAGTAGCTAATACTTAATAGGACCACAGATTCAGATGAAAAATTTCTTCAAATATAGTTAAAGTCAATCGAGAAAGATATTGGTGAGCATTGCTTTAAAGTCATGAAATGAGTGTGCAGGTTGAGATTGAGTACTGGACCTTACTAAATATTCATTTTACGATGTAAAGTGGTAAGAATCACAGTAGACAAGCAATTCTAATTAGAAAAAATGAGATGCTCCTATCGTTCATAAATATTAGGCATGTTATTAAAAAACAGCTTATAGGTTGCTGGAGATATTAATGCCCAATTTCTTTTTTATTCTGCCCAAAATATAAAATAATAAAAAAAGTATATGCTTATAAAATATTACACAGTTGAATATCTATTTCTAATTATTATCAATATTATATACTTACTTTTCTTTCCTAATGTAGCCCTAAGAACTTTACAAGATTGAAATATTTTGCATTTTGTATACCAGAAGAAAGTCAACAATTTTTCTATCACTGGCAAAGGCAACGCAAAATTTGGTGGAGAAAAGTAAGAATAAAATATTAAAACATTTTTGTAAAAATAATTAATGATGTTATTACATTGTATTTTGTACATACAATCTACTTCATAGTTCTCGGCCAATCCTGGTAGATTTTCATTGACAGAAATATCGATCGATGATAATGGCCAAGAGACCACAGAAATTCGTGCTGAATTTGAATGGGGTCAAGAGACAATTGAAACTATACGTAACATAAATACTAAAATGTTTGATAGTCTTGAGCCAGCTGAACAAGAAATGTTTTTAGTGAGTATTGAACGCCCAAATAGTACTCCTTTATTGTTATTTGTTGTGTATGACTATGCAGTTAATAATAAGTTATTATTAATAACAATATTAAATATTAATTCTTTTTGTTTCAATTAAATAGTCAAGGGTAGGAAAAAGAAAAGTCTTGCCTCACGTTGTGGAAAGTGAAACTAGTCTCGAAAAAGCGTGTATGGTGTTTCTGTGTGATGGATATGCGGAATTGCCTTATCATAATGATCGCAGGGAAGTGTTCCGGTTTCATCGTAAATTGGCTCCATATAAAATAACATTTGCAGCTCCTCTATTAAGTCAGGCAGATTAGTTAAGTGTATGATTATCGATATATTTTTTAACAAATAGATTTTAATAATTTGTAGATGCCAAAAAAGCAGACGAACTAAAGCAACTCTCCATATACTTAGGACTAAATTTAAAAAAGTCTGGAGTATCAACCTTAATAGCTCCAAATATAGCAAAAAAATCTCTCGAATCGCAATTCACGGATTCGGACTGCCTTGGTATACCTTATATAGCTGTACTCAATGAGTCTACTTTAGAAGATGGTATTGTAGGACTTCGTAGTATTGAAACTACTCTTGAGGTATGACTAGTATACTTATTAGAAACATTACATAATACATAAACAAAATTAATTACCTATGTAATATGTTGTGATTATTGTCATGATATTATTTTGTATACATGTAATTCGTATATTAATTTTTGGGCTTATAATCAAAGATACATTTTGTAATGTCCTTTTTTAATTCTGATGTGGGGGAAAATATAGCCCATTTCAGTGGTGTAGGCAAACCTATTTATACAAAAAAAAATGTATTTATATAAGATGAAGTATGCTGAAATTGTCACATAGGTATTTAACAATTTTTAACTTTTTCAGCATTTATATACATATCAAATTAACATTTTCATAATATTGTATCATTTCAAAATTTATTTTCGTATTCTACTTGATATGGAAAAAACGTTTTAATTTTTATAGTAAATTAATTACATTCAATGTCTGATTTGAGCATATAGACTAAGGTTGGTGATGTTTTCGGTGTACCAGTATTTACTGATATTTAAAAAATACCGGTATCCTATATTTTAGAATACCGTTCTACTGTGATTCGGTAATTACTGAAAATACCATAGATACCGGTAGTATACAAATACTGATTACAGATTTCAAAATTTTAAATATCGCCAGTTCTAATATAGACCATTTTTAAATTGTCGATAAATGTCAATAGTTTAATTTTATTTAAAAAGTATGTTAAATCAATCCGATATTTTTTTCAAACATTTATATACTTCTGTAAAGTTGAAGTCAAAATATTGTTACAAGTGCACGTAAAAGAACAAATGATCCATATAACTTTTAAATTGTTTGTATTATATTGTTTTTGCTTTTGTTTTTTTATTTAATTAAATTATATTATTGTTATATTTGTTTAAAGGAAAAAATCCATGTGGCCAAATTGACTTCTTACGTTGAACTTCTCATAAAGAATTACTGATTATGTCATTACTTCACTATAAAATGTAAACTAATTATTTGATTTTTGAATTTGTTAAATAAAATATATTTATGTAACACACATGATTTTATTGATGTTATAATGGAACAAAATATTAATCTACTAAATACACATATTAATTTGTAACTGTACAAAAAATTTTAATTAAAAGATTTTTTCTTATACTAAAATAACATAATTTTAATTTTTCAAAAAAATATATAATATACTTCAATAGTTGTTATTTTTATTTTGTTTGGTAATCATTTAGTAGCTTGTAATTGTAAGATTATTATTAATACCATAAATAAGTATAAAATACTATAAATATTTATATTAATAATTTTTTTTTTAACACAGAGCCTAAATTAAATTAGTCATTTTACAAATTTCCTATTTTAAAAAATACCTGTATAATATATAGAAATAAAGAATAATAGGATTATTTATATATCCTGTAATCATGTAATTATATACCTAATAGTTTATACATTTTAAAAATTAAACAATTAATATTCAAAACATAATACATTAAAATTAGATTAAGGTGACTAGACGTATCGTTTAAACGGGATTGTCCCTTTTATGAACATGTTCCGTTATCCTGATAAACTTTGAACGGAACGCTTTTTATCCTGTTTTACATATTTTTGCATTGTAACTTTGGCAAAATCGCTGTATGAAACAAATCTAAAACAGTTAAATAACAGATAATAGTTTTCGTGGAACAAGGATCAAGGACCAAAGCAAATAAACAATTAAATTTGCTAAAATGTTTATAAAAATTGTATTAGTTTTGAAATACATCATTGTGTTGTTAATGATGATAAAATAAATATATTTAAACACTATTATTATTTAGGTTAGGTTTAACTCAAAAATAATAAAGTAATATGGGCAGATTTTTTAAGGGAAGGAGAGTAGTATAACAACTATCCTGTTTTTTTTATTTTCTTAAAATGGTCACCCTAAGTTAGATATAATCTATTGTATATAATTATATTTAATAATTGTTTTTTTATAAATAATGTATCAAAAACAAACAAATATAATTGTTAATTTAAATAGATTTAAAATACTTTTGTATTAATTGTAGTCTTTTTAAAAAAAAATTTTAATCCCTACGCTTAATATCTAAATAGGTATAAACCAAATTTCAATTTTGTATTATTAATTTATATGACGTATAGCTCTCTGAGCTTTGATATTTTTAGTTTTAAAAAAATTTGGTAAAGGATAACAAATAAAATTAAATAGCTTAACTAATTAAATAATTGTACTAGTTGTAGCATAATAATTTATCTTAATAGGTAGTAGAATTTTCTGTACAGTAAATATTACGTTGAGAATAAAAAAAGATATTTGTTGACTGATAACAATTAAAATATGGTTCAGATTGATCAGTTTTTGATTAAAATACAATAGATTCTATATTAGAAAAAATTTAGACAAGTCAAGTACTGTTAACTAAAAAATATGTCTGCAAGAAAAATATAGTTCTGACACAATACTTTAGGTGTTAATGAGCCAACATGAGTTTATAAATATACTTTTAAGTTATAACAATAATATAATATAATATCAAAAAAAGTTCATAGAGTGCATTTTGAATACAATTATGGTTTATTGCAAGTAAAATTAATTACATTTGTTGTAAGTTAGTGTATATACAAATAAAAATATAAATGTTTAACTTTATCTTTCAAAATACAACCCTGCTTTTATAGCTTTTGTAGTATTTCTATTTGGTTACTGAATACATGAAAAATATGACTTGTTTCAAAATATTTTATTTTATTTTTAGTTTAAAAAATTATGTTAAACCTGTCATTTCAGCAACAGCTAACATTTATACTACTGTATAGTACTACTAAAACTATATAACTAGAGGTCGGAATAATATTCTTTTGCATATTTTTTTTGAGTCTATGCAGTTAAATTTCGGTTTGAAATCTATAAAAATTATGAATCATATAATTCAATGGCAAAAGTTTTTTTTGCATATTTGAGAATATTTTAAGATGAAAGAATATTTCGTATAATAAAGAATATTAGAGAATATTTCGATTAATCTTTTGGGATTTGGATATTTTTTGTTGTAAGGACGAAAATTATATATAATATTAAATAAGTGTTTAGTCTGTTGTTATTGAGATGACTATAAATGGAATAATGATTACGACGCTCAATAAGTCACGTAGGCTAAAAATGAATTGGAAAAAACACTTCAAAAATAGCTCCAAACGTTCGTTTATGACATTAAGTAACGAGTTCATAGAATAGATATACAAAGTTCATATTGTATAACATAATATTATACGCGAGTGTAGTTCATTTAGTTGATATCCCATCAGTCTATGGTTTAATGCCGCGCGTCGTCTATACGTAATATTGTCATACTGGGTGTAATTTATTTGTCCTGTTAAATTATTTTCAATATGCCGAAAATCCCATCAAGTAAATTAAAAAATTTAATTGCACAGTGGATACTACCATTAAATAAAAACAATGTCATTTTTACAACTGATGGTGCTACTCTTTTTTGTCAACTGTGTAACAAACACATACCATGCATTAAAAAGTCTCAGATTACACAACACGTACACACATCTTTACACCAAGAAGCTCTAAACCGTAAGTTAAATACTTCAAAACAATTATTTTTATCGGAATCTACTTCTAAAAAAAATGTAAATGAATTCTATGAAGACTTATGTTTGAGTTTTATTTCTGCTAATATACCGTGGTATAAACTACAAAATCCACAATTCCGTGCATTTTTAGAAAAATATATTGGCAAACATATACCCGATGAAAGTTTGTTACGTAAAAATTATCTTCCACATTGTTATGATAAGACTTTATCCAATATAAAAAATGAAATTGGGGAAAATAACATTTGGATTGCGGTTGATGAGACGACAGATATAAATGGTCGTTATGTGGCAAATTTATTGGTTGGTATATTAAAGTCAAATCATCCGACTCGTTCTTTTCTTTTAACATGTAAAGTTCTAGAAAAAACTAACCATTCTACAGTGGCTCGATTTGTGAATGATGGGTTAAAATTACTATGGCCCTTGGGCGGAAATGATGAAAAAGTGTTGTTGATGCTCTCAGATGCTGCACCATATATGGTGAAAACTGGACAGTCATTAAAAGTATTTTATCCCAATTTAATTCACGTGACATGCGCAGCTCATATGCTTAATAGGGTAGCAGAAAAGGTTAGAGAAATGTATCCAGACGTAAATTCATTAATTAATAACATAAAAAAAGTATTTTTAAAAGCTCCGTACCATGTTCAAGTGTATAAAGAACTGTTACCTGATATTCCGTTACCCCCCGAACCGGTATTAACAAGATGGGGAACATGGTTGGAAGCTGCTGTTTTTAACTGTGATCATTTCCAAGGTTTAAAAAAAGTTATTGAAGAATTAAGTAAACAAAAATCTCCTAGTCAGTCTATACTTAAATGTAAATCAGTTCTTGAATTAAAAACTGTAGAAAATGAATTAATATTTATTAAGACCCATTTTCTTATGCTTATAACAGCCATAAAAAATTTAGAAAAGTCAAATGTGACTCTTGTTGATTCGATAAATCTTATTGAAAGTACAATTGTTAAACTTCAACAAATACCTGGAGAAAATGGAGAAAAAATAAAAATAAAAATTGAACAACTTCAACAAAAAAATCAGGGACTCACAATTTTAAAGAACGTAGCAAAAATGTTGAAAGGAAATAATGAAATACAATTTGTAGATAATTTTTCACCTACTATGGTAACTGATTTGCAGTATGCTCCTGTGACTTCAGTTGATGTTGAACGTTCGTTCAGTACATATAAAAACATTTTAACAGATCGTCGTACGAAAATGACGCCAGAACACATGGAACAGAATATAGTTGTTAACTGTTTCCAAAAAGGAGAATTGTCTTAAATAAAATATATCATTTATATAACTTTATCATGTTAATAAAATGTTAAGTTAAAGTATTTTTTAAAGCTAAATTATAATGTATTGTTTATTTAATTAAAAATATATTATACATTTATATATATATATTTCATTTAATATATATAATTATACCAAGAATTACCTTTTTTTTAAAATATAAAAGCATATTTTGAATTTAGGAGAATATATTACTTTAAAAACATATTTTTTGTATATTTAACTACAATTATTAAAGAATATTAGAAGAATATTATCAAATTTTTAGGAGAATATTAGCATCTTATTTTGGCTATTTTAAGAGAATATTATTCCGACCTCTATATATAACAAATAAAATAATTTTAATACAATTTTTAAATTGTATTTTCAAAATCTAACTACATCTAACAAAACTCTTGACAATTTACTTATATTAGTATATTGTTATGAATTATGAATACTTACAATGTTAATACACTAGTTTACCATATCTACCAATATATATTGGCTTATATTTGTTTTTAAGAATACAATTATTTATTTTCTAGCAAGGACCTATGAGAGCAAAAATTCTCTAGAATATATGAAGTTAGAAAAACAATTAATCATGAGCATTAAAAAACTAATGCATGTTTAATTGAAATAAATAATATTTATCACAGACAAAGTATAATTTATATGTAATGTATCATGTTTTTAATTGGTTACTAAATTGCCCTTTCTAATAATCAATCCATATTTATTATAGTCTGGAGGTTCTCATCCCTTTTTCCACGATACTAAACTAATTTAAATTAAATGGCACACTTAAAATATCTAATGAGTTTTAGAAAAGAAAAAATATAAACATGTATAAATTAATATATTTACATTTTACCATTTTATGAAAAAATAAAAATTAAGTGTAAAATTATTTAACTTAAAATTAATAAAATAAAATTACAAAAATTAATCAATGCAATTTGTTGGGCAATACATAACAGTATTACGCGGCACATAGGTTGAGAACCAAAGTTCATGTCAACATATTTATTTTATTTAAGTCAATAAAAAAAATATATATAATAATATATACAAGTGTAGAATGATATATGTTGTACATTACATTTGTATTATATAGGTACCTATAGTATAAGAACTGTTAAATACTTTTTAGTACTGTAATTTAAAATTACTAATTTATATTACTTAAAAAATTTTATAACACAAAATTATAATTTAAATGATCTTTACTCAACTATTTAATTAATAATGGTTAATAGTTAACAAAATAACACACTATACTCATATATTATGAAATATTTTCTGTATACATATGGATTGAATCAAAAAATTAACGATTTTATATACAATCCAACAAATAAATTATGGTGAATGTTATAATAGAAATATAAAAATATCATAACATTCATAACACTATAGTTAATTCGTAAATAGAAAAATTATAGACATAAAATATTATCTACATGTTAAATAAAACTATTTTTAAATTAGTTGTTAGTAAATATATTAACTATACAGTTAAACAGTTTATAATTTAGTATTTTAATATAAGAGAAAAAAAATATTACAAACTATAATTTTTATACAGGTGTTTCTTATATTATAGACAAAGTCTAATGTACAATGTAGTCTCTCATTTTATATTTGTGTAACACTTGACACAATTATATTTTAATTTAAATATTTAATACTTTCAAAATTAAAACATACATTAGGAACACACAAACTCTTAAATAAAAATATATAGTGGTAATTTTGTAAAATAAGTATATAGTTGAAACTTAAAAGTTTCAGATATTAAGATGTTTTCATTATTGGAAGGTTAACAATTTACTTTTTTTGTGATTTTTTCACTGTCTACAGAAAGAAAAACATAGTCTAAAAATTTGTTAACACAAACTAAGCATGGAAACAAAGACCCCAACATTATTAATTTTCACAAATCTATGTTAAGCAAGATCAAGAACTAAACAAATTTACGGACAAAGGATTATAGCTATAGGTTCAAATTTACCAAACGACTTTTTCAACAAAAAAATTATTAAAATTGTTATATATTAATGTGTATGTAAAAAGAAAACCATTAATGAAATCCAGCCATTCAAAATAAAATGTTTTATACTTATTTTGTTATTTAGTTCAAAATGATATTGTATTTAACAATAAAATGTGTAAACATATTCATATGGTTAAATAATAGAATACATTTTAGATTCTGAACAGATTAATGAATGTATTTATATTTTATTTTTATACATACCAAATTTTCTTTAACCACTAAAAATATTTTTCAATAAATTATTAAATAAGATTTTGAATCATGATTGAAAATGAAATAACAAATTTTACATTTTAATAAAACTGAACCAGTGTATTTATCTCACCAAAAAACAGAGTTAAATGTTTAGGTTAGGTTAGGTTAACTTGTAACAAAATATTTATATTTTATTATGAAACTCAACTAATAACAATTTCATGACTATAAAAATAACTTTAAGAATAAAACAATTTATATTATTTTATGAATACTTTTCTCTTTAAGCATATTATATTAAATCAGGAAATAAAAGTATTTAACTTTTGCTAAAATATTTAGATGCCCTATCTAAAAACTATTAACAAAAGTGTAGCAGAATAAATAATTAAAAAACGGTTAAAAATGTTGTATGTTATATTTTTAATATAATTTAGACAAAAATTGTGTGTTAGGCAACATGTTTAAAGTTTATAAGCTATTTTATAAAAACCGACTATGTGCTTCAAATAAACTATGAAAATTACCCATGTTAAAGGTAATGATTTATGATCAATAGTTTTTTTTTTTTAATTTGAAATTATAAATAATCCATATTTGTAGTTAACAAATTGCCAAATGCAAAAGTTACCTCAATAAAATAATATAATAAATCACAATAAATTGTTGTTCTTCAATATTGTGCAATAAGCTTTTAGAAAACATACAAACAAGAAAAATGTATTTTATACCAGACTAGCTTCATTTTGTTTATTATTATCATCATCTTCATCTTCATCTTCATCCTCATCCATCATTTGTTTTGCTAGTATTTTTGCAGTCTGAAATTCATTATAATGTTGTTTTCTTTTTTTTTCAAATACCTCTCTTGTAACTGAAATGATAAAATGTAAATAGTTAGAACTATTAAATATGTCAACAATTGTATTCTATAGATCATAAATAACAAACTTTTGTCTTCTGGAGATTCACCTTCAGAATCAGGTTCTTCTTCTGATTGAAATGAACTACTTCTCCGTCTACCACCTTCTTCAATTCTAGTAAATAAATCAAATTAATATTTATCCATTAAGGTTACCAAGATTCAATCAAAGGACTACAATATCTTAATTGAGAGGATTTGGATTGGGGTTATAAAACTGAATTTTATAGTAAAATTATATTTTATTCTAGGTAGGTATGATCAATTGACTATTACAGATATTTGTAAATATATATATATATTGAAATAATTAATGATAATTAATTAAAACTAATATTAATTTTTAAAAGTTAATATTTATTACTATACTAAATAGAGATGTTTTATACCTTTTTCTCAATTCTTCCGCATTTACACCACCATCCATTTCATCATCATCTTCATTAATTTCCCGTTCATATGGTGTTTTTGGTTCATCTACTTTCATGTGACCATAGTCTTTATCTGGTGGATGTAAAGTCTTTAATATGTTCATCTCATCCCACTTAGCTGACTTGTTTGCAATTTTTTTCTGTTTCCTAAAATATAAAATAACAGTAATATGATATAATGTATTACTTACTTCATAAATATCTTAAGACTAATAATTATCTTAAAATTAACTTACTCTTTTTCTTCATAACTGACAGAAGGCTTTAGAATACCTTTAGATGGTTCTTTTTTCAAGTTATCGGTGGGATTTTCAGATCCTGACGGACCAGAAGTAGAAGCCATCTGTATTAAATTTAATTTCTAATTGCAGGTATAACTTGTAATAGGAACTTCAAATTTCAATAATGGTGCATGAATTTAAACCCATTAAGGATAGATACATACTATGGACTATGGAGTATGGGTATTTATTTAAATACGTTATCACTTTTTTTTAACAAATAGTAAAAATAATACTTTAATAATACTAATGTACGTTTTTGTTTGTTAAATTTTGTGATAAAATGTAATGGTTAAAAATTAAAATATTAAATACTATTTACCACGGACTAAGGTATCTCGGTCCGCGCTGTTTACTGACCAATGTGCGGTATCAAATTCTAATTAATGGTACACAGTTGTAGTAACTTTACGAATCATATTAACACATGTAATATGTAAATTTAATATTTATGACAATAGCTTACGATCAATAAAATAAATCATAATTTAATATTTAATAATACTAGGTAGTAAGGTAGGTCAAAGCCCAAAGGTACAAACTACAAGTTATTAAGTTATTAAGTATTGACTGTTGAGTAAAAGTATTCAAGTACTTTTTATATTTTTATAATCTTTTAGACTTTAGTGTAGATATTGAATACTTTTTTAAATATTTAAATGTCAAATATTTTTAGCATTTTAAATGCTTTTTAAATCCTAAGCGTGTGAAAAATGTATTTATTTTTTTTATCAGAGCAAGCAAGAGTGCATGATCTGGTGGTAATTAGTAAAATATTTCAAAGAAAAATGAACGATTTAAAATACATTAAAATATTAAATTTTTAAGTAAAAATGAATATGAAAAATTATTAAAATCCTTATTATAAATATTGATCATGTAGATATTATTTTATACAGTGGTGTAGTCGTAAATATTTTTTTGGGTATACACCTAAATTGAGAAATATGTAATACGTGGGGCCGTGGGGGGCTCTTCCCCTAGTCTAAGCTTATAGAAACTATAAGTATTTTCAATTTTATGTCAAGCCCATGTGGGACTGACGGACATGTGCGAATTAGGATAATTAATTTTGCGAACCAACGGATAATGATAGAATTTCGGACCTATCGTGCTGTCTTGGGCAGTTTCATCATTAAATTTAAACCTAAATATTTAACACATACACATAGGTGGTTAGGTTAGACGGGGGGTTCCGGGTGTGCCTGGGCACCCCCTGACATGTAATTGGGACACTAAAATTTAAGTCCTATAGCATAAATATGGGTCCATTGGGTCCGTATTTTAACTAATGTAACTAGAATAAAAACGGCATTTTTCTAAAATATGTCGTAAAAAAATATATTTTTCGGGATAAAAAATAAAACAACGTAAAATATTTTAAATTTGTGTGGTTAAACTTGTTATGATTATAATTTATAACATCTAGATGTTATTGACTACAAAAGTAAAAATAATAAATAAATATTGAAATTATTATCTTGAAAATAGATTTTAGATCCAACTATCTAATGAAATATTATATTACTTGGTACTAGTAATACCACTGATTAATATGTGATATTATAATGTATAAGTAATGTTTATTAAAATATGTTCATGTCTTGTTAAGAGAGGGCCCAAAAAATTGTAGGCACCCCGAAATTCAGGTCTGCACACGCCTATGCACATAACATACATTACTCAATGATAAATTGATAAAGTACACTTGTCACCTTTAGTGATACTGATATACCTAATATATTTTATTACAATAAATACTCACTACTTTCCCTATAAAACCATGCGTTTCTTGTCTACAGGTACGTCACATTATGCATAATAATAGGGGTCGCGTTTTGCAATGATATAAAGTAGGTAGGTACGTAAGTACGTTTTATAAATCTATAATTGAACTTCATCCCATCATCACTGCTTCGACTACAGTGAAATCTATTAGATTATCGATCTACATGGATTTGCACTTTTATGACCTTCTTATTATACTCGTAGTTCTTAGTGTTCTCACTAACTCAGTGGATTATACACGAGAAATGCTATATGAATTATAGACTATTAGAGCAATAGAGCGATAATTGATCATATACAATTAAAACTATTTTTTTTTATCCTAATTTCGATAAGAAATACTAAAGTATATATATATTAATTAAACTGTGTGTAATGTGTATGCGTTAAATCTATTAATTTTATAATGTAATAATATACACGAATAATGATAATAGGTATAGCACTGTATTAGGTATAACAGTAATTATAGTATACCACGAAAGTTTAAAAATAATTTATGTATTAAATATATTGGCTCAAAAAATTGTATCCAAGATACCTTTTTAAGAATGAATTTATTATGTATAATATTAGCGTAGATATCTAAACTGTTATTAATAAATTATAATATTATATTTTTATCAAATTAAATTACTAGTCAAAAATTTACAACCCTAACACTCATTTTGCTATACAAAATAAAAAATCATGATAAAATTTTTAAGTTTAGTAATCTATACTATAGCTATAATAAAAGGAACAATTTATTCAAGAAGTATTTGGGAACAGGTCAATAAGGAATATCAACGTTCTAAAAATGATCATGAAATTAAAAAACTAATTGTGTCATCTGAAGCAGATATACTCAAAACTATACTGAATCATGCTCAAGCAAACCAAATAACCGATTTCAAGACAAATAGAGTACACATAACAATAAAACACCCGGTGGATCATATCAATTAAAATAAATACATTATACAAATTACAAGGTGATTCTTTTATCATAAAACACTCATTATTTCAAAAAGTATTCATGTTTTTGAAAACATTTTTTTACATAGTTTCAAATTGTTAAAAAAACAACGGTTTTATCAAAAAATTATATTTTTAAATGTTTTTAATCCTTATATTTTTTTGAATGACAACAGAGTTTTAATTTCATATTCCAAAGCAGAATAATTTTCTGAGTATTTTGGTTCATAAAAATCGAATTTAGAGGGAGTAATTTAAGAGTTATACGTATTTAAAGTTTAGACAAGCGGAGTAGCAGACAAACATTTTGCGGGGTAACCCCGTACTACTCCACTCGCCGATTGTCTAAACTTTAAATAGTTTCTAATATATTATGAGTTAATTCGATTTTTATGTATCAAAATACTCAGACAATTATTCTGCTTTGGAATATAAAATTAAAACTCTATGTTGTCATTCAAAAAAGTAAAAAACTTTAAAAAAATATAAGGATAAAAAACATTTAAAATATAATTTTTTGATAAAACCGTTGTTTTTTTAACAATTTGAAACTGTAAAAAAATGTTTTCAAAAACATGAATACTTTTTGAAATAATGAGTGTTTTATGATAAAAGAATCACCCCGTATAATATTAAACTATGCAAGTTTAAAATTACTCATTACACATATTATATTATTAATAATAATATGTGTATGTATCTGTATATATTTATTTTTTCCTCTGTGAATATGATATAATATATTATTTTCTTATTACTATCATTTTTATTTGATTTAAAAAAATAAAGTGAGCAACTGATTACCTTTTTGCTGTATAATTAATGTTGATTGGGTTACTGCAGTGGATGTATTAAATTTGAATTCAGTGGCATATTGACCATATTGTAGGTACATGAAAAACAATAATAAACGAAGGCATAGTCTATATAAGTAATAAAGTAGGTTTCTTTAATTATTATTTCCATAAAATGTCCTTATTTTTTCTCGGTTATTTTGATAAGTATTAAGAATTTTTTATTTTTGACCTCTCAAAATATTAACTATAGAATATAGATCAGATATTCAGATTTGATACCAGAATCCCAAAGTTGAAGATTAATACAGTCATCACTCCGTCCAGAATCTAATAAATTATTATTTGATTTCTTACTTATTAAAACATTTAAAACAAAATTAGGAATAATATTTTTTAATAGGTAACTTTACTGTGTTTCAGATTTCAATAAGCAATCTTTGTCTAAAAATGTATTATTATAGTAGTTAGTTTTATGATAATTTCAATTATCCACTGCCTAATATGTTATAACTTATATCATTCTGTAATCTGTTAGTTGTATATATACTCTAAAACAATTAATGTTTTAATAATACTAAATAAACACGAAACTTACCTAATCTTGTATCGTTAATAAATTAATTTTCAAATTCACCATGATTTATTTAGGATTTATTTTAAAATTGTTTTTCAAAAAATTATTTACAAATAATTTTACACTGAATTAAATTATCAACAGGAATGGTTAAGATGAGTCGCCGCATCCGCCCGTGTTATCTCCGTCTTACGAATGTAAAACAGCAAATTTGGGTTCAGTAGAATAAATTTTATGCTGTTAGCTTTAATATTAGAGTCAATTTACCTATCATCAGTGGCGGATAAAGGGGGGGGAAATTGCCCCCCCCGTTCTTTCTCAAAAAAATGGTTTGAAGTCCTGATTTTAGTTTTTGACGTAATTATACTTCAAGGGTAACAAAATTATAGTGTTATATTTTTTTATTACTATTACTGTAAAAAATATTTTTTTTTTGTCTGTACGAGACTGTGTATATGATGTAAGTACCTTAATAAATACTTAACCAAAATTAATGCGTGCCCTTTAAAAATCGTCCCCCCCCCTGTTATCTTGGTCTGGATCTGCCTCTGCATATTATCAAACTTAAAGGTAATAATATAATCTAGGTTAGGTTATCTAGGGTATCTCATAGCTAGGTCTTTAATGCTTTTATTGCATATTTTAATTTTTAAGTGAGTTATAGTTTTAAAATATCAAAATTTTAAAATGCTCGTAACTGGTTTAAAAATTAAAATATTAATAAAATCCTATGAGATTCCCTAGATAATATTATTACCTTTAAATTTGATAATAGGTAAATTGACTCTAATATTAAAGCTAACAGCATAAAATTGAATCTGCTGAACGCAAATTTGGTATGTCTTACACACGTATGACATGGTACATTTTTGTTCATCAGTTTCAATAATGTGCTTTTAGTTTTGAAATTAGAGTGAATTGACCTATTATCAAATTTTTAGGTAAGAACTAGGTAAGACAGGTTCTCTCATTGGTTTTTAGAATATTTTAATTTTTAAGTGAGTTATGAGTATGAAGAATATTAAATATTTGAAAATGCTCATATCCCACAAAAATCCATAAATCCCACAATAGTTAGCGTCATCTTTGAGTGTGACCACTGACCATAGTTTTCCTATACAAATAAACAGCAATATTAGTAGTAAACTAGTAAAAAAGCGAGAAAAAGTCCCCTAATGATACTATTTAGTACAAGTATTGAAATTTAAAAAAGGACGACTACAGATTAATAAGAAAAAGTATGTACCTATTCTTAAAATAAATACCCGAACAATTATGGAACTTTTGATAAGATAAATATAGTGGCTAATATTGTTCTTATTATTTCATCGTATAAAAAGTGTTAAAACTGGGAATAATAGAAATATTTAAATTTTTAATGTATATAATTTTCATTTTGGTTGGAAACTAATAAATTATTTTTAAATAGATATTAATAGTAGGTACTAATAAATACCACAGATCTAAATTGGTTTTAAAAATCGAAAGTATAAATACTGACAATTTTTTTTAAAAAAATTGCTCAAAAAACTAACTTTAACAAGGTTTATTAAAACGAAAAGAGGAACGAGGACTGTCGTTAAGAGTTGTAATTGTATAAATAAATAATAAGGCAGCAACGAACTACGAACTAGATTTTAAATTAGTTTATATATTATTAACTACTTTCTATATTAATAATAAATAATAATTAACCTTTTATAGGTAATAAGTATAATGAATTATAGACTTAGGTTACATGCAAATAATTACAATACTTTTGCAAACAATTGCATCGTATTCATCATAATGATTATTTCTTTGTAAATTGACGTCAATTTCACAATCGTTTGTTTTTGTGAATCAATAATGGAGTCCATGAAATATTCACCTGCAGAAGGTTCTTTTTCGGGATTTTCGTTCATCATCTTTACGTAAATCGTATGGTTACCTGTCTTGAAAATGGCTTTGCGGTTTTTTAACAGATTTGATACTAGATCGTCTAAAAATCGGTTACAGTTTTCCATTTCTCGATTCAACATTTTTGTTTTAATATACTGGTAATCCAATAATGAAGTACAGTCATTCAAACATTCGATCTGCCTATATAATAAGTTTATTTAGTTATTCAAAAATCAAGGTGTAGGGTAATCTGGTTTTACAAAAATGTATCTGATATATTTTAGTGATAGTTTATACCTAACACAATTTATTTATATTAATAAACACTTTAAAGTTTAAATATAATATATATATATATATATATTGTGTTAAATTTTATTATTTACATGTTATAAACAACAAACACCCTATACAGAAGTGGGTAATTATAATTATTTACTAAGTCTTAAAATATGTATAGGTAATTGGAAGATTGCTGATATTATGTTGTAAAGATGAGCCAAAGGTGACTGCGTATAATAAATAGCATTACCATTATACATCACCTCTAGGAAAATTAATTTTTTTATGAGCAATTTATATGGGACATCTTGTATTAAATGGTCAAGATGATCGAAAACATTTTATCGATATTTATAGAAGAAAAACTAAAATTGCCAACGTCAATATATATAGCTTAAAAAAAGTCAAAATATTATATTACAATAAAATAAAATTGAAAATCAAAAATATATGTTGTATAATAATATGTGTATATTATACGTATATACGAGTAACGAATACCTATATATAACTGCAGCGTCTGCAGCTGGAAAAATAGTTTATGGTAATTGTTTTGGTGTATATAACGTGTAATTGGAGAATACATCTCATATGGTAGAAACAGGTACAAACAGAATAGGGAAAATTATTGCGATATTATCCGTCTTAGTGAAGACGGATATCATCTTTGAACTTCGTAAACATTAGGTATCTAGGCGGTATATAACTAGGTGTATTAATAATATATTGTAGCAGGTTTTTATGTGCGCCGATTTATAAATTTTTCATATATTCAGAAATACTTGATGTGTTCCCTGTCGATGATCGTATGAACGTCGGACAACCGATCAATGTTTGTGGTCAAGTACTCCAACACTTGTCGATGATTGGACGGCACGTTGCAGACCGAACAGTGTGAGCAGGCGCTGCTCCGCGTGTCCATCAATGCCGAAACGAACGCGCTCATCGTGTTGTCCGTTGTACGGCGATCATCGGCATGAAGGACGGCCGCCGGCTGTTCCATTAGGAAATCAGCGTCGCAGTCGCACGGTCCACCGTTGCAGTGGACGAACGTGAACGCGTCGCTGACGCCCATCAGTTCGTAGCGCCAGCCATCGACGTACGCGAACTTGTACGGTCGAGCGCACCGGACCGCACGTCGGCGGACGGTCACCTCGACGTGTCCGCGGTTGCCGCCGTCGGGCAAGACGGCGTGAGCGACCATCTGTGACGCGTAACGGAACGCGGCTGGCACGACTATCACCGCCGTCCCGTCCACTACGGCCATGTAACCGGCCACCGTGTACAGGCAACGGACGCGACCACCGTCGATGTCGAACCGGTCGCTGTCACACGTCAACGACACCCATTTTCCGTCCAACGCGCCTCCCTCGGCCACGACGTCTGTGGTCGAACTCATCGACGCATCAGTCGCAAGAGTGAGGGGATTCTTGTCGAATTCTTGTACCTACCTACACGATGTGTAGATATATGTTTGTTAACTCTGAACGTACTTATCTAATAATATACAAATAACCAATACATAATGTAGGTGAAAATCGATATAAGTGAGTAGGTATATATGTACCTATGTATAGGACTATACCTATAGATAGGTACTCGATGGCTGCTGCACTGGAGCCATACGTATTGAACAGTTATAGTTACACTTACATAGTTATATATTATATTGCAAGTGTCGTGTCTTTCGAGAGTTGTTCAGTCTTCAACGGTATACCTATGTGTATAATATGATGTATTATGTAAAGGTCGAGAGTAAATTGATACAGACGGCTGTAAAAACTATCGACATACGTGTAGGTTATAGGTATGTCGACAATCAGTTAGTTTTTCTTTTCTATAACACAAAAGTCTACAACGGGCTTTTTGCGTGGCTATGACGACCGAGTGCGTTTTTCTCGTTACTAATATAACACACGCAGGTTCGTACCTACATCATAATAACATAGTGTTTATAATAATATAATATATTGTACCTAAAAATAGCAAATAGAATCAACAATTTTGTACACACGAAGTAAGGAATAAAAATATTTTTAAAAACCCATACAGAAAGCTGCATATTGATAAAATATTTATCGACATTTTTTAAATTAGAAAACTTAGAAAAAAATCAATAAGTCTCCTGTCATTACTTTATTTTTTAAATGAACTTACAAGTCATATAGGTAATATACTAATATTAATAATATTAATATATTATATACTTAGATTTTTATTACCCTAAACAAATACACACATTTTTGTTAACTACCAGCTACACCATGTAGCTGATACATTTGTCATAACTCATAAATATGTAGATCAGCGATTCTCAAACTTTTTTTTGCGTACCACTTAAGTATATTATCAATCAGTCGCGTACCACTATTGAATAAAAATAGAACGATCCAAATTCCAAATTGTATTGCTAAATACATTTATTTTAAATAATAAAGCAGTAACAAGGCCGTATCTGGTGGGGGGTTCAACCCCCCCCCCCCCCCCCCCCGAAATTATTTTTCAGTTACGGCCTTGAGCAGTAAAATACTACAATTACAGTAAATTATTTTTTATTTATCAGTTTTTTAAAATAAGATATGAATTAAATAATTGAATGGGTTTATTATCCAAAAACGGCCCTCCGCGTACCAAAGTTTGAGAACTGATGATGTAGATAATAACTAAGGAACGGATTTGAATACAAATTGCATTTTTTTCCAAAAAAATTGCTTTCCAAGCACAAAGTTTATTCATACATCAAAGAATTTTAAAAATGTTACTTTTATTTTGCATTTTTTGTATGTTTTAAATTTTTTATGTCTTAAAGTCATTTTTATTTAAGAATTGATAAAATTCAATACAAATTAAGCATCACTGATTGTCCAGACATACAGTGCTATTATGAAACACAAGGTAAAAGTATAACATCTATAACATCATCTTCTATTATATTTTGATTATCTGAAGATGATGAAAGAAAATTATACGAATAATTAACACCTAAAAATAAAAAATTATATAATTTATAATTTATATACTAAGTTATTCAATAATAAAAATAATTTTAAAAGTATTTTTTAAAAAAAAAATCTGTTATGAGTGCATTAAAGCGTATTATTTTAAGGCATTTTTATTGTTTTTTAGAAAAAAATCCGTTCCCTAATAATAACTAATAGGAATAATAGGATAAACTATTATGGTAATATTATGTAGAAAACAATTTGATACCTGAATTTTAATTACAGTAGTCTCACTAATCCGGAAAATTTATATTTCAAACTTTCTTTACATTTCTTTAATTTTGTATTGATATTTGTACATATGTAATACATATATCAGTATATCACAATAATAATAAATTAATAACAATAATAATGTGTAATGTAAAATTGTAAATCAATAAATTTTGAATTTGTATAAATACATAAGGTGTATTTTTTAGTAAGTTAAAAAAACGTCATTCCATTCAACATTTAATCTGAATTTTCGATAATCTGGATAGAGTCCCGGTCCCATCTAGTTCGGATTAACGAGACTACTGTAGTTGTACTTCATACTTGTATTATTTAAACATTTTAAACTTAAAATTGTGTAGATTTTTATTTAATCCATCTATACCCAAATGGGCCAAATGGGATTAGGTAAAACAATTTTTTTTAATTTATTGATTTTTTAGATTTAAAGAACTGTTAAACTAATCAATTTACTATTGAGCATTTAGTGATATAGAATACTAAATAATAACTATCAAGTAATTGATAACATAATTGGATAGTGTAAATATTATTTTAATGCTATTATTATTGTCAAGAAATATAGAGAACACACTATAGTATACTTAGATCAGATGTTTGTTTTTTAAATAAACTATTCACAGTAAACAGTTTTTCAATTTTTGCTTTAAGAGCCTGAAAAAACGAAAGTGGTTTCTCCAGTTTCTCGGAATGAATTTTTGATAAATGATCTTCCAATCTTGATGGCTTCATTGCCTCATTAGAAAATATTTTTTCACATATAAGGCAAAACGGTAACTGTACATTAAGTGGTGACGCGATAAAACCAAACTTTAGGTACTCTACTAAATACTGACGGCACTTCTTTTTTGCTTTATGATCACTCATTATAAAAATATTTATATTTAAAATTAAGTCTGTTAATTTTGTCAGAAAAACACACTCGTTTATTCGAAAACGCGATGTTCACCGTAGCGATATCAATCACGCACTGCAAGCCGCAAGGTACAGTATACTATAATAGTTCAGTTATGGTTAAAAATGTAAAAATAAATCTATTATAAACAAGACGTTCCCGATACGTAAAATGCGATTAGATAAAATGTCGTATGCCGTTGTGTAGCGTACGCAATTAGAACTATTCTGTTTTCATTATTTGTAGTGTTCTTGTTGTTATATAATATTTATAAATTGTATTATTTTTAATCTCCGAATTTGAAAAACCTCACCACCCCCTTCAAAACTATCGCCCCCAGAGAGACCGAAATGCCCCCAAGGAAGCGGTATCGCCCCCGTTAAGAACCACTGCACTATACAATTCACACGGCTAAAAATTTAATTTAATTTTTTTGGAATTTTTTTAATAGAAACGTTAAAAACTGATAAATAAATTTATTTATAAATACATATATGATACATTTACTATATGATTAAAATGACATAGTTCATAATAAATACAATAAATAATTTTTAAAAAAATACACGTTTTGTAAACATGACTATTTTAATAGTTGGCTAAGGTAATTTGTTTACATTATCCGCTGTATGCATGAACCCAAATAAATCAGGTGATAATAATAATAATAATAATAATAAATAATAATAATAATGTATTGAATGATTTTATATACATTTCATAAAATACAAGAATATATATTTTTCAGTATTCGAATTTGATTAAAATAAAACGAATATAAGTGTTTACTATAAATTAAATCAATTACATTTTTAAACAATAAATCACAATAACAATTAAGGTACCTATAGAAATCTACGAAATCAACAGATAAATAACCTGTGTATAAAAATATATAAATTAATATATTTATGTAGATAAATATTAATTTTTGGTATTATATAGAGTGAGCCACTGTGTTCTCCCTTACAGTAAACACAGGAAAACAGGAAAATGCAGTGGCCCTCTCTGTATATAACAACTATATCATTTGCAGAGTATAAAAATTTGCCGCTTTGTATAACATAAAGTATTTAACAAGTGATAAATTGTTTGTATATTAATTTATAGTACAATTTAATATGTAAAAAAAAAATTTAAGTGGTTAACCTGTTAACATAGGTATAATTAATACATTTTTCAATAATTAGGACTAGGCATAAAACACTATTATTTTTAAAAGTTTAAATAATTGGTTACTTTTATTTTTCTAAAAAAATTCGGAATCAAAATTAATGGCATTTTGTAGACACTTAAAACAATATTATTACTATTTCATATTATTCACTAGTACTATCTTCGATTGATGAACGTATTTGTTCATCATCGCCTTCATTCATTGGGGAATGGTTATGATCATTTTCCGAGTCAGTATTGTCGAGTGAACCAGATGGTTGAACTGATTGAGTTGTAGTTCGTGGAGCTTCACTTCCTTTAGGCCCATCTTTACCAGAGACTAAATGAGAAGGTTCATTGCGATTTTGCATTCCTTTTAAATGTTTTTCTCCTTTTCGCCATAACGTTATTTCCTGTAGAATTAATTTACTTTAGGACTTACTGATAAGACATTTAAATAAAAATTTAGTTAGATGGATTTTTTTCCCATAAGAAATATTAGCTTATTTTATTTTTATTTTAAATTATTAAGAAGCATTTCCATTAATATATATACAAAAAACTTATATTTATAATTATTAATTTGATATTTAACCACAATGATTCAAAAACAAAAATTAACTTTCAATTAAATTAATTTCTATACTATTTTATTAGGATTTAAATTAAAAAAAAAAAATTTATAACATACTTGTTGTTTAAAATAACGTCTATCTTCTTCATCCATTAAAACAAGGTTTAAAAAGTATCTTACTGAAAACCTCTTGTTTACATCTCTCATAGTAGGTGTGAGATCATAACCAGCAAGAAATACTCTAATAGGAATACTTTCTCCTCTAACAGGGGCTCCATCCATTATTTCATATTTAGCTATAGTTTCGTTTTCATTAAATGTATTGGGACCTAAACAATAAAATATATATTTTATTAACTCATTCAAAAATTTAAAATATATTTTACTTGAATAATAAATAACTAATATAATAAAATAGCTCTAACCAGATCCAGTAGTTTCTCTTTTAATTATGGCAATTTCCATATGTTTTATTTTTATCCGTACTAGTAGAAAATAAATTTTACCCACAATTACATCTTTTAAGTGGTATCTGAAAGATATAAATATATATTAATAATTACGAGTATAAATAATATTAAAGTTATTAGGGAATAAACATACTTGCACTTATTGTATTCAAACTCAATATGCAAACAATCTTCAATTCCTACTTCCATTTTTATACTATTATTCATATCAGGATAAGAGGATAAAGTATGTACTATAATATCCATTTCTTTTACTATGTCATAAATTCTTCGTATGACAGTAACCCTCAAAAAATATCTAAAAAAAAGTATAAAATTAATTAAAACTTAATTATTAATAAATTAATTGTTTTGTTAACTATTATACTATACCTCAGCCTCACATTAGAGCCAGTATATGTCTCATATGGTTTTTCTACATTTAAGAATTCAAAATTATATGAAGTATTCTGCAACATTTCTCCAGGCCTGGCTAGTTCCTTGACTAGTGATGTAAACTCATGATGGTTACCTCGATCATAATACATTTCTATTTGGCCTATGAATTCAACTTTAATACCCTGATGTTCCAAACGACTGCTAGACTTTTTTAGTATGACATTTACCTATTAATAATACAATTATTTTAATAATAATAATATAACAGTTTAAGTTTTTATTGAGTTTGTTGTACATCATAGAAAACTTAAATTCAATAATTTAATTTAAAGCCCTTTTTAATTTTAAATGGAGTAAGGTGTATATTTGCAACTCAAAGAGTCAAAAGTTAATAATAAAATTAATATTTTTATAACTGATGAAATATTATATTGTATAGCGTATAGGTAATGATAAATTATTGTCACAATAACAATAAATTATTATAGTGTTATAGCTGGAATATATATATATGTCTGGGCATGTATATTTGATGCATATATGAAGGAACATATTATTATAAGTATAATATTATGTATTTTGTGTGTGAGCTATTATTATATTGTTTATTCTCCTTCTGTTAAAAAAATAGATATAGATATTATTTACACATTTACAAAGATTTGTATGCCGGGCATTTCTAACAATAATATTATAATCTCATATTTATTTCTAAAATTAAAATTTTTATTTTCATTTATCAACTGACACAATAACAATTTAAAGAAAAACTCAAAAAACAAATATAGTTAATTTTATCCGTGATTTTTAAAAACCTATAATAACACCATTAAGATAGGTATTACCTATATTTATTTAGCTCTCAATATCGTTTCTGCAATAAAATTATTCATTCTGATTAAGATAATGCAAACAAAATTTTAAATATTTAAGTATTGTCTAATTGGGTATTATATTTATAATATTAAAATAGTTTAGTTAATTTCAAATCATAAAAAAAAATAGAAAATGTTAAGTTTATTACCCTTCCAGATACGGTTTCTCCGTCATAATATATTAAACTTTGATCTTTTTTACTGCTTTCATCTAGTTTCTTTTTTCCATCTGGTCGATCTAAGATTATTTCCAACTCCGCCGTTTGTCCAAGTCCAAAAAAAGTCTGCAATTCATGTTAATATATTTAATAAATAACCATTTCAAGAAGTTTTATTCCATAAATTAGTAATTAAACAACAAATTAATTTATGAAATTTTAACTTATACATAGAGAAAAAAATTAATGATACAACATATACAACCATTATTCTATTCTGTGACAGCACTAGCCTTTTATTAGATACATTCATACATTATATTAACTAGTTTGTTAAGTTTAAGTTTAAAATACATAACAATGATGAAAATTAGAAGATTATTCAGGAAAGTATTAAATGAAGGTTAAATTATTATTTTAGATTAGAAAAGGAACAATTAATTTACAAGAGATTTTTGATAATTTCAGTTTTATAGAACATGAAACATAAGTTTATCAATAAAGTAAAAGAATAGACCTTGTAATTATATTTTTTATATTATACAACAAAATAATTATATGCAACTAACAATAATTTATAATTCTTATATTTACTCTAGAATAACTAACTCAAATATATGTATATATATTTTTTTATTGATTTAATATTGTATGGAGACAGGTAAACTTAAATACATTATTAAGTACATAATGAAAATACAAGGAACTCAGTTTTAGCTTAATACAGATAAATATCTGTTGATCGATTATACCTAGGTAATAGTTTTTCAATTTATAAATTTGTAATATTGACTGTAGTAATAAAAAATTAACTTATTGAATTCTACTAGGCAATATTGTTCTAAAGAACCTAAAATAAAAAAAAGATGTGAGCAATATAAGCTTAAATTTGAAACAATTTTAAGGGTATTAATATTTCAGACTATAAAATTAATAAAATTGGTATTGTGAATTTAAAAAAATAATAAAACTGTAAGTATTTTGTTTAATTAAAATTGGTTTAATACATTTAATTAGATTTGATTGTAATATCAATAAAATGCCATACTTATGAGTTTATGACTTATCTTGGAAAAATACCTATTAGAATTTAAAAATAAGCACGTAGGTACTGATAAAATCACCTAATTAGTTTAATTGAATACCTATTCTGTATCAGTAATACAGTGTAATTCTGAATCTACTGTGATTGGAAAATGATGTGTTAACGTGTAAGGATAAACAGCAGGTAGTAAATGTTTAATTTCCTTTGGGAAAATAACCATAAACCCTATCGGAAACTTATTATTAACGCCACAATAACGATTGTGCACGGTCAAGCTCACCGGGAGGAGATAGATGTAAATGCTTACAAAATCCTACTGGGTTTGTGCAAATACTAAAAAATTTGATTGCCACGAATAACGATTTTGTATAAATTAAGAAACAGCAAACGCACACAACACCATATAGTTCGGGGGGCCTGGCACGATTGGAGTTGGTGTTACGCGGGGCAAGTCCACTGCGACGGCCGGGTCACCAAATAAAAAAGTCGATCACCAGTACGGTGGCAAGCGGTACTCACCATTTTTGAGTTTCTTCGTCGTCGTTGTCGGGACTACGCTCTGGACCGCCGTCCACGTACGAAAAAAATAACCGTCTTCGGCGGACGGCACGCAAAAGCGATCGTGTCCGGGTTAGGATGACGTGCCGACGGTGTCCACCGCCCAACAGCACAGCAAAACAGACCCTATCCTCCGCTGTGCTCTCTCTATCAATCGGCAGACGACATCTTCGTCGTGGGCATGGCCAAAAATACGTACACGGTCTCCGGTCGACGGTTCCCGACTATCCCGAAGGGTGACGCGACTTGAGTTTTATTAGAATTACTATCAATCGGCACACACACACAAGCGCGCGCGCGACAGACTACGTTAAAAGTTAAAACGAAAAGAAATGTTAAATCGAAAAAAACACCCACAAACCGACGGCGGACAATATCACAATTCACAATATCGCAGATATAATAACATATTATTATTATTATTATTATTACGTACGTACATATATTACATATATTTTATATATATATATATATACTATGCGGTGAGTTTGTACACACGTATATATATATATATCGCCTATGTCATGCGTGTGTGTGTGTATGCGTGTGGATGATTATAATACGACGGTGGTCATAAGTATGATAATATCACGTACATGGAAGTTGGTGCAGTGGTAAATGTTTCGACTTTTCGAGATAAGTTTTTATTCGCCGTGACAGACGGGATATGCAAGCGCCCAGTGCAGCCACGTCGCACGGACCGACGGCCGGTGAGAGCTGCTGCTGATACGTCATGGCAGTCGATTTTTTTTTTTTATCGGATAATATAGTAACGTACTCACGATTAAAGATATATCTTTAATCGTGAACGTACTAACGTCGTAGGTATAATCATACCTATGTTACTATAGTAACCTATACGGCTATACCTATATATAATAATAGGTTAAGTAGGTAAGTACTCGATGGCTGCTGGCCTACTGCACTGGAGCCATATAATTAAACAGTAACTCTTACATAGTTATATAGTTATATATTTATATACTATTGCAAGTGTCGTGTCTTTCGACTTTTCGAGGGATCTCCAACGGTATATATATGTATGACGTCGAAAAATTTAAAATTCAAACGCACGTAAAAATTAATTTGACTCCGGTAAACTTTTTTATTTTTATATAAGTTGCAAAACTTGTAAAGAACCTCGCATTAAATTTTCAAATCTTAAAAACAAAGACAATTTTTTTCATGACTATAACTACAAAATAATTTATTCATTTTCGTAATTTTAGTGAATTTTTTTCAAAAATCTTACTTTAAAAGCTTATAAAAATTATTGTAACTATTACTTTTCGATATTTTTTTTTTTTTGGTAAAAATTTGCATAAAAATTCCCGTTTTTCTTAGAATAGGAATTTTTAATTTTGACCTCTAAAGTAAAAACGTAATTCAATTTTCTATCCTGCTACTAACAACGTTGAAAATCGAAGCATTTTTTCGAACACTTATCGTATCTAATTAGGTATACAGGGTTAACAAATAGAATTGACTTTTGGAATAACTTTTGTTTTAATTATCATTACCCTAGCACTATACAAGTAAAATTTAATTTTTTTTATGTTTATTTTTATTACTGAAAATATATTTATATATTTAAATTTTTTTAGACAAATTTAAAATAGCAAATTTGTGAATCAGATTATAAGAACAATATTAATGGTAAAAAGATTTATTTAAGTCAAATAGTTAATTTTTAGAATTTTTTTAAAATATTAATAGTTTTTGGAGCGTATAATAACTTTTTTAAAAATATGATTTTTGAGAATTTGCTGACATGAGTATAGGTATTTTTTAAATTATTTACTCATCATATAATATTAACAATTTTTGTCATACGTTTAAGTAGAATAATTTCTACTATAAAAATAAAATTTTTTTTTTTGGTCAAATCTATCTGTTACTGTATATACACCAATAAAAACTACATTATAGATAAATCAATCGCTCCACTCAGAATCTATTATGATATACTATATATAGACATATAGTATTAATAAATGCGATATTTTCGGTAAAAAAATATATCAACCTACCTGTACTATATACTATTTAATACTATAACAATAAAATGAATTACTTTAATAACAATATTAGCGATATTAAAACATAGGTATTGTGAAATAGTAAAATACTTACATAGTTACACTTATATAACATATATTCTGACGACCGTATTTTTATATACAATATGATATGTATGTGTTATTGTGTTATATATGAATTCAAATTTAACATATCTATTGCAGTGACTCCTCGACACTACGTAAAACGTAATGTAGGTACAGTAAAGCGGTATACGTATATCAGTCACTTTTTTAAGATTATTTACGTAAATGCAACACTTGTAGTACTCATCATTATCTGAGGAATTTACTGTTAAATTTTATGTTAACAAATAATAAACAAAAAACTAAAAAAGGATGAATGATAATAATCAATTATTGGTACCATGGATTTAGAATGTTTGAAATCAAATTTTCCAGCTCTTGCAGGTTCATGATACTAATAATCACTAATCAGTCTTAAATAATAAAAATCTCAAAATTCCACAAGTTTATATTTTTTTTCAAATTACCAAAGTTGTTTAAATGATGAAAGTGATAAATAACATTATAGGTGTGTAGTGAATCATACTTATTTAATTTCATATTATATTAATATTATATGTATCTAAACATTAGAATTGGACCGCATTTATGTATATATTATACATTTATATAATTATATATATACACAGGCACTACACAGGAAGGGCTGGGGTTCAACCCCCCCTCCCACCGAAATAATTTCGAGTAACGAGGAAAAAATGGTTTTATTATTATGTTGCGGCACAATTTGTATTGCTATATTTTGTATTAAAGTTTCACTGCATGACGGCTATAGTCATCACTCATCATCTAAACTTATTGTTAACAGAAATTTTATATTTATATAGATTATATAATATTATATAATAGTTTATATTTACCGCCGTCCGCCGTATATACGCATAGGTATATGGCGTACAATGTATAATAATCGAAATTCATCACATTATGTATAACGTTTTTTATTATTGCAGTCTCGGCGTATGATTGATTTATAAACTCTTTGCGCAGACGTGATTTTCGTCTTGTATTTATCCAAAAACTTTAAATACCTACGATTTTCGTTAGGATCGCAAAGATCACGGTTTTTAGCTGACCCGGCAAACAGATCCGCGTTGTCCGCCATCGCCGTCAGCAGACCGGCTGACAAACGGGGCGCTCGTTGCAGCGGTTTATCCTGCACGTCTTCCGCGCTAATCATCTCAACGTACGTGTGGATGTTATCGTCATTCCACCAATACTGTTGGTGATAGGCGTTCGGGTGGTCGGTGCGCGACGCTGTACGTGCGGACAAGCGCGACCGGTGAGTACTTTTAGCGGCTCCTTGTCTTTTAGTAATTGACGACTTGGGCGCGACGACGAACAGTCGCGGAACGTATGATCCGGCGCCCACCGGCAATGGGCACTCGTGCACCATGTCAAACATGCCAAACCTGGTGGCCCGGCCTCGGCGGCGGCTATCGACAAGCATCTTGGCCACGCCTTGCACTACACTCCGTATCACGCGAGTGGCCGCGGGCGCCGCCAGCCGGTCACGTTCCTCGCAGTCAGCGGCCAGACATGGGTCGTCAGACACTATGTCGATTAGCCACGGCCGCAAATCGTCGCCCAACACGAACGTTCCACGAAACAGCTCCAAGCAATTAGGTCGCAGATTGATGGAGCCGGACGCCACGGCCGCGGTCACCGCCGACACCGCGGACCGCTTGACCGCCGTGTAGACGTTCTCGCCGTCAGTACGGTCGTCTTCGTTCACCCGCCGTTGCTGTTGCAGCAGCCTGTTCGTTTTAGCGCCACGCCGCATCTTCGCTCCCAGCTGCTTGAGGCCGAAAATCAGCGCCGTCGACCGCAGCATACCATGCAGCCCTCCCGTCTTGAACCGGTCAAAGTGCCCGGACCTGGAGGAATCCCGGTACAGCGAAAATCCGTGTGCGTATGGTTGTACAACGCACGTCCGGTGCAGCCAAGTTGTCTGCCGGCCGCCAAGCGTCGATAGCACGATCCACGTGTATACGTCCGACTTGACGTTGTTACGCAAAAGAGGCGTCTCGATGTACTTCTGCACGATGCGGTTTGCGGCGTCACCTGGTCGCGCGCACCGGTTCAGCACGTCACCGATCTTGTTCAACATCACCGGCCGGCGACGATGGCCCGCCGTGTCCTTGACTATCCAAATGTTCTTGTAGCCGTCCATCGCCGTCTGCGGCCTCACCGCTGTCATCTGATTCACGATCAGTCTACTAGACGCTGCCAGGTAACGCAGCGCCGCGTCAACGTCGTCACCCGTCCCCGGCACAGTGAACTTTTTTTTGTCGTGCACGATCATGTAGTAATGTTCGAAAAACGTTTCCCAGCCAGCTCCCTTGCCCGAAAACTCTGACGCCCTTAGCGATCCATCGCCCGTTAAGTATTTTTGGCATTTAGTCGCGGCGAAATGGAGTGCCGAAAGAGGAGCCTGCAGGGGGGATATAATACATGAGATAGAAAATATATTGTCAAAATGTTTCAAATAGATTAGAGGTAAAAATTGATATAGAAAATACATAATATAATATACAATTACATCCTAAACTATTATGTACATAACGTCTGTAAGCTATATAATATTTTCAGTACGCAGTATAAAACACAATTTTTATAGGTACAAAAATGAAGAATAGTTCAATATTATATAAATTTCGAGCGGAGCGATATTGGACATCAGTTACGAAAATTATTTTTAAATATACTATTATAATAAAAAAATATACAAATATGTACAAGACTGCTTTAACTGAAAATATTGTCAATAGTGTCAATATATAAAAATTAATAATCTGCAAGCATTAGAAAAACGTTTATATTTTAAGTGATACTATTGTGAGAAATATTATGCGCAAAACAACAACAATAAAATCAGAGGCATCATTTGAAGGGGAGAGTATGCATTTGTTCAATTCTAAATTTTCGAGGGCTGATCGATTTTTGTAAAATACAATTTAAGATTTTTGTAGCGATATAGACCATTAAAATTAAAATAATTTTTAAATTTTCTTGATATTTCGGGGGCGGCTGTTGCCTCTCAGCCCTCCCCTCCCCTGGCTACGCCAATGGGTCAAGTCAAAGTAAAAATAAAACACAACTAATAACCAGTCAAAATTATTATACAAAAAAAGTAGAAGTGTGTAGTAAATATTAACATTTAATTTTATGACATACATTTTTGCTATGATCACGTAAATTATTAATTTTGATCGTTGCATATAGATTATGTCATAAATGAGAGAGTATCATATTGTATTTTTCCATCACTTGAATCTTATAATTTCTCATAACTATTCACAGATGATAATAATTTAAAAATCGATAAACTGCAGCAGACATGTCAGCTAAATTTGTCATCACGCTACAATGTTTATTCACCAATATTGGCTGATACACGCAAAAATAAACAACTTTGCGAGTCTACTTACTTGACCACTTTTGGCGCACATGGCTTGATGATCGCCGTCCACAAATGCACGTAGTAGTGACACGCAAGCGGTTAATGAATAGTCCGATACAAAGTTAAGGTCAGCGTGCAACTCGTCGGCGCATGCCCGGTATGCTCTAGGATAGTGGACATCGAATTCAGATTTTCCGGCCAGAGTGTGGCCGCATAGCTTTAACGCGGCGTTTGCGTCTCTTGGGAATCGGTTAATCACGACGTCCGGGTTTAACGTCATCCAGTTGATGCCGCCGCTGTGCGCGTCTGTCCACACCAGGCCGGATTCGTAACGCTTGACGACCGTTTTGACGCGCTCGACGTTATTGTGTAACGATAATATTACGGTGGGACCTAAACGCATCATAACCAACTTCTATGTATAAATGAAAATATCAAATCTTACATAATATTACAGTGTCATTATACGGACACCGAATGAGGATTTAAAATGTATACATAAATGATAGATGCAGTATTTCTGTATTATGTATAGTGACTGATGCAGTGATGCACATCTATATAATATTTAGATGCTTATAAGTATGATATGTGTTATATTTATATGGATTTGATTTCTCTTATTCTGTTCAATATATTCTCATTCGTTACTTATACTATTTCTGTCCAGTTAATTTTTCATTCGTATCTATATCTATAACACGACCATGGAGCACATTTCAAAAGCCTTAAGGGGACTTTTTTTGTTTCCACGACAACACTCATTTATCGCATACATATAAGGAAACACTTCAATACTCTATAAGAATAATTAATATAAAACTATTTATAAAAAATTCTTCTCTTTCTCAGCTTGCAGGCGTTTTGTTCAATTCCTTACTTAATTGTTGTGCAGTCGCAGTGTACCTATAATATAATTCTTTCGTTTTCTGTTATTAAACTAATTAAATATTTTAAGTTGAAAACTCGGGGTAAGTTGGTTTCTTAAATAAATATTTGTGTTTATTTTGGGTTCTCCACAGCAAAATCCAAAATTTTTATTTTATTAGAATTTACTCGAGCATTCTATATTCATTTAATATCATTTAATTATAATTTATTTTATTTACAACTAATAATTTTTAAAATATTTTAATATTATTTAAAAACATAATATGGAATTTTCCATTTTTTCTATTGTTTTTTTTGTTTTCATAAATGTAGATATAAAAATTTTCGTTAGTTTCAAATTCTTGAAAATTTAACATAAGGTTCTTCATAGCAAGCAGCAAGCTGATCATTTATCAATAAGAAAATATTCTAAATTCTAATAAACACATATTCAAGATAGTTTAATATAAAGTTTAAATTTAGAATTCGTCAAAATATTAATAAAATCACGAAAATTTGTAAATTGTTTATATAACACTTGAAAAATATAGCCAACTCTCGTATAAAAATTTTATTTAATGAATTTAAAAACTATAAATTATCTAAGTGCAATCTTTTTTACATAGACTCATCAAGTTTGAATTTTTCGGTTTCTTATTTAAACGATAAATGAGGGATGTTTAGGTAACTAAATTATGGCTAAATTATTTTGTTATATAATTCAAAAACATTTTTGAAGAATGGTGATTTAAAACGTTTACATATATTAATCATTTTACTGTATGTACGTCCAGTGGTGGCTTGAAAGGGGTATATTTGAATCATGTAATTCACAAAAATAAGGTGAGTGGGTGTCTAAGTGTCTTATGGTTGGAAAAGGTAGGCTGGACAATTTTTAAAGGTTGAATATTAATTTATAAATAATAAATATTATATAAATTTAATAGCTGTATATGACAACAGCACCTTAGGCGTGGTAAAGTATTAAATAGAAAAATATTGAATATATTAATTTTATAACCAGGGGAGAATTCTGGTCTTTAAGAAGATATCATGATTCACGAGCAAAAAAAAAATATAATAGATTAATTTTAAGACATTATTTATTGATATTATGAATTTATGAACCTATTCACACTATTTATGGTAAGGTGGGGTGGTATTGACTCAAAAGTTTAGTGTTTACAACAATAAATTAATATAAATATTTATTATAATAGTTAAATATTAATAATATAATAAATAATATGCAGTGTGTTTTGGGAAAAATATAAAATCAAGGACCAACGGCAAAGTTATGGGTTCAATATTTTTATATGGTATCTATAGTTAAAGATTTCATTAGATCTGAACGACTAGAAAATTTGGACGGACACTTGAATGCTATAAAAAAATGATACCTTTTTTTCCACGCTTCTGGACATTTTTTGTATGCAGGATATGCCCAAATTAAAAAATAATATGGATAAACAGGCGTTTAAAAAATTTACCGACGGATTTTTTACAATTAGATGCAGTAGTAAATTTAGTTGTGGAACCTGGAGTGATATGGTAATCGAGTAATCCCTAATGAAATCAATGAAGAAATGCAAGAAGACGAGTGCAAAGTTGATGATTAATAATAATTAAAATGTAATATTAATTACTTTATTTTGACTATTAGATAACTTTACTATGATAATATAATTGTTGACTACATGGATTAGGCCTACTGGGGAACCATGAAAAAAAAACGCGCCGTGCTTCTACCTCAATGGTGGTGTGGAAACGAATGCATTCTTATTATCGTTATTATATTATATACATATATATATATATATATATATTATATAATATTATCGTAATTTTTTACGGTAAGCGTTAAAATTCGTATACCGCAAGTGCGATTGGATATATATGTATAATGATCTTATAGATAATTTTGTCCTCTACAATTTTTGTATAAAATTTTTTTTGTACAACCAGTATAAAGCGAGATATTAACAAAAAGGCTACTTGTTTTTAGCAAAAAATTCATATTTCATTAAAAGTGTACATTTTTATGGCCTTATAACGCAAAAACTATAACTTTTACGTGAAAATGTCATAAGACCTTTTTTGTAGATAATTACTTCCTCTACAATTTGTATTCAGAACTTTTTATTGTATCATAAAAAGCGAGATATTTAAGAAAAAAAAGCCAATTTCGTGACCTTTGACACGTACATGATACAGATGGCGACTTTTCACACGTTGTTTACAACGATGTCATAAAGGTGTATACCAAAATTCAGCTAGGTGGGAATTTTTCCGAGCTGGACCCCTTTTTTCGTCTAATATCACTGGACTAATAATATAACTTCGTATTTTCTATTTATTCATATTCTTTATTATAAAGTGTTTTGTTATTAACTATTATATATGTCTATTGTCTATATTATATAATACATCTTAAATATTTATATCATACAAGCAGCTAGTAAAATTTGAGTATATATAATAAATAATAATGTATGATATATCTATTATATAGGTACCGGTATCTAAGTATCTTATATATCTGCAGAATTGAATAGATTTTGTAGTTTACACTGATATTCAAATCAGTGTTTAGACAGTTAGACCTATAATATGCATATAGGTATATACTTACCATCACTGTTTCGAAAATTGTTGTCGTCCTTAATTATGCCGATCCAGCCATTCTTGATTAACGTCATCTGAATCTCGGCCGGCATTTTAGCTACTGCGGTAAATATTTTTCTTTCGCGAATTGCTTGGTCCACAGTGCCCACAGAATTCTTGAAATTGTCTTGTTGACAGTGGCGGCTCGTGCATATCTTCGATGGTGCGGTCGCACTCCCTACAACAATTAACAATTTACAAATATATTATTTATAAAATAAATAGGTACATATTTTAGTACATATAGTATATTATACATTAACAAATTAACAATTAAATATATTTTTAATTATTATTAAAATTATTTTCATAATTTATTAGAATATCGTTACGAACTCGCGATGTTATTACACGGGTATATGGATAGCTATATAGGCCTATGCAACGCTGCAGCTTGTGCAGCACCGGTTTCCCGTATAAACTATAGGTATAATATTAATATACGAGTAATAATAACATTATCACGATGGCGCAGCAGCTATAGAGTCTTTTGATGTGCGATGAATTTTGTAGCTCAAATCGGACGGCAACAACGCGCGACATGTTTATAATTTTGTATTATTATTTTATCATTTTAATTTTTTGTGTGATGTATTATAGTTCTTAAATTTTTTCATCGCACTCCTGTGCTAAACCTACGAGCCGCCACTGCTTGTTGAGCCTTCCGGTATGATAAGTTAACGTTTTAGCCTATGCAGGAGTGCTTGGACACCAAACTAACAAACTTCACTATTGTCGAGTCGCTGAGTTCGACCGTTCGCGTCTGTTTGGCCATTCTTCTGCTCGACGACAATAACTTACCGCTTATTACGCCTTTGTCCGCGCCATTGCATCGAAGTATAATTTGGTTGTTAGAAGCCGTCGGCATGTGTAAAAGTAAAAAATGATAAGTTTGGTGTTAAATTTTAAGTGTAAATTTCCTATTAAAAATTAAAAATGTTTAAACGTGAATAGTATATACCCAGTTACTATATATAGTTTATACTATAAATATCTGCACGAGTATAATTCATGACGTAGAGATGGCAACGATATATATCCTGTTATACCTATATGAATATCATGACTATTACTATTATTTATGATTTTATGATGTGTGGTTTTTATTTATTTTTGTGTTTGAATAAGTGAAGACATGTTTTCTAGTAGAAAGTGAAAGATTATTTCGATCATATGCTTTTTGAAGGAGCTAGGTTTCAGAAAATTAGATCTAAATGATCTAATATTTCTATTTTTGATTACTGATTAGTAACTAGTTAATAAGGTTGACAATTCTCAGTACCTAATTATTAAAATAACCATGAAAAACAAAAAATATGAACTTATAAATGTTCATATATTATATATTATTGAAATAATATTTTGGTATCTGATTATAAACCATCAATGATTGACTTTGCACTAAAAGAGGTTACTAATTGTAACTTGTAAGGCATGACTGCATACCATCATCGCAACTGTGCTTATATAATTATATCGGCAACAACGTGGAACACGGTCATTCGATTGGACCGATAGCCGACGACAACGCTAGTAATCCAGCATCATTGCACGTAAGATCCAATCATGGACGGCATTGGGCGAGGCTTCACTCATAATAACTAGAGCTGCGGGCAAACGAACGTGTGATTGGTAATTTTTAAATGACGTAAAAAAAGTGTATTGCCAAGCATAATTTAATATTTATAATAAAATAATTTTATGACATTTTTTTACACTGATATTGAATGTAGGTAATCCGTAATCTGTAATTATAAAATAACCCAATTTTATGATTTTTAATTTGCTGTTTTTTAATTATTTATTATTTAATTATCGGTCCGGTAGGTCACGCAAACAAAACAAATATCCTATACGGTAGGGTCACATACTAAACGAATACCAAACTCAGTATATATACTGATTATATACTGTGATTATAATCACAGAATAAATTGAACTTAATTTAATAAACCTAGCTATTGTTGTATCTAAGTATTCTAAGTGTAAAATCATTTTGCAAAATGTGGTAGGCCATTCGCTCATTCGTTTGGCCACAACTACATTTACAGACGACCCCGTGCAATAGACGAGACCAGGTTAAAACTGGCTCAAAGAAACCTACCATGCAATATAGTAAAAAGACTCATAAAAAAGAATGCTCGTTACAGCTCTGAGCGCCCACACGTTTGGGGGCCTACTGTGCAATTGGACGAGACCATGTCTATAAATACGAGTGCGGGAATGCTAAATTATTAAATTAAATAATCTTCCATGTTCATATTTTACAATTAACTAAAGACGAATTGAGCCCCAATCAAATTTACATCAATCCTTAAATAACTGATGTTACCATATTCAGTGTGTAGCCGTGTAGGTATATATCCTAGTATCCTACGAAAGAACTGTACCGTTTGGCGCGTGTATAGATCATGGTGGTGAATGGGAGTTTGAAGAACCAATCAGGAAGTCGGCTGCGCGCGCAAAATACTAAATCGTCGGCTGCCCGTCATCATCCTAATTTACGCGTAATATATTCTATATTTCTATGTACATAATATGAACAAATGTAGAACTAATAAATAAGAAACAATGTGATGTATGATTCGTTTGGAAATTGGTCCATGTTAGTATGTTAGTATAATAGCTCAACAATCTAAATTGCACAGAATTGTTATTTTTTATTTTCTAATTATTTCGTTAACAGTAAAATATAATAGAATATTAGAATAGTCAATATAATAGCATATAACTCATGTGACTAGATTAAACATCAAACCTTAACTTTATCTATAACAGAATTGTTAAGAATTTAATATGTTGTTTTAAAAACTAAAATTAATAAATTAAACAAGTAATTAAAATAAAAACACAGATAATTGTTATAATACACAGGTCGGTATGTGCAAGTTTAATGTAATGTTATTGTAGACATATAATAATAATAATAATATAATCAATCGAACCATGTTTAATTAATATAATACTACAGAAATAGTTGTACAACTATCACAATACAGTTAACATTGTTTGTTAAAAATAAATTTTTCACAAAAAAAAAATGTTAATATAACACATTAGTACATTACGCACATAGTAAAATATTTGTAATGGTAAATATTATATACTAAAATGGGAAATTTTGAGCAATTTATGTAATTTAATATGAGGCAAATTTTAAGTTGTTCATAAGACAAACGTGTATTTTAAATTTTAACATATTAGTTAATAATAGAATAAACTATTTTATAAGTCATAGTACAATCATTAAGTAACCTAAATTTTTATAAATTTCCCAAGCAAAATTGATTTTACAAGTTTAGTAATAAAAATATACAGTTGACAAAGTATTGTACTAAATAAATTAAAAGCATTATTATTTTTATTTTTTAATTCTTAAAGAAATGTTAACAGAAATTACCATATTTCAATCAAAGTTTTATAAAATTAATTTGAAACTAAAGTAGTTGCTTTGTTACATATCAAAAATACAAGTGTTACACAATAAACATATATCTAAATAAATAAATATTTATTGTTTAGTTAAAATATAACAACCTAGTTACCAAGATTTTATTTCATTAAACTCACATAAATATTAAAAAAAAAAAATTAATTAAATTGAAAGCACATTAACATAAAATAACAACAATAAAACAAATAAAATGTATTACATTACATTAAGATTATAATTCATTTTTGACCAGAAACTTTTTGTTTTTATTGAAATATATGTAACCCAAAACAATTATTGGTTTTTACAATTACATAAACATTTATTAGATCCAATGATTTCAATTTCCAGTCAGTCTTTTTTATTATTATTATTATTATTATTACACTAGTATAGTAGTATAGAAATAGTTGGGTTGGGTTGATTACCTACATTAAACAATAATCATAATTTAAAGAAATGGACTGAAAATGCAAATCATTTAAAAAAAAAAAATAATAATAAGTAATAACCAGTCTTTGAATCTCGATTATGGTTACAACTTTTGCACCCTGTCCTGTCTACACTTTTAACATTTTAGTACATGATTTTCATATTGCTTCAATTAAAAAAAAAAAATTTAATTAAAATATACCTAATTAAATTTGATTTGTGCAGTCATTTTTATTTAGCCAAGCAATTTCAAAATATCATTAAAATATCTTATTTAGTTGTTAAATGATAAAAAAAAATATATACGACTTTTTCTGAATTTTATTTATGAATTATATTGAATTCAATCAGTTTAAACACAACTATAGGCCAATCACATTTTAATTATATTAAGTATAAGTTCTTTCCATGCAAGAACATAGACAAAATATATTTTGATTTTTTTTTTAAATACTACATATTTAAAAGCCTAAAAAATATAATGAATTATTATTCAATATTAGATTAATATACATCATCAATGAGATAATAAACTATAATTTAATGACAAAGGCTATCATTATTTCTTATAAAAATATTATGTTAATTAAAAATCAAAGGAAAATGAAGGAAGACCAAAAATTATTGGAAAATGTTAATTATATATATATATAAACTAAAATTATATCCTATACTGGTAATTGATCAATACATGACTTAATACATGATTACCATGTTATATTACTATATCTTTTAAATAATTTCTTATGCTATTTTTGGTAATTAATATTAATGAAAAATAAAATATAAAGGTATTTGAACACTTTATTAAATCTTTAAAACAAACATGGATAGGTAGTTGTGTAGAAATTATACTTGATTTATATACTTATTATATTACAAAATTGTACTTTTGATACTATTAGATTAAAATAACTTGTCCTATAATAATACTTAAGACAGAATAAATGACTTAGATATTTTTTAAGGCTATTATTATAATAATTTATAAATCAATTTATCAGTTATAATATCATGTTTCAAAAATTATTGGGAAGTTGGGCTTATAAAATATTACCTGCCTTGCAACTGAATTGGCATACATATTTATGTAGCACCTAAATTGGGGAAAATCTGAGGTCAGCCATCAATTTCTTTGTAACTTTAATGTTAAACTGTACAGAATTAAATATTTCAAAAATTTTGTTGTCGTTTACGCTTCTGATCCATAGCATCTAGTATTGGTTGGCGTTTTGTTTGATAGCGACGTCGTAGCTCATCAATTTCACGTTCCATGTCAGAATCCAAATTGGACATTCGTTGTTGCAAGTCATCAAAAGTTAAATATCTTAACTATATTATAGAAATTAAAAAAATTAAAATTATATATGTTTATGTTAAAATTATTTTTATAGCTAGGGCTATGAACTTGTAGGAAAATGTATTTTTTTCGGTGGTTGTAAAACGTAGCTTTGTAAGTACATCATTTGAATTATATAACACAAATCTATTTATGAAACTTTAATTTTGCATTTGTTGACGTTTTTAATTTTTTAGGTCATTGTTTGCATATTTTAGGTCATATTTTCTTTTTTTAGTTCATATTTTGGTATTTTTAATTAAATTGCATTAATAACAACTTTGAAAATTTTTTAAACATTTAAAAAAATGTTTCTGACAAATAGCAGATCAATGAACTTCAAAATAAAAATACAAATTCAAGTTAATCAACTTTTTATAACTTTTTTTTATTTTATTAAATAAATAATTTTTTATGCATATTATAATATACTAATATCAATATAAATATAAAAATTTAATTAAAAACCATTTTAAGTGCATTTGGTACTATAATTGTTGGCATTTTAAATTCATTTTTTAAGGTTTTTTAGTGCATTAAATTCACAGCCCTATTAATAGCAATTCAATAATCTTAAATATTTTATTAATAATTAATTTATAATAAATAAGGATTGACACTGTCTTATTGTCTCTAATGATTTGCTACTACATTTACATAACTGTGACTTTTAACCAGAAGAATGAAAATAAATTTAATTCAAGAATTAAATAAAACTATTAAAATAAATCTCTTAACTATTATGGACATATAAATAAAACTTACAAATTCAAAGTCTCCATCAACAATTGGTGAGTAGTGTCGGTTTTGATGAAGAGTTGGAGGTGCATTTACATCAGGTCTACAATTTATTTGCGGCATAGGAAATTGATGGGAAGTTATAGTTTTTTCACATTCGTCATTCTAAAGTAGTAATGAAATTATATTATATATATTTTCAATGTGTTAATTAATTATAATATAATAAAAGTATAATATACATTACCTGAGAAATGTCTTGAGCAGAATCTGGTCCATCGTCAAATAATTTGTTTTCTGACTCAAAATTATCATTCTAAATTAATAGTAACAACAATAATAATATCAATAATACTATAAATAATTATCAAGATTCTATAGAGTAAAAAATACGAGGTATATGAATGATAATAATTAAAATTAATTAAAACTAGTAGTTATTAATAATTACTTTTGATTTTTCTGCAATTTTTTTATCAAAATGATCTAAAAATAAGGGTCTATACTTTTTACCCGATTCTTCAGGTCCTGTATCATGTCCTAAAATGCCAAACATATTTTACAAAATAAGAACTCGTTTTAAACATATAAGTCATTTGATGCACATACTTTTCATTGTAGAATCATCTTCTCCATCACTATTAATTACCATTGTTCTCAATTCTTCTATGACTGAATTACTTTTTAAACTTGTTCCTTTTGATTTATCTGGTACAAGAGTACTATCATCTACTATCATTGTACGACTGTCAATATCATCTTCCTAAACAAATAATTTAATCAATATACCCACTTATTATAAATTGTATTTATCTAAGCCAATTACTTTAGAGTTTTGATCTTTATGTTCAGCTGATGTTACTTTACATGAATTAGAACGGAGAGTTTGATTCTCTCGAATTTCTCTTGCTTCGGCAATCATCTGACTTAAAATTTCTGGTGGCTTTGCATTACCTAATTTTTAATAAGAAAAATGATCAAAAATAAAACACTTGGTTAATTAAAAAAAATTAAATTACTATTTTTATGAATTAAAATATAAAAAATACATTATTTTCTTACCAATAAATTCATGATCCAACATTTTTGTAGCTGTCGCTCGTTCCTCTGGGTTTTTAATCAAACATTGACTAACAAAATCAATAAATTCTGGAGACCACTTATCTGGTTCTCTAAATGAAGGTGGTGGTTTAGTTGGTATCATGAATATGGCGCGCATTGGATGTATATCACCGTATGGAGGTTTGCCTTCCGCCATTTCTAATGCAGTTATTCCTAATATATAATAAAAATCATTGTCATTGAAATGCATAATAATTCTATATTCAAGTACTTAATTTATTATGAAATTATTTTTTATAAGCTAGTTAATTAATATACCTAAGCTCCACATATCAGCAACACAATCATATCCTATTTCTTGGATTACTTCAGGTGCCATCCAAAATGGAGTTCCTATTACAGTATTTCTTTTGGCCATTGTATCCTAAATAATAATAATAGTTCATAGACTATGTGTGCCCATGCCTTTATACATTTAATATAAACTTACAGTCAGCTGTCCTGCAACTCCAAAATCAGCTAGTTTAGCATGTCCTTCAGAATTTAACAATATATTACCAGCTTTAATATCCCTATGTATTTTTCTTCTTAAATGTAAGTACTCCAATCCTTTAAGTGTGTCTGATAATATAGTAGCTATTTCGTCTTCTGACAGTGTCTTTTTTCTTAATCTCATAATGTCAGATACTGAACCAGCACCACAATATTCCATAACAATCTTTAAAACATAAAAAAACTCAATATTTTTAGAAAAAAATAAATAATATAAAAAATTAAAATATTATTTTTACCCATAAATCAGTATTCTTAAAATATGAACCATAGTATTTAACTACGTAGGGGCTATCGCATTGTTGCATAATAGATATTTCTTTTATGATTTCCTGTAGATCTGTATCAACCGGTACTTGCTTAATAGCAAGTACTTGACCAGACTCTTTGTGCAGTGCTTTAAATACACTTCCATAGGAACTAAGAACAAACAGAAGTTAGATAGCTTTCAATTGTTTTTCACTATCATCATAACCATATTACCCTTCTCCAAGTTTACAAATAATGTCAAACACTTCTTCTGGCTGCCTGGTTAAGCTTTCTTCAGACAATTTTTTTAATTCACTTAAATAGAAAAAAAAATCACACATTAGCTAACCGTTAAGAAACAAATGGTTGATATTTCAACATTTACCTCTTTGAAGACATCATCTTGTCGGGGGTCTTGTAATTAACATGGCAGAAATTAAATACAGATTGTGAGTTCGACATATATTAATCTGTTTTGTTATTTATTTATAAACAACAAACAATATATGTATTTATTATATAATAATACATAAATATAACAAAAAAAAGACAAAATTATAACGAAACAAAAAAAAAAAATTGGTACAAAACTACAAAAATGATTGAAAATGATGGTAGTAACGAAAGAAAATGCTTTTCTTCGTTATCATTAGTACCATTACTCATTATCTCATATCAGTAATATAAAATAAGGCGGTATTAGAGTCTGGAGGCACGACTGGTCCATGATTCCCCGCAGTCTTACTCTTAGCAATGATGCACATGATAATATCAAGATTCATAGACCATAATACAGACTACGGAACTACAGACATTCAGTATTAAAATCGAGTATAAAATCAAATCGTTGAATTATATAATCGAGATCCGCTTATTGTCCAGTCGTTCAGTGTTTCTAATTTTTATACATAATTTTTTGAATTAATTGCGCTCACGTTGATTTTTAGCAATATTTTATATAAAACTATCACCATACACCGCTAAACGCTAAAGTAACACTAAAACATTACATATTTTGTTGTGTTACCAAACGATAAAATAAACACAAAACAGGATGCGTTCAACATCTGTTAGTTAAATATCGTATGAATATTGAACTTGTAAATCGATTTACATATAAGCTACAAAATATGATTCTACGTAAAACAATTCATGACGTGCGGTGCGCAAAGAAGTACAGCGTTGCTTTGGCTAAGCCGTTGTCTGAACTTTTCAATCAACCAAAGCCAAAGTTCAAATATTTTGTCAAAAACCAAACTGTAAGACTTGTACATTAATTTTGTATAGATAACTAAATACTAATTACTCAATTGAAATATTGTTGTTTAGGGGCTTTTCGGTGCACCAGAATTGATATCATTTGAGGGATTTTATGCATTCAAGGAGCGTACAAAAATAGATTGTGACAATTTTGTTGATGAAATATGCAATCCTAATCGGTATACTTATTTCTTCATAATATTCAATGACGCTTTAAGAAAATATAAATACATTTAAAGTATGATCATTAGATCTAATTAAACATAAATTCTAGTATGTTTAATAGCAAACTTTTTATAGTACTAAATTAGGGTTTCGGTTTTGCGAGGGCACTGCCGATTTTTAACCAAGTGTTTCAGGACAGTGATTTGTCCATGTTTTAAAATTTTACTTGGTACAATATCGGTTTCAATTAGGAGAAAACATTATCGTCCTACACATTATAGAGTTAACAAAAAAGTTGTTGAATTTAGTTTTGTTTTGACGAGTTCAAATGCAGCTGTGGAATGTGTACTTTCACTCATGAACAGCACTTAGACAAATTCAAGAAACAAACTTGATATAAAAATAGTAGAAGCTTTTCATTTTATAGAAATGTGCTTAAATTATACATCTTCAGAAGAATTCTACTACTAAATTTTGGAAAACAAATTTTTATAAAAACAAGTTCATGGATCAGCCAAATATTAAGTAAAATCCACAGAAGAATCCCTGGACTCCAAAAGTTCTGAAGACTGATCAATGAATTATTTTTACAATTTTTTGATTTTTTTTACTGACTTTAGCCGTAAAATTGTGAAAACACATGTAATCATAATTTATAAATAATAGGTTTTTGTATAATATTGCTTGCATACATCTCATTATAAGAAATATAATGATCAAAAAAAGTAAATATTATTTATTTATATATCCATTCAAAATATCCTGGTTTCAGGAAAATACAATCTAGTGACCTTATATTAAATAATTCCTTAAAATATATTTATGATAATATTATTAACAGATTTTAACAAGTAATAACATTAAAATATTATTTACAACAAAAATATATTCAATTTTATCCAGACATCCAGTTATGACTTTTTTTTTTTAACATTGTTATCAAATAAATTTAAGTTTTTCTGAGTGTCAAGTGAATAATAACATTAATAGATTTTTTCAATTAATTAACTTAACTAAATAGTCCAATTAAATTCATTATAATTTAATTATCATTTAATAGTAAAAGAAATCTGGTGACAATTTTTGACCAGCTGTCCAATAGTCTTTGTTGTCTTGCTGATATGGCTGAATTCATTCGTACAGCACATCCAGACAAATCATTTGTTGCTGCTGCTGAAGATTGCTGTATTTCTATGAATACCATTGTAGAAAAGTAAATACTCTATCTCAGTTTTAAATTTGCTATTACTTACAATATTTATATTTTAGATTAAATACTAACAAAGATTTATATACAAATTTAAAACAAGTAATCCTAAATGGTGATAAACACCCTATGACTGAAGAGGATAAACATGTTGGTGAATTATTTTTATTTGATTTTGAATTGAATGGCATACACTTAGAAGAAAAGAAAAGAAAATATGTGGTCAATTTGAATAATTTTATTTTGATTACTGGACAGCGATTTATGGTTGCAGTAGAAAAACCTAGAATTGTAGATCCAACTGAATTGCCCGATGTTGTTTCAAAAGTTCTTTCTAAAGAGTATAATTGTACATTTAAAAGTATATTTAACAAATTAGCTAATTGTTTATTATTGATTAGGTATATGTACAACTCAGAAAGGAAATTAATAGTTAGACATCCTAGTTCTCATTCTGAAGATCCAATTTTGAGAGAAGCTGCATTCAAAGCTTATAATGGTCCAAATTCTGAATCAGAAGAGTTGTTAGACAATCTTTTAGAAAGCCGTCATAAATTGGCTCTGACTTGTGGATTTCCATCTTATGCTCATAGGTGAGAATTGAGAAGTAATGTGCAAGTATAAATTATTGATGTTTATATTTTTGTTGTTTTAAAGAGCCCTGAAAAACAGCATAGCGGAAAATCCTTATTTTGTTATGGAATTTCTGAATATCCTTAATACAGAGTTAAGGATTCGGTCAGTTTTTGATTATAAAACTATGAAAAGAGCCAATAACAATGATGTAATTATTCCCAACCCTTAAAAAGTTTCTCACACAATTAATTTAATTGCACATTGTCATATTTGCTAACTACAAATAATTGTTTTTATTTGTTTAGATTGTATCACCGTGGGATGTTCAGTATTTGACTAACAAGATTAAACAAAACCATCTTGAATATGCAATGATTGATTATGCGGCATATTTTTCTTTAGGAGATTGTATGGAAGGTTTGAATATGATTTTCAATAGTTTATACAATATAAATTTGGTATTCGAAGATATTGAGCCAGGTGAAGGGTGGGCAGAACAAGTATACAAGTTGGCTGGTAAAAATATAATTTCAATAAGAACTATTTTTTTTTTTGTAATTAAACAAATGTTTTGTTTTTAGTTACTCATAACACTGAAGGCTTACTTGGATACATTTATTGTGATTTCTTTGAAAGAACAGGAAAACTACACAATGATTCACATTATGTTGTTAGAGGAGGACGACAGTTACCAGATAATTCTTATCAAGTAAATATTATCCATAAATTACAAAACTAATACGTAAAAATGATGCTAAAATTTATTGTTGTATTAGACCCCAATTGTTGTTGTTATGTTAAATGTGGTGTGGCGTGAGAATTTTGGTCCAGTACTTTTGCATCCAGGTTCTGTTGAAAATTTATTTCATGAGTTTGGGCACGCAATACATTCCATGTTAGGCCGAACACGTTATCAACACGTCAATGGTACACGTTGTGCTACAGACTTGGCAGAATTTCCATCAGTTTTAATGGAATATTATGCTACACAACCACAAGTAAACTAATAATAATGTAAAATACAGGGTGTAACTCATTTACTTGACAAATGCAATAATATCAAATGTCTATTTCAACTCGTCTGAGTTATACATCCTGTATAGCATTAAGAAATTAAACCATATGTGGTTGTCTGTCTTACTAATATACGTCATAGCAAATTTATGTTAAGCCGAACACATTTTATGTTAGCTTTAATGTTAGAGTAAATTTACCTATTATCAAATATAAAGTTAAAAATATTATCTAAAAATTGTCATAAGCTATTGATATGATTTTAAAGCGAATTATGAATATTTTACAGTTGTAATATTACATAGCTATAACCCATTTTAAAATGATAATATTAATAAAAGCACACATTTTCTAGATAATATTTTTACCTTTAAATTTTATAATAGTTAAATTTACTCTAATATTAAAGCTAACTTTACAAAATGTATTCTGCTGAACACAAGTTTACTATGATATACGTTAGTAAGACAGAGACAACAGATGTAGATATAACTCTCTTAACTATTTTGTATTCTTAACATGTATTCTCCACAGGTCATAAAACACTATGCCAAGCATTTTAAAACAAGACAACCTATGCCGGAAGACATGTTAAAAAAGTTATGTGCATCCAAATATTTATTTTCTGCTTCAGAAATGCAGTTGCAGCTATTTTATTCTGTACTAGACCAATATTACCACACTCAAGCACCACAATCATTAAGCACAACAGATTTGCTTGCAAAATTACAAGTAGAATATTATGGACTGCCATATGTTAAAGACACAGTAAGATATGTTAATTTTCAAAAAAAATTTAGCTTTAAATTTATATTATGTAAATATTTTTAGGCATGGCAGTTACATTTTTCGCATTTTGTTGGTTATGGTGCTAAGTATTATTCTTACTTAGTATCCAAGGCATTGGCAGCACACACATGGCATTCATTTTTGAGCAATGATCCACTAAATAGAATTCAAGGTGAACGATTACGTACAGAATGCTTACAATATGGTGGTGGCAAACCGGCAAGAAAATTGGTCTCAGATTATCTAAGAACACCAGTAACGCCAGAACTCTTGGCATCCTCTTTAATACAAGATATTGATCAAGGCAATGAACTCTCTAAATTTACTATCTAAAGTGTTTTGTTAATTATTATGTTTGATTTGTCTTAATAGTTAATTATAATAAAAATCCATATTGTTATGTATAAAAAAATATTTTTCATTTATTTAATAAGATAAACTACCTGGATCTAAAAACTACCCCAATAATAAGCTAAATTTATTCGAGGAAGTGACTACAATTATAATTATTATTTGGTGTAATAATATCTCACTATCTCAGTATTAACAAAAACATTGTAAATTACTATCAATTTTCCAAATTTAGGAGTTGTCCAAACATAATCTCTCAGAGGTGACTAATTAAACTATAATATAACAGTGATAAATATATAAATAAATGTTAGTTACTTTAATTATTTAATGTCTTAATTTTAAACATATTAAAAACCCAGTCATAAAAAATTGAATTCAAAGTTATAATGTTTTTCACATAATACAAATTATTTTTATATGGTTAAAATGTTGCATAATTGAAAACCATTTAGTACATGCAACTGATATAAATAAATATTAAGTGCACATACAAATGAAACAAATATTACATTTTGTTTTAAATTCTTTAAATGTCTCTTAACATGTATGAACATAATTTTAAATTTTAAATAATAATTATAATAATAAAAATAATAAAAAATGATGAGTATTTTCTTAGAATAACACTTGTATAAAACTAATGTAACAACATCAGATCAAACTAACAATACATTTAGATTTTAATAATAACAATTCATCAAATGTCCTTTAAGTGGTAATTTATTGTTTCTTTAAGCTGAAAATAAACAAAATTGTTAATTACATAAGATATTATTGCTAAGAAATTTAGTATTCCTATACTATAAAATTGTCATAATGTACAATAGTGTACCATATTTGTCTATTTTTCTTCATTTTTATTTATTATTATTTCTAATAACTATTACTATTTATGGTTGATTTAGTTCAGTGATGGGCAAAGTACGGCCTGCGGGCCAACTCCGGCTCGCGAAAGTATTTAATCCGGCCTGCCGAGGGTCCATTGATATGGATAGTATATGGCCTGTATAGTATAAAACTATAGTATTATATGATTCAAAGCTATAACACAAAATGCATTTTTTCTATAATTTTAGACCTCCTCTAGAATTTCTTAGACTTTGTGGCCCCCCATTAAAAAGTTTGCCCACCACTGATCTAGTTAATGATTGTAACACCAGTCACAGAATGTAATTTTATTAAAATTAATTTTACCTTTGGAATAGTGGTATGTTAATGCAGTATGGTATATTAGGAGAATCCGGTTCGGTTTTGTAAAGTTGAACGCATGGCACATCATCGTTAGGTGCATTAACTGTATTTACTAAAACTGTATTATTACCAATAATTGTAAATATCTTATTGGCAATATCTGGAGTCATAGTATTTGGAGGTAAAAAGTTCATTGAAACTTTTATCGCCTGGAAAATTAAATAAACACAATTTTAATCTAACATAAATATTAATTTTAGATATTTTTGAATACCTGAGGAGCAATTTTAGTCAACAATGGATCATACATTTCCAAATCAGCTAATTTAGTAATTTCACATTGTGCCATATTACCGTAGTCTATATACATTATCTTGGCCTAAAATAATATAACATAGGTTACTTAGAAAAATAAACTACTATTGATTCTGAAAAACAAAAGCAAGGCAATTATTCAATTAAGTTACTTTTAATTGTAAAATTACATATCATGTACATAAAAAAATAAACTAAGTCACCAACGTTTTATCTCCTGCAAATATAAGGTAAGATATATAAGATATTTAGTTCCTAGCTTAGGTATATAAATTAAGATATTTGATCCCAGGGTATTTTAACCCATAAGTGAAATTTTAAAAACATTACAATTATTCAATATTAATTCTTTAATTCCTAATTTATAATGTCAGGTTAGAATATTAATTATTAATCTATTATACATATTTAGGTATTGATACAATTTCCATATCATATATAGAGTAAATTGCACTTAGAACATTTAAAACAAAAAAGGTTTTTTGACTTTGTCCATAGTAACCTTATCGCTGACAATTTCAACTATTCATATCGAAGCAACAATTTAAGCTCAGTGCAAAAACATCTCTAAATAACTACCAACAATTTAGCCGAATGGGCAAGAAAGACAGGGTTCAAATTCTCACCAACAAAATCTAACCTCATCATATTAACAAATAAGAAAAACGTCAGCGAACTCTAAATTACCTTAGATAATATCCTAATTCCCAATAAAAAATCAGTCAAGATACTCGGTCTATTCTTTGATTTCCGACTTATATGGAAAACTCATATACAGTATCTTAAAAAGGCGACTCCAGAACACTCATAGAATATTTACAAAACAACACCACAATCTATCCTAAAAACAATTGACAGTACCAACAACACTGGGTTAAGGCTAGCGATAGGCACCTTTCGTAGTAGTCCAATCTATAGCATATATAATACAGCTGGCTAACCCATGCCCGAAATTAAAAGAAATGACCAATCACTTAAATACACGGCTAGATCCTTTATATCAAACAACATCCCACTATTATCCGAAAACACCAAACTATTTGACAAACTAGGTAAAACGACATTAACTTGGATGAGTTAACAATTGACTATACCCCCCATGAACTTCCACATACAATATAAATACAGAACTCAGTTCACTCTTAAAAATACAAACTTCACCAGAAATATACCAAAGAAACTTCCTAAGCATATTAGAAATTATAAATAATACTAAGAAGTTTACACAGACGCCTCTAAGACACAAGACTAAGTAGGGATCTCAATAATACATAGAAACAAAAATGTATTATTGAAAATTGAAATTATCAAACACATGTTCCATTTATACGGCCGAAGCAAAAGCGATACTCAAGGCGTTTAAAACAATCGTAGACGATGAACACCCCGACCACATAATATGAGGCGACTTCCTTGGCACAATAAATAACATAAAAAATCAGTTCAAACCCGGAGACATTGCAATAAAAATACTGAATAAATTAAATGAAGCCTTACCCAAAAACAAAAAAATCACTCTTATGTGTGTACACGGACACATTGGCATTAAAGGAAACGAACTAGCTGATAAACAGTCCAAGATCGCCACCACAAATTCCGAATTTAAAACTATACCAGGAATATGCTACAAAGACCTAAAAAAGCACATAAATTATACAACAAACAACATGGAAACAACAAACCACCAAACTTGACACAATAAAAAGAAGTACCATAAGGTGGATAAATACTTCCTTAAAAAGAATAGAAGAAACAATACTAGACCGATTAAGAATCAGACATACGCGACTTACACATGGGTTCCTAATGGCAAAGAAAGAACCCCCTGCATGCAAAGTTTGTGACGTCCAACTAACAGTGAAACACATTATAATCGAATGCCTCAAATACCAACAAGATTGACAAATCATTGGGCTAGACACGACACTTGACGTTGTACTAGGACCCAAAACCAAAGAAAACACCAAGATGTTACTTTTTTTTAAATCGACAGGTCTCTACAATTTAATATAATAATATGTAAACCATTGGTATATACAATGTAACTATACTTATTCTTCAATTTTGCATTATATATGAAAAAAAAACTTGTAAAAACTGTAAATACCTTTTAACTAATTTAAATTGTAGCTAATGGCCATAGTTGCAGTTTTATAAGATCAATAAAAAAAAAAATTGTATGTATTTGTATCTAAGAAATTAAAAAAAAATGAGACAAACAAATGATTGATAAACAGTGAGACCAAATAACTACTGGAGATGAGACATAAGTGAAACTATCATGAATTAATTTTGATTAATACTCCAATGTTATAATTAAATTAAAACAAAATATCACTTTTATATATTTTTTTTAATTATTGAAAGAAAAACTTATAATCCATACTTATTTAACATAATAAAAAAATATATAAACACAAGATGAAAAGAATTGAAGGAAGCCATCCAGCGACGAATCAAATTTTTATCATAAATTATACCATATTTATCGGATTTTATTTCTCTTTTAAGTATATTTTTATCATCATTTTTACTAACTTCAGAGTCATTGATTATATCAAAAACTTTAACTCGACTCCATATGTCATCAGCTTCATATTTAGTTATATAAACTTTATCTTTTAAGATATCTTCTTTGCTTTTCAAAAAATATTCTGGATCTAAGAATTCGACAATACTTGACAATATTTCTTCAAGTGATGTAACAATGTCAATGTTTAATTGTAAATATAAATGGCCAGACTCAACAATTGACGATACATTTCCATCCACAATTGCTTGATCCTGTAAGATAATTTTTTATCATAAACAATGGACAAAATATACGCTGATAAGATTGTTTACCTCAAATAATGGTAGCTTAGTAGAAGTTTTTTCTAAAAATCTTTGAATGATCATATCATTTACATTTATTCCTCCTTTTTCATACAAAGTAATTCTTGGATAATTTTCAATTGAGTCAGGTACAAGGAAGAATGTTTTATTCAAAATCATTTCATCCAATAACTCTTTTAAACCATCAAATGAACCAAAATTATCCAGTCGGGTTAAAGTACATTCAATTGCCTAAAAACACAGATCAAAGGATATATTGATTTAGAATCAAGTTGTATATATTTCATTGTTTTAAATTTTATAAATTTAAATATAGCTATAATAATTACTATGTTAATAAAAATACATTTCTTCAACTATCATTATCTTAATGGACAATATAATAATTGTAGCATCAAATACTTTGAAGAAATGTATTATATTTTTACAACTTTAAATTTTAACCAAAAGTTGATGACAATATATTTTTTTTTAATTCTCATTTTCTAAAGTAAAACTAGTAAAATTTTACATAAACCCTTGAAATAAAAAGTCATTTAAAGATGAAAATAGGTACTATTCTATGATGTAATTAATGCATAAAGAAAAACTTTATACAATATTTAATATTTTTAAGAAATATCAAAATGAAAAATAACAAGTTGTTTTAAATAATAGTTATTAATCTTATTATCTTTTATCTAGAATGTGATAATATTACTAAAGATGAATTTTATTTTTATCATATCTAAATATCTTATAAATATCAAAACATTAACCAATTAACTTATTCTTTCAAAATTTAATCATGCATTTTACCTGTGTTTTAGGTTTCATAAATATTGGTTCTAGATTACAAATCTGATCTTTGGCAATGTTCAATTGCTCGCCTGTGTCTATCATAAAACATGTAGCTGTACCATCTTCAATAGTAGCAGAAATTATTTGCACTCTATGCCAAGAAGAATTATATAGCACAGCATAATATTCACCTTCCAACACTTGATCAGGGATACTTAATTTTTCTGTGTTCATTGTGTCATTGAATTTTGCTTGCATTTGAATAAAGTTTTCCTAAATACATATTATTATTTTTTATATTCTTTACTCTTGGTAAACATTTTCTTATTTTATACATTAACAAGACGATTACAAATACTTACATCTGCACTCTGTCCAACCAAACGTATCCAAATACTAGCTGAACCATAGTTAGCAGAGACGAGAACAGATTTTTCAACGTAGTCTTCAAATAATAAAGGAGTACCTGGAACAAAGCTTTGTTCATCTGCAATATCTTCATTTGTATTCTCATGACCATTTTGTTGATTACTTTCGTTTTCGTTCTATATAGTAAATAAACAATGATAACTCAAAATATATACTTTATTTTTATTTTATTTAATTGACAGAAAAATAAAAATTATTACAAAGTAAATAACGACTTTATTAGGTGCTAGCTTATCAAATATGAAGTAACTAAAAACTCCCAGAAGCTGATCCCAATTATCAGGCAAGTTCTCATGAAATTCCTCCCTATATAAACGTTCTAAGACATCACTCATAATACCAGTTGTTTCATATCCTTGTTTTAAAAGCTAAAATAGAATACAATATATTAATGACTGATAATTGGTATTTAATTTCTATTATAATACCGTTTTAACGCAAGATGCCATTGTATTGATGTCATTGGTAATTGGATAAATAACACTTTCACCATATTGTTTTTTCAAGGTAGTTAGAGCCCGTTTTGCAGCGACTTTTTGTGCATACTCATCTGAGCTACAATCAACTGGAAAAGAACTACCAACACTTTTTTCATTTACCTAGAAAATAAAACATACACTTTATACTTGTAAAACTTGGTTCTACAATACTTAATTTTAAGACTTAAAACAAAAACTCAAAATATGTCAAGTTAATGAAACATACTGATGCTTTAATATATTTAGCATAGCTTACATTACATTTTATTTTTGGAATACCTGTTATTTTTTAACAATAATAATAATAATAATTTAAACTTCTTACACTGTGTTACATATGTAATACATTTTTTTACTAGCCATACATTTTGAACCAATATAAGAACAAATATCTAATGGCAAAAATATCAATATCTATAGTTATAAAAATAAATTGCAAGATTCTACATAAGCTTAAACTAGATTTAAACATAACAATAATTGAACACTTACCTTAATTGTACAAATGTGTGTTAATTTAATTAATTTCCCAGATTTTTCTTTTTTTACCATATACTCGTAATATGGTTCTGATAAGTTTAAATTTTTTAAATATGTTTCTAATTCATTAATGTAGTCCTTATCTTCTTCAAACACCTAATAAACGATGTATATTTTTTAGAAAATCAAGTTTTTATGTTAAATTATAACTATATCATTATAACTATGTAGTTTTAACCAAATAAAGTTTTGATAATATACAACAAATTTGAACATTCATCAAAATTCAAAATTTAAAAGGTTTTCAGATAATTTATAATTAATTTGTGAATCATCTACATAAGAATTTAATTTTATAAATTTGTAAATTAGTTTTCACAGCAATTATTTTTAATAGGTAACATCACAGTGACCTTGCTAAGCGACATTAATATAACTGTTAATAAAATAATTATGTATAATTATAGGTACCTCAAGTGTAGGATCTTCAACTTCAATTCTCAAATCTGTAGCTGCAGCATATAGTTTATCTGTTTTCAATTTATTTTCTACATCAACCTAAAATATAATATTATATATTAATACTTGAAATTATGAATTTAATATATTATTAAGATTATTTGAATCGTACTAATTTGCAAAAGTTATTTAACAACAATTCAAAAGTTTTACATGACTCTTGAATCGTTTTTAAAACATCAGTACAATTGGCAATAAACATTTCATAAGCCATAATTATAGATTTTAATTAAATATCATTAAAAAAAATGAACCAAAAATATATGTAGATATCAAAGAATTGAGTGAATTATGAAGACATTAGTATACAAATAATACAATTTTGAATCATAATTCAATAAAATAATGTTAATCTAATACAAGAAAAAATATAATACAGTTAATGAATAAATATCCTTAGGTTAGGTTAAAGTTAAATTAGTTAATAAGTGTAGTCATGAACTTTTGGTAATACCAGTCATTGGGCTATGAGGGTTAAGGTAGAGACTAGATATTAATAGTTAATAGTTAATACCTATCGATGGCCCATAGAACATATAATTATTGTTATTTATTATTAATTATCAATAATATTCTATTTATAATTTATAGGTACTATAAATAATGCTCTTAAATCATAATAATATGGAATGCAAACAATATTATAAATTTATGACCCGCATGCACTGCCACGGTGGCGGTATAAATCAATTGTTTTATGGTGACAGTAAACACTAAACTGAATCTATTTCAAAGTATTTTACTGCCAATGCAGTGACGTGTCCTGTGTGGCGTAAGCACTAAGCAGGCCTTCAATAATTAAATATTATAATAATAATAATTAATGATTATTAGATGACGCAATATCATTTTAGTGATACTGTTTAAAAATAAACAAAATAATAGTTTCCATTGTAGGGCCTTTACTAAATACTAATTTATAAATAAAAATCGATGATTAATAATATTTTTATCTAAAAATATTAATTATATTAGTATAATATAATGAAGTCCATTATATTAAGTATAGGAAATTAAGTACTACGATTAATGCATATTAATCATTAAGAATAAAATAAACAAATTTATAAATAAAATCTCAAATAATGATAATTAAAAAAACTATGACATTTCAGGCGAAATTTAGGTATATTATGTATAGATGTGCAATCTATTAACGTGCTCACTGATATAAATCGTTTTCAGGATACTTAATCTCATCTAAATTATCAACTAGTATGACATTTAATTACTAAAAACTAAAAAGTATTTAATTCAAGTATATTTTAAGCCGTTTTGTATAGTGAGTGGAACTCCTCTTTGCCCTTTGGCTGAGGATTGTCAATGCCATTAAACATAGTCGTATTATTTCTATTTTCTGCCTTTAAGAGGACATAGTACCCGCATATGAGTTGTCTCCATCTTACATACGTACAACATAACAAATTTTCGTTCACCAGTTTCAATATTGTGTTGTTAGTTGTTACTCTGTTAGTTTTGATATTGGTGTGAATTGACCTATTATAACATTTAAAGGTAAGATTATCCAGGGCCCACAGAAGCCTTTTGTTGATATTATTATTTTTAAGTAAATTATGATCATTTTAAAATGTGCAATTTCATCAAAAAGATCATAACTTATTTAAGAATAAGAATAATAATATCAATAAAAGGCTTCCGTAGGGCCCTGGATAATAATCTTACCTTTAAATTTTATAATAGGTCACTCAAATATCAAAACTAACAGTGCAATATCGAAACTGGTGAACGAAAATTTGCTATGTTGTAGGTGTGTACATAGGTAAAGATTGTGGGGGGGGGCTTAGCCCCCCCAAAATTATTGAACATTTTTCAAAGTCATGTGGCCGGTCGGACGTCGGACTTATTTTACAAGAACTGCCAAAATCTTGGAACTTTACAAAATATTTTTTTTCCCGAAATTTAATCAATATAATAATTATTACAATATATTATACCTACTATAGTCGCGACGGATTGAAAAATGTAATAACTCTTCAATATTATACATTGAAAAATATATCAATATCAGTATTGAGAATATTATTAATATATTTGCTAATCAAAATAGGTTTATTATACTAAAATAATAAAATATTTATTGTATTATAAATTAATGATTTTAAAGTACATATGTAGTTAGTTAGTAATGCATATTTAATAGGTTTTTTTTTTAGTTAGTAATTATTAGTTGGTTATTTAGTATAGTTAATGCGTATTGGAGGCAACACAGTGGACGCTGCTTTTAAGACTCACTTTGGGACCAGCACAAAGTGAGTCTTATAACAGTTATAACCGAATGAATCTTACTTAAAGCGAAGTGGGGAAAAAAATTGAATTACATATTTATGAATTTTATTTTACTATATACTTTGCTTTAATTTTAATTTAATTTAATACATATAATATTACATATTACATATCTATTATTGAATAAATTTAAAAATTCTGATAAAAAAATTTAAATTATAATACATAGGTAAACATATTATTAAAATTATTACATATTAATAAAAAAGCAGTGATCACTACTATTCACAGTTTCCATATTAAAGGAAACAACAGGCCATAGGTTAATTCATAAATATAATATGTAGATAAACACCTAATCTAGTTAAGGCGTAATGCCGTGATCATAACAAGCCACCAACTTTAAGGTGGCTCATAAACAAGAAAGACGACAACAGAGGTTTTACTGTAGTAGTGTAGTGTATATTAAACTATATACACACACTCAATATAACCACTTTTTAAACTAGGGGACTTCAGCAGTTTAACCCTCTAAAAATGACTTGGTCCTTTAACCATAGATAAACCCATTTGGCACATAATATAATAATTATTATATTACATGTGAATAATGCGACTGCCAAGTGATCGAAACTCGTGGAGTCAAGTATCGTTATGAATTTATGATATTAAATGGCATAAAGCATAATGCAAAATTTTAGCATTTACTATTGTTCTATCAGTGATATAGAGTATATAAGATAATTAAATTTAAATTTATTTTTGAATCATAATAATATGGTTTATATTAAATAATATACCATAAATACCAGGATCTAGTTTAACCTCGACTACTTAAAAGTCAATTTATCATCCAGTTTTACTGTAGAACTTAAATGTTATACTTTGATATATGCACGTAGTAATTTTTATATTTTTAAAACAGCATTTGTAGTACTGGGTTTGTAAAACCCTGGTATGACATCAACAGCAATTTTTTTATGGTAAAAGAATTACTACCTACTGAATAGGTCCTACTCTATCAACATGCATTATATAAGTAAAAGTAATTTTATTTCAAGTTGAATTAAAAATTATAATTTTTTTATGGTTTTATTTAAACAATAAATCTAACAATATTATAAAAATGATATGATTTAGAATTAAATTATATATTATATTTTAAATAAATAAAATACTACTCACCTTGATTTGTTCTTCACATTTTTTAGGGTATTTTTCAAGTCTACTTTGAGCAGTTGATATTTTCATAGGCGGCTGTAAATTATAATACACGTAATATACTGTGCTTAAGTACAAATATTTTAAGTTTTGATTCCCAATTTATATTATATTCAATTTCTTTACAAAATGTTCAGCATAATTTTAAAAGAAAAATAAATATCATAAAAGAAAAAAAAACTGGATGTAGGTTGGTAGGGTTTTTAAATTAATTTAATATTACAAGACATTGAAGTATATGCATACAACAAAGATTAAAATCTATACTCAATTTTTAACAGAAAAATATATTTTAGTTATAAGTAATTAAATTATGAAAATTAATCAGTTTTAATCTGATTATCTTTATGTTATAACTATAAGGCATGATAATTTTTTACCATTAAGTTAAGTAATGGATCTGAATTTTAAGAACTAACTCTTTAATAAACAGAAAATATTTTATTAAGACCATGCAATTTTGGTCACTATATAGATACAGTGAAAACTTTCTATATAACGAATTTGAAGGGACCAAGAAATTTCTTTCATTATAGAGAATTTTTGTAATATAGAGGGTACAAGAATTATACAATAGGTTATAAATCAAACCAACCATTATAATGTAATGTTTATGTTATATATAGTTTTTTCATTGAAATGAGTTTCATTATAAAGAGTTTTTACTGTATTTATAATATGTGAAATTATTCATTAACTACCACACTGTAACTTCAATAAATAAAATATTGTGATAAATTATTATCAATTAACAAAATAAAATTTACATAAAAAAAAATAATTTTTATTATTATAGCAATAACAATGTTGGTTATCTTAATATGGCTTTGTTGAATTGAATAAAGTAGTTATTTTTAAATTGAATAAAATAAATCAAATTAGTAATTTATGAATGAATATAAATAATAGTTTAAATTTACCATGTTTTGTAAAGATGACAACTTTGGAATTGATTTAGGTTGCTTAGATGATTTCTTAAATTCAGTATTATTCTCCTAGATAAAAAAAAATATTTTTTAACTATATTTTATTAATAGAACCTTAAAAACAGGGTCGGCCTGGCCAGGGCCGGAATTCCTGCCTGGGCCCTTGCCGTATTATAGTTTTCCTGGGCCCCTGTACTGGCTGTACTGTTACCCCAAAATACAGTATAAAATTATTATTGGGCTCCAGAAAATAATTCCTGCCTAGGCCCTCAGGTACCCAGGCCGACCCTGTTTAAAAACATGTTTAAGCTTTCAAATTACCTGCATGTTAATATGATTTTTCGGAAATGTATCTTTGTTATTTATATTGACTGTATCTCCAATTTGGAATTTGTCATGCTTAAATAAACAAATATAACAGAAAGTGAAAATCTAGTATACCTATACAGTTTTATTACTATTTTTTCCTTAATTATTGTTTAGTTAATTGTGTTTACATACTAAATGTCTTCAAAATATGGTGAAAATACTATACAAACTATTATAAAGGTAATATCAACAATCAAAATACACGCTAATGTAAAATATATGTATTATCAACCAATATTTATTAAATCATTAATGGCTATTAGGTCATTATGATAAATTATCATAATTATATTATTTTAATAGACAAATAAATAATAGTTAATACATAAACAAAAACCACAAAATAGTAAATGTTTATTTAAAATTGTTTAAAGAATTGTATTAGTATAATAAATATCACATGTATTTTATATTCTATGTATTACTATTATTAAGAGAATGTCATAAACATATATATATTGTCTCTCTATCTTACTAATGTACGTCATACCAAATTTGCATTCAGCAGAATCCATTTCATGTTGTTAGCTTTAATATTAAGGTAAATTTACCTATTATCAATATTAAAAGTAAGAATATAATCTAAGGTATTATTAATATTATAATTTTAAAGTTAGTTATAGGCATTTTAAAATTGTGATGTGTAACATAACTTTATCTCTCTTTTAAAATAATAATATCAATAGGCCAAGGAGATACCCTAGATTATATTCTTACCTTTAAGTTTGACATTAGGTAAATTTGGTCTTTTATTAAAGTTAACAGAACAAAACCGGTTCTAATGAAAACACATTTGCCATGTTGTATGTTTGTAAGGCGAATCTAACACATGTGTGCCTAACATCCTCTTAAGAACTAAAATTATGTAATTATAGGTTTAAATCTAAGTATTTAAAAATATTGCTCTTTCTTTTAAAAGTGTACATTCAAAAATCAATAATTAAAGGTTTAAAGACAAAAATGAGGGGCAAATTTTTTGACAAACTAATCTATACAATATATTATCCAGGACGATTATTTTATACTATTATAGTATGGTAAAAATTATTTATGAAACTGTAATATCAAACCAAATTTAATGACCAAAATACAATTTCCCCCCAAAAACTTCTATCTTATGATAAATAGATGAATTAAAATGTATAATCATATTTTTATATTTATGATAATATGTTATAAAATCAAAATTTGAAATTTATTCAATTTTTTTTTTTAAATTTGAAATGACAAAAGAATATCTCAACTGTATATTTTTATTAAAGTTTATAATACCTCAAACCTACAATATTATTAATATGAGGTTTTTGACAAAAAAATGAGAAAAAGTATTTATATATAATTTGTATTGTTAATGTTTGAAAATCATCCATTCAGATAAAAAATTGTTTAGTAAACAAATTTTAAAAATACTGATGTATAATCAAAACATCTTACCAATAAATCCTCTATATTATATTATGTTAATATGATAGATAAAATATTATAACACTTAGATACATTTTGATGAAATAACACATATAATTGTTTAGTAACCAAAATATAATCAAATAAAAACTGAATTCATAAATGACATTTAATAAATATAATAAAAATAACAAAATTAAAAATATATAACTCACTGATGTATGTATAGGTTTGTAACTAGTAGAACTAGAACTGTATGTTGACTCTAAGCTACTGCAACTGCTAGTAAGTGGAATTTGTTCTGGTTTGGCGTTTTCATTCAATGACTTTGAATCCTTAGTTAAAAATAAATTAACAATAAATTATTTGCAAATATATATTTAAGAAAATTGAATAATAATAATCACAAAAATGTTCACTTTGTACATAAATATAATTTATGTTTGCTTACATTTGAAATTGGAATTGATTTAACACCATTTTTCTTACTATCACTGGATAGATTATTCAAAGGCTATAATGACAACAAAAAAAATACTTATAATTTATATTTTAATCAAAAATAATAAAAATGTATAACTTAATAAATAAAGAACAAAAATATTTTAATATTATAATTTAAAATAAACTGCATTTTACCAAATATTTAATTTATTAGAACAATTGAAATATTTAGAATTTAAATCATAAGAAATTTAATCAAAGATAAAAATACTGATAGTATTGACAATTTTAAATGTTTAAATACTCATTGAATTAAAAAAAAATGATAACAGATAAAAATGGAAAACTACCATGGTACTATCATACTTAATTAGCATTGTATAAAATAATTAAAATAATTTTAAATTAATTAAAAATTGCAGATGAACAATTAAAGAAAAAAAAAATGACAACTAAAAATAAAAAAATCTGTCAATTTATTGTAAAATCAATAAATTTCTAGCTTAACAAAAATAAATTGCCTTGCACATAAGAAGGGGGATTTCATAAGCTAACTGATTTTATTTTATTACCAAAAACATATTTAACAATTATGAAATTTTATCTAAGTGGTTCTTAACTTGTGTACTAGAAATGAACAAATATAAGAATGAAGAAAATTATTCAAATTAAACCAAATATTTTATAAAAAAGTTAATTTTGATAAGAAACAATTTATTAATCTAAAACAATAGTATACCATTTTTATTTTGAAGTTAAATACATAGAATAGAGATAAAGTCTAAACTAGACATTTTCATACAGGTAAAAATACATACATTACAATTGTAAAAAAATTTTTTTTTCTTTGTCAAGATTGTTAATATTAATTCCAAAAATCATACAAGTTTACTCATGTAGATGGTAAAATAGAAAATCGTATTAATTTATACTAACAATTTAAAAAAAAAACTTCATTTGTATATTTTTAAAGTTTTAGGCTTGGACCCAAACTTTTTCAATAAGGTGATAAAAAATTATAGAGGTACTTTATGATGCATACATAAATGTTTAATATATTTATCTTGATAATAATTCTGTAACTAGCCAATGGTCATATACAGTGATTTAGCATGCATGCTCACTTTTTTTTTTATATTACGTTAATCAAAATTTGATTTTTGGGATTTTAAATATACTTTAAGACCATATTGTGAATTACAATATGTGATTCTCATATGAAAAATATATGAAAAAAATAACTCAAAATTTAAAAGGATAGTTCTCATTTGAAAAATAGATATTTGTATTGCCATAGATTACTACTTAAATTGTATAAAAAATTTCAAGTATTGAGAAATATAATTTCTTTTAAGTATATTTAAAAATTTAAAAATTCAGATTTTGAATAATACTGTTAAGAAAAAAAGAAAAGAATTTTTAAACATACTTAGTGAATCAATCGGTATATATATAAATAAGTCAGATACCACTTAAATTGTAAATCTCAACACACCATATAAAATATACAACTGACGGTACTAAAGCAATTACGGCATACAATTAAATCACAATTTATAGGATCTAACTATAAAAAAATCACCAGGCAAAAGTAACAATCTACAGCATATAAATTATAAATTATGGGTATAAATTAGTTCACACTAAAAAATAGATACTCCAAATAAAATCATACAAAGTCAATTAAACAAATACAACAATTCCATTTGCAAATAATAAAAACTTAACTTCCATAATGGCATAATACTAAATTTACACACAATGCATTATTTTAAACTAATGACAACAATTTTCTGAACCATTGTTTAAAATATTCAAAATTTCATAATGAAATATAAACTATGAAGTACTGTTTAACTTACGATAACAACCAATCTTGACTTACTTAAATTAAGTCTGGGGGGCTGCAAAACATTACAATCTAATTTTAATACAGTGTAAAATTTCTACAGTGCATTGATACAAACAAAGAAATTATTTTAATTAGAAATAGCATGGTTGTAAAAAAAATTAATAAATACCAAAGAAATCACACAAAATTTTAATAAAAAGTTTGTTTATCAAAAAAAAAAAAAAACTATTTTCAGGTAAGAAAATGTGCATTAACTTTGTTTAAAAATTTAATTGAATATCATAAAAATATTCTGATAGCAAAAAAACAAGTGTTATGCAGTCCAGCTAACTACAGACAACATTTCCAGAGTGACAAATGAACTGATTTTCAGTAAAAAAAACATAAATAGTGCAATACTAAGCAGATAAATCATTGTATTAAAAAATTATTTTAAAGGAGATTATATTCAAACCGTTTTTTTGGTTTTTTCAAAATAACTCAATAGTTGTACCAGTTTTGAGAATACTACCGAAAAAAAAACAAAAATTGACTTTTATAAAATATCAATAAAACTCAATTCTTAGTTAATAAAATGAGTTACTTGAAAGTGTTTCAATTAGGTCAATGCACCGCTACTGTTACTATTTTCACTAACTTATATAATCATACAACTAATTATTAAAGAAATTATATATTAATATAAATATTATACAATTTTTTGGCTGCAAACTGCATGTAGTAATGATAGAAATATCAACAAACGCAACAAACTAATAACTAATATTTTTATTATTTTTAAAAATACAACATTTGATTGTTAATTTGAATGCAACTTGATTATCCTTAATGGCGTTGGAAAATTGTATGTATATTTAAAAATTTAAATAATATAAAAAATTGCCTGTGAATTTGCATATAAAAGCGCTTAGATGGACCAAACAACTTTTTTAGATTAGTTTCATAAAATTGTTGTACTTCAATGGAATAAAGTGCTACTTATTAATTTATTGGAGCTTATTATCCAATATGTTTATTATAGCTTATAATAAAATAAAAATTTATAATTATAAATCTGTATGCATATCTACATTTATTGCAATATTATTGTTAATTCAATTAACTTCCACAGTCCTAGTACCAACATTCGAGTTTCCACTGTGATATAAAGATATCAAATGTTCAAAAAATAAAAAAATATAAATAATTATTTTAATAATATTCCTTTTTTTAATTTACTAACTGATTCACGTAGCAATAAACATACATTTAGTAATAAATAAAATAAAAATATTTATTTATTTTAGAAGTGATATTCTCACTGCTAAGATTTAAAAATATAGTTTTAAAAATATTATTTATATGTCTTACTTTAGTTTCAGGCAAAAATTCATCAGAATTTAATTGAAGGTTTCCATTATAGTTTTTAGTACTATTATTAAAGTTACTTGTAGAAAACTGAGGCTAAATTAGATAAATCACATAATTAATTGTAAAAAAATATATTGTATAACTAAGCAAAATAATTAATTCTATTTACCTTTCTATAACTATTGTGATCAATAGTTTTTGACTCATTGGTCTGAAAAAAAATTGTCATTTTATTAACAATAATTAAATAATATTTATTTTAGAAATAATAAGTGCATGTAAATATTTAAAAATCAATAAATACCATAAAAAAATTAAGTTATAACAATTATTTAAAAATTGAATATGACAATTAGTAATTATAAACATCAAATAATTTTTTTGCCCAACTAAATTTATATTTAAATTATAAAATCTGGTGTTTGACCTAAGCACTTAATCCTTTATTAAAAAATCCAAAAAATATATAGGTATACATTACAAATTTAAAAAACCAAGTATAAAGTGTAACTGCTGGCAGTGGCGTCTAAGTACATAATTAAGGAGGTGCATTTGAACCAACTAAAATTGTAGGTTCAGTTTAGGGCAAAAGCATCTATAATATATTTTATAAAGAAGAGTATTTTTTCCTGTGCATTGATCGGATAGATTTTTAATATTTACAATTTTGAATAAATTATTAATGGTTAAAAATAATCAAAATACAAATAAACATACTTATATTTATAAAAAATGTAAATATTAAAAATCTATCCGGTCAATGTACAAGAAATACTCTTCTTGATAAAATATATAATAAATGCTTTTACCCTAAACTGAACCAGAGAATCGTAATCGTGGAAATATGGAGTATCTTTGTTCCTATATTATGTGGGAGATAGACAGAGAAAACAGATGCTGGTGTAGCGGCCCCTTAAGTTTTAGAATAATGAATTTTAGGTGGATGGATGAGGGGGATTTTGTGAGAATTGAACCACCTTTTTAAACTAAACTCGGCGCCACTGCCACTGAGTTACTTCTTTTTTCATGTGACTCATGTCATGTTTACTTAACATATATTCTTATTGTAAATTAAGGTATTCTTAATTATATTATATTATTTATATCAATATTCTTATTGTAATTGTTTTACAGATTCTATACATCAAGGACAACTCAATGCTACAAGAGGTCCAGTTTTTTAAAAGGGATAATCTAACGGGCTAGAAAACAAAGCAAAAAAAGTTAATAAAATTTACAATTCATATTTATAGTTCAATACTAGAAATTAATTCATATCTAAGTTATTTTGTTACAACAAAATTTACATTATAACAAAAAAAAAATTCGGTTCCCTGGAGTTCATTGTAACGGGATTTTACTGTATAATAAAATACAGAAAAATCCTATAATTTTATATTTTTATTAAGTAATTTGAAATGTAACACGGCCACATGGGCCACCAGTAGCCAATCCCTTAACTTAAGTGTTATAAAGGAGTATGTAATTAAAATATAAAAAAAAACTATTAAGTATTTAGGTAGATGCATAACTTTTAAATTCAAAATACTTAATCTATTTAAACTAAAAAAAATATGTATTTTTACTAAAAAAACAACAAAAATTATGCAAATACCTACTTATCTACAAATACTATAATTAATGTTTGTAAACCATTAACTTATAATTAATATATATACAATATTATGCTTAATAACTTATTCCCTTTCAAAAAGAAATTTAAAAATATAAAGTAGAACAGTTATTTATTTAATAATTTTTCTTGACAATAATTTGCTGAGTACCCAACCCATTATACTATTTAAAGTTTAGAAAAAAGACTAGCATATTTAGAATAAGAGGTCTTATTACTATTAAATAATATATTATATGTATACATACATTGAATCTAATATGTCTGTTATTGCTATATGATGACTGTATTCTATTATGACTGTTGGTGTGACTAGGAATAGAAGAACCTTGATAGTTGTTTCTTGACTGAAAATAAATAAAACATTTTAAATCTGAGATAAAACTTATTTTTAACTTTACACTTACTGATCCATTATTCAAGCCATTACTTCCTTGTCTAGAATAATTATTAGGTCTGTTACAGGTATTTGAAGTATCAAATTTTCTTGGAGCATATTTAAGACCTATAAACTAAAAAATGCATATGGTTATTATTTAATATTTAAATTCAAATACAATTTTTAAAATGATTTCAAACAATTAATTTAAGATATTTAAATGTAAATAATATATAATGTTAATTATGTAATTGTGTGAAAATAATTAAAAAATTAATTATAATTTAAATGAATACTTTATACAAAATAATTCTTTAACCTTATTTCAATATCTATAAATGCTTTTGAAAATATTTTTCTTACATAGTTTCTAGTCATATATATATATATATATATATATATATTATTGTTTTAAGCATAGGCGGTACTAGTGGAGCATTTAATGTATACGCACCTCGGGGAAAAATAATTTTTAATTTTATATTTATTTTCTTATTATTCTGAAGCAGAATATTTTTATTTTGGAGTATTTTATTATTATTATTTTGATACATAAAAATAAAAATTTGAACAATTTTTTGAGTTCAATGTATTTTAATTTTAGGTGAGTGGTTTGGAATGGTAAGGGGATATCCTGCAAAAAAATGCAAAATGCTAGTCTACTACCTAAATTTTCCCTATAAATATATTATACTATAATTAAGCCCCCTGCATGTATTTTATAATTATTTGATAAAATTTCTCTCATCATAGTACTCATTTAACCTAAAGATGTATGTTAAAAAAAATTAACAGATACATAAACATAATACTGTTGAAAGATTGATAAAATGACAAATGATAAATAATTAAAACTTAGTTATACATTAAATATTCTTTGTGGAATATATACATGATCAAAGTATCAGTCATAAAAATAATTTAATATGTTTCAACTATACATCGACAATTTTATTTTATTTTATAAATTAGCACTTACTGGTTTTTTTTTTGGTGGTTTTGATTTCTGTTTTTTGATAAGATCAGTCAAATGTTGTGTTTTGCTAGTACCTAGTGCTTGTACAATAGTACTGCTTCCATAATTTTGAATATTAAACTTTCCAGATGATTGTAATAAAGCTTCTAATGATGGAAATCCTAACTGCCTGAATGGAATTCGTTCGCCATTTAATTTAAAATATTCATCTGCACAGAAAATAAGTAGTCATTTATAATAAATTGTTTTAATATAACAAATTAAGTATACATTTTTTTTGATTTTTTTAATGTTTACATATAATCATTGAAGACATAGATAATTGATTACATTTTTTGCTAAAATATTGCATAAAATTAAACTTATAATATCTATTTGGAACTGGGTATGAAATTTAAAAGGTTTTCTCAGTTAGTCCAGAAACTTCAAACTTAATTTTTTTCATATCTTAAACATATTCAGTAGCATCACCTCGTTAGCAAGTTTTAGGAATATTGTGGAAATAATTTAAATAAATAATATATAAATACGTATTGGTATATTTACTCAATACATAAATATTAAGAGGTTATCTTATCTGCTAATGTTGTCAACATCTAACAAACATATAACATGTCAAATTTTGCAATCAGCCTAACAAATTTTATATTGTTAGCTTTATACTACTTCTACACTCTTGCTACTCCTTACCACAAATATTTAAGACTCATGACAGGGAACGAATTTTATTGTAATAAAAATATCAATATATGTATATATATGTATCGATTTTTCTTAAAATATGGAAAAAAAATCCAAAATATGTAAATATTAAAAAATATATTAGTATTGAAGATTACTAACAAATAAATATTTTATAATTATAAATATTAAATAAAAGTAATACAAATGATGTATGTATATAAAATTATGAATATTATTCCAGAACAAAGCAATGAGAAACAACATATTGTTGTAAGTTTGCAATTAAAAAATTACAACGGTTAGTCGGAGAATACTTTTGTGTTGGCTAAAAGACCATATATGATGTGATAGGTACATAATTCTTATTCACTATATCAGAAGGAGTGTATTCAATTTCCAGATCCTTGTTGAATTTTGATGGTACTAGTTCGGCTTTTCTTGATATTGCATTATCAGCCAATATATGGCTATTTATTAACCAGATTTTCACTTACAATTTGGGGTTCTATTTATCAAACGATGGTCCATTTATAATTATGTCCGTTATTTATATATATATATATGTTACCGGAAATGTTGACATTTAGGAAATGATGACAATTACTAGTAAATGTTGACAATTACTAAAATCGGAAGGAAATGATATCATCGCCTAGTATATGTTATCATTTCCTAACGATAGTAGGCAAAGATGCCAGATTTTTTAAATTTAATCTGACTTATTTAAATATTACTTTTATCAAACATAATTATTAATTAATCTAGTATCACCTTAATAAATAATCAATAAATAAATAAGAATTTTTTTAACATTTTAATTTATGTAATTTAAGCTTTTTAAAATTTTTTTATGATTTGCAACGTAGTTACTCATTTTTATTTTCACATGGCAAACTTCCATGACATTTAGAATTACAAATTCTAGATGCCGATCTGCAAGCACACCTGTTCGTCTTGCATTTTGTCTTACATTGACATCGGGTATATCCTTGTGCCCCTGAAATACTATTTACAGTAGCTGCCTCCCGAAGTGATAATGGTTTTTCTGTTTGACCTGCCGATTTTAAAACAGTACTTAGATCCAATAAATTTGTTTTGCAAGGATTTATTTCTGATCTTGTGTACATATGGTTATCGCAATCGACATAAACCCTGTGTTTGATATAATTTCATGTCTCCGCATAGATATATAAAATAATTTTATAAGTTTATTTTATATACCCGTGTATCACCATTTCTCATTTAATATGAGTTTGACAGCATTATTAGTCCGATAGTGTCTACTATATAGAGAGTGTAAAGGACTATAATATATAGTTTTATTTAATTAATTTATAATAATTATAATTTGTATTGAAACAATATTTATTAATTTTTACAGTAAAATATACATTTTTAATATCATTTTATAAAAAAAATAAATAAATAAATGTCATTTTATGCATTTTTTTTATATATATTTTTAGATCATCAAATTTCGGGCCCTAATGATAACATTGCCTAATAAACTACGGAAATGATGACAATTCCTAGGCGGTGATAACATTGCCTTCCGCTTTTAGGAATTGTCAACATTTACTAGGAATTGTCGTCATTTCCTAAATTGTCAACATTTCCGGTAACATATATATATTTATTAAATATTACTATTAACTTTAAACCTTAAAAATATTATATACTATACTTAAGGCATTTATTAATAATAATATACTATTAATAAACTTTATTTAAAAATTAGTAATTCATTTTTAGTAATAGGAGACAATACTTACTTAAACAGTTCAACATTTACTTTTTTGTTGATTTTTGCGGTTCCTACTTATTGATTAGCTATCAATGAAGGGTTCTTAAACTAGATATTTTTATTTAATTTTAAGAATTTAGGATAATAATATATATTATATATTATCAGATAATATGATTATCTGTAAACGAGACTGTATGATCTTAAAACCTGGTATTCATATTTATTTTATTCCTATAGGCAATATTAAAAATTTGTGAAAACACCCTCAACTACAACATTGAAAATACAATGTGAAAATGGTTAGATTATAGACTTATACCCATAGGCGCAAATAGTGTTGGAAATTTTGGGTAGCTCAGTTCTATACTGGATTTTGAATGTATTATGTAATTTAATCATTCGGTTTTTTTGGGGGGGACTAAAGGGCTACGACCCCCACCCTATTTGTGCCTATGCTGAGTTATACCTGTCTTTAGAATTATAAACATTAATTCTACAAAAAATAAAATAATTAAAATGCAAAAAATATTTCAAAAACTTACTTTCTATTTGATTTAATTGTACTCCGCCTTTGGTAGACAGTAGACAAGCTTTTAAGTTGAGTATTACTGAATCCAATTCCTCCATTTTTCTGATTCGTTTTGAGAACAAAAAAATATTTTATAATATACACATTTGACTATAAATTATGTATAAACAATAAAAAATCATGATTATAATGAATAATTTACAGTATTATTAGTGTAAAAATAAAATTATAATTCAATGTGAATGGTGAATACGTGTTATGCCTAACCTGGGCAACCCATATTCTAATCAAATGTTGAACCTTTAATAATTATTTTCAACAACTATGCACTCTTCTTACGTCTAAACATATTAATTTTAAAAATAAATTACATCTATACAAACTCCTACTCAAACTGATATGGGCCTATGGGATACAACTTAGGAGAACTCAATCCCTCCAACACTAACAAATTCCAAACATTTCAATCAAAATATCTTCGCCAAATAGCTAATGCTCTATTTTATGTTTCAAATGGCACTCTTCATGGAAAACTCAATATTCCAACAACCAAAATATTTTATAAGCGCTTCCACTCCAATCTCTCAAAACACCATAACCCTTTATTTCAAATCTATCAACTCACACTATCCCAGGTGACCCCAAAAAGAGCTTAAAACGAAAATGGTGTCGTGACCTTTTAGAGGACTTAATTTCTAATACTCTCCACACTATAAAGTTACGTTAATGGATGGCTTCTTCTCTTACAACTACTGCCTCAATATAATAAAGTAAGTTTAATTATCGTGTCTATTAAATTAAATTATTTTGTATTTACTACTCAAATCACTTGTACCTACTTATTGTAAGAAATTATAATTTACAGATTGAACAATTATATATATAAAAAAAAAAGAATGTGTGTTATTACATGTAAATTTATTGGAAAACGATTACTATAACACATTATACATGTTATCAATTGCAAATAAATTAAAATGTTATTAAATAGGACAAGTGTTCCATAAAGAGTGTCATTTGAAACGCAAAATAGAGCATTAGCTATTTGGAGAAGACATTTTTATTGAAACATTTGGAATTTGTTACGCTTGCTTGATTGTAGGTGTAATGAGCAATCCAACTCAGATTTCCAAAAAAATTTAAAATTAATAAGATTTAGATTTTTTCAACAGTGAACGACGGCGAAATTATGGTATATAATTTACATTGGACGATAAAGTTTAAAATAAAAAGAAATTCGATGTGGATAAAGGAAAAAAAACTTACTGAAGAATGAAACACGACTTAAATATTTGTTGCTGATACGCCGTTCGTAGGCCACACAAAAACTTATGAATTTAAGATTTACACAATTACGTCTCACCCAGACAAAATTTCACACTTAGTAGTAGTGTGTAGTTAGTGGTCGCAAACTCGCAAACACTTCAGTTTCCGTCACTGTATTCTGATCACACATTCACACACGATCACAATGACAAAGTTTAATTGGACTCAACTATTTTTAATTGGATTTCAGCGAATTGCAAGATGTATGCACCGGCGGTGAGAGGAACTAATACCGTTTAAGAAAAACCGCGGGAGAAAAAAAAATAGAAATTATGTTGAACGATTTTAAGTAATTTTTACTAAAGTATGAGAAATTGAACATGTGTTATTATTATTTTTGATAGTATTAAGTAATAGTAGTAATAGTAGTAGTAGATGGTCTTACTGGATTCAGGATTTCTGCTATAAATTATAATCGAATCACTCAACGTATAGAAGACTGTCAGCGGGAAATTCCTGTGAAAGTACGTGCCCCAATAATTATGAGTAATATTACATGATGTATTTTATGTACATAATCTATACAGTTTCTATCATTATTATTATTATTATTATTAGACAGCAGTATTAAAACATATACATACCGGGACTGGGAACTGCACTAATGCAATATGCAATACTGCATTCGAAATACTGTCGTAGTACACTTAATACTGTTAACTGATATCACGAATAGGCGACTGGCGGATGCACAAATGACCCGTGCCTCGTGCGTGATAATTACTCCGATGGTGTATAATTATAATAACTCTTTAAAATGTTAACTCATATCATGGTGTAGTACTGTAGAGTATAATGTAAATTTATTACTTAATTATTTATATTATACCATCATATAAATATTATTGCATACGTGTTGACAGGGCATCACAAACATAACATCCCAAATTCCCAACTCCCAACGTTTTACGAATTACATTCACACTCCACATTCCCACAGATAGAATATAGATGTGATTACTGATTTAGCAATCGGTTCGTTGATTCGCGTCTGATCAAGGTATAGAGATCATAGTATTGTCATTACAGTTGGGTTTTGGTCCAAGTCCGCGCATTACGTCATACGCCTACCCGTATTATCAGCACGAAGTATCTTATTATACAAAATGTAATATTAATAAAATATTATTATTATATTTAATTGTTTTATTATTATTGATCATTTACAAATTACAACTGAGTATAAGGGTCATTAGCTATTTAATTTTAATCTAGTTATTTATATTTATGTTGTTATAAATACGTGATTGTTGCTAACATTTTTTTCGACTTATGCTCATGCGGTTATTCTATCGAAAGACCAAAATGTCAAATTGTCAAAATATTTAGGAACATGATATGTTAAATAATATTATTATCATGGGCTCGGTCCGGTGATCAGACAATGCGTATGCTGTTACCATTGATTATAAAATAGTCTATTCTATAATCAATGCTGTTACTACTTACTATATTATTAATTATAATTACTATATAGCAATTAATATTCAATATACCAATATCGTTTGCATATTCAGATCATATTAAATTGGCTATTTCTACAAATAGTGCAAATTACGATGCTAGTAGCCTGGTATGCTACATTGCTCAATGTTTATGTCATACCTAAATAATAAATTTAGAAAGTAACATAACACGGATAGCGCTAGTAGTTTGGCGAAAATAGTAACGAAAGTAGGATTCATTATACTATAATTTTCGCGCAAATTATTAATTTTTTAATTATATAAATGTATTTTTTTTCAAATACTTATTATACTATATGCTATCTATAAATATGATTTTAAATAATATGATTATGAAGAAAAATGGTTTTGGAATATATAAGGAAACAACAAGAAAAATTTCATTTTTTTTAATTATGCTATACGCTTATACACATACTGTATACCGTGTGTTCAATTTTAAAGGTATAATAGGAAATATTTCGAACGCATCACTGAGTTTGATTCAGTTAGCTTTTAGAGTTCGTAATTAATAATTATAGGTGTATGATTATATTTATTTATTTTAATTAAACTACAAAAACAAGGTGTATTTATTATTACATAGATGATAGAACTTATAATAATATGTCATTGGAATTTATCGATAAATTATACCTATAAATGTATGATAGAGCGTTGAAAATGCGATAATATTACATTACAAATTACCTGATGTTTAAAACCTTCAACTGTCCTAAAAATGTCAATTTTGAAGATATCAACAAACTGTAAAGATCAAAATTGCTCAAAAAAATAAATAAATAAATCCAAATACAGCATCAAAAATAGTGGTTTCTGTTTAAGAAATTTTTATTTTACTGCAGATAAAAATAATTGAAAACAAGAAATTATCAAAAATAGATGTATTTATAGGTCCAGATGTAAAAAAAACTCCGAATCAAAGTCAATCATGTGGTATATCCGTAATCTGTATATCTTAAGTGTATCTTACTCATGGTATGTATGGAAACCATCACCACTGTGGCACTGTCCGCCAGTTAATGTAGTATTGTATAGATTTTACAGAAAGTCTAGAATTGAAGTAGTGTTGTTTGGACACTCCCTTCCATCAAGCCGTCCAGTTTTGTATATAAAATAAATCAACCATATTACTTATTGCATAGTTAATACAGATTGTATATATTCTTTTTCTAATAAAAAAAAAAAAAAAAAAAAGATTTTACAGATATAATTAAACTAGATAAGAACCACATATTTTAAAAATGTAAGTACCTATGTACCTATAATATAAACTCCTCTGAATAAAATATTAAAATATTGTCAGATTGGATTATTTTGATATAAACCTGCAGTGATGTAAACAATAATTTTCATTGGGGAGGAGGGGTTATATATCCATCATAATTTGTTAACCATCCGACAAATTATCTGATTTAATGATTATATTAAGCCAATAAAGATTATTTTTAAAATTTTATTTCATTTATCCTACAAAATGTATATTTTTCTTGACTTCCGTGACATATTATTATATCTATAATCTCTTCAAGAGAAATAAACACTTTTCGGTGAATCGATAATAATGTTAATCTATTAGTCGAGTCTGAAAATAAAATACATAAATAATTTTATACTTATGTTAAGAATGAAATAAAATTATTTATATTAACTTCAGCAATTTTATAACGAAAACGTCCTTTCGAGTTTTGAGTGTTGATATGTACACCGGTATTATGGTACATAGTATTTAAGTAGTTGATAAATATTTGGAAATATTGAGGAATCGCAGTTTCAGGGCATCTGTAGCCAGAGCAATGCCGTTAAGATTTGGCGCCCAGGGCAAAATTAAAAATATTACCCCCTATTTTATTAACATATATTATATTATATATTATAAAAAAAATTTTGCCGCCTCTTTAAACCATACGCCCGGGCTCATGCCTCCATGTCTTGCATACAAATAGGCTTTATTTTCTATTTCTATTCTGCTTTTACATTATTTAAATATTATTTGAGAAATTATTGACCACATATATTATTCTATTAAATGTATACTTTCTCCGTTTAAATTGCTGTCTTTTATGTTAATCAACATTCAACATTAGTAATAACGATATTGAAGTTCCTTCTATTAAAATTTAAAAATCAAACCAATATTGCAGTATAATACCGACATATTAAAATTAAAGTCACATGAGTGAAGCAAGAAATAAAAATACCTATATTATCAAATTATTACACTCATATCATGACTTCCTATTATTTTAAATATATTTACGGACATAAATAATCATATAAATGTCAATTTCGGAAAAATAAGTTATTTCGCAGTTACTGAGCCCTTATGGAACAACTATATTATTATAAAATATTAATTGATAAATATGTTTCCAATTATTTCTAGGTTATCTTTTTTTCATAATTCTTTGTCTCTTCAAATCTTAATCCGTGCTTTAAATACTATTATACCCGCTGTGTTGTCTCTGTCTTACTAACGTACATCATAACAAATTTTCGTTCAGTAGAATACATTTTATGACGTTAGCTTTAATATTAGAGTAAATTTACCTATTATCAAATTTAAAGGTAAGAATATTATCTAGACAATGTCATATGATTTTATTGATATTATCATTTTAAAGTGAGTTATGAACATTTTAAAGTTGTTATATTTTACATAGCTGTAACTCACTTTAAAATAATAATATCAATAAAATCATATGACATTGTCTAGATAATATTCTTACCTTTAAATGTGATAATAGGTAAATTTACTCTAATATTAAAGCTAACGTCATAAAATGTATTCTACTGAACGAAAATTTGTTATGATGTACGTTAGTAAGACAGAGACAACACATGCGTGTATGGTGTATGGCGTCCTCTTAAGTACAATATAAATTAATTGATTAAATCTAGGTCACAAGACAGGTATATAAAAACACTAGATAGTAGATAGCAAACTTAGAAATGTTATTGAAGATGATAATATTATAGCCGAAATTATCTAAGATAAATAATATATTATATATAACCTAACCGCACCTACCCATGACAAATAGTACTGATTCCTCCCCCACCACAATCCCTGCATCACCAATTGATTCTTCTACCGCCACCACAAGCCCCTAAAATGCACCTCCATCGACCATCGCCACAATCCCGTTATACCTATTGTACCTCCTCGCCACTACAATCCCCTACAAAGGCCACCGCCGCTGCCGGCCGTCCAAGTCCAACCAACAACAGTGCAGACACAATTTTTAGAAAATTAAAATCTAGCAGGCCAGAGGAGTAAGTAAAAAAAAAGTCATTCAAAATATGTATTTTAAATATTAGCATTTATTTTGTTTATAATATGAATCAATAGTGAATACAAAAAAAGTTATTAAAAATAATTGAATTACGAGTAAATATAAATAATACTATTACTAGTATTATTATAATTGTTTAATGTTAGTTTTAAGGATGTGTGACTACCTACTAATGATAACGCGGCAAACACACTACAAAACACGAAAATAATAAATTCAACGACAGCACGATACTAGAGTCGACTGCAGCTATGGTTAAAAGCAATACGTATGTATATACTATACATGACACTTAGACATTTAAAGATGTTCAATACCAGATAACATTTATTACATCGATAGGATAAACTGGATAAGAGTATAGACGATAAACTTTAAAATTGTATGATGTAATTTAAAAATGTTGTACAAAAACAAGGCTTGCGGGCCGCCAGTTGCCCATCCCTGTAATGTAAGACTAATGGTATACCTTTTACCATAGTCTAAACAATTTTTTTAGTTTTTTTAACAACAATTTTAATACCTATATATTATAATTTTGTTACAAATATCATGAGTCAATAAAACTAACATGTGTAGTTGTGTATTTAGGTATCTAGCTTATTATGGATACCTGTATCAAATAAATGTTGTTTCAAACTACTTGCAGTGGATTACTATTATTGAATAATAACATAAACGTATTTTATATAGTCCTATATTATTGTTAACTGTAATTTTAATACTTACCAATGACTATTACTTATTATTATTTATTAGTATATTACACGGTTATATAGATATATTAGTCGTATATACATAATAGTCATAATACATGTCATATAATTTTTCAAAAAATTATGATAGATAGTAAATATAAACTAATAGGTAACGATTTAATTTATGTGTTGTTCGTATATATTAGTCAGGTCAGGTATTTAATGAATAAATAATAAATATTATATTCAAAACTAGGTATTGTCAGTTAGGGACTACAAAATTGGGTAATGATCGTCATCAGGTATTCTATGAAATTATGATACATATATTTATATATATATACAGGCGCGGATCTAGAAATTAAATAAGGGGGGATGAATACAGTAGTCTTGCTAATCCGGACTAGATGGGACCGGACTCGGAATGACCTTTTTTTAAACTTACAAATAATTAATATTTTTCAAAAAACACCTTATGTATTTATAAATACAATATATATACAAATTCAAAATGTATTTATTTACAATTTTACATTACACATTATTATAGTTATTATTCTGATGTATATGTATTACATATGTATATATATATCAATAAAAATTTATAGAAAATTAAAGAAATTTAAAGTAAGTACGAAATAAAAATTGTCTGGATTAGCAAAACTACTGTAAAAAAAATTACTTCAAGCGCATAGAAGTACAGGCATAGAGTGTAAGTTATGAAATATTTTAAGTAGATACCTAAGGCCTAAGGGAGGTGCTTCTGATGATAGAACCGACGAATCCTCATGCGGTACCTTTATGGTTTATTTTGATTATTATCGAGAATTTATCGTAAATCCGGGAATTCAAATTTCGTCGCGAAAATGCGATAACGGATTCAACATACTATACTAATGTAGTAATGTCCATTTATTTCTCACAAATTGACACAGTCAAAATGTACATGTAATATTAAATACCTAAACAGTAAACACTACACCTTAAGACATGGTATGTATGCTTCAACCCCATAACAAAACTATACATATAAAATGTATCAAATACTATTATTATATTTGTTAGGTTATGAAAAACATAATTTATTTAAAAATATTATTAACGATTAAAAATAATTAAAACCATTTTAAATTATAATATGCTTATATTTATAAAAAATGTAAATATTAAAAATCTATCTGGTCAATGCACAGGAAATATTTTTCTTTATAAAATATATAATAGATGCCTTTGTCCTAAACTGAACCAGAGTCGTAATCGTGGAAATACGGAATATCTTTGTTCCTATATTATGTGGGAAATATTATGTAGAAAACAAATATTGGTGACGTTGGTGTATTGACTGTTGGGCCATTAAACTCGCAAGTAATGACTAAAAAAGTACGGAATCTAATTAAGGAAGCTGCTAGTACCAAGTTATAAAATTTAGAAAACTGCGTGGGCGCTGAACTAGATTTATACCAAACTTGTTACTTCATAAATACTAAATGTTATTGGTATAATTGCGGTATAATTGCAGTTTAGCTCCCCTTTGTTGATACATACGTATTTCAACGAGTTAAGAACGAATTTGCGCAAATGATTATTTTGGAAGTTATACCCGTCTAGGCCAAAATAGCGAAACAATTAACCGTGAATGTAAAAATCGCGAATTGATAATAGCGAAAATAAAAATAGCGAATTTTAACCCTTAGCTACACGCGCCATTTTTTTTTCAATAATTGCACGCGCGGTGTATTTTATACACCAATTTGTTTTACGCAGAAATCAATGTCGTATTGCATATATATTTGACTTTATTTACTAATAAAAGAACAAAATACTACTTAATATTGTTTAACATTTAATTATAAAAAAAAAATGAATAAAAAAAATTTTTGTTATTACTATATTATAATTGATAAAAGCAAAAATATCTTACTCGCGCGGTGTATTTTGTTCACCGATACAAAAATATTTTATACGGAGCTTGTTTGTGTGGCTACAAACATCAAATGACGACTGAAATGGATTAATAACTATTACATATTAGATAAGAAAAGGTTAGATTAGGAGAATAACTGAAAACAAATAAAAACTAAAATAGAACAAGATAAACAAAAATATTGGTGTACAAAATACACCAGCGCGTGTAGTTAAGGGTTAAAATAAGCGATTATGCATAATAGCGAAACTGCAAATTTTTATAATTTCTTTTTCAAATACTATATAAAACATATAAAACTATAACTTAATAAAACTTATTTTTACCAATTTTACCTGTAATTTCTGGCGCAATACATTAATATATACCCAGTACCCACGGACGTATCGGGTTATCGTCAATGTGCTATCTTAGTTACTATTATAACTATTTTAATATTGGAAATATACCGAGATAAGATTGTCAATCGTTTTATATTTGAGCTAAGACAAATTAATACAGTTGTAATTCAGCAGTGCGTCAATGTGAAGCTTGTATATTGTTTAGAAGGAAACCACCCTACCATATGGACATGTATTGACGGAATAAAGAAAATTCAAAATTTAGAAGAATTGAAACGAGAACAGTATAATGCTGGAGAACAACCACGGAAAAAAAAGTACAAGGACTGTGCTTAAAGACTTCATTTGTTAATTAAAAATTATAATACTAATAATAATAATAACTTTGTAAATGGTGATGTAGCTGCTACAATGATATTACATATTTTCCATCATGTCAAGAAATTAAAAAAATTGAAAATCAATCGGTATGCTTTATTGAATTTAAAAATATAATTACAGAACTAATAACAAAATTTAATTCACGATTTAAAGATTTTTATATATTGAAACCTAAATTTGAATTATTTAACAACCCAATGACAGTTGATATCTCAGTACAACCTCCCGATTTTCAAATGGAGTTATGTGATTTACAATCAGACTGTTTTCTTCAATCAAAAGTAAATCTGCCTCCTGAAGAGTTTTGGAAACTGTGTTCACAAGAAAAATTCCCAACATTACGGAATTTTTCTCTTGAAATTTTGTCATTATTTGGCAGTACGTATATTTGTGAATCGGCATTTTCTACAATGAATTTAATAAAGTCAAAATCAAGAAACCGTATTCACGATTCGTCTTTAGAATCGTGCATCAGATTAGCCACCACAGGGTGTTCAATTGAAATTGATAAATTGGCTACTGAAAAACAATGCCAATCATCACATTAATAGTTTATTTTTTTTGTAATGTATTATTGTAATTTTTTAATAATAATTAATTATTTGTGTATTATATAAAATAAAATATAAATAGGTAATAATATAATTTTTTTCATCTGGCGGCCCCCGGTGTTTTTATGAAAGTGTAAATTGGCCCGCCAACTACAAAAGGTTGGACCACCCTGATGTAGCATATAATTAGTCACTAACCTAATTGTTTTTTTAAAAATTATTTTCACTAACTAAATGCCTAATCGTATAATTTCGCTCTTTTTTAAAATTCGTTGATTTTATTTTCGCCATTATTATTTTGCTATTTTGGCCGGATACCGATATACCCCTCCGAAGTTTGTGATTTTACACTATATGCGTATACGCATGCACATAACGCTATACTATTTGCCGCACTCCGCGTCTATAACGAATTATTCAATTTGTTTACATATCATAATGAATTATGAATGATGGTGAAATCATAACACGATCTTGGTGACTGGAGCCGGTAGGTGTAGGAGGTAATCGGAAAAAACAAAACCCTAACAATATTCATTGGAAAAAAAGCCCTGTATTAACTTAATACATTATTCGTTATTTTATTATGATTTACATAATTAAACATAAGTATACAATCATTACATTTATCTATGGAACATTTATTTGACATAATATCTAAACATATAACTGCAATCTGCATTTAACATTGTCATTTGTACCTACATAATTTAAAAAATGTTAAAGGGTAAACATTTAAAATAATTAAAACAAATTAATTAATATTGTTACGCGTAGGAAACCTAAGAAGAATTATGCGAGAGTATTGAATTTATATATAATCACTAAATCACAGAATGTTGAGAATTACGATAATTATGCGTTTTAATTTATATTTGTTTACCTAATATTTTTGGTTAGATAATAACCTATTTACCTTATTTAATAAATAATATAACAATTATTATAAGCTTATAATGTTTATAATTCATTACTACACGAATTTATAAGTATAATTTTTTTTTCTGATATATTTCAATTATGGTTATGGGTTTCTAAAATTGTTTGGCACTGAGCCCAAAAATTATCTTAATCCAGACTTGACTAATTTTGCAAAAAATACTAGTTTTGAAACTTGACGAAAAGTTTTGTCTTGAGGCCCTGATTGACCAAAAAAAATGCGTCATCCCTCCGAGGTTCGCAACAGTTCGTCATCTTGGATTTTAGGTAAAATTTTTCACTTTTTTTACAATATCTCTAAACTATTAACTACGATAAAAATAACTTATATGAAAATTGAATATCGTACAATTTGTGACAAGAAAGGTAGGTATTCTATACATTTTTAGCGTAAGAGTAATAGGTAAGCGACAAAGTCCATCCGCCCGTCATAGAATGTGGGGCCGCGCCATATAATATAATATATCATCGATATATAATTACGTATATATACGTATGCATGTAGTTTGCTTACTCTTATAAATATGTAATTTATATAAACATAAACTAACAAATTAAAAATTATTAATTGATAATTTTGATAATAAATTATGAATAATGATATATTTTGTACTTTTGTTGAACGAAAATAATAATAAATCACCAAAATTCAAAAGTGTCAACTGTACTTATTGCTATGATTCGTTAGCATTTTGTGCAACAAAAAATAAGTTTCTTAGAGTAACTTATACGGCTATATATATTAATATATTCTTAAATCGTGATCGTGGGGTACACGTACTTATATTATAATCGTAAAACAATAATTATTATTATATTTTATATTTACAAGACGCTATACTGGTCGGCTGTTGGTCACACTGGTACGCGACCACTCCGAGTTTCGGCGTCGGTTTCCGCCATTTTAGTTGCAGTTTTCGTACACTATTCTCGTGCCGCCGTTCTTGTTTAACTTGTTCGTTTGTGTCCGTTCTTTTTGTGATCTACACGAATAAAATCTGTTCAAAAAGCTCAATCTTCATCGTATTCATTTTGCAGATTGATATCGTCGTCGTTGTCCCACGAACTACCGTGAGTATTTGCAGCATTCGGTTGCCGCCGACGCCAACTACTTATACAGGGCGCGCGCCGGGTACACGACACACGTTGAGAATCGCTTAATACGGGTACCGTTTGTAGACGATAATAATATAATGTTATATTTGATTAAACAAAATAAACTGGTCAACAACGCGACCGTCGATCTAATTTAAGAAATCTCCCGTAATATTTTATCTCTACGCGCGCCGACGCCGTTCCCCTGACGATCCCCATCCCGCTAGTTTGTAAATATTATACTCGTTGACAACGATTTAATTGCTTATTATACATTTAATTATTATCATAATATCAAAAAGATTTTCCTGCACGCTCCGCCATCATCTGAAGTATTTAATATACAACTGATAGCAGATTCGGATTTTATGTGATTTTATTATATATCGATTTTCAGACACCGAATCGACCGGCACGGCGTCATAGTGTCGTACACTCATACGTGTTGATACACGTGAGAGGTGACTGGCCTACTTACGCCGGGCTTAAGCTTTGCGGCTAATTTTTGGATGACATTAAAATATTTATTGGGGTTGCTATACTGGACTGTACCACACATACTTGTGATTTTTTTTTCGTTCTGTATTATATTAATAGTGGGTAATCTAGAGTGACCGATTTTTTTAGTTTGGTGTGATGAAGTGGGGGGGGGGGGGGATTTTCAATTCAGTCTTATCGACCTGATACATGTTATGATCAACAGATTATTTCATTTAGTGATGCAGGGCCAACATGATCCCCATTAATAGGATTTTGGATAATTTATAAATGTTAGACTAAGATTTCATGTTATAGGTGTTATTAGGATCAATAATTAAAATAACCTAACCTAACAGCTATAACAATAAATTATTGTTGGGTATCGTATTTTATTTACGTTTTTTTTACATATAATTTTTTGATGGAAGACTAATTATTATAATTTGAATAGTTGTATGTTAACATTTTAATGGAGATAGCTTTCATTTATTGAAATTGAAATCTTTATAACTAAAAAAAAGCAGAACACTAAATAGTTTTACTTATATGGGAAAAAAATTGTATTTGAATTGAACACAAACTGGTAAAAACTCAGAAATAGTTTTCTTAAATCACAATTAATAAGGTTATTTAATTTTAATAATTATTATCTCTAAATGATTTGAATTAGACACTTTTAATACCTCTCATTAATCTTAACTTATGTTTAATTGATTGATAGAAAAATGTCTTACAATCGTCGAAGTGGTGGTGGTGGTAATTATGGCGTTGGAAATAACGGCAACTATGGAAGTTCTTATGGACAAAATCCTAGCAATAATTTTAGCGGCTCTGGCAATTATGGAAGTGGAGGAGTTGGTGGTGGAGGCGGCGGCAGTGGAAATTTCAATGGAGGTGGCACTGGTCGTTTCAATAACTTCAATAATTATGGTAGAAGCCCCAAGATGAGTCCTTGGGAGTCTGGTGTTTCTCCAGGAGGTGGAATGATGCCAAATGTTCATCCAAATCAAATGGCTCTAGCTAGTGATTTATTATCTAAGCTATTAGCACCTAATCAGGTAATAAACACATTTTTATCTAATAATTTATAAATAATTTGTATGTTAACTTCGCACAAATAATTAATTAAAAGAACACGTGCATTATTTAAATTCCTATAATTTATTGGTTTATTTACAAATCAAAATATTGAATATTCTAGGGTGGATATGGAAGTAACCAAAATTGGGGTCCAAACCCTGGAATGGTGAGAAGACAGGAATCATTTAAGGTAAAACTAAATTGAATTTCAAAAAAATAGTACTTAAGCTCTTATAGATTCTTAAAATTTTAAATTACAAATTTGAAAAAAAAAATGGATAGGTTTTAAAATATTCCTAATAGTACCTATTAGGGAATTATTTAAGTTAGGTTTTTATACAGTAATTAATCATGTTTATAGTATATCTAAATTTTCTATTATAATTATTTCGATTTGCCAATTATTTATTGCTGAGCGTTTTAGCTAATCTGAGTTTGGCCTGTTGCCGTTGGCAATTTGAATTCTGGAGCTGGCTGATTCGTTTCGCTGGCAATCGAATTATCGAACAAATTTCATAATCTCATCTGAGTTTGTTTTTCATTTGTTGTGCTCTATCGAATCTCTCTGTTCCTGGCACAATAATTGATCGGTTGTTTGATAACCGCCAGAACCAAAACCGGCGCAGGCCTGATAATCGCAATCGTAGACCTCCTCCAAAAAAGGACGATAAGAAAAAGGATTCTAAACCTGAAGCGGATAAAAATGATAAGAGGTAAGGAATCATTTCATAAAATCTATTATTCCGGATTTATATAAAATATATTTATATAATTCTTCGCTGCTATTTTAAAAGGATTTGGCAACCTCTTCAGTTAAATTATTTTATCCGCCCATATATTCCATTGCGTTATTGATATATTAGAAGAAATAGGATTTATTATTTTCTACACTTATAACCCTTATTATTTGTTTCTCTTCTTAATAGATAATTTTGTATTCTTAATAGAAATATTACTTTTATGGATTCAAAAATCTATTTTATAACTTGTATAAATAATTCCTTAAGCATAAAAATATCAAGTAAGTATTTTATTTGTCTGTAAGCTAAAAGTTGGTTTGTATTACCATTTTACTTAATTAAAATACTAATTTTTATAGTTTAAGTTAAATATATTTAGGGGTGGAGTATATATATGATATAAATTTTAATATATACTAAAAAAGTTAGAATTAAGTTTGATATGTTTATATTATTATAAATTATTTATTTTAACTATTTCTAATTCCTAAGATAATTATGTATTATCTCAATAAAATTATTATTTTATTAATATCTTAATTAATAATATTTGTTAGTTTTCTTGAAAGGATAATATTTTATTCATACATTTTTGTGCTTATGTATACTTCTTATTATTTTATGTTTTTATATTTTTAAATTCAATAGAAGCTGTTTAAATAAATAAATAAAATATTGATTTGCGTGATCAATGAACTATTAAATCTATTAAGTACTATGTTATTTAATTATTCAAAATTAAAAATTATGTCTTAATGCTTACAAACGTGAACATCCCATCAGTGGTTGTTATATACTCTCATTATATTCATTATTTTTTATTTTATCTAGGTATTCATTGGTTAATAAATTATTCTAAAATAGTTGAAAATGTAAAATATTGTTTTTATTACATTTTATTTTATAATTTTCTTTATATTTATACATAAATACACATTTTTTAATTCATTTTTTTGAAAAAATCTCATAATTATTATTTATGATTTCAAAGTATTTTAAAAAAACTAGAGAAATTCAAACAACCAAACATTTGTTATATAATACACATTCAACTTTTGATAACTGTGATTAAAGATATCTATTATTTTTATTACGATTGGGTGTTAATATCAAGATCAATTTTAACAATCCATTTGTATTCAAAATATATAATTATTCTATTAATTCATTAAGTATAATATTAGATTTTCTACAAATTTTATTTTTAATTTATTCTTTGCAGTATAATTATAATATGTTTTTCCATTGTAGACTGGTCACCTTAAATGTTATAACCATTGTCTAACATTTAATTTGGTATCTTTAGTATGTTGCTTAATATTTCTATTTTCTTTTAATAACACATTTACTGCATATAGGAAATATCCAAATTAAGAAGTATTTACTTATTGTACGATTATTTATACAGTACTGCAGGAATTTTATCATTTAAGGAATTAATACCTGTTATTTATTTAAAGATGTTATCAAATTCTTATTTTTTCACCCAAGTACATTGTATTTTATTTTTAAAACACAAAATGTTATGATATAAGTTTGATATTTAATTATACGTCATATAACACAATCCAATATTGTTGTATAATATTATATCCTTTTTCTTTTTTGAAACAAACTAATATTTTGAGAATTTATGATTGATATTATTTTTATGGAATAAATAATCATATTCAAACTGAACTGCCATTCAATTTTACTATTTTTTTGCTTTAATAATATTTATTAGGGTTTTATTTTAACTTTAAAATAATTTTATTTTTATTTTTCTCGAGGAGCCTAATTTGTATGTTTTGTATTAATATATTATTGATTCATTTTATTAACTTATACTTTTTCTATTTTATTTTTATACAGTTCTACTAATGAAACAAATGGTGTCAAGAAAGAAACAACAGACCAAGTAAATACATTTTTCATTTTAACCAATATATAATGTAATTAATTAATTTTTTATCTACAACTTAGGAACATGTGGATTATGATGGTATTCCAACAGCTGTATTATTTTGTCATGTTTGTCAAAAACATATGTGGGACGGAGCTGTAAGTTATAGTTTAATGTATACTGAGACACAATTAAATAAAAAAATTATTATTTTAGTCTTTTGAGAAACACGTACGCGGTCGTCCTCATGAATTGATGATGACATACTTGGATGAAGGGTACAAAATGCAAGTAGAGTTAATGCGCCACCAGATAAAAGCAGCTGAAAATCAAAGAGAAATTGATTTAGAGCGTATGCAAGCTCAAAATAAGGGAAAAGCAAAACCATTGTTCCGTAATTACTGTCCTATGTGCAATATTAATTTCTATGGGCCTTTGACTGGACATCGTAAAAGTGATCGTCATCGCGTAAGTATCTAAATAAATGAATATCAAAGTACTCTTCGTAAATTTAATTATATATTTTGGCATAATATATAAGTCTGATGATTTCAGCAACTTGATATTGATTTACATAGTTATTATTATAGTTTATTCTAAAATAGCCTAACCAATTAATTTATTTTGTACCTAATAAATTGTTGTAACTTCTGAATGTGTACATCAAAATAAAAATGTGTTCATCAATATGATACTAGATTAATAACTATAATAAAATCAATATCTTATTTAAAACTTATTAATATCTATATTTAATATGTGTATTTTCGTATTTTGTGTTCAAACTAAAATTATTTTATTGTTTTAGAAATTGAAACAATTTCTTCATCCAGAATGCAAAATGTGTGATACGTTATTCCATACTCGTTTAGAATGGGATGATCACAAATTATCTTCTGATCATTTACGTAAAGTTGGTGAACAACGCCGTCAATTTAATCCGGACCTTAAAGACGATGAATTTGAATTGCTTGATGTGATTGTGATTGAAGACGATATACCTTCAGAAGAAATACCTGTTGCATCAAAATTAGATATGCTTGATGATCAAGATATGAAAGATGACGATGATGATGATGATGAAGAAGAACAAGAGGAAATTACAAAGGAATCTGATGACAATAAAGATAATGAGGTAGTTGCTTGTACCAATGTTGATAAGGAAAAAGAAGAAAATGATATTCCCAAAGAAGAGAACGATACTTCCAACACAGAGAATGATACTTCCATGATAGAGATTGATAATTCCAAAGAAGAAAATGATATTAATAAGGAACAGAATGATAATGCTAAAGAAGATGCAGTAGTTATTAAAAAGGAAAAAGATGAAAAATATAATCCTGCTAATGTTGTTGGTCGTGAACTTGTAGTTAAGACGGGAGGATATGTATGTCGTATTTGTTCAATGTTTATGAAGAATGATGAAGAAGCAGATTTACATTGTCAAACTGCTTCACATTATATTAACTTCACTACTATCACAAAGTTACATGTGAGTATAATTTATTTCGCAAAATTAATAATAAAATACTGTATGGGTATTTACAGTGTAAAATATTTTTAATAAAATTAAACCAATGTCTTTGTTTTTTGTTTTGTTTATTCTTAGGCTAAAATCAATAACCGAAAGCGCAAAATGAAAGATGATAAGAAAGATGATGATGACAATGATGTAAACACAGAAGAAACTGAAACCGAATCACCTGAGAAAAAAGCTCGTTTGGATGAAACTGAAGAAGATAAACCCGTAGTTGAGCAAAATGGCATAGTTGAGCCAGAATCTGAACCTATGGATGATGAAAATATGCAAGAGATTAAATCTAATGAAATTTGTAATGATGAGTCGAAAGCAATCAATTCTGAAGATTCAGTAGTTCCAGATCCAGTTCCTGTAATTGCAGATACTGTAGTTGCAGATACTGTTGTTGAAACAAAAGAAGTTGTTGCTGAACCAGAATCTGAACCAGTAAAAGAATCTCCAGCTCCGGCTATCAAAACTACTCCAACACGTGGTAGAGGTGGAGGTCGTGGTCGAGGAGTAGCAAGAAGGGGTCGATCGAGTCGCTAAAGTCACATTTAAATAAATAATAATAAAAAAAAAAAATAAATGGAGGATATACAACTTTAGAATAAGTAATTGAGTACCCAATAATTTGTAATTTTTAATGTTTTTTGTTTTTAAATACTCTTCATTAATGTGTATTCAAAATATCATTTGACTTTAAATAAAAAATAATCATTTAAATTATAAACAGTATACTTAAATATTTTGAATCGTGTTCAGTATAGTATATCTCTTGCAATTGCATTTTTATTTAAAATATTTGTGACTTTTTTAATCATGGAGTGAAATTCATATTTATCTTATGTGTATAATTTGGTTTTAGAAATTATATATTTCTAGTTTTTTTTTAGAATTTTTTTTTTGTGATAACATTTTATTTTACAAAGAAAAAGTTAACTAAAAAAACTTTAATTTCTTTATGACATTTTTTATTTGTTAAAATTTAAAAATAGTTTAAAAAAAATAGCTGAATTAGTGTAATCACTTATGTAATAAATTATATGCATAAATTGAATATTTCAATGGTATTTTGCTAAGTAAAATTGGTTTTTAAAACATAATATAGTTAATAATTAAATTTAATATTATATAATCTAATTTTTAGTTTTAGTTAAAAATTTAGGAACCTTCAAAATAATTGAATATATCTCTTATGTTTGTATAACTTGCATTAAAAAAGAAAAACTGTAGATCATACAACATAATGTAATTTATATAACTTTATTTTTTATGTTCCAACAAATTAATCATAACACATCAGGTGCATGTATTCAACATCATTTATGTTAAACAAGTGTACTTAACATGTTAGCGTAATCCATAAATAATTGTATATGAAATTTGTATTTTTAACCTAATATTATCATACTCTTAACTACATTCGTATATTTCTCGCTACAATATTTGCCAATTTTATTGTTTTTAAGCGAATTGTACTTTTATACTGCATATATATATTTATATACAATTAATAATAAATTATATCTAATACCTCACATCTGCATGGTTTTACTCTATTTTTGTTCAAACATGAAATATCATAATACGACTATACCATATAATTGTGGGATACTAATAAGACATTCCAAGAAGGTGATGATTTTTAATTAAGTCAGTGGAAAGGAATGAGTAATACATGGTTATACACAAAATGTCTCATATGACAAGTGAGGAGATTAAATATAATTATATATATATAATGGAAGTTAGTAGTAGAATGAACTAATGAAGAAAGTGATGAAATTCAATACATTATCAGGTAATCATGTCTTTCATTATAATCTTAAATAGCATGTTGATATTGAAGTTTTTCAATAATTCAGTGACTATAAACTCACTTGGTATACATTGTAATATTTTTCTGTTGTGCATTTATCAATTGTGCATTCATATATATGTGTTATACGTAGGGTATATATAAATACCTATTTCATACTAGCCATTTTGTTATTAGCTAAGTACCTACTGTGTAAATAATAAAATTGAACTATTTGACCAATTTGTTATTATCACTATGAATATAGTATACAAAATACAACAATGTTGTACCTATACTACGTAATACATTAAGAATGCCAGGTGATTTTTTTTGACTTGAAGTAGTACATATAACATATATTTTTCATTTCATTTTTGAAGAATACATAAAAATGTAAATACTTCATACAAATAGTTTTTGGGTTATAACTTAAGTTTAGGTAAGTGGGGTGGTACAGCTAGTACAGGTACCTTGAAAAATGTAGGTAGGTTTACTGTTTACTACTTCATCACCTAATACTACATTGAGTACCTTTTTATCCATATTCTATGTGCTTGTTTAATCAGTTTAGTCTACCAACTACCGTATATCTTAGATTTTTGCAAATTCCAATATGTACACACCACATAAAAATCAATGATGGGACCAATGTAATTAATAACCTAAATTTGTTACTTGTAACTAAAAAGGAGTAAATAGTCTCACACTCCAACTAAGGGATTAACACACAAGAATTTAAATATTTTGCAGTTTTGTTTTATTCTTAAAAGCTTAATAAAATTATATATAAAAAAAAAATCATACAAACGAATAATAGTAGTAAAAGTATAAAATAACATAATGACATAGGTAATCATTACAGTTGACAAAAAATAATAGAACCATAAGAGAAATAAAAAGGTTGAAAAATGTATTAAATGATGCATATCTTCAGATGCAAAATATTTCTTTACAGCAGTCATTAGCTAATTCTGGTATAAATGTTATGCAGTGTGAACTAGTTAAAGACATTTTTGCTGCAGCCAAAACAAAAAATTCCAAAGGACGCAGGTACAGCGAAAATTGGATGATGTGTCTGTTGTTCCAAATAAGGTAAATAATTGTGTATCATTTACCAATTTAAAAAATAATATTAATGATATATTTTACCATAAATTGTTTTAAATAATGTACCTAGATCACCAAGTGGATACAAATTTTTGAGAGAACAAAATATAATACCACTTCCATGTGTGAAAACTATAAGAAAACACTTACTGGCATTAAAAATTGGTTGAAGCTTCGATATTAATTTTTTCAAATTATTTAAAAAGCAATTTTCTGAGAAAACAGAATACCAAAAAAAAGGGTATACTTGTTTTAGATTAATTTTTTTTAAGACAAAGTATAGCTGTAAATAGTAAAATCCTTACATATTCTGGCCTTGAAGATTTTGGAGATGAAATTTAAAAAAATGGTAAAGACACTGGTAAAGCCGATCATGAACTTGTGCTGACATGGCAAAACTTAGCAGAACATTGATACATAAATTTATTTTTAAATGAAGTTAATTCACTTTTAAAGGTTTATTGATAAAACATCATTTTGAACTTAGCAATTTTTCAAAAATGAAGGTTAAGTATGCTACTCAGGTAAAATAATTTATATCTGTAACTATTAAACTATGGTCAATGTTTATAATTTATAATGTATTGGAAAATGTTAATATCAAATAAAAACTTTATTTATAGTTGTTTAGTTCTTCTGTAGTAGTAGGAATGAAGTTTTTATAGGAAAAAGAGGTTAAAAGCTCTTCAAGATTCTTAAGAAAGTGAATTATTTGCTATTAGGTACTCTAAATTATATGTTTGATGTCCTAAATCGCCGATTTCCTGCTGAAGGCGTTAGAAAAAATATCAAAGATTTGCAGGTTTTTTTATGTATTGCATCATACACAGCCTGTGAATTTATGTTGAATGCAAAATATTACATTTATAATTATTTAGTAGATTTATTTTTATTAAATGTTATAGCTAAATCATTATTTTTTGTTTCAAAAAAGGTACTAATCGTAGTGGTAAAGTACTTTGTTGTAGTATTTCACTCAGCAATGGCGTAGCTACGAATTTTAGTTGGGGGGAGGGATTCAAAATTGTTCATAATAATCATGGATTATAAAAATTCAAATACACAAGTATATAGGTAGTAATTAGTAATTAATTTCAGTATATGAAAATAATGAAATAAATGATTCAATATAGAACTTAATATTATACAACTTCTTATATTTATTTAAAAAAAAAAGTATTATTTTTATATAAATTCTAAAATATACTGTGGTAAATTGTTTTACAAACTTACAAATTTACTCTTAACAATAATAATTATATATATATCAATTCAACAACCTTATCAATCAAAAAAATATTTTTTTCAATATACAGTTTTTTAAATTACCAATTTTGTTTAAAAGTTAATTTTCAGGGTAGGTAGGGGGGCAATCGCCCCTTTGCCACCCCTAGTAACTACACCACAGAGTATTTGAATAGTTGTGTTAGTATCAAACAGTTTTAAATTGTATTTTGTTTAATAGGTTTTACATATTTTAGTTGTGGGGTTAACTGTAAATTAATAATGTTTTATACATAAAATTCTAAAATAAATAAAAAAACAATTTACTTTTCCATAGACTTTAAAGATGTCATTAACACAAATTGTATTTTTAAATTATTTTCTTATATTTTAGAATTTTTTTTTTTTCTACAGCTGTATAGAATATTATTAGTATATTCATTAATAAAGTCTTCAAAAACTGGAAATTGTTCAATATCATCTGGTAAACTGTTTTACATTTATTAGTAATAGATAAAAAAATAGATTTGGTATATAATATTGTTATTTAAAATTTAATTATTTTATTATTTTATTAATTTTTATAGAAAATACTCCAGTGAATACATTATCTGATTTGAAAGAAATAGTTAAAGACCCAGAAAATTTACCAGAAAGAGTGAGGAAAATTAATGTATTAAAAGAGAAAATTGATAATATTTTAGAAGACGGTCATTATGATTGTGATGATATTTTTCTCGATCGTGATTCATGATTATGCTGATTCAACATCTTTTGAATGTATCGTTTATTGTTTAGCAGGGTTAGTATTTCACTTATATAGACCTATAGTTCTATGTAAATGATAAAATATAAAATTAATATATTTCTTAACTTTTCCTTAGGTATATAAAAAGATGTTTAATAAAGCGTTTCAAATGTGAATTATGCATGAAAAATTTAAAAGATTATAATAATATTTCTAGGAAAAGAAGCAAGTTTGGTCAACTTAAAATCTCGTGGATTTTTAACAAAGCCAGATCAAAATTTATTTAATATTTTAAAATTGTTAGAATCTTGTTTTATTATAAGCAAGCAAGTTCCCAAAATGTATTTGAGGATACATTTGAAGTTTTTTAAAATAAATAATTTAAATTTAAAAATGTCCATGTTCCGATCATAAATCTCGTGTTATGAGTTATCTATTCACTTATTATACATATATCAATAAGAATGCGTTAGTACACATATAAAATAAATCAGGAAAATAAAAAAATAATAGATCAAAAAAAAAGTTATCAAAATTAACCAATGATTAAATGAATTATACTTATTTTTAGGCCTTATACAGTTATACCTATACAAGGTAAACAAAATTATTTTTTTAATCTTTATACGTATCTAGGTACATAATACTTATGCCACAAATAAAATTATTTATTTTTATTATTTTCTAATTTACGTGTTTTATTTTAATATATTGTCACTCTTACTAACTACTTGTATCTATCGTGGAATATTATTAATTATTATATTGTACATTTGTACCTAATCATATTAGCGACCAACAACAGACGTAGGTACCTATTTAATAGTTAATATTATTCCTTGACTTGTGGTAAAATTATACTAAATATAGTATATACTATAGGTACCAGTGACGGCTTGAGTTTTCAAAACTCAAAGAGCAAGTTTCAAAACAACCCACCCATCCCCCACCAACTATATTTATTAAGAGCAATGTAATATTTTTAGGTTCTTCTTTAGTTAAATTTTTCATTAACTTTTACATGTTATGATATAGATCAATTATTTTTTACTTTAATGATCAATCTTTTGTTATGAATTATTACCTGTTTAACTTAAAACATTTTTTTCCCCCATTTTCGGGGCAGGAGCAGTCGTTCTTATAGTATTCATATAACAAGCCGCCCCTGATAGGTACTACTATTCACTACTGTTTTAATATTATTCATAAGATTATGATCCTCAGAATTCTGAGGCTAATATTAAGATTAAGGTGTCGTGTGTATATATTATAAATGTATAGTATTTGGTATTTAGTTATTACTTATTGCTGCTAGCAATATAGGTGGAAATCGGGGGCATTAGGGGACTAACCCCCTTTGCCAGAAGTTTAATGTAAGGTCTTAGCCCTCCTAACCCTCAAAATTATAATGTGCTAAATATACAATAATTGTTATAATTTAGTTTTTACGCTTATGGCTAGCAATGTATGCACTACCTACCTATAGCGTAAGAATAGGATAAATTCAAAAATACTATATAAAATAGATATTATAGATTGTGGCTCTAAAATTTCACACGAGGAGCGCTCATTCGTAGTTCTATCATAGAGTAATATTACTATAGTATTACTCTATGAGTTCTACATGCTTATGATAATGCCTTATGAGAGAGTCCATTTATTTTATAAAGGTAGTTGTGCAAGTGCAACCAGTGTATATCTTAAACCGTGGCCTGTCATGTATATCTTGTTTCTTGTTAGTAAGTTGTTATAATCATTGACTAACATGTCTATGATTATAATCATCCAATACGTACTTGTATATATCTTGAACCATTTTATCGGGTTGCTGCGTGATAAATTCGGTAAGCTTTTCGATGGATTTCGATTGATTGCGTACCGTTGACGCGGACGTTGATTGCATCGGTTTCTGTGATAATTCCAAAATTGTATGTAAAAACTTGGCATCCAGTTCGATCATGCCGACCATTTTACCAAACTCTCGAAAAACTTCCACAGTGTTGAATTTGTCCATGTTCGGAGTGTCAACCAAATTGATATTATTGGCGCTCATTTTCAACGTTACGCCCGTTGTTCTCTCTGCCTCGGTTCTCAGATATCCCTTACAGTCTATAAAGTCCTGTTTGGCGTTATTCGTAACAAACCACAATTGAACACTGTCGCCGCGTACTACGTTTGTTTTGACGTTGATGGCGTGCAACATGCCTTTCAGTTTGCGCCGAAAACCATGATATTGGTAATTGCAGGTAGCATCACTGGACCACGTCACAACCAACATTTCCAATCTCTCTAAACCCGACTTCGATTTATATATATCTTGTATGCTATTATGTTTTTCATCTACAGCGTTCCGTTTTAACTTGGTTTTACGTAAATTTTCATTAGTCAACCTCAAATTTTCCAGTTCTTCAGTCAGCTCGATGACACGATTTTCGTGTTCGGTGCTTCTTAAAAAATATGTGTGTTTTTCTTCATCCAATTCCGCGTTTTCGATTCGATGCTTCTCGATTTCACGGTTTTTCTGATCGAGTTGTTTGCGTAATTGTGATGTTTGTCTCTCGCAGTGTTCCAATTGTTGACGCAATTCAAGTTCACGTTTTTGTATATCATTATCTTCTTGTTTATTTTTCGACAATTGTTCACGTAACTCCTGGTTGTGGCGTTCCTGTCGTTCCTTCTCCTTCACAAGCTCCTTCAACGCGTACTGTGCCTTTTTTAGTTGCAACTGGTATTTCTGTTCCGCAAGTTTGAAACTTACTTCCGATGATTCATGCTGATGTGACCTAGCTTCAGCGTACGGTGTATTATTTGATACATCCATCGAACACGTGGAGTCGTCGATATTCCAGAAAATCCCAGATCGCATTGGCGCAGAACATGGTGGCTCTACAAAATTCGACGACGAATCTTGTTTGTTGGCCGGTGACGTGGTGTCGGGTTCTTTCGCCCTCGATGTCTGCGTGTCATTGACAAATTCAGTGCCCAATATTGTGGTAGTGTCTTCGGTACTACCAGCAATCATTTGCGCGTTCATCGATTCCTTTTCGTACACAATCCGTTCGTCTAACACAATTGTAAATTCGAACAAGTGGGACGATTAATGAATCTACAGTGAAACAAAAGCGAATGAGCTGGCGGTAAATCCCTGACCTATATAATATACCCGTAACCACGCCCACTATCCCCAAAGCAGGGCTACAGTAAACGCGCAACAGTCTCGGGATTTCGGGAGCCCGGGAGCGGTACATTATTATTTTACGGACCGCCGTTTGGAGCGTTTCGTATCAATGCTGTCACTTACGAAATTTGAACACGATATACGCGCGCCATACAAACTAAATATTATGTATAATAAATTAACTAAAAAACCTCTTTTACAACATAGTTCTTTTATTGCATCATTACTTTAGATATGACGTACAAAATAATAAATATATGTTATAAATATATATATAAATATTAAATATACACATAAATGTATTTTATTTTACAATTTGTTAAGTTTTCAATTTGCGATAACACTAATAACAGTGTACATTTTTAATAATATAATTGATTGAAATACAACATTTAGATTAAAGACAATTTTTATAATTGATAATTTAAATTAATATTAGTATTCACAGATAATGGATAACTAACGTATAATATTATAATATATATTTTTTTTAATGAAATGTCATATAATGTACTATGTACATATTATATATTATGTAAAAAGGTCATAATTACGTGTAAAATAATGAAACAAAATAATATAATGTATAACAATTTCATAATAATAATAGCTTATTGCCGTCATCAATACAAAAAATATAAATATACGTTACAGACATAATTACAATATAATTTATATTCACAAAATAATTAAACAAATTAATATATTAATCAATACATTTGATACAAAGATTTTTATCACTTAAATTTTAAATGATTATTTTTTCATTCTTTTACTTTAAACCATTTCGACATTTCGTGCTGTAAATTTGGATAAATATTTATTTTATTTTTTTGACATTGAAAGTTTTTTATTTCTAACGATGAGTCTTCATTAAACTCTTTATTTTTTAAATAGTTATTTTTATTAGACCTAAGTATTAAATTATGAGTTATGCTGGAAAAAAAAACCCGCTAAAAATTCGTACTCCACCCAAAAGTTTTATCATAGGCGTAAATTGGGGAGGACTTAGCCCATCTACATTTTTTTAAAGTTTTTCAAGGAATTTAAGGTTACTTATTAGAGAAAATTATACAATGTAAAACGTAATTTCTAATCAGGTTATCCGATAGGCTTGTGTTATGTTAACATTTAAGCTTCATGTATGAATTTTGTATTGTAAATTTCTAATAAAATTAAAACGATTGAGCTATACGTTAATATTTTATAACGACAACGATAAAAAGTTATGTATTATATGCCGTTATATAAAATAATTTTGAAGTTTTTATGTAATTTTAATATAATAAATGTTACAATAAAATTGTAATCTTTATAAGTAGGGGGTGCGGCCGTTCGGGGGGCGAAGCTCTCCGATGGCCTGTTTTATGTTTATAATTTTAGCTCCCCCTTCTAGCATAGCAAATTTACGCCTATAAGTTTTATACAAAAAAGAGTAATATTAATACCCGACAAAATTAAATCCACCTGAACATACATGTTCTTTGAATTGGAAAAAGGATGCTACAGCCTACAAGTATTGAAGTATGGAAGCTGATGGTGTTGCTGATGGATTTAAACAGTTTAGAAATAATGCATGGTTTAAAATACAATAAACTAATAGCTTACCTACTCTAAGTTTTTAAATCGTGCTTATTTGTATATAATTTTAGTTAATTACGTATTTTAATATAATAAAAAAATGTCTAGGAGATGGAGACTCAATCGTTACAAAAAGATTAGCTGAAATAATGCCTTATGGACCTAGACTACCCGTAATAATAGAATGTCGCAACCATTTATTGCGAAATTATGGAACAAAATTAGTAGCTATGACATACCAATTACCAGGTATCCGATAAGACAATTGAATATCGTAATAGCTGACAAGGTCAAACAGATTACCAAAAATCAGTAGTCAATTTAATTATTAAAATTATTTTTTTGATAAGATTATAAATTAACACAATTATAGTATTATAATATTATTTAAGAATTACGACAAGATATAGGTAAATAACAGTTTTCGACACATTTTGAGAGCCTATAAATATGATCGAAGATGCCGAAAGATCATGGCTTGTGAGCGATAGCCGATAGGTATATCCTAATTAATATCTCGTTTAGTAGCAAATGTTGATAGTTTACTGATGAATGTTGACAACAATGTATGTGAACAATTTAATAGTGTAATTAATAAATATTTAGCGGGTAAACGAATAAATTATTCCCAAAGACATTCATATAATGCTCGAGTTGAAGCTGCGGTTATATCATGCAACTCAGGTGGAAAGTTTCTCCGGTTAATGCATAAAAATATGGTCGATGAAATAAGTCCAGACTCCAGGTGAATAATATGGAATTTATTATTATTCTAAAAAAAAAATGATATACCTAATATTTAAATAACATAATGATTAGAGCCCAGAACTCGATGCATTTGCATTTTTTTTGTAATGTTCACATTTGAGGCTCATCATTACAGAAATTTGATTCATGAAGTATATAATTTAATGAATAATGGTACAATTTTTATTTTGAATTTTTTGCATTATTAGGGAATTTTATGCTTTATGGTCATGTTTTTAATATTTTTGTTGCATTTTATTTATTTTTGTACTTTTTTTTTACATAAATTTGCATTTTTCTTGTTGAAAGTTACATTTTATTGTAACACATTCAGTTTCCATTAGTTTGTCGATTATCTTTATCGTTAGTTGTCGCGATCTACGATTATTTAATAAACTCTAGGCAGATACTAATATACTATTTTAGGCCCGGTGCACACGTATGTTATAATTAAATATTATTACGATTTATGATAAATGAATTGTATAAAACGTACATTTTGTACAACGTAAATATTTAAAAATATCAAGTCATTTATTGATGTTTATAAGTCATTTTAATATTTTTTTTTTGTGCATAACATATAAGTAGGTACTCACTTTATTATTAATCGAAAAAAGCATGATTTTAACCATCAAGATCCCTTAGGCGATGGAAAGGGGAGGTGGAATTGCCACCAAGGAGACTCCCCTTGCAATATAATAAAAAAATATATACCTTTTTATTTTTACAAGCTTGTAAATGTCGATTCCAATTAATTGGATTTAGACCTCTTCTATCTTTACGATAAAACCCACAAACGCGTGAGTCCATAATAAAGTTTTATAGTTAAAATTAAAAACAATTTTAAAATATGATTATATTTATTTATGCCTTGCTTGAAACAATACAAAATAATATGATCGAAAAATTATTCTATTTTTTTTTACACAAGCACTTAGTTCACTAATACACTACGCTGCTGTCTTTTGGCATATTAATCAAAAATTAACCCATAAAACAAATAATTGAAAAATAAATAATAGTAATTATTTATATTTTATATTATATTATATGTGAATTGTGATCGTTGACAGCATTAGTACGATAATAGTACGTAGAAAAATCTACAGCAGCCTCTGGCTAGCGAGTTGTGGTATTATTAGGGTTCTAAAATTTCATGAAATTTATTTTTTTGAAATATTTCACGAAAGGTTTATCAAATATTTCATTTTTAGTAAAAATAAAAAAATATAAAAGATTAGATTTATAAAATATTTATAGCTTATAATAGTTATAATTATAACTAGAACTCGGATTTATAAGTATTTCTGAAACCAAAATATGTATTTTACTAATATGATTTATTTATTAATATTTAATCATATAATATATCCATGAGTTTCTAATGAAACAAATTATATTTTAAATAGTAAAATTATTTAAAAAAAGGTGTTAAAAATTATAAAGTATAAATAAAAAAATAAAAAAAAAATAAAAATATTAATTATCTTCATTACAATTTATGATAACATGCATTTTTAAATTTTCAAATTAAAAAGAACATAATAATTATTGGCATTTAACCAAGTTCTTCATCTGCCATATGGTTAAAATTGGTTGTGGAGGGAGGCTTAAATCCTGGTAGATACATATTTTTAAGTAACCAAATGCACTATTACCTATAGTTATCCTTATCTATATTATTTAACACAGCGGTTTCCTAACAGGGGGGGGGATTTAGTCTGCTTGAGGGGAATATAGTGATGAATTAATGGAATTATCTTTTTATATTCAATAATTTTTTCTTATACTTAATATTATTACTTAGTAAGTTGATTTATAATAAATTTTTAAAATGATGAAAATAATAAAAGTAAATAGTTGTATATTGTATAATATATATAGTTATTTTGTACTGCTCACAAAAACAAAATTCGCCTAAACTCTAATTTAAGGAGGGGGGAATGAGATTTTAGTAAATTTACAAAGGTAGAATGGTAAAATGAAAAAGGTTGGAAACTACTGATTTAACCTTTATACATATAGTTTTGCTATTGCCTATTTGAATTAAAATAAAATACAAATATAAAATTTGTAAATTTATAATACAGTATAATTTAGAAATTATGACCTATAGCCTACATGGCTATTATGTATATTCATATGTAGTATTTAAAAATTGTATGATTATATTATGTAGGTAACTTAAAAGTAGAATTATTTTTCAAATGTAAAATAATTTACGAGTCGCATTTGGAACAGTTTCATAATTGGAATAATTACAAATACTTTTTGTAACATTTTTCAATTTTTGTTACCTTCTTAACATGTAACTTGTCGAAAACATTTATGAATGAAGTGCTTATTTTTCCCCATGTTTAGTTATGGCTATAAGAACTTAAAATACATAAAAACAAAGCTTCATAAAATATTATAATTTAATGGTATGAAATTAGTGTAACCATTTAGTGTTTACTTCATGAAACTTTAATCTGTATACACTTACACTTCATAAAATAAGTTTATCTAAAATACTGATGAACAATATTATTTTCAAATCATAATACTCAAATTTACTTAACATCCACCCACCCATTAAAACAAGGGGGCGTTGCCCCCTCGATACACGTGTTCGTTGTCACTGGACCAATGTAATTATTAATCTAAATTTGTCACATGTTACTAAAAAAGGAGTAAATAGTCTCAAACTCCCAACTAAGGGATTAACACACAAGAATTTAAATATTTTGCAGTTTTGTTTTATTCTTAAAGGCTTAATAAAATTATATATAAAAAAAAAATCATACAAACGAGATTCTTCCCATTATACTTGAATGATAGTAGTAAAAGTATAAAATAAATTATAAAAAAAAATTCAATATTAATAATATATAGTTATTATATATATATATGTGTGTGTGTAAATATACACATATATATAATTATAAGTGAGTAGTTTATTTTTAGAACATGAATATGCTATGAGAATTATATATTATTACTAGTTAGGTTAGCGTTTCGATACTTGCCGAAAAGCCAAAAGGGGGAGAGGAAGAAAGTATGAAATATGTATCGATTTCAAACATACACAAAAAGGTGTTAACAGTAGAATTTCGTTCTTGTTCGTTTTTTTACTTAAATAATAAATTAATTTATACACTTAAAAACATAAAATATATATAATAATATGTATAAAATTATATAAATGGTAGAAAAATTTACATCATACAGAGAGGATATTGTCACCGAAATAGGAAATATTGGATTTTCAACGTTTTCATTAATTAAAAAAATAATAATAAAATGTTATATAATATGTATAGCTAAGCGGAATTTTATCGAGGTCCTATTTGTCTGGTCCCCATTTAAATTAAAGCGTAGGCCCAAACAAACAAACAAGTCTTAACACATAAATAAAATGGATAATTAATTATAATTAATATACTTAAGAGTTATGCATTAGGTTAATACCTGAGCTTCAGAGTTGTCTCCCAGTAATAAATTGTATTTTTTTTTTTTTTTTTATAAAGAATTTTTATAGTATTAATAATTAAATGGAGTCAATTTTATGAAACATATTTGCTCGACAACACAAATACGTATAAATTATTGTTGCCGAGCACAAAAAATCAGTTCATAAAAAAAATTGGATTGTGGGTATTAATTATATGTTTTCATATAACATTTATGTAACTTATTAATACATCATGTATGATTTTTTTCATTTTAAGTCAATAGTATAATGATGGGTCGAAAGTGTTGGTGAAATCGCTTAATTTAAAATGATGGTGATGAGTCTGCTTTATTGTAACCAGTGCAAATATCGCTCATTTGTCTTCTGGTTCTTTCTCTCCTTCTTTTTTTCCATCACCCTACAAAACATTTTTAATTAGAAATTATATTTTATGAGTATATTTAAGTATTACAGTTATATCTACAAATGAGTGTAAACTAACTTCACTCACTTTTTCATCAGACGTTTCTTTAGCTTCCTTTTCAGTATTTTTGTTTTCTGCAGCCTTCTTGTCTCCATCTTCTTTAGGCTTTTCTTCAACTGGTGGTGGTTTTGGCAAGTGGCTGTTTAAGTCTAGGTTCTTACACATGTCTTCCCAATCAGGGAAACACCGTTCCTTAATGCGGTTTGTGTGTTCTACTAAATTTCCGAAATTATCCACTAAATAGTCTCGTAATTGACATTCAACATCTTTGTCTAAAAAGAACAATTGTGCCAAGTTTGCAAAAGCCACTACGTCCAGCTGAAATAACATTGAATTTATTGTTATAAAACTGCAATGATAATAGTTTTGATTTATAAATTATTGTATTGATAAAAAAATTTACAGTTGAAGGTTCATTTCCAAAGAAATACAGTTTGTCGCCTAAAACATCAGATAAAACTTTAAGATCGTTTTGTCCAAATTCCAAAATCTCTTCAGGCTTATGAACTCCAATTCCTTGAGCTTTAACTTTTTTTAATCCCTGTAACAAGAAAACAATTTCATCCAATATTTACATAATGTATGTAGATAAATATTTTTCATTATAGTACACTGACCTTTCGACTATAACTGTGCTTGAACAAGAAATTGAGAACTCCATTTGGAACCCATGTACCAAGCGCATGTTGCAAATTCACTTTGTATCCTTTGATAACATTTTCTGGAGTTTTTGTCTTCCACCATGTTATAACCCTAAAACCATTAAATTTTAGTAAATTTCAAATTAAAATATCTAAAAATGTAATGATAACATACCAAACGAGTTTATTCTCAATCATCGATATCATAGCGTGTGATATGTTACGTTGATCTTGGCTCAATGCAGCATCAATGTCTTTGCCAAATTTCTGACTAAGCTCTTTAATAATTAGAGTACTATCAGCAATTTCTTCACCATTCAATTCAATAAATGGTAATTGTCCTTTTTTGGAACGATGTTTCATTTTGTGGTCGACATTCTAAACACAAAAAAAATTTGATTTTTGATTTTTAATATCAATACATAAATCACAAATCTGTAATACCAGTAAAATAATAACCTAATATTTATATTTTACAAGAGGAAATAATAATGATATGATAATCATTATGATAGAGATTAGTTAAGAAAACATCAGTTAAGAAGTCTAAGGTCCGAGTTTTCTAGGTTTATAAATTAAAGTCAAAAAAGGAACCACCGTTTAATCCCAGTGGACATTGAGGAAATAGTAAACAAGTTAAAGAAAAATAAGGTACAAACACATGCAAAATACATAACACTGATATTAAAAAATCAACATCACAAGGTATAAACAAACACCAACGGTCGTGGTAGCGTTGAAAGTGACACATTTAGTAGCAATATTATGAATTCGAAATGATTATTCGATTCGCTTTCGCCAGCAGTTTTTTTTTTAATGTTATTTTATATTTTATTATCAAAAATTAGAAATGTCATTCATAAATAATAAAATCATTTTAAATTACAGTAATATATAAGTTTATTCGGGGAGAAGAAGTATTAAGTCAATAACCTCGCAACCTCTCCGGTTGTATAAACGGTACTGGTTTTCGTATAGCGTGTGGTAATTTTGGCTTTATTCTTTCTATTAATGACTCAGTTTGAAGTTTAATTAAAAAAAAACTGTATGAAGAATCTAACAACGATGGCTGTGGTGACGATGGAGACATAATTTTGAGAATAAAGCACACCCTGTTGCATAAATAAGTGAGTCGGCATGCGACGCCCAAGTACTATGGTCGGCGATGGATGTAATACGAGAAAATCCCTTACATACCACCACTGCGGGGTTTATTGAACTCCCGAGCCGAGAAATACCACAGGCGGTCGTCATGGCAACAACGGCTAATGGTGTGGGGGTGAGGCCGAGGAGTTTATGGTTCAGACGGCGACAACTGTGTTATTGATCTCTTCACCATTAGCGCACATACACTACCCTCTCGCGTAGAAAAAACTCGACTAGAAATACATTTTTAAAATAATAAAAATAAACCTAATGCAAAATAGTTAAAACTCTATATTTTCACTGTTTCGATACTTCGATTGTGTTGAAAAACTGCATACACACATCTAACCTCATTTCTACGCTAGATTACCACTGTTTGATGACATAGTGTGGTGGAAGAGGTTCCCATAACCAGGCACTACCAAGTGCTTAACTATAATAGTGTAGTAAGTTAGGTAAAAAAAATCGCCTGTTTCATCTATCCTACCCCCTGCGATATCCTTTGCAACCTTATAACTAATTATTTTATCGACACAACCTGTATGTTAATATCACATAATGTAACACCGAATATTGTAGTCAAGCATGTGTGCACTACTGCAGTGGCAATCTACTTTCATAGAGCCAAAAATCGTCAAACTCGCCTCAAATATCACATAGCTTTAACGACTAACCTCTGACTGCTTCCAATGATCAGTTAAGCACTCGATTAAATGATAATCGGTTATTGGATCAAAATCATTAAAAATTTATACGCGCACGTGGTGCGTCATAATTTTATTGTGGTATACTACTTTGTATGGCGGCAAATGTTTATTAATATATTAATAAATATATTTAATATAAAGGTCAAAGTTTCGTGTCTCTCACGACCAGTAAAAAAGTCAATAGAATGGAATGCGCGCTGCATTCCACGCGCCACGCGTATTCATCATATTATTATATTATACTATTATAGTCGCCCGTATAAAGTCCTCCTCTGTCATCATATTATTGGTTGTATTACACATCAGACTATCTGTATTGTGCTTCCGTCGTTCGAGATCTATACAAGACACTGTAATTAATAATATAAACGTGTTCGCTTCCCAGATGTGATGAACAATAATATTAAATACACATTAACTCGAATCGACATACCAGAATAAATACGTCGTGGGACTAGTTATTTGAATTGTAATTAGTTATCATTATTCGATAAATTCACAACGGTTCGATATCATCCAACCAAAAATTTAATTATTTTCTTATTTCTTTCTTTATCACGAATCGCGGACACCCGCCGACCAACCACCAAATTCTCGTTTAACAAAAGCCAGAAACTCGACAACGATGATCTGAATTTTTATAATAGCGTGGAATGTCGTTATAAAAGAGAGCAACGCTAACAACAAGATATATTTGTTTAATTGATCGAAACGATAGAGCGTTAAACTAGGGTGGCAAACGAAAAAGAGGTCCAGTGAACACGATAACGAAGCAAAGATTAATGTCGGCGGGCCTTCTTTCAATCAATCCTTTCACACATACAACAAACGACCATAGTGTTATATCAAAATCGAGGAACATGATATTATCATCGTTATAATCGACAAACAGCAGCAAAGAATACTGTTAACTTTTGTCGGTAGAGACGAAAGTGTCACCGGCCCAACGCCTTAATAAGGATGTACGCAAAGTGAACTGGAATTGATATACTTGACGTGAGCACACACGATACATATCGTATATAAAAGTGAGCATGATGATAATTACATACAACGAAAAACAACCGTGAAATGGTCATTTAAAAAATAATAACTTTCAAAAGCTGATATATCCATTAAATATCCATACTTGGGACTCGCAAAGCATAAAATATTAATTATTATAATAATGACGTTATTAAAATTACCTGCATATCTACAAAATACAATTTGAGCATAAAAAAACAGATAAAATGCGAGATGACAAATTAAACAAATCTCATTTTGAACAGTATGAAAGAAGATTAATTTTTACCTCTCATAACTAAGATTTGAATAATATATATATTATATAGCCATATAGGTACATTATACACCTATGTGTATACATAGTAATTATATTTCGAAGGAACACGCACGCACAATGCAATACGAATATTTAAACATTTTATTATCAACTAATATAACTAAAAGGTATGCGGCGGTGGTGGCGCGGAAATAGGAGTCTCGTACACCGCGAGTCCGTGCCAGTTTCCACCGTTGCCAACAGGTTTCGCGCTATCCGGACGAACGAGGCGGAGGAATGCGAATATACAATTCGCAGCCACCTTAATAAAAATTAAAAACCAGACATTCACAGAGCTGCATGCATAATCGTTTTTATTAATAATATTAAGTAATAACGACACAGTACAGCAGTAACCAGTTATTATAGTAAGATGTTTCAATAACGCGCAAAATATTCACGAATCGCTGCATTATATCCGGTCACAAGATAATATGAGTAATAATAAAATTATTATGCATACAATGCACTATTGTGATGCAACGAGTGCTGTAGCACACTTCCACATACATTATGATACGCGCAAGGAATAATACCCACAGGGAGAGGGGGAGGGTATCATTATTACGATGCGTGTGTTTGGATTTTACAGCTATATAATTATAAAAATAATAAATGATTTTGTTGCGGATACAATATTTTATGGAATAAAAATAGCGTCCAAACGCCGAAGAGTGAAAAAAAAATAAGACACCTTAGTACTTAACACGTACGGGATGTTTTCTAGATACACTGTGATATGTATCATATATAACATACATATTTTTATTACATTTTATATGAGTTCACGAGATTTGAAATAGAAAAAAAATTACGATAATATAATATTTTTCTTTTTGTATACTAATATTAACCGTTGAAATTGAAAAGGTGTGGTACATATGTTTAAGAATAACATATAATATAATATCGTATAGTAGTTGTTTACAGCGATAAGGAATGCGGTATACACATTTTATATATATAATATATTAAATAGAATAATATTTGTATATTAAATAATATGCTTATGGGACATTTTATTTAAACAATAAACATTAGACGACTACAATGTCAGAACCGAGAAAAATAAATTATTATCGAACACAAATGGAACATTTCACAGTTAATTATTGCGATGACGACGACGTTTATCGGTCGCAACAGATTTTTTTGTAGCAATAAAATTTTATTTCCCGTTCCTTCTATATAGACGGGGATTCTCCAAGGAAAATGAGTATTGTAGTAACACGCCGTAGTGATTTCACCGGATTTCTACTTGTTAAAACGTTTCCACTACTTACAGTGAAAGCGTGTAATACATTAAAAATATAAATTTATAAATATTTGTAAACTCAAATTATTTAATTTTTTTTGAATAGGAAAACCCACGATGTCAGTTTTCATAATAAATTATATATTTTCCGCCATTGACAATATTGGAAGTTTGTATGACGCACAAAATATAAACATTACAAAAATCCTATATTGATAATTATTATTTTATCGTGTTATTACCAACTGAACAACTCCAATTTGGGCAAGAATTTTATTTATAATACGTTTTAATTACTTAGCAAGCCACCCGTATTTATTCCCAGCCGTTACAAGTTTTATCACAATCCAATACCGAACAATTATAACAAACAGCGGTTTTTATTGGGCGTTAGGAATTTCAACAATCGTAAAAGATAAAAATCATATAGAAGTAGTGAAAAAGTTCCCAACAACGTCCTCTTTAACGTAAATACTAAATAACGCTAATAATAAATCTTAGACAACATTATTATGATCGTCTGGTGAATGCCTATGGGCTCGATAATACGTATAAAATATAAATGAATAAAAATAGTATATAATAAATATATCGTAACGGTGAACATAGACCGAATAGTAGTCACTAGTTGATTTACGATATACTTCAAATTGTACGTTTATTATTAAGTAGGGAGTACCGTACCGAAAGGTCAAAAATAAATTGAAATTTTTTTCTTGTCAATGAATTTTAAATAACTAATCTAACTATCTACATGACTACACAGCATCAATAATAATATCTCTATTAAATTGTTATTGTTACACACAATTTTTTATTCAAGACACCAAACAAAATTTCCATTTCCAACAACAATATTAAAAAACAAAGAATTAAGAAACAGATCAGTGATCACACAACATGCGCATATGACAAATTACTTCAACTTGGACAAAAACACGTGCAACCATATGCACATGTGGAGAAATGTAGTTCCCATGCATTTTTGTATAAAGATGAAGTTTTACGATCTACGAGCACAAATGTCTCACGTAAATTAAAATAATATAATGTGTTATTATATGTATTTAAATTCAATAGGAACCAGGAAGTTTTCTAATTAAAAATAATAAAATAAGTTGATACTTATAACCGAAAATAATTTTTAACGATCTCAATAATCTTTAGTGGGCAGTATTAAATACATTTTAAATATAAATTAATAGAAAAATATTCACTAGTTTTCATCAGATATTATATACTATAAAAGGATACACCATTAAAAGCAAATTATAGTCTATTTAAAATAACCACAAACATTTTACGGGAATGTGTGATTTAAATATAAATAATTCATTTTTAATTATTTTAAATTAATAAATTAATTGAAATTTATAGATAAAACATAATAAATTCATCAAATTCTGAAATCGTTACTACAACTTTAAATAATATATTTTAAACCTACAATATTTTTGAAAAGTTAAAATCTTAGTTAAGTGGTTAACAGTTATCAAATAGTTATCAAATAAAATATAATATGTACAATAACTTATTAACGACAGGATAAAGGAGGCATACTACAATTTAGATAGATGTGATTTTTTTTGTTTAATGCAAACATTTGGTTTTAGTTGACTGTTAATGAAAATGTTTAATAGTCAATAATAAGATATGTATGTTATGGTATACCCATTAATAATTAAAAACTTGGTTTATCTCTTTATAAAATCAATTTGTTCTATCTTACTTTTCGACTAGATTATTAGATTTGTGTAATGTATCAAATAATAAATATGGCTGATCCACTTGTATCATTATTTTTCTATTATCTAAGGTGATAGTTCAATTTCCTACCAATTATACATGTTTGCTTTTTATCTAGTTCATGTTTAATTAGTTCTACCAAAAAACTAAATAGTTTACATAAAAATGTATACAATATATTCAATATTGTTTAATCATTATTCTTGATGAAAACTTGACAGTTTTTTTTTTATAGATTTCTCAAAAAACTTAAAAAAATGAATGCAAAAATATAATAAATAAAGGAATCTATCATAAATAAATGAAACATATACCTAAAAAAACTATTTACTAAGAGAAAAAAAATCAATTATCATTATTCATTAGTATTTGCTTTTAATATTTAGATTATTTAATATTGTACAATAAATAACTATAAAATGTATATATATAAATTATATTATATTATTTATCTATCTAATCATGTAACATATTTACTTCTAATAATAAAAATATTCAAAACATTATTTGAACTTCAATCCGTTTTCAATGTTGACATAGTACCTATCGGTGTCATTATTTTAATAGCATACAATGCAAATATAAAACATTCATCAAATGATTTTTAATAAAAATGATATACCTATTATTACAACTTCCAAGGCAATAAATTTAGTAAAACTATTTTGTAACAATGGGTACAATTAACTCTCTCCAGATAGAAATTTAACAAAATATGTTGGTAAATTCTTAGATACCAAGTATACGTGCATTCAAATCATTAAATATAAAATTAAATGTAGGTTTAGGTTGATTTAATAAAAAAACTATCAAAATGTTCAACAACCTGCAACTTTGAGGTGAAAATGTTATTATGAACTACCTAGTTATCTCTGGAGGTACTAAGTGTTAGTGGGTGGTACCAAAAAAAAGTGAGTAGTAAGTACTAAGTACCAAGTATAGAATATACATAGTGAATATTATTTTAATAGGTATCATGACGTAATGGGTACTTACCTCGTATTTGAGTCCAGCCAGCCTCAGCCATGTCTCCACCTTCAAGCAGTACGGTGACATGGATGGAATAACAGGAGTGCGCGAGAACTGGTACAGGTATACAACGTCCTTATCGAAGTTCTGTTTTTTCACGGAGAACTTTGGTTGCGGCGGTTCGACCGGAGCAGCAGGGGCTGCAACTTTGTCATCCTTTTCTGCTACTGCTGGTTTCTTGTCATTATTCTCTGTCTGTTTGTTGTTGGTTTCGGCAACGGCGTCTGCACCGTCCTTCACCGGTTCCTTGACGTCTTGCGGGACGTTCTTGGTCTCTTCCGTAGTCGCCGTAGTCATTTTTATGGTTCTTGTGTAGTGTAGTGCGATAGTAGTCGACTGATTTGCACGGCGCTACGTTCTGCTACGGGGGTTGGCGGGCAGTGTACACGCGCTGCTATCTAAGCGGTGCGCAGCGGCAACGGCAGTTAAACTCTACACAAAAAAAACAAATGATAATTAAAATAATAAATATTTTATTAATCCGTTCAAAGGCGTTTCTACACACACAGTCTCACTCCTCTCTCTCTCTCTCTCACACACACACACACACACACACACGCACATGCACAACTCACACGCGAGAGATCTAAAAGACGCGCGTATCAAGAGAAGACCCGCACAAAAATATAGTGCATTAATGAAGAAAATATGAAACGTTATTAAAACGCGCGTCTCTTATTACTCGGAGTGCTGTCCGTAAACAGATGTTGGGTGGTTAAAATATATATAAAAAAAAAATACGAACGAAATACAACAGAGATCAAGTAAACACGTACCGGCAGGAAAAGGACGCGACTTCGAATGCACGAATGACAAGCGTCGGCGGCGGCTGGAGCACGGGTCGGTGCAGCCGGGTATCGCGTTGGTCAAGAGTGACGCTAACCCGGCACGCACGCGCATCGCGAACTACTTTTGACTAACGTGCGACCGCCGCACCGCGCCGCCACGCCCTTTCCATCGACGCCGTTGCCGCTGCCGCCGCTGGCACCACCACCGGTACGAGTCGGCCACCGTACAGTGTTGTTCCATCGCAGGGATATTATATTATTATTATTATTATTATTATTTCACCGCTTAAAAAATGTTACCATTTTACCAAGTCTTACAGCGTTTTACACGATAATACAATATTTTCCTTTAGATCTAATTAGTAATTTGCGCGTCAAGATTGTCTTGGGCGAAAGACGTGGTATTTATTCAGCAACAACTAAAATAATATTATAACTTATAAGTTATAATACGATTTGACGACGCATGTGTTTTCTCACGGTTTTTTAGACGCGCCCTCGTTCCTTTCACAGACGATATTTTATTAATAATAAAAACACAGTGCGACGGGTAGTCGCCGCCACGCCAAACGCTAACAAAGAAATTAAATGAAAAAAATAACAAAAATAGAAACCACCTTTGACACTTGTTGACCTGGGTTGGCGGCTGTCTATCCGAACGCACGCCCGAAAAATGTCATATCAATATATTATAACGTATATAACTTTGTATCAAATGTTAATGTTTGAATAACGAAGGTATTAACCCTCCTACTACCCATAACCCAATCCCTTAGTCACTATATGTATATACGCACCAATGCACCACCGAATGTTAAGGCGCGGTCATTTTGTATTACCGGACAACTACTGAACTATCTATAAAGGTAATTAGGTAATAACTAAAAGTATAATGTCGATGTTTTCGGGTGTATCGTGTGTAATATTTATATCCTACGTACATTAAAATAGTTTATATTACCTATGTTTTATCAACTCGAATTTCGAATGACATTGACCGTTAAAATTAATCATTGATTTTCAAACTGCACCTCACCCGCTATTATATGATCTTTTGATGGCTTGATGTGTATGAGCTAGGTATAGATAATTATTTATGCTTTCATACATCAGGATTTTCGCTAATAACATTGCAAAACGTAACAATTCCTGTAAACTTTGAGTATTTGAACTTTGAGTAGTATACCTACTTATTTTATTCTTACAATAATATAACATAGGAGGAGATTGTTGCACAGTTACAGTTAATTGTAATATGTTTGATAAAATACGCAGGGGTTTTGGACTCAGTTTTTAGGACCAGGCGGACCAGCATTTAGGATGACGTATTACCCACACTAAACCACCTTCACTACATTCAAATCTTCATACTATATACATGCGCTTCCAATGCGCTCTTACACGCTATTCACTCTGTAATACTAAGTTTTAAACATTGTAAATATTAGTATTTTATGTAAACATATTTTTACTTCTATAATTTACATTTTAGATATATTTTATCCCTTAATTCTTCTGTTAAAATATTTATAATCCTCGTATTAATATGCTAAAACTATTGTAAATTGCCTAAATATCCATATATATTGGTAGCCTATGGCTAGGAATGTCTTATTTGTATTAATTAAAAAAAAACCCATGCAATGGTGCATCTATGAATTTTTCAAGAGGATGGAAGGTCCAAATTTTTTTAACTTGTAAAAAGGAGCTAGGTAAATTGGGTTTGCGATAATTTGTGTTCATTTTGAAAGCGATAAGTTGGGTCCTGGCTACAAACCATTGGCGTGACTAGGTCTAAAATATTAAGTGAACGCCATACCCGCATGTGTTTTCTCTGTCTTACTAACGTACATAATTACAAATTTTCGTTCAGCATAATACATTGCAGTGGCGTACGCAGTGGGGGGTGTCAGGGAGATATGACACTCCCCTTAAAAATAAGTTTCTGTTCAAATTATGAAACAAGGACTAGAAAAAAAAAAGGTCAATTCGTGCATATAATTATGATGTGACACCCCCCTTAAAAAAAATCCTACGTACGCCACTGATACATTGTGATGTTAGCTTTAATATTAGAGTAAATTTACCTATTATCAAATTTAAAGGTAAGAATATTATCTAGATAATGACATGTGCTTTTAATGTTATTATTATTTTAAAGAGAGTTACTGATATGTAAAATATTACAACTTTAAAATGTTCATAACTCACTTTAAAATGATAATATCAATAAAATCATATGTCATTGTCTAGATAATATTCTCACCTCTAAATTTGATAATAGGTAAATTTACTGCTAACATCACAAAATTTATTCTATTGAACGAAAATTTGTTATGATGTACATTAGTAAGACAGAGACAACACATGCGGGTATGGCGTTCTCTTAAAAACTTAAAACTTTAATATTTTGTATTTATACAATTTACATTTGAATAATTCTGTTTTGTGGACGAACTAGTACAGTCTGAGGCACATATTAAATTACGAAGTACAATATAAAAAAAGAAAATTACGCTCGGTAAAGAAAACATTTGATGGGAACAATTGACGAAATATACTAATAATAATATAATAACCCGATTATAATTTGTTAAATGTTTATCATTTAAGTTTTTACCTAAAACATGATATTTATGCGTACTAATATATTTTTCCAAGACTCAATTTTTAATTATTTATACCATATACTCGTATTACTTATTTAGAACATGATATTATAAAAACTACATATATTTTTTTTCCGGGACCCAATTAACTAATATTGGTAAAAAGTATTATACAATCAGTGATTTGCATCTTAAGAATTTTAAATTCTATCAATCAATGGGAAGGGTCCAGACCTTCCCCACCCCCTTATATATTATATATATAATAATTTTATTATATAGTAAGTGTGAGAACACTCATTCGGATAATAAATTATCTAGCAGAGAAACTGTGACTGAATAGAATAATTTACTCTCGATTCTCAAATGATTTTACAGTTTTACGAGGTACCTATCATATTATTTATTCTTCTGCATATACCGTACAGCAGTTTTTTTTTACGTGAATTACTGCATAGTATACTCTATCAACTTTTGAGCTTATTTTATTTTAATAACGTTATCCACGAAGGTTTTTTTAAATCAAAATGAATTCGTTATTATTTAATATTTATTTAGTACAAAACATACAAATTTTAAAATGCAAACAATATGTTTATGCGTTGAGTGCTTTCAGTGGGTGTTCAGCCTTTGATAATATTTATTAAATTACGTAGAATATTATTGTACTTTTAGTTGCGTGTATGACAATTGACAGTTATACTATTATATATTTATCATTAGATAGCTAATACTTACCCTTATTTATATATAATATACTTTTCATATACACATAAATGTATAATGTAATACTTGAGGAGATTATAACACAAATTGTAGTAATAGCATTGATTTAATCAACGGTAATAGACAATAGTACGGTAATAATATTACCGTAATATACTATAATTGTTTTTAACTATGAATTATAATGTCGTATTGGTTCAATAAACTACTACACATCAATTAATTTATTACTTCTTTGTTAAACTAACAGTTTCTGAGGTTTTACATCACAGTCCAGAAAGTCCAGTACTCATATAATGCCAATGATTGAAATTTTAAATCAATTGTATTATTTGTTTAAAAAAAGTGTTTGTTTTACATTTTAATAATTATTTAAAGAACAATAATATGTAATAATAATATTGAAGAAATTCTATTTAGTTAGTACTAATTATTGATAAAAAATATATATTTCGGGATAAAAAAAGAGACGATTCATTGTATAATTTAAGTATGAATATAGTAGTATGATGTTTGTATATAGTATTAAAGAATAGATATATTGATATCTACTCATGTAAATATTAAATTAAAAATTAAAAAGCTTCGCCTAATGAAATTAAATATAAAATATTCTACATATCAAATTTATTTATACAAAAATAAGGTTATTAATTATAAAATTATTAAATATAACAAACATTTTATTTCACTATTTTAGTCTGTTGAATTTTGATGCAGCGATTTATTCTTAAAAATAATTAATTATCCGTGGTGGTTTAAAATGTCTTCCGGCACAAATACAAATATAGTTTCTGTTGTTTAGTTTTTAAATTAATACAATTTGCATTTTAAAATATTAAACGTGTTATAGAACCAATTCAGATATATTTTAGTATTTAGTATAAGAACACTTTAATAATAAATATTTCTTCATCTATACACAAACTGAATTACTAAGGTTAATATTGAATATAAAATGTATTTTAAGAAACAATTTTATGAGTAAATATGAAGAAGAAAAAACATTTACATAAAATAAATAGTTTTTAGCACCGAAAATAGTAGGAATCATTAAACAATTTTGTTTTATTTATATTTATATATGATAAAGAATTTTTATTATCCTACTTCCGCTAACATAAATTTAATTATTTCAATTTTATATTAAAAACTGCAGTACAATAGTTTATAATAATCGATAATTAAAATGATATTAATGCGGGTCTAAAAAAATAAAAATGACTGTTTATTTTGATTTTTTTATATAGATACCTAGTTCCTATACATCTCTATTTGAAATATTTTTTGCACCTTATTATTTATATTACAGAAAATAATTTAGAATTAAAATTAATCACTAACTTTTGCGATAGTGTTGACGAGTTGTTCGACATAAATTGCCAGTAGTTGTTAAAAAAGTTGCATCGTAAAAAAAATGAATATTTGCTTTCTAATATTGTAATTATTACATTTAATACGATAAACGACTATCACATAGATATTTCGTATAAATTACTGACTTTTTACATAAAAGTACCTATTGTATATATATTTTTAAATTAAAAATATAGGAATTATTTTTGAAACTTAATTAAAATACATTTTATTCAAATTTAAGTATAAAATATTTAATTTGTGCTATAAAAAAATGCAAAGAAAATGTGTACAATAACAATATATAATAACATCTTATTCATAAACCTATATGGCTATATCCTATATGTATAGTAGACTTTGAACTTTACTCCTTGTCTAATGAAATATCCGGCTATGTAGCATTTTTTTAGTAGGTAATTAGCTTCCGTCATACTGAATAAATCTATTTAAAAAGTATAATGCAATTTCAAGTTCTAATTGTTTGGATATTTATTTTACACCGACTAAACAAAGATAATAATGTTTTTCATGTTTTTATAGTTGGTCTTCGTATATTCCATGTTTTATCCATTACAACGTTGGTGGATGTACGTTGTTTGTTTTTATTATCGTTTTTAGAAGATTAGACTGGTTTTTTTTCATAATATAATATTTAATAACCAATATCAATTATATTTATCTAAATAAATATATACAATAAACAACAAATACCTAGTATTCTTCTTTTCGGAATGTTAATTTTATCATTTATCAACATATTTATTTTAGAAATTGTTTACTGAATCGCTTATTAATAATCTTAAATCTATAGCAATATATCAGAACCTGTAAACATGTTCTATACAAAATTATGTGAGAATAATATTGTACTGTGACTGAGAAAATTTTATATTAATATTATTAATACTTTTATAAATTTATTATATATATATATATTATATTTTGGTTAATTATTTCATAATATATTAGTTATTCAGTTCACATACTTACTTAAATACTAATTTAATATTAAAATTATTTCAATTAATTTAAAAGTTTGAAAGAGAAAAAATATTTATAATTGTATTGTGTGGTATGTAGTTCCAGTGTTTGTCTGACCCGCACCCGACTAGCCGACAATTAGAGGCCTTTGGAATTTGGATATTTTTCAATATTGGCCCATAATCTGATAGCCAAATGGGAAGATATAAATTTAAATCACTTATGAGTCGTAACTGGGGTTCCAATCTAATCAGTTTGTAAACATTGATCAGTATAATTGAAGTCTGGTTTATTATATCTAACACATTATAATATTTATAGCATTAAAATAGGCATATTCTTATGTTAACATAATATCATTTACCTATTAAGTTAAGTTTAAACGAGTATTTTAAATTTTTCAAAACTAAAACTTAAAATTAACAAAAACAAACTTAGATCTTCGTAAAGCCAATAATATCTGGGTTATTTAACTTAACATTAGGTATTCAATTTACACGGAGAAATTATTAATATGATGTAAGAGTGTTTTTTGTTTTTTTGTTGTCGTTTTGTCATTATTTTTAAATTAAGACTAAAATAGGTGTCCGCTATTCGGAGGTTTCCCATTGAAAAGTAGTGTCTTCCCGTTCCCGACAAAAAATTCCGCTATTGAGAGGAGTCCGTTACGAGTGGTTTCACTGTAATTATATTGCAAAATATTTAAAAGACAGTTGAGTCTTTTTAGTTTGTAGGAGTACCTATTGAGACGCATTGAAAATTTTTGGCTCATAATAATCCATAAACCGACACTAAGGTCATTGATTAAATATATTATATATATATTGTTTATTTAATAAATGCTAATGTGTACTATGGTTTTGTACTTTTGTTTATACATAAATAGTAGAAATATTGTGTTGGAATTAATGGCGTGTTGTCTGAATACTTCCATGTTACTTCAGGTGTTTCTTTAGGTGGTCACTTATTGTCGCCATTTTAATTTGCTTTTTTTTGTTTATGGTGTTCCAGAGATCAGAAATTATTGTTAGTTCCTTATTTTTTATGTTTTATTTTACGTAAGTAAAAATAAATTTAAATTAATTATTAATTATTCTTATGTAGGTACATAACAAAAAAAAAAATTATATTTTGAAAATATTTATGGTTGTAGTGACCCTACCCCTGTATACATGATTGTTTGTATAGATTTACGATTATTGCTGTATTATTGTATATTTGTATAATATTTTAAAATATACGTTATTAGTTATTAGTAATAACTTATTGTCTTATTACTCTTATTACACTTGTCGAGTGTACTTAGCCGAGTAATTATTATCTGTAGTAATTATATGCGGAGAAAAGACAAAGGATTAAATTTAGAACTTTGATTCAGATTAAACTGTTAAAGATGTCGTGCTTGGCGTTTGTGTAGTTGTGTTGTGTTTTGACACCCCGTTACTACGACGATACCGATGTGTCATTGTGTTGTCACTCTTAGTCCATAGACACCACGTCACCACACATGCAATGCCACCGCGGTGTTGTTACCCGGCCTGGTGTAATTCATAAGCTTTGTAATATATTTATTATTTACAAGTTATAACACAACATTTTTCGATTGAAAATTATTCTGATTTTAACCTTACGCACGAATACATATATGTAATGTAGCTAATATTAATACCTAACTGTTGGTATAAGGTGCGAGTGACCTTACCCAATACTTATCCAATACGCGTTTTAAATTCACCTCTTGGTATTTAAACCAATTCATTGCAAATAAAACTTTCTTATACATTCGATGTGTTTAATAATAAAATAAAAATTGTATAAAACATGTATATATACCTAATATAATAATTAATAATATTGACTTAATATACCTATACCTATACTGGCTATACGGTATAGTATACTCGTATATCAATATTTTAATATATATATATAATATGTTGTATTGTGGTTATAACCTATACCAATAACTAATAAGGCAATCAATTAGTTATTCTAATTTTCGCAAAAATAATCGCAGTAACGCACGACAATATAAAATTCTTTTTGTATTAAGAATTAAAATAATTAACGATGTGTACAAAATACGAATTTACGATCATACTTCTCTTATAAGATTAACCATGTAATATAATAATATAATATAAATTTAGTATTTCTGTGATCTAGCTATACTAAACATAGAAGGAAAATGAATTGTATGATGATAATCATTAATAAAGATGTTTTAAAAGTCTACTTCTCAATACAGGTGTACATAATTATAAAATATTTTAAATGTATGCTTGCTATAGAATATAAAAAATATATACTTGTTTTATTTTTGAAAATTATTACTATTATTAGTATTATTATCTAGTTTTTGAACATTGATTTTCTAGGACTCTAGCCTATGTAGCTATTTAATCTTTGTTACAAATATCTTATTTTATCCTTCCTACTTAATACGACCATTATCTATTTTGCATAGCATATTATTATATTTATTATATATTATAGTTATATTATATCAAAATTAATTACCATCGAATACAAATTATAATATACATATTTAAAATGCGTTTAACCTATAATATAGGTAGTATATAGTTTTTGCTATTATTGCTATAGTGTTTATATGGTATGAATGGTATGACACATTATGTGTACCTACTACCTATACCAATATTATTATGGCGTACGTACGTTTGTGAGTAAAAAAATAATAATTTATGTAGTGTTATTACCGATTTGAGTCTTTTTCTACGAACCGTAGTATAACATCATTACGAAACTGCATACGAAGATAACTTTGCATTAATTAAAAACCAAATTCCATATTTAAAAGTAAATAAATAATAACAATAATAAATTATTACTAAAAAACATAAATGCTTAGAAAAGCGGAGCTGTTGTCGGGCTTCTAAGTATTATAATATAAATTACCTATTATAATAATTATCATTATGTCGATTGAATTGTTGCATAACGATTCAGTAATTCAGCACCCATAATAAATAATAATATAATCTGTATATATATATATAAGTATAGATTGTAGATACTTATGAGATTAGTTACGAGATATCACCTTCGTAAAGCACAGCGTTTATACTTACTGTCGAGTCTTATTAATTATTTATTCGGATCTATGATGACGAGTGTGTTACAATAGTAATAATACGTTATAAGAGGATTCTTTGAAAGGTAAACATTCTCTTTCTCAAAAAGTACTTACGTTTTTGGCAAAAAAACAATCTACATTTTTAATTTCGTAATCCAACATATAGTAAAAATATTAGTTAAAATTATTTATACAATTATAACTCTTATAAGTACTTATTTAAAGTTTTGATGAACGGAATGGAGTGGTACTGGATACTACAGCCATTAAGGTATAAATAAGGGTAGTAATATGAACGTAAACCTCACTGAATGCAGGTTCACGAATGCGTCCTTACTCTTTTTTAAGCACTGCATATAATATAAAACAGTATACTTATAAAGTACTCTTCGTCAGGGATATTCTCCTCTTCCGTGTTGGTTAATATTATAACATATTATAATATATTTATGTGTTATATCATTTGATTCACTAACAACAACAAAATCGTTGTTTTCGTTGAATATATTATGTTATGCGTTTTTGTCTGCGTTCGGACGGACACAAAGAGTAAACTGTAAACCGAAATCGATTTTAAATTGACGTTGCCGCGAAACAAATTGCATCCAACCACGCAATATAACGCGCGTCAGCCACAGACAAAACGCATTACACAACAGCTCTCGTCGCAGCCTTTGCACAACGCGAGTGTATTACTATATATTTTACATGATGCTCTTACCTGTATGGCTGTATATACACGACTACACTCGAGTACACGACACAATAAACCTACCCTTTTAATAAAGTCTCCACGCTTCGTCTTCACTTCCTTGTCGCTTTTATTTTCTATCCTTCACATTTTAAATTTTACTTTTCGGTACAAAACTTCGGTTGAACATGTGTATGTATTGAACATAAATATGATAAATAATCATGTTTTTAAGTACGTTAATGATTTGAAAAATATTATATGTATTACACACACAAGCGCATAAATAAAATAATATATTTAGATTTTAGGTATACCGGTATACGAGTATAATAGGTACACATATTTTACTATAATAATACCTATTATAATATATAGCAGAAATATTGTGTTTTGTGTTAATTCAGTATAGATTTTATTATATAATTAAACCTATAGCTGTAAATAGCTATATATGGTCATCTTATTAGTTATTCAGTTATTCTTATAGTCTCTCGTATTCTACAAATATAATATTTTTTTATTAAAAAACTAATTTATTAAAAAATAAATTATCTATTCGGATTTAAAAATAAAAATTCCGTTGAAATAATTAAGTTATATTGCGAATACAAGTATTGAAAGGCTTAAACTACTTATTGAAGTTTTCTTAAAATGCATTTTGCTGTAATCTCTTTTTGCCTTACAAAAAACCCTATTTCAATTTAATCTTATCCATCTGAAGTGTTTAATAGTACCTTTCACCATGATAGCGTGAACACATTGTTATGATGATAAATCATTTCGCTTTGAATGCCGAATGGTATATTTTTTTTTAATCACAATCAATTAACTTTTTATACAATATAAATTATAATACATGCAGCCATGCAGGTATATATTAAATATTTATATTTTGTATTGTATGCGATTAAGAATTAAAGCTTAGCATACGTATATGTGTACTTAAAATTTACATAATATACGTCGTAATTGAGATAGAATAATGAATATATGAAAACGAGGTTTAAAAAATAAAAATTGCAAAATAATATGATGATATGTATGTACGTGGAATAAATACATAGAACAATTCATGGATAAACATAATATATACCCACACTGTTACTATATATAACAAGCATAATCTTTGGGGTACAAGACCCTATAGCCGTTGTATGGTCTGAACATTTTTAGGCCATGCAATAGTATTATTCTCCAATGGGGGTGGGTTCAGTACATTTTGAACACGAAGCGACGGTGTGACACACACGACAACCGTCCTCCGTTTAGCTATAGTTAACCTGCACTGTCACCTATATAGAGTTTTTTTTCAAAACTTAAAATAAATTTAAGTATATGTATTTTGAATTCTTGGCCAAATACTGTAATGTATTTACTAATTATCTAGCCATCTTAGAAAAAGAACAAACTATTCTCACACATAAATAATTGTTTATAATTGCGAGTGATTTTGGTAAATTCAATAAGATAGATACTATAGATATACCTATAATAAGTCATTTTTAAGCTAGCTGCTCAATTTTTTAGTTTTGCTGCAGCTAAAATTATTTAATACATATATTATATAATACTAGCTGACCCGGCAAATGTTGTTTGACCAAAAAGAAAATACTCTAAAAAAAAAAAACTGCAAAAAAGTTTTGATACCTTGGGTGCGTTCACCGCTCTTTAAATGACACCTTAACCCATTCGACCTCCACTACTGTTGGAATGATGGGAGCGTAATAAAGTTGTTAAGCCCATGTAGTATACCCACGTTAAAATCGTTTTCTCCATCATGTTGATCCATTTTTTTGGTGTTGGTCGGGGGCCCCATTTTAACGATTAATTATGTCATATGGAAAATTTTATAAGTTAAAGCTTGCTGTAGCTTTTCCAATTCGGAAAAACATTCCGGAATTCAAAAAAATCAATCATCAAAAAAATTTTTAAAAAAAGGATTTTTTTAAAATGTTTTTTCGTAAAAACCTTCTTCTGGCAATTTCAAGTAGGCAATTGCCAATTAGTAACTCTATATGAATAAAATTAAAATTAAAATATATATAGGTATATATATATATGATTGAATACATTGTATTCCCAACACACATTATATAAACATATATAGTTTGAATAATTTATAATAATAATAATATTTCTTATTTATGGCATAGTAAACAACATTTGAATGATTAAGCTGGATATATTTAAAGAAGGAGAATCTTCCTAGAACGATTAAAAAAATGCAGTACAAAACTTTGGAAAAAATAGCTACTGTAAGACTGTAAAGAATGTTTTAAACTTGTATGAAACAATTACCTAATGTATTTTTATTTTAGTTTTTGTATAGAGTTGAAGAAAACAAGACGATTTAAAAATTTGCTTATCCTATTTCTTAATTTTACTACTTGCACAATCATCAATTATAATTAAAATTAAATAGATCGACTGTTTTAATTCGTAAATAATTATCGATTGAGGTAACGTTATAACTTATATTGCTTCTTAATAATAACTACTCAAAGTCACTTTTTCTAATTCTTTTATTCAATATACATATAATATTACTAAAATATCGTAACTACATAGGTATGTAGGTAAGAAATATAATATTATATATAGTTTTGTTTAAAAATAAACCAAACAGTTATAGCCTGTTTATCAATACTTTGAAAAATGTAATATATTTTTAGATAATAATCTTTAAAAATATGTTGCATTTAAGTTTTTGTTAGGTATAATAATTAATATTATGTGGCAAGCTATACAATATTATAAAAATATAAAATACACATTTCTGCAGATGGTTTGTTTTTGGTATAATTTTTTATGTAGTTGTAATACACATTCACAGTATTCACACCCATTTATTTTTGTCATTTATAAATATATATACTGTAACTATTAAGATTCTAATAGATATACCATTTATCATGTTCCATTTAATTCATGTTCGTATAATTGGTTAGGTAGGTATTCTAAATGGTTTAATGGGTAGAATGGAATTTTTGACAGCAGAGCAGCATTATGGATTTTATTACCTCCTCTTTATTAAAGGCAATAATCCTATTATTAATGTTAAAAAATTCAACTTGAGTCATCGCATATTATTGTACATTTTAAAATTAAATTAAATAGAATTTTAAAGGAAGAAAGAATTACAGAAAATTATATATATACTTTTGTCTATTTATCTCGTTTTAATATTTAATATATTTTATAGAACTATGATTATATGATTTATTATAATATTATTTATACACTCGACACACGCTCGTATAATAACTTATTTTAAACTACAATCGTTTCTTCAATTTGTGAACTATAATATTGTTGAGGTTATGTGTTTTGTCACTGTATAGATTTATGTTTATTAGCATATAAAAGAATACTAAAAATAATTAAAAATGAAATTAAAAATTATTTTTGATTCAAATTAATTTTATTATACTTTATTTAGGGCATGTGATTTTCTTTATTTTATCAATGACACAAATATACAATATACTAATGGTTTAGATAATAATATTATGATGGAAGCTGTGATCAATTATTTAAAAACAATTTTGATTGTGTCTTATTATATTGTCTTAATTCTTACGAAACTGATATTTTTAATGTACATATTGCACTCGTGGTCCAATATGATATGAACAAATTTAATACTGTCAAAAACTATTTATGTAATCACCAAATAATGAAGATAGCTTTATACAGAGTGATTCTTTTATCGTAGAACAAACAATAAATCCAGTTCATTTTAGTTATTTTTAAAAATGTGTACATAATTTAAAATTTTAAAGTATTTAAAAAAACTAATTTGCAACTACTTTTATTATTACTTTAAATTAATTATTTACTTAAATATTTTTTATTTTATTTATTTTTCTTATTAATTTTATGAGACTGTATATTTTATTTTAATTTAATTTTTCTGAAATAGAATAGTTTTATTAATATTTTAACGTTTAAACAGTTAATAGTAAATACAAAAATTATATTGATTTTAGCAGTTTTCTAGTTTATAGAGTTTATAGCTTATGTCACTTTATGGAGTTTGTTCATTTAAACTTAAAAATTTGTATCAAAGTAAATAAAAAAAACTGTACATAGATATTTTAATAAAAATATTCCATTTTTATATATTAGATTAAAAAATCCTGGATGTTATAAAAATAAAATATAATACGGAACCTAGTGCTACGTAGGTAGTATATAATAATAATATAGTAGGGACTAGGGGCATATTTGGTTTTTACAAAGAGTTACATATAGTTTTTACATAGAGTTTGAAGTGTTACAAATTATATGTTTACCTACCAAATATTTTAGTAAAAAATAAAAAATATTCTGTGGATAATAATTTAGCTAATGATAGTGTTCTGTGTAAATGAGCCACTTTTTATAGATTAAATCCACATAAATATTATACATATATACATTATTTTAACCATACTGTTCTCATTTCTATACTAACTATTTACCTATATAGGTTTTGTATGTCGTATATATAAACATATAATATTTAGTTTACATTATTTATATCGTTTATACTATACAGCATTACGATACTACATTTTTTCAAGTCTTACTATAAATAACCCTAATGGTCTAATGTCATGTACTCATGTATATTGTATAAAATTCGACGTGCTTTTGTGTGTTGTCAATTTGATTAAACCATTAAGGCCTCTGTAAAGAAATACACGAATATAATACTACTGCATGTACATGGATCGTAAGTTGTACCTATACAAGCCATAAGGTCAAAGACCAAAGGTATATATTGTTATTTGTTAATGGATTATTATATATAAATGTATGTATTTATGTATGTTTAATGTACATATATATATATATAACATAAGTACATTTTATGGACGTAAGTACCAGCCAGCAATACTTATAAGTAACATACAAATTGTGTTCAGCAAATCACATTGAATTATAGGAAGTATATAACTAGCTGATAACAAAGAAACTGATGTGTATTATCTATAGTATATTAATGTAAGTACTTAAAAGTGTTTACCGTACTTGTCACTTCATGTTTATCGATGATTAAGTTCAGGAACTTGTATTCGTAGAGGAGAAACCCCTCCAATGAATTTTATTTGGCACTTTAGCAGCATTATGTCACGATATTTTCACGGTTATATTTTGACAGTATTGTATTACATCAGTATTAAACTAACTATAGTAACTAGTACAATTCCATAATTGATTAAATTCAAATAGTTTTTAGTTTTTTGCGATAGCTACATAATATAGAATCTATATTATAGATAGTAGGCTTTGTTTTAAACAGCTAACTCGGGGTTTGACTAACTAATTTCGAATGTTCAAATTTTTTCTTTAATTTATATTTTCTTTTTGATGAACGTAGTTTTTTAATTTAAACAAAAATCAAGATTCATTCTTTGGTATTTTGATGAAGTTTGTTATAGAATTAATGTTTTATCCCGTACAATTGAGATGTTTTCAGTTTTACATAAATACATATATCTTGCTGATGAGTTATGTATACTCATGTGTACTGATTTATTATTATAGTTTTAATTTTCCAACGCCTCGCCCAAGAAAATATGTTGTTAATTAACTTTTATATGTTATCTGGTTATCAGTATTCAGTAGTAGCTGATTCTTATTTGTCAATAAATTAGCAGTATCGTTATAATCATATAGGTATCTTGTGCTTGTATTGATATACTTTGGTTAATCAACCGTGTAAATTAGGTACAGGATAGGTCCTAAAACTATATACCTTGCATTACTCCAACATATCTTTCCATTATAAGTTACATCAGTGGCGTATTTATCGGTAGAGCCATAGAAGGTATGGGGAAAAAAATAAGAAATAACATTTTTTTACCATTTTGTAAAAAAATATATGTTCATAGATAAGTATTTTTATTATACAGAAAAAACACACTGTAGTGGTTTGCGTAGGTACAAATGTTTTTGACGACGAGTGACGTCAATAACAATAATAATTAATGCTTATATTATGGCCAATGTCGATTCTGAGAAAATAAGCATTAGAATATTATAGGTACAATTATAAATATTATAATTATAATAACTATTAGCCCAACTAACCAATTGATCACGCATGGGAGAAATAACCAATTTTCAGATAATAAAATCAATACCAACTAGTAGTAAGAAATATAAGCACGTTGAGATACCTTACATATTTTTTAAATTTTAAAAGAAATAAGTTCTGTCTTAAAAACTGTATGACAGATGTATATATTTTAAAATGTTCCTATATTTTAGTTGAAGTAAAGTTATAAATTAGTTTACATATATATTCTTATCATTAGAATAAACTAAATTGATTGGTCTTATTGATTTGTCACTGACGACCAGATATTCATTTAAGTGCTAAGTCTCAATAATTTTAAGTTAGATTTTGTGTTATAAATTGTGAATATCTATTTCTGTATAATATAAAGTGTATATATATAAATTACTTGTATAATAAAATAATAATATTTAATATGAATTATATTTTTAATAGGTATTCAACTTTGTATTTAATAATTTAATATTTAATATCTCAGTTAATTCAATATAAGTACATATAAATATGATTTTGATAAAATATTTTGTATTTATAATTTTTATACTACTAAAATGTGTGGTTTTAGACGTTGATATCAAGTTTAAAAGTAGTTAAATAAAATGGTAATATGTGACATGGTCTGATGGTCATTTGTTTTTCATTGCGTTTTCATAAGCAGAGCACCTTTTACAATTTACAGTGTTCTTCATCTACATTGACGCATTTTGCCTTAAATTTCTTTGATTTGTAGTAGTGAAGTTTCGTTTAGTGCGTATCGTTTACTAAATTTTACTCGTTGGTATTACAGTAATACTTCGATTAACCATCTTAAATAAGGTCAAGAGAGTAACGGACAAAAGGAAAATGTTTATATTTATAGTTATTATACCTATATTTATTTTAATATTTTATGTATTAGTATATGTATTAGGTACATGATGATAATTTAAAATAATTTGAAAACAGTTATTTTAATTTGTTTATATGAATTCCTAGCTTTTCTGATAGATAGATTTTTTATTTTTCAACAAGTACGTGAATGTGTATACCCATAATACAGACGTACATCAGTATTCTATTTATAATTTACGATCCATTATGACAGTGGTTGTCGTATAACAGAAGTTTACGGATGAGAGAGTGACGGATAATTGAGGGTGTGCTGTACATAAAAGAATAATTTTGAGTGTTTGAACGTTTTTGAATTGTAGCACTTCTATTTTTCTTTTTTGAGGTTCCACTTTTATTTTAATGATGACACACATTTTCAACCTTTTTGTTGATCGATTATTACTCCAAATCCATGAAAAAATTATTTAAAAGACATCCTACATCATGTATATAATTCATGTTTAATGTCACAGAGATCGGTTTAATGGCATAAATATATGTATAATATCTGTGATACTCAAATTTGTGTTCTTTTAATACTTTAGTATGTATAGTATATACATGGTGACCAGACATACTATTTTTCGTAGAACAGTACTCTTTTTTGACATGGGTCTTAATGTCTTTAACAATAGTGTTAAGTACATGATATTGTACTCTTTTTTTAAAAATTATTATGGGCTAATGCGTTTTTATGTGTTTTTACTGTTTTTGATAATTTGATTATTAATTTATATTTTATGGTTCGATCTAAAGCATTCTTATTGGTTGGTAGCACGATTAAGATATACTAAATCGTATATATTTAAATTTTACACTAGGTATTTTTACCTTTAAAAAATAATTTATACTTCAGTTTAAGTTTACTTTAAATTCTTCAATATCAAAGTATTTTTATCATAAAGACACACATTGACAAATAAATGAGTTGACATTATAATTTCAAATAATTGGTTTTTATAATTGATAATAATAATAAAATAAATAAAGTAATCAGATTAAAAAAAAAAACAATTTTTATAGAAGGAAATGACTTATGGAAATATGGGTAAAACGGGTAGAATAGTATTCGCATTAGGTAATTACAACTGAGAAGGAGCTAAGTTTTAAAATGTACTTTTTTTAAATTTTTATATCTGATCACCATAAGTATATAGGAAGTAGTGTTTGTCGCCCGATAGTGTATTTTTAATTATTTCATCATTAGCCAAGATTTTATTATACATACCTTTAAATTTCTTCATACATTATACCTTTAATTGTTTAAAAACATTTATACTATATGTATAATATACAGTTATTGGTGGTAGTTTGTGGATTTTCGTAGACATTTTCGTGACTTCTTTCAACGCCGTGATTGTTTATTTTTTAGGAGGACTTTAATTATCTTTAGAGCTATTTAGCCATTTAGGTGAACCATTAAGAGAACTGAAGTTATAATTTCTCGTTATTAATTACAACTTTGCTATAGGTACCATATTTGTTTCACAGTCGCACTGTCATTATTGTATTGTTCTACTGATATATTTTAATGAAAATTTACATCGATGCCATATTTTTATACATTGTAAAATTTGGTCAATTTGCATGTGTGTAACACACTTAGGAATAGGATACTCTTTGTTTATTAATCCGTCTAGGAGGCCGTGGTTTTTTCATTGCAAATACATATTAGCAATAATAATAAAAAAAAACACTATATCAACACTATTTTCCAAACTGCAATATATATATATATATGTGTTGATTGCTAACTGTACAAATCGAAACTAAAATCTAAAGACATTAGATTAGATCTCTAAATAAGCGTCTGCTGAAACCAGTAAAACCTTTTTAACTTAGTGAAATACACCGAAACATGTATAACGGAAAATAATGAAATACAGCATGAACATTTTTTATATGTGAAGTAGTAAGCTACATTATAGTACATTTATATAATAGAAATGATACATAGGTAATATTATAGTATTAAATATGCCTATTCATATCTATTAAACTTGAATGTTTTGTTTATACCGGCGATCACCAATTAATATTTTTGGAGAGCTATTAAAATACTCATAAAACAACATTTTATTTTTTAATAAATATTTTGATTTATACTATATAAATATTAACTATACGAATCAATTAAAACTGTCCAAAAATGCATAATCAACATTTAATTATGAATTTCTATATGAACTAAAATATTTATACTGATATAACAATTTTTAGAAGACAATATTTAAAGATGAATATAAAAAATGAATAACTACTATTCTTGTTTGTAATTTTTTTAAGCTTGTAAAGTTGCTCCTTGCATTCTGATCTTATTATAAAATTATCTGTCATATGTAATATTCATAATTATATAATTAATAGCCAATATATACCTATTAAAAATATAACGTGTTTAAAATATAGTTACATCCTAGTTATTATACTATAACTACATAGATTATAGACTATAGCTCATATAGTCGATGTACCATACACACATAATATATTCGTGGAATTATTATATCGAATTTTTTTTTTGTTCCGTTTTTAAAATAGTAAATTTTAAAATATTGTAAAAGGCCATTTTCAGGGGACCACACAGACAAGGCCAAGCCACCGATGTTCATAATATATTCTACTCTATTAAATGCATAAATGATAAATGCATAGTTGAAGGTCTATAAGAAAATAAAAATTAGTTTATTTTTTTACCAATTTTCTGTTTTCTACTTTACAACAACTGTGCAGTAATCATTAAGCTGTAAACATTGATTATATTTATAATATGTGTAATGTAAATATTACATAATATACGCCAAATAGTTTTTTTTGGTTGTTGACGGCCTCACGAGTCGCAAGTACAGGCATGTTCGTGTTATTGTATTTTGGTAGATAAAGTTGGACCAATTCGAAGTAACTATAAAAAGTTTTCAAATAAAATATTTATATATACAGAATACATATACGGATATACGATAATATACATAATAAATCGTCATATATCGTCCAAGTGTGAAGTAACGATACAGACCGCTTATAGAACAGAATAATATAATACATTAAGTTTGTATGAGATAAACTATTTATCCTTTTGAACAAAATATACTACCACGTAATAATAATTTTATAATAATAATAATAATATAATACTTTGTACAGTACCTACTTATATAGTTATATTTACTTATTATATATTATTATTATTATTATAACATTATATATTTTTAATATATATTATATTATCCGTTTGGTTTATCATCATGATTTAAAATAATTACAATTTAATTTCTATAAATGTATGAGTTATATTTTTATATACGAGTATATTATGTATAAATATACATGCATATAAGTGAAATAATAAAAGACCTACTGCGAGGCGCAACTGCGAAAGTTGTAGTCTACACACGGTATCTTCAATATGTAATATAATAATAATAATATTTAATAATCAAGTATCTATAATATGAAAACAACTTAAATATATCAAGAAAAAAATCAATATTTTAATTCAATTAAGTAAAGAAAAAAATAAATCGTTCATTATACGTATAACATATATAAACTTGTATATAGTATATTTAGGTACTTTCACTCAATAATATAACAATATAAAATTATAATCCGTATAAAAGAAAAGAAATTTATTCTTACCATTATAAGCATTAAATAATTGCGTTAAAAGTAATTTAATATACTTTTTGTTAAAATTGGACTATACTTTTGTTAATATGATGTATTTGAATAAATGTATATTTTGATTTCACATTTACGGTATTGTTTTATTAATAATTTATTGATATTCTGTTTAGGTAGTTCTTCCAAACTCTATAACCTTCTTAAAAAAATAATGAATTTTTATTAAAATAAAGTTAAATATTCAATATGACAAAAAAGAGTTATAATATTTTTTTAACTCTAGTGTTACAATTTATTATTATTATATTTGGCATAAATCAATATACCTACATAATCATGCGTGTTGGTCACAAGCTTTTAACTTTATAAGTCACAGTAAACGAATATATCTATATGACTATATAGATACAATATTACAGTATATAAAGTAAAAAAATGTGTAGCGACTCACGTAGGTACAGTAGCTGCACAAATATTCAATTGTATACTTATTATGATCTATGAATGAGATATTTAATTAATATTTTATTTTATTTCATTCTTATATGAGTCATATGAAAATATTAGTCAGCCCAGTATACATATAAATGTATAATCTATTATAGTCTAACAGTTTGTTAATATGTACATAAGCAAAATATAATCACCAAACCATTAACAATCAATACTAATGGCATATTTAACTTTTACTCAAACTATAGTATTAGTGTTTAAACTTATCTTGGTGAGAAATTTTTTGAATGAACAATAATGAGTTTTTTTTTTGTATTGATCATCACGTTTTAGAGCAGAACAATTAATTGAATCTTCATTTTTGATGTTGATTTCTGGTGGTAGAAAATTTGATCTAGTTGATTTAGTATAATTATTATATATTATGTTAGTAGTTTGGACTTTCAGAGGATATCATAGATACGAGTATAATAAAAAAAACAGAAAAAAATGACTTTACTAATAATTAAAAACAAACTATAACAATAAATAACTCGAAAATGGGATTATTTATTAAACTAGTTTTTGTTAAAATAAGTTTTATTTATTAGTTAAAATTTAGAAACAAATAATAATACTTAATTCGATATTTTTTTATTATAAATTCCACTTAAGTTAAAATTTTTCATACCTACACAATGAAATATTTTGAGTATTTAGAGTTTTAACAAACTTTATGTTATTTACAGGTATTTGAAATATTTATTATATTTTTTATTGATATTCGGTAAAAAAGTTTGAAAATGTAAAATGTAAAGTTTCTCAGTGTTTGTTCTCCTAATAATTTATAGTTGAAAAATTTGGAGTATTGACGTAATTATAGATACTGAAACATAAAATAACGATCGTTCCATTTACAGTTTTAATTATTTTGTTTTAATTAAAAAAATGTTAAAAGTAGAGTTTAAACTTTTCGCTATTACCTGTTATTATTTTCTATACACACAATTAATTTTTAATGATATTTGTACCATCACGAACCTACTCGTATTTATACATTATACATTTATACCGTTCCAATTATATCTAAGTTACGGTTAGTATATTGACTTATATAAGTTATAAACACTATAACAATAGTCAACTTTATGATATTATGCTATTTTAATACATTTTTATAGTACTTATATGAGAATGAAATGTTTTTGTCAAAAAGTAGTTGTGCAAGTATGAGTAAAATAATGAATTACCCACTTTACAATTATTGAATTCAAATTTAACATTCATTAAAATAGTAATAGGTAATCAATAGTACATCCATTATTAGCAGAGCAACTTTTCCATTTTATTAAAAAAATGTATACGGTCGATTTAGACTTAATTGAATGTAGGTGTATACTCTATATATCTTATCTGATTGTCATAATGTCATGTATATATATTATTTATATGATGCATATATTATAATTTATTCTTATATTTATTTTATGTTAAAAACATCAAAGAAAATAATTTATAGTGCATTTTCAGTATTTCAGCACCTATTTTAGTTATAGCCGTTATAGCTAGGGTATTAGGCCATTAGGGCAATGATGCTTATGAATAATTATAGGAACTATATACGTGTGACTCATCGGTTGAACTTTTCGTTTTCAATCAAATTATCTAGAACAATTTTCGATTTCCGTGTAGTCAAGGGTGATTTTTGAAATAAATAATATGAATAGTTCGAAAAATATTATACCGTGTACTTATATGTATTATGTATAGGTACTTGAAACTTGTATTTTAAATTATATTACCTAAAATATTTTTATAGGTACTTATGTAAATATGTAATGCTATAATATAAATAAAATATCATGTAATCATACTTATAAGTATATGTGTGTAAAGCAAATATAATAACAATTTTACTAGGTAGCCATTTGCAGAAGTAGGTATAGGTGTGGATTTTCATTTTATTTTATTTTAAGATGTACAGAAACTAAAGCTATAAATTGTTTTCTTGTCAATTATTTCAATATTTATATATTTTGATTATAATGATTTAAAGTCTACATTTAAATGTAATTATCAGTTGATTTTTAGTCGTTTTTGTTTGTAGTTCTATACATAAATATATTATGCGTACCTAATTGTATACACCCGTCACCCATATATTTTAATGCAAATATAATTTAAATATACCCACTCAAAAAGTTTCGATTTTTTTTTATCCAAGTGGTACAATATAGAATTCTAGTACAATGTACAATGTAAATATTAGGCATGTGACTAGTAGGAACTTCGCATATTTAACAAGTAACAACACTATACTATTGTCCATTAGCCTGCAGTTGGTACGTAGTATATAGCAGTGCTAAATCATATATTTTTCTATCATACAATAAGTGCAACCTAAATTAAAGTATATTATTGTGTAATTTATAATCCTAAAATATTATTAATATAAAATAAAAATATTTGAGTGAATTACATAACATGATATCAGAATTTGTATAGTATAAGTAACCCTATACAGTATACACCGATATAATAATTGGTACATCGGCACATCGTGGATTCAATAATGTAATATTAAATAGATATAACTGTATATATATTATATACTATAAATTATATTATTTATTAAACCTAATTTTATAATAAATTATATTTTTATTATAATGAATTTGATATCAAACGGTCAATACCATTAATTATCAATATATTATTCTCCATTATATACAAACACACACATACATGTATCATGTAGCATGTCTGCAGGGCCGTATTAGCGCATAGGCAGTATATAGGCACTGTGCCTAGGACCTACGAACATTTTTGGGGCCTAAAAAAATAAAATGTGTGGCTACTATTTTGTTTGTTACAATTATCTTGTTTTAGACTTAAATACGAGGGATAATGAAATATTCAAATTGGTGTAAAATAAGTTATTTTACGATTTTTAACAATTTAATTTTCTATATATTTGAAGACTTTTAGGAGTAAAATTAATTTTAAGATTTTTTTAAAATTATTATCAAATAAAAGTTTAGATTTGATATTTTTTTGTTTTTAAAGGATTAACACCGAAATTCAACACTTTCTCTCCTAAACAGAAGGTTTTGTACCCATTTAAATACTGGACACCGCAGGGTCGTATAAGCGCATAGGAATTCAAAGCAGCGGGCCTAGGGCCAAGGCTGCAACTGAAAAAAATTTCGGAAGGGGTGGAGGGTCCAACATTTTTTTAAAATATAAATACTGAAAATGTATAGTCAATTAACTTTATTCACCACTATAAAATGTTTCTATTTTTAAAAAATTCTTGGGGGAGGGGTCCGTTTCCCTTGTCCCTCCCCTAGTTACGGCTTTGCCTAGGCCCTAGGGCTTACGATTGTATTAATCCGGGCCTACATGTGTCTGTATGTAAGTAGCCATGTAGGTAAGTATAGCTAGGTATATTATGTTTTATGTACATTGTACAATGTACATAATACTTATAAGTTAAAGGATATAATATAATACCATTTAATTTGTCTTTACTTATAATATCGAATATTATTCTACAGTATTCAATATTCATTTCGAAAATGTATTAATCATTATTTTCCGATAATACCTAATATATTAGAGTGAAATTATGTAAAGAGATCAAACTGTAACAACACAATTTTGAACTAGTAGAATTAATTGTACCTTATAAATTATAATATTATTTAAATGTAAAAAAAAATGGTTTGGGTTTGTTATTACGATTATTCGCGAAGACTGAATAGATACAAACATGTTGAACTTATCTTTCACTTTGTTCACTCGAAGTTATAAACTTTTTATTTCGAATCACTGCAGATAATTTTATAATTAATATATTAGAATTTAGCTGTGCATAGTGCATACCTATTATCTACTTCAAACTGGGTTGGTGTTTAAAAAGATGATTCTTATATAAAATTGCATATAATATCGCCTATATATATTATATAGAACACATTATTATGTAGATGTATAATATTAATAATATTATACTAACTATTGTACACACGATGAGTACACGACAAATTATTTTATAGTTATGAATTAAGATTTTTAATATCAACACTTAAATGATTTGAAAATTTAATACAGAAAGTCAGTTAACTTATTAGATTTCTTTAACATTTCATTATGTTAAATTAGAATTTTCTAAGCACACTGAAAGTTTTGAATTATTTTAGTTACAAAATTATTCAACATGCGACTTTCCAGGAATTTTTGTTTAAATTTCGAGCTAATAGTGACGAGTGTATTATTGATCTTACAATGGTTGTAATATTTTATTTTTATATTTTATTATTAGTTTCCCGGTCTTCATTACCCGCCAGTATAGAATCTTGTAACCAATACATTGAGCATTTGAGCCTAAGTTGTACAGTCCTGCCCTTGGACTCCCGGGTTATGAAAGAATATTTATATTATATACTATCACTATGTAAGGTATGCTATACAATTTTCATTTAAAAATTAAAAAACAATTGTTATAGTAATAAGTAGGTAATAACTGGGGAAAAAATATATGCATTTCACAAAAATGTTTATATAATTTGATTAGGCATCAGATATATATTATATTATGTTAGTATGTTACCTATATATTTAATATTGTTATATAATAATATTAATAAATTATTAAAAATGTACCATGTACCTACTATAATAATATTCGTATTTTATATAAGATATAACATAATTATTATTTATAAAAATTATTACTAATAAAATAACAGAATTAGAATTTTACAATAATAGTCATTAAATAATCATTAGTCATTAACCTATAGTGAATCAATGAATGTATATGATTATTCGAATGAACGTTTTTTATTTTTTTTTGTAATGAATATACAATAATAATAATGTTGTGCTGATCTATCATATAATTTAGTGCAAATATTTTGATTTCGGGTGACATTCATATTTTATTTATCCTTGCTGAATAACACGCATTATTAACGAGGGGAGAAATACGACCACACCCAATGAAATATTTTTCAAAATTATCTGATAAATAATTATACCTATGTTATAACATAAGTAGATACATTGTACATATTATAATTAAATAGTTAAGTTCATGAGCACATAGCTACAAATTTATATTGCTTAATTATTTTATAATATTTTTAATTTTAATACAATATTATTTTAAACCTATATATTATACCAATACACCCACTGTAGGTTTATATTTCTTTATATAATAATCAAGGTTTTTTTTTTTATTGTTACAAATTATCATATTGTAAGCCGTAAGGATACGTTCAAAAACTAAATGGTTGATCAGCATCTGCTCCCATGTTTCATCGAAGGTACAACAAAAATAGCACATGCACATTACATACATTTAATGACTTAATGTTATTACATATTATTATTGAAAACTCATAAAACGATTTTAATATATATAGCGGAGATTATTTTTAGTTGTAGAAGTTTACTTTAAAAATGTTAGATATTTTCAATCTTCAATTTATTTATTAAATAAATTATGTAGTTAAATAATCATCAATATTTGCTTAACTTATAAGTAGGGCCGACATTTGTATGCATTTGCATATTGTTAATATAGTTGGTACAAAAAATAGCTAGTGCTTTCTATTGCATGGTTTAACGATTCTGTATACAAAAATTTATTTTGCATTTGCATATTTTGGAAGTTTTGCATTTTTAAAATTTTGTAAAGTTTTAAGACATTTTTAACACGATGAATCAAGAATTTCCACAAAATAAAAAATTGTTCAATGTTTTTAAATATAAGAATGTAGTAAGGGAGCTGCAGATAATATACGCTCCTTTATTTTTATCAATAATTTAAATCATTTGCTGCGTAATATATAAAATATAAATAATCATTTAATTGAAAATAATATTTTAGAATTTATTAGTTTTTTCTTAGAGTATATTTTGGTAATAATTAGAGCATAACTGCATACTTATTTAATAGGTTTTGAGGGCATACATATAATTTTCGGCCCTATTTATAAGGTAATGATTAAAATGATTCATTCGATTCAAATGTTTATATACCTACATTTTTAGTTTTTAGGCTTAGAGTCATACATGATTATGATTCATTAAATAAAAAAATCCTATTACAAATGTATTTAAACTTTAGAGGTACTTATAAATAAATGTTCCGTGTGGTTTCCTTAATACCTTGGTCATAAGAACTGTTCCCAAACAAGTGGTAGTTTTATGCACAAACCAGTAACGCCCATAAGAACAGCATCTATAGTTAGAACTCAGATTCATCCCATGTATCTATCCTGACTCGTAATTGACCCTATTAATTTTATGTGATCGCCAATTGATGGTTATAGTGGTGCAAATACAGTATCTTAAACATATTCTCAAAAGGAATAGACATGGCATAAGATTACTGAATAGGTAACCTAAAAAAGCTAAGCGCAAAGGATATGATAATTCATTTTGAATAACATTGTACTACTTAGTAGGTAATTTAGGCAAATAGTCTGTTTTTCGTATACAATGATTCAACATTTTTAACACCTACTGTACTATATAGTATACTGGTATCCACTAGTCCTCTTTTTTATTTTATAGTTTATAACCAGCTATTTTGTTGTATCACTCTGTACCTGTATTTATTAATTAATTTAAAGGAATTACCTTTAAAAGGTGTATATCAAAGGACATTACCTAACTTGGATAATGTGTTAATATACTAAACACATACAGTAGACTACAGTTACTTATTCAATAATGAGGCCCATTTGAAACCTACACTGTACAGCAAAATAGTTATCTACTTTTCCACTTTTTGAATTTTAGCTGTACCTACCGATTACCTAAAAGTAATTATTACAGTAAAAACAATAAGTTAGATATTAAAAACGATTTAAATATTAAACCAACTGTAGTTATTTATTTAAATGGTATGCAAGGTGATAGAGGAAATTATATTAAGTAATTTAAGTGTTGCCCATTATTATTTAGTTATTTAAATATAATATATATATTGATGGCAATTCAAATATCAAAACAAATATTAATTTACTAAAATATCAGAATTGTTTGGTTAACCAATTAAATTGGGTTAGCATATATAACAATAATGAATAATATTTAAATGTACAACATACTTTAATGTAGTATTAATATATTACATGAAAAATGTTAAATTCATCTATAAGTTTACAAAAATATATTCAATAACTTAGGGTGGCTTCAGAAGCATAAGAATAAAAAATAAGAAATAGTAAAAAAAAAAAAAAACAATATTACTTCATGAGTTATAAGGTTTTGTTACTTATAGAAATAATAATAGTAGAAAAACAAAACAAAGTACTAGCAGTAATGTAAAAACATTTACCTATTATATTAATAATTATTAAAACGTAAGGCGTTTTTAAAATTAAACAACAATGTTAGTGATATAAAATTATTTCAATATAACAATGTAATTTATTGTAACGAACGTTTTTCATTATTAGATGGCATAAGAGGTATTGTTGTACTAACAGCGTCTGGAAATCTTTGATGATAACGCTCCAAACGTAAAAATTTTACAGTTACCAATTTTCCTGAAATAATAAAAACCCACAAGGTTACAATGTTAAAAAAAATTATATGATTAATATAAATATGCCTAATTATAATAATATCAAAAATTTATAACATACCATCATACCAAAACCCATGTAACTGTCTATAAGCTTTTCCTGCTTCAGCAGGAGAGGCACATTTAACATAAACACATCCTTCATGACTACTACGATCAACTGAAAGATGTAAAACTTCTACAGACTCACATTTTTCTAGAATAGCATCTTTGACACGTGTTTCACAATCAACTCCTAACATACTGTGAACAAATAAACAAAATATTCTTTATTAATGTAATTAGTTACAGAAGTATATGTTATATTTTTGAACAAACATTCTACTTACGAATCTGGTCCAAACATATGACGGATTTTTAAACAAGACGTAGGACTTGGTTGAGGAGAGTTCATACTACCTTCATTAGTTTCAAATGCTTGACCTTGCCAAACTTTTTTCCTAAAATAATATATTTAACTGTTATTGATAAATATGTTAAACTTTCTAAAATGACATAAATATTATATGATAAATCAATAAAAGTATAAATATGTTAAGTATAATTTACAAAAATGTTAGTGTTTATATTTGTTATTTAGTAGTAAACAAATAGCATTTTAGCATGGAAGGTTAATTTTAAAATACATGTTTGAATAATTGAATTAAAGACAATTAAAACTGTAAACTAATTTATGATTACATTAAGTAAGTGTAATTTAAAATCAATAGTTTTTCTTGTTTGTTGAGTTTTTTTTATCATAAAGTAGTAAGTGCTAAATATTATATCTTTACTAAGTCACTTAATAATATTAATATAGAATATTATAACTCACACTGTGACAGGGGACATAGGTTGAACCCATCTCCATACTTGAAAGTCTTCTCCATCAATTTGTTGAATCTCAGATCTTACTCTTGATTCTGATTCAGTGAAATACTGTTCAACCTCAGTCCAAATTTTGGATTTTTCTGGAATAAATAATTAAGTTATAGAAAAAAAAGCAATTTTCTTTACAGTAAAATATGTGTTTAAATACTTTGTCTCTCATTTGGTGGAATTAATTGATCACGTATGTGTATGATAGGTAAATAACCTTCATTAGGTCGATATTGAGCTTGTTGCTTCAGTAAATCAATTATGTTTTCTACTAAGCGATTAACTTCTTGTTTATGCTTTTCACTTTTAGTTGTCATGTAGCATATACCAAAATAAAGGCTTACGATAGACAATGAAACTAAAAATAATAAGATTTAATATTATATTTATATTAGGCAGACAAAATATTTTATATTTATTTACCTATTCCTAGCCATAAAATAAGATAGAACATGTTGGTAAAAATATTTTTAACTGCACATAGAACTGGTAAATTTGGTTGTACATTGATATTAAATGAAGTGTCAAAACCAATGGGTGAGTCAGTATAGGTTTTTGCAATACTTTTAAATAATTCAACTAATTCTTCAACTTCCCTTGATGGTAAATTTTCATGAGTTGAAATATATTCAAATATAGTTTGAGCATCCACAGTTGGTTCTATATCTGACTTTTCACATTGGTTCTTGATATATTTATCTTGAACTTGGGATACCAAAGAGCTATATAAATGTTGTACTCTTTTTTGTTCTGTATCACAGTCCAACCCTTGTAGACTTTTTTTGGCACATAAGGAGTTTAAAATACCTGCAATTTTAATTCATTATTATAATATATTGTGATATTATTAACATTGAATACATAATATCGTCAGTTAAAAAAAAAATTGTTCCAAATAATGTACATCACACTTTATCTACAAATGTAAAAAGAACTAAATCATAACAGTGTTAAAATAATATAATTGTGATACTAGCAGTAGTCTTATAACAAATAATTATGAGAATCACTTAATACATTGTTTAAGGTCATTACTACTAGTAATGCAAAATTAATTGAATCATACTAGTTTTAATACGCCCCTATACTTTAGGATAGCTGCCACTGTACTTCACATTATATTTTTTGATATTTATATTAAAGTAATTTATTTTATTTTACTATTAGTATTACGAGAGGTTAAATAATTTTTTTCCGAAAGTAATGCAATTATTTTATTATAATATATAAATATATTAATACCATATTATAATTTTTTTTTATTGACTTGAGTCAATACCACGTTATAAAACAGTGAATAGTTTCATGGTATAAATTGATAATATCTTAAAATTTCATTGCATATTGTAAAATTGATAATATATATACAATGTAAATTATCTATAAATAGATTAAAAACATAAAAAAATATTTTGGAAATTATACTATGCAAAAAAAGAAATGATGAACACTTGGTGAAATCAAAAGTTCCCATAGTTATATTCAGTCAAAAATAATAATAAAATAAAGACATAATTTTGTTAAAAACTGGCTTAGCGTAATAAAACTTTGTTTTTCCTCATTATTTTTTTATTTTTCATAATTTTTACAAAATGAACTGGGAAATTTTTATTTTTGACACTCCCAAGGTACCAACTAGATCCAATTTTTAACTAGAAACCACCTTCAAAGTTGAAAAACAAAGGATAAACACTATACACATAAATGTAAAATCAATAAATTCATCGCTCCTCCTTAGAATCTAAAAAATTACATATTTAATTAATCAGTTGCCAGAGGTGAGCTTAATGATAGTGACTAAAGACAATTTAGCAAAAATTCTGGGGTTTATTATAATTTTAGAAAAATGCAAGATACTTTATAGACGGATGCAATTTATAGGAAGATAGAGGCTCAGTAATTCTTAAAAGATTTTTGTTTAAATTTAAATTATTATACATTTACTTAATATTACAAGCAATAATTTTATGTTAAAATTACAAATTGCATGGTTAATTAAAAATAATAAAATTATAAATTTTAGTTTTTTTTTTGCATTAATATTTTTAGTATTAATTTCATAAATTATTGATTTTTTATGGTTCACAAAAATTTAATATGTAATTAATAATAATAAGCAATTAAAAGTAAATTGATGATATTAAAATAATAAATATAATTTTTTTTCATATTTTTACCTGAAGGTAATATAACTGTACTCGATTGTATAGAAGTGAAATATAATCCAAAAATTACTACAAAAAACCCAATAAAAAGTAATATTATATACTGGGTATTTCTTGTATAGCCATTTCCCAGATTCCTTTGTTGTGTTGGTTGAATATATCTCCTATAAAATTAAAAAAAAAGCAGTATTAATTTTTTGTTATTAATAAAATATTGTTTAACAAACCTTGAATTTTGAGAATAAATTGATGAAACCGGGGATGGAAAATCAAACTGCGAAGTATTTGACACATCAATTTTATCTATATATTAAAAAAATGATACAATAAATTAAACCATTATTTTTAACACTCACTATTTAACTATTATAATTGGTTAAATGAGGTTACATCCGTGTGGGTAGTCTTTAAATTACCAAATTTGAATTCAGTACTTAGGAAAAGACTGGTTTAGTAAATTATTTTCAATAACCAAGTTAATTTTCTATAATTAGACTGGACTTATTGCATTTACATACATTTATTTTAATCTATTACAATTTTAAAAACATCAAAATCACTAACATATTATTTTATTAGTTTTTCAAAAATGTTCATTAACGACACTATCCTAAGAAATTTTTTAAAAAACAATTTTGTTACATTTCAATTTATACATGTTGCTATTGGTATATTACAAAATTTACGTAAGTAATTGTCATGTAACTTTTTGTAAATTAAATAAAGATACAGTTATTAGAAATGGCTAGAGATAATGATACATTCAAATTCTAACTTACAGCTGATTCCATCAATGTTAGTCTCATTTATTGTTAATATACTTCATTCGTCGAGAGAATATATTTGCACACAAACCAAAACAAGAGCATTATATATAATGAGATAACATTTTAATTTTTTAAATTCTTAGATTTTGGTTTTTTAAATTCTTAAGATTTTGGTTTGGGTTTGTGAATAGTTTTTTTAATTTTGAGGATTTAGTTATAACATCATTGGGATTTTTATAAATAAATTCAAACATATTATTCCTTAATATATAATGAAATTAATTTTTTGTACGGTTTATTAAGTTCTTTAATTTTAGATTTTCAAATTTTTAGGTTTCGTTGTTGAAAAAATGAAATTTCAATTTTTTCCAGCAGCATTCAGCACCAGATTGGCATGATATTGGCCTACCGAGTTTTAGAATTTCTAATGTTTTATGACAGTTACAGCTACCGTATGACTTAAATAATTCAAATCAAATATTTTTTCTATAAATGTTTGTACTAATTTATCACAAAAATAAAAATAAATACAACCAAATACTCAAATCCGGCCCAGTGAGTTATACTCGGTAGCTAGCAAGACCAATCCAGCCCTGGCAGCATTATAAATATATATTTTTAATGCACATATGATGAATATGGTTTAGATAAAATATAAATTGATTAGACTTTATAACCAATTTTATAAATTTAAATCTTATTGGCTTACTTTGAGATTGATTCATCATTTTTTCTTTCCATCTTTGAATAGCTTGATCAGCATAAGGTGTTTCAGTTACAGGATTCGAACGTGGACTTCGAAAAACAGGTTCTCGTGGAGTTATACTAACACTAGAGTCATAAAGTCTTGATTTTTTTTTTTCAGTCTGTATTTCAGGTAGTTTGTTAGAAAACTTTTTGGTTTCTGTAAAGTATCAAAATATTTTAACATTTTGAATGAAACGATCATAGCCACAATACCAACAGACCTGTATACAAATAAGAGTTTTTTTCCTCGTCTTCGCTAGCAGAATGATTCCAGTTTGATACATTTATCAAGGATATATCATTTGATTTGGGGGATTCAATTTGACTCGAATGGCGGCTCTCAAGATCCGCAAGCTTTTTCAGCAACAATCTTCTGGTCGAATTGGTGACCGGAGGAACGACAGTGTTGAAGGTCAACAGGCGTCGCCGCAGTTCTTGGTCAGAAATACTCTCACCCATTGCACGGCTGAAAACCAAAAACCTACTATTATTATTTGTAAATGAACATTCATATCAGACAACAGAAGGAAAGTTCGTTAACAGAATTGTGCTGTATTATGAGAGCGGCAATAATCGAACACAGAGGAGACTGAAGTTGTTAGATTTTTAGCCCAATTGTAGTACTCACGACTGGGTTGCGTTTACGGGAGAAAATGAACCACAACAACTGTTTGGTGGTCGGCGACGTCAGTACCGGCGTCGTTTGTTCGGTCAGAGGCGGTGGTTCAAAATCTTCAACGTTATTAGGGCGACCATAACAGCCGGCGGATACAGCCGTTTGATCCCTGTCGTTTAATCGAAATCGACAGAACGGTACGCGACAATCAGTTAGGAATTTGGCCGTTTTTATATTTTAACCTACAATGAGATAAATGATAATAGTGTATATTATGTCTTATTGGACGCGAAAATTCCGTTATTTTAATCAGTTCGCTGCGAGCGCAACCTTGGTGCTTACGCCGCCGATACCGGAATACCGGATACACAACATCATTACGACCACGACCGTATGGTATGTGTATATATATACATATAAATAATAATATATTATTATGCACAATACAATAGTACAATATTAAACATTATGTGTATGGCCGGTGCCGTGCGCGCACTACGCACGTACAACACGCACATTTTTCGCAGTGTTGCAAGCGCTGATCCCGTGTCGACAGCCAGCCAGTGTAGCCATAACGCCATTTCCCCGGCCCCTCCGACAAAATTTATTTTATCGTCTGGACGCGGTAAAAGGTTCTCGTTTAGTTTTAATATCCTAACCTGAAATACGAGATGGTAATCACTAATCAGCATCGCCAACAAAGTGTTGTTAACGTACCTTTTAATTTTTAGGTATAGAAATCCGTTTAATTCCTCATTCTTATAAAAAAGTATCTGGTTCCTCACTTTATGTAGCTTACAATTTTACATTAATACTTTAATAAAATATTTTATTATAGTATCCAATAATTATTATAATGAACATCTGTTAACATTAATCGTTTAAATAATTAATTTTGTAAAATTTGAACCAGGAGCACCATTTCAATTTTAAAATAAGGCTGCCAAACATTTAATGTCAAATTTTTCCACTGTTAGATCATAGTAATAAACTAATAACAAAGAAGTGTATTATTCTATAAAGATAGGGCGACGTTCCATAATAAATTTTATACTATTCGTAGAAGTCTCACATACACCTCATAATCTTAAGAAAGACATATAAGATAATTTATTTCAAAAAACCGTCAATAGGTGATCGTGGACTGACTTTTTATATGCTAATATTATTTCGTACGCGCACTAAATCGTGTGTGGAGTTTCAAAAATCAAAAAAGTAATTGCTTCATCCAGATAATGCATAGGTACAATAGATTTTCAAAAAAATGGTTTTTCGAGGCCTTGAGTAGCAAATTTTTGGATTATAAAAATTATTATTGTTTTAAAAGATAGAACGATGTTTCCTCGACCATTCTACCTTATTTTTAGAAGTCAAACAACACTACTTTACACGCCAAAAAACACGTTAAATTAAAATTAAATTTAAACCAGCCACAGGTGGCCGTGGCTCATATAAGAAAAATAAAATTGACATTTTTAAAGATAAAGTTTCAAAGTTAAAAACTTACTCCTTCACTCTAATAATGCATACATAATTTTTTTTAAATTGGTTTTTTGTGGCTTTTAGTAATACACATTTTAAGATATTTGCAATTATAATTTTTCTTAAATAGATAGGGTGATATTCCGTTCAATGTTTTAGCCTATTTGTAACTATCTCATAAATACCCTTCACTGTTATAAAAACGAAAAATTAGTATTTATTTTTTGATGTTTTATAACAATTGTATAATTTTTAAATCTGAAGATAAGAATTATAATTTACAAATATCCGACTCCAAGCTAACTGATGGTAATTTATTTTGGAAAATATAATGATTTAAAATTTAATTTATTTTTTATAACCATTATATACAGCAATATTTTATTCTTTAATTTTAAAATAATAACTGTTATTCAGTATTCTAATGAGCTTATATAATATAAAACAAAATAAATATATTTGTCAATAGATGAACCAAGGTCAAGTAACTAATAGTATTTGTTTTAATTCCCACTGTTTTCTGTTTTAGATGATAATCTAAATAGCCAAGCAAACAATATAATCAATGATATTTATTTATATAATAATATATGGGTATATATATTTATAAATACTATTATTATGATTATTAGTATAAATTAAAATTATAGCCAAAGTAGAATGAATGATAATAGTTTTGATATTTCTGTTTATGATATTCCAAATAAGTAATGCAACAGAAAATATATCATGTTGTTTTATTTTTGTTTTGAACAAAAATATGAATGTTATGAATTACTATTATTTAAAGTAATTTATTTTTCGTTATAAATAGATAATATAAAAATACAAAGTACTTATAAATAAAACATTTGTTCATATTATAAAACTATTTTATGTTTGATTGTTTGAACATGTTAAGGTTTATAAACATTAAGTACAAACCAAATGATTTATAAAAATAATGAGATATGTTAATTGTCACTTAATTAATGTCATTATATTGTATCATTTAAAATAACTCATATTATACACCAGGTGACATAGGTTGAACCCATCTCCATACTTCAAAATCTTCACCATCAATTTCTTGGACTTCAGATCTTACACTAGATTCTGATTCAGTAAAGTATTGAACTACTTCAGCCCAAATTTTAGATTTTGCTAAAAAAATAAAATATTAATTTAAAAATTTAAATATTATGTAAAAACAAAAAGTTTATCTTACCTTGTCTTTCATTGAATGGAATCAAATGATCACGTATATGAATAATAGGTAGATAACTTTCATTTGGTTTATTTTGTGCTTGTTCTTTTAGTAAATCAATTGTATTTTCAACTAATTGGTTAACTTCTTGTTTATAGTTTTCACTTTTTGCTGAGATGTAGCATATAACAAAATAAAGACCAACAATTGACAGAGCCACTAAAAAGAATATATATTTGAACAAGTTAGTTTAATTTGCTTACAATAAATAGATTAAACAAAGTGTACAAATAAATAAAATATAATACATTTTAATTTTTTAAGTCAGTGATTCTCAACAGTGGAGTAGCCAGGATTTTTTAGGTGGGAGGGGGGGGGGGGGTAAAAGGAAACTTTTATGAAAAAATAACCTAGTTTATATACAAGTATATTATCGATTAATTTAAAACCTCAAACATTATTAAAATATCAAGACTCAGATTTCAAAAATTTTTTTTTAATGTGTTTGAACTTTGAATATAATTACAAAAATATTTATAAAAACTGATAAAAATTTGTAATGTTTGTGATTTAGTTAAAACTATAAAATAATATAGTGGCATACACAGAAAATAAAATACTGTAAAACTTTAATTACTACACATTATATACATTGAGAGTACATACCTATTCCAAGCCATGTAATTAGATAGAACATATTGGAAAAAATATGTTTTACTGCACAAAGAATTGGCAAATTTGGTTTTACACTGACATTAAATGAAGTGTCAAATCCAATTGGTGAATCAGAATAGGTTTTTGCAATGCTTTTAAAAAGTTCTACTAATTCTTCAATTTCCCTTGATGGTAAATGTTCATGTGTTGAAATATACTCAAATACAGTTTGTGGATTTACAATTGGTTCAATATCTGATTTGTCACATTGGTTCTTTATATATTTATCTTGTACTTGCGATACCAATGAGTTATACAAACGTTGTACTTTTTCTTGTTCTGTATCACAATCAACTCCTTGGAGACTTTTTTTTGCACATAACGAGCTTAAAATACCTAACAATAATAAATAAATAATAATTATTCTATGTATAAAATAATAAATATCTATACAATACATTAAGCTATTTAAATGTTATGAATGCTGGAATTGAAAAGTTTGATTTAACATAGATTTAACTCAACTTATTTTTAGTAATTTTACTAACATTACATTAGATAATAGGTTGCTGAAATGTTTCTTTATTTGTGATGGGTCTGTTTATAGTTTTAGTAATACTGTAACCATCTTTCTTCTTGCTATAATAGTTGTAATAATCTATTTTACCTAAGTCGGGACCAACATTTTTAATATAAATTTCATTGGAAAATTTTTAATACTGTTGTAAGGTCAATCGTTTTTAATATTATATTTATTTTAAATTTTAAAAAACCTATTAAACTTTTTTATGCTTAATATGACAGTGAATTCACCTATTATAAAATTTAAAACTAAAAATATTATCTAATGAATCTCTTAGGTTTATTTTATATTTAAATTTTAAAACGAGTTATGAACATTTATTGTTATGTTATGTGTTTCTAAAACGGAGACTACATATGCTGGTGTAGAATCTTCTTTATTATGTATAATTTAACTTTTAAAGTATAAAAAAACTACTTTGTACAGTTAACTCTTAATAAGCGTTTAAGTTAGAAAAATATAGTTAAATTTTGATTTGTTTAATAATAAATTAAAATCTGAATTTGAAACTGATTTCAATAATGCAAAATCAATAAGATAAATAAATTATAATATAAAATAATAAATTTAAATGTTTCTCATTACTTGATGGTAATACAGTTGTATTTGGTTGTATTGAAATAAAGTATAATCCAAAAACTACTGCGAAAAATCCAGCAAAAAGGAGGATGATATTTTGTGTGTTTTTTGTGTAGTTTATCAGATTCTTTTGCTGTGAAGATTGAACAAAGTTTTTCCTATATTAAAATAATATTTTTATTATTTACATAGATATATCAATATTTTGTTTTATATAAAATTGATTAGCAAACCTTAAATTTTTTGAACTTATTTTTGAAATAGGTGATGGTGAATTAAACAGTGAAGTTGTTTTTGATACTTTGTCTTTATCTGCAAATTAACATACCAAAATTATAAATTGAAGTACTATTATGTATCTAATGTTTTATTTTAACATTTATAACACACATGTAATTAATGTATCATCACTAAAATAAGAAAATAGGTTTAGGCTATGTTCAAATATTAGGTATATACTTACCCTGTGATTGATTCATCATTTTTTCTTTCCACCTTCGTATTGCCTGATCAGCATGCGATGAAGTTTTAGAAACAGAACTTGAGCGTAGTTGTTGATTAACTCCTTCTGTTGATGGTTTAATTACTTTAGAGTCAAAAAGTCTAGAATTTATTTTTTCTGATTGTATTTCGTGTTTTTTAATAGGAGAATTTTTTGTTTCTGATTGTATTTCGCGTTTTTTAATAGGAGAATTTTTTGTTTCTGTAGAATCATTTAATTATTTTTGAGTTAAAATTTGTAGGATAGAATAGTTAATAAATAATAAAATTATCATGATATTAAAATTAACAAGCATTTCAAAATAAAAATTAATAATTTACCTGTCGACACATATGCGTTTTGATGGTCATATGAATTTTTCCAGTTGGATACATTCATTAAAGATGTTTCATTTGATTTAGGAGAAGAACTAGCTATGTATGGATTGGCAGGTAATATTGAATGTCCTAGCGTGCCAGTATCAGTTTCAGAATCTGATGTTTCAAATAGATCTGGAGCTCGATACTGTCGCTGTTGACGAACACTTTTCCTGGGACTATTCACGTTATCAAATGTCTTATGCTGAGAGTGTTTTACGTCCACAGAAGATGATATAATAATAGACTCATTGGTACCACTAGCTAAACCTCTTAACTTCGGTGGTGGCATAATATTAGAAGCAGCTGTTTTGTTTGATTGTTTACCCTCAAGACTTGCAAGCTTTTTCAACAACAAGTTCCTAGTAGTACTGGTAACTGGAGGGACTACTGCATTGAACGCCAACAAACGGCGACGTAGCTCTTGGTCTGATATGATTTCACCCATTGTGTCTGTTATAAAAATTGTCTTGAAAATAACAAACAATAATATACAATAATAAAAAAAGTTTTATAATGTAATCAATTGAACATTACAAGATAGATTGGGTGGTATTTGTGTGAACAGTAAACATACTTACCAAACGGACAATGGTGTTGAAAGAGCAAATATATTCGCTAGGTATTTATTCAACTATCGAATATTAATAATAAGTAGTCTGCACAATCATTAGAAAATGTTGAATTGATGTAATTTCTGTTTTTAGTCTTCTATTACAATTCACAACTACTATAGTCTAAACTAGTTTATAGTTGCTACTATTGAGTATTGGCAAAACAAATAACAAAAAACAATAAATAATAAACAAGACAATCAGTGAAACGAATTAAGAAACAATGTACTCAAGAAGTCAAGAGTTAAGACTTCAAGAGACAAGAAATCAAGAAGACAAGAATACAAGATTGAAGATCACATTATTCATATTATTGTTAAAAAGAGTGGTATAGTTATAACCGATTAACCAGTAACCTGTAACCGCGACTAACGTGATTCCGTTATTCAAATCAGCATCATTGTTGATCAGTGTCGCCAATCTTATACCATAGATCATGGTATGGTCTTTTTCCAGATTTTGATCGAGTATTCGAGTCACGGACTCACAGTCTTAGAAGATCTTCTACCGTGATTCGAGTACAACATACTAGTACAATATTTCGACCGTTTTGTGAGTTTTGACTAGTTTAAGACAATAAGACATCTTATTCGCAAAATTAGCTTATACAGTTATACCTTTACTTTAAGAATTAATTTTTGGTTGAAAGGATTTATCGAAGTTACTTCAAGTACATGTTTTATGGCTACATTTGATCGTGTATTGATTATAATATAATATATTTTATTATATTTTATTTTATAGATATTATTTTGAATTACATTTTTTTAAACATCTAAATTATTGATATCAATTTAATATAATTTACTTAGAAATATAAACTGACAGACCGGAGAGTTTAGAATAGCTAATTTAGATGAAATGATTAGTCAATAGTCATTATTTAATAGGTTTACTTCAATAGTCAATACTGTTTTACATAAATAATAAAGTACAAACGTCGTTTGATAAATAGTTATTATACCTACTTATTATAATATGGACTTGATTAATATTAAATAGATATTATAATTAGAAAAAAACCCGTACTATTGTATCGATGAATTTCTCTTCTCATAACATAAATGTCGTCAATCATCGTTAATAACAGTTCTTTATAATATTACTATTTGTTTTATTTTTACTTGTTCTAATATTCCCTAATAACTAATAAGTAATAAATAAAAGCATGTCGATATTATGTACCTATTAGGGACATTAGGGTAGAGTACTTTTAGCATTTGAATACTTGTTTTGTACAATCATAAAAAATAGCAGAGTAAAAAACGATTCTGGACGTAGATGATTTGTCAGTCTAGGATAATTAGTAGGATATTTTAAATTATTACTTACATTTAAATTGTAATATATCGTTATTTTACTCGATTTCGTAAAAAAATAAATTTCATACGCTCATAAAATTTGTTTACAAGCTTTGTTCATTAATAATAATATCAATAATTTATATTTTATTTAATTTTATACACAACCAAAACTTTTAGATTTAAATTTATTTTAAATTTTTTATCATAATATGGTTATTAACTAAACGCAATGTTTTCTTAGAAACGCTTGACGATTTCCGATTTAATTATCTTCCTGTTTATTCATTTTATTTATATTATTTATAAATAGATTATTACACAAAATATGATCCATAGTCTATAGTCGATAGTCAACCGTTGTAAGTTATAACAAAATAAAATAAATTTATTAGTTCATTACAATAATACAAATAAAAATATTTATTTTAAAATACATATTTGGTGACATTTCAGAGTTATAACTTATAAGTCCTCTGCTCTAGTACGAGTACCTATCAGCAGTATCAACACCGATTTCAAGTGCAGAACTGCTGCAGGAGTAAGTTCGCATTGAACTTTTGCGCTTGAATTATAAATTAATTTAATATCATAATTTGAATTGTTAATCAATTGATTAACATATGGACTTAAACGCTTACAGTCTTATATTATATTATAAACGAATTAAAATGGAATTAAATATTTGAAAAAATAATATGTGCATTTAAATTATAGTATATTTTAATAGATATTTAAAAAATGTCAGTATAGGAACTTAATTCATAACTTAATATATTGATACTCGTTGTTCTCAAATTATACGTAGATTGTAGGTATTTATACAAAACATTTTTTTTTGTTTCTTGTGGCATACACTATTGAATAAACTACTGCACATATTATGATAGAATACAGAACAAAACCATACATTTTTTAAAAGTTCTATCCAAAAAATTAAAATTAATGTATTAATATATACATATTAATTAATATATGAATGTATTTATATGTTATGTATATTTTCAAATGTAAAATATATAATCTGTTATTTGTATATTTATAGCCCAAGTATACTCATTGAGATAATTACATAGGTACCTAAGTGGAAGCTGGTAGGAATATTATAATTAAAAACGAAATTTAGTTCCGCCATTAAATATTTTGGTAAACTTGGTAATAGGTAGTTTTCGAGGTTTGGAATATTTAGTATTTTAATCTGTAGATTCAAAATAGCGTGCTAATGTGCAGTATTTTTCAATACAATAATGAGCCGACATAGTATGTGATTTTTGTCTGCATACGATTGCGTCCTTAAAAATGAAAATATACGTTGCGACAACAGAAGAGTTGCGTCCACAGTTTTTTAGCAACTTTTCCGAGTTGCGCCCTCAAAAATAACATAATATAATATCTATTATTTTAAACGTGTCTTGAGCAATGATGATTTTCTATACAATTTAAAATTAAAAATATCTCGCACCATACTGATTTTATAAACATTTTGAGCCAATCACAATAATTCATTTAAAGCATTTGAATAATCCAATATATGGTTTTACAAATATGGCGAAATTTCATTATAATAAACTTATATAGGTACGCAAGTAAAATTAAATATCTATAGAATTTGATTTAAGTTGATTAATTATGTTAGTATGTTAGTATTATGTTATACTAGATACAATATATAGAGACGTATTTTAACATGAAATTATAACTTATAAAATATAATTTATAATAGTCTTTGGGCGAGTATACTACATACATTATACACATACTTTTTTTATTGTTTAATTGCAGTGTTATTAGATTTTATACTCGTCTACAAATAAATAATAATGCATATTATACAAAGCTGATTTGGTATGTGGATAAATTTAATGAATTAAAAATGCAATCGAATAATGCCTAAGTAATATTATTCACACATACTGCATATTCATATTATAATTTATTTATTTAACTATGTTTTGATTAAAACATAGGAATATAATTAATGCTTTATAATCATTTTAATCATATTCAAATAAACAGACTTAAAATCAGACTTATAATAATATGGAAAATACTAACTCAAAAATAATATTTTTCAAATATTGTTTTTTTTCTACCAATACAGATATTTTAACCGAATAAAATTAACAAATTACATCCTTGATTACCAGGAAGCATAAAAATGAATTAATAAAAATGGTTTGTATGTGTGACAGAGGATGACGAAAATTGCCAAATGACGTCATAACTATATAGTATCTAAATAAAAAAAATAAGTTGAACTTAGTTATATACTTGTATTTATCATTAGACTATTATACAATAACTATATACTATATTATTTATTATTTATATTTATAAATTATATTTAAGTTGTCTATAATCAGTAGGTGTAATCATGTATGTATTCGCTTTGATAGCTTTTAAATAGGGAACGGATTTAAATGCTTTAAAAAACAAGAACAATGCATTAAAAATTACGATTTAATGCACTATATGAGTGCAATATACATTTTTTTTAAAAATGCACCAAAAAATGCTCTTAAAATTATTTTTAACATTGAAAAAATTTGTTGAATTATTTGTTCTTAAGTATTAATTATTCTTATAATTTTCATCATATTTTAGTGCTTCTATTTTTTTTACTCCAAAAAATGAATATGCAATTTAGATAGATATATTCGTTATACTTTTATCTTGTGTTTCATAATGGCACCAAAATTCAGGTGCTGCTTAATTTTTATCAAATTTTATCAAATCCTATTGGAAAAATGACTTAAAAATATAAAAATTCACTAAAAATGTCAAAAAATGCTCTTAAAGCATGTAGAAAAATGTAAAATAAAAGTTACATTTTTTAATTCCTTGGCGTATGAAATTAACTTTGTGCTTGGAAAGCAATATTTACATTCAGAAAAAAATGCAATTTGCATTTAAATCCGTTCCTTATTACTTATAAAGTTGCACCTTTAGGGTGGTTACTGACATTATTATTGTAGACTATCAATATACGCTCGTATACTCAGGTAGTTAATAATACCGTAAAAGTAGCTAGGATAAGAAATGGCATACAATTGTATATTGCAAAAAGTATACATCATATATGACTTACGAGGTGTGCTAAAAAAATTAAAATAAATGTTACACTCACTACTCACTAGTCACTAAATAGAATGTTCACTTATTATCATTTATCTTTCTAATCGGATATTTTATCGAACTTTGACATTATATTTTCATAATTTCTTGAGATTGAGTACATCAATCAGTATATTAATGTGTACCTTCGCTATAGTTGCTTTACGATCCTTTATAAACCTTTATTTCGTTAAAATATTTTAGATCTATTCATTGTTTCATCTTAGAATGATGTTTAATTATTATAAAATGTATGTTATTTTAATTTCTCGAGTTTAACAAAAAATACGTTACTTTGGTTTGTTTTATATAAGAAAAAACATACGATGAAACTATAAATTTATGCTTCAACGGATTTGTAGTTTATTACTAAAAAATAATATTTAATAATTTACTATCATGGGTATTGGTATTTGGTTTTAATATAACGTAATTTAGTGTTATTTATTTCTTATTTTATTTAATGTGTGTATTTTCCAGGAATGTTTATTACGTCTATTTTTATCACATATATAATTTTACTAATTTTAGTCCTGGTATTTTTTTTTATTCCACACTTCAAAAATCTAAGTACTTATTGTAACTTGTAAGTGCATTTTAATATAATGCCTGCAATAATTATATTTATGAGATGTTTTTCACGGGCAATTTGCCAATTTACTGTTTATTGGTATAAATAAATTTTTCCCAATATGTTTTAGTGTGGATGATTATAAGTTATTGATTATTGATTATTATTTTGGTCGGTATACATTTTGTGCGATATTATATGTATCGTATGATCGTATGTAGCCATAATACAAAAAAAGGATATTTTATTTTATACATTGATTTTATACATTATCACATCGAGTATCTTAATTCTTAGGAGGACCCGGAACCATCAAGCTAGTGTGTGTTTGGCTGGAGCAGTCTCGAGGAATTACGCGAAACTGCGACAGTCTATTGGACGACAAACTGCGGACCACTGGCTACTCGGAGCTTGTTATTAGTGGACGAGCGAAACGTGATATCCACACGTCGATTACGTTACATGATGGCGAACCCTACGTGCACACAGTCTGGTAAAGATTTATCTGGTGTAGTTATAATTAATATTGGCTATTGATGCGAATTCAGCGTTCAGCGGGTTGCTTAATATCCTAAGTTGCGATTTTACTACGCGGCACGCGCGCTTACAATTTATCTACGATTGGTATCTTAAATCAAAATCAAAATTTCCAGAAGTTTTATTAATGTTGTTAAAAATAATTAAGTAAAGTTATTTATAAACGAGTAATATTAATATATAATTTTTAAGATATAACATAATATAGATTTTAATGGTATAGTTACGACTTATGAGTCATACAACTTATACCTAATGACAAGAAAAAACATTAAAATAAGAAAAGGAAGATCAACCTCGGTTTAATTTTATTTCACACATTATTGCGTTTATGATAAAATTTTAATTTTAGTACAAATATTTCATAAACCTGGATAACTTAATATTAATTGCATTTTTGATAACAAAGAAGTTTTGGTTCTACTCGTTTTATTGGCATAATATTTTCAAGAAATAGTTTTTACAACATTTCCAAAGTCAATATAGGTAATACAGGAAAACTGGCGTAAAATCAATACTTGTATAATCTTCAAAAGAATAAAATATATTGATACCAATTCATATACGACTGAAAAAAGATAATCAATCAGTACACAGAAAATTCAACCAAAATATTCTAAATAGGTACATTAATAATATTTTAATAGTTTTAAAAAAAAGCATAGGTTGTTTTTCATATAATTAACTAAGCTTTTAATGCCAAATCTGAAGTTGGCACCAATAATTCCAGATAGTGAAATTGTTGGAAATAGTATAAGTAGATTTACTAAGTTTAAGCTTAGGTTCTACAATGTACGAACTGAACTATTTTTATATCTGATTATGCTGTATTTCGGACTTCTTAATACATGATGACCCCGGTATCCCTTTTATTAAAACTGAAATATTGCAATTACCAAAGCCTTTGTTTTTATTTTTCTTATATTATAATTGTTGTTTTCGTGTTTACTAAGACCATGCCTAACGTGTTTTAATAATAATTTTTATGATATTTTTTTTAATGTATAAGTGTTAGTGCGTTACATATAATCTTTTTTTTTAAATGATTTGGAATTGACAATTTACTTACAGATATAATTTTACTTATTTTTATGACTATAATTTAAAAAATATTAGTTGATGTTTACATAAAAAATAAATCAAGCAAATTATAGTTTATTAAGATAGAAATCATAATTATAAGTTCGTAATACATAATATATATATTACTATATATTTACATAGAGTATATATTATATTATAATGCATTCTAAAGTACACTTATTTATTTAAAATGAGAGTGTAAATGTTATGTATTGGTTTCGTAATGATGTTTTTTTTAAAAAAAATATTTTTTCGGGGCTGTAAAAGTACTCCAAAAGTTTTATACAGCTACTCTATTGATTGAAATTCGGACACAGATGGTACTTGGAGCATGTTAGGACTGCAAAATATTATTCCTTAGTTTTCATGAAAATAGTAAAATTGTGCAAAATATAATATTTCAATATTTATTTCATTATTTGTCATAAAACTGTTACCTTTATTACATGTTAAAATCAAAAAATACTTTTTACGGTTAAGTAAAAATTATGTTTTAATATATATACAATACATTTATGACATTTTGTGTGATTAACATTTTGTAGAGAAGTCAAAATGGGTAATTGTAAATATAATTACAATAATACGAGTATTGTATTATATTTCTTTTTTGTCCATCTATAGCGTCTATTATTATGTAATTATTTTATACACATCATATACGTGTAATAATAATAAAGATAATAATGTGTGATATAATTAAACGGTTTATTTAATAAAAATGGCGTTCTCCACCCTAGAACCTATGTTCGATGTATTCTAATAAGTATAGTATGTATACTATCATCAACTATGATAATTTTTCTAGTCTAGCAGTAGGTATATACACAAAAAAATGCTTTATATACTTGTAATATAACAGCTGTCACACGGGTAAAACGTCGAGAGTCAAATAAGGGAAAATGTCATGGATAAAAGTCATAAATCGTGGTTACTTGCTCAAATTTTCATCGACGAATAATTTTCTGAAGTCAAACATGTAATGTATGCGTTGATGGTTGTTAATATCGTATTATGTAACAAATTATTATACATATCTATATATTATTGAACTGTGTTTTCTTGTTCGTTGGCAGCTATATATTTATTATTATAATAATAACCGTCAACTGTATTGGTATTTTTTTTTGTCGATAGGTAGTCAAATTGAATTGCTTACGCCATAACTCGCAAATAATATGTTTCGGTTTCAAATACAAAGGATAATTATATAATTTTAGCTGTGGTACTAAACGCTAAACATATTTTGTGACTTTTATACGAATACACTGGGTCGACCTTTATTTCCGTTATACGTCTATTGAAACTTTGATCATCTATAAAATATAATATACTGTTTAAAAATGCACAACATAATGGAATATCATACAATTCATACCATATATTGATAATAAAAAATAACATGAAATATAATATAGGTAATAAACATATATAAAATTAGGAAAATAATTTTCTTGGGTATAAATTAACCGGGTTTTATATAAGTATAAAATAATATATTATATAATAAATGTAATATATGGTATATTTTATTGTTAGCTGCACGCAGACAGAATATCAAGAAAGGAGTTTACATATACTTGTAATATGGTTGCATCCGTGTTTGTGGTCAACATTTGAGCTGATCAAGTTTTAAATAAATACTTATCCGTAGTTTAAGACTAGTTGGTACTAAAAAATATAAATTATAATAACTTCATAATTCATATTATGTAGGTCGTAGGTGTACTCTGAAGATAATATTATTATTATATTTATTTATCCAAAATAAGTACCGAAATAGAAAGTGGTACTATTAATTTATATGGGTATTGAGTATATTTTAGAATTATAATATTCTATACACTATACTCATCTATACTAGTTTATTTCAATCAGGTTCAATATACCTATTTAGTTTGTAAGAAACTAAATTAATTAAATAGGCGACATCGCCGGAGTGTCCAGTGTACAGTGATTCGTGTAGATGTTAGGGATGTCTCATTTCAATTAAAAACATACTTTTTTTTTTTAGATCCGAGTGTTTCCACAACCACGTATTCACTTAATTCTCTTACTACTGTTATTTAATAAAAATACATTTTCCACAATCGTTATAAATTATAATAACAATAATATGATATTGTATAAGCGGCTTACGATTATATTTAATTAAAACCACGCTGTAGGGACTACGCTTATAAAGTTCGGTTGTATCCAAATTCCATATTCATAAAATAAAAACAATAATAATAATAGTTGAGCGTGTTGAAAAAACCAGCTATATAGTCAAAAAAATGATGTTAATAATGATTGATCGACTACAGTCATCGATCATCAAAATGTAATATTATATTATATCCGGTAGTCGATAATGAACGAATAACCTTTTACTCGATAACCAGTAATACTATTCAATGGCACGTAGGTACTTATACAAAGAAAGCAATCGTTTATTGTATATTCCTATAATTAATAAATAATAATGTATAAAGTTTCAGTTTTTCCCATGAAAATTCCCACCGACGAAATTCGTGCGGCTTCAACGAATAGAGAAAATGCCACGTCGTATATTATTGTGTATTTGTGTGTATTGGGTAGTTAAGCAGTAAAAAGTCGTATATTATGTACACTATTAATTCTTATCTCACCGGGTAGATACGATGCGTGACGTGTCGACACTTTTCTTCCAGATACCTAGCTATTACAATAGAATATAAAATCATTAAAACTACTGCTTTGATAATTTAATTTTTGAGAGATGAATTTTTTTGTGTTCAAGTACGACAATATTCCTAAATCAAAGAGAAACGCAATGAAAAAAACATTTTTTTTTTGTAATTCTTAAAATAACGTTTAATTTATATACAACACGATAAAGTATTCTACTAATCTCCGCGGATCGAAAAAATAATTATTTCCACCAATAACGAGATTCGAGATGTTAAGATTCAGTAGGTGTATTTAAAAACAACAGGACTGAACGATGGACGATCTACTACATTTGTTTTGTTAAGGTGTATTTAAAATGCGTTATACGTAAAATGTACCTATATAGATTATAAGTGGTCGCTACGAAGTTTCTTAAACATCGAATTACAACCAAAAAAAAAAATAATAAAAATAATATTAAGCTTTCATAGCTGTCTCTGAAAATACGGCATTCGTGACGTATATATATCGCATCTCTCGGGTTTTTATAGGTACGTATAATATTATAGCCACATCATACAGTGATGCGTATATATTCGTATACCGCCGATATACGCGATATAATAATAATATTATCACTTCGGGACCAGACGACAAGTGACGACACCGATATTAATTTCCAGTAATCTTTGTTTTTTTTTTTTTCGTGTCATTTCTTTTTGTCGCGTCCCTCGTCGTGGCGCCTCCGCCGCTGGCTGCAAGAACCGCGGCGGCCGGGTTTTCCGACATTTTCCGCTAGGCGGAGGCGGCGGGCCACTACAGATACGACTATCACTACCACTATATAAAGTATAAACTATGTATATATAGATATATATATACTACCGTAGTACCGTCATACTGTACAATATACGTATATATACATATATTAAAACGATGGTTAGGTTAGGCATGTATGGCGGCGGTGTAAGTACACACTATAAGTATATATATATATATATATATATAAACATCTATACATATATACACACGCACGGACGGAGCTTTTGGGGCGTCAGTGCGTCGGTGTCTGTCGATCCGCCAACACGCCCGTCGCGCCGTGATCGTCGCCGCCGTTATCGTCGTCGACGGCACACATACAAACACGCACATATTAACACACACACACACACACAAACGTACACATTCACACTCATACGCGCACGCGCGCCCCCGAACGCTCAGACACAAAATTCTATAATATATATCGTCGGCGTCGCGACCGCGCCGTAGCATCTGCCGCCGACAGTCGCGCGCGCCACCACACCGGTGCGTTGTAATAGTACCGTATTGTACGCTTGCGCACGACGTTGGTTTCGGCGTGTCCCATTCAGAGTGAGCGAACGGCGCCGATACCGCCGCCGCCGCCGACTGCGATCGATACTCCGGGGGGCCCTATGACGTAAGTGAGCAACACGGTCGTATGTGAATGACAGGGAGAACTCTGTCGTCGTCGTCGCGTAACCGAGTGATAGAAAAACCAAAAACCGTATTACGCGCCATCACTACCGCCGCCATCGTCGTCGTCGACACTATTTAGACGCAGCGACTGCGATAGAGCAGCTAACCGACAACGGTCACCGCCGCCGCCGCCACCGCAGCCACAGCTATTACCACGGCCAGACGACGATCTCGGGACGGACCGCGCGTCACCTTATAAGAAAACAACCGTCACCGTAGTGCGATCTCTCGTTCGTCCGCGCGGCGGTGCGTCGCGACCGCGTATCGCCGGGACACCGATCGTGTTATTCCGCATCGGGACGTACGCGCGCCGTTGACCCGCAGACGCCCGGTACGCGGACCGCAGCACCGCCGCGGTGGTCGTCATGTCGGCGTCGTCGCGGGCGCCACGCAGTCGTCCCCAGCACGATGACCGCGGTATGGCCGAGCGCGACGCGTCCATGGGCTGACCATGACCGCCGTACCGGCGCACGGGACGACGCACATAGCACCGTCGTTGTGCCGGGTGGTGGCGCTTCTTAGTGCCGTGTGCTGGTGTTGGGTACTGAGAATGGCCGCCGAGATGCCGGACCTGTCGCACCTGACGCCCGAGGAACGGGAGATCATCGAGTCCGTAGTGCACAGGCAGAAACAGGAGGAACAAAAGGAACAGGAAATCATGAGGTCGGTATATAATTGGGAGATTGGTGATTTTCATGCGGTTGTTGGCAAGTGGGAGGGTGGAATTGGGGTGGGTGTCGTGTGACGGCGGCTCGTACCACGTAATATATAATAATGATAATAATAATAATAATAATAATAATAATAATAACACCACGGCGGCACTATCGTCGCTGCCGTCACCGCCACCGCCACCGCTGCTGCCGCCCAACGATAGAGGCGGTGGCGGTGACGGCGGGGTTGAACTTTTGAACTTTACCGCGCGCGCGATCCGACCGCGCAACATAATATTATACGCGAAATACGCGCGCGTCCGAGTTTTATTGTCGTCATAGCATTTTTTTTTTTATGGTTTGGAGGGGATGGCAGGGTTGAGTATAATATAATGTTCTATGTCATCGCGTCAGCACCACCGGATTTTCTGGTGTTTTGATAACGGCAACGACGCACCTAGGCTGGGACACCCTCCCCCCTCTCCTCGAACCATTGGAAGGCGTCTGAGATTACAGCTACGGGGGCGCGGATGTGTTCGGTTCTCGTGAGTAGGTTTCACGCGTAGACTTAATATAATATGGTGAATACGTTTTTATGGGTATTTTGTTATTGTTATTTGGTAAACTAAAATGATAATAACGACTATTCAGTATTCGAACAACTCGCACCAACCTCTACACACCCCTGCCCACCATCAAATCACTCGTCGAATTCTGATTTTATTTCATCAGGTCGAAATTTCATGCCAAATAATGCACTGCTGCAGAATTGGTCAACGTTGTCCCGATAAATACATCTTTTAGAAAACCATGTCAACTGTTATTGTCTCAATTCTGCAGAAAATACTTGAACGGTTTTCTTCAGTATGCTTAAAATGGTTCTGTCACATATATTACCTATGTCCATCGAGAATTTTGTCGTGCTATGGTTTCCACAACGCAATTATTGTCGATTTTATATATTTTTTTGTCTTCGTTTTCGTTGCATTGCTCGAAGCACAATAAAATATACGTTAAAATAATTACTAATAACTTAGCCACTCGAACTATAATAATAGTATACCTACAGCCGAATAAAAGTTTCACTGATATTTGATTATATTTTTCGATGTATATTTTAAAAAAGCGTTCAAAAAACTATCAAATTTTCAACTACCACTAACTTACAAATATTTTTTTTTTAAATATTATATTCTGGTGGACTAGGTTATGATCTCGTATTATATTCTCGGTGCGAGCATAAAATTTTTATTTTTATATTCCTATCACCGCGATCTATGAGGAAGACTTTATATGATCATATGTTATAGTAAATATTTTGGTCATCATACAATAAGTATATGATAATGTCGCTGTAAGATAGTAAAACGGTAAAGCACAAAAATATTATATTTCAGTGGAATTTAAATTTTGCAGTGTTAGATATTGTTATAGAATAACAGATTACGAACTTATGAATTATGTGTTATTTTATAACAATATGTATACTTAGACCGGTTTTGCTCTAAATAATCGTATTGAAATAAAAGAGCGTTATTAAATGGAATGGTAATCTTTGAATATACAAGTAGTGATTTACTGCTGAATTCGGAAGACAGGTTTCTTCGAGTATAACATTTTATTAAAAATGGCAAACACTTTCTTTTTAGGCATGTTTCACATGAAAATACCCCGTTTCAACTTTTCGATTATCAATTGTGTTTAATTTCAAAACTATGCAAAAATAATAGATCGCATAGGTAACAAATTAAATTGTTAATTTATTTTACTAGGTACTACAAAAAGTGTTAACCGAATGAAAATCTTACATTACAATATAACTAATAATTATATAGATTAGTCTTAATATATACATAATTTTAAAATTATATCGATGATTTAAATTTTTATGCAGGCGAAAGCAAGAAGAAGTAATTTTATTGGAAGAGAAAATTCGGCAACGTAGTGAACAACAAAAAAAGGCAGGCGTCGAGTTGGACGCAACTTGTCATATATGCCTGAAGACCAAATTTGCCGACGGTGTCGGACACCTGTGCAACTATTGCGGTATCAGATGTTGTGCCAGGTGTGGAGGCAAGGTTACCCTGCGTTCGAGCAAAGTTAGTATTTGATTTGTTTCTATATATACGAATAATTAATAAAATAAAATATTTTATAAATTAATCTACCCGTTAGTCTAATTTTTATAATGGATTTTATGCGATCATGATGACGTGTATACAGGCAAATTATATGCAGCAATTAGCCGCACCGATGGAGTGGGTGAATAAAATTAAAATATTCCCTGTTTTGACTATCAAAACGATTTATAAATTAAAAAAATAAGTCAAAAGTTTAAATTTTAAATTATCAATTATTAACGGATTGAAATACATTACATACGCAATCAAAATTTTTTTTCTTTTAAAATCCTATTAAATGTTATTTTGTGTTCTTCTTTAGTGTATAATATACAATTAAGTGTTTAAACACATTATTTAACTAATTGTGTAACTAAAATTAAATATGTCCGGTTTGTTTATTATGCTTTGCAAATAATTCGAAACGATGAATAATTTTTACTTCCACACCTCGTTTATTATTTTATGATCTAAGACTCAAGCTATTTAGGTTAAATTTATTATTTAAACGAAGTCATACAAATATATAATAGACAATAGTGTATTCCAGTCAGGAACGTAACCACGAGTTTTTATTAAAGGGGTGTTTAAATTTCTTATTTAAATATAACTTGTTAGCATATTAACATATGTCATCAACTTCCATACTTGATATTATATAAAATATGAAATAGTACCGTATGAGTCATATGACTAAATATTTTTTAGAAATTTGAAGCATATAAAAATATATTTTTCGCATAAAAATACAAACAGGGGAGTGTGTTTCACATCCAAAACAATCACCTGTTTCTAGTGTCTATCTGCTTTAAGCTTTTAAACAACAAAAGATATTTCTAATTTTTTTTTCAAAGTTGTTATTTATAAATCTTAATCCTTATCATTAATATTGTTGTTTGATATAACGAAATCACATATTTCCACAGTATATTAAAATAAATCACTTATAGCATCAATATTATGTTGAAAACATTATTTGAATATGTTATAAAATATATTTTTTTTATTACTAAATTCTTATTTTGTGGATTTAGATTTAAAATGATGATGATATATATATATAATAATATGAATAATATGATTTATTTAAGTCCAAATATTAAATAAGTATTACACTTTTAAATTTACTGATATTATGTATTTCAAAACATATTGTTATAGTATTTTGCTTTTAGTATGATATGTAATCTGTTTTTATTTCATGTTTTAATTCACATTTTGGATTCAGATATTAGCAAACTATCTATTAAATTCGATTTAAACCTATTATTTACCATGAAAAGGACAGGGAAAACCGATAAAGTGTTAACTGTTTAGTAATATACCTATATATACAGAAGGATATATTGATTTTAAATGAGGACTTTTATTTTTTTATACTATAGAATATAATATTGTTTCGAATGCATTAACTATAACTTGAAAAGGTTGCTTATAACTTATTTTATTTTTGTACATAAAAATGTATTGTTGAAGATGGTGTGACTGTTTTAAAAAACATACCCAACAAAGCTATAAAAGAGTAAGAGTACATGTTTTTTTGTCAATTCATCATAAAAACTGATTTTTTCGGAACTCGTCGAGAATGTTTTGGTATTCTATAGAATAATTGTTTAGATATTTTTTAGACTTCTGATAATAATCAAAAAGATAACATTTTCGTAACCTATTGAAAGTAAACATACATATTACATTATGATAGTTGGTAGCCGCCGGTTAACTGAGGAGGCTATTTTCACACAACTCTAAGTATACGAATGGAAAGCAATTACGAATTTAAGTTATATATTTATTCGAAAAAAATAATTCTTGAAAAAATCATGCTATTAAAACAATCCAAAATTATAATATTCCACACACAATGTGGCTTCAGGGAAAAACCATTCAACAGTATACTAAATGAATAGACTTATTGATAAAATTTAAATCTTTTTACTGCCCAGAGTTTTCAAAACGTGGCTCAAGCATTTGATAGAGTTAAAAATGACGGCCTTCTCTATAAAATAAAATTATTCCTTCCAGCAACTTACTATCCTTCGATCCACTCTTATTTTTGCAATCTAATATTTACAGTTAGACAAGGCACCTCAATCCCTTCATACTTTCCATACTTTTCAACCTCTGCTGGCGTTTCTCAAGGGAAGTGACTTGTCATCCGATTTGTGTAAAATATATAGTATTCACATCAGGTATTCCCTAAACAGGAAACACGATTGTAGCAATCTATGCAGACGATACAGCTATACTAGTCCTCCAACTCAGACCCCGTTCAAGTTTCAACTTATCTCTAAAATTGCCTTGACAACTAGCACCTGGGCAAGTAGGTGGAGAATTCTAACAAATTCTGAAAAATCTTTCTATGTACTATTTATACTTTGAAAAAATAATCTTCCTCCACTTTAACTTTAAGGAGTTGAGAAATCTACTACGTTTCAGGTCAAATATCTAAAACTCACCTCACCAATAATCCAAAGGTAGTATCCGTCTTCACCTGTTTCGTTATATATTTAGGTCCAAACTATTAATCTACACAAAACCTATAGTGTACAAATCTTTATTTAACCTAAGGTGGTGGTGCCGTGACTTAATAAATTAATATGTTTCTATGTTGTGTTATTATTATGTTAATTATCCATATATTTATTGTATTAATAAAATAAAGATTTTAAATGTTTCTAAAAAAAAAAAATAAAAAATAAGAATTTAAAATTATGTTTGTATAATATTCAGTGTAAATGTAAATACGTGCATAAAGGAACAGCAACTATAATTAACAAAAATCATTTATTTTTTAGAAATGTAGTTAAAATAATATATATCATGTGCAATACACCGCATACGCATTACATATTATGTTAAATATATCATTTTATACTTACGGAATGAACGATGGTTTTTCTTAATCAATAATTAAGAACTCAATTTAATCGTAATGTAATACAATAATGAAATACGTAGGTATCCACCAAATTAATTATTTTGCTATTTTCGTTCAAAAGATGTTAACAATCATTTAGAATATACATAGATGAATTAAATAAAGAATAGAAAAAAATAAAAAATAAAATTCTTGTACAAAATAATTACAACATTTACTATTTTAAGCTATAAATAATAAATTATCATGTAAAATGTCAATAAAACTATAGTTAAATTTTAACGTTTTATTTTATGTCACTTTTAAATTATTTAGTATTAAGTAATCATATTACAATGAAATTCATTAAATGAATACAAAACAAAAAAAATAACTAACAATTTTTATTTTAGGCAATATAAAATAAAATGATAAAATTTAGCTTAAAAATATAAAATAAAATATTATTTTCTATGAAAATATTTGATTTATAAATTTAAGATATTCTATTTTAGGTTCTAAGACAAAGGATGTATTGATTTGAATATGTTCTTTTTTTTGAGAGAGTGTAGCGTCACCTACCGCCCCTGAAGGTAGAAATGCTTAAATGTTTAACTGTTATGTGATTTCTGGTAGAAAATTGGAACTAGTGATTACTGTTTAAGTGGTGAAGAGTAAAAAATGTCTAGTAGTTTTTTAAAATAATTAGGAGTGGGAGAGAATTATAGGAAAATAGGTAATTTTCACCAATCATTGATATTTGATATTAGCATTTTCTTAACATTTTTAAAAAAACAATATTTTTTAGACTTCTTCTGTTCTATGTTGGTGTTTGAAAGCTTTTTTTTAAATTTATGTAAGATATTCAATTATTCTTTGTAAGTAAAATTGTTGTAAATGAAATATATTAAGATTTTATATATTTTTTTTCTATTTGAAATTTAAAAGTATATAGGTAGTAAATGCAATTATACAATTTTGCTATAAGTGTTAAAATTTAAAATTTTGATAAAATTCGTCATTTTTTATTTTAATTAAAAATATACATTTTTAATTTTTATTACTAAAATTTAAATATATAATAAGAAATTAATTCTTATAAGTTGTTAAGTTGTTCTTATATAAATCTAAATATATCAAAAATACATAGACATATTGTATTAAAAATATTTCAAATTTTGACGATTTTTATGTTAATATTTAACTAAAATCTTAGATCATCATAATTTTTAAAACTGTTTGCATTATATTTAATATATTTATACATTTAATTTTTCTAAATATTCAGGTTAATTTTAAAAAGTTAGTTCAACCTAGTATATTATAATTTATAATATTATTACTAAAACAAAAATAAATTATTAAAAGCTATTTTAAGCGTTTGTAATAATTTTTTAAAAACTAAAAAAGCAAATTTGCATTATTTGTTTTAGATTGATGTTTTAAAATCAATTCACCTATAGTGGTTATTAGGTTTTAAGTGTTTTTATTAATTTTCATCTCAATAGAATATTGTATATTATGTCTGTTTGTCGTAATTTATGCATTGCTAACCTACGATGGTACTAATAATACAATCATTATATTATTGTGGGATTAAAAAAAATATATTATTTTATGATATGTTTTGGACTGTAATCATAATTACCAACCATTGCATAGAATCTAGATTTTTGATGAATTGTTGTCTTTAACATATTTTTTTTATTGACATACAATTAATTACACTTTCTTTTGTAATTTCGTAGTAGTAAGTCTATATGTGAAATTGAAGTCAGTATCACGTGATCTATGGTTGTAACTGACGTTTTACAGTTCTATACAGTACAACTTTTACTCTTTTATTTTTGTTATTGATGATATACGATTTGAGAATATTGATGATAAAGCAAAGTACTACTGATAATATTGGTTATCCTTAGGATAGTTACCCTATTTGCACTGTTTGGTAGAGTATATAATGTATTGTTATTAATTGTATTTAAGAGTATTGTTCATTTTTTGTTCCGAATTTGTTTATGCTTGAATAATTTTATATTATTATAGTATTATAGGAATTATAAGAGTAATGTAGTGTTTGTGAACAAAAAAAATATTGTTGGATAAATGGAATAATACGGAATTACAGTGGCCTTAAACGTAAGAATATTGTTACGTGAAATTTGTTAGTCAAAAATCTTTTTTTTATAATCCGAAGTTACCACATTTGTTATTTTATAAATAACTTAGGTATTGATGAAAGGGGCATAAATGTTATTTATCATATATATAATATTTATTTGTAGCAGTTACACAATTTTTTTTACTTTTAAAGAAGCTTGTTTGCAATTACATTTTTGATTTGATATTCATCCTTACACGTTTGATTTCTAATATTTGTGTGAATAATAAAACCATTAATCATCCATGATTGAATTTTAGGCTTAATCAATTGAATTAGCTAAATATGTTAAAAAATAATAAAAAATAACAAAATAATATGCCTACCTGTGTGGGCTTTTTTTTAGCGTGTAAAGACGTTTCAGTTTGTAACAAGAAATTACTTTGCACCACTACTATACATGTGGTGTGCATATTCGTGATAAAGTCCAATCAAGGCCTACAAGTTTACAGAATCAGTTACCCTTTGACCTAGTTATTTGCGTGTTTCCAATATGAAATATAATACTCTCATGAATACGGCTATATGCAAATAAACACCCAACGATAAAAAATATATCTTAGATAAACTTCGGCATTCTGTTTTTTTTTTGTATTTATCTGGACACGACAAAACGTCGTTTTAATCGAATGTTCATCTTTAGGATGTCGAAAAATCATATTATTTATATATTCATTATTTATTATATTGAGATAGTCTTGTGTGTTTTTTTTTACTACCTACGCGTTATTTGAGGTTGAATGTGAAATGTGAAAAAAACCAAAATGGGCTAATAAAAGGTGTATGATTTTAATTAAATTGACGCTTTCTATACTTAAGCTTCATACGGGCTTTTGTCACTAACGCTTCAAGTGAAATATCATCATGTGTGGTAATAAGGCGTACGTGTGTATTAGATGTTTGCCGCGGCTCCGTGTCGTGGTCGGTGGAAGAGCTATACCTATATAGAGTACAGCGCTGCGTCCAATTCGTTTATTTTTGCGTGCAAAGTTATATATATTTTTTCATAAGAAAAGAAAAAAAACTCTTTGTTTTCTATTAATTTAAAGTTTTTTGATATCATCGTGAGTATTGCTTTTAATATAAAAACATCGCCACCACAGTTGCCGCTGCAGACGGTCTCAGCGAAACCCTCGCTCGTAATAAAATAATATTAATATATTATATTATATAATATATATACGTGGACAACGGTTCACGGGGTGCATTCAACTTGGTATCATCCGCCCCTTTTCGGGTGGGAGCAATGACGTCACGGATTTGCGGGACATGACGTATGTTATATTGATCGCAGCAGCGGCGGCGTAGTCTAATATATAATAATATGTATGTGTGCGTACTGTATAGGTATATTCGCAGAGAGAGCGCCGCTGCCATAGTTAACTAACTTCACACGGATATTTGTTTTTCAATTTTCGAGACATAGGTATTTTTTTAACGGTTCAATTTACTCGACAATGGATAACGCGGCGTCCACATTGCCAGGATGAAATCAAAAAGAAAAGACCAATTCTCTGTTCGAAAACATTTTCGTTATTTCGAACGCTTTAGACTGCAACGCAGCACCCATCTTAACGATTATAATATTATTATTATTATGTACTATGTACACATCATAAGGATATCGCGAGCACGCGCGTATGCCATGTATGTAATACACGTATATATCGAGGTAGAAAATGCAAAAAAAAGCACTCGCCTCGCGTTTTGTACAAATAACATATTATATGAAATTGTATTCTAACGAGCTCGTAAACCGTAAACGCGCGTATACGTACACATAAACACCGAATTCACTCCGTTCAGCAAATCCGCCGCCACCCGAATTGCACATATGTATGTTTATCTTGTTGTACATTTCGTATAGTTATTACGATTTATATTTACTCACATTTTTATATTGTTATAATATTATATATAACACTATTATACAGCCGTAAAATACATATACCTATATATATATACAGACGGGAACAAACGACGTGTTTACTCAACGCCAATACTTTCGGTCACGTGAAAACCTAGGTGTTTGTGTGAGTGTGTATGTGTGTATGCTCACAGCTCGCCCGCACGATGTCGTCGTATACGTCGGAAATATTTCGTTTCGATCTGAATCACTGACAAGGAAAAATATTTATCCTACCGAAATGAACGATTTTATTGTGCGCACATATTATATACTATAGCGTTTGTTGTGTGCTCGCGGAGACTATTAGTATCGCATTTATTCGAGTGAAAATGAGGCGCATTTAACGATTAGCACTTAGCGGGACGGAAAAAAAAGACTCGGTCGTAAAAATCGTTACGACCTAATAACCCCTTTGGTATTATATCAGCTATAAACTATATATTTTACGTTTTTAATATTACATACTTACATGTATATTATTATACACTCGACGTTTTTTTCCGTGACACACCGCGTTTCCGGTCCGAACGGAACAATGTATCATGTGATAACTATTAGCCGATAAATAATTATGTTTTATTAACGAGATTGCAGCGATATAATAATATAATATATTATACATTACAGCATATTGTGCACATCATGTAATTTTTGTTTGACGGGTATTATATTGTTATATCGCCATATCGTATGATGGTTCTTTATATGGCAAAAATAGTAATATATAATATTATGTACGTGTACATTGTAGAATATTGTACATACAGCACAATATGTGCGTAGAGTTCGTAAACCGTGAATAATAACGTTATTTTAACATCGAATGCGCGTTAATAATTTTAACATCAACCACTTTCGACGAGTAATCACAGAATATAGGATTTTTTTCGTGGAGTAATATTGTATGTGAATTACATAATAGGTACGATTTAAATTTGTTTCGAACACAGTATAATGATATAGGTTGTGTAACGCTGAAATATAATATAATGATATGCGCCTTTGGCCTGTTAACAAATATATAATATTATAATATGCGACTTTTCTATGCACCATCCGCTTTCGGTGGAAGTTTATTTTTATTTTTACATAATATTATAGGGCCTATCTGGGACAGATGTAGAATATAAATATGGTTATGGGCGGACGGCGGCCGACGGCATGGGGTTAACTGCACCAGAGCGCAAAAAGCGCCACATACTCTATACTGGCGTTTTTATAAATAAAACAATAACCTTAAATATAACTTTATCCGTAGACTATCTCTAATGTATTCCAATAAAAAATATATGTTATATATTTTTTTATTCAACCTATACATAAATAGGTCTCGAAGTAAAATTATTAGAGCTTACGCAATTTAAATATTTATTAAATATTTATAACGCGTCGTACCTAGGCATGTTCCTATAAATTATGTATACAATGGATGAAATACTATAAAATTAACACTGATGATTAAACTATTATTTTTACTCACTACAACTTCAAATTTATCAATTTATTCATTAGTTATTTTCTTATTGTTTGGATTTTAAATATTAACACGGGTTTTAATTTACCTAATAATAAATATATTTTATTATTAGGTAAACAGCTTAAGCTTCATCCTTGTTTATTATTGTTTTATAACTGTATTTTTGACTTTATGATCTTTTTTTTTAATAACTATTTTATAGTAGGTAACTCTATCACAATTATAGAATATTTTGATGAACTAATTTACTAATATAAGCTAATTAAGTATTTTAACACAATTCCTTAATACATTACACAGAGTTGGTGTGCCCAAAATTTGAGTCTGATGATTACTGATTAAAATTTACACAACGCATGGTGTATGACAATATAGTTGAATAATAATAATAAGGTTATTCTATGTAAAAAATAAAAATAAAAGTTCATAAAAAAAAAAATATAAACGTGTTGTTACAGGTGATATGGGTGTGCATATTGTGTCGGAAAAAACAAGAGCTTCTCAGTAAGTCTGGGGAATGGATCAACCACGGTATGGCGGCCGCGGGCAGCGACCCGTCCCGGCGGTCTGAGGTGTCATCGCCTTGTATGATGTCGGATAAGAGGCCCAAGCTCGAGAGGGCACACAGTGCAGTAGAGAAAGAGAATGTGCCACTGTTGCAGCGGTCCAATAGCCTCCTGCGGCGCCAATACTCCCAACAGGAGCCGTCCAGCCGGAAGGAGCAGGAACATGAACTGACCGACGAGTACTATCGCACAGTACGTCTATAAACATTTATTATTATAATATATTATATTATATGTTATTTTTTCTCGTGATTGTTTGAGTGCTTGCAATTTTTTAGAGTGGGTGGGTAGTTGGAGGTCAGGTTAGATTTTACTGTTGGAGGATGAAATTAAGTCTTGTGATTAATCTACAACAACGTGCTTTAACATAATATATATTATATTTCTCGTCGTTGTTAATAAAGTTCCAAGTATAATACACGATTTGATAACGGTAAGGCTCGGATTTTAATGTATATTTTTCATCTTTTTATTAAATGCTCGATACGATTGATTCAAATCTATAATCGGGTTTTAATGTATATACAATTATATTAACAAATCTATTTAGTTTTTTATTATATTTTTCGTGGTTTTTAAAAATTAAAGAGCAGCTGACCTCTTTGTCAGATCTATATTAATTTCACACAAAGAAAATATGATGTTGCGTGTAAAGGGCAAATTGCTAGGTCACGTATATAAATTGAATTATTTAAAGGTCATTATCATATTATTTAATTGTAGTAAAATTAATGGAAATAAATGCTAATTCATACGTTATAAAATTATATTATATATCATTTTATTATAAAATAATGGTTAGATAAAAATATCGTTTGTGTTAAAACAATACTTGAGTGTTCTCTGAGAGCGGTGAGCTGGTACACAACAACATAACTGCACTGCAGAGTGCTAAAAGTGCGATTCTTGAGACAGATAAAAAAATAAATTAAAAAAACATGCATAAACTATATCGGCGTTTATGCCACGGGCTTAAGTCCGTATCGGAATAGTGAAATGCACGTTAGCTGTAAAGTTCCCAAGCGACAAACTGCTATCGGTGTCGACCGTTGTTTTGTGCTGCTGGTGAATAATCAATATTATTACATAATATACATTGTATCATTTGTATCTATACATATGGTCAATATGATTAGAGAATTAATTTCTGAATTGAAATTCGTTTATATTCGATTCGAACAAAGTACAGTCTAAGATTTTTGCATCATTATAGCATTATTATATCACACTTACGATTTGTGGTATATAAATGAGTTAAATTATTGACCACGTTAACTTTATAATCACTTGAATACTATTGTGTCTGTCGTTATACACTTGTCGATCGAACACTTGCTCGACTATGTTATTATGTACACTTGATGCATTTAACTAGCTACATTTATTTTTTTAGTTAACTCTTGTGATTGTGAAAAAATGTCTTTTGTAGTTTGACAAGCATTGTTATACTACCTACTAGTATTTTACTATTTTTAAGGTTTATAATTTTTTAATGACTTATATTCTTAATTTCACATTGGAAAAGGAATATTTATTTCAAATATTTTATGTATTATATGAAAATATATGTTAATAAAAGCAAATAGTATTTTATTATTGTTATATAGGTATATAAATGAATAGTTGGTATCATTATACAATTGCGTCAGCAATTTTTCTTCACTTTTAATATTAATTTATAAAAAAAAAAATACTTGTTCAACACGTATTTTGATATTTGAAAAAAAAAACTTTTCTTCGATTATAAATAAATCAATTATTATATGCGAGTTATCGTTGTTTAAGCTAAGCAATTTGGAGATTAAGGTATTACGATATAAAATATAAAATATTATTGTTGTTTAAATCGACAGATTAAATACAATTAGTGTAGCCTGCAACTAAATGAATCAGCCCTTATCAGGACGCTGGCCCGTCTCGAGCGTCAACAACACATACGCGTGATTGCCATTATAAGCATATCAATTTATTTATCCGTTCTATTAACAACTTACACATGCTTCTCACCACCTCTATCTGTACTGCACAGGTTACTTACCTGATATTACAGCCTATCGATTGCCGAGCATGAAAACCAATCGTTTGCACGATATTTTAAACGTTGGCCACTGTTTCAGGGTCACGACGATTACTACCGTGGCGGTCAGCTGGAAGGTGTTTCGCACAGGACCGGAACCGGCAACCAGTCGTCCAGGTCTTCACACCACCAGCCCCCGCTGCACCAGTTCGGTCCGGCCGCGGTGGACTGTAAACAGTCGCTTATGGGGGGCCGTGGCGGTCCCGGTGCCGTGCCAGTGCGCAAGCACAAAAGGCCCGGGAACACGATGCCCCCCGATCGGCTACATCAGCAGCAGCATCAACAGCACCAGCACCAGCACCAACGCATCAGTTTTTCCAGTTCTGAGGAGGAGGAGTTGAGATCCACGTCCGAGTGCACTAGCTGCGATGAGCACGAAAGCGAAAAAGGTAAGCCGTCCGTATAATATAGCGTCAACTATCGTGTACCAACAATCATATAGTGTTAGGTATAATATATAGTCACACGCGTCTTGTGTATGTAAAATAATGTAGGTATATATATATTATATAGAGCATGTTTCGTTTAACCAGTCACATTATAATAACCCTTTTTTCGGAAATTTTTTTTGAAGTACATAAAAATCAATTTTTTTATATTAAAATTTTAATGACAAACAACATATTTAATCTATAGTAGGAAACCGTATTAAAATTATAAATGTTTAAATATTGAAAAAATTTTCTATTAATAAATGTTAATAGTTAAGATATTTTAATTTTCTCCACAGGACATCTGCACGTGTTGTCTTTGTCTTAATGCATATACTAACAACATAGCAAATTTGCGGTAGATATGAGTAGGTATGTAAAGTAGTATTACAAAATTGAAAACCTTCATGTTTAGTTAGAAATTAAAATATCAAAATATCAACGGTACGATACTGATAATGTTCTAAATTTTAATTTTGATAATAGGTAAATTCTCTCTAATATTAAAGCTAACAACACATGATGTGTTCTATACTGAACGGAATTTTGCTATGTTGCATGCATATAAGAAAGGAGACAACACATGCTTGTGGCATCCTTGTAGTTAGGTTAAATAATCAAAAATAAACATTTAAAATCGATAAGAAATTACCACCGATTTTAAATTTTAAAATGTAAGTACAAGTTTTTGTTAAAAAATGCATATACCTAAAAAGCAGTAAAAATTAGATTAACGAAATGTTTTGTTATAATTTTGTTTAAATAACCATTATTGGCTCGATAAATATTAGTGTGACTAGTTAAATGAAACATGCTTGTATAATATGCACGGTTTATACCATGCATACTGACTGCTGTGCACATAGTTGTCAGTAACGCATGCGTATAATTGTGGACACTTCTTCGGCGCGTAAATTCGTAAATGTCGTAGCTTCACAAATATATTTAATATATTATAATACACATAATTAGGTAAAGATACATTTCGATGTGCAGTTTAAATCATTTCAAGATTTTTTGGCTGTTTTTAGAACTATACACCCATTTTTGGAAGATAATTTATTTTTATTTTTTACAATTATACTCGCTATTATTCATTTGTTCTTCAATACACCCACCCTCCTCCACATCATTACGTCAATACTCTAGATTTCTCTGACGCGAACAAGTCTGGAGTAGGCAGGAACGCGGTGCGAATGTAATTCGTCGCGAAAACTATAGTAATGTTATTGATTGAACTGACGTACAGGTGACGCAGAGAGTAATGCGGGAGAAGACCAGACTTATAAACATTCAATGACATTATCATCGGTAGGTTTTGGCATTTGTAAAGACCTTTTTTTTATTTTTCATTTTTTTTTTTTGTATTCAATAACGATTATTCTACATCGTTGTATTCAATTTTTTGTTTTTGTGATTATATTACCTACTTTTATTTTTGGTTTTGGTGTTGGATGAGATTTTTTTATTTAATTTTGTGTTTTTTTTTAAATTTTGATTTTTTCTTTATGGCGTTACCCAGCAAACATGCATGCGTCGTGACACTCTTTGACCCTCTTGACTTTAAACATATTTGTGTTTTATTTATTGCGCTCTATTATTATGGTTGGGGCTCTTGAGTCTGGGCGGTTTGAGGTTAGGGGTGACATTGTGTTGTCATTTAGCAATTTACCGCAAGATGGGTACCATTAATGGACTAAGGCGAAAGAAAACTGTGCGGTTCGATCACCGACATCATCAAACGACACAACAAACGTCCAAAGACTCCGGATTTGACACCGGCAGTTCGATATTCACGTCCAATGACGACCCAATATACCTCGGCGACATTAAGGTACTAAAATGCGTTAAGCATCGAATTAAAACTTAAAAATCAAAATAACACAATAAAGTAGAATATTTTAAAGGCCAAATTGAAAAGCCTTTATTTCATAGGTACATTGGTACATATATTATGATGTATATTAAATATATCATTATAGTATAGTAATGCCGGGCTGCATAAACAATGACTAGACATTTAATTAATTAACTGTGAGCCAATTAACATTATTAGCGGTCCATGGTTGATCCATTATTACATTTTAGTGAACCTTAAATGTTTAAATTGAAACATTTTTATGCGATTCGGCGTTAGTTTACTTATCAATTACTATAGTTTGCTGACATTCTTATAATGTCGTAAATCAAAATTTCACTATGTCGAAATAGTTGTATACGATTGATTTGTAACACCAATATGAACGCGCTCATAAATCATGATACACAATTAAATTGCATTTCTACTGTTCGAAAAAATCATTTAAAACTTTATTATAGTTATAATTATATTTCCCGATCATTTAACCAATCGGCTAAACTAAATTTATAAATAAAAAAAAAATAGTGCAATTTATTGTTACTGAGTGGGATTTGACTACATTTTTGGAATATGAAATAATATTGTCGCTGTCTATTATTAAACGTTTATAATTAATTTAATTCAATTTTTCTTCGAAATATTAAGTTGTACTTATCCATAGATTTGTAATGTATAATTAATTGAATTAGAAAAAAATATAAATTAGTAATTTAATATATTTTATATATAATTCTAGTTATTATTATAAAATTTAGTTTTATTGTGTTAAATTTTGTATTTACATATATATATAATATATTTTATAATCAGCATACGATACGGTAGAAGTAAAAATTATATTTATTCTATTAAAAAATGTAAAAATAATTCCTTCGATAGGGGTACCACAAATATACATATAACATATATATATCTGTTCTTTGTATTAGATAATTTAAATCATATCTCAAAATGTCGTTAATAATATAGTTTGCCTATCTCTTTATTAAACCAACTGTGTTATGAAGGTAAGATAGACTTAATTCAAATGTATAACGGGAATTTATTTTCATAAAATTCAATATCAAAGTTTATCTATTTTTATTATGACATTACCTGTATCAACTGTAAATTAGTAAGTTTTTAAAAATAACTATAATATTCCTCAAGAAAAATGATATGAAATATCGCTTGAATTTCATTCAAATTTACATAGGTATCAGATACAATTTTTACACACTGCTAACAGCTTTTTTGCATGTTATTTATTATTTGTTATATTATTTTTCAATTTTGCATGTGTATTGTGTATAATCCTTTTTGTAGTTGAGAATATTTTCTTTTCTTAATATTATTGGTAGATAGTTCAATGATTGAAATGATAATTATATGTATTACTTGATAATACATGATATCTAATTGTAACAAAACATTACTGAGGTATACTTTATATCACGATATTAATGCTAAAGGTTATATGTGCCTATTACCTATAATAATATTATGTGATTACAATGTTAATGAACATTTAACTTTTAATAACTTTCAGTATATTAAGACCTACATTTTAAACGAATGGAATAAAAATCTAAGAAAAAAAAATTAATACAAAATCTATTTTGTTGTATATTTTTGTCGAACAGTGATTATTTTTCTTTAGTTATCTTCGCACATTCGTAATTAGAAAAAACTATCTCTCTGGTCAGCTTATTAATTCACTCAATTTTTGTTGAATTGATTTAGGAACTGATTATTTGTTAATAATTTACAATTCGTAACAAAATATTGTCTAATTTTTTCGTTTTTAAAATAAATACTCATTGAAATTTAATAATACATAACATAATGTACAATGATGGATAATACTATATTATAAAATATAAATAGATTTTACCACTCGTTATCTAGTTACAATCAGCGGAAGGATAATAAGTAATAACATTAACGAATGATACGTCACACTGAATTCATATAAACGATTAACTATTTTACAAAATGATTGAACGAACAAATATTGATGGATTTACTTGTTAGTTGTTTCTTTGACCCTCGATTGTTGGTCTTTATTTCGGTTAAAACAATAGATTTTTTTTCGCCGAATCGAAAAAAAATTGAGACAATTCATACTTGTCAGTTGAACTTTGGATTTTCTGAACATATACACACATACACACACATAGAAATATAATTGGTTTTCTATATTAATACTTAAAAAAAAAATGATACAATTTTAAAAAAATCAGTGGTATGTTAAGTTACGATTAGATAGGGTCTGGCGCATGCAGCCGTCTCCTCGGGGCTAATGCTGATTCTGTTTGCAGCAACCGATGTCGTGGCAACGGAGCCCCGATAACAAGTTCTTGATAGGTCACATGGTGCTTAACAAGTCTGTTTGGGAGACCCCGATCAGCCCGTCTTCCAGCGCGGCCGCCATGTTGGGCCTGAAAATCACCGGCGGCAAATTCCTATCGGCCACCGGAAGGAGATGTGCGATTATCGATCGCGTCCGGAAAGGCAGTACAGCTGACATGGAGGGAAATTTGAAACCGGGTTAGTGGGACACACGGCGTCTGTTGTTTCTCTTCTCCATCCACTGTCGCTCCTATTTTCTCGTCCGCAGTCGGTTAAAGAATCAAACGCATAATAATACAATTTCCGTTTGCAAAAATTATATTTATATATAAAGGGAGTTTTTAGACTTCACAAGATTCATGTAAATTTCTGCCAACACATACATTTATACACTTATTAATACTTAAGGTTACATAAATTATATAAAATAATTGAAATTATACTAAAATCATATTTTTTAACTATACGTAGTAAAATTAAGTTTCATTAACTTTCCCCTATTTTTGCAAATTATAATATATTATAGATACATTTTTTTTTTGTTTCATCAGTACAGTAAAATTTAACTCAACAGATACATTTTTTGTAAAATAAAAAAAATAATCATTATTTTTAAAATTGTATGAAAATAATTTTAATAATAACTCTTACATTGACCAATTCAAATATGTATATAGTTAATTACATTTTTTAAATTGTTTTATAAATATTCTATTTCTAACTTATTGGACATGGAAATACATTTTAGTTAATTTGATTTGTTTTGAAAACTAATAATTTATTTTCAAAACAGTTATTACTATTATTTTAAACAGTGAAATTATTACAGTTATAACAGTGACTATTTAGAACACGGATATATTGAATATTAATTAAAAAATACTAGCTGCGTTAAATACTAAAGAAAATCATATTATTTGTTATATAATAATAATTTATAAAAGTATTTAGTGGTATAAAATGTTCAAATTTGTATATATAATTTAATTATATATTAGTTAGTAGTATATTTTTAGTTTAGATTGAGTAAAATACGGTTAATTTATTAATTTATTAAATACATTTAAATTTATAAATTGATTTGAAATGAAACGTTACCTATATTTAATATGGGCTTAAATTTAAAATATTATCATCCAATCAATCTGGAATAATTAGTAGCTATAATAATGAAAAATAAAAATGATAGTTTTTTTTTAAATTTAGTATTATTTAATACAGACTTAGTATTGTGTGATTTATTTTAAGAAAACATGTTATAGTTAATCATAGCCTACAGTTATTAATATTAAACAAAAATGCGAATTAAAGAATTATATTTTAATTTATTTAATTTAATAACATTTTAATATTGTATTTGTCTATAATAACAGGAGACGAGGTGTTGGAATGGAATGGTTGTTTATTGCAAGGAAAAACACAAAAAGAAGTCTCGGATATTATTTCAGAATCAAAACATTTGCCTCAAATCGAGCTCAAAGTGTCCAGGTCAATACTTCCGAGAAGAGCAAGTTATGGCACTCCAACTAAAGGTATACATTTTAAAAAGGTACTATTATAGTCCCTATTATAATGCCTATATTGATTAATGATGCCTGTTTCATTTTATTTCAGCTAAAACGAGTTCAATGGGTTAGCGCGATTTCAAACCGCCCTACTGATGCCCCTCACCCCCTTTAGATTTATAAAAATTGAATAAAAAAGAATTTTAAAATTACAATAGCAATAAATATTTATGTTTTTCAGGCTTATATGATTTGCGTAAAGATAAACCTTATGTAATGGTGACTTCGCCGGGTAGTCCTGAGCATTTGGCTTCAAATCCAGCCCGGGTCTTAAGGGCTTCCAAAAGTGTTAGTGGACCGAATAGTTTACATGTCGGAGGGAAGATACAGGTAACAAAAATAAATTAAATGTACTGTTCAAGTACTAACCTTGTTATTATTTTGTATGGGTGCTTTAGGTCAAATTAGGTTTTGACCCGCAATCATTAAAGTTGGTCGTAACTATAATGGCCGCTTCAAGTCTGGTACCGCGGTCTGATGGTTCACCAAGATCAGCATACGCCAAAGTATGTCTTTTACCGGATACAAGTGAGAAATCCAAACGAAGGACTAAAACGATAATGAATTCCACTGATCCTAAATGGAATCAAAATTTTTCATTTACAACTATGAGAAGGTCTGATTTGAAGTTTAAAGTTCTTCAAATTTCGTTGTGGGATTATGATAATAACCCTACAAATCAATTTCTTGGAGAGGTACTAATCGAATTGGGAATAAAAAAATTAGAAAATTTGGCTGAATGGTATCCATTAACTGCACATCAAGAAATAACTGTATGTTTTTTAAATTTATTTAATTTGTAATCTATTATTAATTTATCGCTTTCAAATACTGTTTATAGGGAGAAGGTGGTGTTTCAATAGGTGATTATGATATGGAATACTCAGGAGAACACTTGTCTCCACCATCTACATTATCTCGACAATCAGATTCAGATGCTTCGGATGTTGATGATTGTTGTAGTGGACGACGAGTTGGAGCAGATGGCGCGTCTATAAGTAGCCTTGGTAGTTCTATAAGGTATAGTCTAACATAATATGATTAGATGTTATATCATAAATAAAAAAAACAACGAATTTTTAGCCCGCCGCCTGATTATGATCATTTGGATCGGAGAAAAAGTCGTAGGGATATGTCACCACTGCAAAAGTCATATGTGTATGGCACTACAATTGAAAAAAAATATGGATATGAAGTCAGTTTAAAAGTAAATACTCACGATAAAAAAAAGGTTTTTATAAAAATTTAAAATATTAAAATATTAATTTGTATAGCAGCAGTCCGTTCCAATTCGACCTACTACAAGTGTTAGTCATAGATCGAGATCTGCTGCACCAACTGATTCTCCTAGTCAACATTCCAGATCACGTTCAAAAAGTCCAACTATGCTCTCCGATAGAAGAAGTTTATCTCCACCAGACTATAGGTATCCCGGAGGTGTTCAAAGCTATAGACAAGGTCCTTCAAGATTCTTAGCTAGGTCAGCAACAGCTACTCCTACATCCACGCCAAAAAAACGTCAACTTCCCCAAATTCCAGGAACTATGCCTTCTTCTTTAGATGAACGAATTCCATATGTAAGTTTAAATAAGCACTATTTTTATTTAACATGAATCAAACGTCAATATTTCAGTATTTTGATGACCAAACGTCATCGGTCCGAAGAAGAACGAGACAAATGCAACCTCGAAGAATTCAGAGTAGAACAGGAGGCCTTGGTAGATTACACCATTATGGTGGATTAAGTGATAGTGATATACCTATGCAACAACTTCGGTCTCTGACACCTCCACATGTTAGAGGATCAATGATGTCCAGAGGAGAAACTGGTGATACTTGTGATATTGATGATAGCGATAGTGTTATCAGCAGTGCTTTATCTACGCAATCTGAACAGCCCAGATCAACGATATTTTGGTAAAGAATAAGACATTGTTTAATCAGGATGTTAAGATTACATTCCTTATAAATAACAAAATTAAGTTAGAATTTATGTATTGTTTTAGAATCATTACTCATCTATTTTTTATACATTTAGATTTCTGATATTTCAAAGTGGCATATTGTGCGTGTAAACATCCTTTAAATAGAGTACATTTGTTACATCGGCTCGAAAATTTATTAGTATTTTTACATACGTATTGATGAATGAGACAATATCTGAAAATCTCACGCCAGTGTGTTTTGTCTTTTGCAGCTGCTGCAACGCCACCGATTACCGCTACCCATCAACGTCACATTCACCCAGCTGTAGTTTTAGTAAAAGTAGTAGCAAGCGTGATAGTATACATTTGTACCGTTATAATTCATTTCCTGCTGATTATTTTTTACTCCATCCGATAGACAATAGACCGGTTTTGACGGAAAATTCGCCGACTGAAAACCCAAAACCATTAAAAAAAACACGATTTAATTTAAATCATCTTGATAATCACGATCCTTTTTATGATTCCGATTCCGGGTTGGATATGCTAGGTTTTCAATCACCAACAGAAAGACAAAGATCCCGTAGGAAAAGAAATTTGACTCTAGATTTAGGCGAATCAGTGTTAGACGTAGTGGGTAGCTATAGTGGCGCTGCTGTAGCGTTTAGTTATGCTTTAACCGACCCTTTAAATGCTATTGTCCATGGCAGTGATTATGGAGCGTCGCACAGTAGATCTGGATCACAACAATCTCCCGTCATGGCACCAACAACCGATAGCAAGAGGGCTCAATTTTCACGGAGCCTATCTAATGCTGATGTACAGACAGATAACATAACCGGTATAGTTAAAGTAAAGTTAGTGTTTTAATTTATAATTAAATCGTTAATGTCCGTTTTTAGATTCTGGTAGTTCAGGAAAACGAAGAGGCGATTCGTCTTCCTTAACAGAAAGTGCCGGTAAAAGCTCAGCTTCTGGGACCAACTCTTCCACTTCTGGTATGGGCAAAAAAAGTGCGTCAGCTTCTCAATTATCAGCAACCGGTGAGTGGTACTCTCTCTCAAAAAAAATCTTATACGACTCCATGACTAAATATGTTTGAGAAAATTATAGTTTTCCTTAATAAACGTGAAAAAACAGGATTGTGAATTTCTCAAATAAATCAATAATTGTAAAAATCACTAAGACTAATTTTGTAAAAATCGTTTGACCGGGAAATTTGCTTATCTCGGGTTATATCCTCAATTAATTATTATTTATTATTTCAAATTTTTTCGTTACAATTTATTTTGTAAAACATGAAAAAATTTAGAAAACTATTTAGACATAACTTATATTTTAGAACTATTTATCAGGTTGTTTGAACATATATTATTTTGAAACAGTCAAGTTAATTTGTATCTAAGCCAATCCAACGATTTATTATATTTATACCAATTATATACTTTTTTATTACAATTTTCCTTTTTCTTACATTTAATTAAAATTTTCCAGAATAGTAGTTTTTTATTCAATTTGTATTTTAATAGCTATGATTATTTTCCAATTTCATTTTCCTAGTAAATTTACTAATTTTGGGCTGGATTTAAAGGGCGCAAGCGTAGGTTAGGTTTTGGTTCGAAAGGAAAATCTTCGTTTACGGTGCACAGAAGTGAAGAAGTGCTGCCTGGGGCAAGTCGCCCCCTCGTCAAACAGCCGTCCAGCGTTTCTAGTGACGGTGAAGCATCCCAAGACGGCGAAAGGTTAATAATGTATGATATTTGTAATTTTTATGAAAAAAAAAAAAAATTAGAAAACAATTATAACTATAAAACCACGGAGATATTGATGGTATCCTGGATGAAGACCAAACATGGTAAAAGTCAAAGAAGCCTGTGTATATTGTCGTTTTGGTTTGATGATTTTCAAAAAAAAAAGAAGTTTGCCTTTGCATGGGGATTGGATCATCACTCGTGTACATATAATTTTTGTTGTAGAATGTTTGTGCAAACTCTGAACATATTTATGAAAAGATAACATCGTCGCTAGAAATATTCAATACAGTTATTTTCATGGAAAATAATAAACAGACGCTTGTAAATATTGCGAATTACAAACACCCCGGCTACGTCTATTGGTATTGGAACATTTTCAGTCATTGTAGACAACCAATAGTCGTATTCCGGTTAGATGATCTTTCGTATTATCACTTAGTCATATATCAATACTTTAGGAGTTCGTGCATAGTTGTAGAATGCTTTATTACGGTACATAATGAAGTATGGTTTTTCCACACGTACAAATTTTATTTTAAACTGTATAAATGGTGTGTATAAAAATAAATGGAAAAAATTTGTGCCGGTATCACCTGAATCCTATACCTAGCAGATCATTGTGATATATCCTAATTACTAGAAAACTCCAATCTCAATTTAATTGTTTCGGATATTGTTTTATTTGATTGATTGTTGGATAGAAGGAAGGAGCTCGAAAGGGAAACGCGGTTCAGGTGGAGGAGGCGGTGGCGCCCAACCCAATTTTAAGCGGTCCCAAGAGGTGGCCCCGGGCAGACAAGCAAGCCTCACCAGTCTTTCTAGTGATTGTCCAAGCTCGTAAGTAATCCTGATTCTCTCCCAAATCATCCAAATACATCAATTTATCTCTATTTTGGCCTGTGTGTTTATTTTTAGCTTAAAATTCTTCTCTTAATGCACGTTAATACTTTATGTACGCAATTAATACTAAAACGGGTCGTATATAAAATAATAGAAAAAACAAAAAAAATTTATAATAACAATAAATCTTTCACTGTACCTATTGTTTAAATTTAAATAAATTATTTTGGATTTTCGAATAATATTTTATTTATTTAATTTAAATTTTATTGAATTAACGCTTAAAAGGCTCAAGTGCAAAAATATAATAAACAAACATAAGTATGTTACATGATGCGGACATATTATGAGATAATATATTATATAATACCACTTGGCGTTAAATATTAAAATTAAGTTCTGTGTTGCCATTTGGATTATAGGACAGTTATTTTCTTGCAAATAATATAGTAACATTCAAAATTGTATTATTTTATATGATATTCTATTTCATTATACTTACTTACGAGAACTTGCATTTAAATATGGTATAATTTTTTGTTGAAATTTCATTGGGTACTTAACAGTAAATTATTTTAGTTAAGAAAATATTTATTTTATTATTGGGTTTATATTTATTTATTCAAGACATTTGAGTACAAAAACAAATTAGTAATCATTTATGTTATAATATATTTCAAATTGAGTAGATTTTAAATTATTGCACCAATATTTTCACTTAAATTCATAATAGTTACCAAGCTTAAAATAAATGCTTTGATTTCTTCGTTGTTTATGATTAATTAATGTGCTCATGTGTTACATTAATACTTGTACAACACATAATCAATATATTTTTGTTTAGTTTAATATACTTGTTTGAAGAAAACTCTTCAATACTTATATTATAAGAAATTAGAATACATGCGTAATTTACAAAGTATTGAACAATAATTTGTAGGTTCTTATTAAATGTATTTATTGAATAATATAGTTTATATAATGCATAATATACATCATTTGATATTTCATCAAGTAGGTTAGAAGACTGGTTAGAGTAATCATTTTATGAAAATAATATGTTATACGATATTATGTCCAAAACTATAATACAAACGTGTCTAAATTATATTATTTATGAACAAGTATAACATATTTGTATTTACACTATTAATAATCAATAATACATTAATACCATATAATACTTTTCCAATCAGAGAAATAAGCATAGGTACGTATTTATTTGCATAAGTTTCTTATTAAACACTTAGCTTACTTTTATTAGTATGATTGATAAACTGATGTATTTCGATGTTTATAAATTTAAAACAAATCCTACTTATATTTCAAACGCCATAGTTGGAAAACTTAAGTGTTTAATTAAATGCACATTTTTATTAATACATTTTATACTCTAATACTAATTATTATTTAAAAATTGGTATGCAGATTACATACTAATTTAACTGTTTGTATAATGATTTATATAATATATCAAAAAAACTTATTTGTGTTCTTGTGTAAATAAAATAATGTTACGGTTTGTGTTTTTTTTTTTAAATGTCTTCAAAGTACTTGATATAATACATTTTAATGAGACATAAAGTGGACTTTTATGTTATATTAACTGACTATTGTTATATTATCTTAATGTGTACAACATTTGATTCTAAATTTGTGTTAAAAAGATTTAAATTTGGAAAATGATTTCCAATTTGAACGTTTCTTTTCAACCATGTAAATAAACAGTTCAATAAAATATGGTAAGTAGTACATTCGTAGGAATCAATGTTTCATCATTAGCAGCACGCGTTACCATTATTTAAAGCTTTGCATTGTTAGTTATTGATTTTCATAGAAAGTTTACATTTGCACGTGCATGAATTTGTAAATAAATATTTTTCTAATTACTTTTAGCAACATAATTTAATATTATATAGAAAAATATATTTAACGCTAATCATATAAATGAAACATGTTTCAAGTGATAATATGTATGGATAACAATTATAAGCTATACATATTTCACAATGTACAGTTTCCCAAAGCGTCACCCTATCACTAAAAACTGATGTTTCAAGCATATCTTTAGAGATATTTCACATGTAAATATGGATCTGATCTGATTAATTTTATGACACATTTTAAATCCAAAACATAATTTTATATGTGGCTACAAAAAAAAAAAAAAATATATACATAATAGATTTTTAACGATGCATAGTATGCAGGAGAATGTATTAGATTTTATTGATTTTATTTACCCCCAAAACAATAAATGTTTCATACTATCTAGAGAAAAGAAATGTTGAGTCGACCATATGTATTAGTTTCTTGAATGTAGATGGATTAAGACTTCAATGAAATTATATTTAAAGTTGTAAATTCAAATTTAATACATTTTAGTAATTTTACAACTCCTTATTGCATACAATGTATCGCAAGGCCGTATCTGGTGGGGGGGAGTGAATCCCCCCCGAAATTTTTTCGTGTTATAATTATGTGGTAGTAAAATAAATATTTCAATCTCTGTTTTAATCAAAACACAATTTTTTTAGCTTAACTCCCCCCTCCCCGAAATTAATTTCCAGTTACGGCCTTGATGTATAGGTTTTTGAATATTTAAAATCCAAGAATAAGTAAGGTAAGATATATTTTAGGATACAAAATGCTTTAATGGTAATTACTTGTTATTACAATTATTGTATAATATATACTATTCTCATGTTTGGTCTTCACGTGACTATCAATTTCTTCAAGCACTATGGCGATCTATGCCAATAATCTATCTTTCTTCAAACGGTCGTGAATATTATTTAGTATTTTTTTTTCTAAGGTAGACCTTTGTTTAGATCGATATCGTATATAATAATTAATTCTTTTGTAAAATTTAACTTTTTTTCATTCGTCATTTTAGCGCCGGCCAGTCCACCGAGGGCGAAGTGACTACGTTTATTGGTAAACTTGGACCAGGACAAAAAGTTAGTCGACAAATATTGGGGACTCCATATCGAGGTGACGTTAAAATCGGATTCAATTTTTTCGTTAACTTTATGGAAGTCACTGTTTTTGAAGCCAAGGATCTAATTAATGTTAAAGAAACGAAAACAAAGCTTCCAGGTATAAAAATATAAATTATATAATGTTTTCTTTTAGACTAGAAATTAATTAATAATGAATTTTAAAGAAAGTACTGATTTAATTTAAATGCCAATTTATTTGAATACTTTTCAGTTATTTTTAATGTAGATATTTTTATATTATGTATTACATTAAAAAAAAATAATATATTTTAACAGATACATATGTTAAAGTATACCTCGTGAAAGGCAAAAAATGTGTGGAAAAACATCGTACAAAAACAATTAAAGAGAGCTTGCAACCTAAGTACATGGAAATGCTCAAATTTAAAAGTTCCCCTGCAGGTTGTTTAATCCAGGTACGCTTGTTTTTTTTTTTACTTCTATTACTTAAAGTTTCATTGGATATTGCTTAAGCAATTTCTAAACTATGTCACTGTTTCAATAGCTATGTCGTGCTTAAAATTTTTATCAAACAGTGAATTATTGATAGTTGATCTATTTATATAAAAATGTATCTATAAAACAAAATAATTCTTATTTTTTTTTTGGTTTTTACTTTTTTGTTAAATTTCATTCCTTTTAATAAAAATCGTTAATCTTTGTTATTTATATTAATGTATTTTGTATCAAAATAAATAATAGTTTTAAGTTGATTTAAAACATACCACATTAGAAAGAGATCGAATTTTTACAAACTGAAAATCGTTTTAAGAGTTTACAAGTTCCTGTTTTTTATCTGAGCGGAACTTAGTAAAAGTACCATCGGTGGTTGTCTCTATTGGTAACTTAAAAATATCTCACTTATTAATTATATTAGAACGGCACATTTTTGTTTAGCTATTATACATTTATACATTTATATGAACCAACATAAAAATTATATTTTATTATTTCACAGGTGTCGGTGTGGGGTGATTACGGACGCGAAAAAGGAAGAAAAGTATTTATGGGAGTGGCCGTAATTTATATGGATAGCATCACTACGAGTCCCGGATCGTCATTGACGGAATGGTACAGGCTGTTCGGATCGTCGTCGTTGGTTAGTGTTAATGAAAGATTTCGGAATTCGTTTCCGTCATTGTATCCATGGTAGACCATAATATAAATTTATTAGCCCCTTGAACCACCGTAGTCATGTAATATGTTTTTAAGTAATTATTTAAAAAAAAAAACTGTAGTCGGTATTTTTAGTGTTGTATAAAAACAATTATTAATTACACGCAATATAAATATATAGAAGTCCATAGGACGTGAATATTATAATAGATATTCACATACTTAGTATTATATAATAGATATATATTTATTTATAAGTTTTTTCTCTATAAGTTCAGTAGGAAATGTTTTTTTAAAAAAAATCGATATCCACGAGACATCGTGTCCGTCGATCATATTGTTATGTCATAGTGATGTTTTGCATGCGTACGCTACTATATTAATTAATCATTATATTATAATAGTAATGTTTTATGTTTAATATAAAGCGGTAGTTTTTGAGGGAACTACATTTAGGACAAGCTTATGAAGTCCTTATGGGTGATATGTGTTGCGTGCATGGTATTTAATTTACCATTTTAATGGCACGTATTTTATATTTATTGTTGCGATCTGTTTAAAATTCAAATGGTACATAAATATATCTCATATATTTTTCTTCTTTTCAAAAACTTTGAATTTTTTTGATTGCTTTTAAATTTAAATGGTATTATTACGTCGAAATGAGCCTATAATAAATTTTAATTTTTTTGATATTCCGCTTCACAGGGTACCAAATTCGGACTGGTTTCAATACATACATATACCTATAATTTTGTTCGTTATTAACTGCTCATTTATAATGCTGATTTTTTTTTTTTTTTTTGAATTGCAAAAATTGCACTATTTATCTAATAACTAAATAATATTCTAGCTTTGAAATCATACATATATAATTTACCTAATATATAACGCTTGAATTAGTTTTACGTTATAATAACACAATTACATTATCTGTGGGTGATGTTTGGTGTGAGTGTACATAATAAAAAATAATAAATTATAAAATATACAAAATTTTAAATTTAGTGATTAGTAAAACTCGTGTATTGGCTATTATAATTAACTACTGTAATTAAACAGCTATCGAAATTTTCAATTTAGTTTCACAGCGTAAAAAATAGTTAGTAACTGTTTATAATGACAAGTTTTTTTTTTAATTAATAAGTAAACTTATTCGAGCTTTTAAAATGTCAAATTGTTATTTTATATTATAAAAATTTAACTCGTTTATCGATTTGTGATTGTCAAAACCGCAAAGAAATTCGAGAAAACTACAAAAAACTGCCAAAGTAAAATGTTTGTAAAATCTTCGTTCAATTTGCCACAAAGACATTTTTACTATTTTATTCTAAATAAAATAAACTTATAAAAGTTTTGATTTAATAAGAATTATTTATGAAATAATTTAAAATAATTATCTTTAGCTTAATATTTTTGTTATTAATCGGAAAAAACAATTTAATTCAGAATATTTTTCAAAATGTAATTAATCTCAACTTTAACAAGAAAAAACTACACCTAAAACAATTGGTATTTTAACTATAAGTCTATAAACTATAAACAGAAATAATTCACATGTTGAGCTTGTACACTTCTTAATACTCTGTTAATCTAAAAATAAAAATTACACCACTGATTTAAAACATAATTAATATTATTATAATAACCTAGTTTATAACGATGGGTGATTTCGATCGATTTTCATTATTTAACATCTTTATAATATAATAAAAACTCTCTAAATATTTTGTTATTTTCCAAAAGTATAATACATTTTATGAAAACCTTAGATTATTGAAACTTTTAAAATATACAATAAGTTTTTTTTTTTTTAATCATCTATAATATTATTATATCTTTTTATAATTTTGCTCGCCAATTTACTATAAGTGCTTATTACTTGAGTTGTTTAATATTATATAACTATTATATTTTGACGAAAACTACTCATCCATTTGTTGCATGATACACATTTTAAATAATTATTATACTCAAGTTATAATCTTTAAAAATTATAAATTTACTATAATTTTTAACCAACAGATTTATAATCCTCGAAAAAACTGATAGTGATAGTTGGTAAAATAATATAAAATAACCGATAAATATTACATTACCTACTTAATCAAATTAATCGACATAGGAGCAATTTGGGTTTTTATTTTTAAATTAGCCGATTTATTTATAAAAATTGACTCTTTTGTAAACATATTTACTTATTTTATATCCTTACTTCGCAATATTGACTTTGACAGAAGTACTAGTTGCAACATTAAAAAACAACAACATAATATCAATAAGTTTTAATACAGGCAATAGATTGAGATTAAAAATAACAATTAATAGTTGTTAGAATATAACAGCTGAAGGTAAAAAAAATATGTAGAATATAAAATAATAACACGATTTAATCCATTTGATAGTGTTAAAAAACAAAACAAAACAGTTCAAGTTAAGCAAATTGAGAATGTATTAATGGCTGTTGTTTACGTCTAGGGGTGCAAAGTACTTCGAAGCATCCCCCAAATTGCGTCTATGGTGTTATTGAAGAATGTTTTGTGTATACAAATATTTTAATTGCATTTTTGTTTCTTTTTTTTGTTACCTGTCTTAATGTTTTTTCTTCGTTTGTGTTTAATTTATGTTTCAGTGAGTTTTGTTGCTTCATTCTATTGGGTTTCTTCTTTGATGGTTGCATGCAGACAACATTTTTTTGTTTTTAATTCCACTTAAAAGTATTCATTGTTTAATGTCAAGTCACAGTTATGCATTGGAGTATTTTTTAACGCAACTCTAATTTATATTCTCAATATTCTAAAAAAATTATTTGTAAATAAAAGCGAAAACAATATTACTTGTAAATAAATTATTTATTATGGAATTATGTGTTTTGTAACATTAAACTTTCTTATTATGTCTATACATTCCTATATAGTTATAATGAAAAAAACCTGTTTTTAACTGTTTAATTGATAATTAATGGAAAAACCTTAAAATAAACAGTGCATTATTTATTAAAACATTATATTAATTTAGTCCTTTGTGTCCTGTATACATGAATCTTATCCAAGTGGAATATATTTGACTTTTCCGTTCAGCAACGAAGGTTATATTAATCTATATAAAATAATTTATAATTATTAAATTTAAAGAAAGCGTATGAGATATAAACTATTGTCGTATTTACGTATGGCCGTATGAACTATGGAGCTATATATTACCAAAAAGAAAAAACACCCTCTCGTAAAAATGCGCTATTACTAAATATATCGAGGTATGTCCTAGCTGGCCCCTATACATATATGTTACAAAGTTAAAAAATTTTGTTTTTGTTCAACTGTAATATATATTTTTTTTTCTTAGAAATAATACATTAAGTAATTCAAATTATTAAAGTTTTTATCAATATGAAATAATACGTCAATAATACGTTTTTAATAATTTTAAAATAATTAATTAAATTGAATACAATCTTTTATGTTTTATTGGACTTATATTTAACACAAAGTTCGGGATTATAAAATTGTTTGTGATAATAATTGAAAAATAGAAACAATTCTATTAAGAGGTAATAATATTTAATCTTTAAGTGTAATCTTAAACAACATTTGTAGTTTAATAATATCATAATAAAATGTGTGAGTTTGCATACTTTGGGTTGAACATTTTATCAATATGATAATACTAGTGATGATTTGGGTCGCATTGCTAGTGGTCTTGTTGTATCAATGTAATCACTAAAACAAAAATATAAATTATTTAAATATATTATTGTTCGCAATAGCGATGTCGTTTTTAAATACTCAACAAGGTTTACTATAGGTTATTGTCATAGTCACTTATTATCTTCATATAACTACTATCTAAATGATATAGCAGTAAATATATAAATACATATTTTGTTATTTTAAAAATATTTAAATTAATTTTAAGCTTTTTATACTTAATATACCATATACCACGTGTATACATCGTTTTAATGTACGTCGGTATTGTCTTAAGTTAATAGAAGTTAATATAATAGTGTAAGAAATAATATTGTGATTGTCACTATATACAAATAAATTACTAATAGAACCTAGGTAATCAGTCATGCCGTTATGATTTGGCGCCCGGAGCAAAATTAAAAATATTCACCCTCCTCCATTAACTGAGATGTCTAATCTAACTTTTTGGCGCCCCTTAAAATTTGTGCCCGGAGTACAGTGCCTGTTGCTCCCCCCCCCCCAACAGAACGGCTTTGTAGGTGATATAAATATATAATAAAATATCCTTAGCGATATTGGCTGATAGACCCGTCTCCACTTAAAATCGTTTATCACAGTGTATTGTTATTTTTCATTGAAATAAAACAGAACCATTACCAATTGTACGAGTAGTATCCTATATTAAATGACGAGGTACACTCGATACATACTATACAGCAAAACCATTCCCAGTTTTTTCCTCCGATAATTGTTTAACATGTACTGTTAAAATACATATAATATTGTAAATATTAATTTTAACTAAGTTGAAGAAAGACTCCAGTTTTTAAAAACGGTGATATAAAATTAAGTTTTTGCAAATATTCGTTGATTTAATTGTTTTTTTTTTTTTGTACCTATTCTCTATTTGTATTATAAACTTACTTTTCAGCGTGCCATGCATTTATGCTCGAAGCGCGGACGATCATATAAAGCGGTACGTCCTTAAAGTGTTCATTTAAAATAATTGCTTCTTGTTCCGTCCCTACGTTTAAAACAATGTAGAAGGTCTCGTGGCCTTCCAATTGTCTGAAAAAATAAAAATATTCACGCTTGACACAACTTTTAACAATATTCCTAAAATATCATGACGACAAATAATTATCCACAGTGACACATTGTTGAACATAATAAATACAAATTTTAACTAACGAATCGCTAATTAAAACAGAACAATATTGTCACGATCCGTATCTTACGCTATATTGAAAACTTACGTAATTAAATAAACAGATATAAGAACTTAATTAGTTATTATCTAGACAAATTAAGCTATTATAATCGTTGTTATTACCGCGGTTATTCATCTCAGAAACGCCTATACAAATAAAATAAACTATGTTTGAAACATTTAAAGTTAAATAATCGATATGGTCCAGTCCACACAAAAACGACGGCAACAATAAATACTATACCTAGTCAAAATCAAAGTCCAATCTGATGGCGTGTGCATGGTGAGATTTCCTTGGGCTATCGTCGGAGATGAACGGAGTCGCAACAGCGTTTTGTACGTCTGATAGTGGCTTCTTAAGCACACCTTTTGAAAGGCCAAGTTCAGGTACCAATGGTTGCTGTTCACGGGAAGCCAAGTGTGTTGGGACGTCGAAAAACCTTTGGACGCAATTCATCCGGTTTAATGCGCGTTGCGTCCGAGTATGCGAGGACAATGAAAAAAATGTCGTACGAGATCCGAACACGCGTACTTACCGGCGTTCTGCAAATCGTTCCAATGGAACGGGGTCCTGCACGGGTCTCTCGAGTTCACCTCGTACCTGGCCATACCGCCGTTTCTACCGAATGGGTCAACCGTCTGATCCCATCTTATCGTGCCGTCAGCCATACCGATTTCCTCTCCATTGTACGTGATCGCCGTGCCCGGTAACATCGTCGTCAGCGTGTTCATCGGGTCGACCATGTCCTGACCGAATCTCGTAGCCACTCGTTTGTTATCATGGTTCCCTATCTACATGGTTAAAAAATAAAATTAATCTGGTCTCCGTGTATTCTGCACCACAGGTGCTACCGGTGCTGGTACTATACACATTACACTCAGTGGTCATAAGTAGTATAAGGCTGGCCAATTATTGTTAAAAATCTAATGACCACGACACTGGACTGTAAAATTGTTATCTATACATTATAAATTATTTATAATATATTGACGAAACGATGATTAACGAAACAAACTATTATGTAACGTCACAGATGTCAGGGAGAAGAGCATTAGTAGTCTGTATAATACGTATCTCGCAGCACTGAGACTTTTAAAATCACAACTGTTATTTAAACGATTTTTAATAAAACGATGAGGTCCATAGGGAGAAGGGTTTTGTGTAAATTAATTTCGCAACCACTTCATTAAATTTAAATTTAAATTGTAAATATTTAATTATCGTTATTGGTCGTTACCCACCACCCAGTTGGCCCATTGACCCGGAGGCATATTGTCCAACCACAGATTGATCGTATTCTTTATGTCGACGGCCGACGACGTTTTGTTCAAGTATGTGATAAAGTTGAAATTGAATGGCATATGAGCCCTGTGTGTTTGCTGGCTGTAGTACATCATCGTGTAATTTATGGATGCGTACGCTTCGACTAACATCAGTCTAAACAATATCAAAAAGTTTTTAGTCGTCTGTATACAAAAATATTATGTCAACGAGGTAGATCAGCTCAAAGTTTAATTTCTCTAGAAAACACTTTTTAATTCAAATGTGATTTTGTCAAAATAAAGTCTTATTAAAAGACGTTATTAAGAAAAATGTAATTTGTTAATTAATCAGATCCAAATTAAAACAGTTTACTATATACGCAGTCAGCAGGTTACATAATAATAATTATTTTGGAGTTTTTGTTTTATTCGTTATGTAAAATCAATACAACGCCACACACAATTTACGAAGATAGATTTAATTGTGACTTAATTATTAGGAACTTTAACTTTGTGTTATGTTCTCGAATAGTCGAATGTTTAACTATTTAAGATATTTTTAATGATTTACTCAATATGTTAAATTTTAATTTTAATTTTTATTCACACGCTAATTTATTAGATTGATGCATGTAAACCGATATTATTATTATTATTTTTTTTGTTAAAAGGGAATCTTTATTTTACTAAATTATATGTTTACATGGAAATGTTATTTTCCCATATTATAGTTTTTGTCTAAACTATTTAAAATAGAAGCAATTAATAACAATCCGTTGTATTAATGTATAGTGTATATAAACCTACATTTTTTTAAATTACAGAATCACGAACACTAGTAGAATTAGGCAAATTATTTAATATAAAAAACTTTAAAAATACAATTTATCTGATAAAATGATATATACTATGATTTGTATAGTGCATAATTACCTATATTATGGGTTGTTTAGACTTTCAAGGTAATAATGGAAACGTTACAATATAAATAAAATAAATGACAGGATATTTTAACGATATAATATATAATTTTTATAAAAGTTATATAATAAACTAATTACCAATACGACGGTACTAGGTATTTTATTTTTTGTCTGTCGTTATCTTTTGAAGCAATACAAATGATTGATTAATTTATTTTTATGGTGGTTTCTAGTAAAAAATTTGATCTAGTTGGTTCTTTAGAGGGTAAAAAGTAAAAAGAAGTAAATAATTATAAGAGTTTAAACTTAATATTTTGGTATTCCACGTACCTATATAACAACAATTTATCCTCATATGATTTTTGTTATTTAATTATTTAATTATTAATTTTATTCATATAAGAAACTTTAAACATTCCATTTTTTCTTAAATTATCATTTTTTCTACACACGATGGAAATTTATAAATGTTTAGAATAATTCAAATGTAAGTATTTATAGCATTAACCATATTAGATAGTTCTACGTTACGTCGATATTGGCTGACAAGTAAATAACAGTTAGTAATGATATATAAAATAATATTATACAATTTATTTTTGTCTAAAATAAAACCTTACCATATTACTAATAGAAAAATTAATTGCTTATTACAATATATACATATATTTAGTGATATAGTTTGACTAGTCTGAGAGAACGCCTCCACTCAGAATCGTTTTTATATAAAATTATTTATCATTGAATTTAAATTTAACATATCAATTATAGTGACCTTCCAACTCAATGTATACTCGAAAAAGTCGAAACCTAATATAGAGCAGTGCTAATTCCAAGATTTTTGTTAGATTATATATATATATTATAAATTACAAAAATATAAACCAATAATATAAGTAATATATTTATTGTCTTAATACCTTGTGTTTCCATCCCGGTTAGTGTATTCGTCACAGACTGCTCTAAATTCTTCGACAATTTTATATGTATCTGGTTGATCCCTAGATAACGTATGGTCGAGCAAAAAATATGTGTAATTATCATCTTTGATTTTTGGATCAATCAGTGGTTCGTCTTCAAACGTAATGTCTTCTATTATGAAAGGCAAAGCGTCTATGCGGAATCCATCAACGCCAACATCTAGCCAAAATCTAAGTACGTTCTAAAGAAATCGAATGTTTAGAAGTCTGAATAAAACCCATGAATAATACGATTTAATAGAGATGAGTACCTTCATTTCTTCTAATAGAGCAGGAGAGTTGTAATTTAAATCTGGTTGTTTAACCGTGAACTGATGCAAATAGTATTGTCCTCTTTCAGACGACCACTCCCAAGCACTTCCGTCAAAATAGTTTCGCTTGAAGAAAATATTTATAATATTTATAATACGTAGATAATATAAAGTTTTTAATGTTGGTCAATTAAAAATTTAAATTAGACAAGGTTAGACTCGTTATAAATATCTTGAGTTTAGTAGCGATATAATATATAAACTTACTATCCTCCTCAATCATTACACATTTACACGCCAAAATATTCAATGCAATAATAAACGCCGTATTATGTAACGTTAAATTAATAAATCGTTAAGTTAATTTGACTCACCCAATTATTTGGAGGTACTCTGTTTCCATTTTCGTCTGATTTTCCGTCAAGCCACACGTAGTATTCAGTGTATGGATCGATTTTTTTGACTGATTTTTGAAACCACTCATGTTCGTCACTTGAATGGTTGGGCACAAAATCCAATAGAATACGAACGCCTGAAATCAAGTGCCCAAACGTGGTTCATAATTGTATAATATCGCACAAATACTACCTAGTATTTATGGTTATATTTTTCACATGTAAATACTCGTAATGTATACCGAGCGATTTAAGTTTCATCTGAAGTGATAAAAAGTCTTCCATTGTTCCATAAGTGCTATCGATTTTTACAAAATCGGAAATGTCATAGCCGAAATCAGCCAAGGGAGATTTGAATATTGGGGACAACCATATAGCTCCGATACCTGTTTCATTAAAATGTTCAGCCATTTCTTCTATACCTATACAACAAAATACAATATAATATGTATTATCATTTACCAACATTTTAACTTAAATTTTTTTTTGTGCAATAGCCAATAAGATAAATAAAAAAAATTATTCTTAAATGTATGGAATGTATTATTGGTGTACAGCACAATAATATGTTTTACTATTTTTAAACTCTTGTTACTTTGATATTTAAAACAAGAGTTGTTATTTAATGCTAAATGGTTTTGTTAACCTATAGTTTTGAATATTGTTATAATCTTTTGTATTACTACTTAACTTATTGTTTGTATAATTATATATTTTGTTTTCAGACATTACTTTTTACATAATTGTTTTTTTAACCTAATTTTGAATTTTAAAATATTTTGTATCGGTTTTATTATATTTTAAATTAAATGCTTAATATAACAATACGTTTTATTTGAATATTAAAAAACTTTAATACTTGAGTGACATGGCAATTGAAAAAAAAATCGTTTGCATATAATATGTCACGAATATTATTTAACATTTTTTTTTGTTGTTAATTAGCTACTATTATCTATTTATTAACTTATTATTGTACACTGATACAATTACCTTTTAGGTCTCCAACGCCATCACCATTGCTATCTTTAAACGATCTTGGGTATACTTGGTAAATGACACTAGTCTGCCACCAATCCAATTTTGCAGGTTCTAGAGAAGTCAAGTATAAGTTGTACTTACAGAATATTTTATATATAAAATTAAAAATTGATACTTAATTTTAAATAAAATAATTATTTACCAGCATTTGTACTAAACGCGGTTGTGATTAAAACCACAATGTAACAAAGGTACATCATAGTGTCGGGGCAATCGTCTGGCGACTACTGTGTGAATTTTTGGATATTTGTATGGTTAAATAATTTCGCCCTTGACCTTACAAGTGCGCAAAAAGTATTCGGTAGGTAGGTACCTATTTAATTATTCACTGGGCTGTCATATTGTAATAGACGAAATGGAACGACAAGAGGTAAGTGGCGCGTACATGCAACGTGACATCGGTCAAAATCATGTATTCTTGTTCAAATAGAGAATCTAACGCAAAAATAATGACGGGTTGGACAACTGGCTAACACTTTAAGTACTTATTTTTCACAACCAAATTATATAATTATAATTTATGAGTAAATAGTTCGAGTTGATTGTTTTCTATTTAGTTGGTGTATAAAACCGCGTTCTTATATGGTTATATTTATATATCATGGTATGTTCACAGATCGATATTAGGTCGCTTTTGCGTAAATGTTTATGTTTAGATAATCGTTTATGTGTTACACAACAATAAATCATAATCGATTACGTGTTTAAATTTCTTATTCGGTATCAAAAAACTGACAAGGATTCGTCAAGGCTAGTTGTATCTGGACATGTTATCCGAGGATCAATAATTATTTTGAACGAGATAAGAATTTAATTATGATTATATTATATAAATATTAAAACAACTGGCAATGGGTACATGTCTACCTAGTACCTACCTAATTCATATTATATATTACACACAAGTATAGTATACATATAACTTAATAAATTGTATGAAGATTATTATACAATAGCATAATAGATCGATTGTTGATGCGTATTCGTACATTATTTTTGCTAAACAGTATGCTATAGTATCATGGTATAGCTTTCCTGGAAGCTAGTAATAACTAATTCAATACAGGTGTATTTTTTTAACAGATGTACTCGAACTTTAAGATTTTCTCAATACTTGAACCAGGCATGAATAAACACTATTAATATATCTGATAAAAAATATAAAATAAATATTCGCTAGCAATTCGGATACGTTTGACGTAATAACCTCTCAAAATATTCTGAAAAAGAATTCATTATAAATATTTTTCACTAAACAGTAAACATATATATATTAATAAAATAAAATTTTATAATATAAATATATAATTAAAGAAAGTACTTAAATAGGTATTATTTATTTTGTATAAATATTCGTCTATTATATTAAAAATGCACAGAAACAGTGTATTATAGATTTTTAATTTTATATTGTTATGTACCATTTAAAATATAATTCGTATAATAGATTGTTCAAATACGTATCGTGGTTTGAATTTTATACCTATTCTTTGAATTGAATATTTAATTTATTCTAACAATTAAAATAATTTTGTTATTTTAATAATTAAGTAAAATAAAAAAGGTAGGCAGGTATACAGCAATGTTATACACTGAGTGAGTCACCATTACGGGTATGTTAAATTCAAATGCAATGATATATAATTGCATACGAAAAATGATTTTGAGCGTATCACTAAAAGAGTATATTTCATAATAATTGTTGATACTTGTAGCTATTAAAGTCATTTATTTTACTTTTAGTATTACAGTACGTTGATATATTTTTTTCCTAATATATTGCATTTATTATATTATTAGTATTTATTAATAATATATATTTATATCACATTTTATCAACTTATATAGCTCAAAGTTTAATAACAGCTTTCTCTAAATACCATAAACGATTATAAATAGGTTCGTACTTCATAAATAATTAAAAATTATCCAACGATCTTGTATTAAATTTTCAAGAATTTCGACCGAGCAAATAATTTTTTATTGAATTTTGAAGAAAAAAACTAAAATAAAATTGAAAATGTCCGATGTCTATAAATAAGTACAAAAATAATTTCAAAAATAAAGCGTTCATAGAAAATGATAATATTATAAACATTTCAAGTATCGATAAATATAACAAAAATCGTTGGGGTAGAAATAGTTATTTTACAAGTGAACATTTTAAATTTAATCAGTTATTCCGATAATTTTTTTTATTCAATATGGTAGTCAAAAAAACGTTTAAAGAATCTTAAATCAAATTTTTAAATCTTAGGTAATTTGTTATTTTCAAGATTTTAACGGATTCTGTCAAAATTCTAAATTTTAAAAGTTATAAAAAACATTGAGACAATATATTTTCAATATTTTTTTATTTTAGAAATGATCCTCTTATTAGAAACTATCTATTCAATTTTAAAACATTTTGACATATTCATAAATTTTTTATCGATGTTTATAAAATAAATTTTAATAGTCTATAAATAGCACAAAAAAGTCAAAATGTTTTGAAAATTATACCATATATAAAAAATGATAATAAAAACAAGTGGAAAGAATTTGTTATCGAGTTATAACAAAATAAAGAAATCCACTTAATTAAAAACTGGTTTTGCTCTTGTTTTTCCTAAATTTTTGGTTCGATTTTCTCAATAATAAAAAAATATACTTCTATTTTAACTTCTCTAAAGTATAAACTAGATCTTATTTGCTATCCAAAATCACCCTCAAATCTGAAAAATTAAACATTGAAAATCCGAGAATTTTATTGATTACTATTATCGTGTGCATAATACACATACACATAAAAAAAAAACACATTATTGTTAAATAAATGCATTAATTGTTCCGCTCAGAATCTAAAAAAAATTTGCTGAGTGTTGGATAAATCAAATAGGTATTTCGTTGAAAAATATTATCATCATAACAATATTATATATAAAAATATAATGGCAGTATATATTATACACGATATTATTATTTAGTAAAACCAGTGCAATGTGTTGTTTACATAGATGGTATTATTAGTATATTATATTATTTTTATATTATAATAAGCCAATGTATTTTTATTGTTTTTCTTTTATCTATAGTGCAAAGTTCATTGATTTGTAAATACGTTCTTATTTGACGTAAACAGTCCATATTTTATTAACAAAGGTATGATAAAAACTATTAGGTATTGGTTTTATTCCAGTAAATATTTTTTAATTTAATGGACGTTAGTTAAATTATGAATTTCTATTCCACTGTGTTGACGATATTTACACTGTCAGTTTGAGTGGCATATAGTGTTAGTACTTATATAGATTATCTCGAATCTTAAATATGCGTCGTGAGTGGTAAGCGTGATAGCTTTAAAGCCATATTATCATTATATTTACTTAGTGTTCAACACATTTTATCGTAGTCATAGTAATAATAAATCATTCTAGATGCATTCGAGCGAACAAATCGTCTAATATTTATTTATTTCACATCTATTTTTTTTCAGCATGGTTTTGTTAATATTAAATTTGGCGGAATATTTAGCCAACTCTAAGAATATTCCAGTCACAGATGATAAAACAGGCTTAGATTGGTGGCAAACTGCGGTTTTCTACCAAATTTATCCAAGATCATTTAAGGATAGCAATGGTGACGGTATAGGAGATCTTAAAGGTAAGTATATTATTTAATTAATTGCTTCGGATCGCATTGACATTGCTACTTTATTTAATAAATTTCTTGTTTTTTAAAATTTTATAAAGGAATTGAGGAGAAAGCGGAACACTTTAAAGACATAGGAGTGGACTGTGTTTGGTTATCTCCCATTTTTAAGTCACCTATGGCAGACTTTGGTTACGATATTTCGGATTACAATGCGATTGATTCCGTGTATGGCACAATGGATGATTTTGTTTCGTTGCAGAAAAAATTGAAGTCATTGGGTAAATAAAGATAGTTTTCGTCAGACAACTCTATAAAATGTATAATTGTATTTAACAATGTGATATAATGGATTTTGAAATCGATAATTAAATCATAAATTGAAAAACACAGCAATTAAATTTTTTATGAAGCTGAATACACAATATCAATCATATAATATGTTGTTTACATAACTTATTGGTACAAATCAAATACCATATATTTATTAAATTCTATTGATGTTTTTATTTTTAATATATCTCGTATATATTAATTGTACTAAATATCAAAACCAAAATAGTAATGTTTAAATATTACCAAAATAAAGTAATAATAATTAAATATAAGTAATATTTATTTAAATTTAAGTTAACTTATTTTTATTGACTTTTTCTAATTTTTAATATACAAAATACTTCAATTAGTTAGTACATAGATATAGATATATTTTTCATTACTTAAATAAATCGTGTATAAGTTTTTATTTATTTCAGAAAAAAACTGAACTTGTAATTTTTTATAAAAATCTATTAAAACGCCTAAAAATAATTTAATTTAAACTTTTCTCAGTATTCCTTCAAAATTGTCCTTTAATATAAAGAATGAAGTTAAAACAAAATAGTTATTAAATAATAATAATAATAATAGCCCTTAAAGATTGTTTATAATTTATAAAGTTATAAAATATATGTAATATTGTATTTATTATTTATTATACAATTTTTTGCAAATTATAAAATGTTAAAATATTAATTACTAAAAATGTTATATTATAATAGCTCTATATTTTCCAAATACATTTACCGATATACTATGAATCTATTATCATTAATACATAAAGTTATAAGAAATTTAAAAACTATTCATTCAAATTTCGATTAAGATTCAAAATGTTTAAAATAAGTCATATCTAATTAATAATTTACAGGAAAAAAAGAATGAATCGCTTTTGGAAAAAAGAAGTAGGTTTTGCCACAAAGCACTCTTTAAATAGTATAAAATGTTTAATATCTTAAATATGTCCTAAGTATACATAACAATTACATAGACCAGAATTTTAATAAATTCATTATTAAATAAAAAAAAAGGATATGCATAATAAATAATAACTAATGTTTAACAAAGTATTTTTATTTGTTTTTTAAAAAAGTTATAACTATAATTTGGTAATTTAGGTATTAAAATTATAATGGACTTCGTACCTAATCATTCAAGTGATGAACACGAATGGTTTAAAAAGTCTGTAGAAAAAATTTATCCATACACAGATTATTATGTTTGGAGAGATGCTAAATGCGATGAAAATAATTTGAGAATACCACCAAATAATTGGGTAATGTATTTTGAGAGTACATTATAGTATTATATAATATTAGGTATGTTTTTTTTAACGTTAATAAAAAATGTCTATAGCAGTATATCCTAAGAATTGGATTTTTTATACAGAAGTTATATTTTAATTATTATCATAAACAATTTTACATTTTTTAAATTATATAAATGATAAATAATGTAAATATTTTTTTCAGCAAAGTTTATTTAGTAATTCAGCATGGACTTGGAATGAAAAACGTGGGCAGTATTATTTACATCAATTTGATCCTAAACAACCAGATTTAAATTACAGAAATAAAGAATTGGTTACAGAAATGAAAGTAAGAACTTATTTAAAAAAAAAAACCTATAGCTGTTATAGTAGTTTATACTTACTACTTAGATAATACAATATATATATTTAATATTAAGATTAAAACTTATAACCTGTCGAAACATTACAAATTAATAATGATGATTATTATTTATTATGTTGATAAGAAAATTATTAGAATTTCAACGTTGTCTAGACTGATAACCGTATTCTCATTAATATTTTATATGATATAGTTAATAAAATTATTGCTTTTAATTTTAATAGTACCTTGATATTTATTGATACTATTTTAAATAGTTTTGTATTCAAGGATAAAATATCAAAAATATAAAATTAGAGCAGCCAAAATATTTTAATAATTAGTGTATTTAAGCAGAAAGTTAAGCATTTAAAATGAATTATAAATGTCTAATTTGCTTACATGTAATACCTACTGCGCAGTGCGCATAGGTAACCTAAAATTAAAAAAAATACTGGATAGGATAGAGAGACCTTGTGTAGATACTAGTTTCGTTCCATTCGCCTTGCAACGGGATTGTGGTAACTGGTAGTTATGGTATTAGATTTCAAAGTAATGATACACCAAATTCAAAAACGTGTTACCTGTTAAAAGTATAATTTAGTTAAATTTTATATTCTATAAAGATATTTCATGGAAGCTTTTGCTTAAAAAAAAAATTAATTACAAATAATACCAGTGTCAAATTCGCTAGGAGTAAAATAAAACATAAATAAATATATTTTTATTTCAACTGAAAAATTTAAGTTATTTTAATACGAGAAATATATTCCTAGACATAAGTATAAAATATATACGGCAGACAGTAGACATGTTACTTGTGGTTTTTTGATACTTCATATAATTATTAGATTTTATTATAATGTAACCTTTTCCAGATAATTAAACATTATATTATAATATAATTCAGTAAAATAAAAAAAACAAATATTTTATACCTATGAAACTCAAATATGTAATTATTACTCTTTTTACATTAATTATGGCTATAATTTGTTTCTATGTTTAATTAACAATACATAAAAAAAGAATTATATAATTATTATATTTAGGTACTCACATTAATTTATATTTGTGTTTGAAAGAGTAGATAAATGTGTCTATTGGTTCTACAGTGATATGACGTGTATAGGTTTATTTGACATCAGTCCTCAATAATCAATCCTCATTGGATCATTAAAAATTCATTCATATTTAACTTGGAATGTGGTTTTAGGTGACTAACTTTAATCTATTCATACGTTATACCAGGTATAACGTAAATATACCACGAACTTATTTATTATTTTATATTTGCCCTTTTATTCTATACGGTTTGTGGTGATAACATTAAGTTAATAATAAATTGATAAATTGTAATAATAATACATTATTAAATATTATAATAATTAATATGAACGATATTTTTGATAAGATTAGTTCAACCCTACGAACTACTTATAATAAAATAAAATTATTATAAAATATCTTAAATTGTTAGTAATTGACATCACAATCAAAATATCTTTTTATTTATTAATATATTTTAATATGTGTTTTATAAATAATACGGAATCATTACACACACCACACACACACAATATCATATTTACCCTCAATCTTTATCTGTGAATCATTTTTGTTTTATAATATAAAATATTTTTATTTTTATTTTTATTATGTCTTATACCTTATTAATATTTTTAATAGTATTGTATCGACTGCCAAACCGCATCGTATTATTGTAGTGCGCTGTCGTGAATCGACATATATTATTATATTCGTGGGCTTCAAACGCAAAGCCATTTAAGTATTTCAATTATAATTATTTATATGTGCGCTAATCTCCACGTCTTTTTATTATAATATTTTTTTAGCACAAATCATCGTGTACCATTATTTTATAATTATATTATCCGTATGCACTTATCATCGCTGTAAATTGTATTGGCCATCATACAACGCTTTGCATTCATTTTTTACTTTTTTGGCTTATATAGCCATCTCCAATCTATTATTATTATTTATTTGTTGTTTATATGCACATCATTGGAAATTTGGTATTATGTCGGCCTTAGTAGCCATTAATATGAATTAAAATTATATATTAAATTCTGGTAGCAGATGGCTAGTAGAGCATCGACAATTAATTGTGAGTTATTCGTTATTTTTTATAATTTATTTATAAATTTTTGATTTTTATTATGTTTGTATAATTGGTTATGCCAAACAGGCATCTTGTTATTATTTAATGTAATTGGTTGTACGAACCCAGCAATATATTATTATTCTAATTCTTATACGAATTGTGGTTTTTTATATTATATTTTGTTGAGCCGAGAGTACCTTTGTAATATTACAATGTGCACTTGATTTAGTTTTATTTTATTGAGACAGAAAGACGGTCCGTATATTATATCGTATAATCTAGGTTATTGTGCTGTGATTTATTACCAATAGTACTTATTAATGAAAATTGTTATTATACAGTAATTGTTTGTTATTACTTATTACTGAAATTTTGTTACCATTTTCTAAGTACACATATACAAATAAACACACGCGCAGCGCACGTCATATATTCCCATCATACATAGCTCATCAGTTATTTGCCTGGCGATCCTTATTACTGTTGATCAAGCTGTTCACAACATCACATAACAACATAACATACGTATACACATACATATACATATATTTAGATCGCTTGGTCCGTAATTATACGCGACGAAGTTTTACTAAGTACGAGTATAATCGGGATTACGGTCTACGGATTAGAATTATTCGTTACCAGTTCGTACAGTAGTAGATTAAGCAATTACACGTCTGTTTCAACTAAATTATTGAATAAAGGAATATTAATTATTCATTTTACATACATTAGTCAAGAAGATTAAATAAAAACTATTAATATATTTGGTTTAATTACAGTTATATAAATGTTTAAATACGATTTTAACTCAACACGCTTTTTTTTCAAATTAATTGGATACAACTAAGTTGTTACAATGCAATTGGTATTGCGCTAATTAGAAAATTAAATAATTAAGTTATATCGTTGAAAAAAAAATAATAATTTAATTTAGCTTTAGATATTTAGTTATTTAATGTCTACTACATTACAATGATCTACTATTTACCCAACTATAGAGTAAATTGAGTACTTCCTGGATTTTAATTTGTAATTTTCTAATTAAATTTATTAAAATAAACTTGATCAAATAGCTTGTATAGTTGTATGTTTTTGTGTTACTAAAATTATATTTGACAGTTTTCTTAGTTTTTAAAAAGGTAGTATAATTTTCAAAATCTTTAATTTTAGTATAAATATCAATTATACTATTTTTTTGGTTTAAATTTGTTATAAAGCCTTAAAGAAAATATTTATTATATATGTTTCATAATTTAATTAAAATTATGTTTTTGTTTTTGTACAGAATAACTTGAGGTTCTGGTTAGATCTTGGTGTAGATGGGTACAGAGTAGACGCCGTACCGTTTTTGTTTGAGGATTTAAAATTTTTAGATGAGCCCAAAAAACCAGAAGAGCTCGCTAAAAAAGAGAAAAATACTTATGATCGATATTATCATGATTATACAATGGATTTACCTGAAACTTATGATATGATCAGTCAATTTAGGGACGTGTTTGAAGAATACAAGCTGAAAGATGGAAAAACCAGGTATACACAAGTATTACATTTATTATTTAGCCATATAATTATTAACATTTTGTTTCTAAGCAGATTTATTATTAAGTTTACCTATTATTCTTTTAAAAAAATACCATTATTTATATTCATTCGTAATTATAATTAATTGATAATGAACACAGATAATGTTCTTACTTCTAAAATTTATAATAGGTCAGTTTACTTAATGCAAAGTAGGTTCAAATTTGTTGCGCGTTTGTAAGACAGAGAGGATATGAATAGTGAATACATAATATAATATAGTTGTTACGACCTCTTAAAAATTTAAATGTTTATGGTTTGCTTTTTAGATAATTAAAAATATTATATCTTGATTCTTGGGGTAATATTTATTTTTTTACTGTGTTTAGAGTTATGATTACTGAAGCGTATACTACCATTGAAAACACTATACGATATTATGGTAACAAGACCAATTTGGGAGCACATATGCCATTTAACTTTGGATTGATTGAACGATTAAATGATTCTTCGAATGCCACTAAATTCAACGATGCGGTGAATAGTTGGTTGGACAACATGCCCGATGGAAAATGTGCGAACTGGGTAGTAAGTATCATCATACATTATATTGGATTTTATTCAGATATCTCTTTAACTCTCTGTAATATCTATAGGTTAAATTCAAAATGTTATCAATATAATGTAATATTATGCTTAACATAATATATATTCGATTTTAAAATAAACAAGATTTTTAATTATAATATAAAAAAAGCTAAACTGATATTTTTGTTAATATTTTCAATTAATGAGAAAATACTAATTTATTTATATAATATAGGTACCAACAAGATTGTATTAATAACACATAGTTTATACGAATCTGCTATTTCAATATATAATATATGAATGTGTTTAAAAATCATTATATTTTTAATAAAACATTTTAATTCATTAATCATAACATTAAGTTATTTAATACACAAATAGTTTCGTCGTGTATTATTTAAGTTTTATTTATTTTTAAATTAAATAAACAACAGGCAAGAACCCAGTTATAATATATTTATTTTATTTTTAAAAACTAATTTACTATCTATAAATTATGTATAGTAAATAGAATTGGTAATTTGCAGATTTATAAAATACTGAAAAGTATAATAAATAAAACATAAATTATTTTTATTAAAATGAATGCTATGACAAACTAATTATAACGTACCTACAGCTGGTTTAATTCTAAACTTTTAAATATGCATGATATGTTTAAAAATGCTAGAAAACCATCGAAATCCAAACTTAAATAATAAATAAATATGATGACTGATTAATACAAATAATGAAAAATAATAAGAGTAACTTCGTTATAATGAGTAAAATATTCAGAAACTACTTTTCCTATTAACTATATTACTCATAATTTTAACCTCCGTTTCGTTTTATTACTCTGCAAAAAATCTAAACTCATAGATTTCATCAGGTAGGTTAATTGTTTGAACAAAAAGAAAATTCTATTTTGATATCGTTAACATCTAACTGTTATTAATTCAATTTTCGCCGACGAAAAAAGACTACTGTTGAATAATGAGTACTATATATTGTTTTTAATTATTATATTAAATATAATATACTAGTTCTAAACTCAAAAAAATACACAGAGCACGTAGATACGAAAAAGCTATCTAAATACGCGATACACGGTTAAAGGGATATTATAAAATTTGTATCTCGGGACGTCACAGAATAATTTTATTATAATAATATACAATTTGACACGTCGCTTACATTTATGTAGATCGGCAATCACGATCAACCGCGCGTGGCCACGCGGTTCGGCGGCGAAATGGTGGACGCCATGAACATGTTGAACTTGTTGTTGCCCGGCGTCGCGTTCACGTACATGGGCGAGGAGATCGGCATGTCGGACACGGCCGTCCGCTGGGACCAGACAGTGGACCCGAGGGGCCTGAACGCGGGGCCCGACGGTTTCCGGATATTGAGCAGGGACCCGGCCAGGTCGCCGTACCAGTGGAACGCCACGGCCCACGCCGGGTTCACGGCGGCTTCGTCAAAACCGTGGCTTCCGGTGAATCCCAACTACTGGAAGCTGAACCTTGACGCGCAACGGAAACAGCATTGCAGCCACTACACCGTGTACAAGCGGCTGGCCAGGCTCCGGAAGACCCGGACGGTGCAGCGCGGTTCGTTCGAAGGCAGAGCGCTGTCCGAGTGGGTGTACGCGTTCACCAGGTGGGTGTACAATTAGCTCAAACTTCACGTGATACCAGATCTCATAGATAGTGGTAGTACATGGTTACAGTCATATCTCGAACGGATTAATTAGCTTTCTGTTCTCCAAAGTGATGTCTCTATCTGTCTATAATATATTACATAATATAAAGGACAATATGCGCGCGCGCGCGTTTATGCGATCCACAGTCGATTCGATTGCACTCGTGGTTCTGAAATTTGGTATATATATATAATTCAATACCCGTGGATGTACCCACCAGAGCTAACTTTTTAATTTTCCATTATAAAGTGAGGTCTATACAAGTATTTTCCGGCAGCAGCTAATGTCTACAAAATAGCAACTATACTGTATCGTCGTATCGAAAAAAATAAAAATAAGCGATTGTTTGGTTTTGAGACGATAATTTTTTATAACATACGATTATGTATTATTATTAACCGCAGTGACCGTCGAAGTTATAATGTCTTGAAATGCAACTTAAGTATTTTAGTATTACTTGTTAGAATATTTGTGTGGTGATTTAAACGTTTATAAAGATACCGTGACACCATCTGTACACCACAGATCACGATTATAACTAAATGTTTTCAAATATGTTTTCTTAAAAAACGTATACATTTGGTGTGCATACTCTTATTAGTTATTATTACATGAACGCTAATTTATCTATACTATTTTACGTTTTGTTATTTGAATAGGTCACTGTTGTCAGAAGAAACCTATCTGGTGGTGATGAACGTGGGCTCGGAAGATGAACGTGTCAATTTGATGAGCAGTTGGCCAGCTGCAGCCAAAGATGAAACGTGGGTGGTACACACGCCAAGTGTCAATTCACAATTTTCAATAGGGTAAGGAGTATTTTAATATTTTAAAATTTTAAAATATACAACGTAATATGAAATAATAAATTTAAGGTTTATTACCTAACCTTATATTAAAGGCTCTCGTGATTTATCCATGAAAACAGTTTTGCGTAGGACAAACTTATGAATAGACTTTATTTTCAATAGGTGATTGAATATTAGGACCTACCTAATATCGTAACGTTTCTTTTATTGATAAATAAAAACAATACAAATCATTCATTTGTAATGGTTCATTTAATTTTTTTACTACTGAATTTTATTAGCAAAAACAATAAATTAAATTAAATTGTTGTTCTATAATAATATGTAGTATATAAGTTTGGTGAAACTGTTGTAAATATTGTACTCGTAAGTTTGTCCCACGTGAACCTTTTTTTTTTTATATGATCTCATAATTATAGAACAACCATTTTATGGATTATGATTGTTTACGTGGGATCACATTTTAAATACTTTGAATTAGTATTTCAATACATTTTAGATTTTAAATGTCTTCATAAAAAGTCATTAAACTTGCCTATATAAAACCCCTTAAATAGCGGTTATGTTGCGTTAGGTTAAAAAATAACAGTTATAAATCACTGTACTAAAATAAAGTATAGTATAAGTGTATTTGATATTTGTAATTAATATTTGGTCGTCAATTTTTGACTTTTAAATGTTTTAATTTACATAACATTATACATTATTACATTAATATAATAATATGTAATAGTATGCGTGTTTCTCTAGTGGACGGATTTATAATATTGTCATGTTATTGTCTATCTTTAGATCACTATAGTTACTACAACCTAAATTGTATGGTATTTCATTACTTACATTAGTTGTATTGTTATACCTATTTAGCTAAAGGTAATATTTTATTTTTTTATCATTTAGACATTCACTGAAGACAAGTGAATTTACGATGAGACCTAAATCGGCCATGGTTTTGTGTAACAAAAGACATTCATTGGTTTTGTCGTCATCTTCATCATCAACCTCTTCGTTATCCTCGTCTTCGCTGATGTATCCAATAGCAATGCTCGTGGTCGCCTTGAGTTACAGTTATATGTTAGTCAAACAGTAATTTTCGCTCGTCTATAAACATCGATTATTTTTAAGATTATTACTTAGATTTATTCAATAAAACGCTACCGTGAATAAAAATTATCCGAGCAATAATTTAAAAAAAAAAAATAGAATATGTAATTCCTACATCATTATAATTATAAAATCGATAATTTTCGTATCTAAAAATATCATATAATGATTATTATAAAACATAAAAATTAAATTTATAGCCTATTATTTATTGTGTTAATTAAAAAATTGGGTAATAAGATATTGTATCGGTGAATGGCAATCAATACTATACGGTCTAAATATTATAATCAATACCTATCATTTGATATGATTAGTTTTTCATTTATGTAACATAGCAACATTTTATCTAAAATACATAATTTATTATGCTCGAAATACGAAAATATGGTCTAGTTTTAGTATCATATTAGGTATATCTAGGGTATGTTTGGATATACTGACGATGGGCAGCTGCCTACGTAAGGGGTATTTATTTATTTATTTTATGATTTTTGGGCTTAAATTTTGTGTTAATCATATATCTTTAATCGTAATCATAACGTGCAATATTCCACAAGGAAAATATAGCTTTGTTAAGATAATTGGTTCTATTTATAATTTATAATTCGAGTCATTAATAGTAATTAATAGAATTAATTTATTCACATAATTTGAAGTATTTAGATATTGAATCATAAATACTAAACAATTTTGTATTATAATACAAAAATGTAAATTATAAGAAGGCGTGTATATTAGGCTGCCTATTTACCAATTTTCGGGCAAAAGATAATGTTATTTAACAAAAATATTATAACTAATGCGTTTTGTTATAATTATTATTTTATTTAAATAATGTGTTGATTTAAAAAAAAAACTGCACTGTTTTTTTTTTTGTAGATGACACCAAATGTGGGTTTGACATAACTTAAGAATCTTATATATTATGAACACAAAAATTACGTAGGAATATTTTATTTCTTGCTCCTACCGAAAACTGTTCTTGTATACTTATGTTTTATTTAAAAATTGTTGATATTGACTATTTATTCCCAAAATTATTATTATTTAATATTCGAAAATTCAAATAAATTAACCATGCCACAAAATGAGGGGGCATAGGGCTATGTATAATATTGTGCATGTCTATAACCAGCATTATAAGTTATAACTGTTGAATTATTGTAAGTATTCATTCGTGAAATTTGAAAACAAAATAAAATATTAATTTTTACTGTATAGTTAAATTAAATTTGAATTATTTAAGACTTGTCTATGTTATCAAAACATTTCTAATTATTCAAATATTACAAATTATAGTAATCAGCTTTGTTGTAAACGATTTAGTTTAGTTAGGTTTTATTATCAAATTAGATAGTAACAATAATTATTTCTAATATGCATAATAATATATTAGTGTGACTGTTAATAACACTTATAAGTCAGATAAACATTAAATTATTACAACCGTGGCTGAAAAGTTAGTCAATTAATTGTAACCAGATACAAGCTAGAAGTTATATATAAATCCATTAAATCCTAAGAATAAAAATATATAATTTCATTAAGCAATATTTTTTTATTATTTAAAGCATAAATTTGTTAAAAATACATATTATAGAACAATTATATTTACATAATAATAATAATATAACAATAATATGAATTTAACTAATAATTAGATGTAGATTTAAATTAACCGGATTCTATTTTTTCTATTATATAATTTATCTATTTAGGTAGTATTTAGATGATTTCATCATTATTATTTTTAGAGTTCCTAATTAGGTATGTGTAAAAGAGAAAAAGATATTTCACTTATGTCATTATCATTCATCATGAAATCAAAATTCACAAGCTATACGACATAATATAATAAAATTAATTTAAATATATTCAGTGTCAGACATCTGCATAAATAACAAATTATAGATCGTCGTATTTTTTAAAGATTGGATAACGTCTCAAAACTTAGAAAAATTTGTCAGAAAAATCAATGTTAATTTTAACAATATTTATTTTTGTTACTTAATACAAGATACAAGTTATACATGTATATCAGTAAGTTAATGCCCAGCCCTGGTTACAACAACTAAGGTAGTTATTTTGAAACATTATAATATATATTATTATCTTTTGTAGTATTAACTATTAAGTAGTATTATAATATGATAAAGTATCCATCTAATTTTGACAGATAGGTACCTATTTAGAGAACCTGTTGAGTCATTAGAATACACAGCCATAAATAATAACTCAAAATACCTATATATTATGTTATTTATATATAAGCCCAACTATTTTGTATCATTATTCAACTTTCGGATAATTTAATTAAATATTTTAAATCAAAAGCAGTTGTTTAATATGTTTTAACGACTTAATGCAAACTTGAAGTATGTTCAAATGCAACAAGAAACAGCAAGGCATAGATCGTTTAAAATAAAAAAGAATAGATATGTATAATGTATAATTTGTTTAAGCCTTATAATTAAAAACTCAAGATGTAAATTAAATTGCCAACTTGAATAATTTACAAGGTAAAAAGTTAATTGTGTTTTTTACAAATATTATAAAAATATAATCTTATTTCATTATAATCATAAATGCAGTAAAAACTATTTATATTATTTTGTTAAATAATTCAATAATATTTCTAATTTAATATTAGATTATTTGCTGTTTTGAACTTGAGTTTAACATAGTTTTAGTTTACATTAATCCTATTCTGTATAACAACCATATACCTACTGGTATAATGAATACCTATATATATAAAATATATATTTTTTTTAATTGTAAAATATATTGTAATACGTTTATTAAAACGTATTAAAATGTATCGTTCATGAAATAAAAAAAAACACTAGATAAATTATAAAAAGTGCTTAATGTTGTATCACGTATAATATATGTGTTTATAAATAAATTTAGATTTAAGATTTATTTATTTATTATTGCGTTTGATATAATTAAAAAGCTAGATAATACAATGAACTATAGTCAATCGACTAAATTATATTGATTTAATTTTTATAAAAAGTTTTACCGGAATAAATAATTATTAAAAGCATCAATAAGAACCAAGTAGTAAATCTTATTGTTTAATAATTTTTATATGCATTTAATTTAGGAGTATTTATAATTTTTAAACAATCAATTAACTATACAACAGAATATTATAAATATATTGTATGTAAAACATCAATGGTCATACATATTATAACGTTGTAAATAATGGTCGTCTGAAAATTACAATGCATTAACGGTTTATATTATATCAATATTATTTCAACACAGGATTAACGAAAAAGCAGCTATCAAACATTTGCGTGATATCACTGTTTATAATTTATATACGTATGTACAATATTCCTTTATATTATGTACTATAGCTATTACGGCATAAAGTTTAATAATTAACATATTTTACATTTGTTAAATTCATATTAAACACGATTGCTGTGCTGTGCGTACGTAATAAATAATAATATTAAGATTTCACAAGGACACGTACTGTTATTTTTGTGACGTTTAATTGACATCTGTCCTTTTCGTGTTGTAAAACCATCGCTGCTTATTGTCGTGTTTAAAATAATTATTAAAACAAACCGTGTGCGGAAATAGCTTTTGTTTCAAAATATTCCCCCATTTGTATCTTACCAAATCATAATTTATAACCAGTTTTCTGTTGATCACATAAGTCATACCTTAGGGCGTATGGCCACCTTAAGGATACATCAGACAGAAGTGCGTATTACGGATGTATCTATGCCATAAACTATAGTAATTTTACTTTTCAAAAAAATCTAAATTTAAATATTGTAACATAATATAGATTTATTAGTACTATCTTTTGAATAAAATGTTGATACAGTTGCATGATAAATAAATTTAAAAAAAGGAATTTCATTCAAACAACTTAAAAAATGTCCAAATTCTTTGAAAGTATGAATTCAGTTTACGTTCACTTTCTATTTGATATGCCTAAAGTGACTAAGTAAGCGATGTTCAAGACTTCATTGGCCATTCATAAGATATGAAGATGAATGCGTATTTATGGACGCGCTCTTTCCAAACACTGTAAATTAGTACAAAACGTATTTCATATTATCTAAAATCATTTGTAATTTTGACATTTTACTCAATTGTATACATATTACAATTATAAAGTGGCGACGATCTATCGTATAAAACATAATGCGTACATGATACGTCTGTAGAACAACATAAGCCGCGCATCGTGTTTACTCTAATGTATTCTCTGATGGTTATATGAGATAAGTGTAATGTTTAATTTAAACAATTAGTCTGGACAATGGTTTTGTACAAATTCAATTGCTACCACCGCGGCAGTTGATGATAAATGATTATACGAATATTATACAATTGACACGCGGTAAAGGGTTCCGATCAATTCTTTTGGATAACCGGTTGGACAAACACATAATTTAATATACACCTCTAACCCGTGTAACGAGATTTTTAAAATTCAAATATCCATTGGCCCGATTACCGAATTGGATGTTTCAGGAATCCGATAGTCTTATTTATCGTGTACGTGAATATACATTATAATAAATAATTTATAAGACGTATTATAGTAAGTCGTTAGGTAGATAGTAGTACCTATACACCATACGCAGACTCAATAATACGCGGTACGAGAGCGCCCGTCTACCTCGCGCGCTATTATTTTTTCTCGTTTTGGGTACAATGGTTGTATGAATGATCGACAGTAAACGATATATTTCAACGACGACTCCACCGCGTAATAAACATATTATTATATATTATAGGTGGGTTGAGGATTTGATTTTCAGGAGGGCTTTTCTTTTATAGTCATAGGCTGGCAGGGAGAAATGATTAAAGTGTACTTATTTATAACTAAAAATATTTAACTGCCAGTCGATTGGTATAGGGTTGATTCACATCTATCATAGAAGGGCTACCAATGAAATATAAATACAATTTGAGATATTTATTCATTTTCGTAGTATTACTGTCATTTTCTAAAAGTCTAGACAGTAGTGTGAAAAATAAAAACCACTGGCTTTGTCGGCATGACTATAATTATTTCTATTTACATTTTTATCACAGTACATTTTTCATTTAAATCATACATAGTTTTATACAAAATATACACAATATAATATCAATATGTACTAGCATAAGCAAAATTAGTTTAATTATTTCGCAAAAAAAAAATATATGAGGAGATTAATACATACTATAGTACCTATATCTACCTCAGTGGCGTAATTTTAGATTTTCTAGAAGAATCGAATAAATTAAATTCTAATACTAAACACAACTGCTATAAGGTAGTAGGTATATAATTAAATAAAAAATATTAAAAATATAAAATACTATCGGAGGATCTTGAGAAACTACGGATACATTTATCAGTCATTTTTGTGTTTCTTGAATTTTTATTACGTCAGTTGATATTGTTGATATATAATTATAAGTGTTCTAATGAAAAAAAATAAATATATATATATATTAGAAATTAAACTATATATAATTATATATATAACTAATATAATTGTTGTTATACATATCCGCAGCTCGCACACAAATCTTTATAAATGTGTACCTATATAATACTATACATGAATGTGTATTACGTCCGTTTCTTTCTGTTTGACAGAAGAAGAAGCATAAACAATAATAGCTCGCACTAAAAAATATTTATTACGTAATAGGTACATTTCTTAACACAAAATACACGCCGCTTACATACACGCCCACGCTTTTATACATTGCAACTAAAAACTATAAATATTAATTATTAATGTGACAATAATTTCTCAGTACCTACTTATACCTACGTAATACGTATTATATTTCCTCAAAAGTCAACACTATACAAATAGTGTGTATGTTTTTACAAAAACAATACCACCTCATTGAGTTGCTTTTAATACCTAGCAGGGGAAAATACTTAAGTCCCTTCCTTTAAATTGTGCTACTAATTAGGTAATTATCAATATATTACATATATTATTTTGTCAATAATCTTAATAATAATGCATTAATGAATCATTAATATTTTATGTATACCGTAACGCACTGCAGCATTAACGTGTTGATTTTTGTAAAAAAAAACCAGAATGAAATTTTATATTTTGATATTGTTGTTTAATATTAAATGTAATTTTAGGATTATTCTCATAACGCCTTAGAAGTTTCGTAACAGTAATTCAAATCCAATCTACGAGCACTTTTGAAAAAAATTCAAAATGTTACAACACTTATACAAATGTACAGGTCACTCAAGTGTACGATTTATGAGTTTATCCATATGAGTTATTAAGTCAATAAGGTTGTCATTGTGTTTAATATTAATAATCATATATAATATGGCATTATACTTAAATACATATTAACTTTCTTCTCCGTTGAAGTATTATTGATTAATTATTAAAATATTATTTTATTATTTTATGTATATATATATATTATATTATATAGATATGTACTGCATGTCTGCAGCATATGTGCATTATTTTACAATAAAAAAATGTGTATATCATAGGTTACATAAATAAATATTTTTAGAAAAAAAAGTTGAGTGGTATAAAGCAGATTTTTTTTAAACCAGTTTAAGACTGATTGGCTAGAACGATAGAATATAATATACTAAATATAGTGTACCAGGGTAGAATTTAAATTAAACTCTACAATTATTAATGATGCGTTTAATACGACCGTTATGATTATAAAATAAACAGTTTTTTATTCATCACTTTAGGAACAGTTTTTAATTATCGATGGCAATTCGCCAATAGTCATGATTACCAATAATCAAACAGAAATACAAATCAGAAGTTAATATAACCCAAATTATTCTTTATAAGTTTAAAAAAAGATTAAATCTATGGACTATAAATAGTAAATACATTATATAATATTCTTTACCGAGGTTAATGTTTGTAATTAATAAAGTTCGTTCACAATATTTACAGTTAAATAGATTATAATTACGATTATTCCTGGTTACATAATTATTTTTGTTCTTTAGAGTTTTTCATTGTGTATATACTGATTTTGAAATGATAAGATTTATGCACTCGAACAATACAGCAACTATCACGATTTACTCATGCTATAAAAAATGTATAGTTTATCGTTTTAAGATGTGCGAATATAATATTTTAATTCTTATGTCGAACATAATATAATAGTATAATATACAGGTACTAGTGTGCTACCCTTTAATAACAGATTAGATTTTGTACAACTCTTTAAATTTTATTCTTTTCGTTCCTTCGATAAAAACCCCAACAACGCCCCTGATGTATAAGCATATTATTCTTTAAACAATATTGTGCCGACGTCTTTTGTACTTCGAGAACACTAAAAATTTATGATTTTGGTTCACATGAGTGAATCATTACCCTTATTTTGTGCATCGACCGAATACGGCTTCATCGTATTTTGTTTAGTTACCTCCTAAAAACATTTACTAGACTAAGGAATTAATAATATATTATTATTACCTCACGCGGATGTGCGTTTGATTCAAAAGGAACATTATTATTATACGTGCCATAGGTATACGACTGGATGTAGAACAGCTGACGTGGGTATAGCAGAACATTGTACATATTATATACACTGCACAAATGATTATTAAACAATAAACGGTCGATTTTTAAAACACAAATAAAATTTATTTTCATATCACTTACAATTTTTATTTGTATAATATATACGTATATATAATATGTATAAATATTTTTTTTTTTACAATACAGGCCTTCGATACACTAATATAATACAATTTACTACATTAAACCGAAAATGTATGCTGGCCTAACATACTCTCTCAGAGTTAAATTCTTTAGTTATACAAGATTGTACAAATATAGTGTACCTGTAAATTAATGGAAGTTTATTTTCCTTTTTTTGATTGGATGGATACAATTTTTAAAATTACAAATACATTATATGCAATAACATAATATATTATATACATGTTTTAGTGTTGGTATTTAAAAATAATTAATTTTTAAAATTTTATAACTTTTAAAAATTCACAATTTTTAAATATTTAATTTAAAGGCACAGCAACAGAGGGGTTTAGATGTATACGACACTTAAATGAAATTAAAAACAAAAAAAACGTCTGTAGTATCGGTAACATTATCAATACACATGAATCTTTGATTTAAAAAAAAAAAAAATTAAAATAACCCGTCGATAATAATTAAGCTAAAAATAAAATTAAAACACTAATAATATTAGAATCACAGGTGGCCCCCACTTCATATCGTAATGGAAAACGATAGAGAGATATTAAAACTAATAACAACACGTTACATATTATCATTAAAATAATATAATAAAACGATAGTATACATGCACATGCGCTGCGTAATGAATGATTGAATAGCATTATGAAATTATCGCGATGACCGGCGGTCAGATATAAATACAAAACGAAATGCTCATTTCTCCGAGAATACAATACATAATAATATATATAACATTACAATAACCGTCGTAATTATTATTACATTATATATATTTTTTATAGGTTAAGTCATGTCGTCGAGGCGAGAATGTACTCGCCGTTGCTGATCACCGCCCGTCATCGTCGTCCGCCGTCGTCGTCACAGTCATCGTAATCGTCAGTATCGATGACGACGGTAGCGGTGTGCTACCTCCATTCTGGCGTGGCGGCCGTGGCAGCGGCGGTGTCGTAATACGAAGCGGGGGATTTGTTTCAATAAGCCGCGGTGCCGTGATGGTGATGAGCCATCAGTGACGTGTGATGGTGCGGGTGATGGTGATGGTGATGGTGGTTTAGGTCGGTCAGATAGTGGTGACCGTGGTCGACGGACGACGGTTGAATGGACGGCGCGCCGGGTCCGGTGTTCATGTACCTGCGGGTCAAAAGGCCACTGTTATAGACAATCGATTTGACATAATATTATTATGCACTCTGGGCCGCGTGGTGCAACCTAACCTACAGCTGGTCACGATGCACGCGATCATCCGTCAATTCGAACCCCGACAAAATACTAAATACCCTGCCACTCCCCCCCCCCATAGACCCACTTCTCTGAGAGTGACACGAAGACAAACAACATTTTTTTATTTCCAATATAAGTATGAATCGTATTAATGTCTATACCGGGTAATATAATTTAGTTTTCAAATCGACGTCTCAATTTTGAAGACATATTATTAATATAAAAATATATTTCAATTATACGAATACGTGGAAATGGATAAATAATAATTGTTACTATGATATAGACGGGTGAAATAACGTGCTACATTATAACGCATAATACACCTTCTTATTTTTCACGCCACGAATTATTTTCAGACCATCGACTTTCGTGCAATCGCGTATATTTTTATGGTCGATTAATACGTTTATTGTTGTTATACCTCGTACAATGTACATATGTTTAATAGTAGAACGTACAAAAATACAAAATATATTATGTTACGTTTCGTGTTGTCATTTTTTGCGTATTGGGACATATAATAAGCAATGTACAAATTTATTGTACTACGACAAAATATAATAAATTCCACTGCATTTATATTTTATAAGTGATAAAATGCTTTTACAGCTTAGACTTCCTATTGCTTATTTATGATTCAATAAATATTGAGTTAGATTTTTTTTTTTTAATTTTCTGTTTTTAAGTGTTTGTTCCTTTTTATACATTATATTGAATAATGTCTAATGGAGATGATGGTATATGTTAATAATTTCGAAAATTATTTTAATGAAAAAAATATTTTTCCACAGAATAATTATTGAAACGGCATACAAAACGTTTAAGACGTGCTTACCAATCGGACGTGGGCGGTGTGGGCAGCGGCAGTGCCGTCGGGTGTAGTACGGACGGCGTCTGTGCTCCGTGATGATGATCCACAGGTGACACGATGCTGGGCGTCGCTGTCGTGCAACTGTCGGTCACCCTGATCGAACCGCCGGACGAACAGTTGGAGTCTTCCGAGTCGTAGTTGCCGTCGCTGTCCATTTTGCCGTTACCGTGCACCTATAACGAAGATAATTAGAGTTTAAGTAAATGAATAATTTTAAATCAAGAAGCTCCCGGAAAACGTCATAACAAGTATGTTATTTGGCGGGTTTTTCCGTGTAGACTGTAAAGAGATATAATATAATATAATATTATGTACGTAAATCGAATGCGTACCTTCATGTGCTTTCTGAGGGAACTGGGATGAGTGTACGACTTGTCGCATCCAGATATCCTACAGTTGTACGGCTTGTCCGAAGTGTGTACGTGCGAGTGCTTTTTTCTGTCCGAACTGTTAGCGAACCTTCGATCGCATCCTTCGTATTCACATTTGAACGGCTTCTCGCCTGTAAAAACATCAATAATGTTATTATTATTATTATTATCATCATCATCATCATCATCGTTATTATTACAACGATCGGTATTTGTGCATCACGTGGCCCATAAACAAAATCACAAAATAATACAAGCGATTCCAGTGTTACTGCAGGAGGTTAGGAAACTGTCAAATGCACACAATATGTCCTTACAATAATTTACAGCAAAAATTCTGTAATGTTCATTTTATCGTTTTCGTTTCGATAGTTGTAGTATATTGTGTAATGGAATTTTTCGGAACAAAGACACCCAGTAAATTACTTATTCAATACCTATATATTGAATATATAGAGAAAAAAAGGTCTTTTAAAAACCTTGAAGATTTTAGGTCCGAGACCCTTTTTTTTTTGTTGTGCGTGGTGTGGTCAATATCGTTACTTCTGGACTTAAGGTTCACTTGTGTTACTCGGATAGCCCATAAATCCTGTTATAAGTGGCATGGGAGCATACAAAAGGCCTTTATACGTAACCCGTGTCGAATCGTCGATTTCTCCAAAAAAAAAAAAAAAGAAAGAAAGATTGTTCTGTTTTGTGTAACATTGACACTAAGATTGACGAATATGTCCTTGGTCATGATAGCGTATTATCTTTTAGCGTGTAAATTGAGTTTGCATCCATTGCATTGGTATGGTAGTTATTTAGAGATACAATTTCCCATTCAAAATATATTTGATAGTGGGTACCTACATTTTTCATGTCCAAAGTGTATACAAAAAATAATAACACGTTTAGTATTACGCATTTTAAATATATTAACTACAGGAGGTGAACCATAATGTTTTCCATCCCACCTATTATCTTCACAATATCTATTTCAACAAATGTAATTTATTCCAATATTTTTATTAGCCTGCAATTACACGATTCAGACATGATTGGAGTTTATGTGGTTGGTCACACGGTATGATGCCTATGACCTCTTTTACGATAACTCGTAGACCGATATTGTTATTCATTGCAAATATTTTTCATTTTCCCTCCCGACGTCCTATCGACTCGCACTAAGGTCAGACAGTTGAAAAGGAGTTGAAAGCTTGTTATCGACAATCTGATTATGGCAATCGACAAGGTAACGTTCTAGACGGATTCACACCTCCATATGGGAACCGGACTACCGGTCGTGATGACGTGTTCATTGTTTTGTTCTTGTATAATACTATATAATATGAAAGGCCCCATTATACATGTCTTTGCCGTGGAGTCATTAAATACGTATCCTGTGGAAGATTACCGTTTAGGGGTAGGACTTGGCGATAATAAAGTACTAGGTACGCGACGGTTGTTTAACAGTCTATTAAAAGTATACAAATAAAAATAAAATAAATGTGTAATATTTTCAGCCACGAAATAATAATAATATATCAAACGATAAAACAAAAATAATATGACCAGATTGTATTGTATAGTGGGAGACGACGTATTGCGTTTCTACATAATTTAACCACCAACGCGCGTCAGCTAAAAAAATATATTACTGTCGAACGGTCAATATCAATATACGACGTGGTCAGTGGAAGCGAATATTCCCCCGGCGCCTAAGTCGCGGGTCAGTTTCTTATCGGTAATAAACGATTAGCGACACGTAACGGCGATGTTTTCGTTTTTAACGACTCCGTAACGCCTGCATAAAGGTATACCTTATACAAACGAGCTGAAGATGAGTGTTTTAACGATTTACATATGTTATGGCATACAATGGACTGGAATGCAATAAAAATATATATACATGTATGTATGCGTGTACACATATATGCTTACATCGTCAAAAGATAAGTGTAATAAAAAATCTTCGTTTACTTCGTCCCCCTGCTCCTACATTATGCTATTCTTCTTTCATAAATTGGGTGGCATTTCCAAGGACTCTTAATTTTTAATGAGTTATTTAAAAAAAGTACAACTAAACGGGTTTATGACTTATGGGTTTGAGATGCGTATAATGAAAACAACGTGGAAGTATTATATTTCGTCGTAGATGATACATACGCGTCTCCGGAATATTGTGCCCACTCACTGCTGGTACAGCTGCAGATAATATGTTGTCTACTCTACCTGAGATTTCAATCGCAAATGGTTTGAAATGTTTTTTATTTTACAAATCGGAAAACGGTCTAGCGTAGGAATAGGGAAATACTTATTAAAGACACAAACAAAAACAATAAAGAATTCCATCACGAAAGGGTAACATACCTACTAACACATTATTATGTAATTGATGCGTTTTGCCATAATAATATATTATTATAAGTCTATGAACAAATATTCGACTCCCACAAGTGACGATTCTCAGATAAAGCTTTTTTTCCTCGGCAAGTTTATGAAATAGTCGAGTGTAACACGTTGTGTAAAGATAAACTGAATAATATTATACATGTAAAGTGGAGAAGTATTACGTAATGTCAATCGATGTCGATTGTTCGTCACAAGTATATTTTATTTAATATTAATGTACTTGAAGTAGTAGTGTATGTATGCTATATAAATAAATCGAAACCAATATAGTATCGTAGATCTAAAACGATTATTTATTTATTTTATTATTGTATTTTTTTTATTTTGTTCAACTCTCTATTGTCATCTTTTACACGTCTCGTCCATGTCGTATCTAACATGCATCGGACGCGATTTATTTCACTTAGAACGCATTAACTTATAAGCCCGGTGACGGTTCAAGAACTTACTCGTCCGGTGCACTAGAAAATTCGAGGGTATAATATCATCGAAAGGGAACAATAGAGTTTAGATGTAGATATCTTAGATTTGTGTTCTAAAAAAATATGAATTCGGCCTGTTTATTGACGGCCATCGACCTTACAAATAGTCCTATTGTTTTACCTATCACATTGGAATTAGCGATGAGTGCGCGTGATGAAAATCGACTCGCTGCAGTTATATTATTATTATTATTATTCAAGTTCCAGTTTCCACCACCGTTCACCGCCGTGACCACCAAATATAAACACGTCTTTAAATAATATTGAAAACGAATAAAATATCATCGGCAAAGTCAATCCATATCTGTCAGATTTATATATATATATATATTTATCGTGGGTGCACAGAACGTACGGGCGTGCGTGCGTGGGTCCACCACGAGCAGCTGGACAATGGGGTACACATCTGCCGGACGGAAGCGTCGATGACCAATGACTCCAGAGAAGAGGACCATTACAAAAGATCGCTACTTAATAAAATCTCTATTGAATATCTATACGGTATAATATAGGTCTCGAAAGGACTTTAAGGTGCTGAACGAATCGACAGAAAAGAAATACCCACCCGGTGTTAAATTGTAACGGGGGCCAGCACCTTCGCGACGGGACGTCCATTGTGACCCAACGCGCGTGTATGTACGTCTGATCATAAATATTGCACACAGGACACATTTTTTTCGCCTTCTTTTCTTCTTCAATTTTCGGTTTCCTAGAATAAACTTTTTCTAAAATGCTAGCGCGCATCACGTATACACCAGTTGCGTCCTTTTTCCTTTTAGAAAACATGGACATTTAGACCACACGCAACAGACAAGAAATGTATTACATAGATAGAGAAGATAACAATATTATATTATAACACGTCGGCCATTAAACACAATATTGAATAACTCCTACCGTTACAGTTGCTACTATACCTACGTCAACATAAATTATTATTAGTACACACTGTACCCACCTCTTTACACAATAGTAATAATAACTGTAGTCTGTTAAGTCGACGAAACTAAAAACGATGAATTAGAATAAAAACTGCCCCAAATATAAAAGGGTAATGTGTAAATCTACCTCACTATGGCATTCGGGTTTCGATACAACGACTGCTACTCACATATTATACAATATATAAGTACCTAAACATATAATGCGACCACGGTATCAGCCAATCGGGACGCGTATACGCAACACCTCTATTGTTTTGGATGCGTACGAATAAACGCAAATCATTTCGTTGGTACAAGACGTATCGTCTACCGTACGGAGTATCAATAATAATAATAACAACAACAATAAAAAATAAAAACAATAATAACAATAATTACTGATTGATGACTCGATTCTGTTTAAACAATGTTATGCCTTAAATATTATTATTACGCCGGGTTTTCTCTATTGTTTTGGTTTCGATGTGTAGCCGCGGGCGACCCCGAGCGCTCGACTTCGGCAACATTACAACAGCACGTGTGTTAATGAACAACGAAATTAAATAATTTTCCAACATCTCGGCGGCACGTGTAGCACGTATTGTGTTATAATATCATATTATAACATTATAATAATAATAATACCTCATAATTATTATTATAATAGTACGAGCAGTGTGTATAGTATTATACGAATGTATACGACATCTATAGCACGCAATAACGATCATTGCAGGTATCATCGTACATAGACGTGCAGTGTATACGCGCGAACATGGTCACAATATTATAGTCACCTAATCACGCGATGATAAAATAACCGTAAAGTATATAATAATATACCTACGAGGATACAACGCGACAGTTAGTGGACTCGTGGTATGGAGTGTAATGTGAATAAAGAAAACAAATGAAATAAATATAAACACCGGATCACTCTTTTTTTTTCCTCCCGTCAACTACTATATAATACGTCCACGTGTATTGCAGTGATATTTTATATATAGTAAGTCGACAGCAGAGGACTATATACGTATATAATATAATATTATGCGTATACATACATAATAATTTATAGCCATCTCGATTCCGGTGGTCCGGCAACAAACGACACTACAAATCAAATTACAAGTCCACTTGCAGTTTTAATTATACGCGGACAATTAAAAGATTGTACAACCGCCGTAATGAATTTACAATATAAAATGGCTTATTATATATGAATTAAACAACGTCTGGTTGTTTTTTACTCGTATGAATATAATGAGTGGGTAACTCCTGAGAACCGTCTTCGGTTTATTATTATTATTATTTATTTATTTTTTCATATGCATCTTTTATTTTTCAATCATCCAGCAGCAGCACTTATCTCAGGATATCATTATCATATTATATGTTATACGCGTTGGTACCTATACATGCTTGTGATTCGTAAATGCGAGGGGCGGGAGATAGAACATGACAGGCGCAAGAACGTAATATAAAGAGACGTAATAATAATAAGGGTTATAAACACAGAATTTGTCAGCTTCACAAAAGGGTTGTACAACATAAAGGAAATCATAACAGCCTTGAGGAACGTTACCGGTTTACATGTATTTTCGTAAGGATTTATGGTTTTGTTCTACACAGGACATTATTTTATTGTTTCGCGCGTTCGGCCAGCACATTTTATTATTGTACCATTGTAATTATTCAGAAACGTAATATGCGAATATCGTATTATTTAACCACAATAATTATAATATCCGATGTATACATGATTGTAATGTTTTTATAATTTTTTTTTTATAGAAAAGTAAATTTATTTTCATTAATATTAAATGAGATGAGGTTCATTAACAAGTGACGATTTAAGTGCGCGTAGTAGTCAGTAGGTTTTTTCTTTTCAAAAATTATACAAGAACCTGTTTTATAATTTTCGTAATTTTATTTGATTCAGTTTTTATGTCCCGGTGGATTTTTCTTAGTAAATTTAGGTATGTGTAGTAATTGTCTACACGTTTCTATCGAAATTCAGTTTTTGCGAATCAAACATTATAATAGTCGATCAATTTGACTTCAATTGGTCGAGCAGTTTTTATAATAGATAATTGTAAATATTTAAATAAAAAAATATCACAATATTATACACATTATTATATTCTCGGTATAACTGCGCATTGGCTTAGGGGAATATGTTTTAGGGACCATTTGTCTTGCATTGTGGCGGCCAATTCTGCAGCTGCTCTCTTCGTGGAAAAATGGATATTGTCCATGCGCATACACACACACACACACACACACACACACACACACACACACATACATATAAGAACCGATGACAATTTATCACACTGGGCGTGATAAAAACTTAGAATGCATACTCGAAAATCCCCTAAACGGTTAGGGGCTGCAGCAAACAATACTGCAAAAGTGATTCGAATAGATATACTTAATGCGGTGTCCAAACATTTGCATACGAAATAGATTGGACAAATAATTCGTTTCACTTAGGGCCGAGGGGATAATGTCGTTTTTACGGATGTCTATAGTAAGTCGTAAGAACTGTATATACGAATCATGTTTTATTACCTTTATAATTGCATTAGCACACGCGGACGCGGTATAACATGATATTGCACCTGCAGTCTTACGGTACGGCGAAAGTGACTAGATAAAATAAATATTGGTTTACGGTGAACCGATTAACAATATAGGTATATCGTATAATACGTACGTACGTACCATAAACTTTGCGTATTTTTTTCGTAACCTATCGGTTTAAAAAAAACCTAAATCGATTTATCGTTGAAAAAATACCCTGAATCACTTTGCGTTCATCCATTATACACACCTTTTGTCGGTATATAATCCCCCTAAATCTTGATATGTCATTAATATTTTTTTTCTATCCCGCAGTATCGTTATACGAAAATCCCCTTAGCGTCGAAAAACCAAAACGATCACGCATATAATACGCATTCAAAACAATATAATATTATTATATTCTTAAACTATAAATATCTATACCATGTGGCAATCGACGTTTAACATTTTATCATATTAGTTATGCAAATTTGATCACTCATTACATCGGCTCTGGCATTAGTTGATATATATGTGTATATATATGCATATAATAGTGTAATATATTATATATATTTGATATTTAAACCTCCCAAAAGTTAATCGGACAGACCATCCGGACAACATTGATTGATGATGTTGTTATTACTGTCATAACACGATAGGGATATCGATTTAAGCCGATGATAATATGTCATGTTAATTAAACGGTTGACGTCCCGTCTGTCTGTCTGTCGGATTATTTTTAATAACAATATGTTACACGTATGGGAGCGATATCGAGAGCTGTAAAGCGCGTGTGCTTCGAAATTCATTCGGCGACGTACTACGTGCAGCCTGGAAAAGACTTTAACGAACGTACAAGAAGCTGCTCACCGGCCGTTTTTTTAAAATACTTTTTATTACAATACATGTAAACGGGCATGCGCGCTGGTGATGATTGACTCATACGCCGTATTATGTGTGAGCTGCATTGAGAGAATTTGAAAATGAAAAAAAAAAATTGTTTTTTTTCTTCTGTCCACACACACGCACACGAATTTATATATAACATAAAGACGTTCGGGCAGAAAAACGACAAATATTGCGGATCGATAAACATCTCGGCGTTCAACAATGGATCCTCGGTATCAATAATCATAATCTGATTGTACCGTGTTTCCCCTCGTATATAATATTATATTTTTACACCGAAAAAATAAATGATTATCATACAACAAACACAATAATGCTATATATTGCAGTGAAATCTAGCTAACATTCCAGGATTCATTACACCCTTGTCATACTGACAGCGAATCTGATCGAAAAATCCGGTCAATTATCCCCGTGATCGTTTTCAGTACCTTTTGACCACCGAGATCGTCAATCACCTCGTGACAACGGCAAAAGGCAAGATTGCGTTTCTTCGTATTGTTACTATTACTCGAATACCAGTTGACGATCGTCGAGTATATAATAATAATATTATATTATATTATATTGTATTGTAGCGGTATAATACCATTATGTATACGTACCCGTAATGCGTAAAAACTTGTACAATACGAATGATATGTCGTTTGCGTTTTTGTCAAATTATGATACAAGAGAAGCGGAGATGGCGGGTAAGATCGGACCGAGTTAAGTGTGGTCGGAAATAAACGTCGACAAGAAAAAAAAATAGCTATACCACATCTGATTGACAGAACAATGACGGCGTTTCAGTTTTATACTATACCTATACCTTATACCTATTTCATTTTTATTTCTCCTAATAAATAACTGGTGTTAATAATAATCGTTGAAACGTATATATATGTATATAAAGAGAAGTGCAGATTCACGTGTTTATTACATGGTGAAAGGATTGTAAGATCACAATAATATGTATATGCACACAAGGCTAGATGAAATAAGGGCTGATGGGGAAACTGTCCACGAAAATAATTTTTTATAGCGTATAAAATGTTTTTATCTATAATATATATTTTACATTTATATAAATAACTGGAATAAATTAAAAATATTTATTTTGAACTAAAATAATACACTTTATTAGCGGTGCGCGTTTGGGAACCAATTATCAATAATACTATTATCAAAATTATTATTATATCTGTTATTATAGATTATAGAATATTTTTATAATTATTTTGAAATGAAATTTCAGTTTTGTATACATAATATTCAATGTATATGGGTGTATAGACATGCATACATAATAATAACATGATCATGGCTGGACGATCTGTGGAGACGCAATATTACGTTAACAAAATATAATATGTATAAATGCTGCAGACAATTAATACTGTAGAACTATTATATATGTATTATGTATTCATTTTACAACCGAAATCGAAAGATCCGTGGGAAAAAATGACGGTATTAGAAGTATATATTATTATACATTAGACCACGACAGGTTTTGATTCATTTTTATTTTTTATCATAACCACGTCGTTTATCCGAAATAAATAATATCAGTCGCTCCGCAAAACTCGTTTAAACGCCGTGTTGCAGTCGCAGTATAATTCAAATTTTATGATGTTCTATAATAACGTGTATATTAGATTATCATTATTATTATTATTAAACGCGTCGAATTTGTCGAGGGGACACGTTCCGCACAATCGATGTCGGTAATCCGATACGCGAATTAGATGTACCTATACGTTTCGCATGCCTATATTTTCCGCGGGCGGTGTGCCGACGTTTTCCCTCTCGATGAAATTATAACATCTTCGCCGCTTGCGGAATCGCAATTCATGAGTAAAATGCGTTCTACCTAGGTATTTCATAATGTAAATAATAATACGCTGTACACGGCACGCGCGCTTGTGCACACAAACACTGCAATATTGGTATGTAAACAACTAAACGATTGAATAATAAAACGTGAAGCACACTCGACAATATAATATATATGTTTATAGATATATGCGTGCAGTAAAGGTATTGTTGCAACGCTATACTGATGAAGAATACAATAATAATAATATTGATGTATACGCGCGGGTTCTCGCGTCATTCGTTTGGTTTTGATGTATATAATAATTATTATATCCGATGGACGAACGGCAATCATTGCTTCGGAAAAACTACCTCCACCCTTCCGTCATCAGCTACCCGGAACTGCACACACTCTTACATATATATACATGTATAATATTACGCGTGTGTGTTTATCCCGCACGATTAGAGTTTGGTTTTTAATTATGTGTGTGTATAATAACATAATAATATATATACGCCCTTTGAGGGGGCCTGGCTCGATCGCGGTACACAACAGCTCCGCCGTCGGATGCGAATATTGTTATTATTACATGTGACAAGACCAGATGACGTGCGTCCCGCGAAAATACTTTTTTCTTCGGAATAACGTTCGCGTGGCGATGACGTCACAAAGGTTGTTTGGGAGAGAAAAAAAAAACGAAACAATATAAAATAATAATAATAATAAAAAAGATAATCGGAAAAAAATACAAATGTATATTATATTGTTTAATATTTTCAGAAACTGAATGGATATTGCGTGCGCGCGCTCGAGTAAATAAATACTACATATTATATATATATTATATAATATTTATGTATATACTGTACAGGTACCCATATAGACACGCGTAGGCGTTCACGACGGATGTCGTTAACGACGATATTCGCCAACACGATGTGTGCGTGTTAGTGTGCATTCTGGTCTCGTAAAATAAATAAAACACGGTCAGAGAACCTGTGTGCGAGGAGGACGCGCAAACTGAAAAAAATGCGCTTCAGGTGAAAACGAGCGCGCGCACGCACACACACACACACACACATACACACACACACAGACGAAGGGTTATTTACGACTGGCCCATTGTGCGAATCCTCCGGCGGCGGAGTGGGTACGATAAAATTGTCAATGTCTACCGGCAGATAGCTACTATACTATAATATATAATATACTATATTATTATACCTACTACTACTATACACATATACTTCTACTATACCTACTAATATACTTCTGCTACACTACACGGTCAGTGTTTATAGGTACATATCGTATATAATATATATATATAATACAACAGTTACAGTATAATAATATTATATTTTATATACACGTAGCAAGTGTATTGAAAATTTCGAAACGCCCATAAATTACCACGCCTGTTGCCACACAGTGTAAATATTATAATCGTAAAAAAAAATAAACGAAGTCTCGCAGATTCATATATCCGCTATTATAATATATTGTGGTAAGCGATAGGGTTAAGGGTTCTAGTTTCATTCTCCCCAAAAAATCTTATTTACCATAATAAAAAATACATACGGAAAATTATTTATTAATTAATTATTAATCATTTTTAATAGGTATAAAATTAATTGTAAAATCGAGAATCTTTGTTTTTTTTTCTTTTGGTCTATAAAAGAAAATTTGTTTGAGATAATCATTTTATCAACAATTATTACCACGCTTTTTACGATCTGAAAAGAACTTACTAAATACAAGAATAGTTTTTAAATTAAAAAGAAACTACAATCTACAGATCAATTATAAGACCTATGTCCATGGTTTTTTTATTGTTTTTAATATTTTTTTTCTGCATGCGGGAATTAGTATAAGATATTAGTTAAGAGAAATATAAAAATAATCAATTAAAAATAATTTTCAAGTTTTAATATTAGTGCTATTTATTATGCATAGTTTAGCTAGGGATGAAAAGAGAATAAAATCTCCACCTGTCTGTGATACGTACTAAAATGTTGTGTTATAGAATATCTTTCTTATTTTATTTCTAAATCCAGAAATAGCACGTAGGCACTTTAATTACAACGCACGTCATGATAATTTTGTTGTAATATAAAAAGCTCGTCCACGGCAAAATTAAGCAATAATGATCGTTATTATTTATTAAATATTATCAATTGGCGGCGCCTGCATTATTACGTATAACAAGCGAGTGAAAGCCACGTCATGTCTAAGTACTGTAATCTGCAGTAGGTACTGAACATCATTAATAACTGTCCACAATATTATTTTTGCAGTCCATAGTCGATACGTTCTATTTGCAATACAATTATACTATCTAATTTATAATATAATATTTTAATACGGGTTTTAATATATTTTTTCATGTGTAATTTTTAATATCAATATTGTCTATGATATTATAATCGTTTGTAAAATAATAATATATTTTCTAGAAGATTTGAGAATTATAATGGACTTATTGTGATTTAACAATTAAATATAATAGAATATAGAATTATAAAATAATTTGTATAAATCCTACCGGGTTTTGATTTTTATAAAACCCACAAACGAGTTAAGTTATCTTAAGTATTATATTAATACACAACGTCAAAATGCGGCCAGCATTACGTTGAACCTATATATATTTAGATTTTCCGAACCTTTCTTTCCGCTGTATCCTTTTGGTTTGTGTTCCGGACCCGTAGTCCCTATATACCTATATTATATTATAGTCCAGGGTTTTTGTTGTACATTAATAAGGTGCAAAATATTCCTGCGGTCTAGTCATTGTTCGTCACTACCGCTCCCCTTCCAATCGCCAACCACCCTACCTACGTAATATACGGACACGCCTAATTGTTCATAATTATACACAACAACGATGTGTATAATATAATATTATTATTTATGTTTTAGCGGACAGCCTTTTCGGCCGAATGTTATTTTTCTGTTCAGTCATGGTACTTCCTTTTTGGAATGCTAATTAACTTAAAAAGCAATCCCCGTTCCTTCCCGCTGTACAACTATTGTTTTCAGTATGGCCCTGTAGCGACTCCGGAAACTTTTAACCCACCGTGTTCAACACCGTTTAATATAATTGTGCCGCATAATTAACTCTTAAAATACCATAATATTTGCAATTAAATAAATCCAAGAAAAGTAATATAATTTCATATAATGGCAGTGCTAATAGTTCTACATGGATAGGTACTAAAAGGTATTAAAATTAAGTTTTAATTTAGGAGAATAATATTTAAAATTAATTATTAAAAGCTAATAAATAATAATAATAAAAAAAATCATTCATATTTGTTGTTATCAATTGAAGTGGTAAACCGAAAATCCGCAACGTATGAATGATGAAAAAACCAATATTTTGAATTTATTTATACCCTCATTATATATACTTCATATTGATAATTAACTATAATAAAACAATTAGTAATAACGGAATAAGTCATGAGGGCGATTACATAGCGAGGCTGAACGAGAACAATATATTTTATCTATTATATTCAGTTTATAAAAATAAGTTTATTTATTCGGTAAAGAGACTATCTATTTATAGAGTGTATTATGTTTCATCTCCACGTAGTTCAATTATTACATGGTTTAGCCGCTTTTATGTCGACTGCTCAAGCTAAGAGCAATTCTATCACGCAACAACGCTGGGCTACCGTGAATCTCGGGAATGCGAGTTTTGGAAAGAAATGATCGAGAGTCGAGACAAATTAAACAAATTTACTATAAAATACTATAAAAGCATAATATTTAAGAAAATATGTCTGATAGCCGACTTGCACTCATGATATCAAACATCAATACAATTTACTGTAACTGAATAATGTTATTCTTCCATATTGTATTATATTTACGATTTTAAGACCACAAATTCAAACTGCTGCAAAAGAAAAACTAGTGCTAATAATATGATATTATACTGCGTCACTATTATAGTCATTTTTAAATATATGCACTACTTTAAGATGTACACGGGTTATATTTTTCACACGATAATAATTCATAATATAATTAATTTATGTATATGATATAGTAATTACTTATATAACGCTATTCATGTATATGTTTCCGAACATCTAGTAGTATAGTAATTCGTCTTAATGATTGTGATAATATTGAATACATTTAACATTATATTATTTAGGTACCACGACGGTGATGAAGCGTGATCGATGGATAGAATGTAAGTACATATATTTTATTACATAACATAATATTTATTATTTATACATACGTAGGTATACCACTCAGTTCCTATAAAACGTATTTATTTTTTTGTATTCGTCGTCCACTATATCATATAGTAATAATAATGTAATAACATAACATGTGTGACTGTGTAACGATTTTAATATACAAAATACATCGTAATATATAGGTTTTGGTATACATGAGGACCGTTTAAAACTATTTAAATTAATGCTGTTTAATCGAAACAAAATGTGATACGCTGTCATTCGTTTGATCAAAAACTGGGTGACGGGCGCATTAAATACGGTACGTAAAACTATTTCTATTAATTTGGTAATGTTTTTCTGACACAGTTTTACTTTGAAGAGACGAGGGAAAAAATCATTGCCGTTTAATTTATTTCAAACCAAACCGGTCTCCGACGAATATGCGCCGGCTACGAAGTATTTTTTTCTTACATATAGAAATTATAAATAATTTTTTTCATCACTCAACATTTATTTAATATTATTACTTTTTTTACCTAATGAAATATTCCGGGCAATCGAAACTCGTAATTCGAAAAAAAAAAAAGTGAAAATATCATATACTTATAAAATGTGTACTGAGTAGTTGTATTGTTGTTATTATTTTTTATATATAATACACAGATACGAGCTTTATTTCCAACCTCCTCACGCTACTCATATGTGGACCCATGCAGCATAACGCATTACTACGCTTTCTGAATGAGTCTCAGCCACCGCTCGTACACGATATTATACCATCGGAGGTGAATTACTGGTATCGGACGACTTTAATAAATATGGCCGACCGAGGACGGGGAAAAACGGTTTGAAAAGATGATAATAATAATAATAATAATAGCAATAAAAACTGAATAAAACGCGACACGCAACGACAATAATGTCCGGCCATTACGTTGTCACCATTGAACCGTAACAACAAGTGCAGCGCCGTGTAAAATTATATAATATGGAAAACTCTTCGTCGTGTACACATATATAATAATATATATTATATACGTACCACACCAATGCAGCAGTTGGTATATCATTTTCGAGATCTCGTTTTGGCTCCTGTTACACCGTGAAATATGTTAATGCGCTGCCGGTTGACACGCGCATAATTAATATCTACTGCGTACACGCTGGACAACGACGTCTACGACAACGGTGACGGGAGAGAGAATAAAATGATATTATTTTTCAAACGAATACTATTATTATTAATAATAATATTGTTATTACATAATGTTTTATAGATTCGTAAGGAATTCATGACCGGAACCTGCAGGCCCCGATACTGATGCGCTGACGTCCCATCGCTTATTTTTTTGACATTTAATCGCGCGGGTAAAAGTTATTTTCACTATCAGTAACATTTTTATTATCCTTTACAAAATTAGATTCTTTTTTCAATTTGATTAACGTTAATTATAAAATTTTAGTTGAAGACGAGAGTCAATACTGAACGAAATTGAAAATGGAATGTATATACGTATTATGTATACCCAAAATCATTTGACGAAAGTAAGCATGTATAAATATTAATAATTTATTAGACGTCTGTTGGTGACTGGTTCACAGGTCAGCTTATATACGCCGTGATGACATTTCTTGGACTGCGGTGAATGAAAATCATTTCACACGCTTATTTCGTTGTTGCGGTAAGCGAAGGCATGCGTCATATAGTAATCATACTAATATCATTCTGTACTTATAAATTATAGTTTATACTATTGTTTTATTCAATGAGATTATACAAACAACTATAGGATGTGCAAACGGTCTACATTTTCCATTTTGTTTTTAAAAATAATAACGATAATAATTCAATGTACATTTACCGAACGACACGAGTACACGACCTATCGAAAAGATTATTTTGTTGTCCCGCAATTACAATTTACATTTTTGTATAAATCGGGACTTAATGTTAACCAAAAAAAATAGGAGCTAACGACTATGCGATTACAACGGGACGTTATTTAGATACTAACAAGGAAATCGCCATCGAAGTGACGTGTTACAATATATTAGTAGACGGTCGAAAATATTGTAACGAACCCAAAACAGCCAAAACCGATATTATAATGTAATATGTCTACGAAAACAAAGGGCAATAAAAACTAGTAATGTTTATATTTTATATACAAGTCCACCGAATCGTCTGCGCTCTCTTGTATGTGTGTGTATGTGTATGTATATGTGTGTGTGTGTGTGTGCGCGTGTGTGTTGGTATATGTGCGCGCATACCGTAAAGTCATGATCAGCCGTATATACAGTTTTATTTTCGTTTTTATTTTTTTCCTCCGATAATTAATTACGTATAGCCATCCCCCCACACCCCACCCGCGTCAAAATTCTATCGCTCGTACTTATATATGTATACGCACATAATATATATATATGTATGTATAATGTATATATATATATGTATTATTATTATTGTATGCGCGAGTGGTGTCCGCGTATAAATCATCGTCGTGAACAGAGCCGGACCCGATATAGTGGTGAACTGCTGCAGCAGCCCGTGTATCTGCCCATATATACACGAAACACGCACGCGGTATACACATAATATTATATTATTTATTGCGTTCGCGGTCATTTCTCACATATATATCTCACACGTGTACTCCTCCCCGCTCCTACCATGCCATGTACACCGTCGCCTATATGACTATACAAGTATATTGGATGTATAAACACGCTATACGATCGTTTCCGTAATAGGATTTCAAATTTTGGAGAGAAAAAATCGAAAAGAAATAATTACAACCTGCCCATCATACTCGGGTGTGTTGTGGTTTATACGTTCTATAATGTAAATTGACTAATTTGGATAATTTGAACGCTAAAGAAATATCTCTTGGCTGGGAAATCGTGGTGTAATAATTCATTAACTCCAATCTTTCGTTATATTATGAATGGTTGCATTATCAGGCATCAGCTCGTGACACTATCATCGTTCCTCGACGATGCAAAGCAGTTTAACAAAAAAAAAAAAAAGGCGATTAAGCCGCTCAACTCGAATTTCGTGTTTGTTTTGTGTACAACAATATTATGTGCGAAAAAAGAATGTAGACTGAATAGAGTTGTTTTTCAATGAAATCCTGCAACAGGAATTCGTGATCCGATCCACGGGAAAGGATGTGACGAGACGTCTCGGCGTAGCGGTGTCCCCGTCAAGTGTTTTCAAACACAGTTATACAATATATTATAATAATAACACTACACTCACTACAGCAGTATACAAAATTGTATAGTTGGCCGTATTTATATGTATTCTTTTTTCGTTTTTGGAAATACGACCGCTGCCGTACGGTAATGCGAAGACAGATATGAAGACTGGAGATGATAGAAATATACCGTCACCGAAGTTACACCGGACGAACAATATATTATACGAAATCGCGCACACGGGTTGCGTCCCTATACAGTTGCTGATGCTCCGGTCTCTCGGGGCGTTTTTGCGGGTAAATCGTTGGGCGTAGGTAAATGTATATACATATATATATTTAGATGTTTCAATAGCCGCGTGTAATATAAGCTGTATAATCTACATTGTGTGCGCGCGAGTGTATAGGTTTACTATATACGTGTGTATTGATAGAGGGGTACGAAAAAAAATGTGTAAAGAATGAGAAAAATAAGAAAGATTTCGAGCAAAAAAAAAAAGCATTTTTTTCGTGAATTACTCCGGTTTGATTTATTTACCTGCAGGCATTGTGTTACCCTGCAGCAATGCACTACAGTTTATACGCGTGTATATATATATAAATGTACGCTCGTTATTGTACTCTTTGCGCCGCCGACTTCCGTCGTTCACAACAGAAACGTTTTCTTCTGTTGCTATTTATTATTTTTTTTTTTTACCGCACGAGGGTGAAATCACAAGCCTCCCCACTAGTCATAATATTTCCGTCTGCTGAGATCCGAATCATACGCTAATTTTGCGGTGGAAGCAGAAAAGTCTTCACGAGTTTACCGACCGCGCATTAATTCGCCGCGACGTACAATATTATTACGTAACTTATATAGTTATAGTATAATATACATATAAATATATAATATGTTGTATTGTTTAGGTCGGGCACACGTGCGCGAAAATCTGTTCACCCACGTATACCGGTTTTTTTCTTAGCTCTGATCGTCGTAAATATAATACAAAATGAAATCGGAAAACCGCTAAAATTATAGCAATTGTTGTATTGTAGGGCGTCTAAAAACTTTTTTTTTGAGCTATTTAAGTATACGAGTTAAATATATTAGTATGAAGTACGGGGAGTCGTGGTGGAAGATTTACGACCACACCTCTGTGTCGTTGTTTATTTAATACTGCGTATAGAATGTTTTATTGCAGCTACGTTATCAAATCAGTTAGTTATCAGATCTTATCTGTCTGCTAAATATTGTAGTTAGTTAATATTTTTTTTAAAAATTACTCGCAAAATACTTGCCTAATAAATTCAGATATTTATAACAATTTAGAACACGTTTGAAGTTTATTATCGGCGGGGTGTTAAACATTATTGGCAAGGTTAACAGAATTAATTATACATATAAACATTTATTACGCCGGAAAGAAATCGAATAAAACATTATAATACTGTGAAACGCGACGACTACTGTCTAATATGCATAATTTGGTAATAATATTTATTAACTGTAGACTATGAAGGTAAATAGACAAATAATTATATTATATGATTACAAATACCTATATTTTAACTATATAATTATAAATGACAAATAGGATTAAAAATCTGATTTAAAATGTATACTTTTCACATAGGTAGTAATAATATTTATGTGTTAAGATAAAATCTTTCGCCGCATATTTATATGATGATTGAGGTGTATTTGGGCACTAATAAGTAATAATACACATAAAATAAGAAAAAATTATGTCTCTTAATTTTTTTTGCACGTATTATATAGTTTTTCTATAAAATTAGGCTGACCATAATGTTAAAAGTTTGTTATATCATCAAAAAGCATCTGTTTCTAATAAAAGTATTTTAAACTATATAATAAAATATTATTTTCCCCTCCGTAATATAATAATTATATGTTTATTTAAAAATTAAATAATTTAGTTTTAACGCATAAATAATACCTACATAGGAGGAACCCCTTTTTATTTACAAACGAATTCAGGCAATGTCGTGAAAATTACTGAGAATGATATAACTATATTATAGCCATAAAAACGATTTTATGATACAATAAATATAAATTTCCAAAACATTTATCATTAAATGTACATTTTATACTTAAATCGGCAACCCTTATACCCTAGTTGATTAACATGTTATATATAACAATATACATTAAGTTATAATGTAGTGTTTGAGTGTTATATGTAAACATAATGCCATGAATATAAAGACTTGGGAACAGATTGCTTAGAGATTGATCGATTTTGTTTCCCTCGAAAATCCTATAAACGAGCCAATAATAACCGTGTAGACCGTGTTTTCGAATTACGATTTAAATAATATGGTGTTCTGACTCTGTATCGACGAGTTGATCGATAACAAGGGGACCGCAATGAACCACCCGCGAACTATCGGGTCCGTGTAAAGCCAAACAACAAACATCTGCTGCGACACGTCCAAAAACAGTCAACGGTTCGGAGACGAGACACGAATGTTTGTTTATCTGTGGCTCGTGCCACCTTCAAGTACGGCAAGCTAAAATAACATGTACGCGCTATGTTTCGAATTACACAAGGAAAAATAGGAATAAGTCATTTTCGATGAGTAAACCCTAAATATTTCGATTCAACTCGTTTTGAGAATTGTTTTTGGTTATCGAGAAGAACAGTGAAATTATTTAAATAAGCGAGTATTGCTTATCGCGTATTATTTACCTAAATTTTTTATGTACTGCTATAATATTATACCGATTTACATGCATCAATAGCTAATAAACTGTGTAATGTCGACAATGTCGTTAATAACAATATTCATAAATAATAATAATAAATACTACCTATAATAATAATGATAATAGAAAAATATCTATACGTAAAACAACATATCCGGTGTATGTAGAAACAGGAGAATGAATGAAAAAAAAATGTAATTAACACGTTTACGAATTTATTAGTTAGATTTAACGCAGTTAAAATCAAACGCCCATCGCCTCGGGTGCATTCACCAGCACCCAGAGAAACAGAAAAGTGAAAAAAAATATTAAAAATGAAGAAGCCTTATCGGAAGCACATAATATAATAAACAAGTGTCGGGTGCTGTATATACCCTTAGGCCGTTACACAACCATCGCATAACCCCTCCGTGGCCTGTGCACACAACGTGTATATAATATGATACCTATAATAATGTATATGTTTTTATATTATATACGTACGCCTTCTAATAATTCTCGTTTCGTTGTTTTCTCACAAATTAGCCTAATTGCCCGGTGATGTATCGTTTGTTCTGGGCCGCGACTGTATACTTATTGGCCCCTAAGGGTGGACCGGTGGTGCGTTATACGTATATGTATAGTATAGTGAGTTGTGTCGGCGTGCGCGCGCGCGTACAAATTATATTATTGTATATAGGTACCTATTACCAACACTTACAGACCTCTAACCGAGAAACGCCTACGGGCGGAGCTGCTAGATGAAGCGGTTTAAAAATCAATTATCATGCGCGGACATTTATAATAATATATTATATTAAATAACGATAAAGGTACGATTTTCGATTTCGAAACACGCGCGTTTAGAAGACGGAAATCTCTTGCCACGAGCGTATACTAAATCCGGAGATGTATCTCATTGTCGAAATCCGCGCGGACAATAATCTCGCGTCGTCGCCGCCGCCGTAGAATGCTGCAAGTCGAAGACTATTGAAAAATGAAAATATAAAGGAGCGACACAAGAGTGTGACACAGTCTTTCCGCCGTTGAACGCGCGCACTCATATTATATGCATGCATATAGCGCGTTATAATAACGATTGTATTATGATGACGACGATATAATGACAATCAATAATAATATAATATATATATAATATTTACTACGGATTTTCGATGTCCGCATATTGTTCGATTCTCGGGAAGCGGCCGCGAAAGGGTTTCGCACGCCCGTAAGCCGTCTGAAACGTACACACCGCCGCGCGATTGTCAACTCTTTCTCTCGCGGCGACCGAACGTCTGCAGAGACGAATAACCGACTGGCGGTACCGCCGACCCGCGGGGTACAGGGCTCGGAGGACGGACGAATCTTTCTTTATGTTGTTGGTATTATTATTATTATTATTTTTTAAACGCACCCGGCTCCGGTCCACGCTGTCCGCGCACCCAAATGCCACAAAGAAGCCGCAGCCTCACAACAATATAAGTATAATAATAATAGTGGTGGCGGCGGTGGCGGTGGCGGTGGTGGTGCCGCTGCTGTATATATTTTGTAATACGCGAATAATATAAATATTCACTGGAATGGAAAGAAATACACTGCAGAATCGGTCACTTGGCACTTCATTGTGACTGTATAGGTATTACCCGAGTGCGTGCCCGTGAAGGCTCTCTTGACTGGCCGCGAGTGTGTATTTTCGTCGACAAAAGACGGATTTACCACTACTACAAACACTCGCTAGTACGCGCATACACACACACACACATGTGTTCGCATTGGTGTCGGGTGAAACACTCGGGAGCTCTGTAAATATTTACAGGAAACCCCTCGACTCGATTTTTCTCCCTTCGAGGTGGTACGTCACACGGCTAATGACGGTGAATTGGTCCGGAAAGAGGTGTGTGTATGTGTGTTTGTGTATTGTTGGTGGGGGTGTAGGGGGGGGGGCTTGTTGCATTATGTACCTTTGCAGTCGCCGCCTTTCGGTATATGCTGTAGAATGTAGATCCGTTTACAACTTTATAATAATATATTATATTATAATATTATTTATTGTGCCCGTTGCCGACGCCGGAGTGGGTGCGAAGTTCTGCGCCGCGAGACTCGAGTGTTTTCGTTTTAGTTTTTTGTTTTCCTCCCCCTTTTGCTCTTTTCATTTTATTTATTGTGCTTTTCCGTAATTTCAAGTGCTTTTGAAAAAAAAAATAAACAAATAACGGTGGTTTTATTTTAACGCGTTGGCATTATTAAAATATTATATTACTATGCTATAGTGTAGTGGACTTATAGTTAGGTACTTGTCGACCAGAACTTCTTCACTAATTTTATTGTAATGTCGCCTTTCACGTAAAAAGATCGTCGTTTAAAGTTTAATTTACTATGGTTATATATACATTTCTTTAAAATGTTTGTAGACATATTGCGTTAATAAAATCCAAAAATCACCTAAACGCTTTTACATAACATGAACGTTACTTATTGTACGTATAATAAAAATGGTTTTGTTTTTGTGAAAACCACAGTTTTCGATGAGATTTTATAATATGTTGTATATAATAATAGCTTATACAACGATACGTTATTTTAGTCAAAAGATTCGATAATACGTATATTATATTTTAAATTTCGGGTTATAATTAAATTAATACTCGAATTTCAAGTTAAGCGTTAAGTGTTAACAGGGGACTTGTCAATTGAAATTCAGCACGGAGGCACTATTAATTTAAACGAACAATACAACACTCTTAATATTTGTTAGACGTTTTCAAAACAGTACTTGTCGACGTAAATACGTGAAATATAAAAGAGAGGGTATTTATAAACGTATTAAGTAATATAAAGCAAGTGCTAAGTAAACACACGCGTGTTTTATTCTTTCAATAATGTTAATGATGGTGGAGTATATAATTGTTTATTTCCGTGCACGCGACAAAGTTACTCAAGTTTGATCTGGAAAAACTTAAAAATCAAAATAATAAATATTATTACTTGCATGTATAGCACGTTATAACAATAAATAATAAATAATCTATATTATCTTACATTCGATAGATACTGTATTAAGTATTAACACGTAAATCGAAAGACAAACAAAATTCAAAAAAAATATTCATATTTTTCACTTATTTAAATTGAAAAATAATATTTCAATAATAATTTAGTATGATAGTCAATATGACTTGTATAAATTATAATATAATTACAATTTTTAATTCGTATAACCAATAAGCAAATAATAATGTGAAATTTATTGAAAATGATGTACTATAGGTCATTTATATTAAATTAGGGTGTGTGGGAGAGGGTTCGTTAACTCGTACACTTACAACAGTCTCTAATCTGCCCTACGTCTAGGACGTATTCTCTTTCGAACGTTTTAATGATATATTATATTATGTATATTGTATATATTATTATTATATATTGTTTCCACTGCAACGTTGCAGTTCAGTTTTTGTGATTATCTCACGACCGTAAAATCACGGTCCATTATTATTATCATCGTCGTTGCTATGTTTAGTTCCATAATATTATTGTCGTTCTACTGGAAGCTTTGTAGTATATTATATATTATATGTGTTCTGCAACAGAACATATTATACATAGTAGAATACAGACATTACAGACACACAGGCAAGAACAGTGGTGTTATGACCTACGCATGTGTGTATATATTGTATGTGTTTGTGTGTGTGTATGTGTGTGTATCTACTTCAGGGTATAAGCCCGATTTAATATTGAAAACTGGGATTTAAAGGCTTTTATACGGGATCAGTGAAGCTGACAAAACGCCAAGGGTGAAAAGAAAATCCATGTTACACGGTGTACCGCGTATACAGTAGTACGCCCCCTAATTATCACGCGGATCACGTTGTTATATATTATCATCATCTCCGCTCCGGCGGATTTACTAGCGACCGAAATACATATATTATTTATCGTAATTGTTATAATACGCGCCGTTGTATCGTGTTATCCGAAAACTCGGAGTGACCAATCGGTGGAGGATGGCGGTACCTATAATATCCTATATACATCGCAATATAATAATTTCCGCTCGTGTTATATTATATCTATAATGTATTTAACATCCTATACATTTTCGAAATTAGGTAATAATAGTATCACAAAAATATTAAAAAGTTCGGTTCGTAGAGTACCTATACTATATCCAATACACATATATATAAGTTCTGACTCATGGTAAATTACTTAACATAATATTATATAAAGCAAAACTATATAAATAATGTATCTATACATTTTTCATTTTGTATCTTTTTAATATTGTATACGACGACGAGAGGACCTGATTAAGTTTTAAACTGTCGTCCTTCGCGTATTCTGAGTATGTATGCGTGTACTCGCGTGGGGATGTTGTATATACTATGGCTACAGACGCGTATATACCTATATTCGGATTATCGGAGGGTCCTTTGTCCTGTGCTTGTTTTTTTCTCTCTCCATACACACACGAGTATACAATTTTTTCCCTCATCGCGATTATTATTACACGGTCGTCCGTATATATATATATACGTATAGTGTATATACTATATACGGAAACGGCGATGAGTTTGTCGTCGGCTGCGCGCGGTAGGGGAAGACACAAAAACACATACATATATACTCATGCGAAGAGGGGAACTCGCGAGAAGATCGATAAAGGGGTGGCCGCGGGGAAACAGTTACAGTGTGCAGTACAGCCAATGGATGATCTCTGCGCTAACATGGCTGCTATAATATACCATCTGTCACGGGGAATATATTAGATCAGACAAATTATCGTTGTCTGAATGAAAATACTATTTTTTTTTTTAAACACGAGTACCTCCCACTGGTAAACGCCGCCGCCGCTTAAGGGTGGCACCGCAGCCATAATAATAATATATAACATTGACCCACATTATATCGTATTTTATACTGTTATATACATATGAAATATGATAATTATATATATATATAGGCCGTGAACTTTATATCTGTACCTATATAGCGAGACCTCTGTTCACTGCAGTATATGTATATATATTATATAAATAATAAATTAATATTTTATTACGCGATTGTTATTTTGATCAAATTATATAGACATACGATATCGTTATTATTATTTGGTAGGTACAATAATAATGTTATGCTTGTATATTTTGCGCGTATTATACGGTGATAAAATAATACCCATAGATTACGCAAGAGTATATATATATATATATATATACATATAATAGTGAATGTGTACGACCGGACTCGCGCGGTTAAATCGATCGGAACTAAAGGTTAGGAAGTAAATACTAAATTCTGTCTAAAATGTATTTCGCGGTCTATTGATTTCACCCGGTTGCGTATGTTGATAAATCTAACGCTAAACTGCGGTTAATATATTTTATAACCACACGCATTTAATTTACGATAATCATTGAAAATGTACGAAATATGCAGGTATAGTTCGCGCTTTTTTAACGCGAGAAATACACAGCATAAATTATAGTACATACCTGCTGTACTGTGACTACAGCAGTAGCTGTTGAAAAAAAATCGAAGGCGCCATAAATGTATATTATTATTGTTTTTATCTTGTATATATTATATAATAATATATATTATATATATAGACGGAATGTCGTTCATATTCCGATTTGTCAAATAAAAAAAAATAAAAATATATACACGTATACAAAAACTGAGTATCGTTTCAAAACACAATACCTATGTATATTACGATATGGAGGCTCGTTAAATCCTTTAGATTTCATCTAGATTAGACTTTAAACGTTTCTTGTGACAAATACGCGTGTGTGCGGTCGCACGCGTCCAGTCGGATAATGTACCTACGCGCGTGTACCTATATCGTTTTTTTAACCACTACACGTGCAAGTATACCTGTGCATAATAATATATGTATAATAAAATGATATAGGTATACGTCTACCTAAATAATATATACATATACGAAATATTATGTACGTGATATATATATATACATCCATCGGGCCCATTCGTCCGGCCCAGCCGTCCAGTTTCAGGAGATCAGAAGTCATCAACTGTGGAATGCGGTTTTCGGGGTGGTGGCGGCGGCCGTGGTATATCTCGTTTTTTAATCTACACAACGCACTCGCGGGATTGTCTCGTATGCAAATGACGACGATGACGACGACGACGATACTCGCGGTGTGTGTATACATATATATATATATATAAGTTATAAACGGTATAATATGATCTCGACGCACGGGCGTCTCCGCGGTATAATAGTGTATGTATGTATAGAATATAGATATACATATTATGTTATCCCAGGTCGATACCGGGTATACGGTATTTAATTTACATCGTGTACGCGGGCGCGTGCTATAATATAACAAACCGAGTCTGTCAGATCGTCATGCTGCTGCTCCACTGCATCCAGGCGGCACGCGGTCCGCTGACGAGCTGTAATCGACGCGATCGCGACAAATTATACACGACGATTAAACCGAGGCCGTTAATCGTTATGTATATGCGTACATGAGCGCGTATAGAGTCTGACACCAGTTTAAACCCCTTCCGGGCGCCGCTACCGACGGTTATTATTATTATTTTTTTTTTTTTGTAATTGAGACGCATCTCGGCGGTGGTCACTGACGTCGTTTTAATTTTACATGCAATTCCGTGTACGTTTTATGCGCGTCTAACATACATAATATTTTAATATTATCAGGTACTTTTAAAATAGTAGAGTAAAACGGGAATCGAAATCCTATCAATTGCCAAATTACAAATTAACGGGGTTCTGAAGTTCCTATTTAAAAGTAGATAAAACTAAATAATATTAATATAAAATATTCTATACAAAACATGTGTATATATATTATGTACATATTTATAAATTATGTGTTATCACGTTAAACAGATGAGAGATTTATGTTTAAAATAAATTGCACAGTTTTATCTGTATAGCTGTTATACTTTATAGGTTTAAACTGTTTAAAGTAAGATATACCTAACCTATTTACACGAGCCAATAATGAGTATTATAATTTGTAAACAATGAATAAGATTTGATTTTACTTTTTTTTAGCTTTTATAGTTTTATTATGGTACACAGGGATAAAACATGTACCATTTACTATGACGTTATCACCATCGATATTAGTTAACATATATATATAAAATAAATTTCATTTCAAAAGACTTATTATGAAGACAACTCAACATTTGTAAAAAACATTTAATTGCTTATAAAATTATAATTGTATTTAATTTGTATGTTTCGAGTCTCGACTTTATTACATTATAATGGGTTTAACACAGTGCATATTAAAATTAACTGTTTCGTGCCGGAGCAATAATTTAAAAAACATAAAATCAAAACCAGTTTCAAATTTGATACGTTTGAGAATAGCATAATTTTACATGATCGAGAATGCGTGCACATATTATATTAGGTATATACTCGGGTATATAGTGTAGGCATATATATATATATTACAATTTAAAAAATGAATAAACATAAGAACATAGCTATTAAATTATGATGTTTTATCTGTTATAAATTTGTATATAACTAAACGTAAATATTAAAAAAAAAATCATATTATTTTTTTGCTGCGAGTATATAAATAATAATAAAAATATAATACCTATATATTTCATTAATCGTTATGTACATAGCTTGGGTTAATATATACTGTATAGCTCGTAAAATGACTCGACCTAACATTATTTATATATATATATATATTTATTTATATATTGGTATACCGTATAACGCGACACTATTACTCATTTATCTTACAGAAATGCGCACGTTTAAGTCCACGCGGAATATATTGTCGGTCGTCCCTATTCTCTCTCGCGATCATATTATAATATATATATATATATATATATATATATATAAGACTAGTACCTGCGCTGGACAAAACGGTCCGTATACATATATAAGCCCATAGACTTATCGTGGGGAAGATATCATATATATATATATATATATTTATGCGTTGTATGCGGTTATCGAAATGTAATAATAATGTTCGACCGTTAATAAACACTGCGACGGTAGTGAGCGAGTGAGTGTGAGAGGGTGCGAAGAGAGGAGAGAGATCGGGACCAAAAGTGAACGCATTTATATTATATACATGTATATAAATGCTTGTCTGTGTGTGTGTATGTGTGTGTATGTGTGAGTGTGTGTGTCGAAAGGACACAAACGAAAGCGTCGGTGGGCATTTTGCGCCATGGGGTAGTATAAGTACGATATTCGGTAGTATAGTATGGTGGGTGCGAGACGTGTATATTATTATTATATTATGAATGCGCGTATAATATAACCTATATATATATATATAGGCGTACCAAGGGTCCTGCAGGCTTCAGGGGCGTAATTCGTGGTTGTTATACTCTGGTATACGTCGGTTTATACCGTGCATACCCACTATATATTATATTATATACCTATGTATATAATACTATGTAGGACAAACCCTCGGCGTGCAGCCGCCGCCTCGCCGCCGCCGTTTCCGTCTCATTAGTAATTCTTAATGCCCGCGCCGCCGCCGGCCTTTTGCCGCTACGCGCCCTGGACTTGGCCGTATACATTCACCCCGCCACTATAAACGATATTATTATGTATATATACACATTGTCACATGCGCGCACGCATTAAATATTATAATAATAATAATATATATTGTCATTGTCTGTTCAACCCGTTCGCGAAACACGTACGTCCGTGGAAGGGGTGAACCACGCGTATAGGATATATCTGGTCTCAGTCTATGATGTATAATATTATATTGCCGTTGTATATTTTTAATACGTTCAAAAAATTATCGGCCATGTTTTTTTCAAGGACTTCCCCGGTGGATTATTATTAAAAAAAAAGTTTGCATCCCATATATACCATCATCACGATTGGGTTTCAGCTGTGGTGGAGCGGACGGAACGAACACTTTGGGGGTGCAGATAAAACCGAAAATATAACAATATGTATTTCGCTGCGCACACTTGGCCTCGACTTTTTTTCTCATTCGTTTTCATACCTAACCGGAACCGCAACGGTTAACAATAAATTGTAATGCGCCGACCACAACACTGTACATATTACATATTATATTAAAATATATAAACATATATGTATATAAGTAGGTACCTATTTATATCTTAGTACTCGCGAGTACCTATAAGGTCGAGTAACGTGTGCTATATAGTTTGTATAGATTATAGAGTGGCTTAAGTCAAAACCGCAGTACGCAAATTATATATAATGTAACATGACAACGCGTACCTATATATATATATTATAACCGTAAACTCTTTTTTACTGTGCCGCACTCCTAACACCACCGTAAGCGCCATATATTGTAGTAATATGTATTTAATATATATATATATACGCACTATTTTAGGGTCGTCTAAATTTTGAAACTCAGAATTTTATTGACTCCAAACTATAGGTAGGTACTTTTTAACGCAATAAAGTCTAATGTCCTACCAACGTTTTCTATATAAACACACGCAGAGTACGAGTAGGTACAATAACATGGCAGGTATCTGGTACGGGTATATATATATGCAATATTATGTCTGAACTTTGTCATCATATCCTTAAAAGGGCTGCAATGAATGCAACTCGATGACGTTTTATTTGCCGCGTACGCCATAATGCCGTTACTTGTACATTATACACGCGTTAAGCGGATGAGACAGACATTTATATACTATATAAAATTGAAATATTTACCGAAGCAGAAAAAATTTAATGTATAACACACTTAAACGTGTACAAGTACGGCGACTATATTATTATAATATAATAATGTATATATTAAAAAATAATAACGATATAAACTGTTTTTTTTTACAACCACAAAAATGTCAAATAAAAATATTTCTAACGCGCCACAAAAAATAATCATATTTACGTATGTACGCGCGTAAATCTCGTATACACGCCATCTATGTATTATATTTATATATACCGCCGATGCACATATATCATATGGCTGTATCGGACATTTAAAATGAATAACATTTTAAACCTTAACAGGTAAATGCCTACGTGCGTAATATTATATTCGTTTTTGTTCGTGAATATTATACACCCTGCGATATATAGAACTTGAATTTTGATAAGATCTTATACGGTATATTATTTAAAAATAAAAATCGTTTCAGTGCTCATAGTTATACTTATATAAACAGGCTATACTTGTTTCAAGCACGTGCGCGTATATCATGTTTTGTTTTATTTTTTTATCCGAACACCACTACGATGACGCTATTATTAAGCGTGATGTGATGTCTATATCGCACTTTTGATAGTTCGTATAACTTTTTAGAATCGTTCGTTATCCAAGTCGAGAAATGTTTTATTAATTAGTAGAGCCTGCACATTATATAATATAATATAGATGACAGCCAAAAAGCACGTATGCCTACGTGTGAACGTCTTGATCGGCAGACATCATCATTTAGTATGATTATTTTTATCATCATCATCATCATCATCATCATCATATACACACAGGTATATAATATATAATATAATAAAATATAATGATTGAGTGTATTACTATATGTATAGTGTTGCGGTTGTATGTGTTAAAACGGGCTGGAAACTTTCTGAGGCACATAAAAACACGAAATTTATGGCTACACAGTACGGGTTATTATAATATCGGGCCATTATAATATTTTTCTACCAATCTCGGAGTAGGAGAACGGTTTTCGAAATTTATGCTTGGCGAGAACCAGTTTTTTTTCCATCTCTTTTTTCCGTACCATTCATAATGCGCGAACGTGTAATTTATTTTGTTTATAGAACAACCTAAAAAAAAAAAACCTGTTCCAGATGTCCTCGTTCGATAAAATATTAAAATAATGACATCCCTCCCCGACACCCCCTCGCCAACGATATACATTTCCTATCTGTGCGCACGTAATAACAACAATTAAGCACGCCTATGTAAATATATATAAATGCATGAATAATACTCCAAAGACGCGAATCCTGCCGAAATATTTATTGCTGCCCGAAATCAAAATCATAATATTGTAATCTCATCCAGTCACCCAGACCTCTGCATTTCAATTCAATTATATCATTTTAATGTGTTTGAGATGGGATTTACAGGTCAGCTACTAAGCTTATATTATTATACTTCATTATAGGTAATATGATACATACAATGTTGCAAATATTAATATAATGCCCCCGTGTTTATTTTATGGCTGAAACTCCATCGTTGTTGTTGCGAGATTATTATTCTTATTTTATTTTTGTTTATGACGATTGATGAATGACAGTTTCTACATACATTTTTTTTTTTTAATATATATATGTGTGATACTATAATTATTAATAATAATGCTTATGGAAATACGTGATAAAAACGTCACAACTCCCTTTTTTATCACCATTAAATAATTTATTTTAGACATTTTCATTAAAACAACATTAAGTTCAATACGCTTTAATATTACTATGATTGAGATCTACATTTTAGTATTGATATCTTTATGGATAAAGAATAACCTTTTTATATAGTTCAAATATTACATAGGTACTTATTTATTTTTCCTTGAAAACAGTAAACACAAACATAATATAGGTATATATAATATATGAGATTTAGTAATACTGATGCTTTTTTAATTATATATATTACGTATATTCCTTGTTGCAGTAGATTAATAAAATGATTTTTTGGCATAATACCAATAGGCGTTATAAATAAATAATATTTTATGATGAGAATAATAATATATACATATACGGCTTCTATAGAGCCAAGTCTAATTCAGGATTTTTAAAATACCTATTAGCAAAATTCAAATTTTTCAACATAACGCATTGAAACAGTTATTGATTATTTTTGAGTGTTTATTAACCGTCGAGTAAAATCATTGTTGACAAGCTGGAAAACGTTTATACATAATTTTTAAAATGTTTCAACATAAATAAATAGGCATAAAAAAGAAAGGTGAATGTTGGTATAATATAAATGACGTACAAACTAAATTAATTTTATTAAATAATGAATGGTATGTATATAAAATGCAAGTAAAAAACTAAAATATAATTTACCTTTACTATAAAATAGTGCATACATTTTTTGTTATTAATATAAGAACTGTGCCTAATATGTAAATATATTTTTGACAGCAATGAATTATGTTTCAATATAATATATTTTTTAAATTCATTGTCGAGGCGATGTACCTACTAATGTACATAAAAAATAAAAACACCTAATTTATGCGTATACTTTTTATGATATTAAATCATGATATTATATATATTCGAGAAACAAAAAAATACAATCAAAACAATATTCTAAGTTTTGATGATAGTATAGTATAGAACAATAAGGAAGTAAAATATTTAGTATAAAAATACGCTTATCAAAATAGATTAATAATAAATTCCCGAGGGAAAAACACCGTGCAGTAGTGACGTTTACGTTTTAGCGCTTATTCGAGTCAGAACGGGCCCGGAAGGCATCACGGTCCAGACTCTACATATAGGAACATATATACGTACGCGCTCTGAACACGACCTATGATCTTTCGGTAGCATATTATAACAACACTGGTGTACAACGACGCGTACAACTTTCATACGCGAATAGACGTAAAACCTCAGCCATAAATAAATCGATTAATAATACGTTTCTCCACCAGATCTGAAATCATACGTAAACCGTACGCGCCATTTTGAAACCATGCATATTTATAGCTGGCACTCAACTAACCTACCTACCCGAGTGCATTCAGCATTGTAATAATATGTCTACCTATATAAACGTATACATTATAATAAATAATAATAATAATATTACTAAAGGTGGTTTGTTTGAATGCATTTTTCCGCTGTGCATAAACGCGTTTGATAATATTATAATATTATGCAGGCGGTTTTCCAAATCTGCAGCAGTGGCAATTAATTTAGCCCGAGGAGTCGGCCGGTTGATAGGCGGTGAGGTAGTTTATGGGACAGGACATGATCGATAATAATTATCGATCGATGAACGGTTGGCACTTACAAAAAATGTCCATCCAAAAATAACATAAAATAACAATTTATATGTATAAAATAATAATGAACGCGTACCGCCAGAAAAAGACAGTGAAAATGAATAGTCGTAGTTGGATCGTCGCCGACGCCGTCCGAAAAAAGAAAAAGGGTGGTTCACAATAGAGGTGCTTGAGATGAAACCACCCTAACCAGTCGGTTATTATATTTTATTTACCCGTATATGCGCATTAGACAATAAAAAATGAACATTGGATTTCGTTTGTATTTTTTTTTTATTATTATTATTCCGAGAGGCGTTTATGAAATATTGTCGTGTTATTACTTTGTTTCATTATGGTTTCGTAACATATACATGTCTGTTTCGGATATTTTAGAAAATGGCAATAATTTATACAAAAAGAAAAAAAGAAAAAACCAAATTTATTATAAGGCATAAGTCGTGAATACCATTAATCGTACGATGTTAATGTTATGTTTTCAATATTCAAAATTGATTTAATACTTAAGTACTTTTCTATAGTTTAACTTGTTTTTATTGTTGACTGGAAAGTACGATTTTAAATTAATCAAACAGATACAACTTAATTATATGAAATATATATGATAAACGGTATTTTAAAATTCATAATATTTATTATTTATATATTTTTTATTTATATTCTTGCTTTGGTTAGTCATCAATCACTAGCTATTAATATTTTATATTCAGTAAAACACTGTACATAAAATAGGGGTAGGTTTAAGGAGGAATGGTGATATCACTGATATCCTTCCACCCTGAGACTAAATTAGATTCTTACATTTTACATTAAAAGCAACTATACTTAACTTTAATGAAATATAAGTAAAACATGACGGCGGTAAATTGTGATCTAACAAACTAAATTAGATTAAATTGGATATGGGTTTTTGGATTGTTTTTCCATCTATCGAATATTTTTTGTTCTTCTACATTGAAATCAATAATAGTATTATACAAATTAAAAATATTACGGATGTTTATATAAATAAATATTATAAGCTAATTTACTTGGTATTATGATCGTCATTAAGTATTATTTGATTATAATATTACATAGTATAATTGCTATATTTTATTGAACCTCGATTTCCTCTTTACCACTAATGAGTTACAAAATCGCCACCGACATACGGACATATAGAATAGACTATTATTATAGGTATATAAAATATTTGTCCAAGTTTAATCGAATTGATCATCATAAATAAATCAATAACTATGAATATTATAATATGTAAATTTGATATATTTAAATTATTAGTAACGCTAATAGTAAATAAATAATACGAATTTATTTTTACCCACAATATTAATTAAGTTGATAAACTTTTTATTAATTTCTAAATCGCACGTTCATACCCATATAATTGTAACAGCGTACGTTGTCAATAAACACTTTACTTCCAAAAAAGGACCTGATAATATAATCATGTACAACGGCAATATCCCAAGTACACCTATTCTATTTGTAAATTGTAAGATATCAAACGGTTATGTTTAGCGAATCGGAATGCGAAATAGATCATAGCTTTTTCAGTGTTACACTAGAATGTTATAATTAACAAAAAGTATAAGACATTGTAATAAAACAGATTATTTTTGAGTCTATGCGATAGACCTAATGTGTGCGCGAGCTCGTATAATTTGAGGGGTGGGCGAAGCGTGGGAAAAAGATCGAGGAAATAATGATCTACGAATCATATAGGTACGACTGACAGTGACACTGTCCTATATGACAGTGATAAATTATGAAGTTGATAAACAAACCGATTTATTATCATATCTACGACGATAATAAAAGCGCGGGACAAGTATGATGTCAATAATTGTCGGTACAAAAAAAAAAAAAAAATGTGCAAAATACTAAAACGATTGTACGAGTGATTTGCGTCTTACCTGTGTGAGTGCGTTTGTGTATTTTGAGATTCTCCGACCGGGCGAACACCTTGCCACACCCCTGGAACGGGCACGGGAACGGTTTTTCGCCGGTGTGCACCCTGATGTGGTTGACCAGCTTGTATTTGGCCTTGAACGGCCGGCCCTTACGCTCGCACCCGTGCCAAAAGCACGCGTGCGTCGTGCACTCGGGCCCGCCGACATGCTCGACCGTTATATGTGACACGATGTCCTGCATGGAACCGAACATCTTGCCGCACGTGCGCATCGGCGGCCCGGGCTTGTCGATCCACAGGCACGACATGTCCTTGAGCGCGGCGGTCGCCACCGGGCCGTGTCGCATGTACCGGTAAAACGCGCCGCCCGGGTGACCGGCCGCACCGCCGTACGGGTCTTGGCCGCCGTAATCGTTGTGCCGGTGCACCGACGCAGACGGCTGCAGCGGCGGCTGAGGCTGGTGCGGCGGCGGCGGCGGCGGGTACGCCTGTCCGTGGTGCAGCTGCAGGTCGTGGTGCACGGCCGCCGGGTACAGGCCGCTCATGTGATGGTCTCCGCCGTGCTGGTGATGGTGATGGTGGTGGTGATGTCCGTGGTGGTGGTAGTCGGCCACGTCCCGGCGGATGTGCAAAAAGTCCCTGGGCCCCGGATAGCCCGGGTGGTGCGTCGACGGCGGAGGGGGTGGCGGCGGCGGCGGCGGCGGTGGCTGCTGTTGCCCGTAGTGCATCTGATGATAGTGGTCCTGGGAAGCGGCCATATAGTCTTCCTCGACCTTGACGCCCATGCCGTTGACCAGAGGCGCGTTGTCCATAAACGGGTTTAACATAACGCGGTCGTCATTTACGCGTCACACCCTCGGATGTTATATCGATAGCGTATATTGTGGTGTGTATGAAACGCCTGTCGTACGGTGTTTAATAAAACAAAGTACAATGATATACGTCGGTGGTACCGGTGCCGCGGCGTCTTTTTGCGAAGGTCGCGAAGAACGATTATATAGAGTTCACGATACGACGGCAAAATGTGTATAGGAATACCTAACAATGTTATATCGTAATAGCCGCAATGGTCGCACGGATTGATCGCATTTCGGCGCCGACGACGAGAGATTATTTTATTATTTACAACGTCGGCCGCAGCGGCACTTTCGGCGCGTCACTCGCGAAAATTCGGGTGCACGTGTGTAGACCAGAAAAAGAAAAATTCCACAAGAAACTATTTGAAAACGAATAAAAATTAAAAAAAAATTAAAAAAAATATCGCACACTGTTCGTCGTTATTATGTATTATTTCACACGAGAGCGGGCGCGCGCGTCCACGGTCGGTCGGTTGATCGGTCGGTCGGTCGGGGTATTCGCAGCGGGTTGTTGAACGCCGAGTGGCTCCACGGCGTGACTGACGCAGCGGGTAAACAGACCGGGTCGTGCGCGCCTCGCGGCCACCGGGGCTCCACCCACCGAACGCCGGCCCGGCCAATGGGTGGACGTGCGGGGCCGGCGGTCCGAGACGCGCGCGCGTCGCGCCGGTAGTCATCGACGGGCCGCGGTGGCGACCGAGTTTTCACTCTCTCTCGCTCGCTCGCTCCCACTCGTTACGCGACTCGCCCGCGCTGGATGCCTACTGCCCATACCTACCCGACTACCGCCGCCGGCGCAAATACCGCGGTCGCGGTATAATAATAACGACATATAAATGATGAGATAATGCGCGCGCTCCGCCGACGACGGCCTCCTGCCGCATAATTAAATATATATATATATAATAATAATATTATTATGTAGAAAAACGGCACCACCTCTTAATCGCGCGATTGTCGTCGTTTTCGCGCAAATAAAAAATTATATACGACATAATATTGTTATTATATTACCTGTATTATAGCAGTATTTGTAATGCTCCCACTGTGCGCGCGTTGTAAAATACCAGTGCACATGAATATAATATATATAACAATATTATTAGGTCTCGTCATCACCGCAGTTATATAATAATATGTTGTATATACGTAAATTAATATGTTTTATTCGTCATTATATAAATAGAATATAATGGATCAAATCATTGGCCGGTGGTGCACGCAGGAATAGATGAATATAAAATATGACAAGGGCAGTGCCGGCGCTAGGTATTGCGGGGCCCGGGACAAAGTATTAGCCATTAGGTACCCCAGAGTAGCCCGTTCTAATATTATAAATGTGTGATGTGTAGTATACCTAATAATACATTTATAGACTTATAATTTGTTAATTTAAATTGTAATTATGTAAAATGTCAATGTGTCTCGCGGTATTAAGATGATAATCAAAAATCGCGGAACGAAAGCGGGGCCCTGGACATCATTTGTCCCATTTGTCCTCCCCTAGCGCCGTCACTGGACAAGGGGTGAAGGCACTAAGATTTTCGCAAACAGATACCACTACTGCCGTTTATATATTTCTAATTATTTTTTTTTATCATTTACTAAAATCCGTCATGCTGCGCGTTACGCGTGATTATTTTAGCAAGATTTTCCTCGGATTTTCCAAAGGTTTCTATATTTTACCATACATCATATGAACCCACGACGTGCAATAACAAAACTACTATATATATATATAGGTACCCACAGTAAATTTTGATTTCTAAATTTCGGGTGTAGTGGCGTATGAAATTCCGTCTACTCTCGAGAAACCCGCAACAAAAGTGATTTTGTATACATACTACATATTGGGCGCAATTCGAATAATTCTACTACCTTAGGCCAACCAATACCATTACATACCCGTTGCGCGTTATTAATTCTCTGGAATCCTCGAGCGACACGTGACGTCGGGCTGGCGGTGATTAAGACTAGTTTTGCTACTACACAACACCTCGTGCAGCATAACAATATTATTATACCTACGCAGTATGCACTCGCGGACGGCGTGAATGAGCTGTTGTTTATATATATGTAGATCGAGATTTGCGGTCGAAACTTTGTCGCATTGCACACAACACCAAACGCCACACGTCGGGCTCCAGTTCGTCGTAATATGTACGCCGAGACTTCCGAGACGCATATTATAATGCTTATAAATCGAAATACATCACACACACAATAATATAATAATATAATATACTATAGCTGTTCTGCAGTGGCGTGACGTAAAATACTACGCGTTTACAACTATATAATATCATCAGTATCCATCACCGGGCCACAGAATTTCTAATCTTATAAACTCCGATAACGTTTTCAAACCGCGCGTCGACGTTGCAGCCGTTATAGTCGGCCGGTGGATGATGGACTGGCTGGGTTGGATTTGTCGACTATAACGATAAGAAAACGCAATTTCGCCTGCAAATGCATATAATAAGCGGATAACTACACATCGGCGATATTATTAACATTATATACTGCTGGACGCCTATGCGTTCGTATACGCTTCACGCGTGATGGTGACGATTTCCGCGTGATTCGGCGCCACGCCACATAATATACGTGAAATTATTTTTTCCGATTTCGTACGCACGGCACTTCGCGTTTGGCATGGATTTCACGATTTCTACAGAAACTATTCACATCTCGGACTGCATAGTATTATAATATTACAACGTCAACGCTGAACACAAATTATAACAAATAAATCACGACATTGTCATCGAATCATCGTTTATGCCGTTTATGGTTGGTGCGCCGTATCTAGACGACACCCTATGCAAATGAAAGCCAGTAAAAAGTTACCTGCAATGTCCGATATGATATCTAATATATAAAAATCTCGTGTCACAATGGAAAATGTATGTATATTTATATTATTATAAAACCCCAGTTGCATCGTTTGTCACATTAGGTCTAAGTAATATGCAATAAAAATAGATACCTATACTAATACGAAAATACCTATATAACTAATATATCTTATATACCTATAAAAAATTGGTGTACGACGAGTATGATGTTATCGATACATTCCAAAATTACTCAATCGATTTTGATAAAATTATGATCAATATGTGTAATTTTATCTACGTCATATAAGATAGGATAGTTTTTATCCCGGTTAATGACCTCGATTTATTACATCTTTATTATGTTTAGAACTGTGCGATTATTTAATCGATTATTCGAATAATAGATTATTTTTAATGAATGACACACAATCGGTTAATCGATTGAAAAAATGCAACTCTAGGCAAGACAGTTATGTAAAATTTATAAGTCAGAGATATCATATATACAACAAATTATAAAACCAAAAATAGTTTTTATCCTTACGCAGTTACGCTAAATGTTAGCATTATTAGCATTATGGGCAACCAAACTTAACACGGGTGCATTTTGTACGGGTTACGAAGTGCACGGGGATAGCTAGTATAATATATATATATATTTATGAGTGTGTGTGTGTGTGTGTGTGTGTGTGTGTGTGTGTGTGTGTGAAATAATAATAATGTTATGGGACGTGCGTTCAAACGAGCTTTGCGATAATTGTCGATGTATCATACTACCATGAGAGGTGCAGTGAGATAATCTCGCTGTAGTGGGTTAAGTATGAGACAATTTTAATTTACCAATATAGTCGAATAAACTGTGAGTATTTGATTACGTAAATACTCTTGTAATTCGTTTACCTAAATAAAATAATAATAATTTAATATTTATTAGACAATTTACAAAATCAATTTGTATTAGATGATTTCTTAAGGTATTAGAAAAAAAAAAAAAACTATACCTATATAAACATATTAAACCGAACTCCACACTATTTCCCTCTTTCAAACTACATTAATAAATAATAAATATAATAGAAATTATTAGAAATACATTTATATTGGTATATTTGGAAAAATTGTTTCCACCTGTTGTAGCTAAAGTAAATTATAATGATGCTTTATATCATATTCATTAATAGACTATATATATCTATGACGTAATATTAACTGCATATAGATAGAATCTTTTATATTATATACCTAGATATACTCAATGTATGCATGCGATGCAGTGACATTAGTGTCGTACCTACAACCCATTACCAAGAGGAAGATGGGAGGGTGTTTTCACAAGCAATTTAGCATATATATATGATACATCAAACATAGGTTAGGCCTATAACCAAACATCCAGTGCGGTAAACTTCAATAGCCCAACGTTCTATGAAACATAATATATATTATTAGACACCTGCATTATTAATAATATATATATACATAAATATAGTTTGCGTGATGCAATAATGATTTTTTTAATCTAGTATAACTATGAGTATGAAAATATAATATATGTTGTTACTTGACATAAAACTATATAAAACGTTATCTATCTATGCAAATATAGTATTATCTATGTATTAGTAACAAACAAATACCAAATCAGGAAATACGAGAAGACTTTAATATTATATTTAACAATATAGTTATTATACCAAGTGTAATGATTATAACGTATTTTAAAATAAAATGTAAACATATAAATAATGCTTTAGTTTACCGATTACCTATAATAGTATAGCAACTAGCAATACACATTACACAGAGTTAACGATGAAACGTGACTGTAATAAATTTGACGCATACCTTTTAATAGTGGGCCAAAAGATCATTGTTATAAATTTAGTAAAGTAACCGAAAATAATTATATGTGGTGGAATTTCGTGATAATACAGAACAAATGATGCGTAAGATAAATCACATGCGTTTTGCAAATATTACAGGTATAATAGGTATATATTATACTAAAATATAAATATACTTTAATAGCGGTTCACACCCATTGCAATGTATTATAATGTATGATGAAACAGCCCTAAGAATTTCCATCTGTTTAAAATTTTAAATATAAAGGAGAAATCCCGTGGGACGCAACTCTAATATTATAATATTAAATACACAACAGGTGGAACGTCGGTGATGCGGTGCAATGCGAGATTATATTATAATATAAAATATATTATAATCCTAAAAAAACATTGCATTTGCGGTATTGATAAATACATGATAATATGATGATTTTTTTTTTGTTTCTGTCTCATCTAAATCATAAAAAGTGTAGAAAATAATTTAAATCATGGAAAATCATGAGTCGCTATAATATAATACCATGTGGGCATAAATGTTTGATACGTTACACACTTACATCATATAATGTACCAAATACATATATATTTTATAGACGAATATAATTCTGAGAATACCTGAGTAACTATATACTATGAAGTGACTGCAATAATGAACACATGTCAATAATAAAAAAATAATAATACTGTTTATTATTATAGGTTTATATCAACTGCAGCGTGTCTTACTGTATATATACTCGTAGATTTTTAATTTTAGGCAGGTGACGGGTAAATTTGAGTTTTGATGATGATGCATTAATAGGCAGGTTTGTTGTTATATTACATATTTTTAATCAAGGATATAGTGATACATAAATATATATAATATATGCCCTTTATATATATTGCAACTTTGAAGTAATACCAACAGTAAATTAAATCGGAGGTCCATGTATTCAATTTAACGTACGACCACAAGATGTAATTATATTTTGTTTTATAGTTTTGTACTTATATGCAGTTGGATACATGTCACGGGCAAAGTAAAAAATAAGCCTATTGATATAAGCCATTGTCATCATGCCATTATGATAAAATTAATCAAATTCATTTTTGTTAACATATTTTTCTAATTAAAGATAATATAGTGAGAAACATATCTGGTTAATGAGTACAACAATATATATATAACTAATATCAATTCAAGTGTAGAAACATATATTTAAAATATTACATTTGAGATTGTTTTATAAATTATAAGACAGTTTATTAAAAAGAGTGTTGAGGTTTATCTAGAGTTACCTATATATTACCCTGATCAACAGCACGACTGTGAAAAATATTTGGTTCTTACTTTTTAGTTATACTTAATTAATAAAGTTTGAATTTTGTGCAAAATTTATAATAGTCGATAATAATAATTAATAATTGTAAAAATTGTATAATATATTAATACATAGTGTATATATACGTATATATATACACATAATATAAGATATAAATATATAATAATAATAATATATCATATATTTCTTATATCCCTATATAGTTTAGTGTGTATTATCGCGTATATGTCATATGGGTATTCTACTGGTTATAGCTCTGAAATATATATAACTTAACCTATAATGATATGCAAGATATTTCCTATTAAAATCAACCAATTAAATTATAAATAATAAAATATACTTACTCTTGAACATCGATTGGTGTATCTTTTCGTTCAAGGAAGTTGGTAATATACATGCCGTATTATTATAATATTATTTAGTCAAATTGTTTAACACAATAAAATGAATGCATACATCTTACATAAATGGTTTTTACAATTTACATAATTGCATGTATTACGATGTTTTCTTAAATCTGGTTTCAACTATTCTGTAGCCTGTAGGTCTGATAATTAGGTACCTATGTATACTCGCCTTATAAGTATGACGTACCTATTATATAGTTAAAGATTTAAAGTATTACATTATTTGTTATAATAAATAATCAAAAATTAACATATTACATAATGTGAGGTATAGTGTGTTAAAAGAAAAAAAAAGTCTATAAAAAACTGAGTTTATATTGAGTACCTACTACTACGTATCGTATATATGTGAGGATATAAAAGAAAAACAGTTAAATAAACAAACGTAACTTTTCATAAATAATATATTAATGTTCCGAACGACTTGTTATTGTGTATAATATATATGCTGTAGACTTAATTCAAAATAATTTTGATAAGACTATCGAAATAGGAAAACGGGAAATAAATCAATGACGTTTATATTATTATTATAATGTGAACATACGTTATAAATGTTAATGAGTCTCCGTCGAATATTAATTTTTTAGTAACTTTATGAGGAAATTTATTTATCGTCTAATTTGAAATCGAAAATATTATATATTATAAATATTATAGATACATCGTTTTATATTTATTTATTATATTATGATGACTTATGACGGTATATATGCATTATTATAATAGGATGTTATACCTGTAGGTATAAACACGCTGTACCTATACACACGCGTAGTGTATAAATGTATAATCATTATATATTTAGTTATATTGGCATACATTATTATGTATAGTTTATTCGAGACCAGTAAAGCGTTTATATATTAATAATATATTATATATAGTATCGCACGTAGGTGGTATTCATCGAAAAGACGCAGCAGCAACGTTTTTAATATTTTCTATGTTCCATTGATGGGTTTAAATGGTTTGATACTTTAATGCGATAATCAATAATAATATCATAATAATGATTTATATTATACGTACGTAATACTTGTGGGCCTGACATTTTGGGAATATTTAAGTTTGTGATTTTTAACGGTTAATAGTACTTAATAAAAATTCCGTATTTAGGGACCTAAATAGGCTGTATGTTAATATTAATAAATGTTGCAGGGCCATACTCGACCGTCATAATAAGCAATTTCGTTAATAATGTGCCCTGCATTATTGAAAATTGGATGTCAGTCTGAAAACCTCATAACAGAGTATCGATAAAAAATGTCGGTAGTTCTATGATAATATGTCCTAAAATATAGTGAAGAGTTAAAAAATAAAAATAAATTATTGAATGTATTAAATTATTTGACAGCTGCAGTGAACGTAAAGCTAAAACATTCGTGATCGAATGCCAGAGTGTATATTATTGCCTTATTGGCATTGGGAATATTAGTGTTCGTGAATAATTATTTCGAACAATTTTCTGTGCCAAAAAATGTTAGTTTCGTGTATCGTTATGTAATACATATTATACAAAATAAGTTTAAATTTTGTATTTCGATCGCATACATAGGCGCATACACACATACATTATAGTATTAAACATGTCAAATATCTGTTGCGTGTGTACCGAACAATAACACCGTACCCTCTGTGTCGTACGATATATGCGATAATATCATGGCAATGACTACGACAACATTTTTGTGTGCCACAGGTAGTAAAAGGTCGTGTATATATGTATTATATGTATATTATATATATGCAATTTGCGACACGCAGCGATCCCATAAAATCGGACCATATCTGGCTGTTGTGTTAACTGTGTCGCGGCTAAAACGTGTCGATATAATAATATATATAATATTATTATGTACACGATCAGCGTGTATCCATTGAACAGGGCCTTTGTGTATGTCCTTACGATATTCGAAAATGCATGTTCTATATATTGATTTTTTTTTTGTTATAAATTCAAACGGGTACATTGTATACGGCGGGTGCATACTCGTACATTGTATCATATAATAATAAGTAATAGGTTTATCATAATGTTGCGTATTGTAGCAATCGTCTCCAGTATATACCAACGTCATACATGCGTTATACAGTATTGCAGTGTATTATTTAAACCTATATATTATTGTGTATTGTAAACACCTAAGCCTAAACCGTACATTATATACCTTTACTTACCTGCGTTACACATCCGAAACAAAAATGCGACTTGTGTCGGAATATAATTTATCATATTATATATGTCGTACTACGGATGTAACGCTTTAGGTATTATGATGCAAGGTCAGTATATTCCGTATAATCTATACATGTGGTATAAAGGGACGACAATAATAGAATGCTTTTCTACAATTCTAACGATCTTCTTCGTGTGCAAACATTATGTGTAGAAGAATTCTACGACTTTTTTGTGCGATTCACGTTCAGCAGCAAAAAAAAAAAAAACCGATTTGGCAACAAAGACGTTATGAATGACTGCGTGTTCGTACGATTCGGCGCCAGTATATACTGTATAGAAGTTGGGAAATTTTCAAAGAATTTCCATTGTGTTTGCATTGCAATAATCGTACCCCTGTTTATTATACATTATATATTTTTTTAATAACATCACTTATTGATCCATGGTTAAGACCAGTATTTTACTTATATTGACCGGAAGTTACGCTTATACTGGCGCCCTTTATAATACCACTGCCTAGGTACACAAAAAAATTGTTTGACTTAGTTTTGGTAAAAATATTTTAACGTCACTTTAATCCTGTTATTCACGCTTATATTTAACTACGGACACGTATAGAAGTACTTACTGTAAATGGGATTACAAAAATAATGTACTGTATATGGAATGTGTGATGTCTTAAAATGTTCTAGATAATATATTATATAAATCGTTTTTTTTTTTGGTTTTATACTAAAGATACAAAACGCATATGGGTACCTATTATATTAAAATAATTCTTTGTACACATTTGTTCGTTGTTGTCGATTTCTATACTTACTACCTATCATCAATTTATTGTCACAATTCAAAAATATAAATTCTTATTTTAAACTACATTATAAGGGTAGTTGTAGTTCAAAACTTTTTTTGCACATCCGGCTTAGGCTCTCTTACATCGGTCAGACGTCTAAAGAAATTCTTTGTATAAATTTATTGCTTCAGCTTATATAGGCGCCAATATAATAATTTATCACGAATACAACAGAATCGATTTTATTTGTGTGACATTATATCATAATCCCTATAACCGAGAATAGTTGCTCACGTAAAATACACCGTCAAAAAGAAAATAGTTTATTTTACCGTGATAATGTATTAACGTGTATATTAAAAAAAAACGTTTATTGTAAAATACCAGAAATTTTGATATGTATAAAAAATATTTATATATACTTCTATATAATATTATATTGTGGTAAGTTTTACCGTTTTAGTACCGACAGCGAATATTGACTTACGGTTATGTTATTGAATATTATTAAACAGCGTTGGTTTAAGAGTACGACAAACCACATAGTTATCGTGTTTAAAATATTAAAAATATAAAATTTCTTTAGAAAAATATCTTAAATTTACGACGTCATTTCTGCGAAAGTATAATCATTGGTTATGTTTATACAGTTGGGTACTGTATATACGATAATTATAAGGAGCCATTTACTTTTTTTAATATATAAGCTATAAAATGTTGGTACTTAACAAGACGTGTTAATTCTTTATATTCGTTTAAATAAAATATCTCCGATTAAGAGCGTAATATTTATTATTAGACAACTTATTCTTGTGAAAAATAAAAAAAATGTTTAATGTAATAATTTTTCCCGTATTAACTGTATTTCAAGAAAATGTAAAATTAATAAATAATACTTATTAGTACAAAGTAAAATAAATATATTATGTACAGATTATCTAATTTTCGTCTATTATACCTACTACGATTTAGTTTTTTGATTTTTATAATCACTAAAATGTGACTCAATCGACATGTTGATTTATTATACAGTCATTCATATAAAGCGGTATACATTTTTAATATTTTATTGTCATCTACTCATCTCAGATAATAATGTGTTTTTCCCGTCTAAAATATAATTTATCTACTCCACCATTACACAACGGTATAATAGGTGGCGCGTCAACAGCATATGCCATTTATTATGTTATATGTTTTTCTCAAATGCAACAATATTTTTATAATATTTATGTTGTTGAAAAAGCGCGCGGTACCCGCATAACGTACATAAAATTTAAATAATATATTCAACGTTAAAATAATAGTAAAAAAAAAAAAAAATTAAAACCCACCTGTTTAAGCGTGTTGTTTTGATAGATTGGTACATAATAAATTATAATATCTAATATTTGATTTTAATAACAAAGAAATTAAATTGCAATACCTATTTTATATTATGAATGAGTATTTTGTTCATTGGCTCAAATATAATCAGGTCTATTGGTCTATGTAGACTTTGTGTACGATAACTTTGTAAAATAATTACCGTAATCATTATACGATCACTCCAAAGCATCCACTACCAAGTACAATTTTTAAATTGCATAAACTATTTTACATATTATTATTATGTACTACGACATAGGTAATATAGCGATTGTAATAATATGATTTTAAAATAGGAATACCTTAGAATGTTTTACAATATGTCAGTGAAAGCTACGGAACTCACCATATATCCCGAGTATCTATAAATTAATAGACGATATCGATGATATAGATAAGCACCTATAATACAATATATATACATAGTAAACTGCATATATTATAATAAACGATAATGTGGTATAATATTTTTGAAAAGAAATAAGTTACGTGTATACTCTTTACTCGATTCCAAACCACGTGTTTTATAACAATGATGTTACGAGTTACGATTATTACATACATATAAATAATAAAGTATACTTACTGCAAACACATACACTCTCACATTTATCTTTATATATATATTATATTATGTTTCGGATTACGTGTTTAGAAATTTCCAAACGATCGTCGGCGCCTCCCGCCGGGAGCTTTGTGATGGTTTTCGCATGTTCGCAAACATTTATATAGGGTGAAACGCTTATACTTTCTTTTCCCATTAACGCCCTCATAATATATAATACAATATAATACGGGTGCGATTCGTATAATATAATATTATATGGTCTCCCGGACAAGACGTCAAGACCCATGTCCGCAGCACTTAACGCTCACTTAACTCGGTTTGCACATTTTATTTACACCTTTGTTGTATAATATTATTTATAATAATAAGCAATAATATTTGATAAATAATAGCATTATGTACATAATAGTATAATTGTATAATGCATTATTGTTTTTTATTTGATATCGATTATTATATTAAACAGTATACCTATAGCCACTGTTAATAGTTATATATTAAGAGAATTTTTGTTATAAATAATAGAGTTAAATATAATAAAATGTTATATGAAATTCAAATGTATACTTATGTACAATTGACCTGGAAATGTTTTGGCAGAATTTACCGATCTTGGGTGAAATTTAAAACCACTCGAATAAACACTGTTCTTTAATAATTAATTGTTCATAAATTCACGCGCGTAACAGAAAACGAATATTTTTAAAATATATAAAATTGTGTTTTTGTTTTGACGACTGTCCTATTGTAGTTTTATTGAGAAATCGTACTGCGATGACTATAGGTGCAAGTCTGTATGCAGAAGGTGGTTTTGACTTATGATATTACGACTATTATTATAATAAATTAGAAACTGAAAATTGTTCTACACTAGAAAACCGATTCTGTTTGGAGTTTGGCTTAATAATAATTAACATCATAATTAAAGTGGTATTTAAATATTCGTGAAGTTTACGGGTTTTGTCTACTGTAGTTCTGTGTAGGATTGGACCAAGTATTATTAGATAGTTTTTTTTATAAAAGATTTTTTTTATATCATTTTATTTTATATTTTATTAATTATGATATCGTATAGTAGGTACAATTATACATGAACATAAACAGTATAAAGCAATGGTTAATAGTCCGGTAACATTGGAGTGCAGAATTAATATTATTAAAAATAAAATATTATGATATATATTTAATTGTTTTAGGTACCCGCATAGATTACTTTAAAATAATACGTTTACTTTGTGGATGTTAAATATTTATATACTTGTATTTTGTATATATTTATAATCGATAGTATATTTTATAGTCACTGAGTGAATATAATTATGACGACTTGACGTGCCCCACGTTAAATAATAATATCGATGAATATATATACATAAATAATAATATTTATTGTATGTATAAAATATAAATGCAAAATAATGTTAATTGTTTGTATTGTTGAAAGAATATTAAATTATAACATATCATACTATATAAAATATATATATATATAAACGCAGCCTTGCGTGCATATGCGTATTTTATTACCCGTTCGCCCTATTCTCGGTTTACAACAAACAATATAATAACTTTGTAAATTATCATAGTAATAATAATAATTGTAAAAATTAGTATTGAATATTATTACAGTTTAAAAATATGTAATAAGTACCTACAAATTCAAATAAACAGTTTTATTTTACATATCCTATAGTTGTATATTTTTAAATGTTTTTATTGTTAACTGTATAATATAATCAAATATTAGGTAATTGACAAAATAAATTCCTTCTAAAAGGTATGTCAATAAATAAAAAATATATTATTTATAGTTGTGTTTGACTACGTGGTACCGATTAAAGCTTTTGGTTGTAAATCATAAAGTTAAAAATAAACATATTCATTTATTAATAATTAATATTGTTTCATAATTTTATATAATATAAATTTTAAGTTTTATTTTTAAATATATAATGAAATAATATTTTTAATTTCCAGTCAACAAAATTTAGCTAAAAATAGCAATATCCAAAGGTTTTTTTATTTATATATTTATATAAATTCATAACATTTTAAGGGCATTGTTTTTCAGTATATAAACACATGCATAGTTCATTTGTTTTTAGTGCATATAAGCTTCCAGTCCTTAGGCCACTGATAAATTATTAATTTTATAATTGTATTATATATCTATATATATATATATCAATTAATTTAAACTGTAGCGGTAATCGATCGCGAATAAACCTATAGGAATAACCTCTAAGTATAGATAAAAATAGCGTAGAAATACGATATCATAGTAAGTATAAATTAAACACTATAATATAGGTAGTTATTATATAGTTGCAGCGTACTTTTTAATTGTATACATTATTTTAAAATATATTGGACGTTTATTATATATTGTATGCAGGCATAAAAGCTATGTGTCTATAAATATCTCCAATTTACACATAATTTAACCTAATATTATATAATTTTCTGCTTTGATCGGGATTTAGGTCTTAATTATTATCTAACACCTGTTAAACTATAGCCAGTATTTTTGGATAAAATTATATTATTTAAACAGGTGTGTGGCTTAATAGATTTCAGACGTATTTCTATTATTTTCATTATCGAGGATAAAAAATAAGCCTAATGGTTTTAGCTGGAATAATAGTAACATGCACCACAGACAGCAGACCAGGTTATTTATGCTTTTAGGAAACAGATGAGTAATATTATAATAATTTATTAATGCAGAGCTTCACTTTTTGTAATTCGTAAACTCTCAAAGATACAAAAACATATTTAAACCACAATATGATATTATAATAATACACGAAATATAAATTTTTATTGAACACCTAATATAAGTAATGCAAAACAATATTGTCGTGTTTAACAATTATACTTACTATGTAAAATAATCTTAGGTTTGACCGAAATCATGTGGATATTTGTAGATATTTGTATTTGTGTATACAAGTTGAGACTTATAAATAAATAACTTTTCTTATCATTGAATTAGTTAGATATGAGTTTAGTTGCTATTTGATCATAAGCATAGTGATTTTACGTGAAAGTGTATAGACGGCCAACGAGCAAAACAAAAGATATTTGAATGATTTGATTATTTCATGTTTTACGAGCTACAATGGGCTCTTGGCTATTTTTAGAAATTATTGATACATAATAATACATTTTGTCTATTAATTTTGTGCTCATTAAATGTGTCCTCAATCCATTCATTTATCACGTATAATAGGTGTATACGTTGTCACGACTAATAAATTATTTTTATTATTTCCTTTGATAAAACATCATTAGATTTTTTTTATATAAAATTTACTTCGGGGAATTTATGTTTTGTTATAAGGTACAACCGATGAAACGTCTCCTCGTTATTGCCGCTATTTAATACTCCAAACACCGCTATATTATACAGTCTGATCTAAGTGGCTCGTAGTGATTATCGCGGTTGGAGAACGTTACACGGTTTTCAAAATTAACTATTTGTTGCATTATTTTTCATCTCAATAGAATATAATAGATTCTGTTGGTATAAAAATAAGTATAATAAAGATAATACTTTACAATAGGTCACAAACATCATGTGTAGGTATGTTCCTAGTAAATTGAATTGGATTTCGCTAAACGTTTCAAATAGAACCGATACAATACATATATCTGTAGTAAAATAATATATATATAGACTACATCATATCATTGGCTTCCGTTAGAGTCGTTTATGTCCCGGATTTGCCGGGACCTGACTGGTTTCGTGACTATTATGTCCCGGTGTTCCGAAGAGACGTCTCGAGATGTAAAAAATTGTGCTAGATTAAAGTGTATAGTGTTAAAAATTCTGATTTTTATTAACTTTATAAAAATAAATTTATGAATATAACTGAAATAAAATAAAACCTATCCTACCTGATAATTGGCAAAAACGGATCTTAGTTTTTTTAATTATATATTATTATGATTTACATTTAGTTTATTAATCTTACTCGAAGATGCGTTAATTTTGTTTTATTTTTAGTTTTGATTTCCCGTAGTGGTTTATTATTTGTGATGCTGTATATACTATATTTTATTATTTGTTAAGCGATGGAAGGATAATACAATAACGGATGGTTTAGAATATTCTAGGTAGATCTAGATTTAGCATAATTCGTTATAATTATTATTTTTTTAAATATGTCCCGGTTTTGAGTAGGTAATAATAATAATCTGGTAACCTTAGCTTCCGCGGTCCTTATTAACACCGTCATGAAGATATATGTAGATATTATTTAGCATACGTTTAATAAATATATATATATGCGATTGGAAGATTGTGGACGAATATTTTGCATTATTGTATAAATACCTGTAAATTGTAGTGTATATATTATAATATTATAATTATGCGAAAATGTACACTTATTGTCGTGTATGAAATGTCTGCAGGGAACTGTATGGTCTATATGTACATATATTGTATAATGTATTTGCCAGAAAAACCACAATAAATAATTGAATCGAAAAGGCACGTGCTGGGTTTGTGACCCAAAGTTTGTTAGTTGTTTATATGTAGAGCGGTTCGCAAATTATTATGCTATTTATGCCAACGAAAACTACGTGCACGTTGCAATTATTAATTATTATTTCGTAAATGACGTTTGAATTCTTTACAAACATAATTTTATTATGTATTTATATTGTTTATTATTATATTTCGTATTTACGCATTATATTATCGTCCAAATTTGTGTAAGGATTGTTTTGCTTGAAGCAAAATTGACAAATGAATGCACATACGTACATATACGGTTATAAAATATCCGTAAAACATTAAACTTATTTCTCGTGTATAAATAACTAAAAAAATATTATATTAACATTTATAACATTTATTTATTATTAGGTACCTACCTTTACATTCATTTTCATTGTGAAAATTTTAATTTCTCAATATAAAATGTATCTATGACGTTTCACGAAAGTTATTTTAAGTTATTATTGTTTTCATATATGACTTGAGTGCTTCTTTTAGTGAATAATTTTAATACAACGAAAAATCTCGTTATAACGAAAGTTATGCGAAAAGCAGGGCTTATAAAGAGCTTATTCGAATTTTCGTTACAACGAAATTTCCGTTATAAAGAAAATAAAATTCGGTCCCCTGGAGTTCGTTGTAACGGGATTTTACTGTATATATATATTATATTCATTAAATATTTAACAAAAATTAATTTATATCCATCTAATACTCTAAATCATATAGATTTAAAAATTTAACTTTATTCTTTTTATTATTATTATTATTATCCTCATTATGACTTATTCACTTTAATTTAAATTTCTAGTGCTAAATAATTAAAGTTATATATTTTATTTTCAATTACTTACAAATCAATTTGTATTATATTTTGTATTTTAAAATTAATTTATAATACTTAAACACGTGTTAATCATTCTAAAAAAAAGCAATGATAACATTATTAGTGTTACCCCAAAAACTACATAAATTTGCGAGTCTATATAATAATAAATAGTAATACATTAATTAATATTATATTCGATTATACCAGATCAGGTGTATGAATATCAATAGGTTTAAGGTGGTAATCGGATTTGATCAAATAGAAAAATAATAATAAGACCAAAAGCTCCACCCTTACACAGCAATCCTTCTGCATTCACCTCGCCATCGACAATAAGTCTCTGTCTTATACTATATACTATTAGAATTATCGTTAACACAATAGAAATCACTCACACATACACATATATATGTATGGTGAGCCTCTTTGAATAATGAAATTGCACAACCATAAGACACGTCAAAGGACAATGGGCTTTGGAATTCGATTATTAATGCGGCGAAAGGCTGAAAACAGAAACAGCGTGACACCCATAGTTACTTTCTAATAATTTTTTTAATTACTGGCATCAAAGAAATTTTCTTTTATTTAAATATACAATGTGTTCTTGGATTCCTTGTATATTGATGAGTGTACCGTACTGATTTTTTAAAGGCCCATGCAATCAACTCTTATATGCGTTACGTTACTAAATAGTCAACTATATAAATAAATGTTTATTATTGATAGGTATTAAGAAGTAAATTTTAAATTAACTGTGAAAAATTTAATAAGAATGTATTATATACAACTCCAAAGTTAAACTAAAAATAAATACATAGTGTGATGGCGGGTTCCTTTTTTTTTATATTATACATGCATTATATATTTGAAGGAATTGCGTATAATTAATGTTTTATTTTATTTTAATATACCATTATATTGTACCAATTGCAAGTAACTTCTTTAGTTAACAAAATAACAATATTTCTACTATATTATTTAAAGGTGGATATTTATTATTTTTCTTTAATTTTTTTATCGCATTGCGTGTACTATATAGATACAACCAAAGAGTACATGTGTATAGAGGAGTAGGGTTCTATTAGATATATAATGTATATATATATATGACATGCATCAAATCATTAGTAAAAAAGACTATCTAGATAATATGTAATAGGACAGATGTCTATCGGTAAAACTATTCATGCAATAATGAATATAATTAATTTTTAAAAGTTAAACCAGACTTTTGTTATTTTTGTAATTCATATTATAATGAACTTAAATATCGTTATTGATTGATTGCGATAAAAAATTAAAATGATTAGTATTAATATAAGTAGATCTTATATTATTTATACACAATATATCCTATTTTATTTAGTTTAATCGTATATAATATACATTACAACATTTTATTCATTTAACTACCGCGCATTATAGCTGTTATTATAAACGGATCATGATGGATCGGTAGGTTTTATATCGGGTTTCTTTTTTTTTTTTTCATTCGGAATGCGTGTAAAATACAAAATCAAACACATGTATACACAGGGTTTCATCGACCACCTTGTAGAAGACTACACACACACAAACACACATATACTTGTTGTAATCGACCCCGTCGGACGAATAAAAGCGCGTGGCACATTGAAAACCGATATTTTGATACACCAATTAGATAAAGAATAGGATATAACTAGGGCGACGACCGTTCGATTTGCCGCGAAGACCGTAGAAGGCCCGTATATTTATATATAGTAGATATATTGTATACGTCACTGCAGAACGGCATCAGTTCAGTTCGTTTAACGTATACAAAAGTGACCATCAGGTGAATGAAAATATCGAAAGAGAAGTGAAAAAAATAACATATTTTGCTCGACGAAAGAAAAACTGTTTAATTGTCCATAATATATAGATAAGTATTGGTACGGAGGTACCTATATATAAGTATCGGTGATACTCTTTTACGTACAATTCATAATTATTGTGAACAAGCCACGAGATGTCTGCAGTTCTCTTTGGAAGTTTTTCAAGTTTTGGTAGACTTTTGCCATAGTTTATGTACGCAATAAACGAGTTCTACGTTTGGGTCATTTAAATGTAGGTGTTAAAAAAATCGTGTGCGTAATCGTTTTGTGTATTTGCACGTAAACGAGACGCAAAAAGGGTTAATTTACGCGAACATAAATATAAATTATTTTTGCAGGATTTTCTTACATATTATTTTTAATACATAGCCGCGCAAATTATATAGCGTTTATATAACAAATTTACGGATTAATAATTAATATATTATTTATTTATATATACGTATATAATATATTGATCACAAACGAATTGTTCGATAAATACTATTAAATCATTATTAATTTTTTACTGCCGTTGTCGGTTTTCTTGACGTATTTATTATTATATATATATATTTTTTTTTAATTTCAAGTAGATTATTTCCATTACATGAAATTAAACATCTGTAGTTGGATTTATATTTGATAAATCTGTAGATTCGTTATCCTTAGAATTGTAAATTATTTAATATTTAATAATTATAATTTAGTGTTCATCTGTATTGTGTACGTTTATCGGTTTATGTATGGTGCATCAATTTGGTCTATTATGAGTACCCTATTCTTACACTTTAATATTTATTTTATTATATAATACGTAGAACAGGTGAAGCACCATAATTAAAACATAAAATAGACAGTCTTTATTTAAGATGGACCCAGTAATTTCGTGTAGGCGCCTACATATTTTCGTACAATATAGTATAATACAGTTATTAATTATTATTATAATATATTATGTATATGTATAATGTTTATCGAATATACACATTATCGCAGTTATATTTATGTAAAACCGCGACGGTCTAGTGTATATTTTAAAAGGCTAAGAGACACAATTTCTAACAGCTATACGCATACCTAGCAACGTTGCCGGCTAAGTGATATTTATCACTTTTATTAAATGTGCACCATACTGAGATTGAAACGGCGGTAAAGGCGCTGGAAAGTAATTAAAACAGCCGTGTATAAATCAATTAGTGTTGTTCCTTTAATGTAGTTTTCATCAGCTCCGCGATGATATTAAATCGTAGGTACCTACCTATAGGTATATACTTTATTAAATTTTTCGCATTTTTAATTATTATTCGGCTATATATATATAGGCGTAATACGCGTGGGCGACAACCGCAAAATTCATTTACGCGAAGAACACTCGGAAACTTTATACGTATATAATATATAATAAACAAGACTTGCGTGGTGGTCGAAAAAAAAATTATAATCACGATTTACCCTATTATAATACATTATTATAATATTATACAATACGCCGCAGTTTGCTGGATAGTCGCGGTGTACGTGCGTAATCGAATTACATAGCGCGCGCATTTATATACGTATAAAACTATAAACGTCGTGGCCGTCGACACGAAGGGTGCATATTATTGCTTTTATCCTCATTATACTGATCATTGAAATCGTAAAACCAAATACGTATAATATATTGTGCACACGGTGGAGCATTCAAGCTTATACATGTATACAGCGGGCATTAAAAGGTTATGCAAACGGAACGATTATTGAGCTGACTGTTGCGCAGTTGCATTAGAGATTATACGCGGGAATATTGTTATATAGAGGGGAAGATTTCGTAGTTATATTATTACTTAGCGTTTGGACCGTAAACAGTATTGACGAAAGAACAAAATATCTTTATCGGATATTTATTCAAATTTATCTATATATAATACCTAATACTATAGTAGTATAAAAACATTTTTTTGTTTTAATCTATTGATATTAGCCTATAGGTAACAAATATATTTCTTGTTAATTGTGTTTTTTTATTATAATATAACACTAAAATAATATTTTTTTAGTATTTTATAATTAAATTAACAATTTAAAAAGTAGCATGTTGATAATATAATTGTGGAAAATCTACAGTACGCCGTCCAGGGGGTGCATAGGGGTCATGCCCCCCTAGACATCATAAACTACCTATAAATAATAATTTATTTCAGAAATCTGTATAGAAGTTCAGAATGTTTATAAATTATAATCATGGCCACTATATAGATAGAGTTTGCTATCACATTAAGAAATTTGGAACCCTACCAGTAAGCGTTATTACGACTGAACGCAGCTTTTCTACGTTTTGCAGGTATAATTATTATTACTTAACTTGAAAATTAATTTTAATACTGTTTTTGTTATTGCACTTTAGATTAAAAATATGGTTGCGATCACAAATGAGACAAGATAGACTAGTAGATCTGGCGTTATTTAATGTTCACATAGAGTAAAATATATCATTTGAAAATATAACTAATCGGTTTACATCGATGAAGAAAAGGAATCGCAGACAAACATATAAATTTATTTTTAATAATTTAGTATAACTATTTATTTTAAATTTTTACCTACACATTTTACTATTGGATACATGTTTTTCTCTATATAGTCTATAGGTAAGTATACATGCCTAAGTGGTGAATAGTTAAAGTAGAAGTTTTGGACCAAAAGGATATTGCCTGCCCTTCTAGCAGACTATAATTAAATCCACTACTGACTACCGTCATCAATAGGATCAATTTATTTTATGAAAACGAGATTTTATTTTTCAGGCTCTGTTGGTTTGGTAATACTTATATATTATGTCAATTCATTGGCAGAAAAATATTAATTATTTCTGATACATTACAACTTACTATAAGCATATTATAACTAAATACGCCGATAATTAGATAATATACGTATATATAATATATTTTTTAGATGCAATCAAGATTTAGGTGCCTATACTCGTGATTAATTAATAATTTCATCTTTTGTTTAAAAATAAAATATAGATAAACAGAAAAAAGTGACTCAAAGGTTTTACAGACCATAATATTTATAAAATAACGAAAAATAACTGATAAGGTGTATAATTTTAAAACAATAAAAAATTAGTAGATATTTGGTGACATCATATATATTTATAAGATTTTATCAAAGGAATAATCGTTTGCCAGGTTTTTAGACGCACCACAAGAAAAGCACCAAGAAAAACTCTTTCTGCGTATCACTACGCGTCTGCGCTGTTTTCTGTTTCACATTTTAACACAAAATATTCAATACTTTGTCTACCCACGCGTAAAATACTAGGATAGTTCGAGAACTACGTTTACTCGGCCCTACCCTAAAGCACTGATGATTTACGAATTCCTTTTTTCCCCTTTTCTCGGTATTACGTCGGTTAACTTAATTAATAGACGACCGTTTAGAATTTAAGTTTTAGAGCGATTCGCCATAAAATTATACGCATTATATTATGATATTATGATATAATTATTATAATTTATAGTAATACTACAGTATATACGAGCTCGTATTTTTAAATCATTGTTTTAATAATAATAATATTCACGAAAATGCACAATACTGGCAATGGAATCGTGATTATGAACCGAATACCATAATTCGTTTAATCATCGGCGAACCGCGATAACGTAATAAATTATAATATATATCATAATAATGTGGGAAATATAGGTGATCGTCGTCTATACAGACAGCGCAGCGACCGGTTATACGGTTATAGGATCATCATGCATAGCAGCAGCAACAGCAGCAAAAAAAAATCGTTTTCTTTACGTCATACATATTATTATATATTTTTACACACTTATAGGTCCGTGCATTTTATCATATGTATTATGTATATATACGAGTATATATAGAATATAGATATATCGTATGTATAATAATAATACATAGCGTATCATTCTGTAAATTTCAAATCATAATTTTATTTCAAATGTTGGTGTATGGCATACATTATACATTTTATTTTTAAAACACTTGATGGGTAGCTAAATTTATTTTATCCGTGCTATTTGTTTACGATAAGTAATCAGTAATCAAATTTATAAGTAATAATTCCACTTACATAGACAATATATATAGATATACATTGAATACATTTCAAGACATGCACATGGTTTTATTTTATTTACGTTAACATAATTTTAGATAATGAAAATAAAATAACTAGAAAAAATTTGCATTTTTTTAAAATTATTTATTAGTCTGCTCGTAAACGTGTGAATCGTGAATATTTTCAATTTGTTCGGGTCTATATTGACGTTCTTATTTTTCTGGCTCAATTTATGCATAAATTTGTAGTTTGTGATAAATTTAATGTCACAAAAGATGTATATATTATTTCGGATACCTAATCCAAAATATTTTCGATGCAATTGATCAAAGTTATAGCTGTCATATATTATACTGTGTTATAAATTATGATAGTGTTATACAATCGATAGTCTGCGTAAAAATGTATTTTTCTTGTCTGCATGAATACGTTTTGAGTATAATATAAGATCAAGCTATATATGATATTAATATGTATCTTTTACAATTTAACTTACACTAGAAGATTTTTGGATCTTGTAGCAAAATAATCGGTTACATTATTGGTTCATTACACCGCTAACGTGTATATAATATTTCGACGTCATAAAATATATAATTGACGTGCCGAATGTTTAAAAATATATATACAGGGATATTGCATTTTCCCCTTATGGATGTGTTTTGCAGGAGACTTCGCAGATAAATGGATAAATGCGTCAAGGAAAAAAACGGAATTATGATCGGGCGTTGGGCACGCTTTTTGCCGCGGAACACCCTTATTCTCTTCTGCGGGACAAGTCCTATGCCGAAACGAAATACAATTGGTTCGACTTATTAAATTACGTATATAACACCTGTTTTAGAAATTTGAAAATAAAAAATAACCAAACGCACCTCAAATGACACAGATGTACTAAAAAAAAAAAAAAACCAGAACCAGTTTTAAAAACTCATTAATTTCATTTTGTTCCGGTGCGTGCAACATATTTTTCCTCTGCCGTCGATGCGAAAAATATAATATTATTTATCACTGCTCCGAATGGTTGTAATGATGTGATGTTGTGCATGGTGTTTCTTTTTTGAGTATTTTTTTATCAGGTATATTATTATGTATAATAATATAATACATAATATTATACATATAGGCACCTACACTCGACGGTGTACATCGATATAAAATGCATCATCGTCGAGATTGAAATCGTGCAGTTTTTTTTCATATGTAGATACAGTACTCATATTATATTCAATATAATATAATATAAATTAATAGATATGCACACACTTGAGTGACGTCTAATTAAAATGAAAAAAAAAACCTTAACAATTTGCCAGTTAATAATGTACCAATATAAATTAACGAATTGTCTTTGTCTTATTCGAATATACATATACCTATGATGTGTTGTAAATGTGCGTAATGTGGAATACGGTTTGAAACCGGGTCTGGTACTGTGGTATACACGATTTTCTGAAGAAATTCGCAACACAAAATATGTAATATACTACTATTCATAATATTATTTATTACTATTATTATTATTATTATTCGTGTCCGCGCTGTATCGATAAATCATGATCGAGCACGTCTTGTTCCTACGTCAAATTAATCCTATCGAGTTAAGTACATTATTATAAGTGGGAAAACTTGGCCTGTTTGTATTTTGATCTTACTCTCCTCACCCACCATATCTTTGGACCTGTCATTGCGGTCGTTTCGTCACGTATTCACACGTCCTTTCCGTCCAGCTAGACTCCGTCACTCATTATAATACACGAGCCCACAGTCGTCTTTATTGCTGTCATCTACACCGGATCCAAACAGCTATAATACCTTCGAATATTAAAATTAAAATAACAATTACGTTTATAGTTATATGGCGCGTACATAATACTAATACACTGTTATTAAATTGCTTCACTACTAGCCCGGCTATTGATTTTTTTCCACGATAATAACACACGCTAATCGATTTCTTCTTTATTTGATATGTTGGAATGTCTGCATGAATTAAATACATTTATAATAATATGTACATTGTATACTCGTTTTGGCTATTCCCGCTTACAGACAATTGAACGCTATGCTCTGAATTGTAATAAGAAAATTTCAGAGTGTAGTCGTATACTCGTATAGGTAGATTATATGAATTAGTGTAAGGAAATCCATGAGAAATAATAACAATTTATTATATAATCTTGATGTGCCTACACAAAATTAATACATACTTTTTTTAAATTGCAATTTTAAATTAGTACCATCATTGTAGTCGTATATTGTATATATAAGCCGATAAAAAAGAAATATAAGTGTGAAGTTAGATTTGATTTTAATAAAAACTTGCGCACTCTCGAATGAGTCAAGACAAAATATTACTTGTTAAATTTAAATTTCTTCACTGTGTATAATAATTGAATCCGGATCTTTAGGTTTATACACATAATTGTTTTAACTTATAAGTTATAAGATATAGATTTGTAATTATTTTAAGAAATAAATTATGTATGATAAAATTTATAATTTGTCAGTAAAGTTAGTAAGAAATAAAAATAAATAATTGTAGGTGCCTTACACCTACCACTTTATAATATATATATATACTACAAACTACTAAGCAATAATAGTAACCGGTTACTGTTGAAGTGGAATGTTCCAAAACAAAATGTAATTATATCGTTCGAAAATTATTGATTTGGTTACAATAATAATTAGAGCTAGGATTTTAATTACCTAAAAAATACACAAGAATGCACTAAAAAAAATATGCAAAAATGACCTAAAAACTCTAAAAAATGACTAAAAAATGTACTATTTTAATTGCCTATAGGTACTAATTGGGATTACCTATACAACACATATCAAAAAGGCTTAAAATATGAACGTAATATTTGTAATATTTCGTAAAAATGACCTTAAAAATGCAATAAAATGCATTTAACACAAAAAATGCAAAAAATGCAAGAAAAGCAAAATAAAAATTACATATTTTAAATTGTTATGTCACGAAACAAATTTAGTTTTTGGTTAGAATTGAATAGCACTTAAAGAAAAAAAATGCAAAAGTCACCAAAATCCTAGCTCTAATAATAATCATAATTTTTATCAATGGATATGCATATATATAATTATTGTTTAAGCCTTTAAGGTGTAAGTATAGCAATTAATATTATAATTATTTATTTTTATTGAATTCTAAAAATTAATTAAAACTACTTAAACATTAGCTTAAGCGAATTATTTATATGTTCTGTATAGACTATGAAGAATAATTTACTAAATTAATTATTAATTCATATACGGTTAAATTAATTTATATTTTATAGATACAACAGACCGGGTGTTTTTAAATTAAAAGTTTATATTTTATCATTTACCTAATATACTTACTAATATCACATATAGTTATATGTATTAAACTTTTTAATGTATAACTATAACTAATTAGAGTAATATTTTTTGTTAATAGTGATTATAAGACAAATTATAAAGTCTAGTCTTTAGAATCTATTAATTTTTGTTTTAAATAAGTACAGTACCTATAAGGATAAATTTAATACTTTATGTAAGTTGTTTACGTTTAAAATTATATTTTTAAATATTTTCTGCTATTTAAGCTTTATTACGTAGTTCTTCTTTTCGTTTTAATTTAATTTATTTTATCAATTTATGTTTTTGCGTTACTAATATTGTTTATGTCTGAAAATTTTTTATACAAGTCTATGTTTGCTTTAAGGCCAACATATTATGAATATTTAAATTTGTAATAAATTTCGTCAAGATGTATCACCTGTGGTACGGTTTTTACACTTTTAAAAAGAAAAAAATATTTAATAATGTTATGTTTTTCTTGGATAAAGTAATATCATATTATGAAGTACAGCGGTCAGAAAACGATTTACTCTGAAATTTATTATTGTAATATAGGTATAAGTACGTATAACATTTAAATGTAATACTGTATAATAATATATTTTACATTTTTATTTTGTATTACGTATACTACGTAACGAGTTTCAATTAATCGCGTATTTATATGCAAATTCGTACGCGTATGTTTATTTGAGCTAAATGTTATGTAGGTATTTATAGTTTATATGAGTACGTACGCCAATAATAACAATATAATTCTTAATTACAGCAACAATAATATTAAAATAGTTGCTACGCAACAGTGATCAACTGACGTGTATGTAATATTATAAATTTATAAAATAATTATTAGGTGTGCTAGTTTTATTTCATACATTCCATATTCTCCTCGTAATTATGCCGTCCCTGTTACATACCATGTCGATTTTTTTTTTTTGCTATCGTTGATTGATAGTAGGCATGCTATTTTGAATTGCTCTGTTATCTAACACTATATAGACTATTTAATTTAGGCTCGACAATATTTCCGCCGTTAGTTAGTGTCAGTTAAAAATCCTCTATAATTCAAAAGTAATTATGGGAAAAATAAGCCTATGAGCCATTTAATAGTTATTTCTATTCCCCAATTTTAAAATTTAATATTTTTCTTTTCGTCGAAAAAGTTTTAAAATGTATAAACTCTTTCAAAACATTTGTTATTAATTTATTATTACTATTGTATTTTAATCTAATACTTATAGATACACTATTTTTGTTCATAGGGTTCGTAAATCATAAATAAATAAATGAATTAAATATAACGATATTGTGGTGCAGTTATACGAAATGCGAATAATCGAGTCCTTCGAATACTACTCGAATTACGCCCAGCGCGGTTAAAATAACGAGTATCATACTCGGCAACGAGCGTTTTGGGATCACCTGAAATAAAGGTAGTGCGTATAATAAATAATATGTATATTTATCTATATAACACATATAATATTATGGCCACTATATGTAGTATGTACTATTTTATTGTTTTAACCCTTTGATATAAATCATAAACGTAGTCGTGACAAACAATAATATTCGGTCCTCGTGTTATTATTATTTCTACATGTACATATAGGTGGGTATTATATGTTGTAATATACGCGCGGCCGTCTCGCACTCTCGCCGAGATCGCATTCCAAACCGATGATAAGGAGCAGGAGGAGGCGCACATCCTGGATTCATGAATGAACGACGCTGCACGCGCATCATAGGTATTATATTGTTTTTAGGTCTGCCATGTGTTTAATATATGTGTATACATATAAAAAAAAAAAATATTTATATATATATCCTGTGGAAATAACGTATCGCTCGTACAATATTATATAGATATTTCTTTGAAATTTATCGGTATACTTTATTTTCGGGGAGGAAGGAGAAGAAGAAAAAAAGTTACTACACATAATCGGACAGCTCGTAGTCCGTACACAATAATAATAATAAAACAACAACACGGAATACGAACGTAAGCGCGAACCACGGTGCCAACCGAAAGCCAATCCGGTCCGATCGGTTTTACGAATGTCATTATGATATACAATTTTCGTAGTCATACGTATGTATCCAAATATTTTAATTTTATTCATAGTAATAATGCGCGTAGTACACGTTGAGTGTGTTGTAGGATTTGACTGCGGAATATTATCTAGTGCATAATAATATTCTATGAGTACATTATAATATATTGATATACTTCGATTATATTATTATTTATTACTGTTGGGACTGGGGGATTCGATTTTTGAAGGCGTTTAGTCACTTACAAATCGTTAGCATTAATTAGCCTACGACGTATTTTTATGGCGCATTATTCAAATTAATAAAATCTCGAGTACAAAGCTTTTTCTTTTTTGACCCAGGAGACGGAAAACTGTTACGGAGTGCGTCGAATGCGGAGTTTGCTGTACTGCCAGCTAGTGTACGCGCATTAAAGTTTATTGAATAACTGAGCGATTTACTATAGACTATAAGAACTCCGTATATAGCCGAAAACTGTATGAGAGATATAATACGCATATATTTTATTTTATGGTGTGGTTGGGGGGGAGTCGATTCATACCCTTCTGCAGACACTGCTCGCTACCGCTCATGGGTGGGTGAACTTGTATACATAGGTATATATAGCGGTACCCAAAGAGTGTCGAGGCCTAGTGACACGTCGCTGCACAGTAAACACACAATGCACAATACATTCTCGAAATTCTGTAAATGACCTAACACGAAATGACGTTATAACAATATCGTATACTTTATCGGACCGTCTTTAGCGCCCTTCGCGGGACACGATGTGGTGGTCGGTGTATGTCGGCCGGCGGAGGCGCTACGCGTACAACGCGCGGCATGGGGCCGTCGTGTGAAATGAGTGTGATTATTCGGACTCGTGCAGTACATATATATATAATATAATATAATATTATTATACACTTGTTATATTGCCGTATAGTTGGAAGGATATGGAAAACACTCTCGGGAGAAATAATGGTGGAGACACTATTTTAAAACATAATATTATTACGGTGAACAAATATAATATGTATATATAAATAAATGATATTAAAAGATAAATATTCATCGGACCGGCCGCCGTCACCGTTGTCTCGGTCGAGTCTCGGGACTCCGCCGCGTATATGCGGCAGGATATACAATATACATATGTAGGAGACGACGTTCCTGCAGTAGAAATTCCTCGGTATATCTAGTTTAAATATAATAATAATCGTAATCGTAATGATAATGTGGGCATTATAATATATTTGACGTTAACGCAGCGGGGGAAGTTTAGACTGGTCCTTGTTTTATGCCAACAGATGATATATCGCCATAACGATGATTGCTTCTCACCAGTCTTATTTTTCATTTATTTATTTTCTTTTCTCGTTTTTTTCTTTCGTTTTTTTTTTTATTTTCATTTTTTCCATTTATATTTATTTTCGGATGTTGTTATTATTGCAGGGGCTCGAACAAAATATAATGTATTGGTGTAGGCGCTTGTAATAGACGTTTGATAGGTATCCTATATTTATACTCGTTGTCGACTGTTGATATAATATTATAATGTTGTAAAATACTTACTGTTTATGTGTATACATATTTGCGCATATTAACACTGTTAGTTGGATCCACTAAAATATGCTGAAAAATAAAATAAAAATAAATATTTACAAACAACGAGTTGCAGATGGTATTTCTAAATAATAATAATAATAATAATAATATAATGAACGTTGCGTATGGGATACTGTAGTTCTTCGACCAACAAATGATAAATTTCCTTATGGAAACAGTATTTTAATTGGATAAAATGATTTAAGTTCATGATTTCAGTAAAGACACCACTCGGAACTCATAATCTTTAATGGGTTTACCAATAATAATCGTCTATTCAGAAATTGCTGGTCAGTAGTATTATATACAATATTTTAGTAGGTGACCATAGTTCCAAATTTTGTGTTGCGGTCAATCGTACCATTAAAAGTTTTAAACTCTTATAGCATACTTGTCGATGGTCTAATCAGAATTATACCTCAATTAAAAGCTTGAATTTATAGTTTAGTATCATTATAATATTATTGATTTTTTTTTAAATTATGTCCAGCTACGTTTCGTGTAATCTATAATTATAAAAGTTAAAATATATAAATATAAATAAAACAATATTACATTATGTTATTTATAAATACAGTTAAAAAAAATTATTCGATTTTAAATGTTTTAATATTATATTTTATTGGCTATATGAAATATATAGAAATTAGCATAGCCAGACACAGTAGCGTTACTTAGTTAAAAAGTTATATTTTTTGAATTTACTATAGTTAATTAATTTTATAATTTATCGAGCTTAAAATAACTATTATTGTAATGCATTAAGTTTTTCCAGTTTTTTTTTTTTTTTTTAATGTTTATTTTATGAAAATTCTCACTAGAAACTCCTGGAAAAGTTTTTCCAGTTTCGAAAATAATAATAATATATTAAGTTAAATCGTGTATCTATTTCTATATATTATATAACACTAGTAAACCTAATAAATTAATAATTATTATTTAAAATCATGCTGTAAATAATGGTTTTAAATATCCAAGTATGCAAAAAAAAACTAATATTTATTTAGATTAAAGTAGGATATTTTTCGCTTAAAAATCAACAAATATATTGAATATATAAGCATTTACCGATTATTATTAGGTGCATACTTTTTTTTTTATCTAACGTTAAACGTCTTAAATGCATAGGTTAATTTGTTGAATCGTTTTAAATTTCGAGTAATAGCGTTATTATAATCCAGCTTGACCGCAATTTACATAATTAAATGGGAAATTGTATAATATCCGTTTAATCTGTGTGCAGTACGTATAATAAATAATAATACTAGTGAATAGTGATAGATAATAATAATCCGTTATCGTGAAGAATACGTGAACGATTATAGATAGTTCCCAGATTATCTATAAGTACGTCTGTTGGTATAGTATTATTTTTCGAGTGGCCCGTTATCCGTTCGAATTCGTATCGATTCTCCATATAAAAATACTCAGGTATTAAGCCATATAATTTTACATCATGCTTATATAATATATTATATAAGAATATTAGCAAATGTAATTTTGTTCGAAATTATTGATATGTCTTAATAACTTCTCCAGTAGCCACTGTGTTTTAGGGTATATAAGTACATTATATTCCGTATATACCTACACATTTTATTATAGATTCAAGAAAAAAAAATCAAAATGTTAATTATTAGATGTATAGTAATAATATAACGTGGAGTTAATTTGATCATATCTGTTGACCCAATAACAAATTTAATACAAAATATAATACTATTTATGATATTGTTAAAAGTTAAATGTATAAAAATTCAATGAAAGTCTCAGAATTATTGACTCTACATAGAGCCAGTGCTGTTGTAGGTACATATTATTATATTATATTATTTTCTCTCTCTCCCTCTCTGGTTATTCGTTTAATTTATGGGTGGGTTTACAGGAATTATCCATTATTCTTCGTAGCTAACTATAATAATTACTCATCATTTATACCAATTGTATTATATACCTTTTGTGTTTATTTTTTACAAATTTATTTGAGAACATTGAACATTTTTCTAGCAGCCAGTTTCTATGGCAAAGAAATAATTACTGTCAATTATGAATTAATTTCCAATTAATAACTTTTTTAGATTAGGTTATAATTAGGTTATAAAATATAAATTTTAAGATACATTGATATTTGTAATTCCTTTCAAACAATTATTAATTAGATGAAAACAACAAAATGTATTCGACTCAAAAAAAATGTTGTGTTTACGTTAACCTTTTTTAGTGCATGAAATCCTGAATCCTGGTTATAAATGATATAATGTATAAATTTCAATCAAAACATTTTATTTTCCTGTGATCTGTGCACTCTTGTCCGATGAATGCGTTTCGTTGCCAGATAACATATTTTACATAAGTGTCCCGCGTTGGCCGATATAGGGTGTCGGTTACATAATACGGTAAGATAAGATCTTCACATAACACACGATGTTCTGAACGGTTTCGGACGGGGTGTAAGGGAGGAAAAGAAGAGTTGTTCAGTCGGACTTCTGGTGTTGTTTATAACGTAACGGGGACTTCTGTTGAATAGAGCCCACTGTTTGTATGGAGATAGATGAGTGTATGATCATATCATGTACATGCTATCTTACGTGGAATTCGGGTGGTTTCTATAGCGGTGACACGGCCTAAAATTGATCATATCTCATGTCACAATAATCGTAAGTGACTAAATATTAAAGAAAATTAAAAACTGGTTTGACCTGCAAGGCCTTGTAGAATTTTTTTTTAAAGATAATTTGTGTTTTATTAGAATTAGATTATTAAGTAATCATTACTTAGTTTACAAAATTAATTGAAATATATTGTATGTATAAATAATTTTTTTCTACCACGCGCATCTTTAAGAACAACGGAAACAGTGTTTTTTATAATAAATCGATATAAAGCCATAAAGACATCGTAAAAGTTATAATATTAACAACAATTTAATATTAAGAGGACGCCACACCCATAGGGTCTTAATACATAATGTTACACAAAATAGACATTTTTCAAGTTGTAACATTTTACATAGCTATAATTCACTTTAAAGTTATAATATCAATAAAATCATATGAGATTGCCTAGATAAAATTCTTACCTTGAAGTTTGATAATAGGTAAATTTACTCCAATAATAAAGTTAATAACATAAAATTGTTTCTATTGAACGAAAATTTGCTATATTGTAAAACGGAGATAACACATGCGGGTGTGGCGTCCTCTTGAAGTGTTTATGGCATATTTATAATAATAATATAACCATATTGGAGACGGGCATTTCTGGAATCAAATATTAAACTTCGAGTGTTTTATTTATAATTATTATGTACATCTAACTTTTGTATTTTGTGGTCTAATTGGACTTATGTTTTATGGGCTTAGAAAAAATTAGCTACCAACACTTTCGGGTAAATTCAATTAAAAATGAGACTTTATTCAATGAGAACATAATATACAATTGAAATAAATACATAGATATAGCATTATATTAGTTATAGTTACACTGTTTTCAGTATAATATAATATAACAATACCTACTTATAATAAATGATATAAATCAAGAAAAAATTAGGATTTTACATAGTTTTTTAATGTCCTATTCGAATTCCGAACTACGCACATTAAACTGCATATCCTGTTCCATCTTATTCTGTCATTACACGTGTAGAATACTGACAAATGTTGAAGTCTGACTCTTATCATTATAACTACGATATACTTCAACATAAAACAATATGCATACGTGTACCTAGTTTGGTGGTCGCATATAAGATTCGCTTAAATCTAAATCAAAATGCATTAAACTGTGTTTGAGAGCCGAAACGTGTACGGCTATTCCATTGACTATATTAGCTCTCGAAGAATATGGTTATAATAATGTATATTATTATATACTTGGGTGAGCGTGTAAGCATAATACAATGATGCCTACTGTTTGTACGTCTGGCTGGCGGCTGCCACTCGACGAACTCGACATAGCGCGCCACTGTTATTCGAATTAATATAATGTGTAGGCTGTTTATACATATTATAGGTACATGCATATAGATAAATACCGTCGAGTGCATCATGACTTGAAGTCGTAATCTGTATACAAGTATGTATATACAATATACATACATAATATATATATATACTTATTTTTGTATATACAACATACATACACATATATATATATATATATTTAATATGTACAGCATAATATATACGATACGACGATATAAGGTATAACGATTAATAATGTTTTCTCGACCTCATAAATTAGATGTATATAATATAATATGTTATAAGTATATGCGCGTATTATGCGTATATATGGATGCAGTATATGTATATTATACAGGTACGTTTTAAATAAACAATAATATGCGGTACACGGTGAACGGATATCACGTTTGTAGATTTCACAACTATTTATTATAATGAAAAAACAATATTTTTTTTTTCGAAATATCATCAATCATAAGTATACTAAATATTTTATTGTTGTTGTTATTATTGTTTATGGGATTTAACTTTCTGATGTATTTAGAAAAACGAGTATCGATGTCGATCGAGAACACCAATTTTCGTACATGAAACATTAGACTATAGGTATTAGAATTAATATCTTTTACGGTCTAGTGCAAATCGGTGCACACACGCGTTATTTATGTATATTATTGTTACATGTGTAATCTAGGTATATACTTATAACGTAGGTACACATTGATAACACAGTAGCACCTTGATTTTTTTTTAACTAATTTTCATCGCTCTTGGTTCAGATGTAACTGGAATTTTTTTTTCAATATTAACATTCAGTGATCGGATAGTGTAAAGCGTTAGATTCGCATAACCGAGGCTGCTCTGTAATATTATTATTATTTATTATAATATCGTACATTTAACTATAGTAAAATGATCAAACCGTCGGTTTTTGGCTATATATGTTATATACGTCTATATTATACCGGTAAGCGTCGAGTCATATTCGTGTGTCACAAGTACCTATACCATCCACCTTCCACCGCATATGAGTTTTAATTCTAAAGTCCGATAATAATTATACAAAATGGTAGTCTGAAAACGTCTCGTAGTTATTATCGTATTATATTACAATAATATATAATTATTACTGAACTAAGGCATTCTTTTATTGCTGACACGACACCGCACCGCGTCACCCAAAACGTCAGTTGCATCATATTGTATTAACATTAAATATTACATATTATTGTATATATATATCGTAGGTTTACAACCGGTATTATATACACACACACACATATAATATATATATGTACTTGCGCGATGCTCGACAGTTGACACGCCGTGTTATAATAATATGATCGTGTACAGCAGTGTACGTGTTACAATATTATATGTGTACAGCTCAGGGTACCCGGTTGGATTGACCCAGTCGCCCAAAACACATATACACGCGTCCACTATACGTGTTTATAATATATTACAGTGTCCACGCATACTGCACCAAGCGAGCGAAAATAATAACGAGTTACGAATATATATATATATATATATATATAGGTATATACTATATAGTATAAAATGATATTATTTCGTGCTACGGCCGGGAAACCGATGAAAAAAAAATGTATCCACCTGAAACTAAAATTATGTCGGTAATAAACGAGGACGGATCGTCTACTTAATAATAATGATAATAATAATAATAATAAATAGTAATAGTAATAGTACCTAATAATAATAATAATAATGATGATACGAACAATCGTCAACTGTTGTTTAAGAACAAGGCGAAATGGCGCGATGAAAAAGACAGACAGAAATAATAATAATAATAAAAAGAACGTCGTAATGTACCTATTGTTGTTTATTACATTATATTTTTCAGTTTATTATAAATGGTGTGCCGTTAAGAGAAATGAATTGCTCCAACGGGACAACGGGTACCTTTTATTTTTTTATTTTGTTTTTTATTTTTTTTCTCTTCTTGAAAAGGGCAGATGACAAATGAGCGACTGTGTACGCAACAAATAACATTACAGCAGTAAGGGCCAATTGTACGGCGGACTGTGATTGGCCCGGCCGTGCAGCCCCCGCCGGCGCGTTAACCCTTTACAACACTGTGTACCTATATATTATATATTGTTATACATTTATATACACTATTATACATAATTATCACACCGTCCGCCCAGTATTGACGACGCCACCGCGATAATTATTGCTTAATACGATCGGCCAGTAACTGTTTGAACTCACCGGACGGCGATGATATAGCCGTATTATAGGTGACTATTATTTCATAAGAAATTGATTTAAATTATATCTTTCATCCAATAACGATTCGTTTAAAATTTGATACGGCTGTCTTAGAATAATATCGTTTATTCTGAATCCGTGCTAAATCCGTTTTAATTATATGCAGGTGTGGTAGTACTGTACTGTAGTAGCAGATATTAAATAATTATTCATAATATTATGATTTCAATAATACATTTGAAAATAAATCGCTAAACTGTATAAATTATATTCTACTATTTTTATTTTTAGAAAACATGTTATTTCTATAATAATATAGTTTAAGAAATCATTATAATAAGTTGCTAAATAACATGCTCGTAATATATTTAAAATTATTTTATTGTTTATATTATTATTACCATCATCACGCAAACGACCTATGGTGTTATAACAAAATTTTGTTTTTAATGCTCGAATTGATTATGGTTACATAATATGTTTTTGTTGAAGTATTGTAAAAAAAAAATATTCGTATCATGTAATGTCAAAGATAAATCATAATTCATAACCAATAGTTTCAAATATAAAAACCTAAGAAAATAATTAATAAAGAATAATTACATTTATTTTATTAAAAATATATATAATAGAAATTCAAGAAGTATGAATATTTATAGTTATAATATTTTTATTTATAAGTAGGTACTTAATAGGTACTATACTATGGTAAGTATTTTGACTTAACAGTCATATAGTTATACAAAAATATATATAATTTACAGTCATAATATACATAAAACATAGTATACTTTTGTACACAGTACACACATATGAATGTATTATTTTTTTAATTGATCAGAGTAAATGATAAAATTAACTTAAAAGATACAATATTATAAAATGTTTAAATACGCATATTAATAAATCAATATTCCTGTTAAAATATATAATGTTTAATCTAAATTGTACGATATACGTGCAAAATAACAAAAACATATTTCAAATGAAATCATATTATTATAAATTTAAAAAAGGAGCTAAATTATCTATATAAGTCTAACTAATGTAATATTACGTACTTTTCATATTTTATGTATATTTATCAGACATATTATTAATATCATAATAATTGAGAAGACATATTAGCTTTACACAAAATATTCAGATAAAAAACCAGGTTCATGTAAATATGTTTTAATAGAGCATAATAATTTTAGAGTTGTAAAATGTCTACACAATATATAGAAGCAAATTTTATACATGACGTAATATTAAAATATAATATTGTTAAAAATATTTTTTCAAAAGTTTTAATTTTTAACAAATAAAAATTATCAATATCATTAATTTATTAATATTTTCAATTGGATTTTATAACTTCAAATTATTTAAAGAGTTTATTTGGTTACAATATAAAATATAAAACATAAATATTTATTTTTGTAGTCATGAACTTTAAATCCATGATAAATGTGAGCTTAGTAGATATCCATCGCGTGTGTAACTACAGTTCTATGCAGGTGTAAACTAAAATATTTTTAAAATTATTTATGATTTTATCCCTGACAATCAGCATGGCCTTTAATAAGCGTTTTTTAAAAAAATAATGTAATGGTATTTAGGTGGTTTGAGCTATATTATGGTTTTATTTAAAAAAAACTGAGTGTGTTAAACTTATCATAGAAAAGCAACCCTGGCTGGTTTTATTGGGCTGTGCTTTTCTGTGCCAACCCCGATCGATATGTTATTATTGTATTATGCATATACTTTAGGAAAACTGTTGTAACACGCAATTATATATTATTGATAATATAAACGAAAAGGCCAAGTCGAGATCAAACATTTTCACCGATTTCACCCCGACTTGTCTTCACATCAAAAACACGCACACACATATGCGACCCGTAGAACTCTGCGTAATTAATTTCTACAAAAACCGTCATTCCTGTTTAGTTTAGGTATTTATACGAGTGTTTATATTATATACGTTTAACCGTACCTACTTATACTACCTATTTATAAAGGTACACACCGCGGTACAACATATTCGGTAGGACGCCGTCGCCAATCTCGCCGGTAAATCTCGGCAGTATAAATATAATCGAGTGACCTCATCTCGATGTATATTACACGGGGTTCGAGGGATTACCGTAATAAATAATTGGGTGGATTGTATTGTAAAAGAAAAAAAATATAAAAAAAACAAAGGGAAAATGTAAATAATTCTGTTTGCCCCGTGTGCAGGACGCCATTATAAGATATTTGGTATACCTATTGAAAATACAGTCTTATAATATAAGTTTGTCTCACGCAAAGCTGTTTTCGTGGAAGACTTGACGATGTGTACTGCAGTATTATGTTTATTATTTTATATTACGTTGTATATTTTAAAATTTTAAAATATCAAATTACTCCTCACTTTATTGCGAGAATTGTGAATAATTGACACTTGGCGTGTGTACCAGCCACGTTTCGTAATAAAAATATACACTTAAATATTTTTAATTTTAAACTAAATTAAAATCTGTTTCCCAATGATGAAAAAAAAAACATTTTAAAAGTTTATTAAAGATATTGGATGATCTGCCAACAACTTTATACTTCAAATGAGCTTATTAAAAGAAAATTGATGTAATAACTATTTTTCTATATAAATATAGCATTACATATTATGTTTTTATGCACACTAGTCACCTGTCTGAATAATCTACGATCTACCATATCATCTGATAGGTTTAACAGCTTGGCAGTGTTTGAAATTGAATCGTCATTGATTTGTAAATTAGATTTTAGTGAAATTATAAAAAAACTTGCTAAGAAACAGGCACGAAGAGAAATTGTCTAACTTTGTACTTACTTAAGTTTGTATTATTATTTTAAACAAATAATATTATACATATGCTTACTTATACTTATATTAAAATATAATTATTATAAATAATTAACGTGTTGTTTAATTACTGTGGTTTATTTTTATATCTATTCTAAAGTTTTATTATGACATATATTTAATATACATTATACATTTACATATGTATTTGTATATTATACTTGATCTTCTAACCCTCCCACTTCTCACTTCATCCAAGAATAAAAATGGGGTGGAATTTTGTATGTGCCCTAACCCTTAGGGCGCCAAAATTGTATAAATACCGGCCTGCGAATTAGCAATTTATAAGAACTAGGGTTTCTAGTCTATATTCTCAGGTGGTCTCCAAAAGAAAAACAAGAACAATTTTCAACACCAATTAGTTCGATGAGCATTTCGCGAAAGATCGGAAAGTCTAAAATACCTTTTATGAAAAACAGAGTAGGAGGTTTTATAGGGACGGCGACATATGATTATTCTTTGACAGAGGGTGTGTTGATATCCATAACGCTTAAATAATTTTTGTTTTGTGTAGAAATGCTTTTAGAAGTAGAGGTGTTAGTAGAGTTGCCATATGAAGAGCATGAAGAATTTCTATTAAACAGATTCGTTTTCTATAATATCTACTTGCATAACTGTTCAAGTTATAACACAGATTGCTGTGGTCAGGATTATTTATGAAATTATTTTCTTTCGCGGAATTGTTAAACGAGCAGGTTGTATAGTGTTAGATATTCTATATGGATTTTGTATATAATTTATATTTTAAGAGGGCAGTATAATATCTTACGAGGATAGATACACGAACATTGACACACGCGATGTGTTATCTGACGGTAATGCATTATGCAACAACTGATAGAAAAACGCACATAATCAACGTAGGCAATGTCTATAAAAGAAACTACGTTTTGTAAGGCATGAAGAAGCGGACTTACAGGTCCTATTATTACGACGCCACTTACCTCTTATCGTTCCATGTCGTATATTACAGTATAGCAGTGCAGTAAGTAATTCAATAGGCGCCTACCTAATATTTTTTGCACGTTTGTAAGGTCAAAGGCGAAATTATTTAACCGTACAAATGCGCAAAAATTCACACACAACTTGTTAGACAATTACTTCTGCACTATAATGAACCTTTGTTACATTATCGTTTTAATAACAACCACGTTTAGTACGAATGCTGGTAAATAATTTATTAATTTAAAATTAAATATCAATTATAGTAATAGTAAAACGTATATTTGAATTTTTTAGAACCGGTAAAATTAGATTGGTGGCAGACCAGTGTAATTTACCAAGTATACCCAAGATCGTTTAAAGACAGCAATGGTGACGGTGTTGGAGACCTGAAAGGTAATTGATATATTAAATAATAAGTTGATGGATTATGGATAGATAATATAGTAAGAAATCAACAACAAAAATATGTTAAATAATATTTGTTACATGCGAACGGTTTTTTTTTAAATTTTCATGTATTCAACTTTTTTTTAATATTCAAATAAAATGTATTGTTGTATTATGCATTTGATATAAAATAAAATCAATATAAAATATTTTTAAAGTTAAAAATTAAAAACAATTATGTAAAAAGTAACGTCTAAAAACTGAACATAAATTCATAAACAATAAATTATAAGTAGTAATACAAAATAAAATGACAATATTCAAAACTAGGTTAACAAAACCATTAGGTAAGTAATATATAACAATTCTTGTTTTAAATATCAAGGTAATAATAGCGTAAAAAATAGTAAATATACTGTACTTTGTACCAATACATGACATACATTTAAGAGTAATTTTTTTAAATTTTTCTTATTATTAAATTCAAAATTTAAGTTGAAATGTTGGCAAATAATAATACATATTACATTGTATTTTGTTGTATAGGTATAGAAGAAATGGCCGAACATTTTAATGAAATGGGTATTGGAGCTATATGGTTGTCCCCAATATTCAAATCTCCCCTACTTGATTTCGGTTATGACATTTCCGATTATGTAAAAATCGATAGCACTTTTGGAACAATGGAAGACTTTTCATCACTTCAAAAGAAACTTAAATCGCTTGGTATATTTTATTGACATGCGAAATAAAATCTTAAAAACTAGGAAGTATGTGTGCGATATTATACACTTATGAACCACGTTTGGCCACCTAATTTCAGGCGTTCGTATTCTATTGGATTTTGTGCCTAACCATTCAAGTGACGAACATGAGTGGTTTCAAAAATCAGTCAAAAAAGTCGATCCATATACTGAATACTACGTGTGGCTTGACGGAAAATTAGACGAGAATGGAAATAGAGTACCTCCAAATAATTGGGTGAGTCAAATTAACTTAAAGATATATTAATTACACGTTACATACGGTGCTTATTATTGCTTTGAATATTATGGCGTGTGATGATTGAGGATATTGCAGAGTTTATGTATTACATATTTTCATTAATACTAAAATCAAGATATTTTCAAAAAATCTAACCTTGTCTAATTTAAATTTTTTATTTGACCAACGTTAAAAACCTTTTATTGTCCATATATTATAATCTACAATTATTATAAATATTTTCTTTAAGCGAAACTTTTTCGACGGAAGTGCTTGGGAGTGGTCGCCTGAAAGAGGACAATACTATTTGCACCAGTTCATGGTTAAACAACCAGATTTAAATTACAACTCTTCTGCTTTATTAGAAGAAATGAAGGTACTCTCTATTAAATTGTATTGTTTATGCGTTCTATTTAGACTCTTAAAATTCGATTTCTTTAGAACGTACTTAGATTTTGGCTGGATATCGGCGTCGATGGATTCCGCGTAGACGCTACACGATTCATAATAGAGGACACTGCGTTTGAAGACGAACCACTGATTGATCCAAATATTAAAGATGATAATTACACATATGCTTTGCTGAACCATACGTTAACTAGGGATCAACTAGGTACATATAAAATTGTCGAAGAATTTAGAGCAGTCTGTGACGAATACACTAACCGGGATGGAAACACAAGGTATTAAGACAAAAAATATATTAACTAAATATATTATTAATTTGGATCTGATTATTTAACAAATTAAATTGTTCTTAATAATGTATTTTAATAAGACTTTATTTTGACAAAGTCATATTTGAATTAAACAAGTTTTACTAGGAAAGTTCAACTTTGCGCTGATCTATATCTTGTTAATATAATATTTTTGTATACGGACGGCTAAAAACTTTTTGATATTGTTTAGACTGTTATTAACCGAAGCGTACGCGCCCATAAATTACACGAAGATGTACTACAGCCAGCAATTACACAGGGCTCATATGCCGTTCAATTTCAACTTAATCACATACATGAACGAAACGTCGTCGGCCGTCGACATAAAGAATACGATCAATTTGTGGTTGGACAACATGCCTCCGGGTGAATGGGCCAACTGGGTGGTGGGTAACGACCATTGACAATAATTAGATATAATATACAGTTTAAATTATTAAAGTGATTTTGATTCAAAAACTTTTTAATAACAATTGTGATTTTAAAAGTCACAGTACTTCAGGATACGTATACACTATACAGACTACCAATGCTTTCCTCCCATCTCATGTGTTTCGTTGAATAATACATTGTTTCATTGATCATCGTTCGTCAATATATTATACATCGGTAAACAATTTGACGATCCAGTGTGGTCATTAGATTTATAACAATAACTAGGTACTTAAATTGACGAAATAAAAGAATATAAAAAAATGCGAGTGGTGTACCCATTCTTTCACCAGTCAATCACTGAATATACTGTGTATGGTATTTGCATGTGGTGGATACGTATGGAAAGCAAATAAATTTTTTTTTTTTTTTTCATTGCTTAGTTAGGGAACCATGATAACAAACGAGTGGCTACGAGATTAGGTCAGGACATGGTCGACCCAATGAACACGCTGACAACGATGTTACCGGGCACGACGATTACGTACAACGGAGAGGAAATCGGTATGGTTGACGGCGCGATAAGATGGGATCAGACGGTTGACCCATTCGGTAGAAACGGCGGTATGGCTAGGTATAAGGTGAATTCGAGAGACCCGTGCAGGACCCCGTTCCATTGGAATGATTTGCAGAACGCTGGTAAGTACGTGTGGTCGGATCTCGTACGACATTTTTTTCATTGTCCTCGCATACTCGGACGCAACGCGCATTAAACCGGATGAATTGCGTCCAAAGGTTTTTCGACGTCCCAACACACTTGGCTTCCCGTAAACAGCAACCATTGGCACCTGAACTTGGCCTTTCAAAAGGCGCGCGTAAGAAGCCACTATCAGACGTACAAAACGCTGTTGCGACTCCGTTCATCTCCGACGATAGCCCAAGGAAATCTCACCATGCACACGCCATCAGATTGGATTTTGATTTTGACTAGGTACAGTATTTATTGTTGCCGTCGTTTTTATATGGACTCGACCATATTGATTATTTAACTTAAATGTTTCAAACATACATAGTACAACATACATATATAGTTTATCTTATTTGTATAGGCATTTCTGAGATGAATAACCGCGGTAATAACAACGATTATAATAGCTAATTTGTCTAGATAATAACTAATTAAGTTCTTATATCTGCTTATTTAATTAAGTAAGTTTTCAATATAGCGTAAGGTACAGATCGTGACAATATTATTCTATTTTAATTAGCGATTTGTTAGTTAAAATTTGTATTTATTCTGTTCAACAATGTGTCTCTATGGATAATTATTTTTCGTCATGATATTTTAGGAATGTTATTAAAAGTTGTGTCAAGCGTGAATATTTTTTATTTTTTCAGACAATTGGAAGACCACGAGACCTTCTACGTTGTTTTAAACGTGGGGTCGGAACAAGAAACAATTATTTTAAGTGAACACTTTAAGGACGTACCGTTTTATATGATCGTTCGTTCTTCGAGCATAAATGCATGGCATGCTGAAAAGTAAGTTTATAGATATAAGATATTTTACTATTCATATAATATTATGTTTATATTACCTACCGTAATTGCGAGCAATATAATTCATAGATATATTATTTATTAAATATTTAAATTTTTAATATTTTTGTTTTAGTGATTACATTGATACAACAATACCACTAGCAATGCGACCTAAATCATCATTAGTATTGTCCAGTGGCGTATACAATGGGGGTGACGTGGGGGTCAGATCCCTCCCATTGGCTTTTTATATTTTTTTTTGTTTTTGCTTACATTATGCAGTATGCACTATAATGTAATATATCCAATTATTTTGTGATATTTTGATCTATCGAGCTATTGAATTTTGATAATTTTGTCAATACTGAATACCATTATAATTTTATTTTATTTTATTTGTAGCAATGTAATGTTTATTTAGTCGAAATGGTCAATGACGACTATGATTATAATTTATTATAACTTATCTTATTATTTATAGAGACAATACTTTACATTTATATATATATATATGTGTGTGGACAAAAACGAAATTTCACTTTGAGATATTATAATATAAGAGCTAGCAAATAGCTCGATATATTGGGTATTGACTATTGGTGCATTTTTACAAGAGGGTATGAGCTCCATAGTCTGGTCATACGTAATTACAACAATATTTTTTATCTCATACACTTTCTTTAAATTTATTGATCATAGAATATAGATTATTTTATATAGATTAATATAACCTGTGTTGCTGAACGGAAAAGTCAAATACACTTGAATGAGATTAACGCATGGCACACAAAGTACTAAATTAATATAATGTTTTTAAAAAATAATGCACTTAGTATTTATTTTTAGGTTTTTCCATTAATTATAAATTAAACAGTTAAAAACAATTTTTTTCATTATAACTATATAGGAATGTATTGACACAACAAGAAAGTTTTTATGTTACAAAACACATAATTTCATAATAAATAAAGTTTGTAATATTGTTTTTGATTTTATTTACAAATAATCTTTTAGAATAATAATTATTGAGAATATAAATTAGCACAAAGTCCTCATACTTTGCGTTAAAAAATACACAAATTTATAACTGTGACTTGACATTAAACAAAAAATGTTATCTGCATGGAACTACCAAAGAAGAAACCCAATAGAATGAAGCTGCAAAACTCACTGAAACATACGTAATTTAAACATAAACGAAGAAAAAACATTAAGACAGTTAACAAAAAATAAAAAAAGAATCATGAATGCAAAAAAATATTTGTGTACACAATATATTCTTAAAAGCACTATAATATGTGCAATTTGGGGGTATGCTTTGAAATAATTTGCAGTCCAAGATGTATAACAACAACCAATATTACATTCTAAAATTGCTAAACATACTTGAACTATTTTTTTTTTTTTAATTCTCTCAGGCGGATTAAATCATGTTATTATTTTATATTTCTTCTTTAATACTTCTTACTTTCAGCTATTAAATTCTAACATCTTTTAATTGTTAAATATATATATATATATATATACTCGTATATATACAAATACACACACGCACACACTATTATAATATATATACATAATGTACCTATATGCGTTACAACAGCTCTCTCGTAACATTCTTGTCATGTCGAACACACCCTCACCGCGTCGCAAGCATTGTGCATTGTGTATATATATATGCAATACACGCATTACACACACAAACACACACGGGGGTTGTCCGTTTCGATTCTATCTAAAACGATTCCGAGGGTCTTAGTATGTTATATGTGTATACTCGTATAATGTATATGTATAATAAATGTTTGTAAGAGTGTGGACCTATATGGGTTTTCGAAGACATTACCAGAAACACATAACTTTGTCATTTCTCACACACAATCATATAGACGCCGCGCGGGGTTTGACATGTAGTATTCCCTCTGACTCCCGTGACCCTTTTTCTTTTCTATATAATAAACGGTTTTTTCCATCTTCTCTGGATTTTTCGAAAAACGTATTATTATCCAAAAGACCTCTGCGCAGGTAGGACCAACTGCAATACGCACACACATACCACACACACACATATTACGTATATAATATACTATATTTGGGCCGCCACTATACATCACTCGTGATGTTTTTTTCTCGCGCGCATTATCGACGGTATCCGATATTTATTATTATTACTATTATGAACTCTCGGAGAAAACCTGTTGCCCGGTGGATCGTCCAAGACAATTTAAATGGATATTACGCAAAGAGTAGGTATATTTTTCTCCCTTTTGAAATATTATTTCGATGTGCTTCTTAATACAATAAAATACCTCGATAATGGTACAGTGTCACGCGATTAAAATGAATTGTTGTAATAATTTCAAATATATTATCCTAAGTTTAAATAAGCGGCTGTTTACAATAAGTCAAGGTCTGTTTTAATTAAAATTACAGAAGAGAAAAAAACCTTTTAAAATGTATATTCGTTTATTGAACTATTTGATAATTATTATTAGTTTGTATATTATAACTGTAGCAAAATTAAAAATGACATTTCTTGTTTAAATAGAGGAAACAATATAATATAAAATTCCACCTTGTGTTTTATACTCCGAAATACATAGTATATAATTTATGTTTGTTAGTAATTCTAAATGCACGTGCTTATATTTGTGCAATTAAATGTATCAATTAAAATAAATAAATAAACCGAATCAACATTTTTATCGTGGAAAATGTTAATGTGAACTTTCCAACGAAATAATATAATTTAATGCATTTTAAATGTTTTATCGGCTCGAGATATTAAGTATCTTTTTTTAAACTAAATGATTTAAAATCAACGAAATAAAATATTAAATATAGTAAGAACTAAAAACCTTACAGCTGCAGTAATATTATATTAAAACTCCGATTTGATTTTTTTTCATTAATTATTTTAAGTTTAATTGTAATTTAAGCAATTTAATATTATTGTGTTATTTAAATTGTTTATTTTACTCTTTTATGATTTCGTTATTTATTTTGTAAATTGAATATATATAATATCAAAATATTATGTTGTATAGTCAACGTTAATGTCTGTAAGGGGACTGTATATTACTAAAACGAAAATGGTCTTTGAAAAAAATATGTTAACGATGTTTATGAGGTAGAGGATAGTTGATACCTCATACATATTTTGTATACATATATTATACATCATTTGTTTTTGTATGCATATAGTAAGAGGACAGTTTATTCGAGTAATTGAAAATAATAAACATTGTATCCTATATGAAAGCTAAGTTTATTTATTATACACAACCGTATTTATTTACGACAATATGTAGACGTTTCTATATATTATTTAGCTTATATGTTTTTACTTAAATTAAAATATTTTTTATACATGGGATTTGTTTAAAAAGATGTTCAAATATTTGATAATAATTTTATTACCAGTTATGTATTGCTTATATATAGTTATATACAGGTTTTAACTTAATATTTTGATACGCGTCAAATATATACCTAAGTTCTTTATTACATATCTACTTCTTTGTTATTTATTTAATGAAGTAATATGTTTAAATGTATTATTATTTTTTAAAAGTCCTACAATATTTAATAAATTATTTTTGTATAGATCAATAATCAATTATCACTTATCAGTGATAAAATTATGAAATTTAAATACTATTTTTTTTTTTTAATTATAAGTTTATAAACTTATGTTCTCTATATATATATATTATTATATTTGTAGGAATACTTCTGTTAAGTTTACTATACCATATATATTAGCGGAGTGAGAGGTACTGGGATATACCGCAAAATGTTGGTCTGTGCGTAGTAAAAATAATTTCAAAAAATATATATTATGTTAAAATATTTTTTTTACTAAACTTTAAGTACTTAAAAACTAATAAACTACTCTTTCTTTGAGTCAGTGACAATGATATAGTTCATCAATTATTTTGAAAAATTGTTATTTGAATATGTAATAAACTATATACATAATATGTGCAATAATTCACAAATAAAAATATAAATAAGTTAAAAATAATATATTGGTACACCAACATTAAGTACCTACCAATAAGTTATAAAAATAAAATATTTTATTAATGTATATAACCTATGGATATATTTATATAATATATATATATTTACGGACTTAAGTGTATATATAATTATGTATGCTTGTATTCCATGTATTTAGTTTTTTACATAGTTTAAAACACATAATATTATCGTACTATAGCTTCCGATGGGCAGTATTAACTGCAGATTTACGAGAAATAATTTAAACACGCCCATTCTACAATTAATGCCATAATTTTGCGTTTATTATTTTTCAATAATAAACATCCATATAGGTACACCGTTACAAAAAATGTAAAGAATTTTTGGTACCCAAATGCACTCTTCGTCGTGTAGCTACGTATTTTTTCTTTTAATATTTTTAGTGTCTATATCATCTGTTATACATGTATATATATATATATATATTATAGCCGTATACAGGTATGTAAGGAATTCGTTTAAACGGTCTGTTGTGGATTCATTTATTACTGTATAAATAAATATAATATAATAACAACAAAAGTTATAGCTTATAATAACAATAATAATTGTAAAAAATTATAGCTTGAGCATCGATTATATCAAAATTAATTTACAACCCGTTATCCGACACCCTGCTGCAGCAGCCGTGTTGGCTGTGCTCAACGGTGGCGGTGACGGCTCATCTACGAAAGCGGTGGCGGTGGCGGTAAGTCACAAAGAGGACAAGGGGGAGCAAAACTTGGCTGAAACATCATTACGCCGGTCACCTCATTCGATCGGCGGCGCATTGTGTGGACGTGAAAAAGCCGACTGCGTCAATAGGTCATATATAGGTAAAGGACTCGTATAATGATAATAGTACGAGGAGTTGAATCATTAACGAAGACTTAATCGTTTTATATTTTTGAAAAATTCTAATATACAATTCTCCTATAAATTCTCAGGTAGGCAGGTATAACAGCGGTATAGACGTATTGCTTTTGTATCGACATCATTGCGATACGCAGTTCTTATACTTCTTTCAATATTGATATCGTAATGCATACATTTATAATATAGAATGTTCTTGTTATTTGTGTTTGTTTGTCGTGAGTTATTTTTTGCCATATCACATAAATATTTAATATAATATACGAGTACATACTTTTGTATACTTTTATTTATTTATTTATAAAGAATAATATTAAAAAAATGTTAAGTATAAATTGTAAATATTCTTTAAATAAATAAATAAAAGTATAAAGTAAGTACAATTTATACTTAAAATCGTTTTAATATAAACGTAAATTTTAAAGAAATGAATATAGAAATGTAAGAAGAAAGCTAGTTTATAATTTAATTAATTATATTAAAGAAAAACTATAAAATAATAATATATTGATATTTTCATAGTTAAAGATGAAGTCATTGTATTTGTTGTTGATTTTTATAATTGTTTAGACGTAATAAGTCATTGAATCAATATCAATGAACTTTTGACGCATCTACGCAAGTCTTGTAATTGTATTTTATTATGATGATTTATTATGATGATCATGACCGGGACAGCAAAGAAAAGTCAATCATCTACTAGACTAATACAATAATGATGATAAATAAAAATTAACAATAATAGCAATCCTGGATTGTGTGGCATTCGGAGACCCAATAGATGATGTGGAACATACGTTTTTTGAATACAAGTACATCCTATACGCGAGAAGACTTATGGAACTGGAGGTTATGTCGTGTGAAGATTAGGTTAATAATTATAGGTATTCATCGTGCTAAAAATCTGGGAGCAATGGGAAGCAATAGAGTAGTATAAATTGCACTATATAATATCCTGAGCGTCGAAGAAAAAGAGGAATAGTAGGTAGAGACAAAGGAACCACCATATAAACATATAATATAGTATACGCAACTTTGAACATAGTGGACCGGCTTGCTGGTCTGAAAAAATGACATCTAAAGAGCAGAATTCACAAACTGTTATAATTTGAATATTGCTGTTATTGTAAATACTGTTTAAATGTTAATAAACGATTGCAACCGGCGGAAAAGGAAAACAGAGACACCCTCCCTCGAATCGTCGTTTTAGGATAAAAAAAAAAAAAGTAGTTGTAGCATTATAGTATTAGTATATTATACAGTAGTTACATATTATTATTATTGTGGTAGTATATTATTATTATTGTGGTAGCATAGTTGGCGACAACAGCCGCTGTCTGGTGTATGTGTGTGGGTATTCGCGTAAGTGTGAGCGCGCGCGTCACCGTCTAATATAATAATAATATACATTTACAGAGGAGTCTATATAATATTATAACGACGTCAGTTGCAGCCGTCCGCGCGCCGCGCAGCTATGTACCATAATATGTATATAATATTATGTATATATACATACACCTATATACTCGACGGCGGCACGGCGGCTACACACGTATTTGACCACACGCAGGGCGCGACCAATCCGATAATGGACGTACAAAGATGGCATCCTTGAATCAATTATACACCTCTTCCTTCCGCCTCGGGGGCCTACCGCCCCTACACCCCTCCCACCGAAAACAGGAGGACGGCTGAGCGGTCCGCCCGCCCGCACTAATAGTACAACAATAATATAAAATATAATGCGATAATGGTATAACAATATAAACATAATAATAATAAAAATAATATGTAACAACGAACGACGTCGAAAATGATAATAATAATAATAATCTACCATCACGAATCGGATGGACGTTTACTCGTCTATATTATAATAATATTATATACTCATAATTGGTACTGCGGAGACGAGTTTTTAAAACGTACAGTTTTTATAGTATAGAAGGTGTTGCGTCTGTGCGGCTAATCTCACTTTCGTTAACAGTATTATTACGTATGCATACTATATATTATATTATATTATAATTTCAGGGTGGGTATAGTATGATATGTTTGCCATACTTGAGGTAATAGTGTAGAACACATTAGCCTAATAAAAAAAAAACTACTTATGCGCACTGGAGTTATTCATAATATTTATAAGTATATATGTATATATTATATATTTATAATTAACTGTATTGTGCAACAACACAGTTTTGTTTCCGAGTTTGTTTTAAAATCAGAAATCCTTATCGCGTTTATTTACTTCATCATGTTATTAGATAATTGATACATAATATTATGCGCTAATTGTATAAACTGTACCTAATACCTATATCTATAGAGCTAGCTATAGCTGGAACGAAATTTATTATAGCACCTAACCCACTTTAATTTTCGATGTTTTCTAAAATACACGTAATAGTGTTACTTACGAGTACATATATTATAGTATCTAGATGTAAGAAGTCAATTACACATTATTTTATATTATAATATTATATCGTGATATCATGTGAGAGGTGACGATACTTAGTATACTTACCTATATGTATACTATTATAGACTATATAGTATTTATAGTTATAATTACTGTCTATATTATGTGTGACTTGACGTACTCACGTAATATCGTCTCAGAGGTCTCCTCGGTCACGTTTTGTTTACAGTGCCCCCGTGGAGGGGAAACGCGCAGCGGTGTCGGTGGCGCTCACACATGATGGGTACACGGGAGCGCGTGCAGCCAGTGCCGGCGGCCACTACGTGCTGTAGTTTGGACCCGGTGAAGAAACCCCGTGCGTATTACCTGCCATTACCTACAAATAGAAATTATTCGAATATCAAATATAATATAATGTATTTTGATTATTTGTATTATTTTTTTATACATACAATAGGAACTAATATATTGTAATATTACCATAGTTCCATGTATAATATATTATATTGCTGCAAAGAGATATTCTTCCTTGCTTGGACATTAAAAATCATCACCACACGCATATTATAGTATGATTGTAAATTATTTAAAACAAAAACGCATATATGAAAAATGAAAAAAAAACAATAATGCAACTAACTGATCCTTTAATGATACGTAAATACTTATAAATATCATATTATTATTACTAGTATTATTATAAGATATTATTTTTACTAACTAGTTTTTTGCGATGTCCATGACATGACCTACGATAAGTTTTTGAAATTAAAATTAGATAAAAATATTATCATAAATAACTTACAGAAATAAATAAATGTAGATTTGCAAAATTATTTATATGGAATCAGAAATTGTCATAAACTTTCCAAATTCGTATACTTGAAAGTTGGTTTAAAATTCTAACACTAATAATCTTCGCTTTGCATAACCATACCTGAATTTTTCAATGATGTATTATAATAAAGACGATTATAGACTTAATGAAACATTTATCATTCAAAAAATTAATAAATGTACCAATATTATATATATATTGCTATATATTGCTATTAAATACTTATAACAAATTAGCAAAGCAAAGTAAAAAAATAAGTTAATTTCTATCAAATTTTCAAGTTTTTACTATAAAATAATTTAGTTGTATTATTTAAGTACGAATTTAAACGTCATTTAGGTCTTATTATCGATGTTTATTCGACACTCTCACATATAGCATTTGTTACCAACTTGGACGATTGTATATTATATTATATTATACTACACGGTGGTGGCACTATATATCTTGTCTTTTTGGCTTCTGCATATCAAACTTTCCTTATCTACCGTATTTTTCTGCCATGAAATCAGAAATAGTAGGTAGATACATAGTTGAAACAGTTTTTTTTTAATGTTTCTGTAGTGTTTTTTTAATGTATTAATGTGGATAGTAATATATAATATATTCTATAGAATAATACTGATATAATTATAATAATGTGCATAACTGTCTTTATTATTATGTATGTATAATTTATTCATAGCGTAAATAAAGTATATACCTAAACATATTATATTATATGTATAAAGATCAATAACAGAAATTTGCAAAACCAATTTTAAATATTAAAAATTGTTAGTGTTTTAGTATATACGCTATATTAAGTACTAATTTATTAGTGCATAAATATTTGTTTATTCGTATGAGTAAATCTGACTACTTTATTTCTGGTTTTGATAGCCACCGCCCACCATTTAAGTCATTAAAATTCACAGTGTGTTCTTGAAATTAATGGTTCATAATTCAGTTTTATTTTTAAGTGTCAAATAAATTTTCCAAAATATTAGAAGATGTAGTACATGTGTATTTTGGTAATTAAATCAGTTAGATACATTTATTCATGCAAACATGTAAATCACGTCGTAGTGATGTTGGATATATCAAACACCTAAAATAGGTACATCAAAAATTCATTTTTTAAAACATTTCGACAAACTATAATATATGGTCATCATATCATGTACTATTATAAACAAAACACGGTAAACCGCATCATTGATGCGTCCCAAGATAGTCAAATTATCGGTCAGATGAAACGTTTGTAATAAATCAACCTGTCTCACCCTTTTGATTTATCAAAACAAACAATCTAAGAACAAATTATGTCTGAATACTTTTCGAAAAATAATTTATAAAAATACAATTTCATGATTATTTTTGTACTGTATTGCTATAGCAGGTATTTGTGTTTGTTTGTGGAATTTTATTATAATAACGATATCTAAATAAATCTGAAGTGAATGCTTATAGTTAATTCATTGTAATATTTTAGTGTGTTTAAAGTTTATTTTGTAAAATAAATAAATGACAATATTATGTATAATATTGTAATATAAAAACAAAATATTAACAAATCCAGATTTATTATTATTATTATCATAATTTTAATCTTATAATTTTTTTTAAGTATACGTAATATTTATCGAAAATTATTTATCACAGCTTACCTATATCGTAAAGACGTAAAAAGCATGAAAAATGTAAAGGATTATACCAAATCTATAGATTTAACGTATATGTTATATTAATCGTTATTTTTAGTATACATTCGAGAATGTGTTGTAATTGGTATCATTATAACTTAGAAATGGTTTCACTGTATACTTAGATACCTTCAATACTACTCATTGGTCTCAATGTTTATAAACTTAAAATAAACCATGGTTATAAAATATACCTATAGTTTATTAGATATATTTTTTTTATTGTCCTTGGTCAGTTCATTCTAATTTTTCCACTTGAACGCACATCCTGAATATTTATATAGGTACTAACAAATAACAATCCGTCTGTCTGACAACTGTAATGTAAAAAAAAACAAAAAAAATCACTTCTAATTTCTCTCGAACAACTATACGAATTATACGTCCATATCTTTATTGAAGTATGATTTGTGGGAAAATTTAATTTTAATAGTGGGTTTTATTCGTTGGACGCGTACATGAATCTGTTCATGGTTATTTATGACGAATTATTTTTGAAATATGTCCAACGAATTTAATAAATTCAACAGTATATAATATTCACAAATATAATAATATGTACACTGCAGCTTGTCTGTAAACTGACTCGAACGAAAACACGATTTTAAACATATTTAAAAACAATAATAATATCATCGGCGAGTAAAACATGCAGATTATACAATCGCAATAGTATATTGGTCTGCAGAATAATACACGATTTAATAATATATATATTACACTCGATATCGATTAATTTTAATAACGAAATACAAACACTTGCTGAGAATCATTCTAATAAAGAAAAAAAAACCACTAGGAAGAATTATGATCAGAATTGATATTATAATATATATCTACCAGCTATCCATACGTATTGTGTATGTAATAGATCGCGCTTACGAGTATGGAGTTATATTATGATGTAAATTTATAACGTATTATAACGTTTCGTTCGAAATTGCAAGTTTTAAATTGGATATCGCTTTTAATGGGAGACGTATGGCTCAGTTATAATAGAAATAATGACATATAATAAAGTTTTACCTGCATAATCGTGACCAATAATAATAATTATTATAGTAATCGAACGCTTGAAAAGTTATCGTTTTCGTTTTTAAAACAATTATCTACAATTATACGATCGTTTCGAAAAAGAACCGTTTTGCAGCAAGTTCGTCGACCGACACTCCAATTATTAGATCTATATATATATATATATATAGGTAATAGAATAGGTGAAATTTTCATCTATCAGCAGCGATACGTACTATATTTTTAGTTTATTAATCACAAGAGAAGAATAATATTATATATTTTTCTAATTTCCATTAAAAATATCGACGTATTAATATTTGTTAAATATTTGGAATTTTTAAATCAGCGATTGTAGTAAATACATTTTTCTTCATCCATTTTATGAAATTAAAAATGGGGACATTAAAAAACTATGAAAAATCAATAAGTACCTACTAATTGGCAATCTATGGATACGTTATTAAAGTGTTTATTGAAATTACAATACTAAAATATGATGATCCGTTATAATGTTCATACGAATTTTTATATATAAAAAAAATATATATATAATAATAATATTAAAGGCTTTAAGGGTGATTTATCCCACTCATCTGCTCTAATAATAATTACGCCTCTGCACCGGGGGTCGGCATGACGTCGGCATATTCCACCGTCGAGGAAAAACTATATTACATTATAATTTATATCGTTTACACGGCACAGCATTTTTGTATTATAATAATAAAAAAAAATGTTTTAATTTTCCGACCAGTTTTATCCGATTATTATTGTTACTATTATTATTATTATTATTATTACACAGTTTTCGAGAACGTTTAACCGTGTCCGGCCAAACCGGAAATAATAATATAATACAAAATGTTATAATTTCTTATATATGTATATAAATAATATACGTACGCCGTCTCCCGTCGGGGAAACTCGTTCGTCGATCGATCTCGGTTCCACGGCAATTAAGTGCGGGCCCGGTGTTCAGCAGCAGTACATTATTATAGGCACATAATATTTTAGGTATTAAAATTTACAATATAATATACTGAAGCCGTACAAGTCCGGTTGATAGATTTTCTGACTGTATACCTTACACAACTGTTGTATAAGACATAATATTATTATCTTTGTTCCGAAAATTTTAGGTTCGATTCAAAAGGTGACGAGTAACATACAAAAAAAAAAAAAAAATACCCGAAGATGTCCCATACGCCTATGTTGTTATTTAGTGGTGGAAGTGAAAATGAAACACACACACGCACAAATATTATGTATATATTCCAAACGGACAGACGTGGACGATGAATTTATGGGCGTGTGTTCACGGGGGTTCGCTGCCGCCGACTCCTTCCGAATATTCGTTATTTGTATCTGTCCGGAGATACACTATAATTCCAGTGATCTATAGTATTCTAGCCGCACTTTGTTTTTTCTGCCCGTATATATGACTACCATATACGTCATATTGTTATCGTACCCCTGTTCATAAATCGATTTAATACACTTGTATGCGTTCCAATAATAACATCACTTATCGATTTGTTTTAAATATAATACGTTCAATATTGTTATAAGTAGGTACGTAGGATTGTTATTTAGACAACAATTTAAATAATCTATAATTTTTCTAAAAATGTATATTCTTATGTTTCAGTCCGTTGTACATAATTTATTAGTATCAATCAGTTTTTATACTCTTGCATTTTATTTTTGATAATCTACACGAGTATAATAGTTAGTAAAATTCATTAAATATATTTAATTATATTATAGTTTTTATATGCCTAATGTATAATTTGACACCATGATATTTAAATGAATCGTGGTATTAATAAGTGGACTGAATTACATTTTATAAGTCAAGATAAATATAATTTAAATTTATATATTATTTATTTAAAACAAATTTAAGTATCTTCAGGGTCTTTTGAACATATTTTTTGTTTTTTAATAATATAACAATATATTAAAAAGTTCTTATATCAATTTAATATTGTGTCAACTGTCAATTGAGAAAATCAAAATACAGATAATAATTGGCTGCAATATTTATGTAGATAAAAATGTTACAAAAATAGTTAATTATTAATTTATTTATTGTTTGTTCATAATTTACTTAATAATAATAATAATAAAAAATAAGATATTTATAAATTTAATTTATTGTTATTCGTAAGAACGTATATTAATTGATGAATTGGATTGCAGTTAAAAGTTGAATGCTCTCATCAATAACCAAATAGTTTTTTAAGTAATTTAAATCATAATATATTTTACAATTTTATTAATCTGAATTATTATTTATGATTAGTGGTATAAAGTTCATTTAATTTTGGCCGCTATTAATATTTATTGAAAAATATAGAGCCTGCTTTATTCAACGTGTTAAAATTTCTTATTAACGTTATTTGCTCTGTTTGCCAAAAATTTCATATTTATCGCATTAGATAATAAATTGAACGATCAATAAACCGGATCTAATCTATTATCCGTTTGCACGACTGCATAGTTATTTATAATATTTCGCGTAATAAATACAATACCATAGAATAACATTAGATAAATTACAATTTTAAACAAGAGTTCTCATCCCGCAAGCCTGCTGGGCATCACATATATATATAATAATATAATATTATGCGTTTTACATATTATGTGATTTTTTCTGCACGTCGAGCTAGTATTATAGATACTACGTATAATATTTAACGTGGTGTAATATCTTCGAGGGTCCTATATCGGCGTTAACAGTAGTTCGAATCGGGAAAAAAAAAAATAAATAAAAAGGATAGAAAAAAACAACATTAATCGTCGTGGTAATGTCATTCGATATAAAGTACATAATATTTAAGACGACTATCGTCGTCGGCGCTCACAAAACGGTCGACCCGAGATAGACATCAACTGTAATACTACTACTGTAGTAGTAGGTACCTTACACGTTATTATATTCGGCTGCGCACGTGCTTTCGCCTTTCGTACGTCGGAAAAACAACCCTCGCCGGGAAGGCATCCAACACACGACACACACACACACACAAAACGTATATTATAATATTGTATAAACGTCACATACACTGTTTACATGTATATATAAACGGAATAGTAATAATAATATGTATGCACCGGCTTTCATTCGACCCGAGTCGATCACTGTTGATCCCGTGTATGCACGTGCTGCAGAGCAGTCCCCGGCGAAAATAGGACCCGTGCAAGAACTCTCGACTAATGAACCACCGCCGCGGGATTCTATAGATGGGATCTATTTTCTATTGAAATCAATCGCGTCCGTAATTTGTTGCGAATTCACGTCTCACACACACACGAAATAATATCGTGTACAACGCACACATGCTCTATAAACACACTTACGATGGGGTCTCGTATTGATTTTCGTTGCCGTAGTTTCTGTAGTTCTGCACTACACGAGATACAGCATTTCCAAATACTTGTAAATAAACACCATAATTCTAAAATTTTGAATTTTATGAGTATCTCAAGATTCTTTTTATTTTTAAACTGCAGTATTACTCGTGCGTTAATTATTTCATAATAAATTGTTAAATCAACTATTTAACTTGAAAAACTGAAAGTATATACGTTTGAAAAATATCTGCGAGAACGATATGTCAGAATTTATTAAGTCAAGCCAACCATTATATTATTGAAGAGTAAAAATTAAAAAATTGTCATTTTTCAATTTTTGAAGTTCTAAAAAAAAAATCATATATGCAAGTATAGTCGTATGATTTAAAGAAAAATTCAAATCTTTTTTTAGAATTATCATCACTTCACTACTAGATCGATGCGGCAAAGAACACGTCTAAATTTCCTTATTCCACGCGTGTGTTAGACAAAAACAGAAACCTTAAAGTTTTCATACAATTTAAATTGTTTTTATTGCGAGCCTTTAGCACCGTCAGGCAGCAGTGCGTTGTAATGTTTTGGATAATGTTGAATTATTACTACATAGCTATGTATTATAATATATTCATCTCCTATCCACCCCGATTTTCAGATCTGTAGTGCGTTCACGATGATACACCTAAATGGCTAAATAAATACAGTGTTGTTGTGGTTGTTGGTAGCCGTAATACAATATAATAATACTGCAGATGATATATATGCGTTAAAAATTATTACTATATTACAATATTGTACAATGAACAATGTACATACGAGTGTACATAAATATCAAACAGTAAACCACTGCAGGCGTAGTGATAATGTTTATATATACAGCAATGAGCAATGTATTCCGGAATTCCGCCCACTCGACGGCGACGATCACGAAATGACGGCGACGTCGGTGTGGTGGTGGAGAAAAAATTGAAAACAGTCTGCAATTAAAATACTTACCTAATACCTATATATATCGGCGGGATGAATAGAATAAGAGGGGAGAAAAATAAAAAGATCTGTGTTAAAAAAAAAAAAAATGGGAATGTAGAAAACATAAAAAACCAAAAATATAAAATATATTATCCGTTCTTGGCGTTCGAGACCTGTTTATGATATTTCATTTCATTCGTGGCTCCACGGACGACAACCATATCGTAATTCAGTTTTATGTTTCAGACTATTGCTGCGCAGGCCCTCATCGTGCACCGTGAATAAACTCGTATTTTACAAATACGAAAATCCGTTTTGTCTCCTATATAATAATAATATAATATATACATTGGTACCGCGCGCGGGTACAACAATATATTATATTATTGTGTATAAACGCGTATCGGCATAGGCGCAAGTTGCCGGTCTTTAGTCGGACAATATAATATTATTATTATAGCTTGTATTATAATAATATGCGCTTGCCGGGTACATATAATAATAATAAGTGATTTAACAAAAATCACCACATTTATATACTGTCGTCGCTGTTTGCTGGCGATTACATTTGAATTTATCACCTGACGGATTCTACAAACAAACATATTTTAATTAGTGGTGGATAAATTGAAGCCAAAGACATAATACCTAAGGTTAGTTGGAAGTAAATACTACGGTAGGTAACTCAAATATTTTATCTTACTATCCTTTCTTTCAAAATGATTATTTTCAATGTACTTCTGCACCATGAGAGCTAAACACAAAATTACTATTAACGTGTAGCGTGAATATTTTTGAATGTGATATATTTATTATTTATTGAAATACCAGTTGGTACATTATTTTTGAACGGAAAAATATCTATACAGCAATATCTCATTACAGAATAAAATTATGTTTCCTCTATGCGACCTACCTACACATGCCGTGCAGTTAAGTAAAATTATACGATAATGAAATCTCAAAACTCGAAAGCAATTCATAAAGTTAAAAAAAAAACGCAATTTGTGCCCTAAATATTCAATAAAAGCCTCGAAACAATAATGCCTGTCATCGAAAATTAATGTTATTATTTGTATTTCATTTATATATATATATATATATACAAATTATATATTATATTGACAAATGTGAAACGTTGCTTGTGCCCGTTATTGTTCTTTGATTGCACGGAACATTTCATTATTATACGCTTGTATTATAATAATTCATCAAGACGTGTACAATAACGAATACGATTGTCGTACACAAATAATAATTATTATTACAATATCACACAACGATGTTATATTATTACATTGCGTGAAGAAATCGTTTCTTCACACGTCGATGACGCAGAAATCAAGTGGGCCAATACCGTCTAAGATGACACGCGATATTTTGTCCGTCCGCGCGGACTCCGTACCTGCCATTTATATTACATTATCATGGCCAGCGCGTTCAGAAAAATACGTGTATTTCTATCTTATTATTGCTTATTGTCAGGTTTTCTAAGTCGAGTGCGTCCGGAGAGCAGACCGTTTCGTTCCAAACACAAATATTACCCACGGTGCGCGTGTGTTAGTTTTCGTATGACATACCTGATATTATATTTATATAGATAAGTAGGTACACCGCAACTACCAGCCGTCGTGTCATTACGGCGTTACGGATTAACCGGCCTAAGAGTTTTAGAAAAAAAAAGAAGAAAAATAGTCACAATTTTCACAGTCTAGCTAAGATTAAAACGGTGTGTCCACTAAATAATATACACACTATACGCGCGTATATATAGCTGACAGACATATACCTATATAGTATAATAATAATAATGTTCTCGAATTGAATTGGATAAGTTTGCGTTCTGTCATTGTTATCGGGATATAATGATACATAATAGTTGACGTTTTTACCTCAAAAAAATAAAAAATAAATAATAAAAAAAAACGTCAATTACGCGCGTATTCGGCGACAACGGCTGATAATTCACCGCGGCGGCCGCGGGACCGCTTCAGCAGCAACAATAATAATATACACCGCGGGTATCATCGTCGTGTGTGATGCTGTCGTCGTATTATATTATTATCATCGTACAGCGCTGTTACACCGCAGCCGATTATTATCGTATTATCGTCGTTAACTATGGTATTTATAATCAATGGTGTTATATATTATGTCGTCGTTTATATATCGTATTATCATCGTGTTATTATTATTATATATATATATAGAAATGTAGCGGTGTTACCCGTGGCTGGCGCTGCAGCGGGAGGACGCGATTCGGAACGTTTACGCGCGCGGTCGGCGGATACTACTGTATACACATTTTTCGCGGCACAGTCTCCGGGACAGTATATAGTAGTTATACGGCGTATTACGACCACTCTATAGGCGCGTACACGCAGCATTTATATATTATTATTATTACTATGTACCTATACGCGCGTGTAATCCGGTCGCGAAGCGAATCCGCTACAAAACGGCGATCGTACAAAGAAATCCGTGTGTATGTGTGTGCGGATCGAGACCCAGGTGTGCGTGTGTGTGTGTGTGTATGTGTGTGTGTGACTGTTATATTGACTTACTCCCGCGGATAATTGGTGCACCGCGAGCGTATACACAATATATATATAATAATATAATATTACGTCCATCAGGGGGGGTCTCTCCCGAGAGCTCACGTCGTACGTGTGTGTGTGTATACATATTATATGTGTGTAAATACTTTATGTACGGAGAGGTATACACGCACGCACACGCTGCGACGGACTCAGCGGGCACACACGTCCGTCGTCGGCGTTATTTGTGACTCGCGGGACGGCGACGTACGTGGTGGGTATTTTTTTCCCTTGTCACACTTTTCCGTTTTGTTTTTCGTCTCGTTTTGTTTTGTTGTGTGTGTGTTTTTTTTCATTATTATTTTTGCGAAACGGTAAAAAGCCGTTACCCCCGGCCGGAGCGGTAAACCTAACCCGCGCGTTTACGGGGGTCGGCACATAATATTCTAATCGTACCTATATACACATCATGTATATAATACATCGCCTCGTCGCGAAGAGCGCGATTGCTAGCCCATAACGTTATCGGGCCGTACGCGATAGACGGCAAAAACTATTGCCCATATTATTATACTATATATACCATTAAGACTACACGGCCGCTATGTCCTGGCCGGCGCTGATGCAACGCGCCAACGCGTACGTACTATTGTTTGTATTGAAAAAAATCGCATCGAAGATTTATACGGTACGATTTTCACACCAACTGGCCATAGTACATAATATTATAGTGTGAGATTAGGTACTAATTATATTTGTGTTCACATCCGTTATGAACGTTAATGGACCGTCGCGTGATCTCTCGATTTTCTGTGTTGATTGTTTATAATTTTATTATAATAATATCAATATAATATGTACAAAACACGATAGCGCTCCGTTGGATATCTGTATTACGACCGATTTGATTTGACATGAAAAAAAACGATAGTAGTCTTTATTGATCTCACGTATAAGCACATTTTGAGGCGTGTTTAAAGTTTTGAATATTTCACTTGCCTACGTCCAACTGCAGATAATTTGTAGGTACTTAACGAGTATTCATTTTTGTGTTAGCTTTTATGTTTTTATAAGTTCAGCGAGGAGAAATAAGTAATAACGGTACATGTTTACTAAAGTACTTGTCTAAATTAAATGAACTGTTGAACTGAAAACGTATTTGAAGGACTAATTCACATATTATGGTGAGGGAAGGAGAAAATCATTCCCTAAGGTGAACTCAAGGTGCTTGGTATTTTGGCAAAAGAGGTATAGGTCCTATATCCAGATGATTACTTATCTAAGTGAAGTGTTTCAGATAATCATGGTAATCACGAATATTAAGTATAATTTATTGGTTTATACAAACGAGCAAAGTTGACAAAAATAATACTTTCCGGTTACAGTGATATAACTATTATTATTATACAGGGTATTAGTAAGCCGTATGTGTATCAGAAATTCAGAAATGTGTATGTATCATATAATATAATGTGGTGTTATTATTGTCTACATGCATACGTATTTGTGATAATAATATTCGAAAAATAAACGTATGCATAGTGCAATAAAATGCAATTTAAGTAGTTTTTTTGTCTAGATATAATAATATTCTGTCTGATTCCCCGTGCCTATTATTGCGTATCATACGTAACATACTTAATATGTAGGTACATACGCCTTTATAGCTTTTAATATATTATAAAGGGGTATTTGTACCAGGTTTTTCGAGATTTTACTATTTTAGAAAGTATTTAATAGATTAAATATATATATACAATACATACGTTTTAGAGATTTATCGATAACCAAAAACATAATAATATTATCACTTAGATAATATCCTATTGTTATATTTGTATACTGGTACGTACACTATAGTAACTATATATTGCAATAGTTGTTACATATTTATTTCGTAACCATCTTTATTCCTTAAGTGGAAAATGGAAAAGAAGATAATATGGAGATGACATTTTAGATTGCGACTTATATATTTAGAATATACATAGTTTTTCACACAAGTCGTTTGTGTAAGAATATTGAAAAGAAATAATTGTTGTCTACAATGTGTTTGAATTATTTTATACTGTCGTCATTAAAAATTATGTGAATAAAAAGTTATCTACACAACGTTTGATACGTATTTTGTCTTCAAATACTATTAATTAATATGAATATAATTACGGTAAAATTAGTTATTTGTAAATAATTTCAAAGTAAATATTATGTTTATGTTTTTGACTAATTATAATATATTATGCAATAGAAAGTTTGGAGTGTTTATTATATTCATTTTTAAATTAAATAATCAATGAAAATTAAATATTCTGTAAATTTATTATATCCAAAACATTAAACATACTATGGTAATTAATGACAATGGATATGAAAAAAAAAAAATAAAATATAAAAAATAGTTATAATATTAGTATATTAACGAATAACCAATTTGGCTTCTTATTTTTTTTATCTTTAAAACTAGTTTTTATTACAAATTCTTGACATTCACATTAGTTATTAATATAAATTCTATGTGTTTTTTAAAAGTATACAAAACTAATTGGACATGGAATCCCTAAGACTTAAATGGTTCTTTTATTATCATAGATGAAGTTATTATTTTAGTTGATTAGTGTAAAATGTTTTTTTTATTATTACACTATTTTAGCTTCTGAAACACGCATATATTATCATATTAATATTGATTAAATGTTATTTATTTTACAATGGTAGTTCTCGTATATCTATACTAATCGTATATAATAGATTTGAATAGTGTGTAGAAAGTTTTTGATCATAAAATTATAAGTAGGTTTATTAATAATTATTATAGAATAATGATTATTTTAAATTAAACAAAACAATTAAAATATTTGAAATTTGAAATACCGGCTATTACCTAATCATTTTATATTATTATTTTTTTACAAAATTGTTGCGATTAAAAATATTTACTGTAGAAATTTAATATATAATAATATTAATTATAGTTTCATACTATTTCATGAATTTATTCTTACTTTACTCATATTGGTTATCTTTTATCAGTTTTGTTCACTAATATTTATTTTATTCAGTTATAATATATTTAATTTGTAACCTTCATAATTGTTTATCAATTAAAAATAACTTAACCGTAAAAAGTAATTATGACTAAAATTATTTATTATATATTTATATACTATGACTATTTGTAATTTTTATATTTGTAACAAAACTAACAAAATTGTTTAAAACGTTTCGCAATTGTTATAAATAAACTTATCTAGCTACATAAGGTTAGTTAAATTAAACATATTGGATGATATTCTACACGAAAACAAATTTAATCGTCTTCGTAATTCGTAGTTTTAATTACAAATAAATTTTATTATCTTAACCAAATTTATAAGTTATTAATTAAAATTAAAAATTATCTACTCATCTTTAAAATTTGTAGTTTTTTTTATAACAGAGTATAAAAAAATGTAATAGTACCATATTATTTTCAAACAAATATATTTAGATATTAAAATTATTTAATATTGCTTTATTTTGCATGTTAAAAAAAATAACATATGTGTATAATTGAATTGCGAATGGTTCATTTCATATATTGTATATTATTTTATATAGACATAAAGTAGGTAGCAGCAAAACGATGAAGATTTCGACGTACAGCCAATCAATTTTTATTTATTTACTTTTTAAAACGCCCACGTAATGATGACCATGATTTATACTCGCCAAGAAGAAATCCCTCTCGAAACTCGGCAGCGCGTCTAAAAATAAATCGTTGAAATTAAGGAGATTGTGTACGCAGGGTTAAAATAATAATAAAAAAATATCGTTTATTCATCTGTCTCACCTACCCGGCAACAACGTTCCCCGCTGACGCCTCTGCACTGCACAGGGTCCATTACGGGGACCGCGCGCGCGTACTTACAACTAGTGAAAACCTATAATATAATAAAAATATTAATGGAGGTCATTTTTCCCGGGCGCTAAGTGCCGGGCGCACCGTGAAAAACATCGACAGGCACTCGGCCTCTGTCCGCGGGTGGGCTTTTCCCTAAAGAGAGAGAAAAAAGTAGAAAGAGAAGTTTACCACCACGACCGCCTCCGCCACACGTCGTATCGCCACGATCTACGACTGATGCAACGACGAATACAGGTCGAGAACCTTCATTCGCCATTTTTTCGTTCATTTATCGTCCGTAAAAATAATGATTTTTTTTCCCCATTCCACCTGAAATCATTTTTCTGAAGAAAAGTGATGGAAATAACACGTTGTTGATAAATCTCTCACCGTAATCAATTCGCATGACCTGTTGCGATAAATTTTCCGCACTAACGAAGACAGTAAATTAACGCTACTTCGGAGGGGGTGTTTGCTCTGAACATCAGCACATCATTTATTTTTTACCTATACACATATTATAAGAGTTTATTATTATTATCATTATTATTATATATTTATCTTATATCATCTGATACGACAAGTATATGAACGAAACTCATATTTTGAAAAATGAACAATTATTATTGATACTCGGGAATTTATTGGTTTCTAAATTTTCTTATAATCAAATTTATCGCTTATAGAGATGATTCCAGCATATTCTACAAAATAAATAACTTGATTTGAAACTCTCACGAGTAGTATGAACGTTTCTTTATATTAACTATTATATTATTTTTTTTTATACTTTTCACAGTTAAAAATGTATTATTATTATTTATAATAATATTATGTAAATAATAAATTATTTAATGACATTCATAAGTAATGTTTTAATTACTCAATATCAATATAATTGTATACTTGCATTAATCGTTGATGAACGATAGTATCTGCGTTTTTATTGTGTTACTAATAAATTATGAAATAATAATTGCGAAGGTTTCTTTATTTTCTGATTATATTTTCCTGATTAAATTTGTTTATTTATTCCTATCAAGGCGTCGTGCCATTGTACAATACTCTAAAATGCTCTGAAATGCTGATGTTTTTGTAAGGCACGAATATAAAAAATGTAATGCATCGATAAACCTTAATAGTTATTCTAATCTAGGGTGGCCGCATTTAAATATACAATAAATTACAAACAATTTTGGCTGAATTCTGAACAAACCTTTAAAAATCGTAGTGAATTTTTATATTTTTATTGATATTTTTGTGATAATGTTCATTTGTTATTTTAGCTAAATATCATTCTCATGGTTGGTTTCATAATACGCATGGAATACGAAATTGAAAGACATGTTTCATATCTCTGGCTTATTGCTTACAACTCTTTGTCGTCAATTTTAAGTTTGAACTATAACACTTAATAGAATACGTCATACATTATTTTCTTTTATGCATTTATCTACAATATGGAAATAACAGGATTATTACTGGACTATTTATAGAAAGAGAAACAAAAAGCGTACCGATCAAATATTGTCAAAACAAGGAGACACGATGTTCAAAAAGGACAATCTCGTTTTAAGTATGATGCATATGGTTATCATATTTTATAGTAATATACCTATTAATTATACTATATACCAGATTCAATATCGATATTATATAATATATACCAGACTAGTCATATTAAATATGCGTATGTTTTACACATTAAATCGAAAACTTGGAAGTACATATTTTATTAAGACTTAATTTTTTTTAGTCCATGTTAATAATATGTTATATTGTTTTGAAGCAGACTATCAATATAAATATACCCTTGTTAATGAGATATAAAGTAACTTTTATTTTTTAAGAAAATTCGTGCAACATATATCTTTAAAACGTTGATGCAATTTAAACTTTTTTAGATCTATACTATATATTATCCATGATGTGTTTCTTGTACGGCTGCAGTACTGCACAATATAAAGTATGATATACAAACTCGACAGTCGACGCCAACCGTGTAGTTCACACCACTATACAATACCTGCATAGTGTATATTCAAAGTAATATATTATTAATATTATAACAGTACTCTGTATCTAGATTAAAAAAGGGCTCTATTCCATCGTTATTTTTCTCTGTTAAATCAAACTTGCAATATAGCTATAAGTACTGCACCGAGGGCGTGGTCGCGTGCAATCAACCCTGTGCGACAATAATACGACATCCGTCAAAAAGGAACAAAAAACGGTTAAAACAATTTTGAAATGGAAATTATATAGTATAATAATACTAATAGGTGTTGCAGAGTCCAGTCATTTCGTCACGATTGACGTTCCCACGAGTCATTTGGCGGAAGAAATCTGTAAGGCAAGACCGATGGCAGTGAAACTTAGCACGTTCCCACGAGTGGTTGTATTGTGTGTTTAAATAAATGTTCAGAATTGCACGGTGCACTATGCGTATTTACCAGCTATTACACGACAACACAAGAATCCGATGAAGTCGAAAAACGCCTTCTTCCGGTAGACTTCCGCGGATTCCAGCAGTGACCTGCACCGGAAGGCCTTTGTACATCCTGTTAGCGTAGCTGTGGCAATTTCTAAGTGGGGGACATAATAATCGTAATAATAATAATAGAAGTAGTAATAATAGTAATGAATAGGATAAAAAAATTTGTATTCATTGTATTCTATAGGGTGCATTTGTTTCGTACTTTTTTCTCATGACTAAGCGCCGTTTATATTTATTAATAATAGCATGTACAAAAGATTTGATTTTTAGATTCAACATAACGTACTGGATGACGGACCTACAACAGCATTGTAGGTAATGGGTTCAAAATATAAAAATGAAAATAAAACAACATCAAAATGATAAGGAATGTAGTTAAAATTGTCCGTTTGTGTATTTATACAATTTGAGCTCGGTCAGACGTTATCACATATAATATTATGATATCTGACATGATTGCGTTGGAAAACCAATCTGTATTCGAGTACTTGTGTGATAAAAATGCATAAAAAAAACGTGTGACGGACGATAATTTAAGAAATAATAGCCCATGGCTACGTCGAGCAATACGTATAATATACCTAATATAATAACACACGTTTTATTACTGTCACTGTCCCACGTTCCTTAATTGAATATTGTAATGTACCACATCAAAATAATAATAATAATAATAATAATAATAAAATAAGAAGTCTAGTAGTACACAAAAGGGGAGAATCGTATTGTCGATGAAATACTTATACCTTAAACCTTATTATACAATTTATATTGTATATGGTCGCATATGTACCTATATATTATTATATACTTTTTCTTGTTTTGCCGCATCATTACGGGTGTTACGGTAAAAATCATTACGGAACTGAATAATTTACTGTTATAAATATACGTGTAACCTAATTATAATATTACACTATGAACGATACGCATTAGACAGACTTCGACGTTGTAATAACGATGACGGTCGACAGGACGCGCGCAGCGAATAATGATTTGCTAAAAAAAGTCAACGTAGTACATAATATTATTATTACATACACATATAATATGCCCCGACTACGATATAACATAAGATTAGTACGATATATATAATATATAGTTAATACGGTTACAATAAATGGATTTTATTCAGTCGTATACGATATTATTTTTTTGCTTTGTATTTATTTAAGAAACTATAATAATATTATATAGTGTTGCAATGTATAACAGATGTATGTTTCATATTAGTTTAGTAATTAACATACCATTTAGATCACAGGTATAATATAAGAAAAATTAACAAAATATTAAAATATAAGTATATTATGCAACTGAATTGTTGGCGTAATAACCTTAATGTTATAAAAAGAAATATCATTATAATTTAACTGCATTAAAAGTGTTCATTACATTTCTAATTTTACAAATTTGCAGTGCCATTAATGTATTTATAGGGGAAGAAAAATAATAGTTAGTACAAACTATAGTACATATGTTTTTTTAAAGTAAATAAACCATGATTTCTTGTTAAGTTAGATTTTATTTTAAAATTAAGTTTTTCTAGTGTTTCTTATCATTAAATTTTATTATCTAATAATTTAAAGAAAAAAAGAAAATATAGATATTTTCTACGATTCGTTAAGGTAGGAATATTAAAAACCGGGATACTCTTTCATAGCCAGAATGCACAAGTTCCATTTGAAGGATAAAAATCATAAAAAAAGAGTTTTAAATCGAATCAAGACCTTTATTTAAAATTGTTATTATTACGTTTACTAAGACAACGCGTGTTTAGAAATTTAAAGCTCGTATAAAATTGGAAGTCCGTGTCCAAATGTACGATATAATAAACATGAACGGTATCGTAGAGTTTCAATAAAATCAGGTAAAAAAACGTTTGTGTTAATGGAAAAGCAAAACATGATCGAGATTGTAGGTATCTATATGACATATATATTTTATCGTATTATTTGTATACTGATCAAATTTTAACAAAAAACTGTTTTCTCAGAACCGATTATAAATTATACCTGAGTGTATTATACAAATTACTTATATATATGCATTAAACAGATACACGATAACATTATTATAACATTGTTTTTAAGTAGCATCAGTGTTTAACATAATAGTTAATAACTACATAGATTAAAACATGACATAAAGACATAATATACACATATATGTTTATGTACATATTATATACGTGTAGTATTATGTATAGGTACAGGGTGTTTTTTCAGTAAATGTCAATTTTAGGATCTAAATACATACTTGATAAAATAACTGAAATACGAAATTTTATACTAAATTAAATTAATATTCCTCTGCGATATTTACACCAAATGATACGATACAATATATAATGGTCTTAGTAATATTTTAATACAAAATAGGTGTCTATATAGAAATAAATATGTGATCAATCGTTACGTGTCGTTCAGTAAATAGTTGATAGTACGGGTTGATATAACTATAGATTATCGTTAGTTATAGATGCATATGTATCACGGCAAAGCATACTTTGCTCATTTGCCCGTTCTGGACGGATGCTAGGCGGGAGATGGAGCAAGCCATCGGTCGACAGTTACGGGTTGAGGATGTTGCGGATATCATTCTAGGGCCGGAGTGAGAGTTCCTCCCGGACGATATGACAAGTCGGCGACGGATCGAGGCGTCGGCGGAACGATTGAGGCTGGTGTTTGGCAGGATGGTGGAGACGATACTCGGGCAGAAGGAGGTTGCAGAGCATGCCGGGCAAACAAGAGGAAGACGGGTAGATTGATTATGGTTTATTCTGTGGGCCGAAGCCCAGCTTTCCAGGCTGGTAAGAGGCCCCCATCTATGTATATATTTATTAATTGTTGGTGAATAAACAATACGGGACCGGGTGGTTGCAGTATTCTGGTAAACAGTTCCCACCCGTTCCTAAAGATGCATATGTATCAGAACATATTATAAGTTGTAACTATATATAACAACATATACTTTTGAAAATTTCATTTTTTGACCACTTAAAGGTGTACCGCCTATAATATACCTATTGTCATACCTACTTATATTTATTCTATTTTAATGACGAATTTCCTTACTGAAACACCCTATATATCTAATACAGACGATGATTGAAATTTAAACAACTTTATCTAAGACGAAAAATAAACACTATCATAAGTTATTGGAATCTTGGATTACGAGACCTCTTTCAGACATAACCGAAGCTACTAAAATGTCAAAAACAATCGTTTGTAAATAATAACGGTAAAAAAAAAAAAAAAATAACAAAACAGATAATCACATTAACTATTATTCGTACACGAATGTGAAGTAGAAAACTATTTAAATAGAGATAAAAAATTGCTTGTTGTACATTATCTTCCCATTCTACTTGTTTAAACATTATGCAACAACAATCAGTAACACTGTTTTTTTGTTTTTAATTTAGTGTAAAAAGATTTAAAACATTATGTATTATAGATTTACCTGTAATATTGTGTTTTCCGGATTACGATTGATATTTTATTTTATATGATTATATAATATAGAATTATAAAAGTAATAAACCGGATATGATATACCTGATATTAGGTTTTAAGAACTCGTCTCGCTCTGCTCGCCTAGTCACAGGATAGTGGTGTGCTGTGATATCAAACTTTTAAAAAAAATAATAAATTATTACATTCAAATAGTAGATTCTTGTTGCAGTTCAATTATAACTCTTAACCATGCTTAAACTATTAAATTCTGTTCAACGCAGTTTTTCGGTTATACATCATTTTTTATAGAAACTAATGAGGTACTATAATATTGACAATGATCTATTCAAAGCACAATTTTTACTTGATTTATGACATATATATATAAAAATATTTTGTTTTTATTGTAATAGTCTGTAAAAATATTGAACGTCTTATCAACATTAAAAAATTAATTTCAAGTACTTATACGTAGTTGTGTAAAACTCAAACGTTTCGACTATATTTTTTAGACTTTTTATTTTTAGTTTACATAATACACACGTTAGTAGTGTTTCTGTTATTACTTAACAGTTAACACTGATAACAAGTATGACAGCAAATCTAGTGTTTTTGAGTAACCTAATTAATGGTTATATTGATGCTCCCTCCTTACTCTTCCGAGTTAACTTAAGAGTTCCCCCTCGTTTTTCTAGGTCATGTTTTCCTCTTGTAATTCCTTTCCATCATACTAACTATGGTAAGAACAACCTAATTGATCAAATGATGCGTTTGGCCAATGAGCGCCCTACCTTATTTAGTCTATATTACTGATTTATTATGTGTCTTGTTAATTATTAATTACTTTATGTCGTCAAAATGTTGTATTATTTAAGTTATATTAACCGATATTTTTAATTACTTTCTGTTGCTATATATTAGATTATTTAAATGTATATAAAATGTAGTTTTTGGGCCTTGTGCTCGTTATATAATAATAAATAAATAAATAAATAATTAACTTCAGGGGTACGATAAACTGGAGTTTTATTGAATTTTTACTTGACGGACTCTTCGTATATAAAATAATAAGTTTATGTTCAACTCTAACCCTCACTTAATGTCACGGTATATGTTATAACATATGTCCAAACTCCAAAATTAATAAATTCTGACAGTCACCTGGTAAATTTTGACATGAGCCACATGGTATTGGTTAATGTTAACATATATTATAGTATATTATAAACTGTAAATCACGCATAAAATACAACATATTCTCGTATTATTTAATTTTATCGATATATTTTTATTATTAGATAATATTTTACAAATTATTCATTTAAATTATATTTATTTTATTTTCAAAAGGTTTAGATTTCTACATCTGCAGTGATTGGTATTAATTTTTTTTTTTCACCTAACACTGATTTCTATTGTATAAAAAATATTTTGTTGCTGTGCAAATCAATTGATTTTAATAAATACGTCAACATTTACCAATGATTTGACAGTAGTTACCAGTGACTATCAGTATTCACTGATTTCGAATATTCACACTAACATTTATATTATACTCACGAAACTGAACACATAATATGAAAATATTCTTGTCATGAACGTAACATATTATATTAAATCCAATATCCATACAATATTATGAATTAATACTATAAAAATTATGTAGAAAAATGTCTTGCAAATTATAATCTATAGACATACATTGAAATGTTAATGATATTGTAATTTACGTACTACTAACATTACAACTAAATGTAAGCACTTACATACATCGCATATAAAGTATTTTTTAATTAGGTATCTCATAATTTATACTATCGCTATAACTTTATAAGTTGAAAATCTTCTTCTCTCTACAAGTTCCCTAGTTAGCTAAAATGGATAGATAGTTACTATATATAATATAGACAATGTTATTTTATCAATTATTTGGTTCACTTAAAATTATTGTATGGCTTTTTGTAGATACTAATATGATTAAATAAATACAACTAAATACATATTAGTTATAGATATTTAATAATAATTATGTGATAGTACTTCATATTGGTTATTGATTTTAGGTATTATATTTTTAAATTTCATACTTATCATTGTTTAATTATTACTTTCATTTTCATATAAATAATGAATATTTGAAATATGAGTGTTATTTTTCATTTTAATTTGTTGAACATATTAATGTATTATGCTATGTTATTTTATTAACTTACTATATGGTCTTTAACAGAAATTAAAATTATTACTAACTATCATATTTTGATTATTTTTGGGACATATTATATACTTTGTAAGTACTTTAAATAATATAAACTTCCAATTTTATTTCATTTACATCGCTTACATTTGATAATTTTAAACAAATATATACTTGCTTTAATAATATATAGTAATAACTAATATTACAACAACAAAAAAGGATGCAAAGATAAAGTAATACTTTTTTTTTTAAATAATCGTCAAGTAACTAGTAAGCCATGAGTAGGTAAATAATTAATGATCATAAATATGTTTTTAAGTTCTATGTCTATTCACTATTGTTGATGTTTTCCATTTCAGTACCTGAAACAAGAATTTATTGTGGTAGTTATGGAATCTAATTTATGAACTACACAATATATCTTGTCAAAATTGATTTATGTAGTTCCATTGAACTTTTATAAGAAAAAATAAAATGTAAAAATTAAAGAAGTGTACATATACTTTTAGTTATTTCCTTATAATTTATTTAACAATATGATGAGTAATGCTCAATAATTTTCATTTGTTTATCTGTTATATTAATCATTAACTAAAAATAATATGTAAGATGACTATATGTCAGTTTTAAATATAAGAACCAATGAATAATTAAATTTATAAAACATGAACCATTGTAGGAGTATATTAATTCTGTATACCAGTTCTAGTTAAATAATTTATGATCACAAAAACTTGAAACTTTTTAAGAAAATATAATCTAATATTTTATAATTGTGTTTCTTTATAAATGATAAATTGTAAAATTTAATTTAAAATTTTTAAATGTTAATAGATTATTATCCAAGTTTTCTTTTAATTTAATTATTTAAGCTGTTATAACAAGGAATATACAATAATTTATAATATTTTATTTCGATTAGTAATTAGACAATATACATTTTTATTTGTTAAAAAAAATAATTACGATGTATGTATATAAAAATAATATTTTTTTATTTTAATATAGTAACAAGTCATGATATATTATTGAATGAGTTAACCATTTAAATAATACTTGCTTATATTAATTATTAATCCAAAGGGAATTGTAGAAATAAATAAAATTGTTTTCTGATCCCAAACAACTCTTTAACAAACATTTTAAGAACAATTTCCAACAACTATAATATTCTAATATACTATAAATATTATATATATATCATTTAAAGGCATTTGTGTGGACTATAAAGCTTAAAAATTTTTTAATATCGTAGTCATTATTGTTTTAGATTAATGTTACACAAAATGACTAAATTAAATTCTTATTGGCTAATTTTTGTCTTTGTGTCATTAACGTCTGTCTCGCACGGAGAAGAAGAAATAATATTTCCAGTAACAAAGTCAAAAGACGATTGGTGGTCAAATACAATAATATATCAAGTATATCCAAGATCGTTCAAAGACAGTGACAACGATGGAATTGGTGATTTAAAAGGTATACACATCTTGTTAATCAGATACTATTAAACATTCTAAAATATAACAATTATTGAATATTATCATATTAAATGTTATTAAGGAATTACTGAAGAACTAGATCACTTTGTTGATCTTGGTATAGAAATTGTATGGATAAATCCAATATTTAAATCACCCATGTATGATATGGGATATGATGTAGAAAACTATACGACGATTGATCCTATATTTGGAAGTATGGAAGATTTTGAAGAACTAATATCAGAAATGAATAAGCGAAGTATTAAATATAAAAATACAAATGAAAAATTAAATACAGCAATAAAAATATCTATTTTTATTTTCTAGATTTAAAACTCATAATAGATTTTGTACCAAATCATTCGAGTGATCAATGTGAATGGTTTTTAAAATCGATAAAAAAAGAAGGCAAGTACGATGAATATTATGTATGGCGTAATGCCTCAAATCAAGACCAACTCAACGATACATCAATCACACCAACACCTCCGAATAATTGGGTAAATACAAATTAATTTTTTATGAATTAATGTTTATTATTGTATTGGCCATCCAGTTAGCTACAATGGTGAATCGTTCAAAATTGAGTAATCAATATTTATTATTTTATTAATTAATTTATTTATAATTTATATATACTTCATAAGCGGAATATAATGAACAGTAAATTTCGTGGGACACTCATCCTATCTTAACTATAAATATTTCCAAATAAAAACAATATTCAATTTGCCTAATATGTACTTCATAGATTAGGTAGGTTAAGATTTTAGATTCATTTTACAATAAAAGTATGATAGGTAATTGTATTTGTATTTTAATAAAAATATTGGCAATATAAAATATGAGAACTATGGCACGTGTGTTAAATTAAAAAAATGTTAATACTTATTTGCTATTAAAATAATTTATATTTTATAATTTCGAAAAAAGTTTTATAGTTTTGTATACAATTATTTATTCGGAAATACTTATATATTATGCTATAATACTTTGATGAAACAATTAAGCCTATTATTTGATTTTGATAATAGTTAAGCAAATTCGGAGGCTCTGCGTGGTCATGGAATACTGAACGAAAACAATTCTATTTACATCAATTTAGTGACAAACAGCCGGATTTAAACTTTAGGAACTCTGAAGTGCATAAAGAAATATTGGTAAGTATTTAATTTAATTATTTTAATCTATACAAATTATCTTATTTAAATTTAAATTTAAAGAATATTTTGGAATTTTGGATGGATAAAGGCGTAGCCGGTTTTCGATTTAATGCTGTCGGTAAATTATACGAAGACAAAGATTTTCGAAATGAACCAAATTCGGTTGGCCGAGAAAATTGGCCAATTTATTATTCTTTGGATCACATATACACACATGATCAACCAGAAGTTATCGATACAGTTATTGAATGGAGAAAATTCATGGACGATTATTCGAATAGGAAGAATACATTTCCTAGGTAAATTATTAACATGAATTATAAATTATATTAAATTTAATGCTAAATGTATAAATATACAAACAGATAATATAAATAATAAAACAAAGTTATATACAGTGTAGCTATATATTATAAGATGGTTTTAATTTTAGACGTATAAAAATAATCTAATAGGTTAATATTTTTCTTTGTTGTTATAATATTCTTTATACAGGCTTTTAGCTGCAGAAGCACATTACCATGTCTGTGTATTTTCACTGAGAGATTATTATGGAAATAAAAATAATCTTGGTGCTCAAATCCCATTTAATTTTCATTTACTGATTCAAGTACGCAAAAACGATTTAGTATATTCAGTGGACAGAGCAATTAAATTCTGGTTTGAAGTGATACCGGCAAATAACACACCAAACTGGGTGGTAAGCATTTTCTTAGATTTATTGGTTAAAAAAAAAATACAAATAAGTCACTAAAATATTTATGATTTAAGTGTTTTATTTAGAATAAATGTGAATATATATTCTATACATTTATTTATCATTAGTAAAAATATATTTTTTTTTTTAACATTATTTTAGATAGAAACCCATGACACCGATAGGATATCATCGAAATACGGATCAGAAATGGTTCAAGTATTTACCGCTCTAAAGTTGTCACTTCCTGGTATTGATGTGACATATTATGGGAGTGAAATAGGCATGGAGAACGTTTATGTAAGACCTGATCAAATTCAAGATTCATATGATTCAAGTGGTCAGAGAAATATAGAAAGCAGAGATTTTGCAAGGAGTCCTATGCAATGGAATGGTAAATCCAATGCAGGTGCGTAAACAATTTAAAGTGGCCATAATATATGTTTTATTGTGTGATGTTTTTTCATAATTTAGATCATATAAAAATAATCATACACGAGAAACCTCTTATTATTATTCCTATATGTATATAGTAGGTATGTATTTACACATATGTGAAACAATGATAGATGCACGGATTACATTCATATAAATTTATTACCTGTCCCGACACGGCGTTACCCGCGTATTAATCGAGATAACAACTATCTTATCTTTTAAGTTGGACCAAAATACACACATTCGGAGTTCATCCCGGACAAACACTGTGACAAGAGATTTTTATATATATAAGAAATTACGTTATATCTAAAACATTTGATTAAACACTTGTCAATAATTATGATTGAAACCAATTTTACATTAATCAGCAAAAAAAAAATTTAAAAACTATCAACAGTTATACAAAATTAGGTATTGATAATTAACAATAATTAAAACAGTATATTTTACAAAATTACTATATCAAAAATGTATAAAAAAAATTATATATAAGCATTTTAAGCTATTATACTAATATATTATTATTCTACTATGGTTCATTGATTTTTCGTAAAAGTTATATAATTATATAATGGTTTGTTCGTATTTAATTAAAGTACCTAAATATAATAAATTTAAAATTCCGATCAAAATGCAATAATAAATAAACTTTATTCTAAAACTACATTCAAATTATTAAAAAAATTAAGTATCTTAGTGCTTAACGTGTTTTATTTTAGTTTATAAGACTAATTGAGGTAAATTGAAAATATTACTAAATATCTTCAAGGATTTACTGAAGCAAAAAAGCCGTGGTTACCTATAAATCCAAATTATTACAAAATAAACGTCGAAGAACAGAAAACAATATCAACCAGTAATTACAATTTTTACAAAAAAATGTCTCAACTACGAAAAACTGATACTTTGAAATATGGTGATCTTAAATTGTACAATATAACTGATTCGATATACATAGTAAAAAGGTGATTCATGTCAATTACAATAATCTCACCGAAGTTATATAAACTGTTATCAGACTGTCATACTTTATCGGTTATTTAGATCGTTGTCTGGACGAGAAACATACCTGACTGTAATGAACTTTGGAAGTGAAACCGAGACAGTCATTCTCTCTGAGGTTATAAGCAACCTAAAAAAAAAAACTGTACGTCTATCTGGGCAGCGAAAATTCAGCACACAGCCGAAGGTAGGTATCTGTATTAATGTATTAATACAATATTTATCAATAAAGTCCATTAAAAATAATATTGTTTATTATATATAAACGGTAAACACATTCCATAATGATTATTTGTTGTTGAATTATAATTTAATTTTTTTTAGTGATATCGTATCCACGATTTCCATAGTTGACAATCCATTGCACCTTCGACCACAATCGGTAGTCGTGTTGACTGATAATTTAGTCAACGTCGATACGTTCAGGAATAATGCGATTAGTTACAGGAAATATAACACTTCATATATTAGTATCTTATGTGCATTATTACTGATTGTTTATCATGTTGGAATACGTAATTAATCGTACTCGTCAAATAACTTAAACAATAAATCTTTTTTTTTTTAAAGAATTTAATATATTATATTTTATTTGTAAAAATGAATGCTTCTGATTAACCATTTACACAAAGTTTTTATTTGTGATTATATTTTTAAAAACACTAGTGTTCTGGTAATCGTCGAGTTACATAATGTAACTATTTGTTATATTATATAATACGTTATATACATTATATTACAATAAGTACCAACACAAAATCAATACCTTGAATTTATTGAAATAATAGGTATTAAGTCAATTTATTTTATTGTTATCACTATATATAATTGTTAAAAATTTATTTTAAATATTTTTGTATAATAATTATACTCAAATATTTAATTCTATATGTAATTTACCAATAATAAGTAAAATATACTTTATGTCTTTTAATTCAAGAATGTATCATATAAAACATTGTAAATTGTAATTATAGTTTTAAATTTGATTATATTTTTATATCATTATTATTTATTACAAATTATTATAAAGAAGTATATTGTTTAGAATGTATCTATAGAATAACACAATATATATTACGTATAACTGTATAAGTAACAAACAAATTGAATATATATTATAGTTTAAAACTTTAAAATCTTATTGGCCTAAAAAGAGTGGTAATACAAAAATAAATAAAAATAACAATAACGTTAACAGCTATTACTATAAAACTAATAATAAATTTATTCTTTAAAACGTGATCAGAACGTTATTATTAGTGCATAATATTAATACTAAGTTAACGATTAAGTATATTTATGTGGAGTCTAATATAATATTACAAGTTCTATAAAAAGGTCAATATTGATTAATATTTTTAATTATAACGTAAGTAAGGTCGCAGTACCCGTTTATATACTTAATACATAATATATAAAATACTTTTAACATAAAAACGAATTTAAAAAAAACAATTCAGTAGATACCAAATTTAGGTACCAAGTATTTGGGTTTTTATATATTTAAAAAATGTTTTAAAAAATACAAGCATCTTATTTTAATATTAGACAATGTTTGGGATTAATAAACCTACATATAATATATAAATATAAATATAATATACCATTAATTGTATTAATTTTTTATAATGATAATAGGTACACACTTTTTGTTCATTGATATTTAGTTCAATTTTCAATTGTTTCAATATATCATAACATACTTTACATAGGTATGTATAGTTTTAATCATTTGTAATACATGATATTATAATTATGTTTTCTAAGAGATGAATTTCATTCCTAAAGACTGGGTTTGAAACGAAGTAAATCTTACGGTACAGAATCGTGATTTGTCGAATTGTTTTGGTACCAGTACTATGAAATTAGTTAAATTTATGATTTATTTAATTTATAATTTGTACGATTGGTATGGATTCTCAATATTTAGTATTTACACGTTAGATACACTGTCAAGTTAGACTATTCAGCATTCAGTATTTAAATGTAATATAATGTACTTATTGAAAATCAGTGTTCAGCATATTTTTCTTTCATAATCCGTTAAGTAGTTTGATTTATTTATTTAATATCAAACGCTTGTAGAACAATTCATACTACTATTATATCTTTACCAATTCGATGTGCAGATCTCAAGGACGTGGCAAATAATCAGTTTGCTTAATACATATGTATGTGTGCCTATAATACACATGTTGTTTTCACAGTCTCTAAATTTTACCTTTATAATTAATTCAAAAACATAATTGAGTTGTCCAAATGTTGTTTTTTTTAATTTTAATTTTTACACCATTTCAAATGTTCAAAGTCTTAAACTGTTTAATGTAGGCATATAACTTATACAAAGACGAAACCTCTAATTGAGGAAGATGATGGACATATTAAATAACACCTGACTCTTCGGTCGAGTGGTTCGCGAATGTTCTTCGAAACTAAACCGTAGGTTGATAATAATGGATTTTATTTCGATCTGAAGAATAGTAACATAATAATAATTACAACAATTTGATTATAGCGGACGAAAGAACTTTTTTTTTTATAACGAATTTTAATTTCAAATGAAGAGAATTGCTCAATAAAACGACATATTGAGTGTGCGTGTGCGTATATGTGCAATAAACAGATGTGAGTGAACTGTGACGATATTAAATTAAATTTTTAACACCCATCGTAGTGTTTTTAATGAAAGGTAAAGATGTAATGTAATAGCATTATAAATATAAAATCGTTTTGGATACTCCATTGTTGTTTTATTCTATAGGTTAATTTAACTGCACAGTATTGAGTTTTTTTTCAAATGGGTCACGGACAAAAATTTAGAGATGCGATAGGGGCGATAACAAGTTTCCATTTGACACATGTCTAGTCGGTATAATATACTATATTACATTATAATGTATACGAAAAACTATTATTTTCAATATACAAGCATATACAACGATTGTTTAGTTTTAATATTTTTTTCATTAAATAATAATTGTATTCGATTAAGAGACAATATTTTATATTGTGTAGGATGGTCTATTTTTTAACCACTTTAAAATATATCAATATACCAGGATACATTAATAATATGTTTGTGTTATATTATTGGTGTTCGTAGTTTTGAAAATTAAAATCGATTTGTATTATGAATAATTTTTGGTAGTATGAAAAGATATAATTCACATTACTGTCGATACGTCTATAATATGACAAAATATTAATTAATATTTCATAATATTATCTCACATTGATCTCTTATTCAAAGTTTGAAATGAAGTCTGTGCATCAGTTGCGTATCCAGAATTTTTTGTGAGGGGTGGAGGGAGAGTTAAAAAATAAATGTAACAAAGTAAATTGTTTTAAATTTTGTGTGTGATTTTAATATGATTATATATTTTATTACTTTTGTACAATTTTTTTACAAATATAGTAGTAATTTAAGCTTAAGTATGTAAATATTAATTTTTTTTTAAGCAAAAAATGTTCATAAATTTTTCCTTTGATGTTTACTGAAGGTATTAAAATAAAATAATAAAACACTAATAAAAATCACAACACTAAAACAATTGTTCCACGATTGGTGTTATCGCTACAGACGACAGATTGATTGCATTAACATAATATGTTTTTATGAAAAACGTTATTGAAATTCGAAAAAGCACTAGTGAGTCTAAAATTGGGTATTGTAATATACCGATAGTTATCGATGTTATTATTATATATAATCTGTAACATACAGTACGAGTTGGTGACGACAGTGTGTTGCTAGTTAGGTAGTTACTATAGTACCTATACTAATACCATACGATATCTTACAAGAATCTAATAGTTATATTTTTGACGTGTAGTGGAAACCACTGAGCATTTAATATGAATGGACTACGGATAACAAATTGTATCTGAAAATTAATTTATTCGTTACATTATTATAGTCAACGTACACATTAGTACAGTTATTATTTGTAATATTTTAAATTATTGTGTTTTATTTGTATATATTTGCTATAAATGATAGTATTTGAAGATTTAGAAATTATTTTATTATTTAATAATTTTTTTTATTTTTTTTTTTTAATTTCGGATGTTGATATTTTACTATAGTGCACTATCGTTATCGAGAATAGATCATAAAGGCGAGTTCTTTGTATTTTTTTGGCAAAGTTTGTTGATGATTCATTCAGCAAGTTTATTCCATTTTTTTTTATAGGTCATTAATTTATTCAAATTAAATTTTTTGAAAATTTTAAGTATACTTAATTGTAGACCATATTATCTTATACTTAGATTTTTTACTATTCAAGGAGTGTTCCGTGGTAGTAAAAACTTATTTTTTAAATAAATGAGAACCATATTTTTCTACTATAAATGGTTGAACATGGTATTTAAATGGAAATTCGAAAGAGTAGGATAACAAATTATTTTTAAATACAATAATGGTTTTCTATCAAATATCAAATCGATGTAATATTTAACCTGTAAAATGTATTATACTTTGAAAATATTTATAAAATTATTTTATATTAATATGTTTTTTTATTACATATAAATTTGGATTTGTATTTTTTATATTATATAGGTATCTTGTTAAAATTTTTGATCATATATATAAATTACAAAAAAGAAATAAATGTATTAATTACTATAAGACCTAGTCAAATAATCATAGCCCTCCATATAATTTAATCCTATTATTATGGTCTATTATTCTTATCACTACATAAAGTTTAATAACTAGGAAACTACTCGTTTTAATTTCAATATATATATAAAATATACATCAATATTAAAAATAAGTCATTTTTTTAACAATTAACAGTAAAGAAAGTTGGTTTTCACTTTAAAAAAAAGAAATTTGTAGCGCCACATGACTTACCTACACTAAAATATGATGTTAAAATAAGAAGATTATTAAAAAAAAAACAGAATTTGAATACATTTATCAGGTATTAATGGAAAAAAATGCAGATGAGCATGCAATAAGAACCATGCTGTATATGATCACTGTAGCTTAACCAGACTACTCGTCGATCGAGATTCTCAAATCAAAAACCCCAAATCTGCAAGGAGATAATAATATAATGAAATACTATTATGATAGTTTTATAATTTTTTTACATAATAATAAATACATGTCGTCATAATCACATGCACCGCGGTCTGCGCACAGCACAATGCGTAATACACACTAATACATCATCGGTTTTTATTAATTCGACGACCGAAAAAATGTCACTACATAATGCGGTAACCGTGTGACTACGAGTTATTCAAAATCCAACCGGGAAGTCCTCGATAATCGTAATCATAATATCCGTACAACGTGTTACGATAATATAATATTATTGTTATTATGCTGTATTCCGTACACTTAAATCGCGCTTCATCTCCCGACGAGGAACATGCAATATTTCTGTGTACGTGCGTTCGTTGTGTCAAGCTCAGCGGCGGCGCGGCATACGCCGATTTAGGAGTGTCCGAAGGTATTTTCACATCTAAGAGTAACAATAGAGGTTATGTTATTATGATATTATTGTTGTTTAATAATTATCGCGGAACACAAATTGTTTGACCCCGTTTCTATGTCTTTATTTTTATTTTTATTTTATCTTTTGTTGCATTGTGCGGCGGCGCGCGCTCAAGACGAGCATTGTTTATCGGAATAAGAGACGATGATGGTTCGAGAAGAGTCAGCGGCGGCGGCGGCGTATACCGCGGCAAAAGAAGTGGTGGGGACGATGTGAAGAAAAAAAATTGTAATTAACTCGTGTATCATTCGGCCTTTTGTTTTATCGCGTTTAATTACTTCTCATTGTTGTAACTATATATACATATCTTTATATTGTTGACGCGTAGTTGTTGCTATCGTCGTCGTCGTCTTCTGCTGTTACCAAAGTCATCTTGACTCTACATACCACTGTGTGATGTGCATAGTTGGTACATACCAATATACCTGCAGAATGTACACGAACGTGTGATCAAGGATTCGCTCAAATATGCACATAACATATAACATCATAACTCGTCGCATTCGGCGATGGTTTATTCAATAATATTACGAATGGTTTGAAGAAGTTTAAACTGCAGTACGTTGAGCTCTATATAGTGTACATACATATCCCGCGATATCCGTTGTACCGCTGTGGGTACCTAAATATTGTGCCCAAAATACATTTACGCGTTTTCTACTGTCCTGACCTAAATATTAGACTTATATACATTTAATAATATACAATACAATAATACAAAAAAAAAAATTGAAACCTTGTTCAGTGCATTGTATTGATCTGTATAATATGATATATACATACATTGTATATATATAACATTAATACTCACTTCACTAGAGCTGCGTTTATTATTTTTAATATTATTATTTTGAGGAATATGAGTGAATTTATAATTATATTGTTTATCAAATGATGTGATTTTATTTTAATGGAATTTTTTTCAATGAACTTTTCAAATTAAACATTTTAGAAATATCCATTTATTGTACCTCGCTAGATTTTTATATATTTTTATAACTTAAAATTAAATACTTCGTAGTTATATGTACTGTATTTAATATAATAAAAACCTTAATTTTACGTTACAGAAATCCACAAACAAGCGTTTTCTAGAAAAAAAAATGTTAAAACATTTTTCTAAACAAATAAATATATTATATTATAACTCTATATTGTAAGATGAAAAATATAAAACTTATTGTTGAAGAGGAATATCATCGCATCGCTTTCATCCATTCTGAGGGCCGAGGCGCTATAATTATAATACCGACAAAACGATAATACCATATAAATAACGTCTTTAGAGCACCTATACATCTTATAGGTGCACACTGCGCTGGCTCTTGTATTGTTCAGTGCCTTAACGTTTCTACTAAGACCCTTTTGTGGGCGCATGTCGAGTTTACTTTGCAAGACTCGAAACTCGAAAAAGAAATACATATTATACATATATCCAGAACTGTTTTTCTTCTCTCGATTCTCACACAATAAATAACAACAATATATTACGCTTGTATCATTGTTATTGTAATCAAGTATTATGTTTTGTGATAAAAAAAAAAAAACATAAATAGTGTATATATACGCGTACCGTACGGTGGGGTGGCTATGTGAGGCCCGCGATCATATAATGAACACTTGCTTTGGCGTGCGGCGCATCATCAATTTATCGTCCTGTCGTCTCCTTATAATCCAATGTTATAATAACGTATTAATACTATGTACATTTTTTTTTATTCTCTACGGTTTTCCAATACTTATTGTCTGAGTTCATTGTTGTACGATAATAAAAATAATAATAATAATCATACCGCGATCGAAACGCCGTTATTATTAATGTTAATCTCTATCCATCTTCGTGTATAATAATATATTATAATATAATATAGTCCTATACGTATATTATTATTATTATTATTATACTGCTGTTGTAGCGGCGTGCGCGGTTTATGATTGAGTCTGTGCTGAAGTAAAAATCAAAACTCGTAGAAAAAAATCATGCACACACACTGACACCGATATCATAACGTTACTCGATTCTGTATAATTTAACTATTTGTATACAATATTACGAGTACAGGGTGGATCACTAAATATGTTATTTCATTTTTCAACATTTGAAACTGACATAAGGTACCTATATAACTATGTTATTATGTAAAAAGAAATCATAAACATCTGAACTAATAATATTATGTGACCTTTCCATTTCCCTAAATCAAATAAAAAAATATTATATTATTTTATCGGGACTCTTCCTTTAATAAATAATTATAAAAACACACCGAATCGTATTCATTTTGATTTTCACATTATTTGTAACTTATAAGCACGCATACACTATTATATAAATACGAGAACACAGATTATATTTTATTTATGATAATATTATTTTGTGTTTTATTCCTTCGAAGCGCTCAGTTTCTTGAATAGAATGTAACGATTTATGCACGCGCTGCTGTACCTATATATTACGCTTCATATAGCATTAGTATATTTTTAAATTATAGCAGACGATTTTTTGAACAATAACCGTGTTAGTGATCCATCTCCGAAATTTAAAATAAGAACAGAACGATATATATATTATTGTATATTATTATTTTATCACGAATAGTGCTAACAAAATAATATAACTAATTTTTACGGTTTACAAACACCAAAAGGTCCTAACAGGAGAACGGTGGTAAAATTGCGCATAAAATTAACTTCTCGAATCGTCGCCGCGTGGTAGCGCGTAATCATCCGGAAAAACGACGGACGTGATGATGTTGTTAAGAGTGGCGAGAGAGAGAGAGGGACAATTTTAAATAGTATTTAAAAAAAATAATAACCGTCCCACTCGTCGCCACGCCGAGGACGAGTGCAGAGTGTATTATATTGTATATTATACATACATTACATATTATTATTATTATTATTATTATTATATACGTCTTGTACACGAAAGACGGCGGGTGGTGCTGCAATGTAGACTCGTGCGCCGCGCGTATAATCGATGAAATAAAAGGAAAAAAATGAGTGAGAGAGCAGTAGAGGAGAGAAAAAACCGACACCTGGCCCACACGCACTCGGCGGATCATCGTTCGGTCTGGTGGACGTTCGATTTTTCGGAATTTTTCGACATTGTTTTTGCTCAACGTGAAAAACCACCAGTGCCCGCGGGACATCGGACTGCCCACCGAGTGTGTGCACGCGTGCGTATACTACTACTATGATTATGATTATTATTATTACTACGAGCACGCGTTTAGGATTGCCGGGCTTCCGTGAGCGTTATTATTATTGTAGTGTAAGTTGTTGATGGCTTTTAAACGATTTTCGATTGTTTTTTTTTTCCCGCTTTTCGTGCGATTTCAGTGCGCGCGTTATATATTATATAGAAGAAATTTTTTTCAAGCATTAAATCACCGCTAAAACCACAATGACATTACACATAGATGGCTGAACTTTAGCCACCTCATCGTTGGCGTCTGATCGGGTGGGAGGTTTCGATTAAAACCGTTGTCGCCGTAGTCGAATATATGCTATAGGTAGGCACGCACTATATAGAGCGGCGCGCGTACTGGTTAATACCAACAAAAAAAAAATATATATATAATATGTACATAATGTTATGTGCACGATACACGAGCATAACTGACGTTATCATTTCATAATAATCATGTGTATCGTCAAAAAATAATATCAATGAACTTTTTTCAATTATTAAGGACATTTTGTATTTTTTTAATTTTTTTTTTATATACACATTATTTACTTAAAATGTATAACTATAGTACTATAATTACTATAATAGTTATAATATACATTTTACCAATGCGTTATTAGCGACAGTAATAATAATTAAAGCTAGGATTTATATGCATTTGCATATTTTCACTGGTTCATGAAGGTGTGATGATAAAATATAAATTAATTTAGGTCATAAATGTTACATTTATTTTAACATTTTAAAACTTTAAGATTATATTACTCATATTTTTAATATTTGGTCTTTTTACATCATATTTATTTTGCAACTTAAGTAATAGTTTAATGTAGTAAATATTTTAGGCACTATTTCAAGAAAATAAAAATCAGGATTTTAAATTTTATTAAATAATGTCAATTCTTGTAAAATAAAGAAATGTAAGGAAGTTATCTATTTAATATTATAAATTATTTATCATATTATTATTTATTTATTGTATTTTTAGTTTACCTACTTTTTGAAAAATATAATAACTAATAAATAGTATTGTTATTATTTTATTTGTATACCACATACTTGTTAATCTCCGAAACTATTTATCCTTTGGCCATTAAATTTTTTAGATATATTTCTTGAGACTTGAAAAGTGTTTATAGCTTCATTTTTAAACTTATATAGGTTAAGGTTAATGGATTATGGATACAGTAAATATAAGGTGGCTATTGGTTTTAAAATTTAAAGATACTTTTGTATAATATTTATGACTTTATTTATTTATATCTATACTATATATTATTTTTAGTAAAAATTACTCCATTGTCTCCACTGTTTCTAACGAAAATTTTAGTAATTATTCTTAGAAATATTAGAAAAGTTTAAACTAATTTGAACCACGTTCAAAAATATAAAAAGTGTATTTACCTATCTTGGTCGAATTAGTCCATAAAGCAAGGTACACTTTTATCGATTTTCCAGTGAACTAAGATGTCTCCATTAAAATCCTATGTAACACACCTTTATAGCAATATATTTTGTATTAATTCATTTTTTCTTGGTGAATTCGAGTTATACGGCAATGCAATAGTAAATTAATAAATAATTGTCGCTGTTACTTATTATGTATCAATTTTAAAAAACCAAATTCATTATTTTCTTTAAATATAGTATTTACTATATTTTTACCACATATTGGTCATTTTTGGAACATATATATATTTAAGCTCTAGTATAGTTATTTAATCTATGTAAGCTTATTGCGATAAAACTCAGAACAAGGAAATGTAGTATTACAGATATTACTTTCATATTTTATTATATTATGTTATCAGCTGACAGCTGTTGCAGACGAGTGGAAATCTGTTGTGCCCGAATTGGATTATAACAAATCATTGTTTAATGAACTAAATAATACTTAAAAAAAACTATATTGATTTTTAACCTATACCAACTTTGAATCAACAACGTTTAATTCACCATGCGTTGTACGGCTGTAGATGTCACGTAACAATAATGCGGTATTGATATAATATCATGCTATATCAGAGATTTCTTGTGATGTACGTGCATTTCAACGAACGGACACCGCCCCGACTGAGTCGAGTAATTCTGAATTTTCGTCGAGCATAATGCTATGCTATATACGCACATTACATATTATAGTATGACGATAAGAGTCGATGCGAGTATCCATACGTATAATACTATAATACTAATATACAGCATACGAGTTTGTGCGGTGTAAATCGATAATTATTTTATTGTTATATACTCGTACATAATATGTATCATATATATATTAGATTTCATTCCGAAAAGCCAGACCGTAATCCGTGTATTTTGTGTGCTCTACACAGTATAATATAATTATAGGTCATATATATATATATACACGCATATACGCTATACCGGAAATAATTATATTGGACGCGTTATTAGGTTAAGTCGCGGTCGTAATAAGTGGTTCGCGTATGTACTCGTATTATACATGTATACGCGTTTATCAAACGGATAATGCGGTTTCATGACCACCGAAAGTGTTGGGCGTTTCACTTTATATTCGTCCTAAGTACCTTTATACAGACACGATATAAAGATAGCTCCATGCCGCGCTGAAGGGCGACACATCAGACTATATCTGTATATGTAATAATGTCGGTGGTCGATGACGTACATACTATAGGTAATTAAATGAACACGTCCGATACGTGTGTTGTGTATATACAAGCACGCGCCCGTACACACACGCAGTTACGTTACACGTGTATACTATTATACCTAATAGATTGCATATGGAGGGTTCGTCATCCCTCGTATGTACGATGGCCTGTCCGTTTCATTAGCGGTCCATTGAAATCGAGACCTATATAATTATACTCGAATCTCCCCCGCGGGACTAGTTTCCCAATATTGTTTTTCTTCTTTTCGTTCGTCCGATAACCCGGCTTACCTATAATATTACTGACTAAACTATATAAATGACAGGGGTAGTCGACATGGATATCAGCCATACAGATCAATACAACGATACCAAGAAGAGCTATAATGTCTATAAATACATATTATATAATTTGATACTTTTTTTGTGTTTATTTTTACTAAAGAAGTCTACATTCGTAATAATAATATTAATAAGTAAATTTTGATTTTTATAAATAAGACGCGAGCAGCAGCATCTGACTATGGCAAGAACTGTATGCGGCTCGCAAGTTGGCCACCACCGGTGTAAAATATGATATGTAGTGTCGTCATGTACGATATACACTTGTATTATTATTATTGTTATTAGTATAGTTGTAGTATTGTGGCTGTATAGACGTCGAGAACAATTACCCCTAATAATTTTAAACACCATATCGATGATAGATCTATACCTGTAATCGTCAAAGGGTGTTCTCCGCTTCGTAATAGTCTGATACATTTAAACATATAATAATATACCTATATATTGTGATAGACGATAGTGTATTGCATTGTGTAGAATAATATAATTTATATGTATAACATCGAATAATATAGTTACCGATATCAGAAAATGATTTACATGATTTACACTCCTAGCCCCTAGGGAACTTGTTGTGGCTCCTATATTTTTGAATATTTCATTATATGTTTTTTGATACTGCTATCACTCAATCACCGGGGTCAGTAATTTAATTTACTTTTAGCGATACAGTAGGTTGATTTAGTTTTTGCCAAAAACATAGTATTTATTTTTTTTATAAATATTTTATTATTATAGCAGTATATATTATTATAGTATTATTGTTATTGACTTTTATGTCGATACCGATGAGATACCGTAAAACGGTATGAGTTGGTCTATGGTATAAATAGTTTAAAATTAATCTAAATGTTTTAAAATTGCATAGGGTATATTAAACATAATGATATAAACCTAGGTAGGTAAAAGTTTTATGTTCTTATAAACAATGTTTTTATATTTTAACAGAATAATCAACATCGTTATTCATCGTGTAAATATGTAATTTTGTTAAAATATTTTGAATCTAAAATACATAACAAATAACAAATATAATATAACATATATAATTTATGTATGCTATAAAAATATGTATTATCTATGATCATATTATATTATGAGAGTGTTTATTTATAATGTTCAATTTTAGTCGTCCTACTATTTCAATAAATACCATATATGTTTCTCCTTGATTATTCGAACGGCGATTTCATGGTTCAATTTTCTTGTTCTTTAACCTTATTCATTTCGCTAATCGTTATTTAATATTATTTACTAATTTCTATCTTACTTTTTACTATTTTCACACGTAAGTCTACATCGGAGGATTATTTTATATGATGGTTCTAAATGTGTGGAAACAAAATATAAATAGAAACCAGCTGCTGTGTTATAGCACTTATTGTGCAGGTTAATACTTTATAATAATTGCAATGCACACAACCGCAACTACGCCTACACTATAACTCACACTACATTTTGTTATAATACGCATGGTACGATGATCAATGACATAATATGTGTGTATAATATTATAATAATATATGCGTAATAGCTTCGTGAATCGTAATTGTAGTGTAGGTACATATTGTTATAGCGCGTGCACGCTAAAATGTCCGGATGTGAACGAGGAGAAAAAAATGAAAAAAATTGCGGCAAACGGTCGGTGGTCCAGTATAATGCATGCCGTGTATATGCCTACCTCTAATCGTAATGATGACGATTGTACAATATATATAGCTATATTATATAAATATGAATAACAATAATTGACAGAAAATCGGGTCTATTCACTTGTGAATGGAAATGATTTCTCTTTTTGTTGTTTTTTTTTTTTTTTTGTTTATCCGACAAAAAGTCAGTTAGACCCACTGGGATACTCGATGGGAGGTTTGTTTTGTGAACGGAGACCACACTGGGTGCAACGGGAACGCTAGTTCAAAGGCAAAACGAATAAAAAAATAATAATAATACATATAAACTCGTATATTATATTATATTATATATATATATACTATCTATAACAGTTGGCAATATTTATTTTTACATATTACGGGGAATGGTTAATAAGGTAATATATCTTATATTTAAAAGTGAAATATTATATTTACGTATTAATACGCACTTATTATCGCCAATACGTCATTGCGACCGATTAGAGCTGGCTTACTATTATTTAGAAATATTATGAGTGCATTATAGGTACTCCATGTAGAATTAATACTTGAAAAAACAAATTTATCTCATCACCGTTTAAATTATTTTTTGGCAAGTATTTTATAGCTATGTACAGTATACACTATATAGACTTTAAAATATTTTTTTTAACATAATAAATTGAAATGCTGGTAGCATAGGATAAACAAAAAAAAAATATCGAAAATATTGATGAGTAATTTTTAATACATTTGCATGTGTTTACACACATTATTATTCGATAAAACTTTTTCAATAATACCCATACATAATTTATAAGTTATTTATAAGTTACAAGTTATAACCTGAAAATAATGGTCATTCATAATGTTTAAATTTCAATCATTTTTAAACATTTTCTTAAAATTTAAATGAGAAATTCAAAAAGTATAAACAATTATTTTATTGTTTGATTGTTTATGGTATATTAACATATATATAGTAAATAAAATAAACATGTCAAGATTATTTATTTTACAAGAAAATTTTAGTAACGAGAATATGTAAGATAGAATATTGAAGATAAAATTCATTAATTTATATTAAAACTTGATTATTATAGAATGTGGATATTCTAGAATATCATATCATCGCTAATATTATAGTATGAAAAATACAAATATAAAATGTGATACACTTAGAATGCTCACACACATTTTTTCTTTAATAATGAATTTATTTAAGTTCTGATTTTTGAAACTTTTAAATAAACTTAAAGATCATATTTTTAAATTCTTGGACTTTTTAAAGAGTGTTTTGTGGCAATACAAAGTTTTATTTTTCAAATAAGAATCCCCTTTTTGTTTTTTTTTAATTATTTTGTTGACATTTTTTTTTTTGAATATTTTGAAGTTTTTAATTAAAAATTCGTACGATTAGTTTTTAGATTATTGAAACGATTATAATAAGTATAACCACAGTCTTTAAAAAGAATTTTAAAAATATATAAATTTTAATATGTGATATTTAAACTAGTATTATTTAACTATTTTTATAAATTATAAATCATGATAGTTATAATATTAATTTCCACATATCTTCTAAACCTGTCCTTTATCGTAGATCTATTATTATTAGTACACAATGTTAAATAATCCAAAAATTACTTGTTGAATTTTTATTTTTATATATATCAATATTTTCAGAAAAGGATTTTTAAATAACCCAAAATTCAAAATTTGACTCAATCAATTATTATATGTCAAAATGGAAGTGAACAGTCTTTATGAATCATCCTGTATAATACAAACAAATTATTGACAATAGTACATTTATGTTATAATATAGTATTATGTATTTTGTAAAAATTGAATTATATTTATAACTTCATCGATAATTTTAATCAACTATTTGTTATTAAGAAAATGTCGGTTATTATGTTTAAAATATAAATTATATTACCTTGTATTTTAAGTTTAGTAATTTATCAAAAAAACTAATAAAAAAGTTATAAAAATTTCGATAATACCGAAATTATTTAAAAACATTGTATATCAAGGAACACCTAGTATTTATTTTACTTTTATATATCACATATAAGTTAAACTAATATTGACATTTGGTAATACAGTGCTATATACCTGTCATAAAACAGGGTAATATATATTGGAGTGGTATCTAACAGGTATAATATAATATAATGTTATATAGACCAATAATAAAGATTAATCCGGTTTGGATATAAAATATGTAATCATTTATACTAATAATTTTAAGCCTAAAACTTAAAGTAACTTTTCATATATATATATACACGTCTATTATTTGGATTAGTTAATGCATTGACGGCTAACTGCTCGTCATCGTCACACCATTTTCAACTATTACAAATTTAACATCAAAATGTTGAAAATTATTATTTTTGTTTCGTTATTTGTCGCCAATACATTAGTGTCCTCTGAGTACATATTCAAAGGATTCGATGATAAATTCAAACCAGATTGGTGGCAATCAAATATCATCTACCAGATTTACGTTCGTTCTTTTAAAGACAGTAATGGTGATGGAATTGGAGATTTCAATGGTATGTACGATGTATTATATTTTTATTGATTGATGATTATATATAATATACATTATATACATAATGGTTTTTAAATACTTAAAAAGTAAAATATAATAAATGAAACATATTATTTTCATCAATCATCTTATCATATATATTACATTTTCATGAGTTATACTCATATTTTATTTTATTTTATTTGTTTTCTAAATAAATAGTGTATACAATTTGAACAGAAAAAGTTTATTTGTTGCAATATCTAAGTAAACTTAATTTTAAATATTTAAACAAATTACATTTTTATATTTATATGAATATTTTAGTATTTTATACATTCAGATGTTTCTATATTTCACCTAAAATAATATTAAAATATTATTTTATCTATTTTCTATTAATAATTACTTATTTCAAATTGTTCGTACTTAGAACCTGAAAACTAAATCATTTATTATATTATTTTAAAAGCAAATCTGTAGAAGGAAAAGTAAAAAGCCTTTGTAACTTTTCTGTAGTTTAGAATTTAATCTAAAATATTATTTTATGAGAAAAAAATGTGCTTGTATTATCAATTATTTAGAACTGATTATCACTTCATCATTCTTGTTTTTTAATTCAATCTATTTAAAAATAACTTCATAAAATAATGAAACTCTTCTTTCTTGTAGGGTAGATAATACTTGTGCTATTATATAGTATTAGGATCTACTTATTTAGTTGTATTACTGAATTAATTTTAAATAAAGTTTTCATAATTAATATTGTTATTATTTATAAATAATATATATATTTATAAAATAATATAAAATTTAAAAAACTTTTCAAAAATATCTTAAAAATGTATAAATTATGAAAACGTTTCGTTTTGTTTAAATATAATTATCAAGTACTGCTATAGTACTATAACTATTAATTTACGTATAAAATACAAAATAGTATACGTTTGAATATATTTTATGATAAGAAAAAACACAGATTATTTCTTAATTTAAAATTTGCATTGTGATATATTTTTTTTAAAGGTATCACGGAAAAAGTGGATTATTTTAAAAGTATAAATGTTGGAGCAGTTTGGTTATCTCCAATATTTCAATCTCCTCAAGACGATTTTGGGTATGACGTCTCGAACTTTAAGATGGTTGACTCATTATTCGGTACTATGGCGGACTTTGACCGTATGAGAGATGCATTCCACGAACGTGGTACGTATGATTAGTACAAATACTAGCAATTATTGATTTTTGTACATGACGTAAGTATTAATTTTATTTATTTAAAGATATAAAAGTAATATTGGACTTTGTGCCGAACCACACGAGTGACGAACATCCGTGGTTCGTAAAATCTGTACAGCGAAAAGAACCTTATACAAATTACTACGTGTGGAAAGACCCAATTATCAGTGAAAATGGTACCCGATCACCTCCGAATAACTGGGTAAGTAATGAAAATCCATGACAAATCAACTATACAGCTGGTATATAATTATTGACTATTAACAAAATACCAACATTTTGCAAAATCATTTATCGTATCATTTGTACTGAACATATAATAATTGTTCTTTCGTAACTATTGCAGTTGGGCGTTTTCAATACCGGATCTGCGTGGGAGTGGAACGAAGTACGTCAACAATACTATTTTCATGCATTCCAAGTAAAACAACCAGATTTGAACTATAGATGTCCAATGGTCGTAGAAGAAATCAAGGTATTTATTCTCAATTCCGTCAATATTATAATATGGTATTGTATACATCATAAATAGCGTTGATTGTTTATAATATGCATGATTAATGCTAATTGTAGAAATCATCGCATAAAGTATTATTAATTATGAACAGAATAATGCAACGTAAACCCGTTTTCAGAACATCATATTATTTTGGCTGGGACGTGGTGTAGATGGATTCAGATTCGACGCTGTCAATTATCTATACGAAAGGGAAGATTTAGCCGATGAAGGAAAATCGTATAAAATTGGCATATTAGACACCGATTACGACGCGCTGGTGCACAATCATACACTAGATCAACCAGAAACTTATGAAATGGTACGCGTTTGGAGAGAATTGTTAGACGATTATTCAACATCCGAAAATAAAACCAAGTACGAAAATAATTATTAAAATCTGTTGAGATTCATACACGTTTCAAAAAATAACACCATTTGTACAAAAAATCTGTCAAATCTCGTCATATAATAATACTATGCATGTTCTTGACTGCCATAATATTAACATTAACTCATTTATAACAGCTTCTTTATGGTAGAATGTTACTCACCATTGAACAAAACTATGATGTATTACGGCAACGAAACATCTCCCGGAGCTCATTTCCCATTCAACTTTCTGTTCATCAATTCGTTTGATCAGCAATCCGATGCCTACGAAGTCAACAATATGATTAAATCCTGGATGCTGAATATGCCTAAAAATAAGTGGGCCAACTGGGTGGTAAGTATATGATACTGCATAGGCCGTTGCCATTGATGTGACATTATTGTACACAGGGTGACTTTTTTTTTATCATAAAATAGCAATTTTCTCAGTAAATTCATATGCCCAGCAGGGAAATATTGGTACTATCTAAATTCAAGTTCAGTTATATTTATTAATTATTACTTATTAAATAGGTACTAAACCTAGTTCGATAATATTGATTTTAATATATCCTCAGAAAAATATACTGTTTTTAAATATGAAATCAATAAGTTTTAATTAAATATAATATGTAATAACTAATAATAATATATAGTATGTATAAAATAATATTGATAAAATAGTAAAAACAAATAAAGTATGTTTTTCAAAAATGTTTTAATATATGTAGGTAATGACTTCAAATAAAGTAAAAAAAAAAAAAAAACAAAAACTGTTTTCTAAAACATATATATTTAATGAATAGATAAAACTCTTTCGTGACAAAAAAAAGTCATCTTGTATTATATATTTATATAATGTTGTGTCATGCCCATGCGTAAATGTAAAAAAAAAATTAACAAATATAAAAAACTGTGTTTTGTTCGTTAGATCGGCAATCACGACAATTCGCGGGTAGCGTCTAGGACCAACCCGTTGTTAGTAGACGGCCTCCACATGTTGCAAACCCTATTGCCTGGAACTCCAATCACGTACTACGCCGACGAGCTGGGTGTACAAGACACGTATGTTCGATGGAACCAGACCGTGGACCCGGCCGGACGTAACGTCGGTGTACTGCGGTACACGAAATTCAGTCGGGATCCCGCTAGAAGCCCGTTTCCCTGGGACAACTCTGAAAACGCAGGTATGTATAATTCGCCGCTATCACCAATGTGATAATTAATGAATTCGCCACGACGTTCGATGAAAATATACGAATTTTTCCGTCACAGGTTTCACCAACGGAACGAAAACGTGGCTTCCAGTCAACCCGGAATATTGGCACGAAAACTTGGTTCAGTTGTCCAAGTTTAAGAGTCATCTTAGGACGTACAGGCAGTTGTCGCGCTTGAGACAAATACCCACAATCCTCAAAGGAGACTTGCACGTATACGTACTGTCTCAATGGGTGTTCGGTTTTTCGAGGTAGGTTGAATGTGGATCTGATTGAAATACTTACCCACAATTCGATTAAAATCAATGAAAAATAAAGAAACAACTATAATTAGTTAGTCAACTGGTAACATAGTCGAGTAGCGATAACTCGAAGGTAAAGGGAGTTAAAAATTCGCTTCGAGGTGTCTATTATTCAAGATATCTAACTCAAATTTACATTATTTATACATTATAAATAATTTATATTTCTAGGGGAATAAATAAAAGATTCAAGTTGTCAAATTTTTCGAGTTATCACGGCTCGACTGATTTGAGTTAAATTTTTAAAGAAGAAAATAGGATTTTAAACCTAACCTAAAATCATCAATAAACGTAAATTTATCATCACTTACCGTTATCTTAAAATAGAAAACAAATTTTGAAATGAATTGAAATTATTATCGCCTATGTATAGTGGGGTTATACCTAATAGCTATTATTTATTTTCCTATATTCTATAATATTATACTAATCATATTATTGAAAATATTATCACGTTGGTATACGGTGAAGTAGATCTGCTGTATTGTAAAGAGTCGGGGAAAGGATACTGCTTTTATAGAATGTGAGTTGGACGTTTCATCTTCACACATCACTCAAAATCTCAAAATGTAAGATTTTATAAGAATTATTTAAAGACGAGAAATAACTGGGAGACTAACAATAATAGTTTAAACATTAGCTCTTCATGCCAGACTCGATAATTAAATGTTTTTCAGTTTATAAATTGTATTAATTTCATAGTTATATGTTGTATAAATACGTGTTATATATTCACAGTTTCGAGTGTTACGACTGTTTAACTAACGTAATACATAACATAACGTCAAGTCAATTTCAGTACCTAGAATATTCTAGAATAATAATATGAATTGTCGACACAAAAAATAATATTTACCATAAAATAGACCATTGAGTAGCCAATATAAAAATTAAAATTTCTAAAAAAAAAAAACTAAAATAAATTTTACTTAATTGACAGTTGATGAGTTGTATTTTTATTATATCATATATCAATATGCGGTCACATAATAATATATATTATATATAATCACATAATTTAAAATGTTAAAGCTAAATATTGGTAATTTATTCATTTTAGGAGTTTTTATGATCATCCAACTTTCTTCATCATCATTAACTTCGGTAGTGAAATTGAAAAAGTTAATATAAAAGCAGCTAGAGAAACTTTACCAGAAACATTAAAAGTCAAAATTTCCAGTATAAACTCAGGTTATGTAACTGGGTAAGTTTAAAAGTATTAATACGATCGTTTTTTTTAAATAATTAAAAATAACAATAGCCAAATTTTACCTAAAGCTATTGTTGTAATTTTGTAATTTTTATTTTGTTTTTAGCAATGTGGTAAGTTCGAGATACGTCATTTTGAGACCGAAAGCAGCCCTTGTTCTCTCAACAGCAAAACCAAATGAAGATGACATCGTTTCGTTTTCTGAAGACAATTAAAAATTACAGCTCATTAAATTATTGAAGCAAGTATTAAAGGTTTAAGTACAAATTAAAATAAAATTGGTTTTGAAACTTTAAGTATAGCTTTTTTATTATACTCCATAATCTATATCTGCGTACATGTTTTATTAATTTCATATCAAACGTATAGGTAACAATAATAGTTAATTCACATTAATTTATTGCTGAACAAAAATTCAAAAGTATTAAAGATTTTTACAAACACTTAATATTAAGCTTACATTGCAGTAAATAATGTCTCATAACAAAATTATGGACGATATATATTGTAGATTATTTATCGTTGTGTTATAGTTATTTGTAAAAATAAATTAAAGCATATTAGATATTTGTTTTATATATGTTTGTGTAATAGTATGTATCAATCATAATTATTTATTTTTCCTTTGAGAAATAGTATTACATATTCCTGTGTTTATGGTGCTAGATATGTTTGGATATTCAAATACTGGAACAAAAATGTTAAACAAATTGGGTGCTCATAACTGCATAAGTCTTAACTGTTATTACTCGTGTTGATATTTTAGGCCCGAATAATGACTGATGGTACTGATAGTGATTTCGTGCAGAGATTTTTTTCTCAGAAATATATCGGGATTAAATTTATGTGGTACATAATTATGTTTTGGGTTGTAATTTTTATTGGCAAAAATATCATTAATAATATGCATTTTTTCTATTTTATGTAAAATAAAAACAAACATATTTTGGTGTTTGCTACACTGTTGAGTGTACTTTAGTATTTTATATTCCACGGTATAAAAATCTAATATTTTATATCAGAACGTTGTATATCTGAAATAACTTCGGGTTTTGTAAGTATTTTTTTAGAATATAACCTTGAAAACTTTTCACTTATCATATATTACTGATAGATTATCGTATGATAATAATACAACGATAAATATGAACATTATTATAAAATATCAATTTAGATTATTATTGTTCAATACTACAAATCAGTAAGTACTTAAAAGAATATCTCGATTTCGCCAAAATAGATTGCGATAGTAGAACCTACCAACACCATATTATGTATAATAGTATAAAAAATAATATATTACTAATCTATATATAAAAAAAAAAAAAATGATGGGTACCGATAATTGATTTTTAAAATATGGAAATTAAAATGTAATAATCAATATAATATTATATGAAAGAACAATTTATAATTTTATGTCATGAAGTTATTTTTTCAAAATTTCCTGGTTTGATTAGCTGGTAACTTTTTCGATCTTAAAATCTATAGCTTAACTTGAGTTGCTTAAAATTTACGCAATCGCGCAATCAATAGGTTTTAATTAGTTTTTGAAGTGTTACTCTATGTTGAAGAATCGATGTACCTTCTACCAAATAAAAAAAGTTTAATGGAACCGATAAAATCATATTATAATCTTCCGTTGAATTTCCTTCACCAACACACGTGTCAGCAATAATTATCACTATTAAATATTATTGCCTATCTAGCTGTACTCAACCCACTATTAAGGCTACAACTATAATAGCTGCTCAACTGGACATCATCATTTTCAAATTTTTTTTAGTGTCTTAAGAGTTTTACGATTTTTGGTTGATTCAGATACAGGACATTGTAGGTATCTACGTTAAATAATTCTCTAGTGAAACAAAATATAAAAATATTTTATTTATTTTAAAAATTAAAAAAAATATAACACGCATTATATGAGAGTGAATAACAATAAATTTATTATACAAAATTTCATGTTTCATTCAATATTTCGAAAATCATAGTTATTACTTATAGTACAAAGTAAAAATACAATACAATTAAAAGTCATTCGTTATACAGTGTTGAGGGTGACAGTAAAATGACCGATTTCAAAAATAGGATGTTTTGATAATTGTACAACATAAGAATTAAAAATGTTCATTAAATATTATTAACTTAAAAATAATACACCTTTAGTAAATATTCGATGGTAAACAGTGTGCTTTTACGATAAAATATGACCTCATGACGATTAAGTGGCTGTTTAGCGTTCATAACTTGTCTTAATTTTAACCTTAAATGACATAATCCAATACGAGGATGATAGATAAGATGGCCGTCATCTTGAGGAAATATTTTTTTTATAAATAAATAGCATTTTATTTACTTCATTCTGGTATAAAATTACATAGTTATTAATTTCGACTAGCTTTTTATTGCATAATTTAATTATTTTGAAAATGTTCCATTATAATAGGCCCAACTATATAATTAATAATAGTTAAACCTATTATAAGTTATAACAAAAATACAAAATAAATTTATGTACAAATCATTAAATAATAATAATATGTTAACTGATAATTGTAATATGTTCATTCACAACTAAAAAATCTCATATTAACTTGTATATTTGTATACTCCTGTTCGAGTTCAACACAAACACATTACAGATACCTATGAAACTGTAATAAAACATTATACATTTATAACAATCATTTTTAATTACGTGCAAATAATATGGTACTACAATTTAAATTAATATCATACGTGTTATGTGTGTTTTAAAGTTAATCAGTATAATTATTTAGAATATTATCGAGAACAAATAATTTTATTTTGTTTGTAAGCTAGTTTAATTTTTAAAAGGTAGTATAATCTAACTTTAGGGATTTCGTTTAAAAAAACATTTAGACGAAAACAGATTTTTACTTAAGGTTGTCAAGTACGTTACGTTTGGTACATTTAACAATTAATAATAACGAATGAACAACAAAATAAATTATCTATACTCTGTCAGTAATAATAGATACTACGTATAATATCGAGAATAAAATAATTACTTCTAAATAAATCTGTTTCGATGTTTTTTTTTTTTTTTTTTTAAAAGTTCTAAATGTTTTTAATATTCAACTTAATATATTATGTTCAAATATACTTATTAACAAATTCAATATCCTTATTATTATATTATACAGATACAATATTATTCCTTATGAAACAAAATGTTTATAAGAAACTTGTATTTAAATACGCAATGAAAAATTAAAACTTTTATATTGCCCTATTATTTAATTAAATATTATACGTGATAATATTTTAAATAATTTACTATATTATTCTCTTATCCAATTTTTTTTATTAAACAATAAATTCGGAATTGTAAAATATATTCAATTTTGTAATAATTTAAAAAGAATTTTACCTAAACAATGATAAGAAAAAAATAATGGCATCATTGTAAATTATGCGGTTATTGTAGTAGTTATGTTTTCACTTTTATTTGGACACGTTTGTGTCATTGAACATTTTCAACAGGTATAATAGTATTATTCATAAAGAATTTAATATTTACACTTAAAGACAGTAGTTGATAAGGATGTTGTAATATAATATGAATTAAGTAGTACCTAATTTTGTTATAGTTTAAACTATAAAAAAATGTTTATTACTCAACACAAAACACATAGGTAACATATATAAATAATAATAATGTATTTTAAGAGTATAATATAAACACTAATTTTAATTCAATATAGGTTAGGTTTAGTATTCAATAATATGATAAAATTAGTTATTAATCAATATCACGTTTACTAATTATCCACTTACTTGAAAATAATATTTTGACATTGTTTTTTTTCGACACAAATATTCAAATTATAAAATTATAAAATAAATGAATTAAGTTACAGTCATACAGATGCTTGTCTTGACACTTATCTTTTTTCTTCACTCGCCTCAAATGCCAGTAAGTATTTTCTATTTTAATTTTGAATAAAAAAAATTAAAAAAAGATTATATTCCATCCTCAAAAATGATTTTAAACAGAACTGTTTAAATATTTCATTCATTACATGATGTTTTAAACATGTAAATAAAACACTCATAAAGCATTATTTAATTAATGATATACTAAATAAAAATATATCTTTTGCCGATAAATATCTACTTATTAATTATAAGTAAACAAAATTAAAACAATTACAATTTTTTTTACATAGATTGAAATTTAATTTAAATCTCTTGTATAATGAAAGCTTCACCATTTATATAAATTATATTTTTCCGCAATTTTTTTTTTAATTATTATTCATTTATAAAACAAAAAATAATTTTTTCACGTGGAAAATTAAAATTTAAAATTTACTAATTTTTCGTTTTCAAATATTTATAATTTTTTTATTTTTAAGGATAGATTTAAATTTTATTTTAATAGTATTAGTTGCTTATCAAACTGATAGCTGATTAGTATAAGATTTAAATATATCTGCAATAATTTATTGAGCAATGGGTTTATTAAGGGGTTTTAAATAGGCAATTTTAAGAGAATTTTAGCTATTAAATTACATTTAACTCGTTTACAAAATAGTTTAAAAGTTTTCTTATATCAGCGCAATATTGGGTATATACAATAATTGCTAAATTATTTATAAGATGCTATTTTGATCAATTGAAAATTATATTCTTTTATTTATAGATTTAGATATTTGAAAAACCATATTTTTATTATAACTACGGTTTAATCTTTTTATATTACCTATACCATGTGTGATTTACCAAAGCACTTGGTTATTAATTATTAAAAATCTATATTGTATAATATGGTGGTTCTTTATAAAATCTAAAAATATTTTATTAAAAATTTATAGTGTCTCAAAAAGAATGCTGGATTTAAAACTGCTATAAATCAAATTTATTTATGTAAAAATAACAAAAAAAACATATCATTCTTTTCAAAAGAGGTCGAGGTTTAAACATGAAAAATAATATCGGGCATATGCCCACCCCCCTAATAGCCCTACACGTGAACATTGTGTCCACGAAATTCTTCATCGCCCGATCACAAATTGATAATTCATATCTTTAAGATCCAATAAATTGCGTGGTTTGTTCTGGTAAATTCGTGATTTAGTGTATCCCCTTAAGAAAAAAAATTACACGGTGTAAAATCGTAAGATCGAGGTGGGTAGGTTTGGTGTTAGGACGTGTTCTTTACGAACTTGATGGGGAAAAGTGTTATGTTTTTTTGTTATTTTTACAAAAAAAAATTTTATCCAGAACAGTTTTAAATCAGGCGTTATTTTTAAGACACTCGATATATGATTTTCGTTAATGACATTAAAGCAATCTATACAAAGGAAATATATAGGAAACAACATTACTAAAACCCAATAGAAAAGAACCGTATTACTAGTGTATAATATATACATATATATTATATGTCATGCAGTTCGAAAATATGTGCAAGATAATACTATGACCACTAAGACGTATAGTGCCTCAATATTTGTTAAGTATAACAGTAAACTATTAATAATAATGATAATAATAACGCAGACATTACGTCTTTCTTGTTCACCTGTCTAAGGAAATCAAATCACTATTTTGTTTACTTTTTTAATACACGCGTTTAACGGATTGAACTACATAATGCGAGGAATTCTTGAGTGCACTGATTATGTTAACTAAAAGATAGGGAACTCAGCCACTTACAAAATGACGTCCAGATAATTTTATACAGATGTATCATATCAAAATGCATAAATAGTCCATAATTAATGACAAGTTCGACATTACGGGAGTTGTATACTTTGTATGTAACACAACCACTCAGTCAACATGTTTAAAGTAATCACGGTGTGTATGTGGCTATTCGCCTTCAACAATTTTGTGTCGTCTGAGTATATTTATGAAGGTTTGAGCAACACGTACGAACCAGATTGGTGGCAAACGGAAATTATCTATCAAATTTACGTGAGATCGTTCAGAGACAGCGATGGTGACGGGATTGGAGACCTAAACGGTGAGTAACTATACGTTTTAACAATCCAGTCACAATCGTTGGCCTGTGTAATATTTTATTATTTTTCTATACGCATAAAAATATATTAGCCAAATATTAAGTAAAACTAATAGGCCATTATAATAATATTACACTATTATATTGATTTAATTTACTTACAGAGACATTAATTTAATAATCATACTCATCAATAATAAAAAGTAAGCCTTTTAATAATTTACTTTTAAAGTGTATTAAAAAAAATGAAATAAGTTTAAAAATATCAAAGAATTGAATTCACATTAATGTCTATGTAAAATAATATTATTAATATACATAAACTATGCAATATATATATATATATATATATATATGTATGTATTGACTATTGAGTGCATTTTTTATTTATATTCTTATGTCTTTCATTATACCCATTTAAAATTTTGAAAATGTATTCATATTATATTCTACCTAAATTCTAAATTAAATTAAAAAAAATATTATGTAGGTAAGTAATGCATAATTGCATGAAACAATAATTAGTATTCAAATACTTTTTATTTACCTAAATACACATTTTAAATAATTATTATTTTAGTTTATTGATTTAATTGAGTAAAATAAAAATAAATGAGTAATGGATGTATGAATCTATGTCAGAAAGTAATATAATCCATACAAGAATATAAATATTGCAAATTTTAATGTATTTATAAATCCGTTTTTCAAATATTTATATTTGTACTCAAATATTTTTTTTTACTGAGTATTTAGATTCGTATTTTAAATATTTTTAAAAATAAGTATCTGTACTTTTAAGAATATACTGTTTGCATGCATCACATGATATTATATTATAATATTGTATACATATTGATGTAATAATCGTATTATATTATGTTTTTAAAAACATTTTTAAATAGGAATACGATATCACAGTTCGATTGATTAGAAAAATTAAACAACAAATGGTTCGGCAAGGTGATAGTAGAGTAGGCACTCACTTTCTCAAAATTCCCTTTTCCCTGGAATGGGACTATTTATAGGGACTCTCAAAAGGTCATAGAAATAGGATCGCTTCCGAGAATGAATTGAAATTTAAACATTTTATATTTATATATATATAATAATTAATAATTACTTTAAAATTATACGAACATGCCTTAGTATTGAATTTTAACCAACTGCATATTGTTTTTTAATATTAAATTTGTAATATTTTTTACATACATTTTTTATAATTTGAAAACTTTTAAAGAATTATTTATTTTTTAATAACACATAATATTATGAATGATTTTGGAAATAATTAAGAAAGTATTGTTAACCATCATACGCATTTGACATTCACATATCCTTATATTTTATATTTTATAGGTATAACAGAAAAAGTCTCATACTTCAAAAGTATAGATGTTGGCGCCGTTTGGTTATCGCCGATATTCCTTTCACCGCAAAATGATTTTGGTTACGATATTTCCGACTACAAGGAGATCGATCCTATTTATGGTACGATGGCAGACTTTGAACGAATGAGAGATGAATTTCACAAACATGGTATGCAATATTTCATTATAAATGATGTAATATGCTTTTTTTCAAAAACGATGTAATATATTTTTGGTACTTTTAAACAGGCATAAAACTCTTATTGGACTTTGTACCAAATCACACAAGTGACGAACATGAATGGTTCCAAAAATCAATCAAGAAAATAGAGCCTTTTACTGACTATTATGTATGGAAAGATCCAGTCGTTGATAAATATGGCAATAACACGCCTCCGAGTAATTGGGTTAGTAATAAAAATATTTTATTTTTTATCTAACATAAACTCACAAGATGCACAGATTTACTATCATAAATTATTTTTGAACAGTTTCCCTTTAAAATATTGTTTTCTTAATTCCAATACTATGTTTTGATGGTCCTTTCTTAAAATACCATCATATATTTCTTCTAAAATTTTAGTTTTAAGGGATTAAACTTTTCCACCACATCACGAATGGTTTAATTAACATTTACAATTTTCTAGCTTTCAAGAAAAGTATTTAATCTTAGATTCAAAGAAAAAATAATAAACACGGGAAAGTAAGATAAAATATTATAGGATTTTTTAAGATAAGTGTCAATAAAGTTAATTGTTTAGCTCCAAATACACACCAATTTGATCATCATTTTTTCCTACCATAAATTTGTGGACAATCTTTTTATACCCAATTTATTTGATAGTTAATCTAAGAAAGTTTCTAAATAATGTATTTCAAACTCTGAATTACTTCTAAATAATAATCGGCTAAAGTATCATCAGAATAATGCTTAAGGTATTGGAATTTACCAAAAACGTATTATTCATGGCCGATAGATGTCTGACATTCTTTAAAACATTTAGCCACTCAAGAGTTACACAATTGCATAACGATTAACGAGTTATCATTAAAAGATAAATTTATTAATTCTAAAGTCACTGTCATCTTTAATATTTTTACCAATTTTAAAACCGAATGTGTATTAAACACGAGCGTTATTTATAAAATCTTAATTTTGTACAACACGTTTTACTTTAAACACGCATTATAAATGTCTGGTTTGAGCTAATTGGAAATTATATCTAGTTTATATTTGTGTAATTGAATTATCGATAACTTTATAGATTTTTTTTAAACACATTTTAGGGTTGGTTAGTTCAAACTTAATATATATTATATTTTATTAGATTATAACGTTCAGACAACCCCTTCCTAAACTAATATTTATATGCAGTTGCAGTTCTAGTTCTGGTTACAAGTTTACACATAAATTTTTTTGAATTTAAAATGATCAGCCCTTCTGAATACAAACCTTAGTATTTAAGATTACATTCTTATTTGAAATAAAATATATTATGTTCGATTCATATATTTGAATAGATAACCAATAAATATATATATTTACCAAGCTGTCAACAAATAAATATTATATTTTTAAATCATCATATTTAATTTGTTTGGTTAAAAGTACCAATAATGAAATTAAAATTGAGTAAAATATATTGAATTTGAATTTGGCCATACACACTTCAAATGAAAGTTAATTTTATTATTTAAATTTTATACTTGATTTATCGCTTGAGTAAAAACTGAGATAAATATCATAGAGATAAATAGAAAAAACCAATTTTTACGTTTAATATTTATAATAGTCTCAACTTAAAAGTACATTTTATGATGTGCAAAGTTATTTAAAATTAAATAATTTCATAGTATTAATTGTATAAAATATCTTGACATATTAAAAATTATGTTGGTATTTTAAAATCGGATCAAACAGTGTTAACTATTATAGTAAACTAACTATAAAGTACTTACCAGAATGTAAGTATAATGTCAGTATGGAGTTCAATTAAAACTTAAAATTGATTTTATAACTGAAGTGTATGTCAAGAATAATGAAATTTAATCTTTAAATATAAGTAGACATTTAAAAGTGTATAATTTTTTATTTTTTTTTTTATTTTTGTATTTTAACACATTTTTATTATTAAAAATAATTTTTTATAATTGACTTTTTTAAAAATGTTTATATTCATATTATTATAAATATTAAATTACAGTGTACAAACAAAGTTAAAACAGACTCATAAAGTTTATATATAAGTACCCTCTACAGGCTTCAAGTAGTACGGAAGTAGACCTGGGACAGTTTAGGTACTACCGGAAAAGTTTACAATCGACCAGTCATATCATGCAATTAGTTTATAAATTTAAATAAAAATATAATAAACGATATTTTTACATATATAAAACTACTAGATGAACTATTAAGTACAACAATATTTTAACTGTAATTAATTTAAAAAATGTATTAAGTTGTCATTAGTTTATATTTCTTATAATTGTAAATATTTTTTAATTTTAAGTGCTAATGGATATGATGCACGTCAAAACAAAATAATAATAATTAATAATACAATTTTTGAAAACATTAATAAAATATTATAAACTACTAATTTTGATACTTATGTTTAAAATTTAAACACAATTATATTAAATAAAATCTTCTTGATTTCCAGTTGGGTGTGTTTAACAGTGGATCTGCGTGGGAATGGAACGATGAACGTCAACAATATTATTTACATCAGTTTCAAGTGAAACAACCTGACTTAAACTACAGAAATCCGTCGGTTAGAGAAGAAATTAAGGTATTTCACATATCATTTTTAAATATATACCTAGTCATTGATTGATATTTTAATCAAATAATTTAATTTTCTAAGAACACACTATTATATTGGTTGGGACGTGGCGTCGATGGGTTTAGATTCGACGCAGTTAACTATCTATTTGAAAGAGAAGATCTAGCTGATGAACCAAAGTCCAACAAAATCGGCTATTTGGACACCGATTACGATTCTTTGACGCATACGAGTACTCTTGATCAACCGGAAACTTATTCCATTGTACAGTCATGGAGACAGATGCTGGACAGTTACAGGACCAGGGAAAAGAAAACCAAGTAATTAAAACGTCAAAATACAAATATTTATGTTAAGGCGTGTGACTACATGGTACTGTGTATTGGTAATCACCACTCATCACTAACCACTGATTATTGTTGATACCTAATATTATTAGCCAGTAATATGGTAAATGTTTGCACTCGTCACATATACTATAATAATGAGAATATTTATTAGTGTTTGTTGACAACTACATTAAGTATTTAATGAATTTTATTACCTAATTAATTATATTAAATTACTTTATTAATATGTATTAATACAATATTATTGTTATTATTAATATTAATATTTCTTAGATAATTTAAATTTAAATTTTAAATTATAAATATCTATTACTTGTATGTATATTATCATTATTTATCATCTCTTTAGGATATTAAATTAAAAATAAATAAATATTAAGTTCTTATATACTTATATATACAAATAAAATTATAAATCATATAAATAATAAAATAGGCAAGGTTGCATAAGGTAAAAATAACTAATTTTCATTTACATGTCTGATTTTGCAAAATTAGAATTAAAATTGTAACAGTTACCCAAAATTAAAGATTGTATAACGTTTTAACTTAGCATTACGCCTAGACAACTTATAAGTTGCTAAGTATACGTCAACGTCCAAATTATACACGCTCATAAAAAAAACCCTATAAATTGTAAAATTAATATAATTATCGTTCCACTTAGAATCTTAAACACACCAATTAATATTATAGAACCTAAGAAATTGTATCGATTTACATATTGTTATTGTAATATTCTTTTAATAATTACACCATGAAAACTTCATAATATTTCAATGATAAAGCACGCATAAGGTATTTATTAAAATTTGGTGTTATAATTTTATTATTTATATTTATTTATTTTCTATTTTATTTTATACTTAAACTGATATTTTATATATAAGTATTTACGGTTTATCGACGTGGTATTTATAGGTTTATGATGGTGGAATGTTACTCACCTTTTGATAAAACCATGATGTACTACGGTAATCAGTCAGACCCAGGTGCTCATTTTCCATTCAACTTTTTATTCATTAACACGTTCGATCAACAATCGGATGCTGCTAGAGTTCATCAATTGATCAGATCTTGGATTAAAGGCATGCCTAGTGGCATGTGGCCCAATTGGGTGGTGAGTATAACGGGTCTGGTACAAAACGTCGACAATCAAAGTATCGACAAATTACAATGTCGATAGGTCTATATGATCAATAATAATTATTTGATTTGGTTTATAAAAACGGTATTGAAATTTTTCGATATATTGACCTGTCTAAATTTTGTACTTATCGATATAATGACCCGTCGACATTTTGTACTTATACAAGATATTTCCATTGTCGACGTTTCAACTGGCTCCCGAGTATAACAAATAGCAATTCTTATTTCGACTGTAATTATCGATGGAAAATCATTATGACATTCAGTTAGGTAACCACGATAACTCGAGAGTGGCTACGAGAAGCAATCCAATGTTAGTCGATGGATTACACATGATTCAACATCTTTTGCCTGGCACTTCAGTGACTTATTATGGAGACGAACTCGGTATGATAGACACAAACGTTCGCTGGGACCAAACTGTTGATCCAGCAGGGCTTAACGTCGGACCTTATAGGTTTTTGAAATTCAGTAGAGATCCAGTAAGGACTCCATTCCCGTGGGATAGTACATATAACGCAGGTAAATAAAGTAAATAGCGTGCACCTATAATACAGTATAATAGTTCAATAATAAAATATGATGGATTCTAAAACAGATAAACTCATTATATTACTTTCGTTATTATTTGCAGGTTTTTCTAATTCATCTAATTTGTGGCTTCCTCTTAACTCCGATTATTGGAAAAAAAATATAGCAGAAGAATCAAAGTATAAAAGTAATTTAAGGTCATACAGGCAATTGTCTCGGTTAAGGAGGAGTCTGACATTCGTCAAAGGCGATTTACATCTATACACTTTATCCAAATGGGTATTTGGATTTTCGCGGTAGGTCCTTCAATATATGTTGTATTATTGTATCATTAAATTATAAGATATTTTAATTTTGTCATTGAAAAACCCTTTCTTACAAAGTAGTTAATACCTAATTAAAAGTGTGATCATGTAAAATATCACTTCGAGTAAAACATAATATTAAAATACTTTTTTTCTTAATAACTTAATATTTAATAATAATCTAGGTCAAACATTCCCAAACTTTTTTACAAACTTCTTCAATTTTTGTAGACCCCTAAATTGAATTTTCATAAATTCATCTAGATGTTTTTTATAGCTTAAACGGAGCTGCTTATTTGAATAGGGTTTACCATAGAGTGAATTTTTTTTAAATAAAAAACGTATTAAGTTTGGTTTTATTAATTTCTTTATTTCTTTAATAATGAAAATATTTATTTAATTTTTTAGTTATTAAAACGACAGGAAAATTTAATGTAATAAGTAATTTAAATTAAATTACAATACACGCATTTTTGACTTGATAACTCTCGTAGACTCCTATTTAAACATCACGCACCTCCAATTTTCTATTTCGTTGATATAAATCATTTTGAGAAGTTCTGATCTAGATTATAATTTATGATAACTTTTACTTTTATTGGAATACTACAATAATGTCCATATAATATATTACACTAATATATTAAATATTATACTTATATAAAAATACGTTAAGTAATTTTTGTTTGCATTTTCATTAATTAATTAAATTTTTATATTTAATTTAAATAAAATAAATTAAAATATGAAGCATTGATAACGATACAAGTGCAATATATTTATTTTTTATTTATAGAACTACTAAATCTGTTTAACTTGGAAATATTTTATAAAAACAAATTAGACTAATTTATTGATTTATTATAGGAGTTTTTATGATCATCCAACATACTTCATTGTAGTCAACTTCGGAAGTGAAATAGAAATAGTTAATTTGTTGAAACATAGAAATACTTTACCGACGACTTTAAAAATTAAGGTCTCTAGTATTAACTCTGGTTATGTTACCGGGTAAGTAATATAATATTTTACAACTGAATCGAAACAAAATAAGTATTTCAAACTATACAATTAACCACAAAAATATAATATGATCAAAATTTGAATAATCTACTTTAATATGTCTAATGAATTATTAATTTGTAATTTTTGTACTGTTCTAGGAATTTAGTAAATACAGAAAGTGTGTTACTGCGTCCAAAAGCAGCTCTTGTACTCACAACCTCAAGAATAAATGAAGATTCATTTTCTAATTTGTAGAATATTAAAAATATAACGAACTTATAAAAATTATAATTAATTAAATTATTTTAATTAGTTCCCAATAAACTAAACCCGTTTAACATTATCTAATGATATGTTGATATGTAGGTACATATAAATAAAACTGTATAATAAATTATTGCCATTATTATATACTTATGAATTATTCTTATTGTGAGCTTTTTGGTAATTGGTAAATCGATGATTTCTATTTGGGTAATAGACTGCTATTAAAAATAATAAGATGATATACTTACAAGAGAAATAAATTAATGATTTTCGTTTGAAATTTGTTGATCAATCGATGATATTAGTACAAAATATAATTTTAAATTATTTAATATAATATATATTATAATTTAATTTAAATAAAACCTACACGGTTTCAGTCACAGTGGTGTATAGTATGAGTGTTGTATTTCATCGTTGAGTGTTGAGTAGTTCATTTTAATAGATGTATTAAATTTTAAATCAAAAATTAATTTTCATTTTCATTGCTCCAAAAAGAGACGACATGTAAAAAAAAAATGTGGAAATAAAATAGTCTCAACACTACGAGAAAAATAAATTTCAAAAAATATTCTTTAATAAATATATATTATAATAATAACTTGTTAAAAAGAAAACTACGAAAGATAAATTTATAAAATCTATCTTACAAGCATAAAAACACAAAGTTAACTTATTAATTTTGTACCGAATTCATTGACATCCTTCGTAATATTAGCATTTTCATTAAATGATAACATTTTTAAAATAATTAACTCCAATTGAGCTGTTAATAGCTATGAGAGATTGTTTTTATTATATCTATAAATTTCCAATGGGAGGTCTCTTCATTCCGTTATTCCTGTACTATTTTTTATTGTATCAATTAAGCTTATTGTTCAAATTTGTAACAGATTGCTAAATAAAGAATCGTGTAAAAAAAATCTATAAATGACGTAAAAAAATTATTTACTGAATCAAAATGCTTGGAAATTGAATTCAAAATCTCACTAAAGATATTCTTATACCTGATAAAAATACTAAAAATACATTAGTGCATTTTTTTTTATTTGCATTTGAAATTAGAATTTTTATGTAATTCGTCAAAATCACAAAAAAATACAGACTATTTTGTACTTAAAAATTCATGAAACTCTTATTTTTGTTTCTAAGTTTTGAAAATGTAATAAGAAATTACTTAAAATAAGTAGTTCATAGTTTGTATTGGAAACATAAAATCTAAACATTATGTGAAGACAATTATTTTTATAGACGTTTTAAGTTGGATAAAATTACTTATTTAAACGATAAATAAACGATGTGTTAATTATTCTGTTATAATTTAAAAACATATTATATGGGAACTTACACTTTTATATATTTTATATTATTAATAAATTTTATTATACGCATTAAAATGTTTAATTTATTTTAAAATATTGTTTATTTATAGGTACTTTTATAAATCTATATTTACTGTTTTACGGTATTTACAGAAAGATGTTATAAAATTGTGTATTATACAGTGAAACTTCCATTTTACGAAATTTTCTGTTTATCGAAATATTTTTAGGACTATGACCTTAATTATTGTTAATGAATACGTAATTTTATTGAACGAATGCCTCCATATTACGAATTTTTTTTGTTGCTTATTCGACTTTGTTATATGGAAGTTTAACTGTAATATATATTTACGAGTATACCATATTATATCAACTTAAATAGTTATACAGTGAAACTTCCATATAACGAAGTCGAATAAGCAACCAAAAAAATTCGTAATATGGAGGAATTTGTTAAATAGAATTACGTATTCATTAATAATGAAGGTCATAGTTCTTAAAAATATTTCGATAAACAGAAAATTTCGTAAAATGGAAATTCATTACATAGAAGTTTCACTGTATTATAATAATTATTAAATACTAAGAATATAATAAATGTAATAATTTTAGAAAAAATAATAGCAACCTACTATAATAGTAAAAGTAAAATAAATTACTAACAGCTATATATAAAAAAAACATATCAGTTGGTTATTATATAGGCTGATAGACAGTTTTCACTCAGAATCGTTTTTTGTGTAAAATTGAATTCAAATTTAACAGTGTAAATAGGTTCATGGTAGATATTAGCAAAATCTTAAAATGAATCTACATATTTTAAAAATTTCATTGCGTATAGTAAAATTCATAATGTACGTAAAAGTCCCCATAGGCCATAGTTAATGTTTTTGAATTATAACAAAATAATTTACATTGTTATTCCTTGTTTTAATATGTAATTTCATCCAAATTTGAACTTCAAATTTAAATTTAAAAAAATTTGTTTTGATTTATATTTTATATATTTTGGTTTTAATATTTACTTATTATAAGGAATATCGTACTAAATGTTCAAGTCCTTGATATAAAAATGAAACATTTTATAATACTAATATTGTTAACTATAAAATAAATTGACAATTTTGTCAATATTTTAATATCAAATACTTATACAAATAAATTGTGCCTATATATATTTAAAAAAAAAATTTTAATAGCTATAATAAAAATTCATACTATTATAATAAATATTTCATGACAATTTCTAGTGTTTACGATTATTCATTTTTAAATAATACCAAAAACATAAAATTGTTATTGTTGAAAACTAAAAAATAAATCAAATACGTTCAAAATAATCCTCAAAATTAAAGGTAAAAGCAATTTTCAAAGCTTATGGTGTATAAAGATACACAATAAAAACATCATTGTAAAAATAATACATTCATTGCTCGGCTTGTAGAATTTAAAATCTTTTAAATAATATTCAACTTTATCAAAATATAAATTATACATCTATAAGGATATACATTATAATATGTATTTTTGATATTTTAAAATTAACCAACTTAAATGAATTATATATTACATTTTCATGCCTATTAATTTTAACCAAAAATAATTTTCATTTATTGCAATGACGAATTTTTCATTTGTATGTTCTTTAATTTCCTAAAAACAATTTATAAGATACGTTATATCATGTATAATTGTTCAACTAACAAACAAATATTTTATCATACATAATTATTATATAAATCAAAAACTAGAAAAATGGATTTGTTAAAATGTCCACAAATACTACAAAACGAAATTTAATATTTTAAAAATATTACTTTATCTAGAAAATTCTACTACTGTGCATATATAGTTAAAATATCAAGTCTTTATAGTTTTACTTATTTTTGAATTTGAATTAAGAAATTATGTAAATCGATTTTTTGATAACTGGTTTTGTTTATATCTTTTCTTAATAATTTGTTAAGTCCCTTTTGCTATCATAAACCACCCTTAAATTAGGAGCCTGATATATTTATACTATACGATGATATTTAATTATGAAATCCCCTCGCAGTAAATAACTTAAAACAATGTATTATTATGTTTAATTTTTTTGTTTACTTCAAAATAAAATATCCATACATAAAAACGTGAAAAATAATTATTTATTTAATCTATTAACATTTATTTTAATTGTTATAATTTATAAATTGAACTACACATCCGATTAGCATTCGCAATATTAATAGTGCAAAACTAATTATGCTCAATAGACAATAGAAAGCCGTTAAATACTTTAATATTTAAATAGTACGACATTTTAAAGCAATATGATTTTAAACGTTCTAGAAATAAAACAAACATATGCTTTAGGTTCAATCAGCTTCAGGTTGATTTTAAAATGTAACTAAAAACATATTATATCGCAGAGATGTTTAAAACATCAAATGTGTAGTACTATTGTCAACAACAATTCCTCATATGTAATGGATTTCTTAAAGCTTATTACAAACTTCCACAGAACCAGAACAGTATAATACGTGTCAATAGTATTAACCATCAGCGTATGATTAAATAACATAATATTTATAAGATAATAAGAATTAGGATATAGATATCCTATCGTATTTTTCACCGTAAACACTTGAAATTGTTTTATAATTTCGAAATATGTTTTTTTTTTTATATTTGATTAAAAGGATTATTGAAATATTGCGACTTGTAAAATATACATATATATTTTTATTTTATTTCATATTTGTATAAAGGTATAGAATATTTGATTATTTTAGGATATTATAATAAGTTAAACCTAACTACCTTGCTTTATGTCTAGTATAAAATGTCTCCCTTTCCCACAACTTATTTTACTCTATTTTTTAAAAATATTTACTAACATACGTACAATAATTCCTAATCAAAATTAATTAATTTTAATATTAAGCGGTTAGATTAGGTCCCGCCCTATGTAAATACATATGAAAAAATCATATAACAAACTAACAACTATAAATAAATTATACATAAATGTTTTCATCACTAATCACTAAAATAGACGTGTTAAGATACTAAAAGTTGGTAGCGTTCATATATTATTATCAGCCCTTTAAATTAAAATGATTAGACTTTTTTTAAACATGATGTAGTTTTAATATACTTATAATTTATAAATATGTAATAGAGAAATATAAATACTTATTAAATATCATACATCGTTTTCGAGAAAGTATTGGTGGGTAAACATAAAAATTAAAGGAAAACAAATTAATAATGTTATTATTAATGTATAATCACAATTAAAATATTTAACATTTTGTTTCTCAATATACAATGACAATTCTTATAACAATCTTTAATATATATTATAATACTAGTCACTACAATGTCTTGACGTTAAACTGTATACAGACTATGAACAGCAGAGTCCACATAGTAAATTATTTGTATTCTACATTTTCAAATTCGCTTTAAAAAAATATAATCTAAAATTGACTTAAGTAATTTAGGTATATTTATTAAAATTAATATATAGGCAATTTCATTGAGGCATTAGCCGCTTTGTCCCATAAAATATCACTTGGCCCATATTGTACACCCCGTACGCACACCTGTGTATGTTCATCATTAAAATTATTTTTTATACAATACACATTATTCATTGTTTAATTAGCTCATCACTTAATACATAAAACACATATATATATAAGTAAAGTACTTGTATTTAGATATATATGTCATGATCATTTATATTATTTCATCAAATTGTATGCCCAATTCATTATAGCACCACTGAAACGGTTTTGAAGAATATAGTCCACCCCTTTTTTTATTTAATTAAGATGTGGTTTTGATAAAATTATTTAGGGCTTACTATACCTTGTTTATGATAAACGTGAACAGTCCCAAATTTTTTATTTTTTTTTTTAATTTTTCTCCAAAACTATTATAGCTAAAAATTTGGTTGATAGCTCATTAAAAAGGGATTATCAAGTAGATATAAAATGTGAAATTAAAAGTTTTCAAAAAAAATTATTTAAATTTTTACAGTTAAAAAAATAGTTATTTTTTGCTAGATTTCCATTTAGCGTGGTAGATTACCGAAACTGGAGAACGGATTTTATTATTTGTGTTCTTGTTAGATTCACATTGTTTAGGAGAAGTGCTCTGAAGATTTTCAGAACTTTATCTCCAATCGTTAACTCACTATAAAGCTATAAAGATGAAAAACTGTGAATTTTCTAATCTTAGAATATTGCCAGATATGTATTTTTATGTTTACATCTATGAGTACGGTAAAAATGTTTAATGATACAAACATTTCAATAAAATAAATTAATATTTTTATTTTAATATATAATATTATATAGGTTTAATTTACATATTAATTGTGTATGAATTTATTTTTAAAGTGTATGTGCCTATAGGCTGTAATTTATTGTATAAATATTGGTCAAATAAATTATTAAATATTATTTAATAATATTATAATTTTTTTGTACGGAATTTCAAATATTAAAATGAAAAATATTCGATTAAATAGTTATAATATTAATTTATATTCTTATCATTTATTATTAAAATGTTTAACCATTATTATATGAAATTTATATACTTTTACCTAGTAATTTAAATATTCTATGATATTAATGATTTAAGAAATGTAGCTTATAGTACTTGATCAGCTCAACCTTAGACACAATAATTTGATGATTTATTATAACATTTATAACAAAAATAATAATTTAATTTGTATACAACACAAAAATACGTAAAATATATTGACATAAGATAATATAAATATATAGTGCTAAGCACCAGTCATAAATCAGAATAGTTATGAAGTAGTACATGAATAAAATAGTAGGTTTAATACCTAAAAATGTCTATAATTTTTTTAGATGTTATTCGTTGAATATATGGAGGAAAAAAATAATATGCCTATAATATCTCATCGCTGTAGCTGCCAGTCGTGGTGTGTGCGTCTCTTTCCACGACGTGTTTTCTATTGTAAAGTTGTACAAGGTGGGCGTGACCAAAGTGGCAGTAGGCACTACCGCGACTGTGTGCACGACGAAAAAAAGAGGGTTGACGTTGTGGGGTCGACCCACCCTAAATACAATAATTATCGGTTTCCCTTGAGTGTGTATGTGACAGGACAGATCGGCCGATGACGTGCACGTAGTTATCGTGGAAAAAAACACACGCCTTATTCGACGTAACTGAAGTTTACGTGTACATTTCTTTTTCGTCGTAAATACGTATATAATTATATGCGTTATATTTTGCAAGTTTTAACAAACGACTAGTAGTAATATATACACATAGGCACATAATATAACGCTATATAAATTATATATATCTATATCAGAATAAGCATAACATAATCTCGTGTAGTAGACACAGTCCCACGAGATAGGATAAAATCATTAAGACATTAATAGTTATTATATTAAAATATATTATATTATTATTATTGTGTAACTATATGAGACTTAAACCCGTTAAGAGAGAGCACCAGTAAAAAAAAAATAATTACTCTACCTTACACACGCAGAATAAAGTAAAGGTTAGGTTTGGTATCATTTAGTCATTACATATTTAACAATAAATTATTAAAAATAATACTTACATTATCAGTGTTTTGTTAAAAGCATTTTTTATACTTTGATTTTTAAGAATGTAAATAGTATTTATTTATTATTTTTCAATTATGTTTATGTATTATTTAGTTATTGAATATTTATTTATTTTTTTGTAATAATTTCTGACAAAACAAAAATATTATTTTTCATAATAATCGTTATAATATATAATAGTAAGACCTCAGTAGTTTTATTTCTAAGAATAGAATGACCCTAATTGAGAAAGATTATTAAATTATTAAGGGTATTACCAAAAAAGGAACTATGTAAAAAAATTAATACAAAAATGTAATTATACGTATAATTAATTTAAATATTTTTTAAAAAAATACTTAGTGTTATATTTTTCATACATCTATTATATTAAACAAGCTATATTGAATATGTTGCATTAAAAAATTAAAATTCAATAAATGGAATTTTTAGTATATGAGAAAGATCAATTATTAAAGTGTCGAATTACTGAGGTGTTCGGACTAACTGGTATAATAGGACTTGCGAGATCTTGCTCTAGTTGGTAACTGATAAGTCAATTGCATCAATGTAACTGCTATAAGTGTAATACAGTTAAATATTATATATATATAAATATTTAATACAGTTAAATATATATATTTTATTATAAATTAAGCGTTTACATTTTAAGATGAGATGAACAATTAAAAAATAGATTTTATACTGAAATGAGGTAATTATTGAACACATAATTTTATTAATTATCGATTAAATTTTGAGAAACAGTGTCCATAATTAACTCGTGCAATATTAATTATAATTTAATATTTTAACTAAATGTTAAAACAATAAATTAAAAAATACTTAATTGAATTATATTTTTTAGATATTATTTGAGCACACCTATAACGTTCATGATACAAACGCATCAACTATGTTATAGCTATGAAAATGTCCGCAATATGTTAAATAAAAGTTTAAATAATACTTTTCTGATAAAATAATAACAGTGGTTATCAACAATTATTACGAAATAATATTAACTGCGAATATTACTGACTTTCACAATAAACGTGTGAAATTAATTAATTTAGACCATTAAGAGCAAGTATTAATACTACGCAGTATACGCTATGTTACTCAATAAACTATGATGAATTTGTTGTTTCTGTCGTCCTACATTTAACTCTCAAAATAATAAATAGCTTATATATGTGGTGATAACTATTAACTATTGCATTATTTTTTAAATCTTTAAGATATATAGCTTACACTTACTACTTAAACTTAGTATAAGAGGACCATGAGCTTATATATATATATTATCATTAACTGAGTTATTTTATTGTTTTACGACGCTATTAAATATTATTAAGGGATTAATCCACTAGAAGTGCTAATGAAAATCTCCCTAAAACATATTCAGCAAAACAGTAACCTTATCATAGTCGAGGGATCCTTTGAAAATATAAAGCGAATTAAAGACACCTCATATAACAAATTAAATTGTTCGAAATATTATAATTAATATAGTTACGTACAACTAAAAAATGTATGAGTTAAAAATACTGTTGTAAAATAATATCAGTTATAACATAAAAATTGTAAATAATATTACTAATATTTATGCAGGGCATAACATAATAGCATATTTTACGATAGAAATCAGTGTTGTCATGTATACTAGGTACTCAAATTGTATTACTTACTATTTAAGGTGAAATTTATTAAACACTTTTGTTAGGTTTTTGCCTACATACAAATGACAAAATCAAATGTTATAAATTACCAATACTATATTAATATATATTGTGAAGACTAAATAAAAAAAAATCAGTTAGGTATTAAGTACTGTTATCTCCCTTTAACAAATTACATAGCTGATACAAGTCTAAATAATAATAATAATAATAATAATAAAATAAAATATAATATAATAAAAATTGTCAATTTTAATCAACAACAGCCAGAAACACAATATCTGTACTTATCGCTCAAAACCGCAAGTAAAAAAATAAATATATATTACTATATTACTAATTATTATATTAATAAATGTATTTTACTTTAGTCTGTGAAGGAGGAGAGGAAGATTAAATTAAATTCTTAACATTATTTTATGTGATAGTTTATGATACTTGTACGTTTCGACACGCGTTCTATAATGACTCTACAATATCACGTCTACCATTGTTCGGGCTGGAAGAATCCCCGTGGGTGTTAAACGCCAGTCCGCCGTGACAAATACGCAAATCACATGCACATTAACTGCGTTCAGCGCCTCCGATGCATTTTATGATCTTCAAAATATTCACCAACAAGGGGAGTGTATTGTACGCAATTCGTTTTCTCTGTAGAAATTTAGTATGATATACAATTTTACATACTAACAAATACATAAAATTAAAATTAAATAAAAAATAAAAAAAATAAAAAAAAATTATAAAATTTGTTCGGTTGAAATGCGAACGCCTAAAAAAAATGAAAAACAGTTATTATATTATTATAGTAGCAAACAGTAAGCACTGTTTTATATAATAGCGACTGTACTGTATACAATGCGGTAAAAGAACCTATTCAAGTGCTAAACCCTATTATTATAAGAAACAAAAAAACAAATCTTCCCTGTCCTTTCATCTTTTAAAATTATTTAAAATGTTCCTAAAATTATAATAATTTAAAATTATTTTTTCGTAAAAGAAACATTAAATAATTTATCGGCTAATTTTACAAGATTGGGAATTTTTATGAATAACGACTCGTTATAATCAGTTTCCACCCAGACCATACACATTTTAAATAATAAAATTATATGTAAAATAAGATCATTTTATTAAAATTATGGTGATACTTTTATTTATTTTGTTGTCATCATAATATACGACATGCGCTACATGTAACCGGAGTATCATTGTTGGATTATTGAAGTTGCTTGAGGAGAGAATTTTCAATCAGGTCAAACGTAATATTCATAATATGTTAAAATAATGTGTGGTATAAAATGTATAAGTTAGTATATTATATGAATATATTTGTTTTGTATGTATTAAGTTTCTTGTGACTTGTGAGTATATATTCCACCGCATAGTTCTATTTTAATTTTATTGTTATTTTCATATTACCTTTCCACCTATACTTACTATATATTATATTATATTACAATAATAAGTGAAAAAGATTAGAAGATTACATAATTCGCATTTCTTATTGCCAAAAATGTTGGCGAATTCTGTTTGTAACGCAAGACCATGGTTTCAAACCGTCCAACCAACAGTTATCTTCGGTTGCCGACGCAAAAGGACACAAGATTGGACATCGGCCTTTGTTGGTTCAAGGACTCATATGTTGGGCATCAGCATGTCCCCTCAGTGATCACGGTCGTGACAATAGCAGTGGCATGAATTTGAAAAAGTGGCTATGGAAGAAATCCCGGAATCGTAGACCCGGAGACGGAGTGGTCGATCGCGAGCACGTATTGCAAGTGGCCACACCATTTCCTGGTGCATTTATGTGTGATGTTGCTGTCCGTTGAATTTCGCGATTGTCACTAATCGACTACGGTCGTCGTACGTCCACAAACTGACGCTCTATGTACACTAACGCCATGGACTCTAAACAAAATGAATTAAGCAAGAACAATGCATACTTCATCAAAAAGATAAGAAAAAAGTGAATTATACTAATTTTTTTTTTTTATTGTTTTCAATTTATAAAAGTTTAGGTAGTAAATGGTTAGAAATGTTATGGGTACGCAATAATAATAACCTATGAGTACAAACATATACCGTGACTCGTGAGGCACCCTTTACACCAAAGCAGTTGTTGTTTTATTATCATCGCGTGGGGCAGAGGTAAATAAACTTTTATTTACATTTGATTTACGACAGTGTATTTCTTATTAATTATTACAGCATGCAATGAAGATTGTTAGGTCTTACGTAAGTATAGGTACAGTTTTAATACACTCGAGGTTCAGACGGTTTTCTAAGAAATACCCTTAAAAAATTGTTTACCTTAATGTTAAATGAAAATGATTAAACTTACTTTAATCTGATATAAAAAAAATAAAAATTTAAAAAAGTTTTACCAAGTTTAATTAAATAAAAATAAGTTTATTTGTACGTAATCCAAAGCAAGTAAATAAAACTACCCGGGAGGTTAATTAAATGTGTTTTAAATTTTCGTATTTTTTTTTTTACACGCTTAAATGATAGGTACATAAAATGTATCATTGGTGAATTAACGCGTATACGGGGGTTTTTATTATATATTAAATTGTTGAACCTTTTTTCAAGTGATAGATACAAATAAATTAAGGGATGTTAAATAATTAAATCTCATTAGAACACAAAAAAAAAGATTAAAAATAAAAGTTTTATATTTTTAAAAATTATTGAAATATTGGACGGTAAAAAATTCTAATAAAATTCTATAACAAAATATTTCAGATTTGTAGAAAAATGCCTATGCTGCGTCAATATTGTACTGGTCTGACATGTTAAGCAAAATAAACAAGTTATAAATTCTTAAAATGGCAAATTATGAAAATTCTTATCAAAATATCGTCTACTACAGAAAACTCATTGTAGTCACGATTAAACATTTTCTATTCAATAAAAATGAAATGATGAATTATATCATTATACACTGTAAAGATGCCAATACGCTATATCGGTGTGAGTATTAGAAAATCCTATTTGGTTAAAATATTTACGATTACCTAAATTTTTGAAAATGAAAATGTTCTTATCGTCGTCGATAACAATATGTCACATGTTTTATGTTTATCACGTGAACTGTTTGTTTTCAATGCCAACAATATGTTAACGCGTAATCATATTATATTATTCACATTAAATACGAATAAAACAACGTTCCTCCTACAGTTGTACATACGCACTTGATATAAACAATAACAATGCACCGAATAACTGAAGGGGTTAATAACACACTACACTGCAAAAGTGTATGGTTCATCTCCATAATCAATTTATTATAGCGTGTAATATATGCGCGTATTTGAATTGACTATAGCCGTATAACATACAATTTACACGACATCTGTCTTAATATCAGATACAACGACGGTTGTAATCTAATATGTCTTATTATCATTTGCAGCGGTACAATTAACCTAACCTGCAGTATTGTGAAATAGAAAACGAGCACACACACGCACAAGCGCGCGTCTGTAACGGAGTTGTATGACCGAACGGTGGGCCAGAAATAAGAGTGAGGTAAGTTTTTTGGAGCGTGGGGGGTGACTATACCTGTCATAAACACTGCCCTTATATTCTTGTATAACCCCAGTGAGTGCAGTTCCTTTTGATCCCCCTGCCTCTTGCACAAATTTAGACAACCGTTTTATTAAAATCGTCATTATTATTATTATATTTTATAAACGATATTATTATTATTATTATTATTATTAAAACATGCTTCTAGAAATTTTTTATATATAAAATATATATTTGTGTTCTTTCTAAGTTGTGTTTTGAATTTAGAAATCAGAAATTATACATATGGAATCATTATATGAATATATAATATTGGATATGGAAACAAGATAATTATTAAAATATAGTTATATTAATTTTACATAAAGCCTAAACACCTAAAAACAATAATATTCATATGCAAAACATATATTTGAGTTTATAGATTATCAACAGCAAATACCTAAATTAAAATGAAAAATCGGCAATAGAAAGAAGATTTAGGTTTGGTTATCCATGTTTAAAATACTTACAACATAATAACAATATTATAGTAATAGCTAAGCATCCAATAAAAATAATAAAAAGGTATTCTTCTTTCAGCATATATTAGTGATGCAGTTATGATTTCACTTTGGGAAGCAATAAAAAATTTAATAATTACACACAAATAGTATTGCTATTGTTATTTTATTTTATTTGAAAATATCCGTTATTTTAATACGAAAAAAAGAATAAATTAGGAAGTATTTACTTACCTATATTATTCTTTTATACGTAAGTAGTAAATAATTGAATATACTCTATTAAATTGAATTTTTAACTTCATAAATTCTATTAGTTCTAACTATAATTATTAATCATATTAACTCCATATACATTGTGGTTAAATTTAAACGACACTATTAATTAAAAATGTCTCCGCCATTTAGTAGATTTTGAATGTGAATCATCAATAAAAATGTTTTTGTAATATTGTGTTAAGCGACTTGTGTGGATTACGTGAAGTTTTCCACTTATCCTTATTATGGTTGTGTTTTGAAAGTAAACTAGCAAATAACTTACGAGATCTTGTTGAAGATTTTGAGCTGATCAACCAATGTGAGTAGAATGTTAGAGCTATTAATGTACTAAAAAATGACTACATTTTTTCCTGAATTGTTATAAGTATTCAATGTTTTTTAAAGGCAATACAGTACTGAAAAGTGAGCGTAGGAATGTAAAAAATCACGAAGTAAAAGCCAAATAAATATATGTGTTAAATGACCTCACATTTCTATGAGTAAGTTTCAATTTATTTTTATTCGTATGAATAGTAATTGTCGATAAATAGTAAATTAAAATATGCGAGTAAAAAAAAGAATGCAGTAATAAGATCTGTCAACGTATGTAACAAGGTTAAATATCGATGATATAATATATTAATATCACATATTTTTATAATTATCTACCTACTCCAGAAGGAAGTTAATTGCATATGTCATGAATAGTATATACCAATTAAGAAATGATATCATAGACAAAATAATTATCATAATTGATTATTAGAATACTGTTATGGATGTGTTAAATATTTTATCTCATTGATAAATCATTGCATATACACAATAACATACGATTCTGAGCAGAAATAGTGTTAGCCTCCTCTATTTCACGGGATATTTCATCATGTATAAATATTAGTAATTTATTTTTCTATTAGTTATATAGAAGTTTAAACTGTAGTTTTTGCCAGAAAATCATACATTATTATTTATTAAGTATTGTGTATAGAAAATAATAATATAAACAATAACGATAATTAGTTTCAAGTGCTTAACGATTTTATCAGTAGTGGAAATACTGGTTGTATTAATTATAGGTGTCTATTATCTACAGTTATTCATTTTTAAATATAACTGTGAATAATTTTTTTTCTTTTGATGGACCTATGTACCTAACTAAAAACTAAATCCAACTAAAATTATCTACTAGAAACCACGCTCAATATTGAAGATTGGAGCATTTTCTTCAATTATAAAAAGTATGTTCAGACACAAAACTAAATATAAAAACGCATTCTGTACAATTATTTATTTATTCATCGTCTCGCTCAGAAACTAAAATATTTATCTATCAAATTGCAATTTTTTTAAATTTAATTTTGATAAAATGTTAAACTACTGGTCGTAATAGTGCGATGAATCAAAATGAATAAAAAAAGAGTAACTGTCTTCGGACATCAAGAGTATTAATTGTTTAATTTAATATACTTATAAACTATAAAAACTTATTATCATGTACCTCTAAATAAATCTATAACGTTAAAAGATATTTAGCAGTCACCATACCTTTGATTTCAGCAAGATACTTATAAATTAGGAAACGTATAATTTAAGAATAACCGCAGAAATTGTTCTTTCAGAATATGTCAATATTGAAACTCGTTATTGACATCATAATATTATACCTATAGTAAATTAAGCATTTTTCGAAGGAAATGTACTTCGTGAAACCGTTCGAAAAAACTCGAAACATATTATGTCATTCGGCCGTCGTGCGGGAACAGCGGATGAAAAGGGTTTGACGGTGCCCTCCGCTCCGTCAGAAAAAGGGTCGTAAATTATCGATAAATTAATAACGCCGACGTAGCGGCGGTGGCGGCGTACGACAACATCTCACACGCACAAAGGTCGCGCGCACAGATAGGCCTCTTTTTAATTTATAACCGCGTAATAATTTTTTTATTATTTCGTTTTCCGTCGCAAAAGCCACCGCCACAGTCACCGCCGTCGCACCAGCGCACTGGTATAGCGCCGACAAAGGGCGGCAGCCACGCGCCTATAAACCGTTTAACAGGACCCCGGCGGAGTCAATGACTCGGAATCAAGTGCGCCGTCGCTAGCAATAAATAATCTCTTCGCGTCCGCCTTTGCCTCTTGTTCCCTCGCCGCATCAAAATCTTTACTCTCCGGAGACACACTCGTCGGGTTGCGGGAAACGCGGTAAATAAACAACGTGCCCGGAACCGGGTAGTGGGTACAGTGAATGTGTTTCTTTCGGCATTACGCACGGGCGCGGGGTCGTTGATTTTGAAAAGATCGCTAACGAGGTTATATTATTATCGTCGTAGTCGCGTACAATACTAATATAATAATGTATTACGTATACATTGATACGGATGATATCGTTTTATTTTTATCAGTACCACATAATAATAATAATAATAATAACATACAGTCATTGTATAAGTGCGTACTTAAAATATGACGCGTTTTATTGAAATATGTTTATTTTCAGGTATTTCGTACATCAAAATTTGATAAGTCTTATTAATAACTACTTTTATTAAGTACAATTTTTGATTTATATATAAAAAATTAATTATATTTCACGCATTCACGCAATCGGCACTATTATTTATTAATTATTGCTTCTTTTTTTTTAATAACGTTTTTAATATTATTCAAATTTCTCAACGTCGATCTAGCAGTGAGTCATATTGTAAACCCACTAATAAAAACACATTCCCCTTACCTAAACTCTTCTCGTTTACCCTCAGAGGGTGAACGTGTTATTAAATTGGTTGTCTTATTTATATTTTGGCGGAAATAAAAACCCATCACCGCCGACCGCCGTTTTTAAGCCCGAGCTGCACACACACGGGCCATTATAATATGATGGAATATGGTAGCCGTATTTATATAATATAATATAATAATAATAATAACAACAGTAATCCGGTGTCAGAAAAAGATTCATTTGGGTTCGATAGGGATTACTAATATGGGGAGGGCGACCGACCAAGTGTTGACTTTCGCCAGTATAACGACACCGGGATCGTGGTACATTAATCGTCACATTGCCTGATCGCAACGTTGATATTAAATGAGTCCCGAAGCATAATTATTATACCGTCTGAATATTATATGAATATGAAAAAAAAATCATAACATTAAAATACTAGGATTACAAACCACAGTAAAAAGCTTTCTACAATATTTTTAAGCATCCATTCCCACAAAAATTTTCTAGGGTGATATAAAAATATTATAATCGATCTATGCCGATGACTTTTTACGTATTATTACTACGTCGAATGTCCTTTAATCATCAACAACATAACACTTTCTTTTTTTTTATTTTACTTTTCATCATCTTTTAAAGTACCCGATATATTTTAATAAAGTTTAAATCACTTATTTCATAGTACTGCTTACCTTAATTTTAATTTTTTCGATTTTACTATAGACACACGAAAATATGTTATACGACTTGAAAGTTTACATCGAGTTTAGTTAAATAAAACATACGATGAAGCAATACAAAATCAGGACATTTAAACTGATGATGAAATCGTGTATGCCGTCACCAAAGAAGACGCCGATAAAGTTACATATAGACGATTCATTTTTGACTCCAATCAATATACTTTATCCAGAAGCCACAAAAACTGTTACTTCGACGTTTGCAGGAAAAGGCACTTGATCAGCATCCAAGAACCGTATTACGTTTGGTCCGATACTACTACTTATTTATAGACTCATAATGAGAATCTTGTGTTCAGAAAACTGCTTGGATTTTTAATAAAGTTTCAAATGGATTTATGTTATCTAGTTTCCTAAAGATCCTCTATAGTTTTTTCGTTAAAATTAAATTGGAATATGGAAAGTTGACCAATGTATCTTAACCTACCATGTCCCATATAAATGCATTATATCGGTTGGGTACAAAAGCGTCTCTAAAAATATATTAAATACCAAAGTAAATATAAAACCCAAAAATACGGCTTATTTAGCAGGTGGTCCAAAAGTAACAAGACCTAGAGATTACGAAAGATGTCCAAAGCAATGGGACGATTCGATTAACAGAGGTATACTATCAATTTAATAAAAATGAATAATTTCATCTATATATCATTATTACATTTCAAGTTTAACATAACAATAGAAATGTAATAGTGTGTATCCTAAAACTTAAACACCAAGACTTTAAAATAAAATCTAACTCTATCCATCAGACCCAAATACAGTAGAGTCACAATAACTCGAACCTTGATAACTCGAAAAACTTGAAAACTCAAATTTTTTTTATACCCTAGAAATATAAATTATTATGTAAATAAATATAAATTCGAATTTGATATCTCGAAGCAAATTTTAATTTCCCTTCAACTTCGAGTTTTCGGGACTCGACTGTAACTATTAATATGAATTATTTAAAAAAAAAATAATTTATTTAAATGACTTCAAAATTAGCTTAAATTTATTTAAATATTAAATCTATTACAAACAACTAAATATGTACACAATAATTGAAAACTGTATATAAAATTATAATTTGAAACCATGCCCATTTGTTTCAAAGGTTTCACGGAAGAGAAAAAATCATGGTTACCGGTAAATCCAAATTACTACAAAGTAAATGTTGAAGACCAGAAAAAAATACCAAATAGTAACTATAATTTTTACAAAAAAATGTCTCAACTTCGAAAAACAGATACGTTAAAAAACGGCGATCTTCAGACGTATAATATTACTAAATCGATATACATTTTAAAGAGGTAAACAAAATAATAATTTTATAAAATATTATGTTATTTATTCTTTTTATTAATTATTTTTTATAGATCATTATTGGAACATGAATCGTACATAGTCGTAATGAATTTTGGCAGTGAAACTGAGTCCGTCATACCGTCCAACATTGTAAAAAACCTCAAAAACGAACTGTACGTATACTTAGAAAGTGAAAATTCTGCATACAACATTGGGTAATTAAAATTTTTGGATTTAAAAAATGTTTGTCATTACAATGAATAATTCTGTTTTTTCATTTATTGTAATTTTTGTTTTTAGAAACATTATATCAACCGTATCTTCAGCTGGTAATCCACTAACACTACGACCACAATCTGTAGTCGTATTAACAGATAAATATATTGCACCTGAAATATCTACAATTGATACTCAAAGTGCGGGCACACAAATCAGTTCCAAATTAATTAGAGTATTTAGTATCTTTCTAGTTTTAAAATATTTCTTATGAATCTATGTTTCACGATTCATGATTGTAAATAATTATATTTTATTTTTATTTTAAATTTAATGATAAGTTTGTTATATATTTATTTTTATAATATCGTAATTAATAAAATTCTAATTTATGAAGCAATAAAAACCAATTTAAAGTTTATTATAGGTACTATGGTATATACTTGTCTTATAGTTTGAGTTATTCAACTTACTAGAGCCTGTATTTTTAAAATTGAACGTTTTGGCTGGTCATATTCTTCAAAATACATACATTTTCAAATTATTCTTAGAAATGCCTGACATTTACTCATAAATATTTTAAAATAATTACAACATTGTTGTAATTTTTATCAATGAAAATCATCTTAAAATTTAGTATTTCATTTCAATTATTTTTGTACGCGTTGTGTAACCCAGTGTTTTTATTAATCGACTGAATATTTAATAAAATTTATTTAATAAAAAAAGGAACCCAATAGTATTTAGAATTAATCATTGATTATAATAATGTTTACAAACAATAAATAAATCATAGCTTATGAATAATAATACTGATAAAATTAATTACAAATAATTGCGATTTGATTTTAGAATTTGCAAATACCGTGCTTATAGATAACTAAATACATTTTTTGCGATTTTTGAAAATTTTAACTGCAAATACATACCTATGTAAAATGTTATCCTTGTATTTTTATTTTTATATTTTGATACAGATAATAACATTTATGAAATCTCGTATTACATTTTCAAGAATTTTGACTCAACAAATAATATTGTACATTATTAACAGAAAAAAAATTCTCATGCCTATAAATTGCTCAAAATGAGTCAATTATTTTTTAAAAATTGTATCATATATAATACAAATTATAATATTACCAAGGAATATTGTTAATGGTGGTACATAATTCAACACGAAATTAATTGGCTTGCTTTGTGTATTTATACTTGCGAAATGGATTTTATAAATCTGTCTTCCTTATAGTTTTTTTTTATTGCAACATAAGTTAATATTCTAATATATATATTAAAGATTTATTGTTTTTCTTTTTCTTTCTAGTATTTTATCAAGTTTAAATAGTTCTCAAACATGTTAGTAGTTTTTAGAGGGACAATTTTTCAATAAGATTGTTATTTTTATTAGGTTATTTTTCAAAAACGAATCATTTTAAGGACTTACATTATTAATCAAATATTTATAATATCATCATTTCGTAGACGAAGTACGATGATTTTAAATAAATGTTTGTCTCCTTTTTTATTGTTTATAGACATTTTCAATTTTCAATTTTTAAATACACATCAATAAAAAATGTTTTGCTCTTTGAAATTTTTAAAAATGTAATACAACGTTTGTCATACTTGTTTTTATTCCTATTTAAAAATATTAGGAACACATGCCTACTTTTTTTTCCATAAGAATGACAACATTTGGTAAAATCACAAAAATTTGAATTATATGCTTATAGACTAGGCTTGAAGCTTTGAACTTTGAATATGAGGTGCCACATAAGTAATTAATATTGGAACTAAAAAATATTAAAAAAATACAAACGTGACTTCACGTGCTATTTAAATTGTAATTTTTTATACGCAATGACTTAACGTGTTATTTAAATTATATCTCATTTAACTAAAATCTTAATTATATTTGTACTCAGTCTTTCTGTCTGCATTATGAATATAAGTGCAATAGTGTCTCGTTAATCCAAACATGGCCTAATCTGAAAGGTCTTGAGAATTATATGGCATCGCTTTAATTAGAGACATATTTATCCACAGACTACTAGACATACACAACAACAATAATATCTAATACAGCGTTTCTCAAAGTGTGGCCCACTGGTGGGTCATCAATCAATTTTTAGTGGGTTGCGAAAAATTTTTTGAATTATGATGTCAATGCTGTTATTAACCATAACAGAAAACAAGCACACATTTCGCATATACCTCATTATTAAAAGTACATTTATAAAAATAAATTGATTATAAACCTATAAAATATTAAATATATACTAAAAATGTATACATATTTATATAATACAAATTTTGTTTTTATAACTACTTTTTGAAAATTGAAGCAATGCGAGTCGCGAAAGATTTGTCGGGGTAAATTTGGGCCGCGGTACTAAAAAGATTGAGAACCACTAATCTAATATCTATAGTACACCGCATGTCTACGCCGTTTAGATATTATGCAATATATCAATTAAATTCGTCAGTTTTGTGGAATACCAGTGTTTGGAAAGAACATCATTCATGAACGCACTGGTGTTCACGCGTTCATGTTCATATATCGTGAACGACATGTGGACGTCATTCGTTTTTTATTTCAAATAGAACATGAACGTAAATGACGTTTATATTTTTAATGAATTTGATCGATTTTTAAGACGTTCAATTTATTTATAATTTAATAAATATATGTATAAAATATATTATAATACTAATGTTTTCCCATTATAATTCCTATGATATTTATTTGATTGTATCTAACTCAAATAACATGTCAGATATTAAAAATATAATTCAGATACTTTATAAATTGTACATGCACTAAAGTCTAAATTATATTTTTATTTTTGGGTTGTGTCATATATGTTTATGAATTTTATATTAGCTGTGGGTTCACGCAAAATTTATGAAATTTTTTTTCATAAAAAAAAAATTTTAAAAATTAAATGAACGCATTTATTTTTAGAAAGAACGTGAACATGAACGCATTTGTTTGAAAAAAACACGAACATGAATGAGTTCCTTTTATTAAGGACTGAATGTGAACGTAAACGAATTAATTTTTTAAGTGAACGTTCCGAACACTGTGGAATACTGTATTGTGATCATTCACACTGAAAATTCTCAGTCCGCACTTGGTCACTGTGAATGAAACTTCTTATGTTCAACAGCATTATCCTCACCTAACTTTTAGTCAAATTGATTCTACCCACAGTCATCACTAAGTATAAGATTCAACGGTGAGCATTGTGGAGGCTGCGATTAAGTAATGCAGCATCAGGACATTTAAACTGATGATGAAATTGTGCATGCCGTCACCAAAGAAGATGTCCAAAAAGTCACACATAGACGATACATTTTTGACCCCATTATAAATACCTTATCCAGAAGCCACAAAAATTGTTGCTTCGACATTTGTAGGAGAAAGCAGTTGACCAGCATACAGGAACCGTATTGCATTTGGTCCGATACTACTACTTATTTCTAGACATAATGAGAATCTTGTGCTCAGAAAACTGCTTGGATTTTTAATAGAACTTCAAATAATTTTGTGTTATCTAGTTTTCTAAGGATCTTCTATAGTTTTTTCGATTAAATTAAATTTGAATAAGAAAATTTATTTGTGACTCATGTTCTATGTACACTATATCGGTAGTTCGTACAGTGTGAGGTCAGTTCTTTACAGAAGCATCTCTAAAAATATATTAAATATCAAAGTAAATTGGAAATCCAAAAAATACGGCAACGGATTACTTATTATTAGTCATATACATAGGTATTTATACCTAAAAAAACTCATCATATAGCTGAGAAGTTACTTAGGTTTTCCTTAAGGGACATTATACTCGCATGTGTCTCTGTCTTACTAACGTACATCATTTGCGTTCAGCAGAACAGATTTTGTGATGTTAGCTTTAATATTAGAGTAAATTTACCTATCATCAAATTTAAAGATAAGAATATTATCTAGAAAATGTCTTATGCTTATTGCTTTTATTAGTATTATCATTTTAATATGAGTTTACCTATGTAGAATATTACAACTTTAAAATATCCATAACTCACTTTAAAACTATTATATCAATAAAAGTATTAAAAGCATATGAAATTTTCTAGATAATATTCTTAGCTTTAAATTTGATGATAGGAAATTTACTATAATATTAAAGCTGACATCACAAAATGTGTTCTGCTGAACGCAAATTTGCTATGATGTAGGTACGTTAGTAAGACAGAAATAACACATGCGGACATAACGTCTTCTTAATGCTAAAATGTTTAAAGGTACCTTTATCAAAAACTATTTTGAATTGTGACCCAATAACAAAAAACATAATTTTTTGTGAATATCGAACTTAGTTAAAACAGAAACTTCGAAGTTCTATGAAAAAAAATTAATTAATTTAAAAATAATTGACTAGCTGTCCCACCCGGCATTGCCCATGCTGCAGAAGTCATCTCAGGTGAAAGTCGAGATTTTTTTTACATTATATTAATAATAATAGCTGACCCGGCAAACGAATAATATGTATTTTTTAATTGTTTAATAATATTTGTTTTTTCTTCTAAGTGGTTGCTAGGATACAAAAAGTATGTCTAATTACTTTTTTTTTTTTAATTTTTTTTATTAATTTTTCTATAATATATACTATCCCCTATTTCAACCCCTTACAGCCCTTTTTAAAAGTAGCCTACGTCCTTTCTCAGTGTCTAAACTATCTATGTACTAAATTTCATTTAAATCGGTTCAATAGTTTCGGAACCTATTCAATATAAACAATCAAATTTTTCCTCTTTACAATATTATATAGTAATAATATAATATTATATTATTTAAATAAATATTTTATAGTTTGAAGAAGAATTTTTACACACAGACAAAAATATTTGTTTAAATTAGTTAAATGAGATATATTAAAAAAACACAAGCTAAGTCATTGTGTATAAAAATTAAAATAATTTTCTTTAAATTGTTTGGTTCCAGTATTAATTACTTATGAATATTATGATGCATCTTGATATAGCCTAACTTGAAGAATATGGATCCAGGGCAATATAATTTTAGGGTCTTTAATATTTGTTAGATGTAATTTAAAAAAGACATAAAAAAAAATTCCAACGTTGATAATTTAACATTCTTACCGCACCAAATGATGTTGACCAGGGCTTAGCACCCGAATCATTTATTCGGGTTTCGAGTGCTGGATGTATTCAGGTGTTCAAACACCGGAATAAAAAATTTAAACAAACATTTGGGTTTTCAAAACCGTTATTATTCGGGTTAATATTGGTCAATACAAGTGTTGAATAATCTGGAAAAATCATAGCTTTTGATTAATCTCCCCCCCCCCCCCAAAAAAGTGTTTAAAGTTATTGATAATAAAATATACATTTTTTAAACGAATTCGCAACATTTGTAGTTTGGTTTAAAACAACTGTTGTTAAAATAACTTATTTCATTAATAAAATAATAACACTAGGTATTATTAATATTTAGCGTTTAGTATTTTAATAACGACTGTCAATATGTTCAGATTTGTTGAGACCGTGTCAATTGTATATTGCTATTAGCTATATTTGGATTTATTTTATATACTATAATAATAAAGTAATAAAGTAATGAATTATATTATAAAATAGGTATAAGAAATAATTTAGTATTAGGCGATTTGGTTTAATACTTTAATTAGAATCAATTAAATTATAAAATATTTTAATGGTTTTATTTTCAAGTAAATAATTATTGAATTTACCTATGATTGATTGTAAGATTGTTCCTGTTATTATTATTATTAATTATTTAACTCTACAAAATTGAACTCGCCACAAGAAATACATACAAAATGATATATCACATGAAGATTAAAAAAATAAAACAAATATTCGGGTTTCAAGTTAACCCCAATGATCTATTCGGGTTTTAGTTAATACAGGTGTTAGGAAAACAGAATCATTCGGGTTATATGGGTTTCGGATGTTTGATTTTTTTAAGGGTATTTAGGGGTGTTAGGGGTTCGGGTTAATTCGGGTGCAAGGCCCTGGTGTTGACAGACAAAGATAAACCACATCATGGTATAATTGGTATATTATAATCAACACACTGCTCCAATCAGCATCCAAAAATAATTTGTATCGAACAAAAATCCACTATAAACTATCCTGGCATCTCCAGGCCAAATATTGATTATATTCCTACAGGTTATATCAATATTTTAATTCTGCATTGATGTCATTTGATTGATAAAAAAAATGGAAGAAATGAATTATGTCATTCAACATTGCGCAATAGAACGAAAAATATAAATAATTAAATAATATAATTATACAAATAAAATAAAATTGCGCAATACCTATCATTACGAGTATAAATATATTATTCTATGAATATAATTAATATAATAAGTGTTTGTTTTATAGTATCAATATGATACGTCACATTTTTATTTATTTTTAATTATTACATCAATATTATTTAATATATATTATATATAATATATAAATGGATGATAATTGTCACAGTAATTTAGTTTTAATTTTGTGGTTTTGTCTTTAACATTAAAGTACATACTGCGTTACTAAATTCAAATTTAATTAGGTAAGTTTTTTATTTTTATTATTCTGTGGCGACAATTTGTATGAACATTTAATGATTACTATAATTAAATAATTTATAAGTGCTATCATTAAACAGTCTTTAGAATTTTAATGGATAAAACTTTTAATTTTAAAAAGTTATTAGATTTGGTAGGTTACTGATTTTCCAACAAAAATAATTTTTCATAATAAACAATTATTATTTTATAAATAATTTTTACTTTGTTTAAAATTATATAGATTTTAAAATTATTTTTATGATATAATTTTAATTTTGAAGACTACTGATCTTTTCTATCTCATAATCTCAATTAATAGCAAAAAAAAATTTCAAAATCAAAAATGACAAAAACAGTAGATTAAATTATTTTCTTAAGAATGAATAATATAATAGTTATAATTATTCAAGAATAAAATTTAAACAAATTTAAATCATTATAAAAAATAATGTTTGAAAGTACACCTTACTTATACATATGTACGGTAGTTATGTGGCGATAATTTATTTTTGATAAAATGATATAATTTGACTTTAATATTATTTATTATTATAATTTTAATTGAAATGACCATATACAGAGCTCACAAAAATTAAAAATTATCAATATTTTAAAAACCTTTACTCAATATAGGAAACTCTAATAATAATAATAATAAAAAAAAAATTGGTGAAAAATTGAAGTATCTACAATAACCTGTTTTTGAATTAAAAAAATAAAATTTGGTTTAGATCTAAAGTGTTAAGGGTAAATTTTTCATTTTATAGTATTTGTTTTTCCCCAATTATAATTCATAAGAAAAAATAATTTATTAGTGTTACAGATAATTCTAAAACAACATGAAGACATTTTGTGCATACTGCCTTGTGATGATAGCATATTACTTACATCCTACAGTTAATTGTAGTATGTATTACAATGCTACCAAACCAAATAATGAGTGGTGGTCTAACACAATACTTTATCAAGTATATCCCAAATCGTTCAAAGACAGTAATAAAGATGGAATTGGTGATTTAAAAGGTATTTAAAATCAAAATACAATTTAATTTAAAAGACGAAAAGTAGTAGTCTCTAAAAAAACTCAGTTTTAAGTAGTCCATCTCAATGGAAGTGTTATTTGAATTCTATAATACATTTTTAAATATAAAAAAAAAATAAAAATGTTTTTGAGTGATAAACACCAACTATCATCAGCTAATTTTAATTTTATTTGTGTGTTCTATTATGCATTAGGAAATACTGACTCACATTATATTTCTCGCTCCACCTACAAATCTTAAACATTTAAATAATTGCGGTGTATTAATATTTTATTGTATAAATCACTTTCAGGCATAACCCAGAAACTTGATCATTTTGTTGATCTTGGTATTGAAACATTATGGGTTGGTCCGTTTTTCAAATCACCTATGTATGATATGGGATATGATGTGGAAGACTTTAAAATGATAGATCCTATATTTGGCACGATGAGTGATTTAGAAGAATTAGTTTTTGAAATGAACAAGCGAAGTAAATGTTATACCTTATCAGCAAGAATTCTGTTTATGTAGATGTTATATAATTTAATCATTTATTAATTAATCATTTCTCTTTAGATCTTAAACTGATAATAGATCTCATACCAAACCATTCGAGTGATAGGTGCGAGTGGTTTCAAAAATCAATCAAGCAAGAAGGAAAGTACAAAGACTATTACATATGGCGTAACGCTACAAATCAAGACGAACTTGGTAACTCGTCAGTTACACCAAAACCACCAAATAATTGGGTAAATAACTTAAGACTAACTGTTTTATCGGAATTCATAATATTTTTAAAAGATACAATTTTTCATTTAAGTATACATTATTAATAATGAATTATTAGTGATAAAAAATAAATTTAGATTAAAGATTAAGTGTTAGGATTTACAATTTTGGTAAATCATATAATGCTGAATATTAGAACTATGTACGTTCGTAAAAAAAATGTAATCTGAAAGGAATAAACTTAAGTTTTTTATTAATAAATAATTAGTATTTATCAAATGTTTTGTTAATTATTATATATTTATTTTAATACAGTTGAGTATATTTGGAGGATCAGCTTGGAAATGGAATGAAGAACGAAAACAATTTTATTTCCATCAATTTAGCAATGAACAACCGGACTTTGACATGAGAAATCCTGATGTTAAGCAACAAATATTAGTATGTTATAATGTGACCTAATTAATTGAATGTATTTAAATTTAATTCTTACTAAAGAAGTTTAATACTATGATTATGAAACATTATAGTATGTGTCTATTTCCTACATGGCTACAAGTAGATAATATGTTCTATTATTAATTTAAAGGACGTTATGGAATTTTGGATGGATAAAGGCGTTTCTGGATTCCGATTTGATGCTGTAAAATTCTTATATGAAAATAGTTCACTACCTGATGAACCATTAAAGCCGGGAATGAGCAATTCCAGCGAATACATTGAATTAAACCACATATACACAACAGACCAACCGGAAGTAATTGATATTGTAAAAGAATGGAGGGCTTTCATGGATAATTATACAAAAACCAAAAATATATCAGTTTCTAGGTAAATATAGTATATATTGTATAATGCACATATCTACTGAAACATTCTATTTGTCCGAGTACAATCATCTTTATTATATTGCACCTATTTTGTTGTTGTTATTATTATTATTATTATTATTTTGGTATACAATTTAAAAGAAATGTAATAAATACAAATTACAATTTTATGTGTTGGATAGTTTACTAGCATCAGAATCGTATACAAGACAAGATATATTAATGCAATATTACGGCAACTCATCGAACCCTGGAGCCCAAATTCCATTTAACTTAGCATTAGTGAGATTGCCGAAAAATGATAATATAGTTGAATCCATAGATAATATTATCAAAAATTGGTTGATTGATTTACCAGAAAATATGGTGGCCAACTGGGTGGTACGTGTTTTATATTGTTTAATATTAATTCGTATTACGAATTGGAATTGTTTAATACATAATATGAAAATTATACCTCGGATTACACTTAGTTATATAACTATAACTATGATTTATATGATGTTTGGTTTTTAAACATTTAGATGGAAAATCATGACAATTTAAGATTGTCGTCGAAATTTGGTGCTGAAACAGTACCAATGTTTACTGCGTTGAAATTAGCCCTTCCTGGTATTGAAGTAACATATTATGGTAGTGAAATTGGAATGGAGGACAACATGTATTTGAGACCGGAACAAGTAACAGATAATAATTTAGCGGGTGGTCCGAAAGGATCAAGACCTAGAGATTACGAAAGATGTCCAATGCAATGGGACGATTCGATTAACGGAGGTATATTATAATTTAATAAAAATGAATAATTTCATCTATATATCATTATTACATTTCAAGTTTAACATAATAATAGAAATGTAATAGTGTGTATTCTAAAACTTAAACCTAAATAATTTAAAATTAAATCTATTCCTATCCATTAGATCCAAATAATATAATTAAGTAATGTCTTGTATCACTTTTAATCTTATAATTATCAAATCTTATTTTTATTTGATTAATAAAAATCAAATAACTATAACAGAGTTATTCGTATTAATTGTGTAAATTCAAGTAAAAAATCATTGTTGGTTTGCTATTAACAAATACAGTCGTCATGATAACTCGAATCTCGTTAACTCAAAAATCTTGAAAACTGGAATTTCTATTTATCCCCTAGATTTAGGGCCTAGAAATATAAATTATATATAAACGAATATAAATTCGAATTAAATAATATCACAAATAATACATATCTCAAAGCAAATTTTTATCTCCCTTCAACTTCAAGTTATCGTGAATCGACTGTAACTATTAATATGTAATATTTGAAAAAAAAATAATTTATATTTTAAATTACTTCAAAATTAGCTTAAATTGATTTAAATATTAAATCTATTACAAACGACTAAATATGTACACAATAAATGAAAATCGTATATAAATTTATTTTTTGAAATCGTGTCCATTATTTGTTTCAAAGGTTTCACTGAAGAGAAAAAACCATGGTTACCGGTAAATCCAAATTACTACAAAATGAATGTCGAAGCACAGAAAAAAATACCAACTAGTAACTATAATTTTTACAAAAAAATGTCTCAACTTCGAAAAACAGATACGTTAAAAAACGGTGATCTTCAGACGTATAATATTACTAAATCGATATACATTTTAAAGAGGTAAACAAAATTAAAATTAACGAAACCTTATCTGAATAATAATGCAATATTTAGCTTAATTATATTACTTATCGGTCAATTATTATTTTAGGTCATTATTAGACCACGAATCATACATAGTCGTGATAAACTTTGGTAGTGAAAGTGAAACAGTCATACTGTCCAATGCCATACGTAATCTCAAAGACGAGTTATTCGTATATTTAGGAAGTGAAAATTCTGCATACATCCCCGGGTAGTTAGATTTTTCAACTAAAAAAAATTCTATAACAATTAACAGTATTATACTTTATTAATTTATCTTTTATTTTTTAGAAACATAGTGTCTACTGTTTCTTCAACTGGGCATCCATTACAACTGCGACCACAGTCAGTAGTCGTATTAACAGATAAATATATTGAACCCGAATCACCAAGAAATAGTGCCAGTTATAGTACAGAAACCAGTACAAAATTAACTAGATTACTGTGTGTTTTTATACTTGCAAGATTAATTTTATAAATCTGTTTTCCATAGTTTTTTTTTTTTTTTGTAACAAGTTTTTATTGTAATGTATATTTATTTAAGAATATTGTTTAAATTGAATTTTTTCGTGATGTTAAGGTTATTTAATTTAACACATTTTTTTTTTGTATTTCTTATCTCTTTTTGGAGCAGTTTAAATGATTTGATTTGTGATTCAGATTTTTCTAATACTTAATCAGATTTAAGTAGCTGTTAAAGAGGTTAATAGCTTTTTAGGGGAAACATTTTTTTAAAAAATTGTTATTTTTGTTATGTTGTAATTTTTTTTTTATGCCTTTTCGTAGAGCTATTTTAAATGGTTTTGAAGGTTATTCATTTGATATAACAACATTTTATAATAATTTGTATGTAAAACTACATTGTTTTTTATAGTAAATGATAATAATTGATAATTAATTTATAGTTTGTAAATATTTTCTGAATATAATAAAATGTTATGTTTATTTTATGTTTTTGAAAAAAAAAACACTTTTAAGGTCCTATTGTCTATGATACACCTATATTTTATTGACACAGAAATCACTCGATTTTGAATTATAACTGAAGAACTATAGTTTTTTGAGAATAGATGTGTACTTTAATTGCAACTACCATTGTATTTTTGATACTAAAATTATACTGAAATCTAAGATGTTATCTTATATTAGTATTATATTAGAACTAGAAATTTATTTAAAATAATAATTGATATTTTTGCCAAAAATTAGTTCAACATATCAAATTCATGAAACAATTATTATAATAAAATATAAACATAAACTACATTCATAGATATAAATGCTAAACTACTTATCTGCTTTGCTCAAACTCGTTTTTTCCGAAGTATACTTTCGACTTAAAATTTAACGTTTATATTACACTTACCTAGTAAATTATATAAGACGCGATTGAAACATACTATCTTCTATTCCAGTATTAACATTGTATGGATATTATGTAATATTTATAATATATACATTAAAATGAAAACTATAATAATTTACTCAAAATTAAAAATAATCGTTTCATGACATATAATATGTATAATTTATATAAATGACGTTGAAAAAATTATAAAAATAGTTATTTTAGATCTAACTGTGAAGTGTCTTGTTTATGTTGCAATATTCTAATAACTTAGATAAATATACTGAGCAATATTTTTCATTTATACAAATTGATTTATTGTGTTTGATTAAAAATATAATGTTTAAAAACTTAATCACTTAATAAAGATAAATCCAAATATAACACATAATAAAACACAAATAAATTATCACTAAGTAGACGATACTACACAAAATATAATTAATTTATGGTTCTAAATAATACGCATGTGTATCAATAGTACATTATCTGATTATCATAATGCTGAAAATATAGTTTCATAGTAGGTAATAACTAATAATAGGTAGCTGGTAGGTACATTTTATTCTATCTTTATCAAATAATAAAATAAAACCTTGTCCACTTTAAAGTGTGTTGCGTTATTTAATATTTTTAAATCCAAATATAAAAAAATATAAAATACTATAAATATTATCTATACATCGACAAGTATAATATCTGTTTAAGAATTGTATGTGTTTTAATACACACCCATTATTAAAACTAACTTATTTTACATTAAATTAGATGATTGAAATTCTACTCAAAAGATAAAAAAGTTCATAATATAATTATATCAAATAAATTATTATCATACTATTGAAATGTCGTTGTTATTAGTAAAATACATAATATAATTATATAAGTAAAAGCTTTAAGTTTTAAGTTCTTTTTAGTATGTTTTTGAACTACAGCAAACTAATTAATAACATTATTTTTGAATAAGTAATTTCGTTTAACTTTGAACTTAAATGTCTATAAAAAATCTTGTTTGTATATTTTTAAGATATTTTAGTTTCAAACAAAATTGAAAATTACTTATGCCTAATAATAGCTTAAAAAGAGTTACCATATTTTGAAATTCGTATGTATATATTATATTATATACACATTTGATAAAAATCTCAAATGTCTATGGTTATTTGTTTTTGAATTACAACCAAAAACAAAAATGTATGAGTAGGTATATTATTACACGAGTGGATATCAGAATCAAACAGTTATAAAAAATTAGTTTAACTTTCCATTTGAAATCTTTTTTTTCTAAAGGTAAATATAAAAATCTTGTATTTCATTTTCAAATCATAAGTGAACGGTTTTTATGGGAAGGGGCACAAGTCATTTTTCGTTGGTTTTCAGGAGAGGCATAAAATATTCTAAAATTTTTATTCTCTACTTAATCTAAATTGTTTTTTTGTTTATGTTTCATTTATAAATTTCCACGTTTTTTCAACCTACTTTTATTAAATAAATTACATTATTATTCAGTTATTAATGACTTGTGACCTTTCTCATATACTGACTTGTGTCCTATTGCACATTTAATAAAATAACATTTTTGACTTGTCCTTTTTCATACACTTCAAAATAATTATTAATATTTTAGTTTTTTTAATGTGTCAATATTATAAAATATTAATAGCTATAAGGTAGTCAACTATTACTATTATAACCTATTATTTATTTTTAACAAATGATACATAATCGGTTAATCAATTGAAAAAAATACAACTCTAGGCGGGACAGTTATGTAAAATTGAAATGTCAGAGATATCATCTACTCGTATACACCAAATCAGAAAACCAAAAATAGTTTTTATCCTTATGCTAAATGTTAGCATTGTTAGCATTATGGCCTATGGGCGACAAACTTAACATGGGTGCATTTCGTACCACTGACGAAATGCACGGGGACAGTTATATTATATAAATTTTAAATTTAATACATGGCTTGTGCTCTTTTGAATATAAAAAAATAGTGAATTTTGACTTGTGTTCTTTTGAATATAAAAAAAAATAGTTAATTTTGACTTATGCCATATCGCATTTTGAAATACTGTGATAACAAATCCTCGTGCGACTATGGCAGTGCTACTATTCGATCGGGCGTAACATTTTACATAAAATTAACGTATAAAAAGATATCATTTTTTTCTAAGTAGGTACTTGCAATATTATCTAATATTATAAGGATAGTATGTATTATCAATAGATAGGTATACCTACTTATATCATTGTAATTTCAATTAAAATATTGTTAATTGCCTATGTTATCTTTTAGCACGTGCGTGCTATAATTAATTAGCTTAAAGTTGTTAAGTATTAATAGCTTTAACAGCAAGACTAGACCAAATAAGACTAGATTGAACTAGAAATTTATTTTACACTTTTATAGTAGGCAGGGCTGAGCAAGATACCTAAAAAAATGCATTTGAATACAAGATACAAGATACGACGATATTTTTAAAGATACTAGATACAAGATACAAGTAGCTGAGATAAATTTAAGATACAAGATACTTTATACATTTATTAATATTTATTTGTTTATTTACATTAGGTAGGTACAATAAAAAAGAATATGAATATATTTATAAATTACAATGTTTATTTATTAGCTATTAAATGTTGAGATTTAAGTAAATTATATGTAGTATTATAGTAAACGTAATTTATATGTTACATCCCATGCTTTAAAATAAATTCCTGGTTACCTTATAAAAAAATCTACTTTTTTTAAAGTATCATCTGACATACTAGGTCTACATGGAACATGAATAAGCCCAACAAATGAAAATAGTCGTTCAACAGCAGCTGAAGAACTAGGCAGAATGAATGTTTAGCGCGATATAGTTTAGAAAACATTCTGCTGATAAACTGGATTTATGTAACTTATTACTGATCATAAATACAATCTATATTATGACCAAATATATGTATATATATTGTTCATTTATCAAGTGAATGCCTTTGATGTGAAAAACTTTAATCTAAGTTATTAATAATTATTATTACATAACTTTAGATTTTATCTATTATCTTTAATCATAAAAAGATACTAGATACAAGTCAAAAAAGTATTTAAATCCACAATACAAGATACAAGATACAATTTTATCTCAGATATGTATCTTAAATACTAGTATCTAAGATACTGCCTAGGTCTGTCAGTAGATACCTACTGGCTACTACCACCTAATGACTAATACTATACTGTAAAATTTCAGTTTCTTGTAAATAATATTATAAATATATGCTCTATAGTCTATACTACTAAGCTATTAAATAGTTATTTTGATTAATATTGTAACTTATGTGAGATCCAATAAATGATTAATAATTTCAAATTACATTAATTATATGTTTATTTTTTATACATAAAGTACCTAGATATTTATAGTTGATCAGTTATTTTGAATCAATAGCAAATATTCGATTCTTCCAATAAATTATTATACATATAATTCGATAAATAAAATGTTTCGTCAAAAATTAATTCAACCTACCGTAATACAAGTATAATAAATTACTGTAATTGAAATATCGAAAAAAAACATATCATGAAAAATACCTATATATCTATATTTATAGTAATAAATATCTTCGCTAAGAATCATTTTTCGTATTCAATCATTGAGTTAAAAATTAACACCAACATTGCCTTAACTTACTAATGATGAATTAGACTCAATATCTACTTTACAGCAGTTACCTAATTTCTTTTTTTTAAGATAAATAGTGCACTTTTATTGCATGCATTGGTTGAAAGTCTATTTATTTTTTAGTGTTGATTTTAGAAGAGGATATTAACACTATAATAGAGAAAGGTAATACATTTAAAAAGTGATAGAAAAAATTTATGTTTAATAACGCATTATTTTTTACTGAAAATTATTGATAATTAACACGGCTTTATCACGATTCACGAGCGTAGACCATTTGGGTGAATCGACATAAAATCTGGTCTGTTTGGGCGAATAAGTATGAAAATGATATTTACAATATTACACTCAACAATTAATTAAACAAAATCGTATAAAATATACATAATTAATAATAAGTTCTAATTAAAAAAAAATATTAGTATAGAGTATAGACTATAGATATTATAAGTAATATTATTATAAAGATAGATAGTAATCTACAGTCAAAAATGTATTTATGTACCTAATAAATAAAATCACATGTAATATAATTAGTATATTTTAAATAATCTATTAGACATTGGATTTGTATGAAAATGCCTATAATATATACTCAATAATTAATTAAACAAAATCATGTCTGAATCGTAATCTTGTTTTCAATAATAGTGAATAGTGATTATTGATTAATAATGATTAGCAACGATATCATCTGTAACTGTTACCACTCACTAGTAACTCTATACCTACACAGTTACCAACACTACCTATATCTTTTCATATTATTATTATATACATTTTAAATTTTTTAATTATTGTATCATATTACTTTTTGATACGTCTATGTATTATTATTAATATTTATTATATATATATATATATCCTATAATTCCTATAATATTATTATATTTACCAATAGAGGGTGTATACCCGTTAATTTACAAAATAAATTAATAAATTAATTTAAAACAAATAACTGTAGATACTTGAAATGTTCATCAAATATTTGTATAATCATTTTCTGTGTATGATAATGTTTTATATTCATGTTTCTACTTTAGTTTTGAAATTGTAATATAAGGTTCCATATTCGTTTTGCTTATAAGAACTCAAAAAATAAAAGAAGAAAATTAAATATACCTAGTTAAACAAATATTTTTTATGGGCGTTTAAAGTTTACATCTCAATGAATCATGGATATTCACGAATAAAATAAGTATTTCTCAACCAACGATTTTATTTTTATTTAAATTAATAAACCATCATAGTCTATAACAGAGATAAAAAGTTTTTTGCTCTTTAAAAAATAGACATTTTTATATTTAAATTTCTTTTAACCCAGCACCATCCAAATGTACAAACTATAACATAGTTTTGAGGTAACGATGGTGATGAGCATACGTTAAATTATTTTAAATTATAAATAGAGGTATAAAATACAATTTGTCCGTGGATTTACCGCTGAAGTAGTTAATACCGGGCACGAGGCCAGTTAACACTTATCTGAACATGTTTTGTATTAATGAACAACTGGTGTTAAATTCGGAATTATTTTTGGCGTGAATTTCCTCAATTCAACGATATAGACGATTAATTTAAATGATTAAACCGGTACTGATTTATGAATCAGTACCAGCCTATGGGCTGGACTCATAGTTTTAATGAAAAACTTTTTAGAAATTGAAATATTTTGGTTATTAACTTTTTTAGTTATATTAGTTGATTTGATACATTTTACCTACGTATTGTCGTTAATTGTATTATAATGTAATACTAGTATTTATAATCGATAATATTATGGGATAAGCATTAGGCATAATATAATGTACTCGGAATAAGTTAAGCTCGCCATCATATAGCGAGAATCGAAACAAGAAATTAAAATACTACCTAGATTTATATTATCATCACGTGTGCATGATAAACATAAAACAATAATTCATACATTTGTTTTATAACGTACTGTCAGTGATTATGCTTATAATACAATGTACCTATATATTTATGTCGATTGCTTTAATCTTTATTAAGTGATTAAGTTCTTAAATGTATCATCCTTTGTTTTTTTTGATCAAACACACAATAAATTAATTGATATAAATAAAGAATATTTTTCGGGGTAATACAGTTTTATTGGAACGTTGCACCATTGCACACGCCTTACAGTTGGCTCTAAAATTGCTTTTTTCTTAAACATCTATTAATCCGTGTTATACGTGTTATATTACACCATAATTTCAATTGATAAATTAATTATTGTATTGAACTATCTTTAATTGTTGTAAGTTAAATTTTAATACACATTATAGTTTCATTAAACATTTTTGATTAATAAAATAAATTATATGACAAAAGGCACTACAATAAAGCTCATTACAGCTCATTTCAATAAATTAAAATAAAACCATATGTTTTGACTTGTTCGTTTAAATTTGCTTTAATATTCATAGTTTCTTTGTTAAGCATTATTTTATATCTAAAGAAAAAAATATTTAAATATTATAATTTATAAATTACAAAAATGTATACCTAGTAAAAAATAATTCAAACGTTATAAGTAAATAACAATTGTTCGTATTTATAATTATTGAAACAAACAATAGTGGGTAGGTACTAGGTACAGGTATTAATTGTACGCGTGTTGTTTAAATTACTACTATTCTCAACATAAATACTAACCGTGGTATAAATAAAATACTTATTATGTATATATATAATAAATATACTTACAAAATTATTCAAATATAGTTAAATTAATTTAATGTTTATTTCAACTTTTTTAATCTATTTTTAATATCCTTTTACATCCACACTTACGTTTTCACATATTAAAAACCAACATTTTTTAACAATCGATAATATAATATTTATTATTTCAGGTTATTTATTATATTTTAAAACAATATGAGGTCATTTCATGTGTTTTCGTTTTTGGTGATAGCATATATATGCGTCACAGTAAACGGTTTGTATTTTAAAGCTAATAAACCAATTGATGATTGGTGGTCAAACACAATAACATATCAAGTGTATCCAAGATCATTTAAAGACAGTAACAAAGATGGTATTGGTGATTTAAAAGGTATTTATTTATGAATTATTCATCATTAAATTAAGAAGAAATAAATGGAAACAAATTTTTATTTATTTTATACAAAATGTTCAGGTATTGTTCAGAAACTTGATCATTTTGTTGATCTTAATATTGAGACATTATGGATTGGTCCTTTTTACAAATCACCTATGGATGATATGGGATATGATGTAGAAGACTTTAGAATGATAGACCCGATATACGGTACAATGGATGATTTTAAAGAATTAGTTGCAGAAATGAAGAAAAGAAGTAATAAAATTGTCATTTATTAGTCAGAATAACAGAACATTACATTTGATAAGTAACTGTAAATATATATATTTTTTTTTTAGATCTTAAATTAGTAACTGACTTTATACCTAACCATTCGAGTTATAAATGCGAATGGTTTCAAAAATCAATTAAACGTGAAGGAAAATACGCAGAATATTATGTATGGCGTGACGCTTTAAACCAAAATGATGTAATGAGTGATTCTTCAATAAAACCAATACCTCCAAATAATTGGGTAAATAACATTTTATTTATTTCAGAACTCTTTATATCTTGATACTACTAATATTGTCATTTTTGTAGTTATTTATTAAAACTAAAACTACTTAACTATCATAAAATCTAGTTTTACCAACCCAATTATGTAAAATAAATTTAATTGTTTTTAAAAATAATTTATAAATTAAAAATAATAATTTTAAATATAAAAAAAACCGATTTTTTACAGTTGAGTATATTTGGAGGAAGTGGCTGGACTTGGAATGATATCCGAAAACAATTTTATTTCCATCATTTCAATATAAAACAGCCGGATTTTAACATTAGAAACCCTGATGTTCGGAAAGAACTGTTGGTAAGTAAATAAAATATAGTTAAGAGTACATTACATACACATACATATTTTTTGTTTTATTATACACACGCATACTAATTAATTAAATAAATAATAATAATAACAATTGTAACATACTAATTTTTTTAAAACAAATCACCATTATATTGGTGATATCATCGGTATTATTCGATATTTTGATTTTGAAACGAAAATAAGTATTTATAATTAATATTTAATCTAATTGCAATTTGCATTCGCTTCAATATTAAAAAATTAAATAACCAATAAAGAAGTACTATATTGAAGCTTTATTTAATACGCCAATTGTTTAAAAAGAAACTAAAAAATTGTATTGGAAATATGAAATGTTAAGTTAATATATTATGCGTGTTTAAGACTAAAACAGCGAGTCATTCCTATAAAATTATCATTATAAATTTATTTTATACCGTTATTTAAGGATATAATTGCATTTTGGATGGATAGAGGCGTAGTTGGATTTCGATTTGATGCACTTAGACATTTATATGAAAACAAAGATTTCCTAAACGAACCTTGTTTAAAGGAAGGCAACGAATGTTCTTCAACAAAATATGATAATTGGGATCATATCTATACAATAGATCAACCAGAAAACATTGATATTATTATGGAATGGAGAGAATTCATGGATAATCATACGAGAAGTAAAAACTTTCCAATTTCTAGGTAAATTAGTAAATAAGTAAATAAGTATGTGAATGTAAATTTAAAATCAATCACTTATATTTTTATATTTAAACAGTTTTATAGCCACTGAATCCTATTCACCAATAGATATATTAATGCAATATTATGGCAATTCAACGAAACTTGGTGCTCATGTACCGTTTAACTTCGGATTATTATCTGTTGATAGACGTAACATAGTTGAATCAATAGAAAACAGAATTAAAGAGTGGTTAGACAATATGCCTAAAGACCAGGTGGCTAACTGGGTGGTAAGTGTTTTGAAATATATTACTTCTTATTTTTAAAAAATATCAAATGTAATGTTTAGTATGTAATAACAAACACTACTAAATTGTATTGTATAACAACTGACATACGATTCAATGCGTTGACACGTTTATAAAATATCATTCAGTGCTATGAATCTATGATGTATAATTAAAATAATTTTAAATCATCATTTTTTTTTTTAAGATTGAAAATCATGACAATCCAAGAATACCGACGAAATTTGGTGCTGAAATGATTCCACTCTTTACAGCTCTAAAACTATCGCTTCCTGGTATAGAAGTTACATACTATGGTAGTGAAATTGGCATGGACAATTCGTACGTGAGACCAGATCAAAGACAAGATCCTAATAATGCGGGAGGCGATAGAACGGATGAATCCAGAGATTCTGAAAGGTCCCCAATGCAATGGGATAGTTCAATAAACGCAGGTACAACATAATTATTACACAAGACAATTGTTTTTTTAGTTAAAACAAACACATTTTTATAAATATTTATTCAATTTTGGGTAATACACAAAAACTAAACTGGTCGATTGATTAAAATTAAATGCTTAATTATCCCAAAAAATGTATCGAATAATATATATTAAATATATTGAATGATATGAATGCAACGTAATTACACGTAATTATAAAATATTATAGAATTAACTTAATTTGAAAACTATAAGATACGTAATAATATAGCAAACAAAATAGGTAATACATTCCAACGATCGCTTGAAAATTTGAAATTTTATACTTCACGCAACATAATATAGAAGATTGTGTATTTTTTTTCTTATTCGATCCATCCATTTACGATTTAACCTATCTATATTTATATGATATAAAAAAAAAATGTAAGAAAGAATGTAAGAATGTACCTTTACATTTTAAGGTTTATAAACTTTGAAACTACGGATAAATTGGCATCAAATTGTGTACACATATTCTTTATACTCTAGGAGTATTTATATTATGGCTCACAAAAATTGTTTTTTTATTTTACATTTATTTATATATCTTGGTTACAGACATAGAATAAACTTATATATAATCTAAATATATTATATACAAATTTTTGTAGCTTATAAGTATACTCAAAAATACAAAACATACATAGGCGAAAATGTCTATGTTAAAAAATATATCTGTGTATATTATACTCGTATTAGTTTACAAAGCAAGGTACACCGATGCTGATTTGACCGTGAACTAAACACTAAAGTACACTAAAACCTAGTTACACCTATGTATAAGTGTATACAGTGCCAAATTGTATATTTGTTTATTTTCCCGGGTTAAGTTAGATTATACAGCTGGCTATATATATTTTAGATTTTAATATTACCTATTAAATATGAATAAATTATTAAAATATAGTCATAGATTAAATCAATCATAATACATAATGTATTTAAAATGAGTAGTTTGATAATAAAGGTTAGGTTATAATATTAATTACTATATTTATAATTATAAATATATTTATTAATTGTTAAATTAAATGTCTTTGATCAAGCATTTAAAAATTAAAAAATTGAAATTGATAGGTCCCTTTTTTTTAAATTGAAGATATTAAAAAATAATAATAACCATTGACAAATTGACGTCAAACTTAATAAATACGTTTTAAGTTTTTATAATATAGTTTGTATTGCATTAAATGTTTTAAGGATTTACCGAAAAAAAAAATCTTGTTTATCAATAAATCCAAAAAATTATAAATTAAAAGTCAAAATTAGCTTAAATTGATTTAAATAATATTTAATCTACTACAAACTACTAAATATGAACAAAATAGATGAAAATTGTATGCGCTGCGGAAGCAATACGAAAGCAGATCCCGCGGCGTCGTCGGTTATAATGGAAAAAAAAAGATGAATATTGTATATAAAATTATAATTTGAAATCATGTCCATTTGTTTCAAAGGTTTCACGGAAGAGAAAAAATCATGGTTACCGGTAAATCCAAATTACTACAAAGTGAATGTCGAATACCAGAAAAAAATACCAAATAGTAACTATAATTTTTACAAAAAAATGTCTCAACTTCGAAAAACAGATACGTTAAAAAACGGCGATCTTCAGACGTATAATATTACTAAATCGATATACATTTTAAAGAGGTAAACAAAATAATAATTTTATGAAATATTATGTTATTTATTCTTTTCATTAATTTTTTTTTATAGATCATTATTGGAACATGAATCGTACATAGTCGTAATGAATTTTGGCAGTGAAACTGAAACCGTCATACTGTCCAACATTATAAAAAACCTCAATGACGAACTGTACGTATATTTAGGAAGTGAAAATTCTGCATACAACCCTGGGTAATTAAAATTTTTGAATTTAAAAAAGTTTGTCATTACAATTAATAATTCTGTTTTTTAATTTATTGTAATTTTTGTTTTTAGAAACATTATATCAACCGTATCTTCAGCTGGTAATCCACTAACACTACGACCACAATCTGTAGTCGTATTAACAGATAAATATATTGCACCTGAAATATCTACAATGGATACTCAAAGTGCGGGCACACAAATCAGTTCCAAATTAATTAGTGTATTCAGTATCTTTCTAGTTTTAAAATATTTCTTATGAATCTATGTATCATGATTAATGATTGTAAATAATTATATTTTATTTTAATTTTAATTTTAATGATAAGTTTGTTATATATTTATTTTTATAATATCGTAGTTAATAAAATTCTAATTTATGAAGCAATAAAAACCAATTTAAAGTTTATTATAGGTACTATGGTATATACTTGTATTATAGTTTGAGTTATTCAACTTACTAGAGCCTGTATTTTTAAATTTGAACGTTTTGGCTGGTCATATTCTTCAAAATACATACATTTTCAAATTATTTTTAGAAATATCTGACATTTACTCATAATTATTTTAAAATAATTACAACATTGTTGTAATTTTTATAATTAAAAATATTCTTAAAATATATAATTATTTCATTCAAAAATTGATCATAATTCAAAAAAACTAACTTCAAAATATTCATAATTTATTAATTATCTATTTAATAAATTCTTCCTTTTTACACTAAGCAATTAAATAGATAAAAATTACTTACCAATTTTTATAATATATCAAATATATATTATGCTCGGTCAATTAATTTGTTGATGAGGTTTATATTGTTGAATTTATGGTTGGAACTTAATGCTCATTGAGAAAAGCTTTAAAACTGATTCTTGATAATTTTCAAGTATTTTCGTTAAATTTTCAGTAGCATACCTATTTGCGTCACCTATTACCTAAAAATTAAAAAAAATATAAGCAGCTAAGATTGGAAAATTAAGTAAAATAACTTAGTTACATTTTGTAACTTGAATTAGTACAAGTCTTTTGAATTTTACTCAGTAAATAATACTGAGACTGATATTTTTGATTTTCATTATTTTGCATTCAATTTAAAAAAAATAAAAATGATAAGTTTTTTGGAATGGTTTTATTCGTTCAATTTCTTGTTTATACATTTTTACTATTGGATAGTGAAAGCTGGCAAAAGGGAGCGTGGGTTCTTTATTCTTTCCTTCCTGTTTCCTTCCGGATCCCATTTGAACGTTGAGCCTCTCTTGTTAGACCCTTCTGCAAATGTCAAGCCCAGCAATAGGCAATATTGTAATATTTCGTTTGTACGTTGGATCACAAATTTCTCTCCCTTTCTGTGCGTCCTTCATCTCTTTATTTCTGTCAGTTTCTTTTTCTTTTTTTTCGGTTTTGATTTTCTTATGTTCTTTACACACTGGAGTCATAATAAATAATTATTAGACCAACGAAATTCAATACATTATACAGTACGAATAATTGTTAAACGGAAATATTATGCCGTTTATTAATTGGTTTTAAATTTAATTTGTTCTTATTTTTCTTTATATGAGGAACAGTAAACACGTGTTAGTAGTGTGTTTATTGTATTCGCGGTTTACGTGTGAACCGTTAATAGGATTACTGAAACATGGTATCGTTACCCCTTTAGTTTCTTCTACCCCACTGAGATATTATTAAATAGTTTTTTTCCCCATTGCCATTGAAATAAACAAGCAATGACAAGGTGATTGATCGTCGTGTGGGTTGTTTCCTTATTGGATTTGATTAAAAAACATGTTTTTTTTTATTAACTTAATAATATTCCGAATTAAAACTGTAAATATATATTTTGTTGTAATGTCTGTATGTTTTTTTTATTTTTATTATTATTATATTGATTTATAGACGTAAAACCTAATAGTAATAATATTATTATGAATAGAAATAGTTTGTATTTGTGTAATCTAAAGCTTAGAAAATGTATGGATATAAAAGAAAATATTAAACTATATAATATTGGTATCATATAGGTGTCTCAGATGATTTCTCGGTTCACCAACACCCAATATTTACCTATTTTTCTTTAAAATCGTCTTTGTTCACATCTATATCTGTAGTTACTACTAATTGATTTATTTTTATCACGCTATGATATACAATTATTTTAAACAAAAATAAACAAATAAATACTTTTGGATTTAATAATTTAATTGACACACACAACTAATTATCTAAACCACTACAGCTAAAATAAATAGTAGGTATATGATGCATTTTTAACAAAATTTAAAAACATTAAAAATTAGTTATTCTGTCGAATAATTTGTTTTCGATAAACTTATTACGAATATTGTCATGTAAAACGATTAATTTCGACGTTGCTATTATTTTTATTTAATAATTAATAATAATAATAATTTTATTTTTTTTGTAAACAACAAAAAACAAAAGAAATAACAAATATAATAAAACGAAATAATATACTATATACGTTATTAAAATATAAACCATTTAATTATAGTTTTATTTCTGCAATAGCCGTGTCACACAATTTCGCACGATAGCTTAACTTAGCTTTTATGTTGACTAAATAATAAACACCCAATCAATACCTTGTAGATAGCGCTGTATAATTCATATTTTATCGTATTATATTAAAATATAATAATTATTATTATATCATATATTTTGGCTATTAGAAAATACATATATTATATAAGTTATAGTAATATAGGTACGCATAATTAATTAACAATTAAATAATATTAAAATGTAATATTTTAAGAGTTATCTTAAAACCTTTGTAATAACAAAAAATAAATATTTATTAATATAAATGTATTCAGTATTTAAACTATCAAGATTCATTGATAATAATATTATATTACATATTTACATTATACATATATTTTAAGTATACAATATTGTTTATGCTACTGTTGCTCTATTTGTTTACTGTTATCTAGCTTTAGAAAATCCAAATTAAAAAATTGTTTATAATTTATATTTCCGTAAATTAACCACTAAAAATTTAAATATGTATATATTTTACATTACAGTTCTACATAATAACATACAATAATTGTAATCGTGTATCGATTATAGATTTCAAAACTGCAGTTAAATGATGCAGGTGTCATTTTATTTAGTATCGATTTTAAAATAGCCAACCTTTAACGTCTCTACGACAGTTCATCAACTCATTTTCGAGTGTTATAAACGCACCATGTGGTCACAATGAAACATTATTACCTAACAGCAAAAATGGCTTCCGGCGACATATATGAGAAATAAAAGGGCCAAAATCGACGAGTGTACTCATATGATTTTTTTCCACAGTAACGAACCTATTCTCTGTGTATTTTCTAAACACGAAAAAGAAACTGAAGATTCGAATACCCTCCCGCTGGGAGCTCTCCGCGAGTATATAGGTTTTTAAAATTTTTTGGATTGGTACAAATTCAAAGTGAAAGACTTCAAATAATCTAACCTAACCCATGGTCAACTACAATTTCTTAATCTCGGTATTATTAGAAGTGTTTTGTACTTTTATTCGAAATAAAATAATGATAACGAAACAATAATGTGTTATTTTAACTACCACAGTCTCGTATTCTTTATACGAAAAATTATGAACTAACAAATAATTCCACTAATGGTTGAATGGTATGATATTATGATCTATCATAGTATGTTGTGACCAATTTGCGGTTAAGATAAGAAATTGATTGTATCAATTTAATAGAATTTTCAAGAACCATTTTTTAAATAAAATTTTTAATCAGTTTACAAAAGGTTTTATAACCTATCTTATATATAGACAAATCATAAAAAATTTCCCCGTTGAATTTCATTGTTTAACTCATACTCTGCGTCTGCTTTCTCTTGTAATCTTCAATACTACAGAGTTACTCAGGTAATAGTGCGCGATATTGTATTATATTATTTCAGACCTTATATGACATATTGGTTACACGTTTTTATATTGTCTTATCGCCAGAATCACCGTCAACAGCAAATACTATAAAAAAATTTACCCCGAAAACATCTGCATTTTCCATTCTCTCGTGACAAAAACCAAAGTCTATTATCATCGAAGTACTGTCTGTTGTATTAAGCGTTTAAGAAAAATATAAATTAAAATAGATAATGTTAGGTTAGAAATGTTAGTATTTAAAAATTAGGTTAATAAAACAATTTTGTAACAATATAATAACTAGTATAATCATTTATAAGCATATTGTAACTAGGGTAAAATAACAATAATATTACAATTAGTATAATTGTATGCATAGTAAATAAGATAACTAGGAGGCTAAACATAAAATAAACAATATAATATAATTAATATATAAGGATAATGAGATGACCAAAGGATGGTCAGTGGTGGTAACCGCGTGACTCGGTCACTACTAGACACCGCGTATTAATTAAGTATTTTTACAATATTTTGGTTGTTGATTTACTAATTGTGTACGTTCGAGTTATCGGCGTATACAACATATCGGACCTACAAATTCAGGCGCAAATACACACTACCAATCATACATCAACGACAATATTATTTCCACCTATATTTATTAAGGGCGTCATTGACTTTTTATAATTATAAGTGCAGAGAAACAGTTTTATCGAACAAATCAGTCCAAATAGTTTCTCTTACAAATCTTCCTCAAATCACCTAAAAATACAAGCTGATAACCCTGACAAAGTGAAAATTATAGAAAAATTCTGCACTTCCTAAAAGGAATCAATGCTCAATACCACACTTATCAACTTATCACACATTTTATAATATGAACTATGAATTATACTATAAAATATCAATAAAATAGGATTAATGCTTATGAAAAAAAATAATAAACTTTGAATAGCATATATTCAATATTATTAAATAATAATCTAATATAAATAAAATTATATCATTTCACTATAATACTATTTATCCATTTATATTTTATATTTAAATAAAATAATCTACGACTGTTTTTGTTTTGGTTATTAGTTATTTAGATTATAATAACTAATAAGTAATAACTAATATTAACATTATACGCTAGCAACAGACTAGAGTCTTGAAAAGTTTAATAAATTAAGTTGAATTTAAATTAATTTTTTATTATGCCAGTCAAATAAAAATTGCAGAGTTAATATTATAATATTTTTAATAATAAAATTATTACTGCACTTACTTAAAGGCTTTTAAGTTAAAATTTTGTTTTTTTTATGATATATTTAAATTAAATTTACTATATTATTTGTTACCTAAATATGCAATAATACAATTTATGGTGTTAAATCAGATCCATAAAAATAATATATTTCTGGCTACGATACTGAACCGCCACATCAGTGTAATTGTAATATAGGTAGGTAGTTTTCCTAACCAAACGACAAATTATTAAAATATTTTTATTGCATTTTATTTATAACAAATTTTTAAATGTCACATATTCATAATTAAATATAATGATATGTATTATGTATTGATCTATATGTTTAAGAATCAATAATATTAAGAACAAACTGTAATTAACTTTAATTAAAAAAATATCGTATAAACTAACGCGTACTTGACTTGTTACTTCCAAAAACATGTACCAAAAGTTTCTTTAATATTCGAGTATAGGTAAGTTAATAGTAAAAACTAGTATTAATTATTATTATAAATAACATGATGATACAGCAAAATTTGTGTTTATTACATAGATTACAATAACTATAGGCTATAACAGAGAATTCTAATTTGATAACATTATTCTACATTTTCCTAAAATAATCTGTGTAACTATTTAAAAAAAAAAAAATGAGAAGTTTGTTCAATGTAAGCAATAATTAAATTATTTGAGCTTCAAAAGTTCTTTTCTCTGTCGATCCAAAAGTCTTTCCATGTTACTGCACTGATCCAAGGCAGCATTTCGTTCACTTTTTAATGTCTGAATTGTTTCATCTTTTCGTTTAATTGCTTCTTTTACCCTGGAATAATAACAAACGAATGAACAAGTTGGTATATGCATTTAATTGAAAACTTATACCGAACGTAAACGTGATTTATTTCTCTTTCTTTTTCATTTTCAATAGTTTTTATTTTAGTTTCGAAACTCAGTTTTGATTGAATTAATTCTGTTTGTAATATTCCAATCTTAGTGACAGCTTCGTTTTTTATAGTATTTCCTTTTTCAGCAAGGTCATTTTTTAGTTTGGAAACCAACTGCAAAAAAATTATCATGAGTACCGTTTTCATGTCAAAATCTAGTATAATTAATAAAATACCTCTTGTAATCGTATTTGTTCAATATTACACTTATTCAATTCACTAGTGAGATCTGCTATTTTATCTTCGTACTCTTGTGCTTTGGTACGAGCTTCGTTTAATTTCATACGATGACCAGATATGGTATTTTCTAGTTCACGAATGTCAGCCTCGTACTCAGATTTTATTCGTCTACAATCAGAAAATCAATTAAATTTTTTTATCAAATCTATTTTTAAGTATATATTTTACTAACGCACTTAAATCTTAACAGGCTATAAAAATATTATAAAATATACAATTATTATAAGCAAGAATTTAATTAACTCGTTAATAATTTAATCAATTGTATAAATTATTACTTAATTTTCATTTCTGAACTTTTTTCTCTTTCAGAAGCTTCGTTCTCTAATTTTTGAACAACCAATTCAATATGTTTGTCTCGTTCTTTTTTGCACATTTCTTTGATATTACTTTCTTTATCTGCTAATACAGCTGTTTGATGTTGTATCCATTTAGTCTTTTCTGTTTCACAAGTTTCTCGAATTGTTTTCAACTCGTTCTGAAAACAGGTCGTATTTTTAGTAAAATATTCCAAATTTCATTTATATATATATATATATATATATTAGATTAATTTTGTTTTAAAAGATTTTATATATTTTTATGTTAGCGATAAACCTTTAAATTTTAATACAATTTAAGCCATTTATTATTTTTGAATTACTTACCTTTGAATATTATAATTTATATTATTGAAAATATTCAATAGGAACTCGCTTTATTTTTTTATAATCAGAATTTAACCTTGCAGTACCCGTTAACATTTACTTATACAGTATACAGTATACACATAAACATTTTTTATTCTTTTTAAGTAAATATTATTTGTGTTTATTAATATATTTTGTATACAATAATTAATAATTATTAATTATTCTATATAATTTAAATAACACTTTACCTACACTTTATTGAAAATGGCAAATTAAAGATAAATCCCACTAAAATTCAATGTCTACTCTCTGTTCTGTTTTGTAATATATTTTTATTATTCTTAAAAACAATAGGTTTTATTTTTAACTTATTATCATTCTTAAAGTTACCTACCTGGAACTCTTGCTCCTTTTTATTAATTTTTTCCTGGATCTCTAATACTAATTTTTCAAACTTTTGTTCGAGGGCTTTTTGTTTTTCCATCAGTGTCACTTCATTTTCTCTTTCTTGACGTAATCTTTCCCCGTGAATTTCACCTAATAGTCGTTTCCGTTGATCTTGATAACTCTTTTCAAGCTCAGCAATTTCCATTTCCAAGCTAATTATAGATAATAGTTTGTTAATTTTAAATAAAAATATCACATAATATCAGAAAATTTAATATTATTATTTAAATAAAGATCAAAGGACTATTTTTTTCTATTTTAATTTTAAAAAACATAAAAATAAGTATAAACACTTATTTCATTAAATAACTTATGGTTGTGTTTTAATTTATTAGAAACTTTATTTTGTAAATAATTATTATAATAATAATATTATATTATATTATATTATTATATTATTATAATTATTCACTATAAAATCGTTGGTTTAAGATTTATAAATTAATAATATAATAATAACACTATATATAAAAATACACAAAAAGACACCTAATAGTGATTCATATAATAAAAATTAAAACATAAGTACCGATTTCTTGAATTTTCTCTTTCTGTCACAATTGCTTGTTCTCGTTCTGCGTCCATTTTATCCCTCATAGTAGCCATTCTCCGATGCCATGTTGCTTCGATTTCTTCAATTTGTGATTGATGAATTCTTCGAAGTTCTGACAATTCTTCTTGATACGCTACGGACATCCTATTAAGTTCAGGTTCAATGCCTTTAATCGTCATCTCCTGTATTTATAAAAGTTGTTACCTTTAAACAGTATATAAATAATAAGATAAAATTTATATTTACTTTAATTTTTTTTGTCTTAAGATCAACCCATCGATCTTTTTTTATTTTCTCAGATGCTGTCTGTTTGTCGATAGCCTTTTTCAATTCAACTTTATGTCGCTCTTCTTGACTCGATAGTGCATCGTTCATTTTTTTGGTCAGTTCCTTTACAGTCAAAGAACAACTTTCACTAAGTTGTTTTTTCTCGTTCAATAACTAAGCGAATATAATTTTTAATGTAATTTGTACACACAATATTTTAATATTATTTACTTTATCGATGAATTTTTGGTGTCTCATCACAGTGGATTCATATTCAGATTTAGTTTTAGCGTGCTCCGCTTGTAGTTCAGATATATTAATTTTCAATTTTTCAGTTATATCTTCTTTTTCTGATAATTGAATTTGTAGCATGGCTACTTTTTGAGCCAATTCTGCTTTGTCGAGATCCATAACTTGTTGAAGGTTTCCCTTTTTTACATCTATAACTCTTTTACCTGGCCTATACACAAAAATATTGTATATCATACAATAGGCGATCACAAAATGAACTTACGATGGTGGTGGTGTGTTTGGCAAGTTTACGGGCGATTTGTGTTTAGGTGATTTGGGAGTAGATGGACAATTTGAATTTTTCTCTACCTCGTCCAGAAATGACCATAATGCCCTTTGAAAAAATGCATTAAATATAAAAATAAGAAAAATTATTTAAAAAGTCCACATTAGAAGTGTCATAAAAAAAAAAAAAAACAAAAATTTATAATGATTTCCAAGTGATATTAACTTTGAACTAGACGAAGATTCTGGTACTAATGTTTGATGTTTATTATTATCTGTAACACCACTTTTCCTGACATTCATGTCTACAATAAATCAGTATACATCATTATAAAACAAATATAAAATATATATAAATGTATGTGTAGATAATAATTAAGTATTATAATACGTGATAGTATGTGGCGATAACAAAAACAATTTGAGGTAAGTGAATTCTATAAACTAACTACCGATATCGTTATTTTCGGACTCGAGTTCTTTAAGAATATTAACGATCTCGTCGTACGTTGACGTCTTGTGTTTTTCTTCGGAAAACGCGTCCTTTAAACACGAACATTACATTAAAGTTTACTCTGGTTTCTAAAAATAACAAACTGCGGTGCGAATACCGGTCACCGGGAATACTCACGAGTGTACCGCCGTCGAAGTCGGGTGTGGACGGTCTCTGCAGGTGACTGGACATCCACGAGACCACGTCTTCCCTCACGTAATCCTGCACCGGCGAACGGTCGGCGTTTTTCGGACGGTCTCTCTTCGTTTCCGGCTGTCTTTCCGGAAGTTGCTCATTCCGCGTCGGCAACGCTTCGACCGGCTGTACTGCTGCGGCCACGACCGACTTCGATTTTACCGCATCCCTCGTGTTTTTAGGTCTATGGCTGACCACCGCCGCCGCCACCGGTGCGATCTTCTTCTTTAACTTGTTCTTCGGCTTTACGATGGACCGCGTTCGGCTTCGTTCGCCGCCATCCGCGTTGGCGCCCCGAAGCGCTCCGGACAGATCGACGGACACCGAGCCACCGAATCTGTCGCTCGCGCCACCGATGGCCGCGCTCAAGTTCGAGTAAAGGTGTTCTTCGTCCAGCTGACCGCGACCACTCTTCGCGTGCGCTACGACCCGGTCCTCCTTGACGCTGACCACGTTTTCTACGTATACGTCCGTGACGGGCGTCGGTACGGGAACCAGAACAGGTACTGAGTTCGGGAACCAGCGCTGGAACTTGAGCTCCACCGCGTCGTCGAACGTCGCCGCGGAAACGTTTGCCACGCGGCCGAACGTTTCCGGTACGCGCGCGTCTGCACCACCGGGTGGTATAGGTGGCTTGGAAGTCAAGCCTGGTTCGAGCGCCGGTTGTCCATCGCCATCGTCGCCACCGCCGCCACCCGCGCTGCCGTCGTTTGGGGGAACGGGGGTCGAACGACCGTCGCTGGACGACGACATTTCGGCACCGTCTGATTCGTCAAAAGCGTTTTCCGGCCGATCTGTGCGATTTCCGACATCTGCGTTAAATTAATACAAATTTTAAATTCGTTTGGTTTTTCAGCTTTCACGATGATCCCAGCACACCGAGAAACACAGCATTTAATCGATATTCTCCTATAATATGAGTTGTATTCGGGACATAATATGGTGAACGATAACTTAGGTAAAATGTGTGTACAATATGGTCTTTAAGAGTGTATGAGCACCATCACAATTTATTATAAATAATTAATACTAAAATAGTATAAATTATTTTCAATAAAAGTATAATAACGCTATTGCAGTACATCACAGTCCGTACCAAAGTACACATTCGTGATTTTCAATAAATAACTGTTGGCAGCTGTGATTGATTAATAATTATTAATTAGTAGCGAGTGCCTACTACTTACTGGTACTTAATTAATTAACATTTATTACACCAGTATACATATATATATATATGTATTTGTTTGTTATTCGGCATGCACATATAACGTTGTGGCATGTGTATTGTGTATGAATTATGAACACATAAAAACTTTGGAAATGTAAATGTATAAATTGCAAAGATTTTTATACGTACACAAAGAAACACGCTGAATCGCGTGATGAACCAGATTATACTGTTATGACGGTATTATAACTTATAGGCTAGAATTTTTGCTATTATTATTTTATTGGTTTAGAAGATATATATTAAAATAAATTGTACCATTTGATAATAATGAATCAAATAATAATATCTTCGTATTTTTCTTTAATTTTTAAGGCGTAATAATAAGTAATTCTAAACGTGATTTAAATCAATATAATATATTATCAATATTTTCTACTGTGTAATAATTGTCTTTATCACATACCTAATCGTCTTTAAGTTTGATTGCGTTTCATTAAAATAAATATCGAATTTGTTCAATTAAAAACTCGTTAAAAATGTATTTAGATAAGTACATTTATGTATATATATAAATTATATTATAAGTTTTTACAAATTTGTGACAAGATGAGCATTGCACAGTAAGCTTTGAAAAACAATGCAAAGTGCATCGAAATCCCAGCCCTATATATAATATATATATATTTACTCGTGTCGGTCTGTTGATCATTGAAATCAAATGAAATGTGTCGACTTTTGTTAATCTTATTTATTGTATCTGCAGACTGTGGACGTTTAACTAATCTTAACCTTCGTGGTGAATCCTAAAAAATATAAAAATTAAATTTGAAAATCATTTTTTTTTTAAGAATAATTTGAACATCATTTTTCATCTAATCATTAAACCTGATTTGTAGCACTCAGTGTAAGTGCAGACATCGGTCTTCCGCGCGATGGCGTATCAACGTTTTCGTTATACAAATAATGCAAAGGATTTGATATGTTCAAATTCGATAAGCGTGTTGAGAGATTAATCTGAAGAAAATAATATATATAATACATAAATATTTGCAATATAGTATAGACATTTATAACAATATATTATTTTATTATAACAAACTTCAAATTATAAGTATTTAATTATATATATATATTATAAATATATTAATTAATGTGGATATTATATCATTCTATAGTAAATAGTAATACAAAAACCATAAACATTTTGTTATGAAATAAATTATCACGTATTTTAAAATTATAGCCAAAACAAAAAAAAAATACTGATCAAATTTTATGTTTTCACTCGTTATCAATATCAGAAGGTATGTACATAATTTAAGTAGGTATATATTATTATGTACATTATAAATTATAAAAACATATTTTTATATCATAAATTAATATTGTCTTATAATAATTATTAAATGACAAAATCCATTTACCCACAACAATTCCCAGTTATCAGTAGTTAATAGTTATACAAAGTTTCTTATTGATATTACTTATACAAGTACGCACAATGTCTAGTGAAAACTCCATTCGCACACATACACGGTTGTTGCATAAATTAATATTCATTCAAATTTAAGATATCGCGTGACTAGCAAAGTAGGTACACGCACAAACAATTCAATAATATTACAGGATAGAGAAAATAATTTATAAATCAACAACTTTGATGGATAGAAAAGTTTATGGATGTGAAAATGTCATGGTTTCTATAAAATTAAATCTTACTAAAAATACATACGCTTTTTAAATCTATTGAAGTATTAGTTTATTTAGGTTAAGCTTTTAAATTAATTTAGTTAAGTACATACGTATATAGCGCTATGAATTGCCTATGATAGTGTCTATATAATTCTATATTATTATAGACACTATAGGTACACCGCTTATTGTATACACCATATAGACATACAGTACTCGTATTATCATTAATTATTTTGTACATACTTGAAAAATATTATATAATCGTTATTATTTACAGAACATGTATCTTTATTTATTTATTTTTATTATAAACAACATTTGACGGATACTCAATAGTTTTATAGTAACTAATATTGTCTACATTTATCAAAAATGTTAACAAAATAGTTCGAATATATTTATGTATATAGCCCGATATAGGTATATTTTTGTATTATTATTATTATTAAAAATACACGTTTTAACTGCAGTTATGTCATAAGCTAGCCATATTGACATTAATTAATGTTAATTATTTGCTTAACTGTGTATAGTTTTATAGTGGAATTACAATGCAAGGTTTACATTGACATACATTATTTATTTTATTATACTTTTTTAAGTTATTTACATAATGTGTCTGGTGTCATCACTGTCATCTTATTTTCAAATGCTGATATTGATACTTATGATTTTGAAAAGCCACAGATTAGTGCTTTGCTCCGCGAGTGCTTTTTCTATTGTTTAAGGATGGTTAAGAATGCCTCTTGCAATGGTGAATAATGAAAAATGTAGGAGTATTTATGTATTTTATCGTGAATCAAATATAGTTATAAAATTGAATAAATTATTTAAGATATCTAGTACAATATTTTCAGTAACAAAAAATATGTTATTAAAAAATAATAATTAGATATTATAGAACAATAAATTATTGGGCTCTGTCGTGTTTTAATTATATTGTTATAAGAATCAGTAGCATATAATGACATAAGTAATTTAAAGATGGTCCACATCTCTTTTCCGAGAAAACGAAATATTTTTTATGGTACTATGATATAATACAATGTTTTAATATGTCTTTCCCTAACCACTGTATGATACGTATTGATTAAATTGTATTTATTTTAAGCCAAATATGGGTTCGTTTATTTTACTCAACACTACGATAAATACAAAAATACTTTATTTTTTTTATATACGAGTTAATAAAATCCTAGGGTGCGTGTAGTATAATAATATGCTTGAAAGAAAGCAGACAATAAACTATATGTTATTTGGTATTTGTCTATTTCTGTTATAGTGAAATCGGAATAAAAAAAATAATAATATTACAAGCATTTTCATCATAATTTTTTAAGCTATTACACTGTAGGAATGTAAAACATATTATAAATGTGTATTTATAAAAATATCGTCAGTCTAATCTTTGTTTATAAAAAAAAGTTATACCATTATTTAACAAGCTTCATTGTCCTGACTTTCGTTTGAAGCATATTTTCTATGTATGGGGTTCTCAAACTGTTGATGATGAGTCCTCCAATTTGAGCGAGTTCAACAAACGTTTTTAAAGTTTAGTGGTTTTGATCTATGTAATTATCATGGCTTCATAATTTATTGTGCACTCGTTGGCCGTTACGAATCTTGGTTTTAAATTTTAGACGGGCACTTATAACTTATAACTTATAGTATTAAAATGTTTAAGCGCCGTTGTCAAATGGAATTGACTTACCTGTTGTGTTAATCAAGTTTTATTTTAACTTTCCTAAGTTTCATTAACTTTCCGTTCCATAGCAGTAATACACCCGATCTTCTAAATCGTTGTTTTAAAATGTAGTTTTATGAATCACTTAGACAGACACTTTATTATATAATTTTATTATGTCTCTATTACCGACAACGTGAATCCCACACTTTTATAATTTAATTTTTAATAACTGTAATATCTTTTTTTTTAGTTTTTTTATTGTATTTATTGTCAATTAATATGTCTATGATTGCGTAATATTTCAAAAGTCTTAACCCGTTAAAATAGATAATTATAAATTTATAAATAAATAAACCATTAACGACTTTATCTATTTTCGTATATTTAAAATATATATCTATTATATTATTAAACTGCAGTACGTACTTGAGAGCCTTGCAACGATAGTCCAGTGGACGTCACAATGTGCTTATTGGCCTTTGATTTCTTTTTAAAATTGGACATATTAACCAAACTCACTATCAATAAAAATGTATCGTAAACATCAAGCCGCTGCCAATAATAGCAGAGCACATAAATTAATTAATAATAGGTATAAGTTATAACTAATACGACATTATAGCGACGTGTGGTCGATAATACTATTTTCATGGATGTCGCAATACACGACTATTATTCACGTACAGAGAACTCCGAATAAGTTTGAGGCCTATACCATATTATACCTGCAACCCGAATCTCGTCCACATAACGCCTACAACAAAACGGTTGCCAAGCAACGCAACACAGAGCACTTAATAGTAATAACCGATGTCCCTTCACATAAATGTATGTGTATGTTTTTCACACACACTACGGTTCGTCATCAAGCAGTGTTTGGGAACAATCTATCATATTTTATAGAATTCGATCGGTCTAGCTCGGCTACTCTGTCGATAAGTATGATAAAATTAATTCTTAATAATGTTTAAACACGACAAATAACTTAATGTAAATAGTAAATACAAACATTATTACAGTACCATATTAGTAATAATATCAAATTCTTATTGATTATTGTCCTGATCAAATTTTTTATTTTTTTAAACAATTTAAACTGACATAACGTCAAACACGGTAGTACATTTAATGTAAACCAGCGTGTGTGATACGTGCCTGCTGATGTGTGAACTACCTACAACAAAATTAGTCAATCGAAACGTTTACAAACACACAGATTAATATTTTTAATTTTCAATTTCATAACAAAACCCACTCATAATTGGTAACTCAATTATAAAATATTTTGAAAGATTTATTTATTATTTTGGTACTTCTTATAACTTTCATTGTATGCCTACATCGCCTACTTTATTAAATAACAAAATATTACACCGTTTATTATTTCAATGATACAGAAGGACACTATTATTTATAATATTATTAGAATAATAGTTTTAATAAATTCATAATTTAGTAAAATAAAAAGTAGAATTTGTAACTAAACTTGAAATCAATTGTGAATTATTTCATTAAAAATACTATTCTTAGCCACAGCTAAGATTAAAACTAGCTTTTTAACATTCCTTAAAAAATATTGAACGGTTATTAGTAATTTTTTATTATGTTTAAAATTACGTCTGAATAAATCAATTTTCTCAGATATTTCCATAAGCATTAAAAAATTAAACACTACTCACGACAATTGTTAAAACAATTTTAAAACAATTATCAGTAAGTATAGACTTTGTCGAACTCCGTTTGGAAACATTTTCAATGCGACATTAATAATTGATATTCAATTTCATATCGCTATAATCACACCACTAATCTGCATTTATATAAACAAAATCAAACGATAAGTAATTTGTGACATATTGTCGTTGTCAGGCTTTTTTTTTTGGTGAGTATATGTTCATCATTAACATTAATTAAATATAAAATCACAAAATTAAAATTAATTTAAAGTCCCATTATGTGTCACTCCGTCATTTGGTTTAGAACATCTCTTATATTCAGGTTTGGTTAATATATACACGACCAATGCACCATAAAAAATTAGTACTATCCCTACACAATTTAAAAACAGTCCTTCCGTCGGCATATGTTCATGCTGTTGGTTCCTAAAATAATAAAAAAAAATGTTTATATTATATTAATATTTAAAACTTCCTTTGCATATTTTTTTTAATGGTGAATAGATACATACAAAGCAAACATGATTTTTTCACTAAATCCCAATACTGAAGTTACAATAGATAATGCAAACGTCAATATACCAAATATAATGTGATAAGGCATAACAGCTTCTTTATATTTCATTGCTATTTCAGGGTAGAGAAATGATATAAATCCACTTGTAAACTATAAAATATATTAAATAAATGCACAATATATTAAATTTTAAATGCATTTTGTTTAATAATATGTGTGTTATGTGTACCCTTTTAATTTATTTACGTTTAAGAATTTTTAACCAAAGAATATAATTTCCAATCAACTTACCTGAGAAAGAAACATTATAACAGTAATAATTCCCAACCAACTATGCAAACTGTAAAATTTTGGAATAGGTGGATTAGCAATTAAATTTGAATTTAAACCAGTCCATAAACCAAGTACCCCGAAGATTATAATACAGCTATGAATTGTTGCATGCTGCATTTTTAATTTTTGTTTTGTAGTATTTCGAAAATTTCTGAAATGAAGGATAGCTGGAAAAAATACATGTGTTATGTTTTATTTGAATTTATTATAATCTAATATTCTACCATTAACCTAAAGATAAAAAGTTATTTTAATAAGATAGTAATTTTTATATGGTATGATACATGACTAATTTTTTCGTTAGAGAATAACTAGTAAAAAAATGTGTATGACTTTTAACAATTAAATTAAAACAAAAAATCTAGTAACTCGCTTTACTGTAGATATATAATATGTTTTAAATATACATCATCATTAAGTAGGTCACTATTACAGTGATTCATTATGGATGTGATAAATTTGGATTTAACGATAAATTAATGTAAACGAAAAATAATTCTGAGCAGAGACGATATGTTTGCGGATTTGTTTGAAAGATATTTTATACTTAATATATTAATATATTATTAGTAATAAGGAAAGTTGAAATATTTTTTTTCAAAATATTACACATATTGTATCTATTATTAATTTGTAAGTTAATATTTACGTACCGGTAGTAGAATAAATTCAAAGTAAAATTTAAAAATAGCAAAAAATTAGTCTAAATATTTAAAAAATTAATTAAGTACATAGAAATATAGTATTATTTTATACGTATCTAATAGTATAAAGTTTCAAGTCCCTATATTTATATGTTTTCTTAATTATAACCAAATGACTAAAATGGTTAAATGAATAAAAAAAATGGATTGTGCCCAAGTAGTGTTGTTGATATTTTTAAATTGCTTCGAAGAACAACATTTAAAGAACCTTGTTTTAAATTGTTTAGCCTTAGGTATCAATTTGAAAATATTATAAATGTTTAACTATCAATTATTGTATCTTTTATTCAATTATAATTATTGAATAATTTTAATGTTGTTAAAGTCAATATTATAAACAAAAATGTTTAAAAAAATAAATCGTTTGATATGTTGAAATGTTTATAAGATAACATATCTGAAAGCTTGCATTTTATATTTAATCTTTTCAACTTAGAAATAAAGATTGATAAAATAGAAATTAAATTAAAGATTGCAAATGTCTATAAATAGCTCTAGAAGAGCCAAATTACATTCAAAATTATATCATTTTTATATACAATATTGATGCAAAAAAATTGGTAAAAATATCAAACCTTTTAAATTACAATTAAAAAAATATATTTTTCTTAGTGTTTTGTGTTGGTTATAATTAGTTAATTAGCCAATTTTGTTACCTTCAGGAACCACCCTTAATCTTAAAAATTAAAGCATTTCTTTTAATTTCAAAAGGTTTTTCATTAGAGAAAAATAATCATTGCAAGACCAATACATTTATTAGTCCACTCAGAATTTTAAATGATAGAAATATTTACACCGAAACATTAAATTTCAAGTCTGAAGTCATAACATATAGAATCTATATTATAGATTATACTTTTAACTGCAATATAAATATTTAATCGGAAATTATAAATTACTATTCTTACTAATCTTATACGATTTAAAATTAAGCATTTAATATAATTTATAATATTTTATCATATTCTGTTAAATTATAATGTCTACATCATTTTGGTAGGAGTTTGATAATATATTTATAACTTATTTAAATATGATAATTCCAATAAATTAATATTTATAAACAATTTTGAAATAAATGCTTACAATTTGCGAATAAATAAATAAATGTGATTGTCATTAATAAAGGATGCCAGTTGCATATTTTTATTGTTCCGCTAAAACCAAAACCAGTGCGATAAAATTGAAGCCATACAAAGACGGATAATATAAGCAATATTCCGATTAACTGAAATCAAAATGGATATATATATTTATTAATTTTTACTACGTAACATAAAAATGGATATCATCAAATTGATCATATTTCGGTAATTATTAAAAAAAAAAAATACTTGAAATAATGTATAAATTGACAAATAACCAGGAATCTGATTTTCTTTCTTGAGTTCTATATTGTGACCGTTTTGTTTATTTGAAACACAATTATTATTCGGTGTAGGCGTTTCTTGAATGCTACCATTTTCTAATTCCACTGTAACTGCAATAAAAATAAAATACATAACATAATTTGGTTATCAAAAATAATAAATAATTAAGTCATGGGTAAGAATATCGCAATTATATCGCAAATTTTCTGTAGAAAAAAAGTTCCGTTGACGATGATGGTGTGGATGATAAAAATAGTAAATTAGTTTAAACGTGTGAAGGGTATAAGTTTAAACTGAAATTCAATATTATGAAAATGTTTTATGATTAAACTGATTAAATTTATATGTATACGTATATTATACGAGTACGCGAGAGATTGTGAGAATTTGACGTTATACTCCGGAAAATATTGTTAAGTAAATACGATTACCGTACTTCAAATAAAAATATACAATGCTAATACTTAAGTACACGTTTATTTACCTATGAATGACATAGGTGTGTAAATAAAACAATAATTTTTTTTTAAAGTTTTGATGAATAATATGCCTTATAAATAATTAAATAATATTTATTATATTAATATAATACTACTAGTATCACTAGAAATATTTTATCAGATACAATAAAATATTATACATACCCATTTTTAATATCCAATTTTTCAAATTATTTCAGCACCTAAAATACATCACAATAATATCTAGTAAATTTTAAAATTTGCAAAATATATTATTACCAAATTATTATCATTAAATTAATATATACATGATAATATACGGTGATCTGCATTCATTGCATTTAATACTATTCACTATTGTATATTATACACTGAATAAATTCACGATAAACGTTTTTAAGGAATAAAGTAAATCACACGTTTCGCCACGACTGTGTCCGTTTTATGTTTAAAAACAACTAAGCCAATACTACATATAATATATTGACCGATATATTTGTCTATAAGTACATACAAAGATATTTTAACATCTGGAATGACCAGAATGGTGAAATGTAAAATTTTCACATAATAATATCTTATTTTTATCTATGAAATACTAAAAATAATAACTCTATAACTTTTTAGTATTAAACTATGTGACTACTATAAATTCATAATAGTATTGTATATATTTTTAGTAAAATTCGTAATAAATAATAATACAAGTTATAACTATATATATATATATATATATTATAAATAATAAATATATGTATAATATGGGTATATTTGTATGTATAAAAATCTTTTAATTTTAATTTTTAAAATTCCATTTCTGACAAGCATATTTCACTTTCTGGATAAATCAACTAATTACTTTCTAACGAGTGTGTAAAGACTAAAGACTATAAAGACTAGTGAGAATTAAATCATAAGACGTTATTAATCGTCATTAAGTATATTTTAAGCTGGAGATTAACTTATATGATTTAAAAAATTACATATTTGTGTATAGTGATAATAGTGATTTACTACTACTGCCTACTGGTGTCAGGTGATGATAGTGAATATAGAAAACACAACGTTCCGTATATAACTAAACTACTGCACAGAGTGATTAAAGAAGCATGTTCGGCCTTATTGTTTCCTATAATAATAAATAATATATTCTTATTTATTATTATTAATTAAATATTTGTTATATATGTATAGGTACATTAATTTAATAAACTGTGTACCTAATTTAAAATTCGAACGAGTAGTTTTTCAATTATTAAAATGTTTACGCTAAGAATAATTAATTGTTAAAAATAGTTGTACACAAGTATAAAATATATAATATAATATTGGAACTAGTATCAATATTAAACATAAAGTATTTTTATAAATTAAAAATTTTAATAGACCAAAAATTAATATTAATATCTAAAAATTTTAAATTAGGTGTCCATATCCTTCATCATAGACCTATTTTCCTTAGTGTACAAAATAACTCAAGACTTATTCGCTCGAATTTTAGTTTTGTTTCATCAACATCTTAAAAAAAAAAAAATTTTCTGCTAAGTAATTTACAATGAAAAAGAGGGCTTTTTATTTGAAAAACAAAAGTTTATATTTGTAAAGAAGACTTCCATAATAAAGTACAAAAAATCTCAAGAATTTTAAAATATAAGTAGTCTATAAGTATATTTTGAAAATTGCATAACTCAAATAACTTCATTATTCAAAATAAAAAGTGAATAATTATGTTTGGTATCACCCTGTATACTATTAGAGCAGCACAATTACGAACTTTTTCCTTATTTAACTTGAAAATCATAACAATAACAACACAATTGCACACCAAAAAATATATATAGATAGTATATTATTGCATATAAAAATACATTAAAATAATATGTGTTAGGAAATTTTGTATAAAAATACAAACATTTCAAAATTAGTTGTATTTCTTATATTTTTCTTATATTCACTCCAGAATTAGCTCATTATTAATTTACAATTAACCTTCCATATTACAGGCTTATGAAGTTATGAGTTAGAGTTATGGCTGACAATAAAATAACTATCATCGTTTAACATGGTCAAAAAATTATTTGGTATCTACCTAACATTTTTATTTTTCAGCTGATTTAAAATATATTATAGTAAATAAATAATATCTCACTGATTTTTAAATAATAATCTACAAAGTTATATATAAATTAAAACGATTTAATTTTTTTAATTTACCAATTGTATGTAGTTTATATACAATATACACATATACAATTTATGAACAATCTTGTTGTAATTTTTTGAGTCAATATAGGAAAAATTTCAATAATCGTGTTGTACCTAAGTTTGTTTTTCGAATATATTAATTTATTAATAAATTACTTTAAAACTAATGTTGTATGTTGTTATATAATTTCAAAATGTTTAGTCTATCTTGACATTGATAAAGCAACCAAGTATGCTGAAACTTGAAACTTGTCGTTTGTATAAAAAAAAATATAAGTAGGTTCATACACTGAAACATAATAAGAATATATTTTAACAGCTTGATATTATAACACTCTAATATGTACTCATTTATTTTTATTATATTAGTTTACAGTAACTATTTAAGAATGGTAGATACATGTCTAAAAATGTAGTAAATGTATCGTAATTTGGACTTAATACTTAACAGTGAATATCAGTTATCAGTTCATGATGATAAAATAAAAATGAAATTTAAAAATATGTTCAGTTCACCTAAAATCTAACTAAATTGGCTCTGAAGAGTAAAGACCCAATAAATTTTAGAATACTTTCAAATAATTAAAAACTAAGTATTATTGAAAATACCTGTTATATTTATATTGTTTATAAACAAACAAAAAAAAAAATTGTAAAAATGTAAATTAAATTACACAACAACTAAGACACAGGTATATTATTTGGTATGGAAATGTGGGTGGCGAATTTATTAATATTTAGTAACTAAAATAACACAATTAATGAAAAATATAAATACTTACTATAGTATATTATAATGAAGTATCAAAATTTGTCGAATATTACCATAATTGCAGTCGTTAACAATTACTTGTAAATAAATGTATGCAATAAATTATTGAAAATATTTATACATGTAAAAACTTCAGAGAAGGGGGACTCCGAACAATTTTTAAATAGATATCCTAGGTACTTAAAAAAATTAAAGAAAACAATGTCAAGAAAATCACAGTAGTTATTAATGTATAATCACTTCAATACACACTGATTTTAAATTAGTTTAAAAAATTCGATAAGATAATGTTATTTAAAAAAATTATTATGAAGTCCGGCATTGTAAATGTATAACAGTTGTATACACAATAATTTTTCGATAAATAATTAAAATTGTATCTTCTCGTATCTTTCTGTCTTAAACGTCTAGTTACACTTTATAAGTACATAAAACATCAATAGCTTATTATATCTCTGATTATAATATAATATATATTTTTATTCATCTTCTGATTCACGTTACAAATAATCTATTGTTTAATTATTATAATAAGTACTTGTACCAACATTGATACGTTCAACACGTACACTCATTTTAGCCACCCAAATTGTTAGACAAAAATATTCTGTTTTCATGTACACCGACCTCAGTCATGTAATCACTCAACTATGGTTGTAAAACATTGATTCTATCCACTAAACTGAAGTTTAATTTAAATATTTAAGAGCTAATAATAATGATGCAGGTATTTATTATTTTTACATTTTGAATGGAGTAGTTATTAATTAATATATATATATATATGTATATGTGTGTGTGTGTGTGTGTGTGTGTGTGTCATTATTAGTAAAATATCGTTAAGATGACAATAATTCTCCAAACATGTCATAATGCAATTACTCATTTATTTTTAATAGGACGCATAAAAACTACGTCAAAATTTAAAAAAAAAAAACTTCATTTGGTTATTGCTCTAATAGAACATATACCTACCAAGTAAGAAGTATTGTAAAAATGTGTAAAACATTTTGTTGTTAAAAATGCATTACATTTTGGATATTAATAATCATAGCTAAGGTTAGACAATTTAATAAAAGGTTCTTTACAAGTTTTGCTTACGATAATTTTAGTTATTATAATATTAAAGCGTAAAATAACGTATTTTTATGAAACTAATTTAGTTTTTATGATGTAGTTTAAAACCATAGATTCTTGAAATTTTCATCAAAGGTTTATTCTAGCATTTTATATATACGTTAAAATTTTCAAAATATATTTTTTTAACTATAAATAGACATATACGAGTATAAACGATTTTTAATGTTTTTGCTTACAAGAAATTTAACATAAAAAAGTTATGTGTGATTACACAATTATTTTTTATCCGTATAACCTCAAGTTAAAATTGTTAACGATATTTCAAACTTAAAATAAGGATTTATCATCAAATATTTTTTGATATTTTATTTTAAAACAAAAAATATTAAACAGAGAAATTTGATATATTCCACTTTTATTAAAATTATTATGTATGTCAATAATCCAATACTCAATACAGTTAAAAAATGTTTATACTAAAATATAAGTTATTTTATTTATATTTTTTTTTTTTTGATTTTTTTGATATTTGAAATATTCTACATTTTTTTTTAATTTTTATAGATCCTGATAATTTTTTTCATAATCATTTTAAGTTTAACACAATTTGGTAAAATCACGATAATTTGGAAATTATTTTAGTGAAATGTAAAAATGTATACACACATAATAATCGTTAGTTGTTTTAACTCCAAATGTAGTTAATGTCCAATACATTTGAGAATTGAGCGTCGATTTACGTAAAATAATTGACCTACTCCTTTGGCATAGTGAATTAAAATCATAATTAATATTTTACAAGTATAATTAACCGTGGACATTTTAAAGTTAGCTATTTATAAGTTACATGAAAAATAAAATTGAGTGTATGAACTTCAAGCAACCTATCTTGTGTCACTCTAAAATTTCAAAATGTATGTTATACCAAAAGATTTTTCGAGATTTGCAAGTCTACCCTTTACATACAAAACCTATTTTTCGATAGTGAAGTGAGCTGTTATCCTATAAATTTGAAATTTAAATAAAACGATACCCGCTTGTTATTTGCAATTTTTTTTAATTTACTGAATTTTTTTTCAAAAATAAAATTTTTATACTTGGCAAACATAACATGTGTAGTATATACTAATATAGGTATATGACAAGATTGCAGAGGCTTACCGTCGGAGGGAGGGGAGGTTAAGGGGCTTAACTCCTCAAGTAAAACATGTATAATGATTTCTTTTATAGAATATTACATTTAGACTAGGAATGCTAGGATCACTACACTATGCTTGCTTGTAAATGGTACCCCCCCCCTATAAACGAATTCTGCGTACGCGTATGTAATAAGATTGCACCAAATTGTAGGTATATATAGGTTAGGGTACCCTGGGACAAAAAAAAACAGTTGGGGCGTGCTAGTGATAGGTTCTAACATAGAGATTATTGTTTATAACATACAATATTATTATAAGGGATTTACGAACCAAAACAATAGTTTGTATTATAATAACTAATAAGTAATAACTATTATAACTGAAATGATTAATATGTACCTATTGGTTGTACGAATGATAGTTTTTTAGAATTTGAATTTATGTACTTATTTATTTTATAAGGATGTGTGTGTTTTTAATTCTTTTTATAATGTAAAAAACTTCTATTTTCAACTTCAATATTTTCCTATTAGGAAAGTGAATCTATAATATTGTTACTTTAGGCCCATTAGGGTGTCGCACTATTATTAAAAATGTAAACAAATCAATTATTCGATTACAATATTACTACTTTTATACGAAACACACATAGATATTATTGTTTTATACATTAAAATTTATTGTTATAATAATATTGTTACTAAAAGTTAATTAATAACATATTATATGACATATTTTAGATTAAATAAGATTGAAAATTATCAGAACAATTTCATAAAATATACCATGATTAAATAAATAAAATAAAATCTTAAAGAACGATCCAAAATAATTGGGAAAATGATAATCAATTGAAACGTAGATAATTTATTTAAATAATTACTTTCACAGTTTTTATTAGTTTTAAATCATTTGCAAGACCATTCCATCCAAAGAATAGATCATAATATATTCATATTATACTAGTATACTACCATATTGATACAATAGTATGCTAAAAATCTGTCCGTTTGAACAATTATGTATATTTTTCGCTAATTGTCATGTCAAACTGGATTCAATCTATATATAACTTATTTACACATTTTTTTTTATGTATTTTGATGTTTCAAACCATTCGAAACAAAGCAACAGGCCATGCGGTATACGATTCGGATATTCTCCGATTCCTCCGTGCAACTATGATACTGGAATTCGGCCCGTTTAAAAAATACCTAATGCATATTTTTTGCTAATTTTCATATTAAACGACAGGCTCTTAATTAAATTTAATCTAGGTGTACTTATTATATTTTGTTTTGTATAAATAATATTAGTTTTAAATCATTTGGGACTTAGCCACAAACCGTCCCATACCTCCCTTCCTAATAAGTAATAATTCGTAAGTGTATAATGTATAAATGATAATATTATATTTAATAATCTAACACCAATAAATATATGACTGTAGTCTGTAGGTACTTGTTAAATATATTATGGGTAGATAGAAAATTACAGGTAAGTAGGTACATGATGCACATGACTGCACACCGACTACTCGAATCGATACCGAAATAAAGGTGATTAGGTACACCTATACCTGATGATTATAATTTATAATATTACTGTTAATTATACTATGATCATATGGACTATTATAATATTATCACGTAATACTAATTACGAGGATGTCGGGATGTGCGCATGCCGTATGGAATATGCGTATTAGAATATAACAATTCCGGCACATCGCAAAACACAATTAACATATTATCATTGCAAATAACCAATAGTCAATAAGTACTAAATAGGTAGCCAGGTAGGTATATTTACATAAATTATAATATTGTGGTTTGCAATTCAAATCAAACGCATTAAAATGTATATATTTTTTTTCGTAAAAATACAACAAATTAATATCGAAGCATATAGATAACTCGGTTAAGTAATAGAAATATTACGGGTGAAGTAAGCCTATAATAATTAATGCAATTTTAAGACCAATAACCAATAGGCATTTTTAACGATCTCACGGCAAGCAGATAAGTATGGATGACATTATGTGGTTATATAGATAGTACAGCACATTATTATTAAATTTGGCCTTTTATTTTCTTTCGTTGTCGGTTACGGTTGGTATTACTGAAATGCTAGACTTCATTTTTACTTATCAATAATAAAAAATAATAACAATATCATACTGCAAATCGTAATAGCACGTAATAATGTTAATACAACAATATTATTATTATTATTATTATTCGTCGCGCAGAGCACGCTCAACACCGCGTTAAGCGTTTATCAGGTTACCAAAAGTCTTACAACTTTACGGTTTATAGCTCTACCTACTGTTGCCGTGTTTTGTATGACGATAAGAGATTTTTCGCTTTCAGATTTTCAGTTTTCACACTACGGTTTCGTCAATCCTCACAGGACACAGTAATATCGTTCATTGATATTGTTTGTCGTCTCGACGTGGTGTCGACTGTCAGCGTGCACCAAACACCGGTACATCGCGTCCAGTTTTCAACGGACTACGGCGAGGCCTGAGCACCATGAGCGAATCATTCTCCAACGGTTGTGAACAGGAAGCGCTAAAGTTCGCTAGTCATCTGTCGCCGACCAAAATTGGCATGCTCGCCCCGAGCCCAATAGTGACCAGACGGACAAGAACTGATTCAACGTGAGTAGAATTATGATTTTTTACCATGACATTGGCTATGAGTTATGATGTTATTGTGTAAAGACGATGGCCGTTGTGTCACTGATCGTTCGGCTGTTGAAATGCGTTTTCGTATGTCAACGGTTATGTATGAGCAGCACAAGTCATTTGTCTTGGTTCTATGCGAGTTTTATTATGAACTATAAATTTTCAATTTCATTGTTGCGTGTAGGTCTGCTCTTGCTCTCAAGAATCCGCAAATATCTGGAAAGGTCAAGTACTTTTGCAAATCTAAAGGACACGGCTTTATCACTCCAGATAATGGTGATCCAGACACATTCGTACATATATCAGAGTAAGACATGTTGTTATGGTTTTAATATTTATTTTGATTTGTTACTTATAGCATGCTATTTTTTTTTAGTATTGAAGGAGAATTTGTTCCGTTACCTGGCGATCAAGTACACTATCGTCTCTGCCCCATTCCTCCAAAACTAGAAAAGTTCCAAGCCGTACATGTGGAAATTGTTAATCTAACACCTCAAGTACATTTAAAATGGGATGCGCCAGAAAACAATTAAATCCTTCATGATATTTTAGTGATCATTTGTACACAAATATGTCCATTAATGTGTGATGTTTTGCAAATATCTAAACCTTCATTAAAACTGGTACATTCCAATTGTCCATGCTCTACAATATAACGAAGAGACTTTATCAGTTTTACTGATATTTTTTTTTTTGATTTTAGCTAAGTGCCAAAATAAAATAATCCATCTAATTATACATAATTTTTTAAGATATTTGCTTCAATAGTTTTATAGGTATTATTGTATCAATCTAGATTAATTATTCATTATACGTTTAATGTCAAATTTTTAAATGACAAAGTTTAATTAATAAATCATTAGATAAAAACTTACCCACTTTTATAATAATTATTTTTTAATTAAACTATTTTATACAAATGTATTTTTATGTATGTAAATCCATTGCCACTTAATATCAGAATTGCATATACTTAAATTATTATAATAAATTATATTAACGGTAAAAAATTATCAAAAGCAATGCAGCAAAGGTAAACTATTATCAAATTAATTTTTTTACAGTGGATTTAATACTTTTATCAGTTGTATCATAATTAACAACTTAGTCAGTTAATGCTGTAAAATATAATCAAACAAAAAAATTGTTAGGTATGTAATGAAATAGTTCGGTAATACATATAATTAAAATTATATGTATGCTCATTAAAAAAATAAACAACAATATAATATATGCCTTTATTTTTTTCAAGTTACTTTTTATAATAAACATAACAGTTATGTTTAAATTATCATTAAATTGTAAGAATATTAATTGGGGTTGAATTTTCATCATTCATAATTTTGATGAATTTTAATTTTTGAACAGTGTATGGTTTTTCATTAAAATTATATCACATTTGTTAACTAATACATTTTGTTACTTTAATAATACATCGGTATACTATTGTTATATTGATTTACAGATATATATATATTTATATATATATATTATGTTTGTAAAAATATGAGTAGTCTAATTTCCTTTTTTAAAGTATATTTTTTGATTGTTGTACTATGCGTTTTTAAAACTAATGCCGCATTGCTTATGTTAAATATAATTTAGTATTTTAGTATTGCACTTTAACATCGATGTACATTGATCATGTATTAATTTTATATTCAAATGTGTCCCAATAATAAATGCAATTTTAAAAGTGATCTAATCCTTTGCAATTTTGTTTATCAAAAATTGTACTTACCTTTAATTTTCTAAATAAAAGTAAGGTTGTTTATACATTTACACATCATTTTGAATAGCTAATATTTTGGTAATTAGTTAATTTTCCGTTATATACATGTATTTATTTTTATTAAAAATGATTTTATTTTTTATAATTTTAAATGACCTTAACTACTTATATTATTATTTTCAATATTGTGTAACTCCCTAATCAATATCTATAGTTTTATTAAGTGATTTTTATAATCTTTCATAATTTAATGTAATTAATTAAATACTTAAGTTTTATAAGTAAATACGTTGAATTATCAATTTCCAATATGATGTGTTGTAGAATGTAGATAAATGTTGATAAATTAATTGTATTAATATAATATTTCCAGTTATTTGTTGATGGTAAATTTGTTTTTTGTGTTTATTTCTCTTATTTCTTATCTAACTGAAAATAAATATTCAAAATAGACTTTAAGTCTGCAAAAAAAGCTAAATTGAGCTATTATAACATATTTCCATGATTTATTAGTGCCTCGTCAAATGGAAAATAGACGTTAACAATTTTTAATTTTTAATCACAAAGTGAGCCGAAATTAAAAATCAATCATTTATATTTATATGTAAATTATTCTAATTTGTAATTGAAAATGAAAATTTTTGTATTTTTTTCTCATTCCCTAGATGGAATGTAATTTTTCTAAGAAAAAAATTAATTTAATTTAAGTCCTAAGATACATACAAACAACTTTTTTGAGAAATGCAATGGTTTGTAATTTCTTAAAAAGTAAAAATTGTATTAAACATTTTGTAATTTTTTTTAAAATATTGTACAACTTCCTATAATTAATCTTCAATATATATAAATAACAACTGTTTATGATAATAATATTTTTAAAAGTTTTACTAGTTATTTATTGTCCATGTTAATCAATAGCACACTATGGGTCTATAGCCTCTATTGACTGTGATCACAGCTCTTCTGAATAAAATAAAAAGAATTTGGGTTATAAATTTATTTTAATTATCTACACAATCAAACTATACTCCAAACCATAGGGAAGCGCACGGCGGTGGGAGTGCAACTGCACCACCAATGAGTTCAGCTTAGTTTAGTGTTGAGGTACTGAGTTAAATATTTCATAAATTAAAAAAATGTTAAATCTGTTTTTAGTATTTTACACCCCCCGCAAAAATGTTCTGCTCATGCCTATGCTCCAGATTGTCCACTTAGATATAAAATTTAAATAGCTTGTACACGTGTATTCATGAAGAATACTTTTGATGATTAAAACCATTTACAATCTTTTTTTCAAAAAAATCTTATAATACCTACCCGATGCTTATTATACTGATGCGTTATTGACATTGTTGCAGATCCAATATTACAATTAATGTTTAGTAATAAAATATACATAGTTTATACTTTATATAGTAGGTACATGACATTATAGTTGTAATAGTTGTATTAGTATAACAATTAAATAATATTCTATTACATTAATATTATTATAGCTTTTAGAATAACTCATAGTCTCAACGTTGCGATCAAATTTTCCAGGCACAAATGCCGAGATTACCACCGAAAAACATGTACATCAACGTATTGGTCTGGTGGGTTATCTGTATGCCGAACGCTTCTCCGACCACCGCGTTCCATTGTGGACCGTATTTTTTGTCGAGCATTTGTTTTACAGTCTTGGCTGCCGCCTGTTAAAGTTATGTAATTATTATATTATTTATATTGTTAATGCAGCGGTGCAGTTTAGGTACTCCAAGGTGATAAGGGCTCTCCCCCTTAATTATTATTTATTTTGTTCAATTTATTTCGATATTATTCAATTAAACTCTGTACATTGTACTGTAGCAACAAATCGTATAATATATATGATATAGCGGTAACTACTATAGAGACAAAGCGATTAGTGATTACCCGATCACTTATTTTTGAATTGCATAAGTCCTTGCGAGGTCAATCTCTCAAACTCAACTATAACATATAATCTATCTATATATATTTTTGATTTAAAATTTGTACAATTTATAAATGTAAATATATATATAATATACAATAAGAAAATTACGTTTAAATTTAATCAAATAAGATGAAATAAATTAACCAAGTAGGTACATCTTATTGACTGAGGACTTGAAAGAAAAAGTTATCCAGTGATAAAATGTTGTGACATAGATTGATCTATAGTAAGTTGAAGTAATGTAATGCAGCAGGATATGTTTTTTATACTACCTTAAAATTATATTACATTTTTCAAAAATTATGATTTAGTTATACCTATCTTAAAATTACCTTTAATCAATATGCTTTATTATCGATAAAGTTAATTAATTTAGCGATTATTAAAGTACATATACTAAAATACTTATAGATTAAAATATTTTCTTGATCGGTAGATTTAAAATTGTTTATTAATAAATGTTTTTTTTTACATTTTAAGTAGGAATATAGGTACTATTTTTAATTTGTTATAGTTTGTATTGCCATCAAATCTAAATCATACCAGTTAGGACTCACTCAAGAAAACTAGTAATAACTAGGTATCAATTAATGTCAGGAACAAAAATAGAATTATAAATTAAATACTTTATAAGTATCAGTTGTGCATACTAGTAAATAAAATTTAATAACGAATCCTTTTTTATGTTTGGGTCAAAGTCTCAAAATAATAAATAAATAGTAATAATAACTAATTTAGTCAATTTTTTTCTATGGATTTCAGTGTTACATGTAGATTGTATTTATTGGTGATAACTAATTATATAAATAGCCAGATAGCCAGATAGATAGATATTATTAAAAACAATTTATTTGCAGATTATCCATCAGTCACCATTTTACAATAATGAATCTATATAGGTATTTGAAATTTCGAAATCCCGAGGACACTGTAGAAGTAATATCTATTATCATATGTAAATAATATTTTCTTAGGTAGATACAATATTATCTAATAATGGTCCTAATATATTGGTACAGACATCAAGTTTAAAAGGTTAGACTTAAAAATATTCTAAATTCCAGTTCCTATGAATAAATTAACAAACTTATTAATCTTACAAAGTAATCTGTTCCAAATTTTTCACAGGCTGTTATTATAACTTCAACCGTTTCAGCTTTCATTTCTTCTGACATATCACACTGCTAACAATTAATAATATTATTTTATTTTTAAAATATAAATTATTCATAATATAGGTGTACATTTTTGTTAAAAAGAAAGTTTAGTAGATTTTTGATTTTCAAACTTTTAAAGCATATTATATTATTTTTTTTATGGTTTGGCACCTATTAAAAAAAAATAACAAAATTAATTTATGTCCAATAATATTTTTATCAATATCCATCAAATACCTTTGTTGGTACCTAAAAAAACATATATAATAACTTAAAACTATTAATATTTATATAAGTATTCAATAATCAATGGTAATAAAAGTATTTAAGTATTTGTATATATATATATAATATACTCAAATATTTTTGTCACCAATACATACAGGGTCATTCAAATATTGCATTACAAAATAAACGGGATTTCAGAAAATTTTAATTTAATATCATTACAAGTTTTGTAACATAATATAGTGAATACCCTATTTCTGTTTATTTTAAGTAGCATTGCCAAAAGTAGTCTATGAGAGTACCCTCAGATATTTCTGGAAAATTAAAGAACTATTTAATTTTAAATTATAATTTATTGCAATAGTCTACAACATTGTATACGTACCAACGGCATCGGCATACCCCAGACTTATGAAAGATATACTAGTTAAATCTCATGTACATAAACAATTATCAGCCTCTCCCAATCAAAATCCTGGTGTAAGCATTAGGTATGTCGTATGTACTAAGCATAAGTTCAGACGTGGGTACACTCACTTGCACCAGTGGATAGGTGTGAACAATTTTTTTGTTTTCATCTTCTTTAGTGTCTGCAAACTCTTCCATGGTTTATATACACTAATTGTTTATGTATGGTTAATATACGTATTATAAGTACACAGATAAACGTGTCCAATTGTGGATAACTTAATACATTTTCAAATAGGATGCTACGGCAAAAACAATGGGAGTCATACAACACTCGTTAAGTCGAATACTACTAGCTATACAGTGCGACTATTGATTCTTAGAGGTCTATTGTCCATAAATGAGTTGCTATGGATAAATAACGACGCTACATTATATAATTATATAAATTATATTACAGCTGATTCCATTGGCTAATAAAATATGTTTTCAACTGAAAAAAAAATTGTATTACGAAAATTTACGAATTAATATCTATACCTCATACAATTTAATGAAATGTATTAATTAAATATTTGGTTTATTATAGTTATTGAAAAGTTAGAATCGTATTAATAAATTAATATTATTGTTACCTATTTAAGAGATTTTACAGCGAAAACAAATAATATTAATGTAGGTACTTATTTATTAATAAATAATTTATCTATAAACACTAAATAGTCATATCAAATCGTAAAACTGGCATCAAACTAGTCAGTGACCACACCCACCTGTTGACAGTGTTTTTTAAATAAAAACTAATTTTGCGTATTTTTAACGGTGTAGGTTGTTTGTTATACTTCTACAAATATTATAGAACGTTCAAGGGACAGTTGCTTAATCTTTTAAAACAATAATACATTTTATTGTTATTTACTGTGGTCTGCTGTTGGAAATATTTAATTGATATGGCATCCCAGCATATACTCTTATTGTAATAACAGTGGCCTATACGACGCTGTATGAGTGAAGTCAGAGCAGATTTTCTAGGATATAAAATAAAGTATAAAACATAAAAAAAAATTTATAATTCATTGGATTAATATAAAAATGAAATTAGAAACATAATTATAAGAGTAATAATTTTACTTTTTGGTACAAATTGCACAATTATTATCCATATAGTTGAAAAATCATTTAATAGTCTTATACATTTATATTATTTTATTTTTTAATTATTATAGGAAACATCAATTAAAACGTACACATACTATATCTTAAAATGTAATACAGGATCGGGATTATAGTGAAATAATAATGAATATAAATATAGGTAAACGTGACATTCAAACCTCCGTGATTGCGATAAATTATAATGCGAACAAATGGCGGTGAGACATATCCTCGAGGAATCGGGTTGTCGTTCAAAAGCTGTGACATAATATATTATAATGTATAAAGGTGTTCGTTTAATCTATATTCTATCATCATCGCGGTACACCTGCAGATTATACTGTCGAAAATATGACTACACATTTAAACAGTACTATATATATATATAATATACTACAGCGGTACACAATGTCCGTTGGGAAATTTTAGCCAGACGGCCGCTAAGTGGACGCACTGAGTGGCGTGTTGGCCGTGGTTGTCTGCGTTTCGGACACGGTCGGGTTTTTGCGGAACACGACCAACTTCTGCACGGTTTTCCAGTTACAGTCGAACGCGATGAATATGAAAGCGCCCTGCAGCGAGTTTAGCGCCGTGTTGAGCGTCCAGGCCACGTCGCTGTCGGTGACGGCGCCGATCAGCGCGAACACCCACGCCAGTCCCATCATCAGCGACAGGCGCACGTAGATCTTGAGGTTCCTGCGCGTCCGGTTCATGGCTGTCGCGTTGCTGCAGCTGCCGCCCGTCTTGAGCCCTTCGTCGGAAGTGGCGATCAGCCGGACGGCGCCGAAGAACGACACGTAGTTGGCGGCGATCGCGGTTCCGGCCGGGAGCACGAACAGCGCGACCAGTGACTGGGGGTTCCGGAACCAGCAGTCGTACTGGAAGTTGGGCCGGAGCTCGGAGAACAGCGAGTCGGATGGCTGAAACTGCAACTGTACGACGGCAGAGAGCGCGGTGAGCGCGGCGGGCGCGAGCCACGCGAACAACGAATAGACGATGAACCGGCCGCGACGCTGGCCGCCGGCCACGCGGAGTTTCTTCGTGGACGCGTGCAGCACGATCCACACGTCGGCCGACATGACGAACATCCACGCGAAAGCCGACAGGAAACCGAACTGCGTGGTGAGCGCTGACACGAGGCACGGCAGCCCGTCGCCCGGCGGCACGGCCCGCAGAGCCACTGACAGGTAGCCCGCGTAGCCGACCAGCAGGCCCGTCGACAGGCTGGCCAGGTTCTTTTCGGGAAGGTTTTTGGGCTCGGCGCCCGCGCAACATCCGCCGCAACCGAACAGCGCGAGATGTGCCACCAGCGCGACGGCCGACACGCACGATCCCGCCACGCCCGCGTACGACAGATACACCGCGTACGTCGACTGCTCGTACGGCCGGAGAAGCCCGTCCGCGTCCTCGGTGCACACCTGCAGCGGAGACCCGGCTCCCGTGGCCGCCACGACGGTCGGACGGTCTCCGGTCCTGTACCGGACGCGTTTCTTGTACGCGTACACGTACGCCGTCCCGTTCTCCGCGGTCCGTCTGTCGTACTCGCCCTGGCCGAACGTCACGAACGTCAGACACGCGCCCGGCAGCTCGTCCCGGATCACGTTCCTGCACTTTGCCGCGAGAACGTCGTAAATCTCGTCCGGGGCGCAAAGGTCGCGCCGTTCGCCGGCCGCGTGGACCGCGAACAGCGACCCAAACCCGTGCGGCGAGCTGCTCAACGGCGGCGGCGGCGGTTCGCACGTCAACTGGTCGGTGGTCAATCCGTTGCACCGGGCGCAGTCGGCGTTCCGGAACACGCGCCTATTCTGGCCGCCGCTCGGACGGTACTCGAAAAGGGCGTACGTGTGCGAAGCGCAAGCCCGGGCCGTCGCGTCCGGCGTACCGTCGGGACAACCGTCCACGACCCGGGTGGATCCCTCGTTGACGCAAGGCCGCAGCGGCGGAGTGCCGGTCGCGTCGTCCGGCGGTTGTATCCGGAAGTTGCACGCGAGCAACGTCCTGTTTCCGTAGTCGGCGTAGTACCACTGGCCGTCCCGGTATAACAGGGTGTGGTCGGACGCGTTCTCCAGCCGAACGGTCGCCGCCACCCGGCCGCCGCTTCCGGAACACTGGAACAGCGGTTTCCAGTAGACGACCCGCCGACGTTCGCCGTTGCACCAAGCGCACCAGACGTTCTTGTACGCGTGGCCGGTGTCCACGCTTGACACGGGGTAGGCGGATATCAAGTCGTCGCCCCGTCGCTCGCACTTGTTGCGTATCTCGCGGTCTAGTGACGTCTCCCGCGGACACCTGCCGATCATCAGCGCTCGCACCGCTTCCGTGCCGTCCGTACCGTAACACCCGTACTGGCTATTGTTGTACGCGTTGCCGGTGATGGCAGCGGTCTGCTCTGACTCGACGTAGAACTTACTGTCCCGACAACAGTCGCCGTACAGCTTGCAGTGCGAGTCGTCGTAACAGTGCGACAACGTTTGATGGCCGTATTCGAACGTTTTTCGACATATCAATTCCGTTTCGGTCCTAAGTACAGAGAAATTGTGTGTTCATTTTTTGTTCAATTAAATTCAGTCTAGTTTGTACATTTTGCACGATTTCAAGTTCCGTTTTACTCTATTTTATTGTCATTTCTTCGATCGCATATATGACACGCTGTGCCAACAAAGATTTAATTTTTGGTCCCATTTAGGTCCGTTTCACAATCATGTGATTGTGAAATTAGCCGTATCCATGATTGTATATTAAAAACTTTATATAGATTGTATATGGACTAATATTATTATTTTTTTTTTTTTACAATGTAGGTTACGTAATGTTAATAATGCAAATACGACTAATACGTTTTTATGAAAATAAAATAAAATATTAAAATACACATAATAGGTATTATGTAGTTATAACTACTATCTGCGTATGAATACACACCTCTTAATAACGCCGACGTTAAACGTTTTCGTGTTCTGATTTATTGGAGCTTCATCGTCGTCATCGTCATCGTCATCGTCCAGAAGCAATGTGGTTTCATAATCGTCCGTCTTTGATCTATAATAATATATTATTAATCAATCTATGTAATAGAACAACAACTTTAAATATAAATAAAACAAATTGTCTGGATTAGACATGGTCCAGAAAAATTAGGTAAACATCATCGAAATAAATTAAGTAATTTAATAATATTTTAATTTTTAAAATAATAATAAATTATCTCTAGGAGGCATACAATATTATAGGTTACTACAAAACGTGTGACTGAATTAATCCTTTTTCGTTACATATTTATTAGTATAGTTGTTTACAAAAACAATACAATAAAAAGTATCAGCTTTTGTCGATATCCTCTTTAGGCCACTTCCACCGCGTCCCAAAATCGTTTTCTGGTTTACGCATCTGAATTATTATTTAACCTAAAAATAGACATGCAATGACATGATGTAAAATTATATCGTTAAATATCTAGTTCTAGTACAATATTATTTGGTAACATGTAAATAACCACATAAAGTGAACTATTTAACCCTTTTGACAAAGCGTAAATTTCGTATATTTTTAGATTCTTTAGTATAGCAATATTGTGGGAACCTATAGTTGTTTTACAATATTCCTTTTTGTGCTTGATATTATTAAACAATAATTTTCAAATTTGAGAATGGTATCAAAGAAAATTTAATCTAGTTGGTAGATGCATATCTACTAAAAAAAAGTGGGACATAATTAAAATACGCTAAAACTTACGCATAACTGTATAATGTCAATAAATATCTATACTTGATAGGTACTATGTATTTAGGTATAATGTGTACCTATATAGGTCATACTATAAAATACTATCCTGTATTCCTGTGTAAAACAACAAATTAAAATTGTTAGTTTTATGAATAAACATGTGCTATATGCCGATACCGGTATAGCTAAGTACTAAGTACTATATATACTTTATACCAAACATTATCTATATTAGAGTGCAGTCAATATTTACTAACTAATAACATTTCTCTACTAACTTAAAATAGATACATAAACATCTGTTTGTGTTTACGTGGAAGTTACATTTATATATATATATATATATATATATATATATATATATGTACCATGTACCTATAAATCGATATCTAAAAAACGTATTAATTTATTTGCTGTATATTTATCAAACGTCTTATTTCAATAGTATTTGTCTATATAACTTTTTTCATTTTGTGAGGATTGGAGTATTATTCGAATTTTTAAACTAAATGGATAAACCTATACAAATGGTGTGCTAAATATATTTTTTTTAAAGATATCTCCACAGTATGGACATTTCAGATTTATTTATATCCTATTTTTTGTACTGACTTATGCTAATATCGATATAATAATATGTTAATCATAAAAAAGAACTGTAGCCGGTGATTATATTTTAAATTAAATATACAATACATAAGCCAAAAGTAACTATTTTATAAAATAAGTACCTGTTTGAAAGTTGCTGTCGGTGTTTCTAAAAAATACACGGAATGCAGCCTAAGTGTTTTTTAAAAAAAGTTGTATCTTCTAAACCACGCTGTATATTTTCAATGTAGTTCGTCGTTTTTGGTGTTAATGCTTTAGTATGTGTTTGACATTTGTTTTTGATGTTGTGTCATTGCGTATTACAATTTTATGAATAACTTATAGAAAATAGATACAATTGTAAAATTACGTATTACATTATTATATTTATATTATGAAATATGAATTATAATATAATTATACTATACACTATACACATATTATAACAGTATACAAATATAAATAAACCGAAATAAAATATTAACATAATATTTTGACCGTCAGTTTTTATTTTTGAGATTACATTATTACAAATATTTCTCAGACTGATGAGTAAAAATAATTGATTAATTTGAAACACAAACAATATATAATTAAACTAGTTAGGTAGGTTAGTGAGGTACGATAAATATAGAATATATTACGTATACCAATATAAATTTAATGTAATGATTAAATTATGGAATATAACTTATAAGTAGGTACTACACGTAGTGTATAATGTATATATAACCAATAAACTATATTTTATTAAACTTTATATAATTAAATCGATGATTTAAAAATAAAATTATAGTTTTTATAGTTTATTTTATATAATAATATAGGTACTTATGCTAAATTAAAGTATTAAAATTATACAATAAATTATGTGTTTGGCGTGTAAATAAAGTATAATATTATTATTACTTGCTATCGAATTGCATCAACAAAATTAATATTTTTATTTTGGTAATAACTATTTATATATTATTATTGTTAAAAATTATATATTTATATTCAATGTCTTAGAACATTAATGTCAATAAGAACTTTTTCTTTGTATTATACTATAGTTTTTTTATTATTACAAATGTTATTGTTCATGTATTAAATAAACATTACATTTTCTGTAAGTACGGAAAATGTTACTTACTTATTTAAGTTGTTAAGATCTTGATTTCGAATGTCAATAGCAGCTATCCACGACTCAAAGAAAATAAATGTGGCGATAATCAAATGTATTCTAATATACTGTAAGACACAAAATAAAAACAGTTTAATTAGATAAATGTACATTTCAGTTCATTTAAAAATTGTCCTCATAAGTTATTATTTATATTTTAGTTAAGATCATTGAACAATATAATCATAAAATTATGAATTAGCCAATATTAGTAGGTAAAATATAATAATTAATAATTTTAATTTATAATCAATAATACAAAAATTACTAACCATAGTCTTATTGAATCTTAATTATTATTCTTAAACGATTTTCTAAATCAATACCAAACGTTTCTATTTTATGCGCTTATGCTATATTATTGTTACATACAATAAATTATATTTCCTACACGGGAAATATGGTTTGTTCTTATACTTAGTTTTTTTTTTATTTGAAACATTTACTACAGTTAAACTAGTTAAAGATATGTAATAGCGGCATTATAAATGTTTTAAACCGATGTTATAAAATTATCACTTGGTACTTCATTCGGTCATTCAAAACTTGCAAATTCTTATACTTTATACTTTAATTTACTGTGAGAAATGAAAAATAGTAATGAGAATAGCGAAAATTCAAGGTTTTACGAATTTATAACTTTATAAGACGTTCAATTATTTAAAGGATATTTAATTTGAATTTAATATCTTTCTGATATGCCTTTTAGCTTTGTGAACTTAATTAATTAATTAATTAATTTAGTGTAATTAATTTGTCCAACAATTGGAAAAACATATGTATCTAACACAATATAGAATAAAAAAAATAAATATAGAATTTATCAACATACTACAATTACTCATAGGTGTAAATTTGGCTTGTTAGAAGGGGGGGGGCTAAAATTATAAACATAAAATAGTGTCTCGGAAGGCTTTGTCCCCGTAGCTCCTACATACAAATTTTGCAATTTTATTGTAACATTTATTATATAAGATTATATATATATATATATATAAACACTTCAAAATTATTTATTTATCGGCGTATACATAACGTTGTCGTTATAAAATATTAACGTATAGTTCAATAATTTTAATTGTATTACAAATTTACAATACAAAATTCTTACATAAACCTTAAAAGTTCACATAACACATATCTATCGAAATTAAAGTAATCCTTACCTGTTGAGGAATTTCGTAGTACATTTTATAATTTTCTTTAATAAATAACCTAAAATTTGTTGAAAAACTTAAAAAAATTAGAGAGCCAAGTCTCCCTAAGCCCCCTCCCAAATTTACGCCTATGCAACTAACTCAACGATGTACGGTAGTTGTGCGTGTGTTTTTATTGTTTTTAACACCTTCATGTTAAAAAAATATTGAATCACTCAGCCATATTTAAAAATACTACATCCAGCAAAATTATGCTATGCACTGCCTAACAAATTTTAGACAATGCGAGTCTAAAATTACGACTATGAACACAAAATGTATAACTACACAGAGGGTTGTACGGTTGTACAGTATTTTATACTTCTCATTATGTTACTATAATAGAACCATTTACAGAATAATATATATCATTGGAGTATCCATTCGGTAAAAATATTGTCTTTAATTTAAATAACCCAGTATTTAAAAATTATAAGTTTAACAATTAAGTTTAATACTTAGACTCATGAACTGTATAATATTGAAATTAGATACGTAATTTAGGTGATTGTAATGCTTATGGCTATATAGCCTATATATAAACTGTGACAAAACCGATAAGATACATAAATATATTTGTACCCCTATTTTTTTAGTATTTTATTATTTTTATCGGCCTAGTATATAATTTACTTGCGTATCGATTATACGGATAACTTATGAATAAAGTTAGAATATATAATGTAAATCATATAATACGTACCTATAATATATCATATATAATATATGTTTACTAATATATATATACGTATAATAAATGGCTAATAATATTATAATTCATCAAAATATTATATGTATTACAATTTAACCACACACATGCACCACTAAATAAAATACACACGTATATAGAGACAAGTTGGCCTGCTTAATTTTGGCAGCGCTATAATAACACACTCATTTGGCGCTACTGCATCATTAGAAATATATATATATATATATATATATATATATTAATTATATAAATATTATATTGAATAATATATAAATATCTCGTTTTAGTTATCGTTTCTTTGATCTGATCTTACTTTACGCAGAGATAATATTTATTTTGAAGTGCCTATTACCTACAATAGTATTCTTGATAAAATTCTTGTAAATTAATTAAAGAAAATTTTCATATTGATTTGGTATTATCTGGGAACAGTTTTAAGTTTTAACTAAACAGCTATCAACATTCAAAGCCTAAACGTATTTTGTATATAATTATAGTAAATCATTAGCATTTTTGATTTAAAAACATAATGTCATCCTGTTTGTTCCAATAAATGGGTTAAATATTTTGTTCTTATAGCACGACGCATAATCTTGAATAATATTATATTATATTAGGTGTCTAAATTCTAAATCATTTTTACTATCGAATAATATTACACAATACAATAATCTATCTAATATTACTAATATTGGGTTACTAATAAAATCGTACCTAACTCAATTTTTAATTAATGAACATACTATAATTTATTTTAACCTTATAGACATGTTAGTTAGGTATACAATTTATGGATAAAACCCTAAACGAATGCTTGAACAGATTTAAATATTAATTATTTACGAATAATTGCGACTGAAACAATTGTTACAGAACTTGAATATTACTATGTTTATTATAATTTGTATCAAATTAATAATGTCGCTATTACGTCTCTTTTTTTGATTGCCTATTGCAGAAGTTATAATTTTATATTTTTTATGGCATTTATGTATAAAATAAAAGGTGCAAAGTGTAAATTTATATTGAAAAACAATATAATATTATAAGAACAAATCTTAAAATACTATTAAAATGTATTTTAAAACGTAAGGTAAACATTGACACCATAAATTGCGTATTTCAGTCGTTATATTTTAATGTATTTATTGGGAATATCTTACTTATATACATGCTGGTTGTAACTTGTAAACAATAACAACATGAAACATCTGTGATCTGTTCATTGCATTTTCTTTGTACAATCTTAGAAAGCTGTTATATTTTGGAAGACATTTTTAGTTGAGGCAACATTAATAATGTAACTTTTTCAGTCTATTAGATAGGTATTTGTTTAAAATATTAATTTTTATATGAATTATAGTAAAAATATTTTTAAAATATACTAATATACTACTTATTTTTTTTAATTAGTCAATAAGTTTATTTTAAATGTTTTAAATTATATTTTATAAAAAATGATATATTATTATCATGATTATTTATTTTTAATTTATTTTCATGATGATATCTATAAAACTGTATTTTAATGTATAATTAAAGTTGTTACTATTTTTTTCGAAAATATTAATCTGATAACTTAAATTGACGTCATATTATGTAATTTATTTAAATACTCAACTAACAATTGAAATAAATATGTAAATAATAACTATAATGCTGTAGAGTTCACTATAAAAAAGCATTTGGTTTTAACATATACTTTCTATCATTAAAGAAAACATACATGAATGTTTTTATAATTATAAAAGGATAAGTAAGTTGTGTAGGTTATAGAGTAATTTAAATTTAAAAAAATTATAATTTTTCCAATGAAATTATACTAAAATTATTATAGTAGAATGTACCAAAAAAGTGCAGCATAATATTATGCATATTAATAAATTATAGTTTTATTGTAATACTCATAAGTCATAATACTCAAGCAATACCTAGCGGTATAGTTGTTTAAAATCAGTCAAGATAAAGTGATACTTTCTTGTAGATAGGTAGGTTGATACTAATCAGAACTCTTAGGAAATATAATTTTATCTTACACTAATAATATAATATTATTATAGATTAATTGTAAATACATTATTCTTATTGACATGTTTACAATTTTTTTTTTAGTTTTTATACAGCAAATGTTATGTAAAAATTCAATCACGCATAATATTATGTAATTTATTGAATTTATTAAGGCATCGTATACAAAAAATAATATTTTTTTTTAAATAGGTACATTTGTCTATTTACTGAATAAAATATTATAAATGGAAAAATATACTAGTATAGTTTTCATACTTAATCACTTATAAATTTACCACATCAGAATTCTAGTATCTATATAATTTATATTAAAATAAATGTACAACTATATTTCTACTCACGTCAGCTTTCATAATGGCGGCCGTGTCGTATGCTATATCACATCCATGGTCAATAGAGTGCAATAAAGATCAGAATAACTTGTAAAACGAACAAAAAGAAATGACCATACATTGAAATTTTTAAAATATTAATAATATTATAAACAGCACACTTATGCACAACGTGGTTAATATCTTAGCGAGTGAACCATCGCCGGTGGCAAGCACTATGCGACTATAATACCTAATCATAATAATACACTTATCTTGGGCGGCGGTGATACCGAAACACATCGCCAACGCATGTTCATCTTGCCCCCACCAACTTTTATATTGCCAATATGCCATAAACTTTAGGTTCTTTTAACGCCGTAGCTCGCTCTTCTACTATAAGCGACTGCTGTCTGTGTTATACAGTTTGAATTTGATTTTTTTTTTTGGGAAAAAAAATTGTTTAAAATTGTTTACTATTCATTCATAATTTTGAATATATTTCAAAACAAATCATGTATAATATAAAATAAATTATAAAGAGTCTATAAATTATAGACCATGGAATGAATGAATTCAAACTTTAGAATTTAGATTAAGACATTCGTTTGTTATTAATTCAAAGTTCAAATATACATAAACGAAAATGAATGATTTTTATTTTGTTAATCAATTTATTTTAAATATTGTTTTGATTTTTTGAAAGCTCTTGTAAAAAAAATATATTTTTGAATACATTCACTATGTTATTAACTATTTCATAATATGGAATGAAAAGTTTTGGATATAATAAAGAAAAAATAGTCGCACTACCTACTCTGTAGTACATATAGTATGTATTTAGAGTATATTTCGTTAGGATTATTGAAGTGTTAAATTTTAATTCAATGAAAAAGAATTGTATACGAATAACGATTCTGAGCAAAGATGATTCATCAACTTCTATCCCTAAGAGTATTTTATAATTTATTTATATTCATCTAACTTTTTACAAAAACCTCGAGTAAGTAGGTACATTATTATTATTATATTATCATAGGCCATACTATATATAATTATTGTAATTAACTTATAATAAGTCAATACCTGTAATATTTACAGTAAAGCACTTAACAGCATAATAACAAGTAGTGGTAATATTAGTTTAAAATTAGGATAGGTAGACACTTAAAAATTGCATTGTAGGTATAAAATAATAAAATACTTAATGGTATTAAGATTCAAGATCCTACGATTGCATATACGAATACACGTTTGTGTATATTTAGGTTTATATGAAATATAAATAGATGGATTAAGATACAATATGATTAATATTATAATAATATGTAATTTAAATTTGTGTGTGCAACGTTTATTATGTGATGTCTATGATTTTATCTCAATATAATATTTTATTATAACAGTACATTATAGGTATACCTACCTATCTATAAATATCTAAGACATAATGTTTAAAGGCTGAAATGCGAAAACAGTAAAATATGTGTTAAAATTATAAACAAACTATGTTGACACTCAAAATGTAATAACAAATTAATATAAAGTTTTACGCGTTTTAGTAGGACGCATAAAAAACAATTTGGTAATGCGGTCGTCGGATAAATATTATTATATTCTTGTATTATTATTAAAATGGGCGTTGGGTCATTATTTAATTACTTTTATAATATTTGCTCCATAATTGATAAGTATTTTAGTACCTAGCTATAGCTATTAGTTAATTAGTTGTGTAGATAGTTTTCGATTAAATTGTATACTATACGTGTAAACACAGATCAGGTGAATCCAAACTTAGTTAAAATAATGGATCTAGATTAAATGTCAGATTAACTAGACTATAATATAATTTATATATTATGATATAAATATAAATTATGTTGTGGATATCGGAAGAGTAAATATTATCTCTAAATTTTTATTTTTTGTGAAAATATACAATATTAAATTACATTTATACATAAGAAACTATAACTATACATGGCATATTGCTTATGAAACATAAAACTTCAACTCAAAATGTTGTAATTGCTTTACCGATCATAGTATGCGCAATTTTGTTAGCTTATAACACTAACTTAACTTCAGTTGTTATTATCATGGAATATATTATAATGCAGCAATGCACTGCAATTATTATAATACCTATACATATTAGATTCTGAGCGGAGCTGTGAATGCAGTGGCGTGGTCTGAGGAGGAGGTCTATCCCCATTATCTTATTATTATTATTTTTTTTTTATATAGCCCATCAGCTTTATATTAGAGTTCTTATTATGTAATGATTTATACCTCAGTTCATAAAAAATTCAAATCACATGAAGTAGCTAGAAACACATATTTCCAATTCTATCCTAGTAAAGATTAAGATTTTACATTTTGTTTTACAAATAATATTATATATACGTCATTATTATAAATTAATTCAACTGTGTAATATTAACATTTCAACATTTAGCGATATCAATATATTGATAATTAGTTTGAATATTATTCTTATTAATTTTCTAAAAATTGTAAGTACATTAGTTGGATTAAAAAAAAAAAAATATTAAATATACATGATATAATATAAAAATAACAACATTCAATAACCTTATTTTTTTAATCATACATTTTATTTATTTTTAAAAATAAGCAGTTTGGTTGATTAGTTAAAAAAGTTCTATGCCAATATTTTAAATGGATATATTTTAATTAACATAATTAGTAACAATTAAAATAGTGTTAGACAATATAAAATCATTTTGGTTAGTATGTATACGATTATTACGGGGGTATATAATGTTAAATAGTATAAATATTATATAATATATAGATATATTAAATACCTGTATTAATATAAATGTCTACAATTTGAATCATCGATAAATAAAATAAAAATGACATTATTTGAGCCTCAATGATAATAACAATATTGATAATATAATATAGATGATAATAAATAACGTACTGAGTAACACTAATTTATTCAAGGTACAATACTATGAAATGAGGTACTTAAAACGAGAGTTTATACTTCATAATTAGTAATTTGAAAAATAGCCCTATAAAACACAATGTTGGAATGAAGAGTAGTTTGTCTGTGGAGTGTGGACTTGTGACTAACATTTTTGAAATTTCGCATCAACGAATCGATACGCAGTGATTTTTTGTTTAAAATATTTTTATTTTTGATACCACACAATTGAAGTGGTGTATAATAATAATATGTTGACGGCACCGCAGCGGAAAATTGAACGAGCAAACCGTTCTGAATGGCACGTAAATCGGTGGTGATCAGACAAAAGTCACAAACTATTTTCTGTGGAACAGAAATATCACGCCTTCAGCAAGGTGAACCAATTCCGATCGACCACTTTCTTGCACTTTGCTTCGTGCAAGTCGTTAATCTCGTCTGAAGTGCAAAGTTGGCTAGCTTTCAAATTAAAAAGATTTTCTAGCTTAAGATTTGAAGATTTATGTATCTTTGGTTCACACACCATCTGCTCAGTGGCCAAGTCGTATTCAGGGTTCCAAAACTTTCTTTGTGGCACGTCTTGGTCAGTGTACTGTACTCAAACACCGTGTACGTGTACGATGCGCAGGTCTAAGATATCGCAACCGGCGTGTTGGCCGGACAGCCGTTCACCGTTGATTGCTTTAAGCACGGTCGCAACAGCACCATGTCTTCTTTGTCCGGGGGCTGTAATAAATATGTGGTGGGCCAGATAAGACTCTACGTACGGGTGCAGAGTACTCTCTGGTTGTTCGCCTCAATTGGCTTGGGTAGTGACGAGACTCAGCAGCGCACAGCTTCATCCAGTCACGACTACTGGCAGACATCGACTGTACAAACAAGCCACGAACACCAGACCAACGTCCTCACGGACGCCGGCTGGTCAGATCTTTTGTGCGCTCCGTCAAAGATATTTACATTTTAGTAACGTCTGTAAATTTAAGTCCAAGTAAAACCACTGGTTGTTTTTGTAAATAAGAGTTTGGTCGATTTCCATGTGAATGTCATTCTTTACCTGGTCATAATCGGAATCGTAACACTCGAACAGCGGTTTCCAGTTGTAGACGACTCGTTGTCGTTCGCCATTGTACCAGGTCATCAGACGTTCCTGAACACGTGTTCTGAATCGGCTGAATCACTGCGCTGATGCCCGGAACCCAGTCGACCATATCATCACCAATCTGTTTGCACTTGTTACGGATTTCGTAGTTACAACCGTGGGCGCCATTGGACACTCGTCAATCACCAGCACTATTTTCGCGTTTTCACCGTGGCCTATACTGTAGCACTTGCTATACTAGCCTACTAGCCGTTGTTATACGCACTGCCGGTGATTGCCATGGTCGTAGAACGTACTGTTCTGACAACAGTCGCCGCACAGCTTGCAATGCTTGTCATCGTAACAGTGTGAAAACTTTTGGTCATTGCACCAGAAATTTTCATTGCACATTTATACATCTCCAAACCTGTTTACAAATATTTTGTATTAAGTACAGTTCATATTATTTTACAGTTGAAATGGAAGTCGGAAGTCGTTTCAATCCACACATGCTCTTTTCCGTATGCTATATTATATTCTCATCACTCGACCCTAATCCAATTTCTTCGCCCAAGAGTCTATTTCTAACTATATAGTTAAGTTTTTTGTAACTAAAACCATGATACCTCTAATTGTTGTTGATGGACTAGTTAGTATCTCTCTCTCTCTCTCTCTCTATATATATATATATATATATAAATGGGCTATAAGTTTGTATAATTTATTTATAGTTATATGCTTTATATCGATAGTATTACTGAGTTATAGAGCAATATTTTAACACTTTTTTATTAGTTATTGATCAAAGTGGAGTATTCCAGTTATTTTTTTAAATTTGTTCACGTTATTTTGAAATTATAAAATATGTTCGATATTCACATATATTTTATTGAAGAATAAGTGGGTTTCAAAACGTGCATATAAAGTTGACCCACTTAATAAGTGGATTAGTTAGTAAAAAGTAATCTATTAATTGTGATTTGATTATTTGTATTTATTTACAAACTTATGAGGTATGGTACATTTTTTTTTAAAATAATGATGAAGTGGTTAGAATAATTAAATTATGCTCTATAATTAATTATTTGCAATTTTTATTTAACACATAAATCTCAACTGATCTGGTCCGCATATCATTATTGCGGCGTAAATAAGTATTTAATAATTTGTGGTTTTGAAAATTCTGTGTACATTGAGCTCCGACTTCACACAATATAATTTTGAAGACCCAACATTACACGTTTTTCATACCTATATATTGCAAAACCTGTGCGTTATTTGTTTTCACTGCACTACCGGACGTTCCGTTACACTACTTACCACGATTCAACACGGCCTAATAATAATATGTATACTACAACATTATCTGGTCTTATGCGTTCCTCTGTTGATTCCAGACTTAACCCGGTCAATTAAAAAAAAAATTCATATGTGTACGCATTAAAATATAATATAATAATATTATAATAATCTAATCCTGCGTGTATACATCATGCACGTCAGGCGCCACGGTACGTTTCCTTACATGTGCGCGCTCACATACATACACATGAGCCACTCACCGTTTTCATCGTTGGTATGTAGGTATAATTATTATTACGTAAGAATTCATTTTAGTACACCGCGTCCTATCCACAATACACACTAACTTTCACCTCCCAACTCATCTGTGTTTAGAAAAATAAAAATAAATCACGTACCACACACATTCTAACATTTAAATATTATTATTACATACACCGACACATTGGTGTGAAGCATGAGAAAATAAAATATATTTATATTTGTTGTCATATTGTACTAATCGATTATATGCTACTGATGTTTTACGTTATACAATAATATTATGGTTTTACGATCATTATTGTCATTATTATTTTTATTATTTTTTTGAATTTTTATCATTTACGACTGTTTTCATTCATACAATGTTATACCAATGATTTGATAAGCAATAACTGGCTTTTATTGAATTTATTGTAAACGAGTCTGGCTTTTTAATAATGTTATAAATTTATAATTTTTGATATTACACATTTTGTAAATGGACTAATTATTATTTTTTAGCCAGCCTATAACGAGAAACTAGTTTTTTTGCTACTAAACGTCAGATATGGTTCATTTAATAAGTTTATATTAATACCTCAACATGCCAATAGGAATCAGATCAGCTGCTCCATTGCGGTGGTCCGTCGAGCCCGTCGAAGTATGACTATCGTTCGCCTTCGACCTATAATTTAAATAATAATAAACAAACTCGTGTAGACGTGTAGTAGAACACTATAAGAAGAACAATTAAACAACGATTCGAAATGGTCCGAACAAAATAAAATAAAAGTCATTCTTTGTCAATACTGTTTTAATTATCAAAATGATAATAAATAATAAACCGTACGCAAACCACGTAATTGAATTAATCGTAACATATACATCTGGAATCAAAAATGTAAATTTAACATGTATAATATTGTAAATACTTACAGGCTACACAATTTAATAGGTAGTATAATAATTATTACGTATACAAATTTAAGTGCGCTTTTATTATTTATCAATTTGCTTCGTAAACCTATAAACGCAAAAACGAAAATATATACATACATATGCGTACAAAATAGTATATAATATTATATAGAGTGGTATACATAGAATCGTCAAAAACTCGCGCTCAGAGAATTTAAATGACATGAGTAAAATTCAAAAATCTATAAATATATATATATAAAAAAAGATCTTGAGAGAGGATTATCGCGTTCTGCCGGCGGCAATCGAGTGTCCGCAAACGTAACAACATAATATAATATAATATAGTGGTCATCGTCATTGGCCGACTGCGAACCGTCGTGCTCAGTCTTGGAGTTGTGTTTTGATTCGTGTGTCCGGTGGTTTAATAAAAATCGAACGCGCGAGACAAATGCCGGATCAGTAGAGCGTGTCCGTGGTTTTCTCCGAACTGACGGGCGCGCCGTTGTCGCTGGACGACCAGGAGAACGACGACAGGGGCGGGCCGCGGTAGTTCTTGTTGGCGTCCTTGGACTTTTCGTTGAACGGGTTGAGCCCAAAGTTGCCGTCGCCGACGCCGCCGACGCCGCGGACGAGCGAGTCCAGTATGCGCCGCCGGCACGTGAACGCGACGAACACGAACAGGCCCTGGAACGTGTTGAGCACCACGAACAGCAACCACATGTACGCGGCGTCCGTGTAGCTGGCCACGATGCCGGTGGACCACGTCAGGCCCATGAGCACGGCCAGCCGGCAGTACATGCGGAAGTCGCGGCGCACGTGGCGCGTGTTGACGTGCCGGACGGTGGCTCGGCTCGAGTGGATCATGTACGCGGTCCAGCCGAACAGCACGACATTGACGACCATGACGGCGGTCAGCGGGCCGGCGAAGAACATCAGCAGCGCCGTCTTGCTGCCGAACCAGCACTGGCCGGCGCCGAACCGGGGACGGGCGTCGTAGGGCACGGCGGGCACGGCGTCCGCGGCCACCGCCACGAACGTCATCATGGCCGGCACCAGCCAGCAGACTGCTGAGTAGACGAGGAACTTTTTCGTCTGCCGGCCACTGGTGACGCGCAACTCGACGGTGGCCAGCCGGAGCGTGCGCCAGCAGTCGAAGCTCATCACCAACATCCACGCGAACGACGTGAGGAACGCGTAATAGGTGACGGCGGCGCCGGCGTAGCACGCGGGACCGGTCAGCCAGTTGCCGGCGACGAAGGCCGCGTACGAGCACACGAGCGACACGCAAAACGACGCCAAGTTCTTGCCGGACAGGTTCTTCATCTCGGGCAGCGCGGCGAACACGGCCAGGTGCACCAACAGCAGTACCGCGGACACGCCGAGGCCCACGTAAGTGACCACCACGTACTTGGCCGTCACGGCGGCGGTAGTCGGGTCGGCGGGGTCCACGCACACGGCCATCGTGCCGTTGTCCAGCGTCACGTACTGGGCGTTGGCGTCGGGCGGCCGCCAGCCCTCGAGCGGGACCGGGTACATGGCCACCGTGGAACAGTTGAGCGGCACGCCGTCGTCGGCCGCCGTCGTCCGCAACGTCCGGCACGTCTTGTCGAACGGGTCGTAATACGTGTCGGGGCCGCGGCACTCGCGGTGACCGGTCTGCGCGACGAACAACGCGGTGAAGCTCCTCGCCCCGAGATTGGGAAACCTCAAGTATATGTCGGACGTCTGACACGAGACGTTCTGAACGGCCACGTGATTGCATATGGCGCAGTGTATGTTCTTGTACGGCTGTTCTTCGTAGTACACCACCGTGGTGTACGCCTCGCAGTTGGACCGGATGTCGTTGTTCGGCCACCGGGGGTGACACGTGACCACGGCGTTCGGCAGACACGGCCGGGTGCGGACCGCGGCCGGCGGCACCATCACCGGGTCGCATTGGTACGTGTCACCGTCGTACTTGACCGTCCACCGGCCTCCGGTCGCGTCGTATTTGAGCGTGTCGAGCACCGTTTGTTCGGCGCCCGCGGCCACGCTGATAAGCGAATGGCAAACGATCCGCGTGCCCCAGAGCACCGGGTCGGCCGCGTCACCGTTGCACGCGGCGCAGAACCGATTGCGGTACGCGCGTCCCGTCGTCCGGCTGGTCACGGGATTGCCGAGCATGTTGTCCCGATCGCCTTTGGCCGCCGCATGGCACGCGTCCCGCACCCGCGCGTTCGTCCACGCCACCGGACACCTGTTCACCACGTACGCGCCGCCGTTCACGTCGGTGAGTACGCAACTGTGCCGAGCGGCGGCGTTCTGCTGTTCCACGGGATCGAAGTGCGCCGAGTCGGTGCAACAGTCGCCGTACTCGCCGCACCGGTCGTCGCACAGGCAGTTTCGCCGTAGCCCGCCCATGCCGTCGCCGTTCTCAGCCTCCGCGGCTGCCACTTTCTGGCCCACTCCCGCACAGCTCGACTGCGGTGGACATAACCTGAAAGCAATACCGTCGTCATATAATTACATATTATATATTATACGATTGCTGATCGCTGAGATCGGAGTTTATCGATCGTAAGACTTGTCGTGTGACGCCCGACACGCGTAAATATGAAAATCGTATATGCGCTGGTCTGCGAAATAAAAATAACAAAAATAGGTTATAGTTGAGGAGGTTTATGTTTTTAATGTAAGTTCAGTAGTAATCGAGATCAGTAACCGATCGGTATGGTTCCGACTAAATTTCAGATTTTACTATTGCGAAAAAGACGTTTTGCGAATGTGAAAAACGATATTTTCGTATACGAAAAGTATAAGATATCCATATATGTATATCGGGGTCAGTCTCAGACAAGTCTCACTGTTACTTAACGTATATATTGTGATTTATACCGGACAAATAGGTACAGTATTAATATGTGAATTATGAAGTAATAATAACGTTAATATCAAATACACACAAATGATATGATTTTTTCATGCCAAGCGAAACAGTAATGTTAAAAACATACACACATATACGATGGGTCAATGTGATCCGCACACAATATACTATTATGAGAAGCACTTACAGAATCCACAATAATAATACACGACGTAATGTGTACATAGTTAAATGATACGCTAAAAACAATAATAAATAAACGCAGCTACACACATAAACTGTGTTATACATAGGTTGTCTCCCAAATGTTGACCTCGTAGTTTTTGAAAGACAAAACGTGATTTTTTTTTTGACACGACTCGCACGTGGGATAACAATCGGCAAAGAAAACAATGGATCTCTGCTGTGTTTCATCCACTTAAGATTTGAATTCGATATTTAATCGATTATCGTATTATAATTATATTATGTAAACGCGTTCTTATGATAAAAAATAACCTGTACGTAATACAGCGGTTATTACTGTACCTACCTATTAAAATGTGTGAAAACCTACACACAACATCAAATATTAAGGGGGCGGCCCCCTATTCGGCTAAAATATACCCTTCCCTTTTCGGCCAACACTTACAGTTCCCTTTTCGGCCAAAACTTACTGTTTACTTTTCGGCCACTGTTCCTTTTCGGCCAGCACAGTTTTAACAACTTATGAGTTATGATTGTATCCAAAACTATGATTAAAAAAAAAAAAATTATTAACTACCTAATACTTTATGAAAAAATAATAAAATAAAATAATATAAAATAACAAAATGTTACAATAAAATGTTATAATATAATACATTATTCGAATAAAAATTAATATAGTATTATAATAACTATACAATATATACCTATATAATATACTATTATTTTATCATGTTTTCATAAAGTATTAGGTATAGGTAATAATTTAAAAAAAAAAATCACATTTTTGGATACAATCATAACTCATAAGTTGTTAAAAGAAAACTGTGCTGGCCGAAAAGTAAACAGTTAGTTTTGGCCGAAAAGGGAAGGGTACATTTTGGCCGAAAACGGTGACGCCCACAATTATAATTTATAATACTTTAATGCTTGTATGCGTTTTCGAAAAATTATACATTTTAACGCTAAATATATAATATTATAATATAATTTTTCGAAAACGCATACAAGCATTAAAGTATTATAAATTATAATTGTTACATTATAGTAACATGCGAATAAGAATACTATATACATCATTATTTGACATAATAATTGAAATAATTCGAAAATGTACAAATAAGTAAATCAAACAAATGTAATTGATATTATGTATTAAATAATATACACAAAATAAACTCAATTAACCGAATAAGCTAATAAAGCGAAAGGTCTAAGGATAAAAACATATACATAATATGCATTGAAGTAAATATATAAAATTTAACCATGTACTAATAAAGTAATAAATATTCACTATTATGTATTTAAAATGAATGTTATCATTTATAAAGAAAAAAAACATGAAAATTTATACCGATAAAATTATAAAATGTTGTTTTGTAAATAAAAAAATATTTTTAAATCTTAATACTTTTCGATGAGAAGTAGAAAAAATAAATAAAATAGATATTCACGATAAAATCAGGAAAAAGAACTAAACATTTTACAAATATTGATTTAACATTGATTCATTAACTAGTGTAATAAGTTCAATATCAGAAATTGTTCTTATGCGTAAGTATACAAATAAATCGAGACCAGCCTGTTTGAGTTAGGCAAATAGGACCATTAACCGTTAAGTTCAATAAGCGGCAACTACTGTATATATTTTAAAATATATTACACAATATGTAGGTACAATTTATACTTAAATTCTAATAAATATTAAAGCTATAAAAAAAAAATATAATTAATGGAACAAAATTAAAAATGGAAATTAATGTAATAGTTTATTACAAGCATATATTTATAAGTTATTTACTTTTTTTGTTATTAAACACAAATAAAAAAAATTGATTTTCAATCTTTTTTTTCTAATGTGACATAACTCAAGTATTTTATTACTGAAATAATGTAATACATTGAAATATTTCCATTTTTTCGTAATTTTAAAATGCACTCAAGTATCTAAAGCCAATATATAAATTTATGTATTTTTACCTATTAAAAAATAATATTGCCCGCTATTTTTTTTAAGTTAATTTGTAAGTCAAAGTGAACTAATATAACCTTATTCAAAGAGGAGCTATTCGGTTGATATTTTTTTTTGGTAAAATTATGCTCTGCAGTTTTCAGTTTAAGTAGTCATTAAAAGGAATTACGACTTGAAAAAATCGAAACCACGTCGGATATTATCTGCTATTTTTTGGTATTTGTGCACGAAATAAACTCCGTTATAAATAGTAATTTTAAATACAAATTTAGTGCCGAAAAAAAAATACCGAAATACATATAAATGAATTAATAATATATAAGTCATTACTCACAGTTTAAAATTTCAGAGATTACAACAAAACCTATATTTTTCTAGTACTGATTAATAATAATTAAAAAATTCAAAACGTAATACAATTATAAACTTCCCAGAGGTAGGTTAGTAAGGTATCCATTGTAAGCCTAAGATATTACATTCCAGTAAAACCTTATCCATATAACACTTATAAATATTTAGTATAAACTATTATTCAATTAGACATTAAGTTATATAATGTTACATTAAAAATTAAGTAACAATAAAATATATTTTTAAGATTTATGTGTTTGATTACATTAGTTATAAAGATATTATTTCCTACGTGAAGTTACAATAAATTGCATTTCGTGTGTTAATAAATATTACTGCTGTTACTCTAGAATTTCAAAACAAAATTAATACTATCATACTAATTGTGTTACGTAAATTCCACTTGTCTATAATGTCTGTTTATATTTTTTTCTACTAAAAAAATTACCAAACGTATTAATGTTTTCTAGTATTCTGAATTTCTGACTAGATGACGATAATATTTTAATGTGTTCTTGAGTTGAAAACTCAACACAGTAAATTACAATTAAAAAATAAATAAATAAAATTATTGTTCATAATTAAATTACGTGTTAAATACTATTAAAATCATTATTTATAAAAAAATAGTTTCTTACTTATATGGGTTGTTAAGATCTTCATACGGAATTTCAATAGCAGCTGTCCATGACTCGAACAAAATGAATATTGTGATGATAAAATGTATTCCAATCTGTTAAAACATAAAATAAAAAACCGCTTTATTATAGATACGTATAGGTACACTGCAAATTGGTCTGCTAAGTAAATTATTTTCAAATCAGTGTTTCGTTATATTCATTCATTGATCTATTATTCAAAAACAAACAATATAATATAATTATATAATAATAAAGTCCTTAATAAAACATTCCCAAAAGCGTGATGAAATCTCATGAAACGAAGACTTTAGCAAAATAATAAAATATAAGATTCAACGAAGGATAAAATGTCTGCACGTTCCTTAATTACTTCATAATAACTATATAGAATTCTTATGTGTCATTTTAAACGTTGGCGATAAAATATTATTTTTGTTGCATCAGACGTAGTGTAAGCACACGGAGAAAGGAGACAGACGTATTTAACAAAAAAATAAAATAATAATGAAAGGAGATTCACATATGTATTATATACGAGTATTTGAACCAGCATAAAACTACGATAGAAATGTTGGTTTATTTGTCGGTGTAAAATCATTGTCACACGTCCATTCGTTTTAAATCATAGAATGCAGATAGTATAAAAAAAATATTATGAAATAATTAGATTGGGATAAGAGTAACTTATTTTAGATAAAATATTTTTAAGTTGTGTTGACCGCCAATAACACTTGCAGATCAGATGTCGATGACAAGCTGGTTATGATGATTTGAATAGACTTTTTTTTTATTGCAAAACGAGAAAATGATTTGTATCATTACTAATATCATCAAAGTAATATGCCATTTACATTTGGATATTTCCTTAGAGTTGTATAACATAAAAGGTAGGTATGTATACTGTCCCAGACCTAAAAAACGATCAAGTCACATTATCGTAGTGATTTACTTGTTATATAAATCGAATTAATGTGCATATACGTATTGTACGCGTGCATCTAAAACAAAAAATATATCACACCGTAACGTTTGTTAAAAAAAATATTGTAACTATCTTAGATTTCCCTGACGTCAATGGCATATTGTAAGTGTCCTCATGACTTATGAATCATAATAGACCGTAGACAAATATCATAAAAATTTTCACCAACCAAACACTGGCATATTGTAAAATTATAATAAATACAAATAAATAGGTTTAATGTAGGTACATTTCAATTTGTAATCGTAAATCGGAAACGATTCAACTACATAATATATTTATTAGTATTATTGGTATATCATTACGACGTATTGCATAAAATAATTTATTTTAAATTATGCACGGAAAATATGGTTAGTCATTGAACTTATTTTTTTTTTTATTATTATTTTTATCAAACAACGGTTAGACGGATAAGTGATGACGTCATTATGAGCGTTTAAACCGATGTAGTCGAATTATCGTCCAAAACGTTCTTCGAGTCGTTTGCAAGTATATACCTACATAAAATAATTGTGGGAACAAAGTTAAACAGTCGCAATTTAAGGTTCTACGTATTTGTAAAGCACTATTCAGTCACTGGTAGAGGATATTATTTAATGATGGCTTAATATTTTTCTCACGTGCCATATACCTTTCTACTATAGATAGACGATATTTTTGTGTGAGTCAAATGTACCGCGCAAAAAAAAAATGTAACACATAATATATATTATGAATAAATGAAAATGACATAATATTGATAAAAAAAAAAACAGAGGCACGAAGATAGAAGTTTGTGAATAATAAATAATTGGATTTACAATTTATTTTTACAAACATTTAAAAACTGATATTATTATAATATTATTCGCCACTGAATATATTTAATGATCCAAATGAAGTTTAGCATTTCAAAAAAACACGTCATATTATATTTTATTGTGTTGTATTTTACATACAAATTGTGTGTACCTATAACATAAAATATACCTATACTAATATTATTGACACAAAGAATCAACAACTACCTACTTTATGTGTCTAAACTCTAAATATTAAATACATTAATAATAACTTATGATATCAGTCTATCACTAAAGTTACTAATTATTGTATTTCCGTTTGGAGAGTATTGTTTATTTTTTATTTTATAACGACTCATAAAGTTTTATTGTACATAGGTACAACTAGACCAATAATTATACTAATATGTATATATTTTTTTATCTGATCACAAATGCCATTTACAAATAATATTTGTACAAGCAACCAGTGCAGGTCAAAAACATTATATTTATTTTAAATATATTATAACCTATATCATATTATATTAGTTTATATTTCAATTCAATAAATTGTTTTCCTTTGACTTACAGATATATTAGACTTTTGGATTTATTTAAATTAATCATGATATGTATAAATATCTCGTTTTGATTATCATTTATTCGATCTGACATCAAACCCCACTTGTTTAAGACTGGTTGAATTCTAATTCATGTTATTAAACTATTCGTACATATTATTGTAATTATTCAAGGATTTAATTAAATTTTTTTGCATAGTCGTGTGTAATACATAGTTCTTAAAATACTTAAAAAAGTTGTTATAGAAAAAATCCCTATTAATTAATTATTATAATATTATAATGAAGTCCCCGTAAAAAATATTGTATTATACGAGTGATCGTAATTTTTATTTTGAAATATTTATCATACAAGTTTTCAATTTTATAAAGAACAATGTAACAATCACGAAATTTCAAAAGCACCCGCGCGTATACTAAGTAATATAGGAGGTATATATATATTCTTTTTTTTTACTATGACATCGATATCTATATATTTTACACATGCCTCCTTGTAGCCAAAAAATTGTACACTTGTATAGAATACCAAGCATAATGTTTGTTATTAATTCGCAGTTCCCACGATATACACGTTGAACCTCTATGTTTACGACTGTATTCAAATATTAAATTAATTTCCAAGGTCTTATGCATATTTTTTTTATGTAAGATATATTATGTTTCGCTAAGTTTTTCTTTTTACATGTAATTCTTATTTTATTTAATCCTAGTGAAAGCGTTTTGTGTATATGGTCTAATAAACTTGGACTTGAATCTGCAAGTTGCACTCTTCTGTTTAAACCATAAGCAACGGTCAGTAACCATTACACGCTTAACACTTTAGAATATATTTAACTAACAAGTATTATTTTTATCGTATAGGTCTCAAAAATGTACAATTAAGAAGTGATCTTAAAAATCAAAAAATCAAAACTAACTCTTTAACAACAGAATTTATCATAGTTAAAAATTGCAGCATAATAATATAAAAATAAACCTAAAAGATTCTAAGCTTGGCAATTAAAATAAGTACTTTATTGCTTAAATCGCATAAACAAAACAATTTCCAACAACTTCCTCCTATATAGACGCCACGATATATAATAACAAATCCGTTTTGTAGATAATAATGTATTTGTACTTGAAAAATATGTTGGCACGACCTGTACTTACGTTTCGTGGTTTAAAGATAATTTAGATAAGTCTTTGAAAAAAAATAATAAAAAACATCACCATCATAATCAAAAACATTGATAAATTACTTATATTATGGTAGTTAATACTTGTAATATTAGAGGAAGTATTTAACCTAAACGTTTATACTCGTACATTAAATGGTATTAAATATTAGGTATACCATTATATTAATATTTAATATGCATGATATAATACAATAGATCCTCTATACAGATTAAATTTATAAATGTGTAATTTTTTTCCATAAAAAACTAGAAATTCGCACGATTACAAAAACGGAAAAGTTTACTCATTATTAAATTATTATCAAATTACGATTCCGAAGTAAAAACAAAGCTATAAAACAACGTAATGATGTTATGTTAATTTTTCATTCAACTTCTTGTTATTATTATTAAGTTTTAATTACAATATTCTTAAATCGTTGGACTAATAGCAGCTGTATGAATTTTGTTTTTCTATACAACTCTCAGGAAAAACATAATTTTACTTAACATGCTATCCAATAGTAAGTTATTCCATTGGCTATTGAAATAAGTTTAATATTGATTTTTATTATATAAATATTCTTGAAGGTAAAAGTAATTAGGATGTCAGTGCACTATTTGTTTTCTCTCTCCGACCTACGCGTAACACTTCGAATTTTCGTTAAGCAGGACCAATATTGTTAACTTTAGTATTACAGCGAATAAACCTATTATCTATCTTTAAGTTTAACATCTTATATGTATCTCTACGCTGGCCTTTTTCGCAATATTTCAATTTAAATGTTGAAGTATGGCCATTTTTATATTATAATAATTTATATACTCATTGCTTGAGTACAATTTAAATACCGTAAAAGACAAATTTACAAACACAAATACATAAATAGATAATATTTTTATAACAGGTCTATTTACTTTAAAACTAACAAAACGTGTTTAGTTTTGCTTTACTCAATTTTTTTATGTTGCGTGTTGTTGAGAGATAAAAATACTAATAGTGCAATGACATCCTAAGAAGACGATGTTTAAACTATGTACTCAAAATAATAGTTGAATACTGTTCAATAGCATTTTAGCTGATAGGATGCAAAGCATTGTTCATGTAAACGATTGGCAATACAATTAGTACAATATAAAAATCTATTTTTGGCTTACCACTATTGATTATCATTTATCACTAATAAGTAATAACAATTAACAGTATTAATTAACAAGCACCTTTTATTATAATATGTCAGTACTCAGCACCCATTCATCAAAATTAGTTTGACTGAAATCTCATGAGCTAATCGAATCCTTCGCGTTTGTCTGAGTAGTAATCACTCGTGTGTTTAATTGTTGTAATAATGATAATGAAAATCTTTTCTACGAAATCTTTCAATACTCTAATAGTGTAATGTTATTCTTCAATATTTTTCATTCCATTAGACATGTCATGTTGTGTGACAAGCATGTAGAAGGTGCTCTGCTGTTTACATAATATCATATTATATTAGTCTGGTAATCATTACACTGCATTTAACCTTAATATGAGCTACGAGTATTATGACAAAAAATACAATTCATTATAAATTAAATGATTGTTTTTGTTTAATTTAATTTTAGAATTGATTCATTTTATACATTCATAGTTTATACCTACCTACGTTATAAAACAATTTGAGCTAAAAATATTTTAAAAATTTTAAGATAAGCTTTATTTTTTAATTATAGTTATGACTGTATACATGTAAAAAAAAAATAATAAATATATTACACTCCCGGTTTATCATAATGGATTTAATTATAAAGTGTCTACTAGAAAAAAAACGACATCAATAATACATGTTCGTGTTGTTTATGTATCATTGTATGCATTTATGCATATACTATACGAGTATATTATATATCATATTATTATAATATTAGACAACATCACAACACTAGTTAAAGTAACAATGTAGCTATCTTTCTATCTTTATAAATCGTTCGCACCAATTATCTATTGGAAAATCTTAAGACATTGTCATGTCCCTTTAAATAGTGTACACGTTTTGTTGAATCATTAAGTCCTAAAACGGTTCCTATAGGCTCAATAGTGAATAATAGTTTTACAGGACAACATTTTGTAATAATTAGTATACACGTATATAGTACATATAGCCTAACCTACGATTATTGATAGAAGCTGATAAAACTATGTCATGCACCAGACAAAGTAATATTAGGTACAACATTATAATAGATATTATAATATAACATTTCACAACGTAAACGGTGCTCTCGACTTACAATAATTTCCACGAAAACTATTTCTCACCAAATACTAATCATCATTTGTATATCGTAGCTGCGGAACCCGTGTACCTGCAGTTACAGTTAAGTGCATTAAAAATAAATTGTTTTTGTAATTTTTTGAAAATACAAACTATGATTAAGAAAAGTAGTTATACTTATTTTGATAACAGTACTGTATAAGATTATTGTTACCAAAATTATCGAATAAAATAAGCGGAATTTCCATTTTTTAAATTACTACGTGAAAGCATAATGACGATGTAGGTAGATACTCAAAAACTAGTGGAAACGATTTTCGTCTTCACCAACGTGTTTTCACTTTATACTCAGTGGTTCGACAGTCACGTGTTATAATCGCCTAAGGCCGGGGAATATATCATTTTTGCATCAACAGCCTCAGTGTTGGCGTATAAAAAAAATATGACGTCATTATAATGTGGAATGATAATGATACGCAATTCGTAACGGATTTAAGTTATATTTGTAAAATAAAATCAATATTGTGTTTCACATTTTGTCTATAAGTACATAATTCATCAATAAATTGATTAATTAATTTAATTTAATTATTTTTTCAGCTAAAATATATTGAAATTAAAATGTTTGTATGGTAAGCTTCAATAAGGTTGATGAGTGATTTTGTCTTTGTTAGTTGTATTAAAGGTAAAGGAATTGTATTGAAATGTATAAATGAAAAATGAATGAAAATTTAAATTTACAATACAAATTAACTAACTAATTTAGATGTATAAAACTAGATTAATTAATTCGAGTACTTGTATACGGTATACCTACATAATAAATAGATGTATTTTAAGTGATTGCTTATTATTTAATTTAAATTTAACAGCTTTTGATTGAAGTAAATTATTCAAGAAAAACTATATTGTCTACGTATATAGATATTTAAATACTATAAAATGAATAAATAATAAATATTTTTTTTATATTATCCTGGTCCGTGTTAGTTTTTTTAATCTTAAGTATTGATTAAGGTATCAAAAATAAAGTAAAAATTGAAATTTATAAAATAAAAACATTTTGTAAAAAATGTATACCTTCAATTGTAATTATAATTATAATTATAATCAACTTTCCACCTATTATAGGTTTTTTAAAGGTATATACAAAATTGCTTAATAGTAAATTCGTTAATGTTTCATTGGTTTATCTATATATATAAAAATGGAGCCAAAAATGTATAACAATTCATCAATTGAGAACGGCTGGCCGATTTGGCTAAAATTGTATTATAATTGTTCGTATTTGCCAGGAGAAGGTTTTTACGAAAAAAAATTTTGGAAAAACTCTAAACACCCGCACCACAAATATTTTTAATATTTAACGTGTAAATCCATTGGCGGAAATCCATTGGAATTTCGGGGTGGGCTAAATTAACTAAAAAAAAAAAACATAAAATATCATGTGGTTTCACATGAAACATGACAACATTTTGGGAAGCATATTACGATATTTGGGGGAACTAAAACCCCTCAAGCCCTCCCCCCATTTCCGCCTATGTATAACATGAATGTTTAATTAATCTGTTTAAATTTTTTGTTGTCATAGTAAAAAACCAAATTAAAAATTATCCATTCGTGTATAATATTATTATTATTTAATTAAAAATTAAAAAATAATAATGTTAAGTTCGCCGGGTCCACTTAATATTTAAAAAAACTTTTTGGCAAAACAACGTTTGCCGGGTCAGCTAGTTTTATATATATAAATATTTTTTTAAGTATTTTAATATTAAGCTATTTAAAGTATTCTACTTTTTTCTAAAATTATATGAATGTATTTAAATATTTAACAAGTATGGATTTTAGGTAAAATTTTTAAAATATTAAATTGAAAAAAAAAATTTATTTTACCGTACATTACAAAATTTAAGTTACTAAATTGTATTTTTAATAATTTGCATACGGTATGTTATCAGTTATCACTTATTACAAAACGATCATAATACGAATTACAGGTAAACCCTGAAATGAATGCGTGATGGATTTATTTAAATATCAGACTGTAATCTACGAATAATTGCGATTAAAACAATACTGTGATATATGTTTATGCATTGAATATATAACGTCCTTACTTAATTTTATACATATTATGTTATTTTGCCGTGCAAAAGGTTAATTAAATTTGGATTCGGTTAAGGGTCACCATCAGATTATCGCTTGGAAGCAGTTGTGCACCGAAAGTAAATCCTTGACGTCCCGATACACGCGGGTCGTGGTTCAATGAAGGTGTCCAAAACCCGAACTAATTGTATCGCATTTACTCAATGTATAATTAGAATAAAAATAAAATAAAATAAGGAATTTCCACACGTATGACGGTGAGTGCTATGTTAATAATTTATATTTAAAAAACAAAAACAAATAAACTGTTTAAAATTGATATTACGCTTTCACGTCTCAAGTTACTTTGAAACAATAAAATTTAAAATGTCTCGAAGGACAGTACATGATTTTTGCACACATTTGTCATTTGCGAATTTAATAGACGAATATTATCTTCGATACAGAATTTTAGTATAAACAACTAAGATCAATAAATTATAAATGTACAATGTTAGTATACAATGAATCACTAAATATTTTGTAGCTATGAATGGCTGAATGATTAAATAAGTATTATTTAATTTAGGTATGTACTCGTAATGTATGGTAAGAAATGTACTCGTAAATAGTAACCAAGAATTTGATAAATTTATTAAGTTTATAATATTACTGTTATTATTGGGTGAACTAAGTATTTTATTTTTAATTGCCACGGTTCGTTCAAAGACATTTGGTTTATAGTGTGGACGGATGTTATGCTTTGAAAAAATAATAATAAAAAATCGTTATACGGATTCAACATGCATCCTTTTTGATAAGACTACGTGTTTAATGTAACTATACTCGTATTGTCTATACATCTGAATTCCATTGACCAAATACACACAATTTATTTCTTGGAAATCATAATTCTTCTTATATTAGTTCATTACAAAAATAAATTTTAAATAATATTTATGTTGTTAAAAACAAAAGATTTTAATTAGACTTGGATAAACAACATAAAATATCTATTCATTTGTAAAAATGGTTATTTCGAGATCAATTTCAATCAAAAAACAATAAGGATGACAAATTGCTGGTTCCATGGCTTAATTTAATTTTAGAAAGGATTTAATATAGTTTCATATTAAATCATCTATAATTACGAATTGATCCAAAACCAATTATGTTTAACTAACCCATACTAATAAGGATCTTTAATACATTTTTTAGTATTAGCTAGGTACATTTATTTATGAGCTCTTAACTCGATACTATAATATTTTAAAAGTCACGTTTTATACTAAATTTAAAACAACTATTACTAAAATTAATTTTTCTTAAACTAGTATTTAAACAAATTAATGATTTGAAGTAAATTAAAAAGTTGGTTATTCATACATCTTTTATCTGAATATGATCCATTAAATTAAAATTGGTTTAATCAAATTCTAATACGATCATAGAAAGTTAGCAATATTATATATTATCTATTTTTATTATTCATAAATTGGATATTAAAATTTAAAAACATAATATTTATAATAACCACATATGAATATTTTTTTCCTCAGGGCTGAAAATGTATTGATAAATATTTATTAATTAAGTATAAAAATATCCAACGAATATTACCATTAACCATAGTATTATTTTTTAAATTTTAACTCTATATTTCCTAAATTATGTACTTAAGTATAATAAAAATAAAAATAAATTTGATAAGTACTCTCTCTGATTTTGAGAATACACTAACAAAATATAATTTCTAAGATTTTGACTATATAGCTGCAGTTATTCTTTCCTTAATCTGTCGAGTAATTTACAGCATTTTATCTTCAGTAGTTCAAATTCAACCAATTTTAAGAAGTTCTTATTGACAAATAGTTCTACATTTTTTTTTTAAATTAATATTATATCATTTTTAAATAATTTTACTATCAATATTATTAATTTCTTTAACCTTAATGTAATCTGGTTGTTTGTATATTAAAAGATAAATAGCATGTTATGTAAAAATATATTATTTTAAATACTTATAATAAATACAAAAAAAAAATATATTACTTATTTATATTATTCAAATAACTTTAGCCGATCCATAGCTAACATTGTGTAACTATTATTCAACTTGTCAATAAAATATTTGATTCAATTAAAATAAAAGTATGAATGTTAAGTTATTTCATTTCTATTACTATGTTCATTTTGCAAACTGATAATGGATTATCTAACAACGGATTTAAATAGATATAATTGAAAAAACTATAATTGTATGATGTGTAACTATACGTATATTGGTAAACTTATGTTACCAAATAAATTTTAAACCCTATTATTGAATATTGCATACTAGAAAAACGTTTGTTAATAATAAAATAGTATATAATTAAATATGTTTAGATTTTTTTGTTATAAGTATGTCATTTTAAATATTTTAAGTTCTATTTTAATTACAGTTTTAAATAACAAAATTATAAAGGTATTTGTAAATTGTATTAAACAATAGGTTAGATTTTTTTAAATGTATTAAGTCAAAAAAGATGAAGGTACGTATTGTCTTCATAATCCGCATAGAAATATATAAATAAATAATATAAAAAAAATAATATATTTTAAATTATACATATTAAATACTAAATTGTAGTTCAATATTTGTATAATAAAAATACTAAACAGTCAACTAAAGTGACCTTATGAATTATAATATGCGGAATAAATGTTTGATAGTCAATGAATAATTTATGATTAAAATATGTAAATAATATAATCACGCATGTTGCAATTTTATTTTATTTCCTATATTATGCTATTTAATAAAAATTATTATATAATAAAAAGGTATCAAGCTAAAAAGTAGTAGGATATTTAGTACAAACATGTATACATCAATATTAAAATAATAGACATTCTTTATTTTAAATATATGTAGGTATCCATAGATAAAGTTTAAATAATTTAGTTCTGTAGTCTGCAGAAAAATTTGATTAAATTTATGATTTAACAAAAATTTTATGCACTTAAATAATTGTAGATTTTTTTCACTACTTTTTAACGTCCTATAATAATTTTGTTTCATGTATTAATAGTAATAATTATTTTTATTGACAGAACTTCGTACTATTAGGTGTGTAACTACAATTATATATAATAAACCAGTCCGTCCGGAACCTCCAAAAGTGAAAATATTTTGTTCCACTTAAACATGATAAACATTTTTTATATTTGATTTTTGTAAACAAACCAAAGTGTCTAACAGAATTATAGTAATTCAAATCCAATATAGATGCTACCTATAGTAAAAATAGATACCTATATTATTTTTATATTGTTATACCTATTTCCGATATCACGTAGATACCCGCTGAACATAAAATAAAAATGTTGGTTCATAAACGCCTGTATTTAGACTTTCATCATACTTGGGCGACCAACTTAAATTCTCTTCCCCGTAAATGAACACCTTTTTTACCTAAAAATATTTCTTTTCAATTATAATTTTTATAATCATACAGTCAATATTTATTTATTTCTGTTAACAAACAATAAATAAATTTATATTTTAGTTTAGTTTTATTTTACTTTATTATTAGGTAAAACTAGGAAATTTACTGGCCCAATCAAGATTACTGATTCTTTAAAAAGCCCGCTAAATCTGGTCATGGATATCTAATGTGCAAATATTTTTATTTTATAATATATACATAAAATATTAATAATTTGTTTCCATACACGCATACGTTAAATTTGAAGTAGCCAAATAGGTACCTATCTATTATAATTATATATTATAATATTACATTATATTTATAACAGTTTTACTCACATCAGCTTTCATATTGTCGACCGTTGTATATTGTGTTACATGTCAATGGTCACCTTTAATAATAACAACGTTTACGATAATATATTAATGTATTACGACTAACGACATGAAACGCACTAAAATCGAATAAGTCCGCCAAACATAATGACATAAATGTGACTGCGTACTGTTTCATACGAAAAATATACAAATATATAATATTTTACCTAACGAGTGAACCTGCGCCCGTCACACGCACGAGGACTGAGGAGACTGAAGAGACAATATCATTATACCTACCTAACCAGCTACTTGGATGACGGCGGCCTCATCGTTCCCAACGTGTGTCCATCTCGCACTATCGTCCCCACCATTCGTCCACAAGCTCGGTGTTCTTGTGGTCTTGTAGTCTGGTCTCTACGATTATTTTAACACGGCAGTACGTGCGTGCGTTTTAGATTTAATTTCGTAAAACGAAATAAAAAAAAAAATAAACCTACTGGGAATTCGTATAAACTTGTTTTCGTTTCCATGCGCGATTGTCTGCTATACATAATATGTGTTATGTTATTATATGCACTTATTTTATTACTACCTATAATGTAGGAAGCACCATTGATACGCAGCATAAATGCGCGAACACCGTTTGATTATCGATGGTCGATTTCTATGTACCTATAAAATATTGAGTTTAAAATATTACTATCATTATATTATTTACTTCCGAAAATCGATACGTCGTTATAATAGTATCGTAAAAACAATTTTTAGAAACCTTTTTTCTGATTTTCAAATTGAGTAGGTAAAATAAAATAAAAAAATCAATCCAATTTTTATTTGTAAAAAGTCAAACTTTATTAAAAATATTAGTTTTACATAATTTTATCTCATTAAAAAACAAAATAATCGAAAAAGTTAGTTTATTTTTTTCATTTTTATATTATTAGCTACTGCTATACCTACTAGGAAAATTAATTTTTCCATCGTCTATTTGTCATTATTTTTAAATTAAGATTAAAATATATGTGTCCACTATTCGGAGGTTTTCCCATTGAAAAGTAATGAAAAGGTTCACGTTTCCAAAAAACCGTCTGCTATTGAGATGTTTCCGTTAGGGAAAGTTCCACTGCAGTAATTTTTAATTTATTATTTTAGACTTCTCATAACATACCTGTATACTGTGTACGTATAAATGACAAATAATATTATTACCAAAATTCGTGTTTATTATTTGTATTTTTATATTTTTACCATCACATTTTTACATTGACATTTTTCTGTAACATAATTACGGTCAAATTATTATGACGTGAGTTCCTTGAAATGGATTATCTCACTACGTTTTGTAAATGGTGTATAATACTCAATATTATAATGGAATGATTGTAATGGACAACTAAATAGTTTTTATTCGTTCAAAGTGTAAACAATACATTGTCATCATATTTGTATATTCTTTCATTGTAAAATTACAGTAAAAATAGTTTGTAAGTTTTGTTCTTAAAATAAATGTAATACAAACATTATTTTTACGATATGTTTTATAAGGTAAAGCCGTAAAGGAGCGATTGATTTTTACACATCCCGTAGTCCAAAAACCGCAAACAGTTGAGAAATATTACACAACAATATGATTAAATCAGACACCTACCATTATATACTTGTGTAAGTGTGTTTATATTTTAAAAAAATACTCAAAAATAGTTTTTTTTATAATTTATCTCTACCTTAAGGATGAAACCTATCGGTATAATATTATGTATGTCGATTTACCAACTAGTAATCATCGCAGGATTACAAGAATACCATATTATTATTTATTATGAATGTGTTAATGTTATGTTATGTGGATTTTATCATTGTAAGTCGTCACGAGGATATGTACTATGTAGGTAGTATTGAAATGAAATGTCGAACGCATCTTAATTACATAATAATGTAATATTATGGTCATTATATAATTTCACTATCTGTACGAAAATACCAATCCATAATATTATTGTCATACGAATAACCTAAGAATATTAAATACCTATCAAAATAAAGAAAAAACAACTTAATGTTTAGGATTAATAAAATACATTTTAATAATTTCAAATTATGATCGGTACCTGCAACAGTTATATAATATCCAAGTTGTATGAAAACTAAAAAATGTGATATGCTGCAACACTATCATAGTTATAGTTATTTATTGGAAATGAACCACTACAGCTGCAGAAACGAGTATATTTTTAGATTTAAGGCTATACATGGTACGCACAAGTTAAAACGATTTTTCTATAATTGAAAAAATAATCGTCAATATTTTTTCAAATATCCGCGTTTAGTTCAATATATTTGCATTACTAACCGATATAGGTCATAGACCATAGTTCATAATAATATTAAATGTTCCTAAAATAATATACGCACTAGTAAATAATTTGTTGGCTACCTACCTAGCATTTCATAAAAATATAACGTTACGTAGGTACCCATGTGCAACTTTTTGTCAGTATTCCTCATAGCTTAATAGTTTTCATCGAGACTTCTATGAAAATATTAATCCATCAGATTTTGCAATCCTCGTGCATTTCATTAACCGCGTTGATCCGTATCGCGCGCAACAGACGTTAATCACTGTTACGCGGAGTGCGCACGCTGTACCACCGTCAATAGTATTTGAAGTTTCAAAACTCCGGATTTTCACTCGATCAACGGGTATTGTAAACTATGATTATGATTTTTATTGTTAGCAGTGCAGTATCGATTTCCATCGATTGTATATTTTCGCTTCGGGTCGGGTGATAACGGACGTGGCCCACTGCGGTGTATGTAAACCTACTGTATAAGATCGATCGATCTCTCACGGCATTGGAATATTTCCAAGCGCATAATAATTGTGGTATTTGATATTTGGTGTTGTGCGTTTAAATATCACGCACATAAATCTATAAAAACGAAAAACAACTAAATACTTTTGATTAAAATTGTATTAATTATTGATTCGCAAAATAATTATTATAATTTATAACCTATTAATAATTAATAATATGTATTAATAATAAACTGCTATTATATTTATATCGTCCTCCGACAATACCAATATCCACAATAGTGTAAACAGTAGTCAACAGTACACACTAACGTGATAACTAAACTATAGTCTATTCTAGTTAAGAACAGGCTTCATCAGTCGTCTTGTAACATATTGTGCGCACTGCACATGCGCATGGCTTAACAACACAGCAGGCATACAGGTAGGTTAGGAGTGTTAGGACAAACGGGTGACGTCTGACAATCGCGAACCTACGGTCGCCGCCGATGGTGGAAGGTCAGCTTCCATTTCGCCGCCGATGGTAGAAGACATATGCCATATGCGCCAAAATGAGATAAGAAAAAAAAGTCTTATCGTACAAAAGTGAACAATATGATGCCCAATGTCATATTTTACGCAATAATTGTAAAAGAAAAACAACCGAAAATAATGCGTCACGAGTTGTGTGCTGCTGAAAATACTGAAATGGTTTCATTCATAACCGCTTTATTTAATTTATATTTATTTGCATATTATTATATAATGTATATCATAATTTACCTATATTATTATTTTAAAAATTAATTATTGATATTTTTTTTATTATTTTATATAATATTTTAATATTTTATAAGATAGCAATTTTTAAATAACTACTTATAACTTACTTATATTAATTTTGGCGCAAATGATATGTCATTTTTACACCTTTGGCGCTTATGCCATTATAGCCGCCATCAAAGCCTGTTCTTATTTTTTTTGGAATAGACTATAGTTATAATGTGTAATCTATATAGCAGCATATTATACGTAAATGCTATTTAGATAATGAGCTTTTGAGATCAATTTATGATTTCTTGTAAGTTATGGCTTACAATAATAATATTTATTCATTTGAATTTATTATGTTGACTTTGGTTATTGACTTATTGTAAATTTTCAAATACGTGATCAGAAGACATATTATATGAATTTAATACTTATTATATTTATAGAAGATTCTAATATTATTAATTTATTTATTTTTTTATTTAATTTCATGTATATATATATATATATATATATATGAATTCCACATCGTGTGGTGAACCAGGCATTCTAAATCAAATTATATAAAATAATGACATAAGTACAAATATCTGCTGAAGTGCCAACCGACAACCGGAGTGACCGCATCGTTATAGTATATAGTTTCAATAATTCCTAGGAGCATATTATACAATATTATATACTTATACACAGTTGAAAATATCAAATGCTATAAAATATTCTACGTTGCTACGATATTTTAACACACCTATGGGTATATATCGTATACATTAAAAACAGTTAAATCAATATCGTATAATTTGGTGATGATAAAGTTAACACCGATACTGCAGGAGTTGAGGAATAATATACCTAATTGTTATTCGGCGTTGTTTCGTTATTTTTTTTTTTTACACGGCTGATACCAATTACTTGCGTTTTGGTAAAATCGCTACTCGCTAGGCGTATTTATTAGTTATAGTACTGTAGTTGTAGTAGGTACGTACACATTACGCAGTATAATAATATAATATTATCGTCAACTTTACTATACTCTCGGCGTAAAATGTATGTTGAACATTCCGAAAGAATCGCGGCGCTGCCCGCCTGCCTACTCCTGCTGCAACATTACCAAGTACTGACTACTGACACGTTGGCCATTTTCCACTAGTGACTCGCCCGTTATTACCATCATGTCCGTTTTTCGTCAGAGATGATATTCTGATAATATTATTGTTGATGGCAACTATAATGTGATTAGTATACGACAAATATTAATCGTTGTGTGCGTCGTCATTTACGCAAGAATGTTAAATTATAATAAATTAGCGATAACAATATGTCGATATTTCAGAAAAAAAAACTCCATAAAACGATATTGCTATACAAGTATAGTATTCCAAAAAAATTATATATTTATAATATACATATGTAAGTAAAATCAAACGATTATTTTTGTTGGGCAATTTTAATTTTTCCTCATTTTGGTTTGGTGGCGAAAACGATAGATTGTTTTTAGACTACCTTACTGGCAAAATTGATATACTTTTCCTCTAGTATAAAAATATATGACGAAATCGACGAAATCTCGTAATCATTATAATTTGATTGATTTAGATTTAAAATTTGAAATACATGTAAATTTAAGTATAACTTTAGGTAGATAACTGTTTAAGTTCATTTTGACGGAAAACAGTTACGCTATAGTATGATCATCCATACAAGTAGCTGAGTAGGTACAACAATATCGCATACATAATTTTTATATTAAATTTATACTCATACATAAGGTATACCTACCTACTTTTATAGGTCAACGCATTTTATACCTATACCGGCTATACCTACTATCTAATGCAATATAATTGGGTATATTACACGATGACGACTACAACAGCAGTTATTGCGACGTTCGTTCGTCTCGTTAGGTAAAAGATCACTGCAGACATGGCGTGTTCGTCTTGTTGAAAATAAAAACAATGGTCGTTTGACTAAACAGTAAACACTACCTGAAATTACTAGATGCAATATTAGATATGAAATATCAAAACATTTATGTTCTATACTATACATAGGTATATTATATTATAATATATTATATAATATGTGTGCAAACGTTAAATATACTATAAAATAAACATATTATGAACCATCAAATCACATATTATACAAATTTAAATTTTGACTACTTGTTTAGATTATTACAAACACATATTATGATCAAAAGTTATGCTCGAGTGTAGTCTTAGTAGTTCACAATACCGTAATACCGTAATACCCTGTATTTAAAACTATCTTGAGTTCAAAATATCCCCTTTAAAATAATTATCCCTTAATCAAAATTATTCCCATTAATACTAGAACTTATTTAAAATAAGATTTTTAATTTTTAAATTAGATGATGTGTATTGAAGTCAATACAGTATATTATATTGAAATATATTGTTCTTGTTACGAGAATTGAATATTAATTATATATTTTTAAGGAACCAAAGTGCGCTTGTAAATCGTAGTATTATATTGTATATATAGTATACTATAATTATTATACCAGTATAATATTATTATAAAAATATCGAATAAATCCATCATTTTAATCGTTTTAATTTAGGTTGATAAATAATATAATTATTATTATTGACCATACCCAGATAGAGTGAGATGCATTATATAATTGAATTTATAACAAAATTCTATGAGAAATATTTTTGTGATCATTTTAAAATGTTCATATTATTAAAAATAGTATTACCTATTATAAGTTATGGATTATACCTATTAATGGAAATATTTTGTGATGGGATATTCTATCACCCTAATGGTAATTTTTTGAACACGGGATATTTTTAACAGGTAATACGTATTTTAAAGCATAGGATAATAGTAGGTGCTTCACAAAAACACTCATTAGCTGTTTAAAAACACTTAAAAACAAATAGATTTCAACTAGCTGTTATATTGGCCTGATATTATTATATTACTGAAAGCGAAACAGCTTTGCAGGAGAGACATTAATTATCAACAACTAAAACAACTTTATATGTTTAAATTAATCAGTGTCAGACAAAACAAAATTCAGCTGTATTACAGCAACTCGGTTTTTTTACTTATAGTGATATGTATATAGTAATATAAAATAGATTTATGTTTATAATATATATGACTAGTAAGGTCGTAATTGTAATGAGTAAACTCATTTATTATAATAATAAAAGTAATGCATGTAAATAATTATATAAATAATTTAATAATAAAGCTTTTCGAATGATTCCCAGGGACTATTCTATTTTAAGCAAGTATATATTACCTACATATTATAATGCTGTATTTTTTTATCAAGCGTAGGTACGTGTTTAAAATTAATGGTATTATCGTAGTTAAAAATACCTGTCTAAAATACAATAATTTCTTTTTGCAAATCATCACATTTAATACAGGTATAATTTATAATTTATATTATTAATTAATATTATACATATATTATATCCACACCAACAACTTAAATAAGTCAATGCTACTTTCCGCAGAATGGTATGAATAGGTTCGTGTCATTCTTCGTATTATTTATACTATATAGATTATAGGTATTATATATTATTTAAAATTAATTATCTTGCTGTAATAGTGTAATCACAAGTAATTAGTAACAAACAAGTGTAACGATTTTAAAGTTTTATCGTGTATACAAATAATAATAGTATATAGGTACCTAGTATAATGCCAAATAGTTTCATATGTCCCTGTAATAAATATTTTTTTGAATTACGACATAGCACTATGGTGCTCGATTCAAGTAGCATATGTAAATACGCTGACCGATCATGATCGGTTATAATTCGGTATATTATATTGTCGGTGAAAATAAATCGTGTACTCCGTACATAATGTATATATTAGTAATATATGATAAGAAACACATTCGCATATTATTTACTCTTTTATGGATGACCGCAAATTAGTAACAATAATAATAACTGTTTACTTAGAAAATATATTCACCTGTACCTTCATATTTGATAGCGTTTTATTATATGTCATAATAATATTATACTCGTATAATATAGAGGAAAAATGGACTTAGAAAAGTATAGTCACACGATACCTGACAAATATTTTTATCGAAATATTCCCAGTCAGATAAAATTCTTAATTACAACGTATCATAATTATTTATAACATATATATAATAAGTAATAACAAACAACACCAACACGTCGGATGAACGTCCTTGCAGACGGTTTACAACAGAAAACCCATCGACCATCGGTTGAACGAAAAAAAATCGAGTGAGAAAAAGCAACAACCATGCATATGTAGTCCGATACTATACGTACAATGAAACGCTCTGTTTATTCCCTAATTAAATAACTTCACAGCGTAGGACTTTGCGAAAATCATTGCAATATACCCACGTCGTGTAGATGTATATATTATTATATATGTTCAACCGTCGTCAATTTATTGGCAACATCTAAGGTACAATATATACATCACGCAGTAATCGGTATACGTACAAAACCATATTATGTTATACTCTGTTCTGTTTAATATGTTACGGGAAATCAATCATCGCGTACATCGTGTACTTATACTATACATTTTTAGCTACAGATACTTTATAGTTTTTAAAGCCCAAACTGCAGTGGAACGTGTGCCGTAGTAGCCTGCAACGGTGTGGTATATAAATTAGGGTTTGGAAATAAGCTAATATAATAAAACCTAATATTTAACGTTCACTATAGAACGCGCGCGTGAAAATGTAAAACAATTTGTCTAGTTTTCGATAGTATGCTAAGTGAATGGGGTCCGACGTTACTTTACTTATAGGTAGGTAGGTAGGTACCTACTCGATTTACTACCAAAATGTTTTATAAAGGTACGTTTTTTATGATTCATTTATTTTACGAGACTCATAACAGGTATGATGAGTAGATATCATTATGTACACCATACAGATCATTGATAATATAGTGTCGATCAAAGTATACGATAGTTAAACGATGTGTAAACTATTTTCCGTACAGACTACCCCGCCGCTGTTATCTTCACCATCACATAATGATGACAATACGCTTTCTACGTAATAACACGCCACGCGAAGAACGCACAACGTGGTTTTTTACTTAAACCACTAAAATACTCGGTCTTGTACGACGTGATCCGTTGACTCGCGCTGAACATAATAATTATTATTTATTATCATTATCATTATGTTTTAAATATATGCATAAATATTATTGAACCGTTTTGATTTTGGCGTCGACGATATAATAATAAATAATAATTGATCGGGTAAGTGTAAGTAGCTGGTCGGCACGTACTGAGTAGTGTTATTATAATGGACGATGATGATAATATATCGTATTACGCGCGGTCGTGATTGTAGGGAATCGACCGCAATGTAGTTATCAAATATTATCGTCGGCGGCTGAGAATGCATATATTGTATTATGGCGATCACGCGTATCGTTAGAGGAAAGATGAACCTGCGAGTGAACGTGTGTGGGTGGGTTGACTGCGGAAGGTGAGCGTAAACCAGCTAGCAATATATAATTTTACGTTCCGACTGGTAGGCGCATAACTGTATAAGTGACTACGATACGTATAATAACAGGGCAAAGGTTGGGTTGAAAACAAGGTGTAAAACATGACTGTAATAACAATCACGGATTGAGATAATTGTATTATCATGATCTTATAGTGTTTTCAGCCGATAGCAATAGTTTAGTCTCGTACTTCCGGAACGGTTTACCCACTAGTTATTATTATTTATATTAATAAGTATCGTTTTCACATTTCCGCGCGTGTAGACAATAAGAATAAAAAAAAAATTAACTTATTGTAAAGAAATAAACAACCACTTTGTGTAAATATCGAAATTATTTTCATGAACTTTTCCCATGGTTAAACAATAGTAAACTAAATACACAAAAATATGTAATACCATCGTGTGCAACTGCGTCCGTGTACGGCGTACACATAAGTTACAGCTGACAGATTATACGTGTGTGATGCACTACAGGTATTCAATGGCCTGCAACGCGGCTGCAACAGTGTATCTGATATACTATATAATATCATATACATAATACATGATTATGTGCGGGTCATACGTAGGTATACCTACTTATTGCACTTATTGCAAATAATTAAAATTTTTTTTTTAACAAATAATAATAAGCTCACATAATCTAAGTTACTAAAAATAAAAACATATCATAATATTACGACGCAGATGCTAAAAATTGTCACACATAAATAATATAAATATTATATACATTAGACAATTTATTATATCTATAATATTATGGTTAATCATTTTATAATAGATATTAATGATATTATATAATATTATACCTAAACCTAATACCAATATCATACGGAAATTTATTTCGCGTATTATGATTTTAAAATACCTATGTGATATCTTACCATAAGGTACCTCTACGTAATTCATAGATATAATCCTGTAAGTTATATACAAATATGAGACACTAAACACATGCAACACATATTTTGGTCCTGAGTAAAATTTCGATAAAATCCCAAAATCTACGCAATAACGGTCGATAATCCGATATTATGCCTGTTGTTATTTTGATAGTACCATGATAACGTATAGGATTAAATATAAAAACAATAATTTAATTATAATATTATTAGTTAAATTATTTATTACACGTGTTGTATTACTATTAATACGTAGGTACACCTATATTATGTGAATCTGCGAAAGAACTTCGGGATCTCGAGAGATAGTTCTCCGAATGAAAAAAAAAAATTACCCACTGAACGAATTAGAAAACCACAGTGTTGTAACCGTGCCCTATAAAACGTATCATTTTCAGACTTAGGCATGCGTGGTGGCAGTGTACACTGCACAATATATTTATAGTCCATTGTGGTGCGTTTTGCATGTACAAATTATACTGATACAATATATTTTAATATAATGTACAAAATGTAAATAATAATGTAAGTATTCGTGCGTGTGTAAACGTGTATAGATACGACATAATAATAATATATAGTTCGTAATAATACACGAAACCTAATGAACGCATGCATAGACATTTATTAATTTGTTATTATTACCTATTAATTTTTAGTCATTATTTTTTTTCCAGACGATCAAATGCATCGTCAGAAACCCATGATTTATACGTTATTCGCCTGCCAATATCTTTCGTGTTCAATACAACGATGCTTACCAACCGAAGGTCGTGTGAACAATGGGACTACAATTAACTATAATTACACCACAATTTTCTCTTGTCAACTCAGGGAATTTGAAAAAATAATGTGTATATATTATATACCTAGTCCAAAGTACGAGTAAATAAAAAATATAACATCACTAAGTACATTTCGTATATTATATAAAATTGATATTTTTCAAATGATTTTTTTTTTATGAATATAATATATACTTTTTAGTTTCATATCATTATAGTTATTTATCGTAAGCAGAATACGACTTAAAAATATTATTCAGTATTTAGTTTAACCATAAAAATAAAATTTAAATAGAAAAAAAGTGTAGTCGGTTAAATATGAATCGATAGGTATACACATATACATGTATAAACAAATATATTATATATTATATATTAATATATTATGTACCTACTTAGCATTCGTAATGATATAGTTTTCTATTGATTATACTATAGGCCCATACAATACTATACAATATTACATGGTGTACTAAAAATTTGACCGACGAAAAAAACACGACTCATAAATTAATACGAATTGAAAGTACATAATATAAAAGAAAAGAAAATGACTAGGTACCTACAATCATCCAATTATCGTGTTTCAACACGATTCACATCCACGAGACCACGATAAACATTTTATATATTTACTGTCGCATTATAATACTATAATATTGTCGCGGTTTTTTACGTTTTTTATGCGTAATTTTAAATGTTTATCTAGTAATGTCGACGCTAATTAAACCTTTAAATGCTTAAAAAATTTAAAAACTTATTCGCGGGCGTATGTAAAGTTTCTTATTTTTAAATATATTTTAAACAATATAAACTGTATAATTTCATAAAATAGTCTAAATAAACGTGGTAACCTATAGTATATTATACTTGGGTGTAAGAATTTAAATAAATTGAATATCTTTAAATAATTGACACGACATTTTAAAAGTAGATACGTATTTATATTTTGGTACTTATTTTTTAATATTTTCTAATAGTAATTTTATATTAAATACTCGTATTATATTTTTAATAAAGGCTAGGTATAGTATACATTTAATTTTAACAGAATTATTATAAAATTATTTATTTACTAAATTTCAATATTACAAATTAATAATAAGAATATTTAATTGTGTTTTGAATTTAATTATTATAATACAATTGATATTACTATAATTTAGACTCAACATATAACTAAATCATGAATATCATTGTAAAACCACATTTATTGTAATTTACGATATATTTTATAGTAATACATCTATGAATCTATGTATTTCCTTGTAAAAAAAAATCAACAATCGTATAATAAATTAATAACCACGAATCGGCAAACGAGATTTGATGGACACAGCAGAAATATAAGTCATTATAGGTATCTAAACTTATGTTTGAAATCTAAAATAAAAAACTAATACACACTCGGTATTAATTATACGTTACAAATATCAAGATAAATATTTATTTATTTAATTTTTTTTTTTTTTGAATATGAGATCAATATTATAGGTATTTTACTTATTATATTAATAAATTGTTATGTAATTCGTAGTGTAGTATAGTAGTAAATTTCACAAACTACATAAAGTACAATTTGTTCAAAATAACAAGTATTGACAATAGAAAATTGCTGTAGATTTGTAGCCTGTTGAATAGAGTAATAGTCAATAGACCATCTTATACGCATATATAATATAATATTATTATTATTATGACATGCTATTACACTACGTCACTACACACACACACTAACACATTACACGCGCGCGCGCCGTCAGTATACCGAGTCATATACATTTTCTTGTTTCTTTATACACAGCACGCAATAATAATATAATATTATACAGTATGGTTATTTATTTTTACAAGCCTAATGCATTATTTAATGGCCTGAAGATGACCGTGTGAGTGCGAGCACGTATATCACTTGTCCCATTTTAAGATTTAACATTTCCATCATAACATAAAGCCCGAGGGTGGGCGAGCAATAATTGCGCCATAACATCGCGTCTAAATTATAACTGTGCTAAAAACGACTTTGTTAGTACAAAGATTTTTTTTCACAATTTGTATTTCAAAAACGTCACTGAAGTCGGCAATAATATTAGGAAAACACCTTATAGGTTGCTGCTACCATAGACGTGAGCACAGTGCGTGCCCAGGCACGTCCTGTGATTTTTCATGGGCCGAAGAGCCCTAAGCCTCAACCTATCTTAATAATTAAATTCATTCAATTTTAGATAATTTTTTTAAAGCAAATTTTAAAAAAAAAATTGAATAATTCATTATGATTAATTTAAGATTTAAGCAAGATAAATTTGTCTTGGTTAATGCTATGGCATGAATGTTAAATATGAATATAACTCAAAATACTACAAAAATTTTCCAAGGTTTCAGAGAAAGATTTATTTATTGAACTGAAACTTTTAATTTTATCAAAATGTTGTGAAACTAAATGGTGCTACTGGTAAATTTGTTTATGAATGGATTCATTGGTTGAAAAAAAACTGGAAAATCCACAGTATATAGTATATACTTGTGTTTTTAAAACTTTAAAAATGTTTACAATCACATCTGTAACTATAGTTGTACCTACGCGTGAACGCGTTTTTTAAAAATTAGCCCTAGTAAAAAACAAATTTAAACAATCAAATTATGCAGTACAACGGGTTTGGGGTCTTCATGATGTTTGGAGTCATTATTACTGCTTTTCACAGAACAAGATATGGTATCGAACGTAGATTTAAATGCAGTAACATATGAATTCAATAATATGGGTAAGAGACAAAATATGTCTTATCTTTAAGCGCACAAAATGCATTTATGATTGTTAGCTATGTAATTCATAATTATTATATTTGTTGAATAATTATAATTTATTTTAATTTATTAGTACCTGTTTAGTATAAAGTTTTTAAAATTATATTGTAATATAATATTAAATTACACTACGTAAGAAAAGGGCGTTATAAAATGATTGATCCGACATCAGAAAGCCGATAATAAATATGGGCACTATTCGCTTTTAAAGTCCACGCACGCATATGGCTGCCACCAAATATAAATATATATTAATATAATGACAACAGCTAGCGCTCGTTAAATTCGTATGTCAATGTAACCACTCTATTGAAAGAAAAACGTCGAGAATTAATAACAATAATACGAAACATAATATTATAGTTTAACACGTACACTGTACACAAATATAGATTAAAACATTTACGCGTGTGTAATTATACAATTATGCAATGATAATAATATTAAGTAGGTTAGTACCATATTTTTTTGTAAATTTGCAGAATAGTATAGTATTAGAGGTGAATTTAATATTTATATAATACTATTATGGAAATTATAATTGCTGCACTCCGCACGGGATGGATTTTTTAGGTACCATGATAAGACATGCACTGCGACTCACTGACTTGAACGTTAAATACCATACCACGCGTGCGCACCTAAAATGTTAATATATAAGACCGAATAAACCCAAGAGACCAACCAAAAAAACTGTTTTTATTTGATTTCAGAAATATCAATTCGAATAGCCCGATACATATTGTTGAGTTCACTCGTTAAGTCGTCAAACTATGTATGAGTTGAAAAAGTATAAGCTGTCTAAGTAGGTATTCATTTTAATATTACTTTGATAGTTTGATGTAAAAGGCTATGATTTTTTTATGTTCTTATTTAATTTAAAATTATAAAAATGAATGAGCTATATAGAGGTATTCAATATTCGAGTCAGTGTAATCAGAATACATCTTTGTCAACGACGAGTGACAAATAAAAAAAAATCGCACGTATCCATTCCTTGCGAACAAGACAGTCATGCCATGTCAATTTGAATGGGCGTTTTCGTAACTCATAGTCGATCATTCTTACATCGGACCCTAACGACTGTAACTGGTATTAAGCCCTAGCACTAGGACTTTACTCACAGTCGTCGCCATAATCACACTACAGAAGTCAGGGAAACTCGCAGTGAACTACTTTAGGATCTTTAGTAAACTGCAATCGACATCGAATGGCATGCTAGAAAGTGAAAAATCGTACTTCGTTATTTTAGAAATTGTTTTATTTTGTTATTATGTACTACTATTACCCCGACATATCGGTTGTTATATTATAATTGCATCTTAATGATATTAAGTTTAGATGACAATACCAAGAAAATTGTATACTAATAAAATAAATATTTGTTATATATCTATGTATACCTATATTATAATGAAATTTAGGTATGGTCCGCAGAACTTCAAACTGCAATGGACAATAATGACATCTCCAAAACACGTCATAATATGTTTGGAATATTTTATAGTAGTCCTCGTGAAACTTATCCATGATATTTAAAAAAAATATATATCCCACGGCGTCTTTTCTGTTTCTCCTTTTTTTCTTGAGTACGTCATGAAAAATATTATAATATACCTACATTGTTCATATAGAATCGAATGGGATGATTTTAAAATAAATTGTTGTTCAGTGTTCACTTATTTAATGCTTCAATATTGTTAATAGATAGCATTATATGTTATTCTTTCATTGTCTATAGTAGATTACTGTCTACTATGTATATGGTTCATGTTAATCCGAAACTGCAAGTTGCGTGTAATTTATAACTACATACCTATTATAATTTTAACTTGTAACACGTATTATAGAACGATTTCAAAATAATAATATTTTATAAATTAGTTGAAAAAAACTCGTAAAATAATAATATAAACTTAATATATTTTATTCCTAACATTATGACTATAACAACTTACATTATAAATGATATTTTATATCGTTATTAAATATATAGCATTCATTTTTAAATAAGGTTATTAAAATAATCAAAATAACAATTAATTATGACGAAATATAGGTAGGTCCCTACTACACTTAACAATTGTAATACCAGAATAATCATTAACTACATACAAATATATTATTTATTTATTTTTTTAATAAATATTTCGTAACGATATTATAACCTTCAATATTTTCAGTGTTAAAAAAAGGGCGCGCAGCACATCGCTATATATTACATTGTTATGTTGTACGATGTGCGTGGGATTAACGAAGACAATAGATTGCGGCGTGCAAACTACAAAGTTCTTAAGAAACAAAAATAATAGTTATTGCACACTGATAAAATACTTAATTTAAATTATTTTCAGCGTATTATTAAGCTATCAAATTTCGTTGTTGAATTCGTTAGCTGATTATTAATTTAAAACAGAAATAGGTACTGGGTACTGAAATATTCAGAATGGTACGTTCATAAATTCATATTAATATACTCATAAATGAGAGTATTAAAATCTAGAATATGATAGTGAAACTATGTGATATTATTTCTTTACTATCATTGCACACGAATTCAATAACTATGTTTTAGGTCTTTAGGACGATATGAATAGGACTTACGAGTAAAGTTTAATCACTTATACATAATATATTAAGACATTAAGTACACAGCTAGCGAATCATCGCGGTATTTAAAATTTTTTTCCCTCTGTTACAACTTAAATTTAGCATCAAAAGAATAATATGATAAGCTATGGACCATCTATAGGCAGACATTTAGTTGAATAATTTTTTGGGTATGAAGAGGCTAGCATTATCCAAAGTTAAGTGGCCTGCGTACTGTGGTTACTATTTACATGGTTCACGAATGTACAATATAATTCCATTTAGGTGGCGTGGCTTTTGACATTTTTGAGAGAGCTGAACCATCAAAAACCACCTCTCTTAATATCTAATTATGTGCAAGTCACAAACGACTATTAATATTTCGCCATTTAATCGTGTGGTAGGTTTTTATATTTCTTGTAATCTATTATCGGCGATTGTAGAGCTACCCCACCTAAAACAAAACGTTCGAATTTCACTTGGGCTCAATTAAGTTAAAATTCGAATGGCTGTACTCTGATTGTATCCCAAAATGTCATTTCTACTTAACCACGACTACACGAATTTCCTCTTGACGTAAAAAACATTATTTTCCTTTCCAATTTATACAGATTATTGTCATTTTTGTCAACCAATATAAAATGTTCACCTTCGTTAGATTGTATATAATATCTTATTTCAAACATATACTGATATTCATTAATAAATGGATTTTATATAATGATCAAAACGACTAACGAGTACAGTTCGAATGTTAATTTTCTTTGTTTCGTATGCAATTCAATCTTTCCCATATTATTGTGTTTACTCCAATTTCGGACAGCTCGTCCCATTTACGATTTCAAAAAATCATGATCCGCGTATCATATCTCAATTACTGAAATCTCATATTCATTTCGGCCGAGTTAACAAGACAAAATAATAAATAATAATATGATATGGTACGATATAATAACTTAGTACCCGCAGGTTGCGTATACGAGAATCAAATATGTACGTCGCTCGTCATGCGGTCCGCTGCTGCTGGCTAGGTGTGACCCGGCCACCCGGAGATTTCTATTCCATAAAAACCGATGATTTCAAATGATGCGTGTCGATGTAGCCCGTGAGTGGTTGTTAGTTAGTAAATTAATATTAATAATATATAATACAAATTTGAGATCAAAATTTAGGTACGTACCATAGTTGACACGAAAAAAAACCATCCATTAGCTGAAATCCGATTTTCCAAGACATATTATAAGAAACGTAAAAAAAAATGTTAGTGATCTAAAAAAAAATTTGGAATTTTATGAACGATTTATAAAATATTATTTTGAAAATATAATATTTGAAATATATTGTATAAATTGTCAATGCTTCGTTACATTTGATTGGTTTTTATTAACTTATGGGTTGACTACAATATTTATTGTGAGGTTTTTAAATGTCATATAGGACTATATAGAAGGCTTTTTAAATGACAGTTGGTGACATTTTTAATAATATTTTAGAAATGCATATTTCATAAACAAATAATAATATTTATATTTCGCAGTAGGTATTACATAGAAGATTTTATTTATTATTTTTCATTAATTTTACTACGTTAGAGATAGACTATTATAGCATATAGTGCCATATACAAGCATACAACTATATAAGGCACTATACAATTATATAGCTTATTTTTTTTTACGAATCCGTAGATTCAAAACCGTAAATTCAGCACATAGGAAGTCTGTCGATGCCGAACTATCGTGATTCGGCTGGTACCGATCATTAACATCGATGTCAAACTATGCTACTCCGTCCCCAACATAAAAGACTGAATACCTAGTGATAAGTTTAGTATAACTTACTGCAGGTCACAACTTACAATGGATGATTATTATGCTTTCGCACAATCGTATTCATCATGCCACATGGTTATTTCGATTTCGTACAGAATATCGATTGAAAATTATTTATTTAGGTTTATATTATATTACAGTTAAAACCTAAAATCCATAAAAACAAATTTTCATCAAAATTAGAATTAACCAGGGCCCTAAATGTTGAAACTAGTTAATAAAACATAATTCAAATATAATATAATACGGATAGATTCAATACATACTGCTTTTAAGGAGTTAAATATAGGCAAATTTCTATATACATACATGTGAATGTTTGCGTAGTATGTAATCATAATTCATTAGGGTATGTGCGCTGCAGTCATGGGCACCCAAAGGTAACATTTTAAAGGGGAAAAAATAAAAAATCTTAAATTAAAGCTAAATAAAATAAAGGTATAATGTTATTTCAACATAACATAAATATAAATACAACAAAACGGTCACCTCTAAGGAACGGTAGTTTTTCTTGGTCTCATCAAGTGTTATGTCATATATTGTCACCTCAATAGGACGGTCACCTTTAAATAGCAGTCATTATTTATGGTCCCTTCGGCCTCCATTAATTGGAAGCTTCACTATATACTATTATTTAAAGAATTAATATCTATGTTGGTACATTATAATTAATTAAAATACATTTTAATAAGTAAAGTAAAAAGATAGAAAATAAAATATATTCAAATGAATCAAATATATTATTTAGTATTGATAAATAAGAACTGTACATTTATTTGTTTCATTAATTTCATTCTAATGCAGTTAAAAAATGTATATTATTATGATGTCCAAGTCATTTGGTAAAATATTATGGTAATTTTTATTAAATTTTAAGTTAATATTATTTTTCCAGCAGGAGGGTAGGTACCCAGTCTTGCCCCCCCCCCATAGGTGACCATGGCTATAGTAGTGTAAAAGAAATTGTGGGTCACTATCACACGTGCACTCATACGTAATAATGTCATTCATTAAATATATTAAGTAGACCTTAGTTAATTTGTTTAATGATTATTTGACAATTTTTTTTGTCAAACTTAATTATACAATGAAAATGACTTTCTAACATTTTTAAATAAATGTTTCAAATTCAATATTATTGTTTAAAAAAAAAAAAATTAAAAGGGTTTTAATTTAATAAATAAATTTCAAAGTTGTTTTCAGAAGTGTTGTTTGACAACTATTATAGTGGGTACAATCGGTATAAGCAGAGTATAAAATTATACTATACTATAAATAGGTATAAAATCCAATAGCGATAAAATTCCTTGAAAAGTAAAAGGGATACAAGCTGTAGGTGAGCATAGAATAATTTTTTACGTTTTAACTAGCGTAATGATTTACTATCATAAACAATTTGAATAAATTAATGTAATTGATAAAATAGTTCTCAATAAAACTTAAATAAAGTAATATAATAAAATGGAACTCTTTATTATACAAATTAACATTTATGCTGAAAAGTATTTCTGTTAATAATATACAATCACCTATTTCAAATTAGTAATATAATATTTATTAATTTAGTAATATTTGTTGTATTTATTACTAAATATAATTTGATGGTATATTTATTTGAAGTTCACTATTTGTTAAACTAATTTAATCATGACATTTATAACAATTTGTTTTAAATAGGTATTTACACTAAAGAGCCACATAATTTAATTTTTATTTGGTGGTACCCAAGCTTGAATTTTTGGTGGCATTGTACTGTATGGTACATATTCGCGTTCAGTACCAGTTTCGTTTTCTGTATGTTTAGCCATCCATTTATATTTAGGTCTGTTTGGATCCTGAAACATACATGAATAAAAATAAATTATATTTATTCATAAAGAACTTATACGCATACTAATAGAATATAAATTAATGTATTAGTTTTATATTGTATTATTTGCATTATATGAAAAATAAATATATGGCTTGAACCAAAAAACTATAGTATCTGTAAAAAAATAATGTTAACAATATTTTTTTTAATTTTATCAATGAATCGACACTATTTGGCTTTTTAAACAATAATAATCTAATTGGTGTAAAGGAGCTAATACATTTTCTGATCATATTAAAATTGTATTATGATTTATGGGTAATAACTTGTAATAATGAGTAGTAATAGCCAATAGACAAATCATAGAGAGGAAAAATAGGATAATCAAAAATACTTAACTTTTATGTTAGATTCAAAGATTTGTTTTTTAATTATTTTACTATTTGTTTATGTAGAATAATATTGTTCAAGGTTAACTGATCCTATCTTGAAAAAATGTTGTTTTCAACTTAAGTTACATTAAAAAAATTGACCAAGGACAATATATATAATTTTTTTCATTAAATTCATTAATGTAAAAATTAAATCTTTAAAAATGTTATAGACATTTTTTATTGAGTTTTACTTTATAATTTTTAATATTTTATTCTGGATTTCAAAATATTTATAAAAATCATTAGAACCCCTTATAAATAAATCAAATTCCATTAACTTTAAAGTCTTATAATTTATAATATTATAAAATCAATGAGTATACATTTTTTTGTAAGAGGACACTATACCCACATGTTTTGTCACTTGTTTCTGTCTTACTCATGCAAGACATTTCAAAAACTGTTTTGTGCGATAGAGAACTATTTAGGCTGTAGTGATAGTTAAGACTTCAAATTAATAAACAATATGGTTTTTTACGAATGAAAAATCATTTATATTTTTTTGATATCACTTATACAAAAAAATTCTCATTGTTTCAAAGTCAATTATTTTTGAAATTGAATAACTTTTTTTGTAATTCCAATATTGAAAAAATAAAAATTATACCTATTTCACAGCAAAAGTTTTCCTTCTTATCTGGTGAAAATGTCGTTTCTTAGTTAAACCATTGATTATAGAATAATTATTCTATAATCAATGGTTAAACTAAAGCCTTCTTGGTTCTTTTACATGCAAAACAGTTTTTGCTATGTTCTAAATTTGTAAGACAGAGACAACAAATGCAGGCGTGCTCTAAAATATTGTTTCTTATACTTGTACCTAATTATGTATATTATGATTTGATTTTATGTATCATAGTTTTTATTGTAAGTTAACAATTTTTAATATAATAGTTAAGATATTTTTATTCGTTTACAGTGGATTCCGCTTAATGCGAGCAGCACGTTGGGACCAGCTCTGTTTGCCCACATTAAGCGGTTGCCCATAAAAACTGAAATTAGTTGTATTAATTATTTGTATTGGGACCAGACCATTTTGTCCATATTAACCGGTGCCAACATTAGGCGGAATCCACTGTATATAAAAGAAACAGGAATAATTAATTTCAGTTATAATATTTTATGATTTTGTAATAATTTCTCAGTTTATTTTTATAAACATATAAATTATTATAAAAAAATAATTTATTTTATTTTAGAACAGTTCATTTTTACTATTTTAAGTAGGTAATTAATTATAATTACATTATGTGGGAGAAGGTCCGTTTTGTAATGGATCCAACCATACCATTCAGCAGGAATTTGACTAGCATCATAATTCAAAAAAACTTTTTCATTGTACTCTACCCAACGATTACGTCCTGAAATATGTTAACAGAATTAAACAAAATGCTCACAAAAAAAAAAAAAATGTTATCAATTGATAGAAAGTTACCATAAAAATATAGATTGTTTTCATAATAACGATTGCCCATTTCATCAGTACCAACTAATGTACCAATTTTCAATTCATCGTGTCTGTAAAAAAAAAAATATATATATTAAATTAATAACTAATTGTAATGTAAATACAAAACATTATGCAATACAAATAATGGTGAGTATTTAAAAATTACAGTAATTGTAGTTTTCATCTATTTCCTTTATAGAATAATTACAAGTGTTTTTAACTTTGAGTTTTTAACATATTCTTATTACAATTTAATATTAATTATAATTATTTCTTTCGAAGGGTTTAGGTATCTAATGAATATATTTTATCAACATGTCATTCTGTTTAATAATTATATTATTAAACAATATTCATGATTCATTATATTTACTAAATGCTAATAAGTGTTACTAAATACAGCTGTAACCTAACATGTATGCCATAAGTATATGAATGTTTATGAATTAGTTTTTGTTTGATTATATAATTATATAGCTATAATAAATAAAAATAACTTGAAGAATTACTTCCAATTAGAGCAATATTTATGATAAAAATAGTGTATTGTACAAAAGTAACTTATGCACATATGGCACATTTATTATAATACTAATTTTACTTAATAATCACCTATACTATTAGAGTTGGGTATCACTTTCCTATAGCATGGATATACGGCGTAATGTTGCTGCATTCTAATGATAAACACGTATTCATTCATTTTTAAACCAATACAGTTAATTACTCGAGTATAATAAAAAAAAAAAACATTTTTACGCAATTTATATGTATATCATAAGATTTGTTTAGATGAAACAACCAAAAATCAAACAGAGAATCCATATTTTTTTAAAGTAAAAAACATACCTGAACAATTTTTTGAAGGCGTTTAATGGTCCACCGTTGGCTTTGATTATGTTCAAGCCAGTGACAAATTTATTAAAAGGAAAAATTTTATTCATTTTGAAAAAAATCAAACCATAAGCGAACTTAAAAAAAATAAAATATTGTCAATGGACTTGACTTTAAAAACTGTTATCTCGGGAGCTGTTATCAATGTCAAGCAATCAGATGTTTATTTCTTACTTTTTAAATAATTATTTTAATGCTTTGCTAAGTATAATATTTCGTTTTTTGTATGTTAGCATTAATAAATTTAAAAATCAAATCAACTGTATTATAATAACGATTGTCATAAAATATTAACTTTATAAATTGCCATTGATAATTAATTATTTTAGTTAACGTTTATGGATAGTATAAACAGTTTCTAAAGTTTCTGGTAGATGGCGGTGCTGCTACGTAAATCGTTGGATAATAATTTTATAATATTTAAATATTAAAATTCAGTAACTAGTTATTACCCACTGGCCACTAGTACCTCTTGGTTTTATAAGTAAAGCTGTTTTGGATTTGAATTAATTTTTAAAAATAATTAGGTTCTGATTTTGTTATTTATAAAAAAATACAAATTATAAGTTCAGGTTCAAGTGACACATAGTAGGTAATTAATTACTTTGTTAAAAGAAATATATATATTTTTAATTTAAAATATTTCTATACCACTTACGAGCTACATATACTATAATATAATAAGTATTGTCCAGTTTAGAATTACAAAAAATATATTTTATGGAGCAGTTAGTGCATAGATTATATGACACGAAATAATTTAATTATATTAAAATTGTTGGTTAAAAAAAATTATCATAGTATAGGTATCTATATAGACTATAATCTAAATATATCTAAATAATAATAATAATATATTTATATCTAAATTTGTTACTATGTAAACTATTTATTTTTACTAATGATTCTAAGATGTATATTTATTGCTATCAACAATAATTTTTATATTTGTTAATAAATATATTTTTAATAAAATATTTTCATATTATTTCAGTATTTATATATTCTTTTAGTTGGTAGTTGGTAATTATTTAGTAGTTACCATTACATTTTTTTTGTGTGTGTGTGTGTGTATAGATAATATACTGTTATGCTTTGTTTTCTATTAATCTATTCTGAACAATTTTATAAACTGATTCAAAATATAAAAGAAAGTGATTATTATGTTTTTTCTTCGTGTTTTTCGCACTTTATTGTTAAAAATGATATTCAAAAGTTATTTGAGACGAAAAATCTATGCATTGGAAAAACTAAAAGGAAAGAAACCAAAATATTCAATCTTCGATCGTGTCATCAACGTTTTGCTTAAGTTATTATTTGTTATTGTTTTTATTTTATTGATATCACCACTGAATAATTTGTTGTTTACTTGTTTAGTTTATTGTGGTGTATTTGGATGGATAAATGGCTTGGTGTGAATAAAGAAAACAAGAGAATGATTAAATGGGCCAAAATTAAGAAAATTTTAGAAACTAATGGGACGTTTGCCAACTTTCTTTTAAAATCTTTATTAGGATTTATGAGTAAATCACTTTGATATAATTATTAAATCATATATAATTGTATACAATACATAATATATTATTATAATTAACGATTTTACTGATAGTAGATATAGTTAATTTTATATTAAATGTTCAATTTACTACCATGTTTATTCTGGTCTGAATATACTATTGTTCAAGCAGATTGTACATTTTAGGTGGCATTGTATTAACTATGGGAATGTTCATGTTTCTGTTACTGCAATTAAATTATTCGTACACTAAGGCCACAGTAATAAGTTCAACAATTGGGAGTGTACTAACGTTAGGATTGGCTTTTTCTCCGATTTGCAGGTGCGTTTGGTACTTCTAAAATGTATAATAATTAATAAGTTCCTAATAACTATAAATCGTTAATTTGCAGTGGAGTTAGCAATCAATATTTTTTACGTATCTAATCCAAGATAAAATGTATCAAAAATTATGGTTATATTTTTTAATCCATTTAGGTGTATTTTTATGATGGTCTTGCCGCAATTATTTTCCGATAAGGGTCGACACGCGCTACTCATGTATGCGTTCATTTTATCGTTTTCTGGACCTTCCAAGACTACATTACACAACACCGGAGTCTTATCGGAATCGCTCACTTGCTTGCAGGTGTGAATCGCTAGTACAAAAATAATTTCGATCAATAACAATTTGTTAATGCTTCCAAACTGAATATTTCAGGACGAAATAAAATCGGCCATAAGACAAATCGTTGACATAATAAAAAAGCCATTACTGGCCGTCCGATCTTCTATAACACGCATAAAGGCAGACCTAGCCGTAATAATCAATAAAATGAAAAAAGGAATGTTGGCCGTCAAGAAAACCGTGACCGAGTTAGGTGAGGAGATTATAAATTTGGATATCACGATTTGAGAGTAGTACACACAAAGACTATCGTTATTATATTAGTATATTACATCGTATATAAAAATGCTCTTAATATTTTTCGCAAATTTTCCCGTCATCAGTATCTAATTAAACTTGATAAAATTAGTTACCTACCTGCAAAGGTTAGATTTAACTTAAACGTTTTAAGAGGTTATACCTTACACTCACAGGATAAAAATACACATTTTGTATGATTTGTATATGTCTTCTCCTATGTAGTAAGAACAATTAAGTCAGCGTACGAATGGCTGTACAGCGTAATGAACATTTGTAATAAAAAAGTCGGCACGCCGTATCAGAGGTGCACGAAAATGTTCGATAACGCTTTAGACGAGTGTAAGGTAAATAGTTATAAGTGGTTTAGAAATATTTCGTATTTCCATCACTGTGGCACTGCATAACAACAATTAATGAAAAATAACCAATACGAGTTTCACGCAGGTGACAGTGTCGCCTACTTTCGATTGGATGTGTTCGATATCGTACGTTATTTCAAACGTATGCTACACGGTTAAGTTTCTGGACAGCCTTTGTGAATTTTTCGAATTCATAAACGAATCTATTTTCGGAGCGATTCAAAACAGTAAGCTTTAAAAGACTTTAACACGAACACCGGTTTTCTATATATCTACCGCCATTAACGAGAAATTATTATCCAAATATTAAACACTACGGTTTTCAGGTTTGAAGAGTTACGTGCGACACATGAAGAACATGTTTTACGTATCTATCGAGTTCAAACATTCGTTTGCATTTGAGTCGACGCCGAGCAAACTGACTAGCGATATTATTCGCGGTATCATAACCGAAATCAAGTACAAGATCGAAAATGTCGTAATGTTGTTTGACTGGGCTGGATCGATTTTTTCGTTCTTCTTCCTGTACGTGTTTGTGAGGTGAGTATTTTTGAACTCAGTGGTCCTATAAAATATGTATCACTTGAAATGTTTTGGTCGCAGGGTGTTGCGATACAGACAGAAGTATTTAACGGTTGATTCGTTTGATAACAAATATTTGACAACGGAGTTATACGAGCTAGACGAACGGAAACAGATCCTCGATCGACCGACGATCATGCCGCTGACTAGAGTCGAAAAAAATAAATTCATAGAAGTACCTACTAATAATAACTACAGTATTAGGTTTCTATTTTCTATTTACATATGGTGAAATGGAAAAAATAGCTGACAGATTTAATTAATTATCCATCACATGTGATGTTTTCTGTTTAAAACGTTTTTTTGCTTAATATATAATCGCTAATAATAAATTAATATACCTAACCGTTATACATAATCAAAAAAGTTTAAAATATTAATTTTATCAAAAGTCATTACATATACAGTACCTACAATATATAATTTAATATAAATGACATATTATGTATTTTCGTAAATGCTAACATCAACGCGAAACACGTGTTATAAAATTATAATTTTATATAATGTAAAACACTTAACTAATTGAATTGCCAACTACCTTTTTATATAGTTTACAGTGTAAACTTTACACCATCAATATTTAATTATAATTCTTTCTTTAATATTATGATTTTAGTAATTGACATTCAAATAATAACAACTACGAATATTTAGTTAGGGAACGGATTTATATGTACACAATGTCACAGTGCGTATTTGTATTAAAATAAGATATTTAAAGTTTGATAAGAAATGTTTACGATTTAAATTAGTCTTATATTTAAATGACACAGATTTTATTTTACATTATATAAATATTTTCGTATAATTACATATTTTACATATTTCACCGGTTTATGAATATTTTGAAATATATTTTGGTATTTTACCATTTATACGTTTTTAAACCATATCGCAGTGGACGAAAAATTTATATTTTATAAATAAATTTTATTTGCATATTTATGCACGTATTGTTGTATTTTAAATACATATAAATAAATTCCCTAAATATAATATTCAAAATTGCATAATATTCTTAAATATTTAAACAGTGAATGTATAATATTTTATGTTTAAATACTGTTTAAAAAAATGGATTACATATTTATTTTTGTATTTATTGCATGGTGTATATTTTGCGAATTCTTAGTTGTATTCAATAATATATATATATATATAAAACTTACAAATATCCTGTTTGACAAATTAATATTTGTATCGGTATACATTTGTTGAACGCACTAGTAATTCAATTTAATGTTTTTTGTTGTCAACATTGTAAATTAGCGAACATCTGCTCGTTTGATACCAAAAGAAAGAAAAGCGTTGTTCCGGTCATTGGCCATACTATTACTGGCAACTTTTAAGATACTCATACAAATGGCGGTGGATTACAGTCTTTATTGGATATTGATCACTGTCAGAAAATATGGGCGACTGTCGTCACAACTTGACCGTAAAAACAATAAGGCCGTTGTATGAACTGTGCAAGTTATTAATTTCTCATATATATCATATACATTTCGTAGCGCCAAGAATGGTCGATGTGAACATCGACGGCGACGGAATACTAGCAGATCTGTATAAAACTATAATTCAAACGTTTAAGCCGGTGGCGAATGAAATGAACATGGATACAATGAGTTGTTTGCCGAATCCATGGCCGCCAAATTACGATTGTTATAGACGGATAAGTAAATACAATACGTATAATCACCTTAAAAATGAAAATCAATGAAATTATTGTCTGTACTATAATCGACAAAGAGCGTAGAATCAATAAAAACAGATATTGTGTCTATATATACTATGTTATATATAATGAATGAGTTTCGCCCCCAGCACCCCCTACATAACAATTTTACAAATTTATTATAGCATTTATTACATAAGATGTTTATAAAAACTTCAACATTATTTATTTAACGGCGTATACATATATAACCTGTTATCGTTGTCGTTATAAAATATTAATGTATAGCTCAATTATTATATTCTAATTTTATTACAAATTTACAACACAAAAATTAATACATGAACCTTAAACGTTCACATAACACTTATAGTTATCGGATATTCTGTTTAGGAATTGCGTAGTACATCTTATAATTTTCTCTAATAAATAACCCAAAATTTGTTGAAAAACTTAAAAAATGTAGGGGGGCAAGCCCTCCATTCGCGGTCGTATTGAAGAATTTATTTTCATTTTCTATAGTTGTTGTGTTGACTTTGACGTGGTTTTTGGCCATCATGCAACCGTACGGTTTGCGGTTTCGGTCTTACGTTATGGGATACTATCATCCAGACGTGGCTAGAACAAGAGCGGTGTGGTTGCATAACCACATAATTCGCCGGAGAATCAATTTTGTCAAATTTGCAAGGCGATTTTTGCGCAGGAAATTCGGCCTAGGCGGCGGAGAAAGCACTACACAAGACACTTCCTTTTTGGATTTAATATATTCTAAGTCAGTGTTTAAATTAAATTCTAGTATCATACCTTCAACCAACCAAGCATTACTTTACAAAATATAATTTTAATATCATTATAACATAAATTTATAATTTTTTTTAACTATGCTTCAATCTTCCATAGTATACCTATACATTTTATATAAATCTTTAAATAAAGAGTTTTAATACTAAGTTTGATAAATATTATATTTTTTACATGTTATTATATTATTTAACAGAAGATATTCTTAAAGGTATCCGATCTTGGATCGTATCTGGAGTCGTAAAAAGCAGATAGTATGTCTCATTTGTGGTTACAAAGCAAAGAAAATAGACTTAAAATCGGGTGAAATAGTTTCGTGTGACAATGGTAACTGCAAAGGTGTATATTGTTCAAAATGTTTCACGGACATTGATAACAAATGCACTTTGTGCAGTAATCCTATTAACTATGGAGACATAACAGACATTAGTGAAGAAAAGTATGCGTTTTAACTTTTAACTCATAATACCGCGACACTATTAAACATAGCAAATATACGGTTTTTTTGCAGAGATAGTTCTTCGGATGCAATAGAGACGAACGTTTCAAAATTATCAGTGCACATAAAACCAGCGAAGAAGTTTAGAAAACGAAGACGTGTACTTAAATGGGCTAAAACAAAAGCGACTTCAGTTTTTCGTAAAGTTAGCACCGAAGATGAAGGAAATGACGGCGATGAAAGTTAGTATAATAATATATTCAGATCTTAGAAAGTTCTTAAACAAAATATTGAAATCAAATTTAATAAAAAAAAAAATAGACTCAGTTCCCTAAAAATTAATTTGTTTATTAATAAATTCATTAGAAAATAATAACTTGTAAATTCTCAGTTTTATTTTTTTAATTAACAATTTTGTTCTTGCCTTAACGAATATATTAAATATTATAAAACTAGAACTAATTGGTACTATGCTAATATATAATATTAATATATTCTACAATTGACTACCTACTAATAACTAGGATTCTGTTTAAACAATAATTGTAATTGAAAATAATATTTACACAATAATAAGGATATTATTAGCGTTAAGCAATTTGAAATAATTTAATTATTATAATTTATTAATATTAAAATAACAAATTTTGAACGTATATTATATTAATTTATATAATCTTTTACATTAGTATTATTGAAACATATGCACAAAAATAATAAGCTTTAACAATTAAGTTTTAGTTGATCAAAAACATTAATATAATTAAAAATAAGTTGATTCAATCATGATATAAACTTAATTAATTTCCTTTCGTACATTTTGAACTAATGAACCAGCTGATTTTAACTCATTCGTTCCGAGGTCTGATTATTATATTGGTTGGTAGAATTACTGTTGGAGCAAATTACTTATTAACTGTTGTGTGATTTTAATGTAAAGGTTCAATAAGCGAATGTTCAAAAAGTACATGTAGCACTGTGTCCAACTCCTATGAAAACGATCCTAACTACGAAAACTCGGATTTGAAATACAGGACATTAATTGTAGAGAGTCAAGACGGTATCCGAAGAAATTCGTCGATTTAATTATAATAATGTTTAAATTTATTGTATTAGTGTTAGAGCCTTGTTATAGCTGTTCCATTGGCTTGTGGTTAATTATCATTTTTTTTAATTATTACATGTTTTTCAAAAACATTTTATTTAATTTTTATTATTTTTATAATTATTATTGAAATTATTAAACTTACACTAATTTGCTTATGTTTGGCGAATAACATAACTTTTCTATTACATCTTCGTCCGAACCAAGAAGTCGTCACGAAGGTGTTATGGTGTCATACTATTTGTAGAGCTACTCGTGTGTATGCATTCCGTGAGAATATATTATTTATTGGATCTAGGATAGCCGTATGTTCGACATATTGCTCATTTTTCATCAGATGTACACGAGTGTACAATTTTATAATAGGAAATATTATAATGGATAATTCAACCAGAATATTAATACACAATATATTATAATAATATACTATAAGATGTTAGACGGAGTATGTACAACGTAATTTGTTTTATGTCTGCACACATTTCTGGTTAATAGTATTAAAATAATTACCTACTAGTAATTATATGCGGTACAGTGTACTTGCGTGTTATTATATAGGTAATAGTTTCCTATATCAGTAATATTGAGGCAGTTATTTAAATTATAAAGCGTTTATGTGTTCTGCGATGAAATAGCAAATTGATTATTTAAGTATCGTACTGATATTATGTATGCTATTTATCCACTTGAGTTCTATAAAATATGTATTCAAACATAAATAATAACCACGAAGCGCATATACCGTAACCGAGAAATATTAATGCTGGATAGATTTCCTTCATGGATACGCTGTCGAAGCGTATTGCACCCGAGTTTGACGAAACACACTTTTGTTTTTGTGGCATTATGTTCTTGGTAATTCGATATTTTAAACCGATTTCATATTGTTGTATCATCCTAAAACGGTAATTATGCTATTGTAAATATACAGTATAACCATAATTGTGTGTATATACAGAGCGATTCTTTTATCATTAAACAATAAACACTCATTATTTCAAAAAGTGTTGATTTTTTCAATTTTTTTTTTCGAAATTTTTAGTTTCATGCCTGCTTTTCTAAAACTAATTACTATATAACATTTTTATTTTTTTCACTTTTATATTTAATTGTGAAATCGCTATTAACTTTTGATTTTCAAAATATGGCGAACTATATTTAAAAAGTCATCAAATAATAGCGCTATTTTTTTTTGAATTTTAACGTTAAAATTATTATTTTTAATTTAACTGTTAGTAAGTAACTAAAAATTGAGTGGTTCGAGGGTTTTAGGTGTTCGTCTTACATGTTATTGCGGCTGTGAGGCGTTGGTTACTACAGGTATATAATTTATCACTGCGTCGATAGACGATAACAAGTTTATTACATATGAAATTATGTACCTCTTATTATCTATTAAAGTATTAACCATGTTACTACTGCATATTGGTCTTCAGAAACAAGAAGTATTAAAGAAACCGTAAACTATCCAACTTTGAAAATCTATATTTCGCTAAAAAATTAACAAAAAATAATAACTTGAACGTTCATGAAAAGAAAACCCTATTAATTTAGTTAAATCTAGGTTGCCATTTAAAAATCTAAAGTTGATAGTGGTTTCACAATTAAATAAAAGGATGAAAAAAATTTCATTTAGTTTTAAAACAAAATGAAACAAAATATTTTGAAAAAAAAAATGAAAAAAGTCAATACTTGACGGTATGATGAGTGTTTAATGATAAAAGAATGAAAATAATACCTTTTACTGTTAAGGTCTTGTTTTGTTATTGAATTCATTTTAAGTTTAAAAATATAAATTTATTAAACAGGTAAGCCTTTAGTACTTGATAAATACCTACTTTTGTTTAAATACGTCTTTGTATCCTGATTTTTTTACAATGTATAAGGTAAGAAGTGGTATTTTATATAACTCCGTTTCAGATAAACTGCATTTTTCATGTTCTTGCCATGTCTTAGCTATTAAATGATATGCCAACGAGATTTCCACCTAAAAATTACTTTTATATTACATTTAATATTTTTAATAAAATTTGTTAAAATGTTGATAAAAATTATTATAATTATTTTAGTGTTAAAACTGATAACCATCGATACTTTTCAAGTAGAGTAGAAGATTGTTGACAACTACTGAGGAGGTAAATTTAGTATTTATTACAAAATAATGATTTAAAAAATTATATTTTACTTTAGTACGTTTAATGCATTCAAATATTTAAATATTTCTGATTTTATTGAAACGTTTGATGAAATGAATAGTTTAATAAGGTATTAGAGATTGTATTTAGTAAATACAAATGTTTCAAATATATGCAACGTATATGCAACGATTTTAAATCAGAATTAGAAATAACACAGAATCATTAAAACGCTATACATTGTGAGGTAAGACCGAAAAGAGGTTTAATAAATATAATAAGTGAATTTGAAAATTGGGTTTTTGGAGTGGTGTGAGATAATGACTACCGAAAATAAAATAAAAAATAAACAGTGAAAAACTTTAGTAACTATGAAGTCACCAACTGAGTAGTAGTAGTAGTAGACTGTTGTGTATATACGATTAAATTAAGTCCAATCAAGATACAGTCACAAGTAGTTGGAGTACCATTATTTTTTAAAATTGGACTAACATAATATATATTACACCATTAACTTCAACTAAATTACTGTTGCTTTCACTTCCCAAATCACAAGGGGTACTATACGTATATTGTAACGATTGCCGTCTATCGACATCGTAAATCGCTCTTTAGGTAGGACACGGCTAATATGCCGATTGTAAGAAATTATGAACGGGACCGACTGCTGACTTATGGTTTTACAGTAACGGTTGTGGTATAATATAATAATGACCGATGACCGATGTATACTTGGCGGAAGTGTGCGAAACGAACAGAAATACGACAGTTGATGAAGACTTTGCGACGATCAGCACGGCCATCAGCGAACACCCGCAATCACTACGCCACACTATACCCGAATTGGTAACCCTGCTCGTATTATATTTATATATTATCAGTCTTTGCATATTTCGTTAATTTACGATATTAATATATACCAATAATCGAGTACTTTATTAAGACGGCCCTGAATTTTAGCGTTAATATTACACACCTGAGTACCTGACACCTAGGTCGAGTCATCGAGACCTTGTAAATATAAGCATAAACGTTGCTATAAAGAATACGTCAAATGGCAGCGACCGGTGAAGTGGGGACATTACACTATAACTCACCAAATACGAATGAAATTCATTTCGAACCCGTTCCACGCCTATCTCCGGACTCGTAAACGCCCTGGTACCTTGTGGTTTCATCTTTTCGAGATAGATTTTCTTAATATTTTTATCGACTGTTTCCTGTAATGAAATATGTGTAATCGTGTAGATCGTATTTATTTGAGTGAATGCATTTATATTAAAACACTTAAATCATAAATTTCAATTCAAATCGCCAATATTATTAAATTTGCGTTTAATTTTAACCAGTGAAGTATATTATTCTGGAATTACAAGTCCTCATACATAATATATTAATACATGGCGTATAGTCAACAGTCTGCTTAGAGAATATATAATATATATATATAAAAAAACATTAAGGTCTTTTAAAGAAACTTCTATCTGATCAAACGAAAGGCTTGGGATATCCAGTATAGGTACCCCCGCAAGTAAAAACATTAATTATTAGTAGTTTAAAAGCACTTAACTCCGTGTATACGTCAAATAAACTTAAACCAAAAAGAGCGAATTTTATGTCGTCATAAAACTATATTATGCGTGCGGAGAATGATAAATATAAATATACGTTGGTGGCCAGGGCTTTTTTTGCTTCTGAATCACTGAAGCATGTAATTATTTATCGTTTTTAATATGAAAATAAAAAAAAAAAATCGCGATTTCTATTTTTTCCTTTTAACAGATTTCCTCACACTTAATTTTTTCTAGTCTTCGCGTATCATAAAAATATGATTAATATCATATAAATGACGGTATATCGTTATAATAATCAATATTGAATTATTTGTATACATTGAAATATATATAATTGTGTTTGGTGTCCTGTGCGCTGAACGTAATCGGTTTTTCTGCCAAGTCGACGATGGTGTTAATCGTCCGGCTTGCCGACTGCAGCAGTACTACGATACAAGCCGCGTACGAGGTGAACAAGAACACTGCGCACAAGAACAGCGTGAACGTGGCTATTCGAGTCGGTATTGAGTGGTGGGCAGCCGCCACTGACAGACCTGCGAAAGATGAGTGTTGTGTAGCCTGTAGGTCAAATTAAAACACCACCATGGACTAGGGGCATATAATATTTTTTTTTACTCTGAAAATAACGGTCTATACTGTCATAGAGTTATCTGTGTCGTCGTTACTATCCTATATTATATTATAATACTTATTATTACTTTATGCTCATTATTTGTTTGTATTTATTTAGTATTCTTACTTATTAATATATAAAAGAAGACCGTGAAAATGAACTCACTATTTGTAGACAGTTTAAACACGAGATACCCAATTCACAATAATGCGTGATCATATTTTTTAAAAATAAATTTAAAATAAAAAATCATGATATCAGAAACCTGACAGTAATATTGCGTAATTGTCTATATTAAACACTGTTTGATAATTAAAAGGTTGTTATTGAAATTAAATCAAACATAATATTATTAAAATACATTTCATTAGTATACCTGAAAAATATATTCAATAGTGTAATACAAACATGAGTTCGAAAAAAATTGGAATAAATCACGTTGATAAAAATGCACCTATAAGTTGGCACTTAATAAATTATATAAGAATGAATTAGAATACCTACTATAAATTTAACACTAAACATTTATTATTATTATTATTAGGTATCTATTAATTATTTTTAGAAAATTTTAGACATTTACTACTCTTGCATTTTACTTATCATATTTTGATTGGTTTTTTTGTTATTACTACGTTAGCATGATTGGTTTTTAAATGTTAATATTTTAATATATAAAATACTTAATTAATATCCACTTATTGAAACTACTTAAATGATTTTTAAATGTATTCATTTGATACTTTTAATATTGATAGGTACATTAAAAATTAAAAGTTGATAGTTATAAGAAAATATCAAAAAGAGTATAATTTTACGGAAAACTGCGAAGCGTCACTTGTTAAAATAATATTGCCTTGTGTATTATACTATTATTATTATTATTATTATGGGTCACGTACAAACTTTTGATTTGATTTTTATAAGTACCTTGTTGACAAATAGCGGCAAACACTAAGATGACCGTATCTAGTGCTATCGAGAATTTCATTTCTATGCCATGTAACCAATTGGATGTCCACGTGAGAAATATCAGAGCAACGGCAAATACTGACATGACGACAAACATCACTATCCAGAGGTTAGGTACGAATGGCAGAGTAAAAATGTTGTTGACACTGGACAGAGGTGGTTGTTTATAAATAGCGACCGTTCTGTAAACATAAAATAACTGCATTGTTTTTTTTCTCGCAAATATAACAATTATATAATTAAATCGGTTTAAACGAAATCAAAATAATTATGTGATATGATTTGTTAGCATTCATAGCAATATTATATTTGATTGGTCAAATATACTGTGTTAATAGCAGTAGACATTTTTAAACCTTTATTTTTTTTAAAGGTACATCAAAATACGGTAAGTGATGCTACTATAGTTAATTCTTCAATACGGCGATAATTTAAAAGAAAAAGTATAAGCAAGTTTTATACATTGAAATTTTATATTAAAATTGACTTTTTATTCATTATGTGTTTGAAGGTAAAAATAAAATGTCCGAAGACCATTTATATGTCAATATACAATGTACACTTACTATAATAGATAATCTCTTATGGCATTACACCGTCTTAAGATTACATACAATTATAATGACTATCGCAAAGTAAAAATCTAACTAAGAGATAACGTGTTCTTTTTTAAGCTCTTTTTACACCTTTTAACATATTATACTTAGGTGATGAATTTTGGAAAATCATTTTTTAGTGAGTCTCTGCATCATATAATAAAACTACTGACCAAATTGCATACTTATATTTTCAGTGATCCTCTCTAGGCGATGGCGAATCAATGAATCTGAACACGTTATTTTATATAATATTTGCAGATTTATAATTTTTATTAAGTAGTTTAGTTTTTATCTAGATAGAATAATTATAATTTTAAATGTTGAAAATGTTTACGTTTATAAATCAATAATATAGTAAATAAACAATAGACAAGGTTGTTAAATATAAAAAAACCCTCAAAGGTGAATGTCACTGTTGCAAAAACCAATTTATTTTTGTTTCAGATTAATGAATTAATTAATTCCTATTACAGTATTACATTGTCAATCATTACCGAGCTACGAATGTCCCGACGGTCAAATCACCAACATCCATTCGATCTGATCTCATTAAAGCACCAGCAGCCGTAAATTCAATTTCTTCTCTTTGCAGTTGTCCTATTAAACCGCTGTACGTCCCGTTACCGTAATTCCATCCATAATCGGAAGACACGGTCAAATTTAGCCTTTGAGCACAAACAACGTTAGGACTGATGATTTTCAGACGATAATTTAGTATAATAAATATTATACTAACGTGAAATTTAATTGTTCCGCTAACACTTTACAAATGGCATAATGCATATGGGCAAACGCATCTAAATTGTGAGTAAGTATAGGCTTATCCCAACCGAGGAAACTGTTCGGTTCTAGAATCTGATAAATACGCGTAGCATTAGAAAAGCACATTTTTTTTTTATCAATTTAAAGTCGCTAATATCGGTAAATGCAATATAAAGATTTAACCATTCGATCACTGTAGTAATCTAAATTATCCATTCACGTGTCACATAAGTACCACGATTTATGTAGCACCCAAATTATATTATAATATATTAACGTGTATCAACTATATGCCTATATGTAATATATTCACATGGAATTATACTTATGTGTACCTGTAGAAGGTATTTAAGCTAAAAATAAGGCAATGATTATGGTAAGTTTGTTATTATATAATATATTGTTGATTAAAACATTTCGCATAAGACTTACTACCGTAGACGCCGAAATGACGACACGCTTAAAGTTCGTACGATCGGAGAGTTTAATTTCCACTCGTTCCGGTGTCATCACACCGACTCGGGACACTTGAACTTCTTTGGCGACACTCAATCGAAAACCATCCCATATTTCCCAGACATTTCTATCAACCTCTATCAATAGATACACCCTCGAATCCGGCATCACGTACGATTGATCCATATGCGTTCTGAATGAGTGTAAAGCAATTTCTAGGGCGTCTGTTTTATTCGGATTTCCGTGACGATTAAAAAGTACCCAATCGTTTTGAAGGTCGAACAGTCGTCTATTTGATGCCTATATAATAATGTTTATAATACGAAATATTACAATATTATTCACAATATTATATAATGCAATTTGTTTAATTATTATTTTTATTATAATAATCAAGTGCAAAATGTTCATAACGAATAATTTACATTATATCGACATCTAGCTAACCAATGAATATGTAAATTTTATGTTATAATTGTTAAAAAATAATAGCTGTTATATAAGTTAAACCTGCTGAAGTACATTGAAAGCTTGATCACATGATAAGTCAACTAATATTCCAGATTTAAACCACGTGTTTTGCGTCTGATCTAAAATCGTCTGTATATTTTTTAAATCAAAATTTATCGATATATCTTCATTTGAGAATTTCATAAGAAATTCACTTTTTATTCCTAAATCAGATAAAAAAAAACAAAAATTGTTATTAATAAATTAAAATATATTTTAATATTAATAGGCACACTTATTGGTATAGTTTATAAACCGTTAAATAATTTTGACATAGATTCGTAGTGATCATTTATTATATTATAATAATTTTATTTTATTAAACATAGATATAATTTTAATATTGAAAGTAATTACAATATTTTACTTGAATTTATTTTGATTATCATATTTATTTTAAATGTTCATTAATATTTTTTCCAGTGTCCATTTAATATATAATATGATTGTAATTATCGTGTAAGTCGTAAGAACTTATCTATGACAAATATATGGGGTTTTGGAAATTTAATATATTTTCATGGATCGTATAATATAAAATATATTATAATTATAAATTATAAATTTATAATTGACTATTTTAATATTCTTCAATTGATACAATATCATATGAATATATGATATAATATATTTAGGTTATATGAATATAGTGTATTAATATTTATATATATTTTTATCTAAAATGTTACAGGCAGCTTAATAAATCATATTTTAACGTAATAGATTCTTAATAATATAAGATAATTTTTGTATACAATAAGGTGGCTTTACTTGTGTCCCAACATGTGGTAGTCCATACTGTATGTACGTTCATATTCTTAAACAAGTTTATTAAGCCATTTAATAAATTACTGTGATTATTATTGCCACAATTGATGAAACCAAATATTCTAAGAAATAATAAAATTTGCCACAGTATAAACATTTTTATTAGTTAATGTTATACAAATTTATAAAAAATTATATTTAAAAACGTTACATTTTGGTGTACAAAAGTTCTACACATAAATAAAGAATGAACATTAAATATTTGAATACTTATATAGACGGCGGTTGCGTGATAAATCTAACAGAATTAGTGATTTGTCTACTCACCATTTATCAAGTATTAAATGTGTTTGGATAGTAAATACCAATTCTACATATAGTAAAATGAAAGAGAATAATATTACTAATACGATATATTTTGTAAATAATAGTTATAATATACAAATTATATTTTACCAATACACATAATTTAAAATTTAAATAGGTTTTCAATTTCATTTTTATGCAAAGGTAAAAACGAATATTTTGTTTTATAAAATATATGAATGAAAAAAATGAAAGTAACTCGTTAAATGAATAATTGTGTAAATATTAAAACGTTTAACCTATTTTTAAAATATTATTAGATACTTTTGAACAATAATTCAAAGAATAATTTTTAAGTATTACTTTAATGCATGTTGTAAAGTAATTTATACTTTACCCAGTTATTTTAAAGATTGAATTTAAACATTTTAGTCACTTTAGTTTTATTCTTGGATATGTGTTAAACATACTCGTATAATCATTCAAATAGACCAAGTATTATTATTTAAATACTTCTATGAATAAAAGGTGATATATTAACAAAAATTATGCATTTACAATATAACAGGTTTTTAGTAGGTATTTGTAACTATGATGAAGTTGAAAGTTAATTAAATTGAATCGTTCTTAGATGTTGAAATACCAATAAGTGACTTAGAAACCAGATTTTATATACTTGTAGTGTTGATAAAGACGACAATTATGCAGAGAAAAATAAAAACAGAAGTAGAGAATATATAATAATATATAATTTCATATTTCATTTATTCCCTTAATATTTTAGTGATTTATTACTTTTTAGGGTCTATATAAAATAGTATTAGGTTAAGAAATAATAATGATAGGGTAGTAATTATTAACAAAAGTGATGTACATTATTTCGTTACTTTTTTGAGTTTTTTCAATAATATAATACTCCAAACTGAAAGAATCCACAGAAAAAAATTTAAGTAATTAACTTTTACCATAAATATTTTTGTTGAACCCAACCGTTTTGGGCCACTAACGTTGATACAAATCTTACTGCTAATATTTAATATAAATCCAATAAGTACCTCTTATTTATTTTGCTAAGTAACGCAGTAGTACTTAAAATGTATTTAATTAATACATAGTATACTTAATAAGTATATTATTATATCTAGTAAATATTATAGAATATATTTGTCAACATTTAAAGAAAAGCGCAAATTGTATTTACTACGCGCTATGGTGATATTATAGGTTATATAGCCTATGTAATTCAATAATAGTTTGTACTTTTCAATAAAATTTTCATAAAAATAATTTTTTAAAAAATCAAAATAATGCCTGCATAAAAAGTAATTCAATAACTTACCAACTAGGTTTTTGAAATAGTTCGTCAAAGATTTACCTTATATCTATTTAATATGAATAAAATAAATTATATAAAAGTGTGTAACATTTACATTGCTTGTAGTACTACCTCATATTTCTAAAAATGTCTATTTAATATATTTAATTCTTTAAGAAAAGCGTATTAATGAAATAATATTTTAAAAGATAGGTAAGGTACAAGGCAATTTTAATTTGATTATTTTTTTTTGTTAAATCAATTTTTGAATTTATTACAATAGCTGTCACTAGTTAATATTATTGTTGTTATATTAATCATCTTAATCACAACTTATAACCTTAATTGTAATATACATATGTTGTAACTTGAGAACTATCAAAATTAAATTTACTAAGATAACTGTAAAATTCATTATAAGGTTATTTATTATATATAGTTTTAGATTAGTATCCATGTAATCAGTGTGATTGAAGTTTTAAAATAAGCAATTAAATATAATATTATTTCTCAAAAATATTCATATAATGTATCTTACATAATAAAATTGTATTAAATTAATATATAACTTATAATAGAATATTTGTTTAAACTAAACAAAATGCGCACATGAAAATAAAAAAACATTGAGTATTTATTATATTTGCATTTAATATCATTGTTACAACAACTGGAATATTATACTAATATATTTACCAATATAAAATACATCACTATAACATACGATAAAAGAAAATGTTGTTAAACAAACGGATCAAACTGAATTAAAAAAATAATTTTAGTTTTTTTCCCTGTGATAAGCTTGGTCAAAATATTAATCGTAATAATACTATTAGATATTTTAAATATATTTAAGTAATTAGTCTATTAAAATTTAAAAGTGTCTACTTGGACGATTTTTTTTTTGGATCCGCGATTCATCCAGTTGTAATGTAATACTTCTAGTATAAAAATCACCAATGAAATGCAAATACCGTATCCGAATATTGCAAGTGTTAGATATGTTTCTTTAACGGAGACGCTGACGTATTGTTTTGCTCTACTGGACGATCCACAGGATGGCTTCGGAGGTATCCACTGGCTAGAGATTCGTTTACTCAGCCCGACTTCCATTTGTTGTATTAGTCTGGGCGTAGAACATATGTTATGGGAAGTTATACAGTTATAATGTTGGATTAAAAATTGTAACAATATTGGTTTTGTATGCATACTTTTGTTTGAATATGTCTTTGTGTCCAGACTTTTTAACTAAAGCTATTGATAAAAGTGGTATCTTGAAAAGTTGAATTTCGCCCAAGCCACATTTCTCCTCTTCGCGCCACTCTTTGCCGATTATCTTGTAGGCTGACATAACTTCTACCTAAAGTAAGAAATATATATATTATTTTTACAGTTCCATAATAGAATAAAAATTACAAAGACCAGAAATCCGTGAAATTCTGTTCGAATTCTTTCCATCCCTTCTGGTGCTCTAACGAACGCTTCATTACCACGAGGAACCATTTTTGTCTTATAAAGTTTCTTTAAATCGGAATCCTCGGTTTCCTAGAAATTATCTCATTACGACAGTTTGACATTTTTGAATAATTTATACACGAATATTATACATAATATACAATATTGTATTATTTGTATTAAACATTATTGAATTTAGGCGTAACAAATAATATCACGTGTTATTAGAATTTAAATTTAAAATCAAAAATTAAGAAAAAAAAATGAAACATCAAAGTTAAAATAGCATGTAGAGTATAATTATAGAGCAGGTAGGTTTTACATATATGCTATGTAAGAGTACCTATATTTAATTAACATAATACAAACATATTTTCTACAATAAAAATAGATACCATTCGTTTCTTTATTTCTAACTATCTTTTTAAATGACAATTTTAAATTGTTTTTAGCACTTCATTTCACGCATGAAATCGAAAAAGAATTTATTTATGTATTGAACGGAATACTGTATATTAATTATAAAATGTACCTAGTACATCAGTATGTAGAAGAAAATATTATAACGATTTAGTATATTTTATTAAACAATTACCTATACAATTATAATATAATAAATGTTTTGTACTCGCTTGGAATGAAAATGAAATTTCCACAAGTATAAAAATTTGAAAAGTTATGTAAAAAGTAACATTTAATGATTTATTTATATTATTTATACTAACTTCAAAATAAAGTTTTCCATATGGACTAATTTGAGCGCTAAATGTCATTGACGATTCTGCTATATTTTTAATAGATTTGATTGAGTTACTGTTTGATTGCACTAATGCAGCAATACTTGCAGAATACGACGTATATATGAAAAGTGATGTGAAAAATAGTACCAAGATGACGACACGTATAGATACCAAGGTTGAAGTTGAATTGAACCCTAAAAATATGATCACATAATTTTCTAAGGACATTTTATTAAACAGGTTTATTGTTATTATTAATTTATTTTTCTATTAGTATTAATACGGTAATTCAAACTAATTTTTCAAAACAAATCGTTATCTAACATAACCATTAGATAACTGGCACAATATTTATCTAAATAAGGTAATAGAAGATTAGTTTTAACATCACGTATGATTAAACTTACCTTGTTGACATATAGCACCGTGGACCAAGGTTACTATTTCTGGAACATTTAGTGTACTATATTTTTTTTCTTCGAAATAGTTATTCACGCGTATTAAAAAAATCAAAGTGAATACAAATACACAAAAAGTTGCACACACGCCTATCCAGACATCAGACGTGAATGGTAATAACAAAATATTATGTACACTAGACAATGAAGGCTGCCTAAAAATCGCTGTGGTTCTGTTCAAAAAAAAATAAATCGAATTTGCCGTCAAATTTGTAAATTTAAATATAATTTGCGATTACCGTAATGCAACTGTGCCAACTGTAAAATCGATTACTGACATTCTGTCTGGTCGAATAAAAACACCAGTCGCACTAAAATCAATTGCTTCTTTTTGTAAAAGTCCGGTTAAACCACCGAAAGAACCATTTCCCAGAGACCATCCGTAATCGTTGACAATGGTAAGTTCTATTCTTCAAAAATATTTTTAAATGATAAATTTCGTTGTTATCTGAATATAATAAAAGTATTAATTTTGTCTTCGATTTTCTTACTTAAAATTAAGTTGATTAGTTAATGTAACGATCATTTCATAATGCATATGAGCGAATACATCCAAGTCAGAAGTAATTTTTTTATCGAATCCAAAAAAATGATCTCTGTCGATTATCTGTAATGGAAAAAAAAGCACTTAAATATTTTATATCGTTTAATTAAAGACACTTTGATGGTTTATACGAACTACTGTTGTAGATTTCAATGTAGCACCGCGGAAATTCCCTTTCTCGTAATTTATTTCGTGTATTGTCAACCGGTTCGACGACGCCTTGCCAATTTTGAAAACTCTTATCGAGTCTGATTTACTAGCCCGAAAACCACTCCAAATCTCCCAAACGCCACTATAGGTTTTAATGAATAAAAATACGCTGGCATCCGGTAGAACGTAGGCATTGGCCAAATACACTTGAAATGTTCGCAATGCGAATTGAGCTGAGCTCGTTTCATTCGCGAATGAACTCTGATCAAACAGTATCCAATCGTTTTGCGTATTGAACAGGCGATCGTTTGAAATCTTTACTCGTTCACAATACATTAATTATTTACTGTTATAAGTATATTGTTATACATATAATTAAGTTACAAATATTTATAGCGGTCATCACAGTAATATAATATTAACAGTTATGAAGGTTTCGCTAACACCGAATTTTTGAATACTATTATACATGTTAACATGTGGTCTGTGTTCAGTATATTTTTCTTATTCACTTCATTAATATTTATTGTTCGTATTCAACAATTTTACTAATATAAACAATTTAATTGAAATACTTCCAAATCACACGGTAAAGTAATTGAATATTTTTTAACTATATCGTATATTATGATAATGTGTAAACCATACGACTTACACACGGGAAACGATGACAGTGTAATATTATGATGTGCCTCAACTCGTATGAGTATGAACATTTTTATCAGATCGATCCGAATTACCTGTTGTAATGTTTCTGTTGAATTTTCACAAGACAGATCGATTATAAAGGCGCATCTGTACCACGTGGAATAGTATTGCGTTTGTAGCGTGGGTGAGCTGAAAGACACGGATATGTCGGCCGTCGAGAGATCGTACAAAAGCTTTTTATTGACGTCTGTGCCGAAAACATATTATACGCCTTTAATTTTTGTAATATTTATTTCAATACATTGATTGTTAATACTGTTATAATTACACCTTTATCGAATATATCATTGTATCGATATTCGGTTTGTATACCTATACCTACCAAATGGCCAACAAGTAATTGCAGCAGTTACTGTTTGAACATGTCTCCGAACAAAAAATATTTTTAATACATTTAACATTTCATTGTAATCTGCTGAAATAGATGTGTTAAAAATCATAAACACGATAAATATAACAAATTTATCCATTTATTAAACTTTTAAAATTTTAATAAAATTATCCGTTAATATAGTATAATATTGTACTGTTTTGAATTAAAGTAAATGCCTTATGGCTATACCGTAAAAGTATATTTTATTATATGAAAAAATACTACATAAGCAATACAATAACTTTTACAAAAGTACATAAATTAATTTTACATGAAAGAAATAGGTACAAATAAGTTACATATAAGTATATAAAAGTCACATTAGTCATTTTACAAAGGACATTTAAATTATTAATTAACCATCATTTTTATTACGTTTGAAAAGAGTCAATGTCAACCTAATTATTATTTATTAAAAATGAAAAAATGAAAAAAAACCATCGTATATTTTATATTTTATACAAATATAATAGATATCAAAAAATATAAAAATTAAATCATTTTACATCAAAGATCCGATTTAATTTCAAACAGAATGAAAAATAAATAATTATTAAAAAATATGCATTTAAAAAAAGATCTTTGACATTTTGTTTTATTTATCTAGTTATTAATTTATCAAGATAAATTTATTTTTCAAATTTAATATTTGTATTCTCATTGTGTAATATTTTTTTATAGGTAAAATGGAAATAAAGTAGATAGGAACTAAACTATACTGACATACATCTTTTCAATGATGTAGATAATTTACATCGATAATATTCCAATAATAACACATTTTTAATACAAATATTTATTTAATGATATAAAAAATAAATTGTACACGTCTAAATTATGACGAGCTATCAAACAAATAAGTATAAATATTAAAGAATAAATCATCATGTACAATACACCATTATACCATTTTAGACTCTTGGCTACCATGTACTTACCTTTTTCGTACTCGAAAAAGAGAAATCGAAAATGTTGTGATGAAACTATATTAGTTTATAAATACCGTCTATGTGATGATATTAATTTATTAGACAGGAAAATATATTTATGATCTCTCGACGTTCAGATCATTGGGAATTTAGACTATGAGCTGACTTTCACTTTATTGAGAATATTGTTTAAATCTACCAATCAATCTACGACGTCTTTTTTAAACGATTAATCATTATAAAACAACTTCCTCGCATTTATTCCTTAAGTAATTAACTTAACACGCCGTCGGATATCGATTACGGCAATAAGTAAAAACTAGTTTACACGTATAGTTGGTTTATTATACCTATCAATGGTATGATTAAAAGTTTTAAAACCACGTATAGCTTTAATACGATTTTCTTATTTTGGCATATTTAATATTTTTTAGATACTCGAATAATACGTTCCGTCGATAATATATATATATATATCATGACATATTGTAAAATGCGTGACTGCGATCATTATTATGCTATGACATATAATTATGTCATTATACATTTATGCGTATCATTATTCATTGTCGATGACAGCTAAGTATTTCACAACTAATTTAATTGGTTGTATGTTATTGAATGTGTTTTTATTATACAGAATTTAATTAAATCTGAATTATGATATATTTCACCTTGTAAAACGGCACACATAGTTGTAACTAAATTAGTGAATGTATTGACCAGAAATCTATGAAAGCGTTATTATTCGAAAAAACGATTAATATATTCTGTTGTAGTTTTTATTTTTTTCCTTAGCCCAAATCATGTATAATTATTTCACTATAAAAATTATAAATTATGTTTTATCGAAATAATTTTACCTTATAACATAACATTTATATACTTTTTTTTTTTTACAACAATTTATTTTTGGTTAAAAACAATATATATAGGTGATTGACCAACTACACGAAAAGGTCATGGACCATATTATTATATCGAAGCAATAAACAATTTTTTAATTTTTTTTTCCCAAACAAATTGACTTAAATAAATAAATTAATCTAATTATAATATTTTTTAGGATTATAATATTTAATAAAAATAATTGTATGAAAAACTAAAAATGTAAACAGTAATATATAGCTAATAATACTACTACTATATATATAGTTTAAGAATATATAGAATACCGAGTTTAAAAAAAAAATCGTTAAATATATTTTTTAATTTAATAGGCAATACTTATAATAAATTATTCTTTCATAACAATTAACAGTGTTTTATACATAAAGTTAACAACTAAACTAGTATAATATTATTGTATAATATAATATATGTATAATAAATAATAATGTAGTTATATTGATGGCAATAAGATATTATAATATATTATATACCTACACAGTATGCTGAAAACCAGTTTAATTAATCAATTTTAAAATTAACTTATTATATTGGTATGGTATTATATCCATTTAATCGAATGGGTATGGTATAAAATATTATATAATATATTTTACTATCAAAATGTTATGTAATCGGATTATTCAATTTTGTTCTTCGTAAATCGTCTACTCTAGAAACGACAATATTTTCAAATTAAATGCAACAATCGATGTATGACCTAACTTTATTATTCATGCTTTCAAATTAATTTTTGCTTTTTTTTACTAGGCGTCGACATATTATTGCTATCAATGAGTCTGTTTTCTCAGTATTTTATAAGTAGTTTAACGATACAAAAATATAATATGATCGTGAAAGCTGCATAAATCTTTTTGACGACGAAACACATTTTATCATCATTATAAAGCAATACAATTATAAGACTCGATAATGAGCATCATAAATAAGATAAGATTATAAAAAGTTATTAATTAGTCAAGATATTAGATATATCTACTGTAAATAAGTTTTAAAAAATATATTTTTTGTTATTTTCATCTCAAATCCTTTGTTTGTCTGTACATTTTCAGATCAGAACTTTTGATTACTCTTTACATTTTTTTTTATGAAATATAATATGTATGTTTTTTTATATTAATTTTGTAAAAAACTAACACTATTAAAAACCATTTGGATTAGTTAAAAAATTATTATAGGAATTAAGAACTATTAGTTTTAGTAGTTTTGAGCGACGTTGCCAATCTTCTTCATGACAAGTTAATTGGTTAATTCTCGGTTTAGGCGTTATTATACATTTTACAATAGAATAGAAGGATCATTGCGCTAAAATTTGACAAAGTGAGGTCTACGTTTAATATTATATTTTTCATGTATTATCTATATTATTATTCTTTGCATTTCCGTCATAATTCCTTATAACGACACGGCGTTTCGTATAGGCTATTTGGCTACAGTAGTGTCGTGAGATTACTTTTGTGATGTCTTATCGGTCATCACATAATTTTATTATCTCAATATTTTTTTTAAATTCAGTATTGAAATTAAAATGATCATAGTTAATGAGTAAAAAAAGAAATAAATAAACTATAATATCCCTTAAATTGTCTAATCAAATTATGAAGTTACTCTATGAAAAGCGAGTATATGAATATTTGGACTTTATCAATCCACGATTCAATGTGATAATATTTTATCATAAGATCAAACTATATATATATATAGCACAGAAAAATGCTAACAAATTCATTTTCACAGAATTTGATTTAATGGTGACATCAATCCATATTGTTGTTTATAGTTGCCGACAAGTCATGTCGTGCCAAGCTAGTCTTACGTGTCTCGTTCTGAAATGGATTGTTGATTAGTGACTATAAAAATTCAGTTGATAATATGATAAAAGTTGATAATCTATAATGTATGTGAGAGGATATGTCTAAATTACAATCAATTTTGATTTTCAAATTTTAAAAAATGGATAATATTTACGATCTTAGTAATTTTAAAATTAACTTGTGATGTCATGTTTGTTTAATCATGACCACCTCAATAATATAAAATAATTTTGTACGTTTTATTCTACTATTATTATAGTCCTATACAATTTTCAATTATTATTTTACAGAATAATTTTATATTTAAAATGACTGCAATACAGTTAAAAATAATTAAATTATTTGCAGGGTATTTTAGAAAAGATGAATAAAATTATTTTTAGAAAAATCGTGTTTAATTTGTTACAATGAATTGATAAACTACGATACGTGTGTGTCTGCACATTAATGACTAATGTGACGTATTCTAATTATGAATGAACGGAAACACATAGATATGTCGTTGTACAATGAAAGTTCTAGACTTTTAATGTATTTGCATATATATTATATTTGTAATAAAAATGTACTGTAAAAGTATAACATTTGGCTAGGTGCAATTTACCATCAAACAGCCAACACGTATACGGTTACGCAGTCACAGTTTGAAAGTAGATCCAAATTTGAAAAGGTTTCAGTACTAAACATTGACGCATATTATTGTTGTTCAATTTCAATGTTTGTTATACCATTATGTATGATGTAATTCATTACATTTCATTGATAATAAATTCTCCTCTTATTCATAATTTATTTAATTCATGAATTGAAAAAATGTAGTAATTTGACGTAATGATTTACATTATATAGACATCAAAGGAAAGGAAATAAAGTATATTTTAAGCTGGTTACAATGATTATTTTTAGAGTCAATTTGAATTATGAGATTATTAATTTCGTCATTTCACTATATACACTGTTTTCGTCGAATTATAAATCTATGTTTATAGTTTTGACATAGTTATATTATTATACTATATCATTTTGATTAAAAATATTTCTATTTTACAAAAAAGAAATAAAACCTAAAATTGATGATTTTACATAAATAATATCAATTATAAGTGGTTTAAATATATTTTAAAAACTATTTTTTTTTTTTTTATTGTAAGTGATGTATTTTTTTTTTTAGTATAGAGACAATTAAAATAAATTTAATATCTATTGCGACTAATTTTATTACTCGTAGTTACAGGTACATCTAAATATTTCTTCTTGATTATTATTATTATAAATACTATTCAATATTTCAATTATTTATCATACGTCATGTGATCTGCTATAAGATATAATTTTTTTTTTTTAATATTTGTAGCATTATTGTCTGCTCTTTTTAATTCTACTGTTAATGTAGTTCACAAAATAATAATATGCTAGTTCCAACATAAACACCGTCAATGAAATTAACAGTCCATAACCAAACAACATTATTGTTGGAAGGATTGCTTTGATAGATACACTGACATATTTCTTATTTCTTTTCGACAAGTCACATAACGGCTTTTGTGGCGTCCATCGTTGAATTACTCGTTTTCTAATCCCAACTTCATGTTGTTGTATCAACCTTTGTATATTATAACAGTAACACAAATATTAATTTTAAAATGGTCATAATTTGAGTACACAAACAAAAACATACTTTTGTTTAAATACATCTTTGTGACCAGATTTCTTAACCACGGGTATAGCCAGAACAGGTAATTTGAACAGCTGAATTTCATATAATCCACATTTCTCTTCTTCGCTCCACTTTTTATTAATGACTTGATAAGCTGACGTTTTTTCAACCTGAATAAAATTAAAAAATAACTTTCTCCATTTTATTTAGAGACATAATGTAATAAAAAATATCAACCATAAACCCATGAAATTCTGTGCGAATCCTTTCAATTCCCATTGATGCATTTGTAAATGATTTGCTTTCATCATATGGTTTTATTTTCATATCATAAAGTTTTCTCAATATTTCATTTGTCGTTTCCTATAACACATTTTACATTTTGAAATATTAAAACACCGTTGGGTAAATTATTTTCTTTTACAAGCTAAATTATTTAATTAAAAAAAAAAAATTATAGCTTGAAAATAAAATAAAATATGTATTAAACCAATGTAAATCGATTAAGCGTATAAAATATACTCAATGAGATTAATAAAATTCGTAAAGTTTATAATATATTATAAAATAAAATATTATTTAAGATTTAATGGTATTATGATAATATCGATCACATTGATAAAATATTATAATTATTTAAATTGTATGCTTACGTTAAAATAAGGTTTTGCGTACGTGGCAATTTGTATACTCATTGTCATAGATTTTTCGTAGTATAAATCTTTTACGCTGTTTATTGAGGAACTCGTTGACTGAAATAGACTCACAATTGAAGCCGAATATGCATTAAATAAGAAGAAAGTAGTAAAAAATAATACAAAAACTACAATTTTTATGGAATTCAAAATTAAGACAATTGTAGAACCTGAAATCGTATAGATAAACATTAAATTGTATGTGTTTAAAGATAAACGAACTTTAAATATAGAGAAGGTCACTCATATTCATCAGTAGTCAGTACTTACAAAAGTGTTATATTCATTTTTTTTTTACCAATATAAAAAGGACGTTGATGTTCACGTTTGATGATTCGAATTAAATAATGTTTACCTTGTTGACAAATAGCACCGTGAACTAATCCTATAATTTCCCACACATTCAATGATTGCCCGTGAATTGCTTTGAATTTATTTAAAAATAGAATAATCAAGATGAATCCAATAAGCATAATTAAAGTAACTTGCCACACCTCATGTTTAAACGGTTTAATATGAATATTAGTGATACTCGATAACATAGGTTGCTTGAATAATATATTGCTTCTGCAATTAAATAAAATGTACAATAATTATAATAAAATTATTTAAAATATTTTACTTGCTGTTGCATTATAAAGTACTTATAAATGAAAGTATTCACCAAAAAATGTATTATTAGCGACTTATTATATATTATACTTTAATGATTATTACCTTGTTAAATGAAATAAACTAATATTATTGTGTAACTAGTGATTAATCGTCTTAAATTGTTTAAATCAAACAGAATTATTATCTTCAATAACAATATTAACTATTATGGGTATATACTATATTACTCTAAAGAAACCGTTCCAACTGTAAAATCAACTGCTGTCATTCTATCGAGTCTCATCAGCGATCCAGCAGCGCCAAAATCACTTTCTTCTCTTTGCAAAATGCCAGTTAAACCGAAAAAAGAACCATTGCCGTATGACCAACCATGATCGTCTGTTATACTCATGGTATAACTAATAATATCAATAATAAAAATGTAAACAATTTATAAACAACCATCAAATATTATTGCAGTACTTAAAGTTCAGTTGGTAAGCTAAAATTTGAATCATTGGATAATGCATGTACGCGTATACATCCAAGCCGGAAGTTGTTGTCTGATTGAAACCGACAAATTCAGATGGATTGAAAATCTGTGAGAAATAACGAAAACTAACTAAATGTTAATAGTATATGTATAATACATATTTATACGTAAAAATTCACAAATAATGAACGAAAATAATCTTGGATTCATCCTTACCACAGTAGTTGCTCTTAGATTAGCTCCTCGAAAATTCGTTCTTAGTTCATTCGAATCGCTGATATCAATGTGATATTCTGATGCCAAACCTGTTTTGAAAACTCGAATTGTATCTAATTTACTTGCTCGGAAACCACTCCAAATCTCCCAAACATTATTTCTGATTTCTTGAAACAAGAACACACCAGAATCTGGCAACACGTATGATTTACCCAAATATGTCTCAAAAACAACCGAAGCAATCTTCAAGGTGTCATTTGTATTTGAAACTGAATTTTGGTTAAACAATAACCAGTCGTTTTGCAAGTTGAATAATCGATCATTTGATAACTAAACAATAATTATTAATAAGCATCATTAAATCAACGAATTCATAAAATATTTACAAGTACAAAGTTTTTAAATTTTATTACAACTATTCTATTCATAAAGATATTAAAATTGTATAATGATAAAACTAAATATATTTTCAAACCTTAAAGTAAGTTTAAGTTACCTTTAAAATATTATGTGTCATCAAATATCTTTTATATTATTATAAATTTAGTTCTAGGCAATAAAAAAATAAAAAATAAATAAAGTTTATATAAATAAAACATATAACTAGGGATGGCAAGTCTCGAGAGGATTTTACAGGTAATAAACTATAATACTTGCATAATTTTTGAACAACAAAATTAAGTATTTAAACATTTTCAAAATAAACTAAGTAATATTAGTATTATTACTATAATAAAACAAAAAATAATTTATTAAGTTCAACTAATTCAAGTACGAGTACATAAAAACAATTTTTATTGCTCAAATTATTACTGTTTTATAAATAGTTATGATAAAAACGATAGTTGACGCAAAAAGGCAATATAAATTATCAAATTAATTAATGTAGCATGCGTTTATATTAAAACGAACTATATATCAGATACTTATAAAAGTTCCGATACATTTTTTGGTATAGAATAATATATACACATATTTCTTTGAACAAAAATACTTATTTCTACTAAAAATGTACTTAATGATTTATAGCTAAACTTTTTTATATAGTAAGTACGGGATTTTACAATATAATTTTAAATTTGTTTAATGATTTTTCGTTCACATACATTTCTAGGAATGCCAAATCTAAATAACTAATAATTAATATATGATATTACTATAATAAACGGTTTATAATGTATATAATTTAATACCTAATTAATTAATATCAATATGTTTATAAATTATATTTGTATGTGCATATCTGCAGTTTTAACATAAAATATATATTATGTGGGTAAAAACCTTATGCATGAAGTTTAATGTCCTATCACAAGACAAATCAACTATGAATCCATGTCTATACCACGTGGCGTATGTCTGAGGCGCAAATAAATGAAAACTCAAAGATTTGTCAATTGTCGATAATGCCTTTAATAGTTCTTCATTTACATCTATCAAAAATAATTTAACGATTTTACCATACATTATTTCATTCAAATTGGAATCATAATGGATTTCAGTGATATTTCAATTACCCGTTGGCCAACATGTAGCAGCAGTAATTGTTTGAACGTGTCTTTGGATAAAAAAGTTCGATATAACTTTTATCAGATCACTGTGTTCGTTTTGAGATGTAAATTGAATGATCGAAATTAAAAATAATATTACTCGAGTAAAAATAATATTTATCATATCGTTAGTTAATTTTCTAATTACGATTTTAGCGAATTTATAAACATACAGACCTTTATCGCATATTAGTTAAGATTTTTATAAAAAAGTAATATTATGTTATTTAACATTCCTGTTTGTGAATATGATATTTCGATCGATAATGTCCACATAACTAAACTAATATATTGGCAAACAACACAAAATTATTTCAAGTATTTGTGTTTGAAGTAGGTAAGGTTAATTTAACATAATTGTTTACAATTTATGAGAAACCTAAATGATTCTTGGAAATAAATGTTATAATATTCTGTTTTAGTTTCAGTTTATGTAATAATAATATGATATATTAGTTATTACTTATTAGTTGTAATAAGTTATTGCCTAGTTCTTGTTGGTGACGGTTGTATTTATTAGTGCTCTTATCTAAATGTGTTACCAAAATAGGTATTTTAGTTAATTACATAAGATTTTTTTATGTGATATGCGATGATAACATATGTCATATTCGATGAAGACAATTTAAAATGTAAGAAGTTTTAGAAATGTTAAGATTACTGTGAACGGTCGAGAGAAGAACATTTTTGAAAATTAGAGTAAAACGGCTACAGACATCAAGCATGCACAAAATATAACCAGGATAAGCCTAAGTACTTATATTTCCATAACAATTCTGTCACAACCAGTAAAATATACTAGTACCTAACTTGAACTTCTCGGAACAATTAGAAAACTTAAATATTCAGTTATTACAGGTACTAGAAATAAAAAACGTAAGAATTCGTGAAGAAATTACAGAAATTAAGAAAAAAATAGTTACTAAGATTAAGCATATTATAATTGTATAATTTTATTTGAACAATCTATAAAATTCTATGCTAGCATAATTGTTAGTGTACCAGATATTGATTTTAAAGACTGCGCTGTAAATTAAAACCGTAAATAACATTGTTTCCATTCTAAACGTTAAAGTACTTTACATCTGTCCAAAATGCTTTTTATGTATCATGTTTTGAATTAAAAAAACAGAAAGAGTTAGTAACTATACGAGTATTCTGGGTAAATTTTTTAGAAAATCGAAGACGATGGCTAAACCTTTAAGTAGGATTATAACAATATATATATATAAGAAAGCTCTGAAACCACTACAATTTATTTAAGTACAGTATAGTTGTATGTTATTATGCTATCAAAAAATTAATTATTTGTGTTATTTGTTTTTTTTTTATTACTAAATACATCACTCTATTCACCGTGCTAATGGTTAACATTACAGATGTTGTTATTTTATAATACAGTGAAACTTCCGATTAACAGTCACCGAAGGGACCATAAATAATGACCGCTATTAAGAGGTGGCCGTCCTATAGTACTAAATATTCCATTACAATATCGGAATTTATGAACAAATGTATTGTATTTAATAATTAACCGATTTTAATGAAATGTGTAAATACTAATCTAGACGATTTAATACTATTTAAAAACAAAAAATTTATATTGTAATTTAGTTATAATTGTTTATACTAATAGAAACCTAGCATAATCTAATTGATCCAAGTAGTTAAGTTAGTAATAATATATATTCGGGTATAAATTGTTTAATTTTATTATGAACAGAATTTCAAAATGATAAAATATTTGTTTTTACTAAGCAACATTAGGATATTGACATGTATGAATAAAATGTTTGTGAAGTGAAAATTTTTAAGCGATGTATCAGTAATTATGTTATACTGATTTTCAATCACTTTACTTTGTATAATATACTGATCTCTTACAAATAAATTGAATAAATTGTTGATATCATTGTCTATTAATTTTCTTATAATTCATTAACATAATATACTACAAATTTAACAATCACTATACCCGGTACAGAACAATAAAATAAAATGTAATACTCTTATTTATATGGAAAGTAAAAATTACTAAAATTACTATGGGCAAAAGTATTTTTCAATTCTTAGGTTAAGGAGTAAGGACTACAATAATAATGTATGCAAATACAATATTTTTCTTTAGGCTCGGCTAATGGCTAATATAATTTTTCTTCGTTTTCAATTTGGTAAATATTAATAGCATTTAGCCAACAACATAATTTTAAAAATTTTAATTCTTATATTTGTATTTTATTGAATAATGCAATTAATTCAATATTATTCATGCCGTAGTGATTGCCAATTGCATTTTATTGAACGCGTTCGATTTTTTCCTTAACGTATCGTCTCAGAGTTTTACACACAAAAATAATAACTAACGTTACAATATTTTTACATTATGCCCAATTATTAAGCGATAATAAAAAATACATATAATAATAATATATTATACCTACGTAATAACTTAATTAACTATATATGACATTTTTAGAGGTAGGTAAATTAATCACAAAAAAATCGTTTTACTTTAAATTAAAATAGTTCACCGATGTTACTATATATTAATATATTATAGTTTTCTAATTGTTTAAACTTGTGTAATACATTTTATACATTAGTACGTATATTTTAACGATGTAAATACAATGTAGGCATACTTAAAAAATCACGGCCGATAAACTTGAGATAAGTTTTACATAAATAAAATATCATAAAAACGGAAATTTCAATAATTTAATGGGCCATACTGCTGAACGTAATTCTACACGGATAATGATTGGAAATAACGAACATGATATCAAATATGTCGTGATACTAATAATATTGTATACTTATACTTAAGAGTCTCTTTTATTATACATAAAACGAAACACACTTAAATATGAATTGATGTGCAGAGTTTTGCTTCGGCAAGTGTACGCGTTGTATGCAATTTCGAAAAATAGAATTATGATCGAAATACATAATCCAAATCCATATATTTGAAGCATGGGATAGATTTCTTTTATAGAAACACTGACAAACTGATTGGCTCGGTTTGAAGAATCACACATAGGCTTGGCAGGGATCCATCGTCTTATGATTCGATTTTTGAGTCCGACCTCTTGTTGTTGCATTAATCTTAAATGTTATTATTATTAATCATAACATATCATTTATTATAAAAAAAATAAAGAGGAAATAAAATAAATATACAATATAAAATATACCTTTATGGCTAAATATAATACAATAATGTCAACATATTATTATAATATTGTTGCGTACGTTTTTGCAGATTAAACTTTATTATGATACGTGCAATTAATATTATATAACACTGATAATATTATTTGATAACTTACTTTTGTTTTAAAATATCTTTATATCCAGATCTTTTAACAACCGCTAATGCAAGTATTGGTAATTTGAAAAGTTGAATCTCCGATATACCACATTTTTCTTCTTCTCGCCACAATTGACTAATTAATTTGTACGCCGATACAACCTCAATCTTGAAACAATACGATTATGTTAGATGTAGTCAAGTACATCTTAGACCAACTCATTATTAAATTATTAAGACTCGACTAACCAAAAATCCATGGAACTCTGTTCGGATTCTAGTTATTCCCGTAGAAGCTTCTGTATACATATCTTTATCGTGAGATTTCATCTTTTTATCATAAAGCTTTCGTAAAAGTGGGTCGTCAGATTCCTAAAATATAAAAATGCACTTGTAAGAATACACGACTAAAAATGTATTATATGTATAATTTATTTAAACCGTTCCACGATTAAAAACAAAAAGAATGTATTATATTTTAAATATAAAAATGTATTCGTGATAAATAACTTTCGTGACGACTGAAAATAAGAGAAGAAAAAATGGTACACCTTCGCCAGTTTGAGTGAATGAGAAAAAGACGGGAGATAACATATTATAAAGGATCAAAACAAATAAATGTTTAAGCTTTTAGAACATAATTTGCAATTAAATTAATTCCATAGGGTATAGAAAGAAATATAAAAAAACAATATATAGTGACGAACGTTTTCACTCTAAATACTTGAATAATTTGTTTTGCAATTTTGTTTATGACTTAGGAAAAAATGTTGGGTCTGTTATAAAATATATGCTTACCTACTACTATGCTTGTAAAACGTATTATACTTACGTCGAAGTATACACGACTGTACGGAGTGATTTGTGCGCTAAATGTCATCGACGATTCCACCAAATCGTTAATGGTTTTTATCGAATTGCTGGGTGACTGGAGTAATGCAACGATACTGGCCGAGTATGACGTGAACAAAAATACCGCAGTCAAAAACAACACGAAAATGGCAACTCGTATGGACCCTGCGTTCAGATTCATTGTGTACCCTGTCAAAAAAAACCACTATTTATTGTGTATAATTATTAATTATATATCACGTTTTGTTATATTCATCGCGATGTCGTTTCGAGTAAATCTACCGGATGAGAATTATACATGCTTAGGTAGTTGGGCGGAAAGGAAGAGGCGTCAAATGTGTGACGATAACAGATACATTACAGATATATTTGATTGGGGATCAGCTCTGTGATTTTGAGAAATAATTTTAACTGTGCATTGGCTGACTGGCGTGCCACCTACACAGACACACAGTAGGACAATATTATTACGTGTATGTGTACATTTCAGTAAGTATAATAATACAAATTAAAAAATCCTTTAAATAAACGAGTAAGCAGAGATGGATCAAATAATAACTATCACCTAGTGTTACAACCTCAGGTACAGAAAAGTTCATCATTGAAATATAGTTCAAGCGACACGGACCCCTGAATGATCGCGATAGGTTAAGAGCAGGATGTATAAGCAAACTGTTTTCTTTCTTTAGCACACGATCAACATGCACAAAACACATTAATACAAACTAATATTTTTATATTTTTTATAATCTTAGAGTACCTAACGCTAATATAAACGATTGAAAAAACGATAGATAATAATTTTTTTGATGTCATAACATAATATATTGATTCCGTTAAATATTGTCTAAAAATAACGTACTATCCATTATTTAAATTTAAAGAGACTTTTTATTTTTGAGGCAAACCTTTAAAAATATTATTCTTATAATTAGGATATAAATAATTACTTAAAAGTTATAAATAATGATTTTACATGAACGCATTTTATCTATATTTCTCGTGGATCTGAGCGAGAAAAGAAAAATTGTGCTGAAAATCTTTTAATGTAAAATTACACGTATATATTATATGAGTTGGAATAATCATATACCTTGTTGGCAAATCGCTCCGTGCACGATCGTAACCGAGTCCAAAACGTTTAACGTTTCTTTTTCGTCCTTCTTAAACGCACGGGTTGTCCGGGACAAGAACGCGATGAGAATCGTAAATCCGATAAATGTGAAAAGCGTTACCATCCACACTTCAAACTTGAACGGTAGAATGCAAATGTTGTGGACGCTGGATAGTGGTGGCTGTTTAAACAACGCCGCCGGCCTACAATCAAAATTAAATAGTTACGTAAAATCTCGGTATATAAAAATGATCACTAGCAAAGTGTTTCAACAATGCATTGTATCGGCTTACTGTCTATAGAACGTCCCTACGGTATAGTCAATTGCAGTCATTCGATCCTTTCTTATGAATGAACCAATGCCGCCGAAATCGATTTCTTCTCTCTGTAGTTGACCCGTCAGCCCACTAAACGATCCGTTTCCCAAATTCCAGCCAAAACTATCGACGATACCTAGATCTATTCTATGTACATAAAAAAATATGTATATAAAACTACTATTATCATTAAAAATATAATTATCTTATAATACAAATATTCTATAAAAAAATTTATATTTTGTTCATAATTTTACTAAATTTCTAAAATATTAAAATAGTAACACATTTTGATATTTAAATTCTAAGCAAATACTTTTTTACTTGTATATATAAATAATAATAATATATAAAAAGTTAAGTTTTAATAATGTTTCAATTGTCACTACTGTAAATGTACTTGAAATTGGACAATTCGTTAATAAATAAATAAATAAATAGTTAACACACAATAACTTTAACTCTCTAAGCTTATATTATATAAAAAAATATTATCTTCGTCAATACTTTACTGTTTATTTTGCAATACGTTTTTCTTACTTAAAATTAAGTTGATCCTGTAAAATCATGTTCAAATCGTAGTGCATCTGAGCGAAAGTGTCTAAATCTGTGTCAGCAAATGGATAAAATCCTTTGAATTTGTTTGGTTCCGAGATCTAACAAGAAATGGTGACAAAATTAAATAAATAATACTGAACGTCAGAAATGTATTTATGGAACTTATGTCTGAGAAATGATTTAATCTAAGTGTTTTATACATACATTTGCATTACATATTGTTTTTTTATTAAAATTGTATTATTATCTGTTAACACCTCCCCCAACCATCCATATCTATTTATATAAATTATTTTTTTACACCTACAGTTTAATTTTAATTTTAATTGAAATTATTTATTTTATCTAGCTTTTGTCTTGATAATTAACAAGCAAAACAGTCACTACTTGTGAGATTAATAAGAATAATAACAAAAACTTAATTTTTAATCCAAGTTCTTCGAAATGAGATTCTGGGTAAGCTTATTAGTTTAGATAATTAAATATAATATTTAATTAAATTTGATGTAATAGGTTGTAAGAAAAAAATTAATGAAAATATATTATACAAATAATATAAACGTAATACCATCAGAAAAATTGGACAATAAATGGTCTGTTTACCCTTTTAAATTTATATAAACTAATAAATTGTATACTTTTTTTTAGAAAAAAAATATAATGGTTTTTATTCAAAGCTTTACTATAATTCTAAAAAAAAATATTGATTTTAAAAATATCCAGTCTAATAGTTGTAAAAAAAAATTGAAAAACTACAGTGTGATGTACACTGATATTATTAATCCTTTTCATTAAATTTTATGTGTGATGTTTTTGTTTTACATTTGAAGTACAGTAGAATCCGCTTAATTGGGACACGTCGGGCGGTGACCTATTTGTCCCCATTATCCGACTGTCCCGATTAACCGAATAACTAATAAACCGAAACTATTAAAGTGCATATACATATATGTACATACATAAAAAAATTCAGCTTTCTGCTCTAACATGGGGCCCGAAATACGAACACCACGTTCTGTAACAGCAGAAAACCATTCGTTCATAGCTTTGTCTACTTCGGGATCTTTGCCTTCTCGTTTTCTTTTTCTGTTTACAGGTGCACTTTTGTTGTCGTTTAATTTTTCATATTGTTCACGAATAGCTATTTCATTATTTTTCAATCGGTTTAGTACCGATTTAGACGTGCCTATTAATTTCTCTAACTCACGAAGACTAGTATGAGGTTGAGCCTTAATTTTATCCAGTATAGAAATTTTTTCAATCAATGTTAAATCTTTACGAGACATTGTTACGTACTAACACAACTGGGATTAATAAAAACGCACATACATTAATACACATCGACGAAAGAACGTGAACTAAAGGTTTTCGATTTTTTACGTAGGCTAGTTGACTCTTATCGTGGTAATAGAAAAAAATGATTGACATAATTGACGTAAGATATACATTACCTTTATGTACATTATATGTACATATACGTGCGTATATAAAATATAATAGAGCCGTAAAGATTAGATAATTACAGTTTCGATAAGAACGTAGATAATTTAGGCCAAAATATCTAGTTAAACGATTTTATTTTTGTCCCTTATAACCGATGGTTTGTCCCGGATAAACGAAGTTAAATTGCATTAAACTTATACATCCGTTCGGGACTATGACAATTTGTCCCCATTAAGCGGTTGTCCCCTTTATGCGGTGTCCCAAATAAGCGGATTCTACTGTATTCATTTTGATTTGTTTTGGTTCACGTGTCTCTTATTATATGCACTATGTAAGAAACGTAATACGATATCTACTCACCACAGTAGTAGCCTTCAATGTGATACCTCGTAGGTTGGACCTGAACGAGATGGAGTGATTTTTTTCAAAATTAAGCTTGTCGGTTGTCACCATTCCATATCTGTTCACTTGGATTCTTTCCATTTTACCGACTTTGAAACCCTCCCATATTTCCCACCCACCGGCGAAGTCGACAAAAAGGAACACATTGGATTCTGGTAGAACGTACGCTTCGCTTAAATGCATTTCAAACGTCTCGAGCGCAATCGCCGATGTCTTTCGCGAGTGACTTTCGTTTTGCCGTGAATTTATTAGTATCCAATCATTTTGCATGTTAAATAGTCTGTGTTTCGAAGCCTACGAACGCATTAAATATAATATTATTTATGGGTAGGAACGCCATTATGATTCGATTACCTTTATTTTTTTTAAATACAATTTATAATGACGTGAATTGATTGCCCTCATCAGTTTATGGTATGTAATTTTATAAAACTAATTATCAAGCATGTTAAGTCTATGAATAAAGCTATTTTTACTATAACGAGCGTTTTAACAGACATTTAAAAGTGCAACGTATAATCTGCATATTAAATCCTATACTGCATCAGAATATCGAAAAGATTGATTACGATATTCTATCGTATCTTAAGAATAATACGAAATTAATAATATATTTTTATTTAATGTGTTAAAAACTTAAAAAAATCGTATATTATTTAAATGCAATATTTTACGTAATAAACTCATCAATATAATGTTTCTAAAGGTATCGACGTGATCAATTCCACCGAAGCATCCTGTTTTAATAAATATATGTAAAAAAGTATATACTGACTCTATCGGATACTGTCCATTAAATAATATGAATCTATATTATATAATATATGTCTATTAACTTCATCTGCTACACTGTTCATAGATGGTATTATCTATAAATCGATTATTTATCCTAGTCTTAAATTTATAAAAATGGTAGAAACCAGTTATACGTTTTAAACTGCATACATTTTATTATTAAAATTGTTTATTAAAATAATTAATTTATAACATATCATAATGTTGAATTTAATAATGTACAATTATGTATTAATATCATGTTTAATTTATTTAAAATACCTGTATCATAACGTATATAATATATATACTTTATACAACGAATTTAGAATATAATTAGTATAATTTATTTGAAAAAAAAAACGTTAAGCAACAAACAAACTAAAATCACTTAAAGGTTATAATTTAACACATTTGTATATTATATTAAATTTAATGCTTGGCAGAATAGATAAGTTATTATTATGGACAATAAGCTAGCGGAGTCGATACAAAATCGTAGAAAACTATGTACACGATGACGGAACACATAAATACGAAACTGTGTACTAAACATACATCTCCTCTATTCGCAGTGTTGAGTGATGTCTGAATAAATTATCTAGATATAAATTAAGTACTTACATTGTATCTATAAAAATAAACTAATTAGTATTTAATTGGTACCGAAGATTTAAATAAAATTATGGAAATCTACATAAATGTTTAGATAAATCTCGTTGTATAATTTACATATATTTTTTTCGATAATTGTTTACTAATTGTATTTTATACATATTTTATCGTATTTATTCTTTAATATAGTTTTGACACAAAATAAGCTTTCCTGGTTATATGCCTCTCCTAATAAAATTACTCAGTCAAAAATCCAATAGCACATCAAGCATTAATACAAATTAACTATTGTAAAATGCAAATCTAGACGAAAATTAAGTATTCTATCATCATATCTAAAGTAATCAGTAAGTGCGGATAGTGGTACTCATACGTATATGCGTATAAAAGCGATACTATTATAATAATATTATTATTATACAACAGCAGTATACCTTCTGAAACAGAGTGGTCGCAACTTGAGCACAAGACACATCGACCAGAATTCCATATCTATACCAAGTCTCGTGCACTGGAATCACGGACGGATGGAAATTCACTGATATATCAGCCGACGACAGTGCCAATAGTAGTCGATTGTTTGCGTCTGTGGAATGTATAGTTCGTACAATTTGCACATATGGGCGTAATATTAGTTTTTTTGCCATTCAGATCGATCTTCAAATTTTTTAAAACAATGACAAAAAAAAAAAAATTTAAATATGTTACCTCTGGGCCAACACGTGACAGCAGTTACAGTTTGTACGTGATTATGAATAAACACTCTGGTCAACGCGTTTATTAAACCATCGTATTCGGCCGATGTTTTAAATGACGACACCACAAGACAAAACAAAAATGCCACAGAATTTCGCATCTTAAACGATTAAATATATAAACCAAATGAAAAAATTCAATCGATTCGGACTCCCAACTTGCCTTGCACACAAATGGCATACTTTGTTAGTCAAATAATGGTAATAGACTATCACTAAAATATAAATAAAATGTTCGAAGAATAGTAGTCAAGTCACGAGTCGCGTGTTTAATTTTTTTTTTCTGATTCACCTGAAACAAAATATAGGTATTTAGTCAATATTTTATTTAGATATATTAAAACGGGGGGTCAGATAACATATTTATGTCACATATTATATCAAAGGATACGCTTAAAAAAGAGTAATATGTACGATATTTTATTAACATAAATATTACATTTTTATTTATTTTATGAATTGTACGAGTATAGATACCTATACAATATTACAATAAAGTTTTACATTATTGAAGTACACTTTGTTGAAACAGTCTACTACCAAAAAATGATATCACTGTATAATATACTGAGAGATTGAATTTTTATTGTATTGTTGTTTAGTAACTCTTGATTAAAAAATATTTCAGGTATCGTTAAAAAAAAATTGCTTAGATATTTTAACCCATTATATGTCATAATTAATATAATTTATAAATCTACACTATTGAATAAAACCAGTTTAATAATAAATTGAAAAAGTTGTACGTCAATTATTATTATCTAGAATACACCTTTAATTCAACTTAAAACACGTTCGCAGAGATAATTATTTCCTTAAAATAACAATATAATTATTATTATAAATTTGTTTATCAAGTTAAGATTTAGTTTTTCAAAATGTACAAATATAATAAATATATACAAAAAAAAAAAAAAAAAATACGTTAGTCAAGTGTTTTTAACCTAGTTAAGTCTAAATTGATTTGAACTTGAATACCAGTTAAACAATTTAAATTAGACTAGTGATATTAGAGGTGTATTTACTGTAAAATTACCTTTTACATTGATTAACTAATACTGATAAACTATTACATTAATAGGTTTAAGACTGGTTTATGATTTTTTTGTCAAACAAATCATTTTTTTCTTTTAATAATTAATGTGACCAATTTACAAATTTAATTCCAAGAAACTTAATTTAATTTAACATTTATAATTGTTAAATCACAAACCAAGGGTTACTAATAGCAATTCTTAGTACTGGTACTTCAATACTATGCAATATCTTACATATCCCATACAACTATCATGCAAAACATTATTCCAAAAAAAATTATTTTTACTTAAAATATAAATATTTTTTTCTTTGACAGTGTCCTATTATTTGTTAACGGAAAATGTTGCAAAAGATTCATGAATGTTGTGTTGCCTATACTAACGGAGTTAAATTAATTTAGTTAAATATCACAGCATATCATTAATATATTTATTATCTTACTATTACTGTTTATACATTATAAAATATGATCAAATAGGTATATAACATTTTTAATCGTTTCAAATTTGTATATACCACTAATTGTATGAATAGCTATATGATATGATGATAAACCAAAATACCTATATAAAACCACTCATTTAAGATTTATCGTAGTTATATAAAAAAAAATCACTTTGTATTGTCACATAATCCTTTGTTTAAATTTCCTTTGGTTGTGCACAGCTTTTAGATTATTTTCGACATTTTTAATATTAAAAATCCAAAAAATACAAATTCTTGCTGACACATGGCTGCCCGTCACAACGCTACTCAGCAGTTGCATTCTGTAGGTTTTTTTTTTAATTGTTTGAAAAACCTCAAAGTATTCTTTTAGCCATTAAATTCGTAGATTAAAATTCAGTTCGGTTAGATGTATAATATCGTATTTATTTAATAGTTATCCCTTTATAGACTAAAAATGGATTTGCATAAAAATGTGGAAAAACGCTTTACCAAATACGGTCGACTCTTAAAAAAAAAGATGTACGACCATTGTCCATAGGCGCAATTAGACCAACATTTTTGGGGGTACGTAAAAAATGTGAAAGTTCACAGATAGCTCGAAACATAATAATTTATAGGTACATACTTATTTTTTTCAATATACTTACAATATAATAGAACAAAATATTCTAATTAAGTAATTAATGTTGATATTTGCTTCAAAATAGTTAATTTTAATGAAATATTTTTTTTATTTTTGAGGTTACACATTTTAAAGTTAAGGGTATACAAATAATCTGTGTATCCCTTTAATAGTAGTCTAGTTGCGCTATAATGCCATTGTCGGGTGATCCGAACCAAACAGAAACAACACAAAAATTAAAAATATTATTACGTATAATGTTATAATGTAGACGCTGTTGAAATTGAAATATTACAAGTGTCAAATAAGTACAACTAAAATACTGTATACTACAACATCATACTAATATTTCATCCCATCGGCGCGCATTAAAAAAAGTAATTTTCAAAGACGATAAATGTTAATTAACGATGACTCGTGGATCGCGGCTAATATTGTATATATTATGTCTATTTAATTCCAAAACTATACGTGAAATAATGTTGAAACTATTTACAATTAAAATTATATATATTGTAGCTATGGCGTTTAAAAGTTTCTTAGTTTTGCAATTTTCTCAAAAAATAATAAATTTCAATTTTGCCATTTTGACAATATTTCACAACGAACTTCCGTTGAATTATACTGTCGCTGTATGAAATATTTACAGTACTATCACCCTCCCCTCTCTAGAAATCTGAAAAATAAAAAAAACAACAACAGAATTGCATGTAAGCCCGTAAATTCTTCGCATCGCTTATTGGAAGTTAAACTAAACTAAATAAAAATACAGCCACCGGAGTAACATATACACGCTTGTCACATATATTACACATATTACATGCTATTATATTATATACTTGTTCCCGAAAAGCATAATTTAAAATATAATAAATTCAATGTCGGCTAATATGTTGCTATGTATTGCAATAATACGAGTATATACGCAGATATTATTATAAATAAATTATTATTCATCATTAATTTAATGATATTATATTATATAGGTACTGCAATATACAACAGTGAAATACGATTTTTCTTACACATTTTTGTCTTTTAACGGAAAACTAAAATAAAAAATTATTTCTACTGTTAATAATAACGATAATATTCTAATACCTACTCTATAATAATATATTAAAACATCAATCACCAAAACAGATCGTCTTCGTCATCGCTGCAGCAGTACAGTACTATAAATGATTCGTATAGACTGCAAATCGTGTTGTGGCGTTAAAAAAATGTACCCATTTGATAATAATAAATTATAACAATACGTCTTGTCCCCGAGACCTCTTATGTCACGGATGAAAATTATTATCGTAAATCATATCGCGATAACCGTCGACCGGTTTGTCAGACTGCTAGCCAAAAATCAAGTATCCACAGAGCAAAAACACGTAAGAAAAAAAATTTAATAAACCAATACAGACAGTCTCGGCAATATGGGTGGGGGTGATGGGGATGAGGAAAACAAACATCTCGCGTATTATATTTAAGGTGGTAGTTATATATTATTATGCGCACTGTAGTAGTAGTCTGTCGCCGTATAGCCGTTCACCTAAGGTATACTGTCATCAAACCTGCTGTACGCAGTAGCACTCTCTGCAACCACCTCACTCTTCCTTATGCGCTCTATCTCTCTCTCCCTCACTCTCTCTCTCTCTCTCTCTCTCTCTCTCTTTATGTTTCTCTTTCTGTGTTTATTTTATATAATAATAATATTATATAGTAGGTGTACGCATTAAAATCAAAATATGAATCATTTCTCGATTGAGAAAACAACGTTTGAAAAAAATAATAATAATAAATTCGCAATACACGCTGCACAATATTATCGGCGAACTGGTCTTGAAATTCAAAATCGACTTCGACTAATAATAGTAAAAATTTTTTTCATTTTTTTCGTCCGTCACAAATTCCGTTTTTTTTTTTCAAATCGTTAAATCGTTTCATATACGACCTATATATACGACCTATACACTACCGCGTTACGATGATTCCAGCTGCCATCACGCTCTTCTATAATATTATGTTATAATATGGTGCGTTTGTGCGTGCGCGCGTGTGTATATGCATGTGTATACAATTACCAAAGTTCCTTTTGTCCACCGCTCGACGGTCATAGTAGCATTGAAATTAATTATCGAAATACGTAACTAGACTACGATTATAAAGATGAATTACAAGCGGCGGCGGAGTGAAATGCACAAGACGTATAACAATCGGTTCACAAAGCACCGACGATATAGAGGTAGGTACACACTACACATCATCATAATGCGGCTCGTGTGGTGCGGCTGTTGAGCGAGACTCGGCTCTTTCTTCGGATTGATAATATAATATAATCGTTTAGTGTTTGGTGTCCGCGCCCGAGTACGGAGAGACGGTGGAAACGGCAATGGGAAAACTCGAGAGAGTCGAATATTCGTGTATAATAAAAATAATAGTAATAATAACGATAATTATATAATATAGTATATTGTGCTAGTGCGTTTATATGGTCGCTTCTTAGCCAGCCTTATATATTCCCTATCATACGAGAATATAAACGCGTCCGTAAATAATATTATTATTACAGACACGCGTGTTTTTTTTTCCACTCACACGACGCATAATATACACATTAAAAGCACTGATAATAAAAATTAATAATGGAAGAAAACGAACGAGCGCGAGTGTTTTTTCCCCTCGGTCGTAATGTTCTTTTTGACACTCGTGTATACTACATCACGATATCCGTATTTTACGAGGAGCCGCGTTCGAGATAACCGATAATGATTTATCCGACTGCACGGCAGCTCCCAACGCGCACGCGCGATTGTTCCACTGAAAATTGTTTCCGCCGCCGCTTAAAAGAACAGAGCGCACGGTGCACACACGTCGAACGGCGGTGATGCATATTTTTATTGTGAAACTTATTCTCATATAGTATTTATGTTTTTGTCGACGGGAGCAAGTCGTGTATATGTACATTCAGAGCAGTGTCGTGGTGTGCTAAACCGCCCGGGGGTACTGCGGTGCAGGCTAAACGCATAATTAAATAATAATAATATGTATAAAATATGAACCTATCGATTTGAGGCCAATGACGATAGGATGTGTTGTAAATCACACTAATCGTTATCCTCGACGGTTGTCCGCGGATATTGACGGTTCTTCTAGTGACGCCGGCTTTTTCTTCCACCTTCAAATATTAACGACTGATTAATATAAAATATATGTTGTTCCAGATCGGGGAAAAAAACTGTTGATGATTTATAAACGACGTTACGGCGAGTTATGACAAATAAACAATAATAATATTTTTCTGATTAATATAATATCATATATTGTACAATATATATATACTATAAAGTAATAAATACATACCGTAAGTATAGCTTGTTATTGCGCCGTGCGATTTCTGTGTAGGTATTGCCATTGCGGAAAATATAAGTACCATTCTAAAAATACAATGTCAACTAAACGTTGTGAAGAAAAAAAACGAATGATTCTGCGGTTTGAACACTGCAAAGTGATCGATCCGAATAAACGTGTTAAACGAGATTAACTGCAATAATTGCGACTGGCGAGTATAAGTCGGTATATACATACGAGGTGTGTGTCTCGTGTGTATGTGTATATAATAAATTTAACAATATAATCGCTACGTTGGAGTTTACTCGCAACGTGTTTTTTCAATAATTCATCTGCAATAATCACTAAACATACTCCCGCGCTACAATAAATAACGATGACAATAATAATAATAATAATAATAGCAATAATAGTAGTAACAATCTTCGTATAGTATAGACAATGTTGGCCGGTAACAGTATAAGTTCGCTGTGCAATTATACGATGAAGCTAAATGCGTCACGATTTCGCACTATTCGTTTTCATGAAATACGTCTTTGTGTTAATCTGATCAGCAGTATGGATAAGTATAATACACTAATATCGCAAATAGTATAATATAATATAGTGCAGATAATGATCGTAACTATGAAAACTACGTGAAACACTGAAATGTCTGTTGGTGCAACGTTTTCATTTCCCCTTCTCCTTCTCCCCGTCATCAGTGCGATAAGGTTTTAGGACGATTGTGTTAAGCAAATATAATATCATCATTCGAGTAGCATATTATAACGAATTGTATACTGCTTTAACCGTTGGAAACAATTGTTTATCCGGCAATGCGTTTGAAGGAGTCATAAATGACCCGAAAAGCTTATCAAAATATTTTTTATTACCATTTAATACAAATTACACATGGGATTAGAAAAAGTAATAGACGGGAGTTGAATTCTCAACAAGTGTTGTCAAAATATATAAGTGATCGGAATACGTTATAATTATCTATTCAGTAAGCATATACAAATAGTATTCCCTGCGCTTATTAAACCAAAAACGTGAACATCGAGTAATATTATAATTTAGTAAAAAATATATATTTCACTCAAATTATCAGTTGTTTTAGCAAGTGACTTAGTATCATAATTGATGAACATTTAAATATTGGAGTAATTTAGCTTCTTTTAACACATATACGTATATTGGTAAAATTATAAAAATCAGATATTAATAATTTATTTTAAAAAATGGTAACTTTTGAAGAAAATATGATTTATGCAAAAAATATTTTTATTTTAGCTCCAAATAAAATATCATTATACCATATTTAATATATTTAAATTTTGTTCTGTAAAACTAGCTTGACATAATAATATATATTACAATAATTTACCTATTAATTTATAGTTAAAACACTGTTACTGCGTATACCGTACATAATATATCTAGTTCACATCAGCTATATATTATATACTATTATAATATAGTATATACATTTATATTTAACTCTAACTTTCAGCAATAATTGCCATCTTTATAAATGTTTATGATTATGTACAGATTACGGAACAAGATAGGTATTTTATCGCATTATAATATACTCGAATATATCGCTGAATGGTACTGTGTCCGTTTCATTTGGCGGTCATCGTAATCTCTATCTATTTCACAAAATACGTATAATATAATAATTTACACTAAACCAGACTTAATATAAATTTGTTTCAACGCTATTGGTCTAGACGGGTTTTGGGTTTCAGCAATCGATAGACAATATATTTTTTTTTTTTTTTGACGTAGAATAATCATCTGAATTGATAATTATTAATTAGCACGACTGCATGCTGTCGTAGGTATGCTAGTTAAAATATATTTATGGTATTTTTTTACCGAGCGATTTCGTGATTATCCGCTTAGACTATAACATTAATATATAGAACTGTGATCTTATCATTAAACTTCGATTATCTATGATGTGTTTAATTTCCTAATTTTTTTTTTAAAACCAAACCTTTTGGTAGAGTTATGCATTTTATAATTTATAAACAGGTACATATATATATATATATAATTAAATGGAGATAAGTGTAAAAATTAAAATAATAACAAGCTATGGTTTGTGCATGCTCTCGTCGGTATCGACTGAGATCAGTTTTTATGCACGAAAAATGTTATTTCCATAACAGAGAGACAGAAAGAAATATAAATATACGTCAAATGCACGAATACATAAAATATATGTTATTGTATGATCGCCCTTTTAATAGTGAATACGCATATATTTACTAAATTACTACTAATTTTTTCAAATTTTTTTTTTTCGAAATTTACGATATTATGTTTTGTAATTTACATATTATACATTTTTTGTTTCTTTTCTTTTTAAACTATTTTCTTTTTCAAGTTGAAACCACTTTAAAATGTTGATTAATAAATGTCAATATATATAATATTTTATACCTACTTTACATTCTAAAACAGAAATGTGTTTTGTGCACCGTACCAATCGTTTAAACATGAAATGCTTATGTAAATTGCGTCAGAGTACGAGAATATTAATAATCACTCTGTTTAAATTATGAAATCTTCAAAATAAATAGTATCGAACTATTGTAATTTGATAATAACTTTAAGAGATGGTTCTATGGTTTTATCCGAAAACCTATGACAGTCAACAAATAAAGGATATACAAATTATTAGAAACGAATGCATATGTCTTACACTTTCCAAGTATTTTCAAAAATATACGATTAATATGCAATTTACGATTATGATATCTATAGTAAACTTAGAACTACTAAACCGAGCTAAATTAATTTTTTTTTTTATCGTTTTTTTTTTAATACAATAAGTATATAAAGGTTTAGTTATCGATGTTCTATGATAATTGTAATAGATCACAGACAAATATATAAACAATTTATTTAAGATCTAAAATATTCAAATTCAACACAATTTGTTGTTCGAAATATGGGTTCTACTTTTTTCACTATTATAATAAGCTAGAATGAAGAGCTAATTGGCTTAGAATGACCAATCCCTTTCACCCAAATATTTTTAATGGTTTCCGTTTCACTCAGACTAGTTTAGATAAATTTAAAATTAAATTTCCAATGGTTGTTTTAGTAAAATTATTAAATTTGCGTTTTTGGTATAATCAATATGATGTTAAATAGTTTTATAAATTATTTATAGTAACATTTAACAATTCATGTAAAATCACTAAAAAAATATTTACTATTTAAAAATGGTACATTTAACAAATTTAAAATTTAATACACAATATTTATAAACACATATAATTTTTTAAAAAAAATGCACATAGGTACATTAAAAAGTTTTAGTTGAGTTTAAAAAAGATTAACTAATATAACATTATTTTACTGAACCAAATAACCTTCGTCGACTAAATTTTAACTTTAAATTTATCTAAACTAGTCTGGGCGAAAAGAGAATGATAATCTTTGAACAAAATGTACCCTGATTGTTAAAACCAGTAAGTTATGTATAAATGATGGCATCAATTTATGATAACTATTAAAATTATTAATTATGGTATATTATTTGTCAACAAAATACAAATTCTTTAAATTGTAATTTGTACCATCAAATTATTTTGGTTAAAAACATCACGTATTCACGTCATTTATTTTTTTTCTCGTATGAACCGGATGTTTTTTTTTCGAGAAACGAATGGTTTAAAACAAAACAGTTCTGACTAAAAGAAAATAAATATTTTTACAACCAAAAGGTTCAATCCGTAGAACTTTTTAATCCGACAGAATTTTTTTAAATATCGTTATTAATTTTATAATGTTTTATTTAGAACAAACCTAACAAACATAAAACTTCACGTAAAGAAATTTTGTTAACTTTTAGATTTTACAATAATTTTTAAAATCATTCATTGTAATAACAGTAAAATAAAAATGCTCTTCTAAACCATTTTATTTTTTTAAATAATAGTATTTGGTACTGAATCCAGAAGCTATTAAAATAATCACCTACAGAAATATACATAACATTAGGTAAACTCAAGTGCGCGGAAAATGTGTCCAACCATTAGTAATTATTTGTACGTGGCCCTGCAAACTCACGCTTGCCATTCATGTTGTCAATCAGAATTTGTTGATATTCCGCGCAATAATTTAACCCGTATTTCACGTGTAATTTTCACGCACATGCGTCCCAGACGAAGAATATAATAATATGCAGTAGAGGTCCGAGCCCGTATCGGTCTTCGTGGCGAACGACGATAACGTTGTTTGTATAATACGATGATATAATAATCGGGTCGTTTCTATTCACGGCGATTTCCGCAATACGCGTTTTAATAACAATAATATTGGCAATTTCTATGCGACCCCGCGAGCCGTCCGCGTACCTTTAACGCATATTACAATATTTTTAAACGTATACAGTAGGTATACACCTATCCACGCGGACGTGATATCGCCCTGTTTTGGCATCGACGCGAAAACACGCATACGAATAACGCACGAAAAATTCAAAATTCACAAATTAACCGCAGTAGAGAGATTATAATTCGCGTGTATTATTATTTAAGTGTACGCTGTAGTAACGAGTGCCAATGTATAATATAATATCGTTCTTTCGTGGTGGTAAAAAAAAAATCAAAACAAAAAAATCAAACGTGCTGTCAATAAAACAGCATTATATTTTTGTATTCACACGCTCGTCTCGAAGTGTTAATTATCGCTAGCTATGACAGCAGCAGATTGATATTCCAAAGTCGATTTAGAGTTTTAGCTAAGTTTTACCGCCTCCTCTCCAAAGTAAAAGTAAACCACTTCATGGCACTTTAATAATAATAACAATTTATAATTATTTATAAATCTTTATAAAATAAAACATCGTTATTAGGTGCATTTGATTTGGTTATAGGTACTTATATAATATGTGTTATTGTAATTTGATTTCTGGGGAAAATATGAAAATTTTGAGTGCTATGATAATTGATTTGAATGAACTCGGAGTGCGATGTTTCTTCAACACTCTCAGTCAAAGCTAGCTAGGTAAATACTTAGCAAATTTGAATACAGTTTTTCAAAATGTATTTTATATTTTTATGTTTCTGACATGATAGTTATTTTAAACACGGTCGTTTTGAAATATTCTTTAAATTATTGTTCTTCATTCCGTGTATAAATTGCGTCACATTAGTGATTATATTGTGTCGACTGAAAAGAAAAACAGAATAAAACCAACTTTTAATTGATGAATATATTTTATTTTGTGTGTTGAATAAAATTAAAGAACAATACCTGAAGGTCACCATTATTCTTCATTGATAAAAGAAAAAATAGATAAAACAAATAAAATTAAAGAAAAAAAATATAGCTTGGTAAATTATATATAGAATAATAATACAAAATATAATATGATATAACGATTTAAAAAAAATTGTATACATACCAATTACCAATTCAAATAATTAAGCAATGTAACAATAGAAAACAAACAATAATTTCATATTATAAACATACAGAATGAAGATAACATATTTTATTCAGTTTGATTGAATACATTTTATATAGATTTTTGTTTATTTTATAATCAATTATCAACGCCAAACGGCTATCATTTATAAAATATTGTATTTGCATGTAAATAACAACACAATAAAATTAATTAATACATTAATGACTAAAAAAAAAGAGTGAATAAATTACTTTTATCAAAAAAAGAGAAACACGACTTCCCTGAATATTCACGAGTACATGCATAGAATCTGTATAGCAAACCTGTAGGTTAGATTTTCCTAAGAAAAATCCATCAAAGTTGATGAATCTGTCCAATATGTTCTTCAAATGTCAGACGGACCAAACATTCAACGACGGTCGAATTTGGTATAAACGTGCAGTCGTCTAGTAAGGATAACAAATCATCAAAATATTAAAATATGAAATGAACTAATATGTTAAACAAATCAAAAAGGTAATTTACCACATACAAACCACCGTGCCGCCGGATAAAACCAAGGACACTTATTAACGATTTATGTACAACTAAATCAACATGAGGACGGAAATGAAGTGAATGCACAAAAGTGAAACACTATACACCAACAATTTTTTACTTAGGACACGCGATCCAGTGGCAATCCATTTAAACAATAATCGTACGCTAATATACATCACGTATCCGGTAAAATTGCATAACTTTACATTTCACTACGTTCAGAGATAATCCGACAGCATTACACCAGTTCGTAAATTTATCTTAGACTTTTTGAACAACAAGACAATCTTTGATATTCAAAATACAGTAAAATATTTTTACGTCGTCGGTAAAAATAAGGATCCAACAAGGAAAAATAACAGAATAAACGGCGACTATACATACAAAATATTGAATAATATTATATAGTAATGGGGAGACTACCTTGTGGAACACCAGACTTCTGCAGACTGTAAATTAATGTGTCAACGTGTTTATCACATATTATAATACAAGTTAAATAAATTGAGTATATTTTATTTTTAACTTAAATTTTTTGAGAAACAAGAGAGTAAACATTTTAATTCTGAATAATAAATAAAATTAAAAAAATATACATATATATGTATAAATTATATAAATCGAAAGATATACAACGAAATATAATATATATATATTATTGTGATGATCGTGGCTGTCCGACGTGGCAACTGTCCGTAAAATATTGTTTAAGAAAATACATCAACCACAAAGAAAGTTATGGGATAAATACACGATTTTCGGAAACCATTGGTGAAGTAAATGTAGTATATTATAGGGGTGGCAATTTATTTAATGTATTAAAAAAAAGTTTATTTAGGCACATCATATTAAAATAACATTACTTTGTTAGTTATTTATTTGCTTAATTTGATTTATTATTTTTTTTATTTTTTTTTGCTTAATACTCGATATGCTAATTCGTTCATATTTTCGGTTTGTTAAAATATTTCAATTTTTCGCTTGCCACCTCGGGCACGCGTGCAATGGATTCGTCATCCCTGTTATTATAATATACCTACCTACCTACGCGGTACACCGCGGTCACAACTCCGACGGGTGTAAGGAACTCTGCAGTCGGTGCGCGGATCCGACTGTCATAACGATAACCGTTCGTTGTTTACATACGTTCGGGCAGTATGCGCGAACACTCAATCGTTTCGCGGGCAACGGACATCCAAAACATATACGTCACATTATGTACATAATATGAATACTGTGAACGCGTACCGCCGCCGTTGCAATAATTATACCTATTATACGAGCGGTACGTCCCATTCGGAAATTATTGTTCACAAGTGCCCGCGCTACACGTATATGATGCGTCGCGCTCCGAATAAAACGATGCAGACGCGTGCGTCGTATTAATGTAATAACAACAATAATAATATGATGACGACGACGACGGTGGTGGTGGTGGTGACGATGACGGCGACGACGATAATAATAGTAATAGTCCGTACGGATCTCAAAAGAAAAGTAACAATAATTATTATTATTGTCGTCCGCAGCAGTCGGCCGAACGTTCGTGACCGGACTGCGACAATATTATATACCATTACGCACGGCAAAAGGCAAACCATTAAACCGTACTATATATACGTTATATTGACTCGTCTAGTTCTCGGAAATCCACGGCACGAGTCGAGAGAAACGTCGTCGTTGGCTATTCGGCTGAAAAATTATAACTTCCGTCGCTTCCAATCAATCCAATGGCGCTGCCGTCATATATATATATACCTATTGATTTGATGAATTGCCAGTCGTTGTATGTTATACTGCTTCGTCGGTGTGCGCGACTTCATGAGCAACCTATTTTTTTTTCCGCAATTTCTTAACAAAATAAAATGTACAGTTTGCGTGTGATGGCACGTGAAAACATTCCGACGCGTAACACTGCAGCGAATGTCGTGTATGTTTCACTATATAATATATTATATTGAGATCGATTTGTTTCGAATTCACCGTACTTATATTGTACGTCACGTTAGTTTATACTTTCAGAGGGGTACTACTGTGGGGATATATTATATTGTTAATACGGGTACGTGTACACGTCCTATACACGCGTCGAGTTCGATTAAAACCTGAAACGCACCTGTAAAATATAATTGCTGTCTGCATACATGTTCTAAATATGTTTTCTAAGTACCGGTGGTGTTTAGTTCGAGTATATAATATACTCGTATATTCTTCGACGCTAACCGTAACGACTGAAAAACAAACGTAGGTATAATTATTATTATAAAAACGAGACAATAAAGTATTTGAGTAATATAGTTTTTTTGCAAGTATATAAGTCGTACACAGCACGTAGAGACCGTAAGTATAGGTAGGTACAATTATTATTATTATTTTTATTCAAACTATTGATTAATTATGTTAATAAAGCAATGTACGATTGTACGAAAAAAAAATAAAGCGGATGTAATTAATAGCAGTTGACATTGAAATGTTTCAAATCAATAATATATTATACGGTTATTTGGTTGTCATCGTTGGTTCATCAAATACCGTTCACATATACAATATTAATATATTTAAATTTAATGTATTCTTAATTAGATTCCAATAAACATGTCTAGATTAATTTAAGCAGTTGTTATAGTTAGTTGAAGATATAATGTTGTATATATAATTTTATTGCTTTAGTATAAGGTCACCACCACACGTTCTTTTTAATGAACCAGAGATCAGTGTTTTACCGTAATAATAATACAGTACCTTATGTTATTATGCATATATTGTTATAGTTACACAACGCGTGCACGTTGGATAGTGTGCGACGTGTAGCATTGTACGATAATTATATTGGTCTCACATAAATCGTAAGACGAAAACCGCGTAGGTAATTTAAATCTTTGAGTGTTTTTGTGTTGATCAAAATAACGACGTTCACATTATAATAATATAACTACAATACCGACGATTGAATTATAATTTTCTGTTACAATTTATTTTCCGTTGTTTTATTGGCATTGTGTAAGGGCCTCATTAATCAAGTGGGTTACATTAAGGTATAATTATATGCAAATAAACGACTGGGACTCGCCGTATGTCCGTATGGAATGTGTGCAGGGCGTAAAAGGTATTTATAAAATCTGTATTATAAAATTATAACATTAACATACGAAAAAGAATATTTTTATCCAACACAAGATCCAGGTGTGTAATATGTACCAACGCATATAACATATAAAACAAAATAGTTTATTAAATTAACCATTACAAGTTATTTTGCAATGTAACGCAATTATATCGCTTACCTAATGGTAATATAATAATATTTATTATTCGTCGAAATTATATATTCTATTTTTTTACTATTTATTAATAATCCTGTGTACTGTGGTCGTTTATTCGAGGGACTATAGACAAGTACTTTTTTTATTATGTTATAAATAAATTGTTATTCAACATGCAAATTTATTGTTATTTATAACCTTGATGGAAATGAATCGATGTGCCTATAAACAACAATTTCAAATGAACATTGGAACTGCTCGTATATAAGAATGCAATACATCGTTTTTTAGTGGTTCGGGAAGTATACGGGTCAATGTATAGTGACTAACCCTTTATGTAATAAAAAATAGTATATACAATTTAATTACAATAAGATTTTTTTATCATTAATATAGTTTTTGTAACATATAATTAAATGCAAATGCAAATTACTGAAACAGATATTCCTTTATCGTGCACTGAAAAAACAGACAGTTCATAAATCTTTTTTTCATTAGACAGAAATCTATATTTTTTATATAACGGTTTTTTTTTTCGTATAATTATTATAATTTTAAACAATTTTCTTTGCTTAAATAAAAGTCTAAAAGTTTCAAAAAGATTTATATTATGTAAACGAATATTTTCCAAAAATACAAAGAGTTGCAAATCAATAAAAAAGATTTTTTTGATAATAGTGGACATATAGGTTTTTTGAAGATTATTTTAGAATTTAATAGAAGACACAACGTGAGATTATTATATTTATACATAATGGAAACTTAAACGTATTTTGTATTATTCTACAAATTTAATAATTTAAAAATATAAGAATAATTCTCATTTTTCATATTTTAATATATTTAAACTGTATAATGTATATATCATATTATATTCACATATATACGCTGTACTGAGTAGCTTTGCTACACTTTTTGGAAAAAGTTCTTTAATTATTATTAAAACAAATCAAGAATTCACTAACAATCTTTAAAAAAAATATAACATATAAACTCTATTAATAGTAATGGTTTAAAAAAATTAAAAGCATCAATAAATATAATATATGGATATTGTATAATCATTAATCGTAAAATAATTAATCATAATTTTAAGGAGGGAAAGTTAAAAATTAATACTACAGTGACATTTAGCCACCCCATGTCCAATATAGTTACGCCTATATCTTAAAAATATTAATTTATAATTATTGATATATTCTTTAAAAAAAATGACAGCAATAATTAATATGATAAACATTTTTTAGATTTTGAACTGAAAAATTATGTGTTTTTTTTTTGTGTGCGTATGTCTACAAGATAAGTAGTAAAAAAAAATGGTCCAATTTTCAACTTTAAGTGTGGTTTTAGATTGAAAAATATAGTTTATACTTTAATGAGGTCATAATTAAAAATGCATTAAAAAAAAATCAAGGAAAAGCGAGAATTTTTACACAAGTCTAGTTTTTGACAAAAACGATTATTTATTTTTTTGTAAATCAGAAACCAACCAATACCTATACATAAAGATTTAATGAAATATTTATGCGATCATTTTCTATTATACATAAATTAATAATATTTTGATTATTTTTTAACTATTTATAGACATTTGAAATATTCCATTTTTACAGGTGTTTAGGCTCGTTTTTTTTTATTTTTTTTTAGTTCCAATTTTAAAATTATAAATTATAAACATTTGTCAATAATTTTGTATCTAATTAAAAATGTATAAGCTGTTCAATTTTATAATATGACTACAAAATATAATAAAAGATTCCTTATAAGTAGTTTACAATGATTAATGAAACCAAAAAAACTATAATATTGTATTTGAATATACTTTAAGTTCAAATTTGATTGGAATTAGATATTAAAAGAGGAATAACGATTTTAGTTGTTCTGTTGTAATTAAAAAATATTACTATGGGAACTTTGAACTTTAGAGTAGGTTTATTATTGTATTTTATACAATGTACAAAATATTTATGTACAACAGTTTCATGATACTGCCTATTGAATTGAATATTTATATTACAAACCTATTTTTATAGCTCTAAGGTATGTCAATATTTATTCAAAAGTTAATAACAATAATATATGATTATAATAATTAAATATTAATAATATAATAAATGCAATGTTTTTGACGAAAATGTATGTACCGTTTAACTAATAGTAAAATAGATATCTATAACAGAAATATATAAATTAATCATAGACTATATACTTAATAATATATGGGCTGCTCAGTCTTCGTTCAGAACCGTTTTTCGTATGCGAAAATTCATCATTGAATTCGAATTTTACACAATATTCATAATTACAGTGACTTATTTAATAACGTGATGGTACACCTGAAACCTAATAATTATTATACAGCGGAGTATCATCATATTATGTCTTCGATAATTGTATTTTATAAATTTAGAATTATATTAAATTATAATAAATTAGACATATTATACGTATTACGTAATATAATAATTATTGAATAAACTTAACTTTTTGTAAAACCAGCGTTTATACTCGTATTTCGTGTGTACATGTTTATATGTTCCTATTATTAGACTTTATCTTTTTAACCATTGGCGAGTGTATATTCTATACAAACTACAAAGTTTACAAATTACTTTTTGGTTTTAACAACACATAAATACCATATACAAAGTATAAATATAAATTGTATGAATTTATTTCATTAGATGATATCTTATACAATTGTATATTGTTTGTTTTTCTCTGCTATTAATGTTCTTGTACACACACTTATAATATAGTATAGTCTACAAAGTTTTCTTATTTTTGGTATTTTTAGTGACTACGAAGTGAAAAATATGAGATTTCGTAATCTAGATCATATCTGCGTTTTTTATATCATACTCTATATATATATATATATATATATTAGCCAGTAAAAACAAACAAATAAGTAACCACGGTGTTATAAAGAATTAGAATTTACAATAACGTTTATAGTTTATATAATATACAACAATCATATAACATAATATAACATTATATAAAGGCGTGTACGTCTAAGGCGCTAAAGGTCCTAAAATTAATTGCAGCTCGTTTAAAGTAAAGGTGTTATGTAAATAATAGTATGTCTCGCCATTGATAATACGTAGTAAACCTAGTAATTATCGGTGATTATAACTATTCTTTTCGATTATAAATTATAGTAAATATTATGCGGTAAAATATATTTGTAATACAATGAACCGATTTCTCACTATTTTATTAGGAATAGCAAGTTTTTTTTTTATTATTATTTGTAGTATCTATAGATTACAACAGATATTACAAATAATTATAGACAGACTGTAGCTATATTTTCACATCGTGATTTGTGACGTCAGTTGTATAAATTATAATTTATGCGACATAACAAAATAAAATGGTTATAAAAATACTTGGCAAATTGAATATGTAATGTATATAAATTATACATACAATATACGTAAGTAATATAATTTTAAAGTTTTTGTTGTTACGTGTAATATATTATAACTATAAGAACGGCTATTAGACGTTAGTAAATCAAGAATACTATGGTTATATTGCATAGGTTATTGCTCAATGGTTATTTAACCCTAATGTAAAATCCGTAGTATACAGTGGTATTTCAATACTTAAAATGTTTTTAGTTTATATACATAATAATAATAATAATAATAATAATAATAAATATATGATATGAAATTATAGCACAGTGTCAGACTGCCATATGTTCATAATAGGGCCTCGCCCACAGTTTATTTGAAACCTCGTATATTTTAATATCAAGGATTAATGGACATTTTTACGTTACAGGAATGTATTTACTGAGTACGCAACACTAAATTATTATATTAGACCGAATTAACAAGGACTGCGTTATTCGACGACAGTCGTCATCGTCATCATCAGTCGTCATCAAAATGTAAGTAAAATAATATGTTATGTTATATAAATATATAGTAAAAAAACTTCATTAAAGGATAATCACCGATTTTAAAAGTGAAAAATCACAGCTCAAACGTATATTATGTATTTGTGTGGGTGTATGATAAGGACGCATATAATATAATGCCATTAAAACCTTGTGGGTTACCGATTGAAAGTTGATCTCAATAAGTATACTGATGTCACGCCATTGAAAGAATAACGAATTATTATGTCTAAAAAACATACATATTTGGTACTTATCGTTGTTAACCGCGATAGGTAATACAAATATTCACAAGTCAATGGATTTTGTAAGTATTATCAAATATCCACATTTCATCGAACACGTCTGGTTATCTTGTAATGTACGGAATGACGTAATATGAGGACGCAATATTCATTCAGATATCCGCCCGATAAATAATTATATGGAACAATTGTCAAGTGTAATAAAAGTTATACGCGACTGCAACACAAATCAAATGTTTAAAAATAAAATAAAAATTTTAATTTTAGGCAACAGTTATCAAAATGTCATATTATAACTGCAATGGTAAAAAATAAATCCACAACTTATTATATAACACTATATTAATGAGAATATAAATACATTTTTGATAAATTGTTTGTATCGCGATAGAATAAGTGATATTATTATCTTGTGTTCTTATGAAATTAAATGCCCATTATGGAAAAATTGTATAATTAATATGTTTTTAGTATTATATAGTCTGTTATAAACGAAGTCATACACAAAGGTATGGTACCAAAAACGTTTGTAGAAAGAAGTTATTACAATTATACTTTTATAAGTATATAAGTATGGTACATTGTTTCACATACATATGTTTAATTATTTTTGATATTTTAAATACATTTTATAAATCATGTTCAAACATTTATTTTTTATAGTTACTTTCAGTGTTTAATATGTCAGTTATATATTCTAATATTGTTAAAGTCTTCGATGGACGTCATAGTTTTCTTTTATAATTTAATATTTTCATAGTGACTGTACAATTGTACTATTATTTTATTTAAAATCATGTAAATATAAATTATAATAATATTATGTTTATTATGATATTGCTTCAGTAAAATTCGTTTTTTAGTACTTATAATATTATAAGTATAAGACTTATGTGTTTTAGAAAAGAAGTTACAACAATAAAGAATTCATTATATTTTAAAAATACATATGTTTTTATTTGACATACTGAAAGTGAAGTACCTTTAACCTTTGTCCATTCGTATATAATGCAAAGTTATTTAACTGTATGATGTACAAAATAAATGTAATTTCCTAGTTTCACGTGTGCGGTGAGTCTTTTATTTGCAAGTATAAAGTTCATTGAGACTGGATATTATTTGGCTAGCCGTATTTTCCTCGTGGTGTATTCGAATGCAATCAGCGACCGCCGTCTGTTAGTCCGATCGCGTGTAATAATTGTCGTTACAGTATTTTCTGTATGGAATACAATAGCAAACGGAAAAGCAATAAACATAATTTGCGATCTCCTCTAAACGAGTAGGAATAGTATGTAATATTAAATCATTTTAATATCTGCATGTACCTTTGATGCTCCGTGGACCCGTGGTATCGTTACAATTGTATAAGTATTTTATAGTTTATACGCCCCACTGTGAGGCGTATAATATAATTAATTATATGGTACCTATAAAGAAAACTTTTGTAACGTATAAATTATTTTCACGTGAAAAGCGCGCGTCGCCCAATATTATTAACAATTTTTTTTATTATTATTCCTACTATGATAAAATTATAATATTATAGTGCATAATGTATATATATATATTATATATATATATATCTATTATTTAGTCGAACAATTCTCTCCTCACTTTTGAAACATTCATATCTACAAAATATTACAACTCGTATTTCAGTTGAGTTCGAAATGAGGCTGTATCTCTGCGTGTCCGTTTTTCTTCGGTATTTTAATCATCAGATGACCTGTAATGCGGGTGCTGTTGTTCAGTAAAGTTGATCTCTGTATATTATATATATATACATAAAGTTAGGATGGGTTATGTCGTTATTCACGTTGTTTTTTAATGGATCAATAACATACAATTTCGAAAAAAGACTAGGTATATTTGTAATGACATATTTTTTTATTAGAATTTAAAAATGTTTAATCACACAGTTGTGTCAACAGAAAAATCTACTTTGTTTTTTTTTAAGCAAAGTTTTTAACAACTTATTTGTTGGTCAAATACTTTAAATATCCCTTTTTGTCCGCTAGTTTATTAATCATCAGATTCTAAACTTTAGTAAACTCATTATTGATTTTAATTAAAATAATTGGAATACATTTAATTTACTAGATCAATTACTTTTATTTTTTAAATTATCGTTAATACAATTTCATATACATATTATCCACTTACTAAGTATTCTACAAATAATATAATTTCAATACCTATACTCACTAATTACTCGGAGTTCATTGATCTGAAGTTGACTAATCACATCTCGTTTTGTTTTTGCATTCAAGTGCAATGCACATTAATCCTAAAGTATATAGATACATTATAATATTTAAGTTAATTTACACTGCTATACAGTGATGCTTTCTGACCATATTACCTACCTGCAACTAGCTATAGACTCATTCAAGAAACTGTTACGAAATACGTTCTTGGAAATAACACGATATTATGAATTAGTGGTGTAGCTGCATCACTGGATAATAATATGAAATTATAATTACATTATAGTATTAAGGATTGAAGGATCCAGATTACAACAGTCAAACATGTATATATCATCACGTTGAGAGTATATAATATTTTGTTACAGATTTTATTAATTATTTTTATAGCAAATTTCTACTGAAACTATTTTTAAATCCTCGAGACGAAAACATTATATCATTATAAACTGTTTGTCGTGTATATAATAAACGCATTATGCATAATAATACTCGTTCATCGGTCGCCAACACAATCGTCGTCGAAGCTTTGTCTTTGTAGATTTATTACCACCGGGCCGGCCCGGTAAATGCGTATGTTAGTTCATGTGGTACTGCGATTAAAATAATATACATAATAATATAATACAGCTGGCACGGGTTGTAATAATAATAATAATAATAATAATAATAATAATTGCTCTGGACTTAACATACCGTCCGCAGTTACCGTCGTAATGAACTCCACGCGCAGTTCGATTGTTCATTACAATTGTTTTATTATTATTATTATTATTATTATTGTTATTGATTATTCCCGATCTTGTTCCGCGTAAACTAGACGGGTCATTTTTTATTGTTGCTATTATTTTTCTAATTATACTATGTGTACCTATATTATACCCACATAACAATAATGATAATATTAAAATCATACACACGATACCTCGTGAATGAGCTAAATGTATTATAGATGATAAGAATTACATTGTGACACAAAAACCAAGTTTAACAAGTGAGGTATTTTACATTTTTCAATTTTTTAATAAATAAATAAAAAGTTACACAAAACAAAAAAAATAATCTAGATACAATTCAAAAATTGCAATAGATACTGTCCAATTTCCATTACATATTTATATACCAATACATTGTTTTACATGACGTACCTCCTGACAAAAAAATCAATTCAAAACACTAGATACTTATAAAATAGTGGTTATATATATTATTGTGAATTTATTATTTAGTAGGATAATAAAATTATCTCTGATTTACCCAATTGACTCGTAAAACGATTTTTAGAATAATCTACTTTCGACTTGTTTGCCAAAAGTATAATTTAATGTCTTCGATCTGCAAAAATATTATACTCCGTCCACCTCCGCTGTCTTTCTCGTTTATTATCACTCTGAAACGAATACAATACATATTTATATAATATATCTCATTGTCAGGTCGACCGAGATATCTATCCCAGAGAAGAGGGAGGAAAATTCATAAGAAAAAAATCCGCATAAAAATATCGTATATATATATAATATTCAATGATATATTGTCATCGTCGTCGCGCCGATGCTCCACAGTTTTTTAATTACTCGATTTTTTTTTTTTTTTTATTATTATTATTTATTTATTCCCCGACGCCGCTCTCTCGCACGTGTCGTGTCTGCCAATTTAATACGATTTTTTTTTATTTTGTCAGTACACAACGATGTATATAATATAGTTGGCCGGTTGCAAGCAAACGTAGTTATGAATCGAAAAACAGGATTCATTCATAAAGGAACGGCTGTTTACGGACGCTGCACTCGTACGCGGCGCCGGCGTTCGGCGAATATCTATTATTATTAATTATTACCGTGTTTATATTATATATATACACACACACACACACATGTATATTGTACACATGTATACGATTATACACACTATATAGTATACGTGCCATGTGCATTGCAAAACCTTGACCACACGTCGTCGCCGTAATCACTAATAGCTTTCGGCAGTCGCAGACGTCGCCGCCGAAGCCCCGGAAAAAATCGTGATTCTACCTAATAATGAATCTACCTGCCAGATCATTTTTTTGTGTCATCAAAAACGTTTTATCCCGTGGTGAAGTACATTATTATATAATATAATATGTTCAAAATAAAAATATATCTACCTGTAAATGTTTTTTTCTTTGTATATTATAATAAATGTGTTTATCGAAAGGAACAACTTGGTCTTTATCAAAATATATCATCATATTTTAAAAATATCTAAATCTCCATCCGATAGTTTTTTAATATACACTTACAATGCATTGCATGCACAGAAATGAGTTGAGTTTGCATTAAAATTACTTTCATCTTGAATTTGATGTATTATAAACTAAGTCATCACATATTAATATAGCCTCAATAGTTTTAGTCGTTTGTTAAATTCTGATTTGTCAAGTTACCGGGTTAATGTGACGTTTAAAATATGTTCTAGTCGTACTTCATACTTACATGAACATAACAATATATTTCAACTGCCACAATGCACAGTTGAATTCACATATTAATAAATTATCCGTTATACCTTAACACGTCATGAAATATATTTATTTTCAAACTAATATAGTATATTATTCAAAATTAATAATAATTAATTTCCTTACCTATAACTAAGGTAATGATTAATTAAAGATTTTTTAACATTTTTTCTTGAAATATTGAAATAATGGTTAAAACAATTTTTTTTCAACGCAGATATGAGAGGGATTTTTTTTCAAACACATAAAATTAGCATGGACTCAATTCAATGTTATCCTTTAAAAAGTGATTAAAAAGCACAATTTTCGACGTTTTTCTGACAAAAACTGTTCATGATATTATTATATTATTTAATTATTTTAATTTATTGTAGTTTGTGATTGCGTGTAATATAATATGAGTGTTTGTCTATATTATTTATAATTTAATAATACTTTATACAAATATAGTACAATAAAAACTAAATTAAAATTATATCTTCTCTGTTTTCAAAATTGCAGAAAATTATAATATTAAGGACTTGGTTTGTAAAAACTATTGTCACACAAAGTCACCCCTAACCCTATTTTAACCAATGACCACGTGATATTATCTTTACGGATTTAAAATTCACGAATGAATCCTGAGTTTAATTGCATAATAATTATATTTAATAGTAATAATTACTAATCTAAATACTTATCTCTTTATACATATTAGCATAAAATTAACAAAGAAATGTACGCCTCAAGGGAAGACTCACTTCAACAGCATTTTATGTCAAGTCCTCAATATTAATAACTAATAGTATGAGTACAAATATAATATGGATGAGTCCGAGGCCACTGAGTCAATCAACTATTTGGTTCTCATTTATTTTATAATATAATAAATTTTTAACACGTCGAATTATGAATTACATTTTTAAGATAAAACAATACACATGAGAAATTGCGTATTTTATAAAAATAATCGAATTTGTACACAACGTACATCTATTGATGTCGTACAATACCTATTGTTTATTGCAACATTAGTTTATTCTATCGTCATCTCTTTATATATATTATGTATTTTTATCAAAACGTCTCAATAATAACAATTGAATTCGTGTTAAGACGTCCGACTAGGAAATAAATGCTATTTCCTGTGTAGGTACCTTTTAATGAATTTTAACAATACAATAGTTTTTTTTTTAAATTTTTTTCTTGTAAGATGTTTTCTGGTATTGCGGTGTTTAACAGTTTTACTTTACAGGTTGGGTCAAGTTAGGTAAAAAACCGTAGGTATTATAGAGGTATTATGGCATTTTTTTTTTTTTTTGAAAATGTGGCGCCAGTGAATTCTATAGAAATTTCAACGATATTATTTTTATCACTTTTATTAATGTCACTTGTAGACATATATACATATATATATATATATACATTAATGTATACTATATTATATTATTATTAATAGGTTTTTATATATATATATACATATTATATATTAACATTAAAAATTAAGAAGTACCTATTAATTAAAAAATAAAGAAGCATTTTTCAATTTTAAATTGATTTAAATAAAAAGTATTTTCAAATAATATAATATAGTGTTATGTTTGTTATATAGAATTATAAACGATAATGAAATATAAGACTAGGTAGTTATTACTACGAAGTCTTAACTCGTATGCCAATGACATTAAATTATGATGATTTTCAAATTATAAAATATTGTTGTTTTCTTTAAATTAGTATTATGGTTTGTCAACACTATAATATTATACAGGTATAATGCGTTTATATAAATGTAATGGCTAAATATTCTATTTATCATACAGGATCGCGATATATACCGAAATATATTAAACTACATCTTACGTAATAAATAAATTATATTGTCTCAATAAAATAAAAGTTAGTTTAAAATCTTTGGAACAGTTATCATTGCTGCACGGGGAGAGTCGTTGCCGGTTTGTAAACATGGAAACAAGTTATCCTGCAGAAGTTCTCATCGATAAAATCAGAAAAAAAAGAAAACATTAAATAAATAAAATAATATACAATATTATATAGCATAAAATATATTTTAAAGATCGTAATACTTTAAATTTTTTCATTCTTTCATAGAATATTTTTACTGAAAAGATAAGTTTATTACTTTTTGGTTATTTACAAATTTGTGAAATATTCTTGAATATATTTTTTTCTAATTTATACCATCATTATGATAATAGTCTTATACGTGCCCGAATGGTACGTATATTAACATGAACATTTAATTTAAATCCTATTCGAAATGAGTTAGAGCGTGAGAAACACCTATGATCACTGATTTGAATGGTAAATAGGTGATTACAATAATAGCTATTAAAATTAACCACTCTATAATATTAATAATACATTTATAATGATATTTCAAAATCATTTATCGTGTATACCATGTACGAAAAAAAAAACAATTAGATTAAAAATAGAATTTGGATTCTCTATAAAATATACCAGTCTGAAATAATTAAAACGTCTTCTCACTTTTCACCAAACATAATATAACGTGTATAGCGCCGTATGCGTGCATTTGGCAGTATGAAACGATTATTGCTAACACATTATTAATAATAAACGGCGATCGTTTGGTGATCATATTATATTTAATTTGTGTATGAATTGGCTCAATTCAAATAAAACTCGACCAGATATTTTTGTAAAACATTTAAATTCAATAATTTAATTATAACTCATTATCTGGAAAATAAAAGTAAAAATGTTAAGTATTATTCTGTAGTTGTTGAAAATGTCACGAAATGGGTAGATTTGTTCCAAATGAAGTCCATTACGTTATTAATGTGCAAATGGATTTTGCTGAATCATATATTATTTTACCTGAATTACGACATTCCTCCACGGTGGTCTGAGAGAAGATTCAAAGTCAATTGAATGCACCCACTTGTACATTTATATATATATGTATATATACACTTACATTTTGCTAATAAGATGTCGAAACTGTAATAAACTATAATACAACGAAGAATTTAGGTAAGGTTTTGAACAAATAAAATTACAACAACCGATCAGGACAAGGGACAAACTCTTTCGGTAATGTTAAACGCGTGTACCTATTGGGTTGTTATTCATACGCATTACAACCGTCCTGAACTGACGATTCTTTCAAAACAATTAACTTATTCGTTTTTCCGTAAAGTCCCAAATCTGGATTGAATTTAGTTAAATATTTATATATTTAAATAAAATCATGCCATTAGCATTTTGATTATGCTATAGGGCCTACTACCTACCATTCAGTCACTGAATTTAAATAAAATATTTATGTCCGCACCGAATAGTTGCACAAAAAACAAATTGCCATTTAATGGGTGGGGGATTATAAATTAATTTCAATGTAAATTATAAATTATAATACCAATATTAATATAAAATATTCGTGTATTATTTCAAGAGGGTTGAATCACCCCCCCCCCCCCACACGCACCTATATTTACCAGTACAAACACAGGTGTATGTTTGCATGTGTTAATGCACGCGGGCTCGTGTATTTATAAACTATATATTTTCTTACATTGCTGGATATAATATATGATGATAAAAATATTTATATAATAATATTATATAGGATATATGATATCGGTTTTCACTATACTTACTTACTGCGGCAAGAAAATTTGTTCATATCCGAAGCGACACTTGCGATTATTTACGGTGGTGTTTGGTTTCGAACAATAATTCAGTATTTCAGTATAAAAAACAATTTGTCCACACAATAACCAGCATGTCCGATGAGTTGACATTTTCCTAGAGATATTATTTTATTATGTATCTACTGCTTACATATATATGGTAAAAATAAAATATCAATATTATTATGTTTTATTAAAATATAATAAATCGAATTTTATTTTAAGTCACTGAAAACATTATTGAAATTGTGAACTAATTTGTTGTTTTCCGTTCATCATACATAAATATTATATTCTACTCAACTAAATTATAAATAAATACGCAGAAAGACCTAATACAAAAAAAAAATAACGTATTTCGCTAAATAAAATAGTCTGATCAAAAATACAAGGGCTCGTTTTTTTAATCGTTTCATCCACCCATCTCATATTAAAATAGGCACTTATTATGATACTTTGCGTAAATGCAGCAACCTAAAAATGCGTTAAAATATGCGTACAGCGTGTACACATAGTATACGGTAGATATTGTAATATAATATATTTTAGGTCGAAACACATGAAAAAAAAAAAAAGAAAAAACTTTGAACAAACAACTCGGTATCAGACGCGTTTATACATAATATGTGTGTGAGTGTGTGTGTGTGTGTGTGTAATATTATGATCATTATTCAAGATAAAGTCTTTATTATATACACGTGTAATATATAATATGCATACATACGCGTGTCGTGCATGCAGGTATATATTATTATTATATATTATGTACATTGTACATATTATACATATAAGATAATTTAATTATTACGACTATATTATAATATGTTTATATATGCACGTATTATACACAAATTACCTACGTTGAATGTATGTATAACATTTTGAAATAATTTGTGTAGGTACAATGATCATAAACAATATATATTATTATTATTATATTTAATATTATGAGTTCTCTTTAATAAACTTGTAAATTCTATACTTACAGTGCGCGTTTATACACGTATAAATTATAATATTATATCAAACCGATGCGAACCTCATACATTATACATACTTATATATACAGAAAAAACCAAAGTAAAACAAACAATTTTAAACGTTTTAAAAAATGATTTAATATTAACATGGTAATGCAATTGAAATTCAGTTTTTACGTTGAAATATTTCGCAAACGACGATAAATTCAAAGTTATATACCCATTTAATGTGACAATAATTTCAATTTTCGCATAATATCATTATTATACATTTTTATTTTTTTTTTAATTGTTCAACAAAACCTTAAATATTACTTAGTGTCTATTATAACCTAAATTAGGTATAATAGTATAATATAGTACTAGCAAGTAGCAATATTGATTTAGTTTTCATACTTTACATTTACAAACACTTGAAATTTCATCAAAACCAAAAAGTTTGCAAAATTTTAACTCTGTTGAGGATGATTTAAATAAAAGCTTATATATCTAGACATCTAGTGATTATAATATTATTAATTTTTTTTATCTTCTGTACGGTGATCATATTAAATAGTATTACATTTTCATAAAATATTCTAATGTAGTGTCATACAATAATTCCGTTGTGGTTTTGAACGTATAATTTTAAGTCACAATGCCGTAATTTATTAATTGTATTAATATTTAATATATATATATTATTAAACACATAATAAGCTATTTAATGTTTCAAAAAAAGAATACTGATGTTGACAACAAAATGATTTGTTTAAACAAAAATAGATGTACAAGAGATAGATAATATTATCGTGTAAGAATAATAAATTATCATCATATAATTTTAAAAAAAAACTAAATTATGCAATAAATAAGATTTCTTTATGGACATACCTAGTAAATTTTTTTTATCTAATCATTTATTTTTATTATGTATTTCAGAATATGGCCTTTGATTTTTTTTTTTTTTTTAATTGCTATAAAAATTGTACTACACATTCTTATTTTATGTTGACTTTCTGAAAATTTCAATAAAATTGATTATTCTGTGTAATGTTACACGTTAAGTATAATTTGTAAATACAGATAGCGATTAGTATTGATCATTAATACTTTGAAACGTAATACTATGTTATTTTAAAACAAGCTATTAAAATAAATTAATATGTAAATTTTTGAAACTAATTAATATACATGCAAATAGTGTATTTTGATTGTAAAATATTGTAAGCTATAAGCTACAACGCATTTGCTGTTCAACAAAACAAATATTTCAGGAAATACTATCGGAATAAAAAACGAGGCACAATCAATATTAAAAAAAGAAAACACTTAATGGTTGAATAATATCCATTAGTATAAATAATATATATGTATACATATTTTTTTTTTGTATTCAGAGTGTAGGCAATAAAGTAACTTGTCTATCGAGAATCGCCCATAAAAAGGGATACAGAAGTAGCAACCAACAAATGGCCGTGGAATGTTAGGAAAAAACATATCATTGTGTTCTTGTAATTTACTACAACGTAAAAAGACCATAAACAATTTGAATGGCATTTTCTACTTAACTGGTCAATTCGACCAGATTTGTCAAGACGTAATCATCGAAGTCTATGTATTTTCGTGTCTTTATATTGTTATTTATATTTTGTTTATCTGTTAATTTACTGTATATACATATATATTGGACAGTAAAAACTAAAAAGTACACGACGAGTTTCGACAAATGTACCTACACGGCAACACAGTATAATAATGGTAATGATATTATAATGTGGTGAATCAGGTATTTTTTTTTTAGAATTTAGTCAATATTTAATACTTTGTCTAATCGATGAATTGTAGTTTAAGAAATTAATGCACAATTATACACTAAGATAATTCGCAAAATAAAGGAAATATGATTAAAAACATAACTCTAATAACGAAGACTTTAATAAAACAATATTCCTTAATTTACTAATTGCAATTGGAAAAACGTTCAAAACAAATAAATAGGAAAAGTTGGCAGAGTGTTAAAAAAAATATAAAATAAAATAAGGAAGATTAGCATATCGAATGACAGTATTTTACATAATTATCCAATATTTAGCTATGAACTGACGGATAAAATCGTTTGGAGAGTTTGATCAAGTCTGTTTCGATCACCGTACATACGGTGCAAGATCGTTATCGTGAGATCAACACCTATTATAAAATATTATTAGTTATGTGGATTCGATGCTTTTGTGGAAATCCGAGACACTCAATCGGATTTTGATAAGCCGATTGAAATTTCGATTAATTTACAGTAGTGTGCGTATATTCAGCAATTACAACGAAATTATTTAAAGACAACACACGCGTAATCATTCGGACGGCCATCTGTCTCGACACCGAATGAAGAGATTCATTTCGCACATCGCAAAACTATTGGTTTATTTCAATAATTATATGTATAACTATACAGTTGTAGGTACGTACGTATATGACTTAAATAAATACGTATAGATAATGTTCGTAACACTTTATTCGTTAACACCGATACCAGTGCAAACGCACACGACACACCCCGCCGTGGATTATAAGTAGATATAACTATATATATTATTATTGATATAATAAAAATACCGTCGTCCGATCACGACAAAAAAAAAATCGACGATTTAATTATAACCGTAAAGTCGTGATATTACCATAGATTATAAAATATTATACTACACCTATTATATACCTATTTCAGGCTATTATACGTCGTAGGTGAGCACTGCAGTAGTATTATAGACACTAGACTGTATATAGTGTTTATAATCAATGGTATTACACGGTTCGGACAGACAATTATATACCTATTACAAGTGAACTATTGTCACAGTCGATGAGTGTCATTAAATGCAACTGCCTATGTCCCATACAACTACAGCGCGCATAGGACGTGACTGTTATGCGGACAGATTTCCCTCGTTCTAAAAAAATACATTTTATTCATCTGGTTTTTTTTTGTTTTGTCTGTTTGTTTTTGTTTCGGCACCGTCGGTCGTCGCCGGACCGTTTTTAGATGAATGAATCGGTGGCGCGCGTGGATAACACCGCTACAACAGCTCTACTATTCTCTCGCCATATATACGTCGCGGACGGCGAGACCAAGACGTCACACAAGTAAGTACGTGTCCGCAAATATGTGTGTTATGTGAGGAGTGTGTATGTGCGTGTGTGTGTGTGTGTATGTGTGTGTTGGCGCCACGAGCCTCGGTCCCTTTTATTATATTGTTATCATTGTGTGCGAGTCTTTTCCTCCTATTGGTTTTTCAGCCACCGCTGACCAACACCATCCCCCCGACCACCCACGCCACCACCTCGACGAGTTTGCACAGCACAACTACACGCGGTTAGAAATACAGCGAATAGAAATTACAATAACAAATAAGCAAAACGAGAAAAAAAATGATAAAGGACTGCGAGTCGTCATATTATTTTCTCCGCCCCCTCGTTCTCGTCCACTGACGACGACGACCTGCAAACGAATGGATTTTTACGAACTGTATACATCACACGCGGACTAAACCACTACGAGCAAACATGTGCGGTACATGTAGACACTCGCGAGCGTGGAATGTGTGTACATACCTACGTATATCTTATAACATTAAATATAATCAAACGATTTGAAATAATTGTTCACGATTTGTAAAACGACTAATAACGATATACATATATATTATGTATACATGACGGGATATCACCTGTAGTTCACTACATTCGGCACAAATTGCTATATCAAAGTCGCTGGTGTTTCTAAATTATGTAATCCACTACTGTCCATATTATTATGGATATCAATAATAATAAATATTATAGTAGCGCCATATATCGGTATTATTATTATTATTATTATAGTCACAGCGTGTGGCGTGATATATAGAAACTGTCATCGGCTCTCGGACGATATAAATAGTAATGTTGAACTATATATTGTTATATTATATCCGTTTCGGCCGTTACATCATATAATAATGTAAAATAATAATATATGTGTCGTATAAATAAAACGTCGTGTCATTGCCGCAGTCTGGAACTCTGGAACGGACCGCCACCGCCGTCCATTTGTTGATTCGTTTGGACGTCGTTGTCTGCGGCGAGCGTCATCGTCTCTCCTCGCCCGCCCGGGCGGATGCCGGCCGGCGAGACGGGATATTCGTGGTGCGGCGTGCCGAGGAGGGTGTATCTGTCGTCTATATTACGTCTTAATAACGGTTTTCCGTCGCTCTCGAATTCCCAAAACGACGTCTAGTCCTTAAAAGCGTTTTAGCAGGTCGTAACCGAAAGTTTTCTTTCGCTTTTTTTTTATTTTCGCGTTTACGGACGAAACGAATTTTATAAAAGTCCGTCCCCTCCCCGCCACTTAACGTCGGACGAGACGCCATTGCGGTGAACTCCAAAAATTAATTACGACGTCTGTACGAATTACGGTCTGTGTCCGATTCACGTCCCTCCCCTGCAGCCCGGTAACGAATCTTAACAGCGCGAAAACGCGATTCCAGTTCGTTTACATTATTATATTGTAGCGCAGAATATGTCGTAATAATACGGGACGAGATATCGACGCTCTCGGTCGGGGTATCGTACATTTTTCGAAACAATAGGAAAATTAAAACGATTTTCTTCCGTCGTCATTGTCGTCTCGTCGTGACCTGTTTACACGCTAGAATTACATTATATTATGCGTATGACGACCGCTACAACATGGTCTGTCCGTTCAATTAAAACTTCTGTATAAAACAATATAATATAATACAAGCTCCGTTGCGCAGTTCGCAGTGACAAAAATCCCACCGACGACGATCCGATGGTACGACAACGACGGCACAATAATAATAAAATGTAATTGTAAATATAATTTTGTAATATATGAAAACAAAATAATAACGACGATAATATAATATACATGGTTTAAAATAACTTTTCGTCTGACCCGGAAAAACAAAGTCCGTGCACGTTTTTTGCTTGTTTTTCCCGTCGATTCGAGATTGCCATGACGCAGTTCGGGCAGACATTTCCTCTTATTTTCAATTTTATTTACGCGAACGCGATAATATTATTATTAGGTATATGATGCATTTCGAGACGGCTTTTATTACACGCGTCTCGCAGATACAGCAGTCGTCTGCCAATACTATATATGATAGCGTCACATTACAACGCGCGCAAATTTTGTACAAAATAATATAATAATATAAACGTAATAATCGGTTTGAACACAAACGTATTAGAAGTCTTCGGATACGTCTCAGTCTCCGTCAGGACTCGTGGCAGTCATTTTTGATACGACTACGATATCTGTGGCGAGACGGCGTCATTCGTTATTGGAAAGCGCGCCGGAACTCGTAACTTACCATATTACTTTATTACTCAAATCGGCCGATCTACGTAAAACAGCCCATATCTTCGTCGATGATCATTTACGCGGACCGAGTTCAGGCCCTCGATTCCTCCTATTAATATAATATAATAATATACATAATATGTACACGTACGTTCCTCTTGTTATGGATGTAGGACAATTCGCCGTTGCCATTTCGACGTGGCTGTTTCGCTGTGGCCAGTGGCGCCCAATATATATTTTTCAGGTGTAGCAAGAAATAATTCTACCCACCCACCCACCCCCTTATAAACTTAAAAGTCAAAATAATATTATTTTATACATTTTATCACATTATTTTAATTGATAATATTAGTAAATATTAAGGTACCAACCAATATAATCTGTGTTTTGTCAGAATAAGGTGTATTAATTTTTAAAGAGATATACCAATATACATTAATATACATTCATACCAATATGTAACAGGCATTATATTTTTTAAATTCATTAAAACCTTCAAAATAAAAATTTATTTTCGAGTATTATGTAAATAGTATACAGTATAGGTGGTTTACTGTTTATTTCAAACGGTTTACGAAATATAAAGCATGAACAAAATACAATAACATTATCATTATTTTATAAAAATAATTAATAATGAACATATTTCTAGTTAATTATTTTATGTTATCATACCCATTACCTAGTACCCACCCTCCCCTTATTTTCAAGGTGTAGCGACCGCTACACCTAGTAATAGGGTTGGGCGCCACTGGCTGTGGCCATTAACTATTTTCGTCATATTAATAATATAAAAAAAAAATAATAATACATTTATACAATATATGTCATTTATTCCTGTATTAATTCGCGCTTTGCAGAAATTTCTATTACGGCAACGCCAAAACCGTATTGTATTATTAAAATTTACATCATCATAAACATACATAAAACCGTCACACACAAATATTTCACGACCACGATTCGATATTATTTGGTGTTCCATTATGTTGCCTACTAACTGACTTACTAATTGACTGCGAGTTATATCGCTGCTAGATGAGAAACGATCAAAACTTTATTGCCACGATTGTAATTGTGACCCTCGTCGAAGGTCACGGGCGATATGTACACATTTTGAGATAAGATAAGATAAATAAGTAAAATCCAATAATATCAACGATAATATAACATATAAAATTATACAGGTGAATTTAAAGTTATAAGAATTTATACACAATTTTTGTCCACGGCGAAAGGGCCGCGACTATATCTGTCCCATTTCGTCTTATTATAATATACGACACTATAACAAAATTAATATATTACGTAGACGCCCGGCCGGTTCTTTTTAATATTTTTGTCGTGCATTTCGCTTAATTAATATTTTTTTTATTTCGCGATGCGCGTTGGTCTGGCGGTTCGCCGCGGTCGGTCACTGCACCGGTCGCGAGACTATAATATAATAATATTACACACTATAACGTCGTACCTATACACGCTCATGTCGTTGTTTACGGGTTGCATCTATATAGGTAGCACACACACGCACCGGTTACCTTATCACTATACGATCGAAATATAAGATACAGCGTCGGCGGCGAAACGTCACTGGCCCTACCGGTTTATCGCGCTCCGGAATCTCTGGAACTCGGAACGAAAATATAATGTACGATTTTACTTAGAAAATAAAACTCTAAATTCGTTCCCTGAAATTCCAGCGAGCAGACGTTTTCGTTTTAATAAAAAAATGTATAACAATATTAGTGGGCGGTATCGACTGTGATGTAAGGATACCTGTAGATTGTTATAATTTAATTATCTCGTGTTCCTATACTCTATGTCTCGGCATGTGACATAATGTGGATACCTAATCGCATTAATTATACAGTCGGGAAAAATATTTTAGTCCATGACCGATGTCCCTCATGAATTATGAATAATAATAATAAAAAACCCAAGGAAGTCGTTCTGCTATAATAGTCAAGTATATAAATTGAGTCCCCCTCCAAGAATTTAAACAGTGTTTAAAAAAAAAAATGTATTATAATATTATACTTATTACCGCACTTACTGACCGTACTTAACTATAAAATGTCGATCTCTGATAATTATATGATATAGGTATACATAAATATCAATCGTGAAATTATGTAATGATGTTGATATAATTAATTTGATAATAAGATATTTTATTATTAATATTAAATGGTCTTCCAGCCAATATTTCTATAGCACAATGACATATTTTTTTTATATATATATTTCATAACGATATTGTATTTAATATGTATTGATTATAATAGTTTTATATGTTTTTTAGTAATATGGTGGGTTGAATAATTGTTGATAAAAAAATATCGTATTTTATTATATTTAATAACCAAGTATTTTCATTAAACTACCGTTTGTTATCAACTAAAATAATAACGACGTACCTACTATAAAACGATGTAAATATAGGTTTCATGATATAAATTCGTTAAAATAATTAATCAATTTTTTTTTTAATCCGTTGTGTATAAAAAATAATAATAATATACATTTAATGTTGAAAATGTTTAATTTTTGGCTATATTCTTCATTGAATTATATATATAATATTACTACAAATTAACTATTCCTGGTTATAAAGAAAAGTGTGAGAATTTTCCCACATTTGACCCCCACTCCACCTCCACAACCAATACTAAACTACCAATTACATTAAATTTTATGTCAGAAATCACACTCGAATTGAGGATTGAAACATGAATAATGAAAGATGCAAAAAAAAAGCACATTGTTATAAAAATTAAAAATATAAAATCAATATATTTCTTCGTTTCGTTCTAAATCTAAAAATTATTTATCACACAAGTTATTTCCGTCATTATTTTAAGGATGTTTCAATGATAATAAATTTATATTTATAAGATAATATGGGTTACTATGGTGTACATGGGGTGGCTAAACCCCACTGTAGTTTTAATTTTAGCTCCCCTCTATAAAATTATTTTTAATTAATTTTCGATTTACGATTATGTATTATATTTGTTGAAGCTTTTTATATTTTTTAATCATATTATCATCAATATAGTTTAGATGTTTTATTGTGGCTCTATATTTTTTAGGACTTGTGGATGATTGTTCGATTTTTTTTCCAGAATTTGTAACAGAGCCACTGATTGACAACGGTTTATAAATATCATAGATATGAAAATATAGTTTAAATATATAATATGACTTATGAGAATTATACCGTTACAAAATTAACGGATCTGAGAAATCGTATTATAAATTTATAATATAGTTGACGTAACACGTAAATGATTACGTCTTATAATAGACTAATTGGACAGATTTTGGTTGATTTATTCTGTATATTATTCTACTATCTGCAGCGCTCAACTGGATGGGTTTCAAATAATTATTATTATTATTCTATAATATGACTTTTTATGATTTTTTTTTTTTAATTTTAAATCGAACGGAAATTTTAAACGTTTATAATTACACCTTGAATTTACGCATTAAACAAAATGTATATTATGTACATTTTTTTTATCTCATTTGCATATATATTTGTTTTCATCACGAGTAGTCGCTAAATTCCACGGAAAAATATTTAAATAAATATTATAAATATCGCGTTTATACGAGCGGGTCGTTTACCAGGTCTGGGCGCCGCGGATTATGGCCTATATACATTATACGTATTTATATATATATATAATAGACGATATATATACCTGCGCGCACACAATGTACTTAATATAATATATTACTATTATTATTATTATCGACTTTCTTCGACCGATGGTTACTCGGCTCCAGTCGATTCGAATACGCTTATATTTATACCTATATTATATGTGTACACGCCACCTACCCGTGTATACTATTACATTATGCACATAATATCGGGATACGCCGGTTACGGTGACGAACAATGGGACCCAGACCATTGTGTATTTGTGTGTGCGCGCGCGTATAAAAATCTCCTTATGAATGTGTTGTGCGGGTGTGTTCGTTCGGCGAGTGTGTCGCGTGTACCTGTACAAAAGCGAGGCGACGCTAATTATTGGGCAGCCCGTGGTATTTGCATATACAATCGAGGCCGTCGAAACTCTAAATCGTGGTTTAATTCATTTCGGTTCTTATTATTTGAATGAATATCTAAAATCAAAATGATGCTCGCGTATAAACTATAAAGTCACATTTTATAATATTTGTATTGGTATATTATGTTATTATTTGTAGACACTGCATGCATAATATTACATTAATATAGTGGACTTATCTACGGGGAGATCGTGATCAAAAACTGTAAATGTCAAATGCAACGACTAAAACGAATTCCATTGAACGTTTGTATGGTTCTATCCAACATACAATCAAGAGGAAGTTAGCTGAAGGAGTTTTGCAGATAGTACTAATTAGTTTTGTTCTTTCATTGTTTCGAGGTTTACGGTCAAATTACGAAAATGACTCTGGCTATACAAAATTTAAATATAGGTAATGTATTTAAAAGTACTTAGTACTGAATTAATATATTTATATCTAGATATGTTAAAAAGCAATATATAAATTAGTAAATTATGATAAATTATATCATGTGTATAATATACATTAAATCCAGTCACAATACTTTGATAAAATACATTTGGCTTACTTAATATGTTTTAGAGAAAAATTACAATTCGTATAAAAATCAAATTAATTTAAATTTTCAATATTAAAAAATTATATTATATATGTACTTAATTATGAACGCATTATACTTTATTCCAATAATGTCGAATCGGCAATAATAAAAGGTTCCTATAGAATGTATAGTATAGATAATATTTTTGTACATTTCGAACATTTTCTGCAATTCTAAAATGTAATTAAATGTATACCTACCTTTAACCTTACCACCATTATAACCTTGTCCATCAAGCCTCGATTAAAAACAGCTTAGTCGAGAATCTCTCAACCGACCACCGGCCGATGACAATCGATATCGGTATGCGGGGGGAGAGGGGTTTTACGATTTTTATTATAGCCACGCGGTCGATCTAATGAACGTGGTGCTATTTAAAATTCCAAATATGAACTCTTTGCTATTGCGGCAGCCACGGCGGTTTGCTTGAATGATTTTAACCGATAATGTGATATTAATAATATATAATATTAAAATAATCGTTTCCGTAGATTATTCGCACTACGTCGCACGCTTCGTTACGGACAGATATGTCTATAATAATAACAATAATATTCCGTTTAAACGCGTATAATATAATGCGATTTATTGCACGCCGATAGTTTCCGTCGCGGTCTTCACCATCGCTGTCCCCCGCCGTCGATGCGTGAACATATTCATTGACGGCCGCAGATTTGATCGTTTCTGACGGGGCGATTTTTCTCCGTAACCCAAAATATAATTCAACCGAAAATAATATGCAAATTCCCGAATTATGTTCGCCAATACGAACCGATTTGACGCGGAGTTGTCATTACGATATCATTTTAGTATAATATAAGTTTATTTTGTACACTTTACAATACTTACGCGTATTTTATGTGATGGAATACCACACGGCATCCTCACCAGTTATTCGCCCCACGAGGTTTGCTGTTTCACCACTTTGATTTATTTAGGTAGTAGGCACAGCAGAAAATAATTATTATAATAATATAATATGGTTAAGAAGCACGCGTAAATTTATATTCGAAAATAAGTATTATAAAATAACATTTCTTGCCAAGGAATTGCGATATATATTTTATTTTGTTCAAATACACTTTAAAAATCCCAAAATAATCGAAAAGCAGACAATCTTAAATAAAAAGCCAAATTAATAAAATCAAATTGAATGTGAAGTATAACAAATAATCATATATTATGACGCACTAGTGACTATAGTGTATTACATTTTACATATACAATAATTTATACATTATTCGTTGTACTTTAACATAATCCAACATTACTCCACATAATTAATGTACAAGTTACTTTATAAAATTCACAGCCTTTGTTAACACATAAAATAGTGGTCTTCAGTGTTTTATGATGGAATAAATTAAATATAAGATATTAGACAATAACTGATGTCGAACAGCAAAATAAGAATATTTGTGGCAGGAATTATTTTTTAATGAAAGAGAATATAGACAATTTATTTACAGAACTAGTATCAGTAGTGTAATCAGAAAATTCGTATGAGGGGCTATACATCCCACATTGCCTATGTAGGTGGTAAGCAATTTACTTAAAGTATCAAAATGTATATATTATATATTATAATAATTATGATCCCTGATCTGCCAACTGCATTTTTCTAGGAATTGTGAGATATTTTGTCATGAAATCCTATACAAAACCATATTATATATTACGTTTTTTTATAAAAACTACAATTAAATAATATAATGAAACTACAAGAGCCACTGAATATACTAAAATGAATAAGACTGAAATAGCCAAAACAAAATAAAAACATGGCCAATAGAGGGGGGGCCTAGTGCTCCCTTATCCTCACGGCCACACCCTTCACTAGTATAGTATAATATGTACAGAAACAGTCCACTGTAATTTTATTTATTAAAGATGCATCGGCGAGAGTTAAGTTTACGGTTTTTGATAAGTATAAAGCTGGTAGATTGAGGATTTTATTGTAAGAAATTCGTAAGCGCAGAAATATGGCAGTATTACAAATCAGTCAATAACATTATAGTAGTAATGCTTTAGATAAGTTGACAGAAAAAATGCATTTTAATTTTTAGTGCTTAAATTTTTGGCGTAGTATTCGTAAATCCATATGTATTTGACAACGATTTTTTAAATATATATTTTTTTTGATCGAAAGATTATCTTGTATGGAATTAAAATATCGAAGTATAATCAATCCAAAAGACATTTAATCGAGTCAATCCTTTACGTACATATAAAAAAATAAAATAATCACTATAATTTATAAGCGTATTTGAACGTTTCTCAATCGCTATATTATAGGCACCCATTTAAATATCATTTGTATATATTATATTATATGGTTCTTAATACAATATAATATGTCTTGAAGATATTTACGATAAACGCGTAAATCTACTCGATGTTTCGTATCCGATTATCAACGTTGTATACGAGTAAATTATTAAAATTATATTTAAAAATCAACTAAATAATGTGAAAACCACTATTACAACAATATTACCTAAACGCAGTAAACATACGAAATACTTGTTATCCTAATTTTCAATCTCGAACGTTTAAGCTGTTATTACTTTAGAGGTTCATAAAATAATATTATAAACCTCTTCAACAATATATTGACCGCGGCATTATAGTTTTATGCTTTTATATATGCCGACTTCGTGGAGAAAAAAAAGTTAATGTCGAACGACATAAAAATTAATTTTATTGACGGCGTTGTTGTGCAAGACGAATGTACTTAAATTTTTTAAACAAACATAATATATACTTCTCCGATCGTATACACCATTATACTAACTACATTAATGTATATAAAAGCGTGTGTGCGTGCGTTATGATGGAACCTATCCTGCACTGCTGTGCCATATAATTATAAAGATAGGTAAATGTTACATCTTAGCTATTTGATTCCAAACGTTTATTTATTTGTTTATTCAATTTTTTTTTCATTTCGATCGCGTGTGACGACGACGAGATATTATTTAAGTATATAAATAATATGCACTTTTAATATAAGCAAACGTATTTTATATTCAAATCATATATACGTAATTAATTCAATTGTGTACGTGAGACAATAAGCGATTGCATTGATTCGTGACTGATAAAAAAGCGCTTTTTTTTTATCCCAAACACTATACGGACGTCCGTCCCCGACATGATAATATTTACCTAACACACGCGCATTAACTGTCCATCTCACCATATTATTATCCGTCGCCATCATATTATAATATTGTTAAGGGGTTTATCGCCAGAAATATTTACCAAACCCTTTAAAAAGAGAAACGAGAAGACAAATCTCACTCGATCGACTAAAAATTGTCAACTAATTAATCAGCTACGAATTGAAAATGTCATAGATTCCCTCTATAGCAAAAAAAAACAACATAAAAAAAATTAAAATGTACCGATCTCAGAATGGTCTAACCTAATAGCGCGTTTTCTTTTGTAGTTTCTATATTGTCTATATATATATTCGACCACGATTTATGAAGTCGTCACGATTTATAAATTTACAGCATACGCCTACCTACATAATAATGTGTACATTTCGTGAGATCATCGTGGTCGCGGAAGTATAATAATTATGCCACTGTCCCGTAATTATTCTACCTACAGGGTAAAAAAGGTACGACGCGCGTTTATACCGACCGAAAACCAACGTTTCGTTACCGGGTGATAAGGGTAAAAAAACATCACACGATGTATATAATAATATTATATTATGTACACGTTGACCACCTACGAGTATTATTACGGCTCTAATAACCGACGACATGTACCTGCGCAACGATATTATCAAAACTTAAAACCATTTGTACCGCGTGCGGCGTGTAAGTAATTATTGAAAAAATAAAAATACCACGATGACGATGATATTATGCATCGCGTTTGTGACGGTTATTTCCGAAAAAATGTCATCGGCGCGCGTGTGCGTTTTCTCTGTGTGTGCGTACACCAGCGGCGGCGGCTGTGACCGTACAACCGGAGAAACGTAGACCGGCGGCGGCCCGCCGATGGCGCCAACAGGATTGGGCCGGCGCGGAGCCCCCGCGCGCGTTCGTGATTTACAACAAACTGCATTCTTCACGTGCCTCACTCTCACTCTGTCTCTCTCACTCTTATTACTCGGCAGTCGCCAGCGCTCCACGGTATATATAATAATAATAATAATAATAATAATAATACTATAGATTATGTGTGTGTGTGTGTGTGTGTATATATATATGTTCAGAAGAAGATCGCACAGGTAGCCACTGACGCCGCCACCGCCGCCGCGTCGACGAGAGACCTTCACGCCGAGATAATGTGTCGTTTATGTCTTATGTGTGTGTGTGTGAGTCTTCCTTCCTAAATCGTCAGTTTCCCGGGTTATACATTATATATATTAGGTATATACAAATGTTATCTGAAAAAATAAAAATATTTTCTCCCGAGCGTCTCTTTTACCATATTTCATGATATTACAGATATTACGTATTATGTTTGGGCCTGCGTATACGATAGTGAACCTGCGAAAATATAATATTATTACGACTGTATGACGTTAGGTACTTGGGTGGGTATATAAATAATAAATAAATATATATATATATATATTATATATATATATAGTGTTATAATGTTTCGTTTTAGATTTGTACAGGCTACTGCAGAATTCACTCGGTGCATTTCGCCACACCTATAAATCGACTCTTATTTTACCATATGGATGTTTCCAGAATGTTCTTGCGTCGTATTTCTGAAATAATTTATGTTGTTGTTAGAGATCATAATATATTATAATGCGTGAGTTTTTGTCTGTATACACTATAATATTTTCTAGGAACTAAACGTCGACGCCGTTTCGACCAATAAAATATATTATATCGAAGGAGTTGAAAGTGGTTATTTGCGGTAGTCTTAGAAATTAGAATAGTCTATCACAGTTGTTAAATATATTGGGACGAGTTATTTATCAAAATTACCGACCAGGTCAATGATACGATGAATATTAAAAAAACCAATTTGAATTTGCCGTCAAGTCGATTAAAATTAATTTTGAAATTTTACTCATTATCGTTTTGACTTTATTTTACCAAAAAATAGGATATAGAAAATTATAAAGTCGGCATTTTTATAAATGTGAATTAACGTGATTTACAACCAAAAATGTGAAAAAATCCATTTCAATACCTCCAATTATCATCTAATAATAATATCGTTAGTTAATATAATGACGTTGATTGTTGAATGATGTTTCACAGAGAATGTACATAATTGTTATAGGACATGTTAACACGATCGAAAACAGCGTTTTATTATAAATTAAATTTAATTAAATTTAAGTTGTTGGAGTAGTAGTACTTTTACATATAAATTTATAATATATAATAGTAGGGATGTAGGTACTATATACATTTTTAAGGGGCATGCGCATTCACAAGTCCCAATTAGCCTAGTAGGTAGGTATGTTTTGAAATCCTGAGAGTTGAATTTATGTGCTAGAAGTCTTTATTTTGTCCGGTGCTGCTAAACAAAACTAAGTTTATTCCGGAATAAAAAGATAAAATAAATAAGAGTATTGTCTTTTATTACAGTATTACATTATAAACGGTAAATATTTTATGATTCCGAGTAAAAAAAAAATCGTTTATATAATATTATAACTTAAAAGTTTTTAATTTGTACATAAAATCCAAGCCTATATAGAGATGTCTACATCGGGATTATTATGTAATGCAATAATAATACTCGTATAGTTATTATATCCGTGTAGATTATGATTTATCGCACCTATATTATATGATATTATATGTAAATTATGTTTAAACGTTCAAACGTTTTGATGGGTACAAGGCGGTCATTAAAATATTAACATACATTTCGGTTGTACAATAATATACTATATACCGTGTTGCGCATAATAATCTATATAGAGCATGGTGCAAGTGTATGTTTTCTCGTGTGGTAGTCTACACATTTACTTTGACACTGTATATTATAGTCTCATCAGATACCAGAGAGCTGTCTAGCACGTAACCGAGGGTGCAGATAAAAGGACTCCGAAATGACGAAAACACCGCCTGAAATTAAGGTTTGCGTTGACACGGTGATGAGACGACGATTGAACCGACGTGTATACAGCTATATATATCACGTAGTATTATATAGTGAATTTCTGTATTATTATAATATATTATACCTATCATTCATATATATATATATATATATGGGTACGTAGTCATAGGCACAATAATAACATAGACAGTTGTAGGTACACACACACACACGACATAACATAATACGGTACATATTATACAATACGGATTCTGCTGCAATACGTATTATACGGTTTTTTTCAGCGCGCCATTGACGCCGCATTCATGTACAACTGCAATCATCATCATTATACGTGCGCTATAGGTACCTGTGCGGTGGTGTGTAGTGCTCGTGTGTTGGTGACGCTGTGCGCGTACGTCTGCGTCTGCAGCCGACGCCACTGCTATAGCCGCCGCCGCCGTATTTTCACACGACCAGCGTGCATGCATGTGTGTGTGTGTGTGTGTGTGTGTGTGTGTGTATAATCGGTGTCCGGATAAGTTCGGTCGGGCGCCACCACACGTCATTCACGAACGCGACCCGTATGGGTCCACGGACGCAGACGCATTATATTATATTATTATATATTATTGTACTCTATCTATCGTTGTTATTATTATTATTATTATTATTACTATTGCTATTATTATTATTGTTGTTGATATTATTGTCATTATGTAGGTGTATATGGTGGTGACAAGACTAGGAGGAAGGTTTTGCACGGTAATAATATAATGGCATAATACATTCCACTGCTGCTTCTGCAATAGGTACCATAAGCAGTACGTATATATATTATGAGCGTCTGCTTGCGTTTTTTTTTTTTTTAGCTTTAGACATACGATTTTATATATACATAGGTACTTATTACCTACTATTGTGGTCGTTTTTTTTCCTTTTTCCTTTTTCCTTTTTTTTTTTTTTTACCTATATATTGCGACCAGTTCGAAACCCGCAACGGCATACCATTTCGAAATATCACGCAAACACATCCGTACACAATAAAAACGCATTTCGTATTTATAGATATAATATACGGTTTTACTTTTTACTCTTTTCCAAAGTCCGTTATTTTATGCAGTTTTATCGTAAAGTAGTGTATCGCGCACATCGTTATAGATGTCGTCGTTTTACTGTGTACAAATATATGTATAATACATTATATATATATATATCGATGTATGTACGTGTGTGTACATGTGCTACAACACGTGGTAGTCATCGAGTCGATATAATAATTAACGCGACCTTAAGCGCGTCTTATAACACACCGGGGTGTGATGTTATTATAGACGTCGCTATTTTCGTCTACACGTACTCGTCTCACTTTAAAACCTCGAAAAACTATGGCTACATGATGTATGACTGTTTAGGTAGTATAATATTTTATTCAGCTGTATGATTGTAATATTATATTCAAAAGATTAATATTATATCATGTACTGTATTTGTCTATGTACGAACACTACGCACCCGTCAAGAGTGTCAAGACCTACCTCTTCCTGCCTAAACACTACAACTACTTACATACAACTATTTGAATACATGACCAATAATTTCAATTTTTTCATTTTTTATTTAGATATTAATCATAAAGTATACTTTGTATAAATTAAGACAGCAACTGTTTGTAACCTTCAATTTTTTTATAGAGCAATAATTTTCAAAAATCAAATCTCAAAAATATTAATTAGAAAAAAATGTTATCAACAAGGACAAACGCGTTGATTCAAAACTTTGTACATATTTATATATATATATAGGTATATAATATCGATAATAATTTGATCTACGTGAAATACATTATAATATATCATATATTTATTAAACTCTCATATTAGATTTTAATGATACATACAATATCGATCAAATAATGATTATATTATTAACCGATTTTTTTTATTTCATCGCAGTAGGTTTCTCAAATCCGGGGCTCTTTTTAAGCGTCGTTATTATACTATAATAATATATTATGTACTATTTAGTCTTTACCTTTTACTTACATTGTGGTTGAGAATTATACGGAAAACAAATTATTCTACAACATCTGTGCTATTATATCAGTTAATTATACACTTTCTATGCATTTAAGTACGATCTTATAACTTTATAAATATCCTGAACGTAGTTATTTAAGTCAACTCTGCAATCAGTCAGGTATTATAATACTCCGTATATAGCGTTGACCTGGCTTAATAAAATAATAGAATACTTATATTAAAAAAAATAAAATGTATATTGTATAAGTTATGTTTATAAATTCGTCTGGTCAATGGATGGACCCTATATGCGAGTTAAAAAAAAGGGACTTGCTAAATTCATTCTTAATCTGTAACCGCTTTATATATATTTATTTATTATTACCATATTTTAATACCTACTGTACAATACGCATAAAATCAATTGCTTTCGAAAAATGAGTAAAGGTTTGGTGTAATAATAAGTATGATAATTATATATTTTAACTGTATACGAATATTATGACCTATTTTAAATTTTACTGAATTAGGTAATTAAGGTTTTAAGTATGAATACATTAATCAGTGTTAAATAGTGTGGGAGTTTTCGGCTATTTGATAATGATTCCTACATTTTATTTAAACGGGTTGATAAAGCAGCAGTATTAAAATAATCGTTTGCTAACTACATAATATTATGGATATCCAATTATTTAAATATAAAAAACTTAAAACACTAGAAAGTTTGCTAATTTATATGCTAATGTTCCTTGCAGTGATATTAATATTATGTTGGATAAATTTAAGTAGGACTCATAATTCATTGACAAGTTATAGATAAAACTGCATTTTTATGACATTTTATGGCAAAATGAAATAAAACATAATTAATTAAATTCCAAATAATGAATTTGATTAAATGCCAAATTCGCTTAATAAAATGGTTAGAAAAAAAAATATGCCATTTTGATGCTGGTGTAGTGCATATATACAGTAATATTTATAATGAATACTTAAACAGTTTTATTAAAGTTAAATGCTTGAAAATATGATTGTTTTTTAATAAGTGACTATTTTTTTTTAAAACTATTATTAAAACGATAATTTTAATACTATAAATATCTTAAATTGATTTATGTAATTGTGTTGTTTTGTTGTGTGTACCTATTCAAAAACACAGTACAAATCTATTTCTTATAACGTGTTTATTATAAAATAATATATTTCTATCGTTCAAGTAGAGTATTTATTACAGTTTAGTATAATAATAGAATGATATATTGATATACTTACAATAATGTACAATAAATAATGTATATACACTATATACACCAAAAATCAATTTAGCAACAGTTAATTCAATGAATGCAAAAAGTCGGAGAGGAGTGGTTTCATCAAACTGTAGTATTTAATATTATATTTTAAAATAGACATAGGAGATAAAATAAAATTTAATTTAAAATTAACAATATTTATCTGTTTTATAGCCTCCCGATTGCTGTATGTTCTCGGTTTATTTATATAATATAGTGCGGCTGTTGACACGCGTACGTCTACAGTCTTGTGTTATTTTGCCAACTTTTAAATGAAAAATTATTCGATGAAAAAAAAAAAATAACCACGAGCATATAAAATATGTGTTTCCATTATCAATAATAAATTATTAGAATATATATATTATATAATTTCATTAATACTAAAACAACTGTTTTAAAGTATGCCTGAGTAATATTATCAGTTAAAAATTTATTTTTGAACTTATAAACGGTTTCAGTATATTGTATGATATAACATTATACTATGTGATTATAATATATAAGTGCGATATGTATAAAATAAATTATATTATACAATCTTCGTATTTTCAATAAAATGTAAGAAAACGTATATAGAATGACTAGGTGACTAGACGTATCGTATATCTATCGAAAGTCTATACGAGACGAATACTGTTGGATTAGACACGAACATATCAAAAATGCATTGAAAATTACCTAATCCGGTCTTGGAGGCGACTAGAAATTGGTCTGCCAAGGTAGCTATTAGTAATGGTTGATATTATTATAGCGGGGCCAACGTTATTATTATATTATTATATTATTTATAATATACTTATATATATTAATACATAAACGATAGTTTGATGAGTTATATCTTTTTTTTTTAGTTACCATGGGAAAATTTTTTCGAAATAATAACTCGTGCGAATTAATGATATACATTAAACGGCAATCGGTTAGATCACAGGATGTCCTTGAGGGATCGCTTATTTACTATATTGTATAAATACTCAGGACGAGTGGCGGAGGCGGTGGCCGTTTATCAGCGTCAAACTGTTGAGTCAAAATCAATAATGTCAACTTACGTATTATTATAAATTATAGATATAATATAAAGTATAATATGTGTATGTACTGCACAGGTTCCTCGATTTGCGTTGATTTGCGTTACAGGTAAATATGACTCGCGAGCACCATACAAGTGTATAATATTATATATATATATATTACAATACTGAAATCGTATATTATTATATACCTACGTATGTATATTGTATACAGTATACACGTTCACATAAAATGGCCGAAGGTTGTATGTAAATACATGCATATTATATACACACACATATATATATATATATATATATATATATATAGTATATATATATTAAATATGTGTGTATATGTCTTTGTGTGTAAGTGTGTGTAGCACGCATTTATATCAAGATCGTTATTCGACCAATGAAAATGGTTTCATGTACGACCGGCTCCGGCAGAAAGGAGTAGATAAAGGATACCAATCTCTACTTGAACCGTGGTTGGTGCAGGTTAGATCCTGAACCCAGTCAGTGTTCTTTACCGAGGACAACTCGAACCGAAAAATTCTCTTCGACCGGATATTGGAGTTTAAAACAAAACCACCTACCGTTCGATAACCGCCGGTTGCCGCAGTTTTTATGTTGCACAAATTCGTGTATTTACTATATACGTATATCGTAATAGGTTCTATACGCCTTATATAGTTAAATTTCATAGTCCATATATCAATTATTATACCTACTTCTACAAAAAAAAAAAAAAAACAACTTTCACTGAACATTCGAATATATATCAAAAAAATATCTACTTTTAGGTGAAGATTATTAAAAAAAAAAAAAAAAAAAAAAAAAAAACAAGATTATGTAGTCATTCATATGGACATAATTATTGTATATATTACGAGTTACAGCTTATGAAATTGCGGTCTCATCCGTATCGTTTATGAACGGTGAGAGATCGCCAAGGAAATAAAACTCGTACCACGAATTACGACGGCCATCGCGGCTGGTTCTGCAATGTATATAATAATGTAATAAATCGTGTGTATTGTTTGAATATCAATGATGATACATTTGCATTAAATATTTCAAACCGATACGGTTTTTATAATTAATTACATTTAAAAAGACAAGCCAATGCGTTTTACGTTTAAACGGTGTGCGCGGTTCAAACGAGATCGTAAAATGCATCCAATATTATGCATTATATGAATCCACCGCGGTAACGAGTCCATAGAAAAGCACACACATTATACCCATACTATATTATAAAGAGTATAAAGAATTTAGTATTCATATTATAGGTACATATAATATTATAATAGCAACGTTCAATTGTTGGTTTTAAACTGCATTGGTCTGCGATTACGAGAACATCTCCGACGGCTCGTTCCAAATAGAATGGACTTTAGAGTGCACATACTACACGTATACGTAACACAATGAACGCAATGTGACAATATGCAACATTTACCCTTTCTATTGAGTTTTATACTTTTACTGTAAACCTTCTTACCTGAAAATATCTTAAAACTGTTCTTATTATATTTACGGATTGGAATGTAACCGTTTTTAGTCCCATTATGGTTTTATACCTTTACATACCTTTGTATAGCAATAGCGATTATAATTAAAAAATAATAATTGATTAATGGTTTACTGTTTTACCATTGTAATGCGCATAATATTTTATTCGTATTATGTGTAAAAAATGGAAACCCACTTTTGAGCCAAATTAGTATTGTTTGAACGTGCCTATAAACTAAAGACAAAACACTGAATGTTAATTAAAATCCATTGATAGTGATAACTTATATATTAGTAACATTATATAACAACCGTCTGGTTACAACTGCTATGTCACAATGTTGAGGAAAAAACACTTAGTAATTCATGATAATAATAAGAATAAATATACGAAAGAATGTACCTATAGACTAATGTGGAATGGTTTAAGAGAGAACGAGAAAGTATAATACAGAAGAGTTTCGACTTAGTTAATTGATTTTCTCTAAACACAACTAACCAGTTCCATATTTTAATTAAAACAATAATTTTAACTTCAATATAATATATAAGCTTATTTTGAGAAAAAACTAATAGGTTCATTTTAACCAAAATTTTCATGTTGTTATCGTTTTTTTATCTTCATTTTGAGCTTTTATTATCATCTATATTCTATACTATATTACAATAAATTGACAGAGTGACATAAAACAAATGAATTACTTTTAAGGCGGTGAAAAAACACATCTTAAACTAATGTTATGTTGTATGATGTTATTCTACATTATAGTATTATACAATTGAATTATAGCATAAATATAATGATGTCAATTTTTAAATGAAAAGTAAACCGTTAGTAGACTAGTTTTACCAGTTAATAATACCAACATATTGATTACGTCTATGTGCGTACCTATATTATAGTTATCTATACTCTTGTTTAAGAAGATATTTTCAAAAATAATGATCAAGCTTAAGTAAACTGAGTAGTCTACGAATAAATGTAAATTTAAGAATGTATTACCATCTATATTAATACCATATATTATATACTTAGATAGTACGCATTACTACACATATTTCCATCCCACCACGAAGCCTATATAGTTTTACGGATGAGACTAATAGTGTAAATGTATGTATCTATTACTTTATTAACCAACCCCCAAATTATACTATCATATATTTTTAACACCCACCCGGTCCTATACACTAGAAACTATAGAATATTATGTGCTATAATAGGTACATACTCCGAGGTAACGAGCAGTACCACGGTTATTTAATGGTTATGAAAAGAATCGTAATATGTATACCGGATCTACGGTGTAAATAACCAATTTTAATGATATATAATAATATATTATTATAATTGGTATATTAACCGTCTGTTGAAATCGTTGCCAATAAAATTATATTTTCTATATTGTGTATAATATTATATTTATCAATACATATATATATATACTTTTTAATAATATATATATATATGTATACAATTTGTACATTCGATTCAATATAAGTGCAATAAATAAATGTGATGTGTAGAATATTTAGGAACGGAGAACGACGTTCAGACGTGGCGCCCATAATTGTATACCTATTTTTTCCAAATAAATAAATACATTATGATTATCTATTATAGACTTTATGTTATTATGGTATTTTTCGTATTAACGTTGTTATGTCTACCTGATAACAGTAATAATCATAATTATACTGGAATGTGATAGTGACGTGTTTACGATGGATTACCATTTCACCTCCTCATCCCCAGAACTTTTTTTCACTTAAAATTGTAGTAATTTTTTTTTAACTAAAGAAATGTTGATACGAGTTTACAGATATTTGTATTTGTATTTATTTTATTAGGTTTTCACGATTAAACTGACGGAGCTGTAATAAATTGTATAATGGACAATTTACCCACCCATGCACTAATTTTTTTAGAAAAAAAGTATATCGATTATTTTTAAGCCGAGTTGACTTAATATTTTTTCCCTATTTACTTTAAAATTGACGAGTTGAATTTATTATTTGCCAACGATTTACTTCTAACCCCCCCAAGCAGTGTTGCGTTCACTTTTAAATTAATTATTTTCATTGACTCTTTGTCGACAGCCATATAATGTATAGCTGTATTGTATAAAGCGTCCTCCCCGCCGCGGAAAGTGTTTCGGACTGGTTTGGGGACGCGGAACCGGTGAAAAGCGAGCGGAAATCGGGCGGACTGTGTGATTAAAAAACCGGCGTGGAGGTCGGCAGACCGGAGAAAAACGCGCGTACCGACGGCGGCGGCCAGAAGACGCGCACGCGCCTGGTGCCGATTGCACGTGTGCGATCGGGCGCCGGTACGACCCACTGGCTGGCCAGCCGGGCGCGGTGGCCGCATAGGTGGTAGTAGCGTCGTGTACAGCGTGGCGCGCGCACACACACAAGCGAACACATTGCACCATAATCGCGATATTATCGCCGTCGTCGTCGTCGTCGTGTTATCGCGCGAAATTTAATATTATATCGTATCGCCGGCCAATTCGTTACAGTGTGACTTGAACGGCGACACGACGCGTCCGTCCCGCGCGACACAGCGCCCAGCACGCGTAAAACACCGAATTTCGAGGTGAAAAAAATTTTCAAAATTTTTTTCCAAACACCCGACACCGGATCAAAAATCGTCCGTCCGTCGCCCGCGTGGTACGATTTATGATGATATAATATAATGTTACATTTTGCGATACGTCCGACGGTTGTACCTACATCATAATAATATTATAAAAATTATCATACCCGACCTTATCGTCGCATTGCGATCGCCGTGTATTTCGTGCGGAAAAAATTCAATTATTATTGTCGTTATTTTTTCCTAATTACAATTTAATTTTTTTTTTAACAGTGTGACAATTATACATATATTTATTTTTTTTAATCACAAGCCTCGAGCGATATAATTATTGTATTAAAATATTATTTATATAAGTGATTATTATTATTTTTTTTTTTGTAAAAGACAATTTTTAATAAAACAATTTTTTTTACGTGAAAATATTTTTTTGTCAGTGTTTTGTGTTTTTTTGTTAATTTATTCATCCGTTTTCTTACGATTTTATGTAAACCTAATAAAGTGTATTTTAATCATAAATATTTGTTTGAACTTCATTAATATATTAAAATATTCTTTATCCAGAATTTCACAACAATTCGTTCAAGGTAAGATTTGACTTTTATTCATCATGTATTATTATCATTATTATTATTTTTTAGTTGTACGTAAATACGTGTTTTTATACTCGTTAAGTTATGCATGATAAAATATTTCAGGCGATTTATTCTATAATGACATAAAAATAAATATCACGATATATATTTTTTTTTTTATTTATACAAAATAAATAAAACTAATAATGAAAGGAAATCGCTTCTTCCGAAAGTTCAGCGAATTAAACATAGATGGACTTGGGAAATCTCATTTGATATCAGACCCACGTGTGTTCCTATATAATATTATTATATCAACTTATATCGCGATAATACAATCGTTAATCTTTCAGAAAACCCGACAATTATAATCATATAGTCATAATACGTATAGTATAGTACAAAATAATCATGTAATAATTATATTAAGGTGATAAGCGTATAGACGTTTATTTACAACTGAAAAATTAAAATAATCAAAAACAAATTATATCCATAAGTTTTTTAAGACGTGGTAAAAAATGCATCACTTTATGTCTAATACATATCATATTAAATCTAAGTGCATTAAACGTACAAAAAAAAAAGTAATATTTCTTTTAACACTTCGTAATATACGAATATTATGAGCGTATCATATACAAAATAATATACAAAATGCATTTAATGCAACTCCGTAGTTAGCGGCATCTCGTGTATACGCAATAAAAAAATAAAAAGAATTAAATGACTGCAAAGTACATGTGGTCCCAATTCCAATGACCGATTCGAAAGCTATTTGAAATACCGGTTCGCTGAGTCTGTACGTCAGGTGTGGAAAGCGATAATTACGACCTTTTATTATTTTTAGAATGAAAAAGTTTATTAAACAAAACGAAATAAAACATTAATTAATCATTAAAAAAAAAAAATTGTCGATGATAGATTGACACGCGTTATGCTCGCGCGAGATAGCTATCCCCGGATATCCTCAAATGTTTAATCCAAATAGAAGTATAATATATTACTAGAATACAGAAAAATATATTTTATGAATTTCCGACGACCGATCGAAATTTATATGCAAATACTTTGAATTTGTAGGTATTACCTTATATTTTAACAAATACTTCGGATAGATGATAATAATAATAATATGATCTCACATAATATTATACTTAATAAATTTACTTGATTTGATAAAATTAATTATAATTATATATAATCTTATACCTATCGATTTTGTATACAATTATTATAAAATCGATAAGATGTTATAGTTTGTTAATTCATTTTCTTACACAAAAATTTTAAATATGAAAAAATTATTTTAATAAATAATAAATAATAATAAAAAGTTATTTCGATACTTAGTAAATATTTTCATCATTTAAATTTAATATCTTATTTATTAGATATAAATAAAGTTTATTTTTTATTATTATGTATAATAATATCAATTATTATTATTATGAAAAAATGAATGAATAAATATTGCTAATTTTATCATTATTGCTTTTTCCAATTAGTAAAATATTATAAAATAATTTTAAGTCTTATTGTGAAGTATTAAACTACATTTAAATTTATAAGATTTGTAATTTTTAAATTTTCAATAAATAATAAATTCTTAAAATATAATAAATTTATATATTTTTGATCGCTAAAATCAAATTTAAAGTAAAATGAATATTACTTTACGCGTATAACTAGAATTTATAGTCTATAACAGTAATTAGGAAATAATACTTACTGTGGTAAATGATATATTCGAAAATTAAAAGAAATCAATGCAAATAATATATTATACAACTAAAATGAAATAGTTATATCGGATTTTCGTAAAATACCCATAAATACTGTACACCACGATTTTTAAATAAATTAATACTAGATCAATATTATAAATATTATATTTATAATTTAATTTCTAATAAAATAAAAATGTATTACACACATAATAATTTATTTATCATTTTTCTCATTATTTTTCTTTTGATATTTAAGTATATTATAATACAATAATACTCCAGATTTTATTCTGGACTAAACCGACTAAACCACGTTCCCCCAAACAATATTAACAAATAATAATAATATTTCGATGGAGTGACAAAATAACCCACTCGATTCCTTTTTAAAACGAATAATAAATTTCCATTGCAATACAATAATATTAACAACATAATGGGGCTACTCTCTACGCACACGCGGTTAATGTGCGCGGTCGAGGATTAGGACCGACAGTGAATTTTTTTCGTTCGACCGTCTGTTTGTTTGTTTGATGGTTTGTTTGAATAGTAAACACATTATGAGGAGTACGTATACGTACGTGCGGTAGCGAAAATAAACGATCCACACACGTACGATATCAACCCGACCGGGCTACCCCGTGACTCGCGAGTCATCAGCTGTAGTACTGACAAAATTTTGAATCTTCTAGAACAAACAATTATAAAATATTGTCCTGTTGTATAATATCATATAAGGAATACTGTCATACTTTACTATGAGACGATTTAGAGTTTGATTTTTGATGATCTTTAGTCTCAAATAGTATTTTTAGATGTATATATTTTATTATCATTGTAACTCAAGAAATTGTTTTTTTCCGACTCAGAATTTATGGAGCAGTGTTGACATACAAACCTAAAATTTAATAAATTGTTAGCTGAAATTCCACAGTACCCGGGGTTGTCATTTCTCCCGTGTTTGAAAAGTCGAGAACATCGAGCATTTCGTCCAGCTTTCATTTCGATTTTCTCTAATTTTGCAATTGAATCAAAAATATCACAGTATATTCATAATAATGAACCGAAATTTTGTTTTTTTTTTTTTTTTTTGTAAAGAGGGTGTGGACATTTAAATATCAAACCATAATTTTTATTTTACCTTATGCTATTGGTGTGCAGGCCACCGCAATGCGCCGCCTAAGGTCCGAATGTTGATATTATACCAAGGTCTCAAATTTTATCGTACACGTTAAAAAAAAAATACAATTTAAAATATAAGGATATTCAATAATTATGACGTATAGTAGCTACAGTTGTTGTAATGCGTTGTTATTAAATATTATGAATTTATGCGCGTATTGTAAGAGTACAATACGATTTATACGAATTCATAGCAGAATGATCGACCTTCCTACCCAATACTATACGTTCCGGACAAGACAAACGATTTTCGACACAACCATACGTTACACAGCATAGGTAATATTATTATGTTGGTTGTTGGCTGACGATACAACCTGCACGTCTTGCAGCCGCCGTCTCGGTATATAGCGTGAATCACGGAGTTCCTACGAAAACGGAGACAATTATTTCAAACAATAATATGCTTATAAATTTTGCTATGAGCGACCACTATAGCCTAATGATGTACAACACAGATTTTGAAACAATACCCGACTCGACAGTAAACGTCGTCTTCCATCGATTCTGCGACTGTATCTACGATAAGCCGAGGGTCGATTACTCTAGCTGCTATAGAACCTATAGCAGCAGACCGCGAACGACCGCGACGGCAGTTCCTTTGTAAGCTCATCGTCATCGTGTACTAGCTATCTCCGAATAATTTCGCACTGCATACTATAGGTATATTTATTTGAATTTCAGAGTGATAATATTTCTTTTAAAAAATGCCTCAGCGCACAGAAATTACCCGCTAAATCTTAGCACTGGTTGGGTAAGATAACTGCGGTACCGGTCGGCGGCGACGCTTTAATATATTAAAACGAAGAATCGCGTTTTCCGTCGTCCGCGAAAAAAACGCTTTTTACGTAACAACATCGTTTCATGTTGCAACCCGCGACGCGATCGCTTAAACTTTAGACATAAACCCTGAAAAATATAGATAACAATATATTCAATTTGTCGCTCCGAGACGGGAAAGCGTAGGTATTTTATTATATCGCATAGCCCGAGATAATAATATTATACTTGCGCATCGGATAGGTCTTAACATAATATCGTACACATTTGAAATTACAGATATTTTATGCTCTCGTATTTTATATAAATACTTGAACATTACTTACTGAAGTTATTATATTTATATATATATATATATTATTTACTACTGCAGATATTATTAAAATATTGCGTTTATACGATTCGTGTATTCTTTACATATAGAAACGTTACGTATAATAATATGATATGGGTCGGGTACCCCGCATTAAACGCGCCATATAAAAATACTCAGAGCACGGGGACCGCGGTGGTCTTCGAAAATTATGACGGTGGCACAGGTCTGCGGTTCCAGCGGCAGTACTACGTCGTCAGATAAGTTTTCCAAAGGGGTTGGTCCGTCTGGCTGTATAATAATATGATATTGTCGCGTACTTATTTATTCGTCAGTTCGGCGGTCGATCCCAGACGTCTCGACTTAAACGACACGAAATAAAAATATTATGACCTGTTTCGCGATCCAAATTTTAATTTATAATATCGGCGGTACATTTACCACGATATGTTAAGCACTATATATATTATTATTTTTATAAAACGTATATATATACGTACCAATAATATTATTACGTCTGCGTCTCATACACAGACGACAGATTTATAGCGATCGTGGTTGTTTGCCGATTTTTATAATCGCGTCGTCCGAAATATACGTATAACCTGCAATGTCTCGGTGCTGCAATATACAATAATTACTAATACAGTGATACACGACATTTATACATTTATAGGTACTCCCCCTAATACAACAACGTTGTGTTATGACGTCAATATATTTAAACGCCATTGCCGATTATTAACAGCTTAATACTTTACCCTGCACGTTTCCGCGTTACATGTTATACGTGTATAAGACGATTCGATTTATATAGCAGCCCGAGAGTTGAATTCTCTACTTTGCAACAGTACGTAATCATTACAGTTTAGGTTTACGCTCATCAATTATACCGTGTGAAACGCGGTATTATTGTTTTCAGTATTATTTGTGCAGATAAAAGCAATTTAAAATAAACAAATAGATTTGTATCTTTTTTTTATTTTACAGAGTGTTTTACTCGTCCTCGTGTCCGTTAAATAACTTTTTATTACTAACGCTATTTTTATTTTGGTTAATGATTACGGTATTGGAAATACACGGCTGTTGTTATAGTTAACATATAGTACTTTATTGATTTACCTTAGCTGGTTGAAAGAAAAAAAGATTTGTCTGTGTTTTTGAAAGAATAAGTAGTCTGTAATAATCAATTTATGGAGACGCTTTGTGTTGATATCTATCAAAATATATTCAAACAGTTAATATCACGAATTCGAATTATATGATTTTATACGTTAAATACTCAAAAAATAATTAATGATATTATTATACCTACCTACACATATAATTATAATATCTAGATGAAAATATTATAATAATTATGCCAAGGAACGTCATAGTACAAAATCGGTGTACATATTGCTAACAAATACAAATTATTAAAATATGTTCATTACACATGATATACTGCTGTAATAAGTTAAATGTATTGAATGAATTAGTAAATAAAAGATATATATAATATATAAAATACTATACTATTTTACTCATAATATATGTGAGTAAATGATATGTATTTTCCATGATATTTCTTCATATAAATCAACGTGCCGAATGGTATTAGTATTGTAAATAGTTCATCACACATGGCTATTATGTTTAATAGGTTAAGTATATAAACAATAGGTCACGTATATTATTAATTATTATTATACATAATAATATATTTACAGTGAGAAGGAGTAGAAAGTTTCTACTCATTTAGAGAATTTATTATATTTTTATACATTTTCTAGAACTTACAAAAGTACTAAAATTTGATGATAATATTTTTTTTAAAGATAAACATTTTTTTATCATACATGTGGATAACTTGATAGTTATTAGATACTTGTAAGTTATAACAATTAAAAGTTGTGATACACTTAAAATAATTTCAGAATCTGTTATTTTTGATAGTATTTTATATATAAAAAGTATATAGCAATAACCTGCGGACTACAAGTGATTTTACTTTAGCATTATGTAACCAGCTGCGTACTTTTAATCGCAGTAACGTTCACATGGTCACGGTTATTAGCAGACATTTGGTTAAATTTTCGGGGAATTAACATCATCAAACTTAAAGTAGCACGTATTTCCATCATTATTAAAATGATCTGCGGATGTACATATAATTTCATAGAGAAGGGTGAATATTTAAATTTATTATGTTAAAGACTTTCGATATCTGCCTATTTCATAGTTATTTATTTGACAACATGAAGTAGTTGATGAGTTAGAAAAAAAAATGCCACTAATTATATATTATATACAAAGGCGTGTGGCAAATTTCAGACATATTAATGTGACTTTGATTAATCATTATATTATTGTATTAATTCGATGTAAGTATTATACGACCATCATTATAAATACACCGAAAGTACGTTATATTATAAAATCGTTAACAGTTGTAAAGTATTGTGTCTGGACAAAACTAGATAAAAAAAAGGTCTCAACTAACTTATGTGCTTATACTGTTTTTTAATCAACCAATGTCCATAAAAATCGATAGCCGAAAATACGACATGTAACTGTTAAAAGCAGGACTTTTAACCATAAAAAAACGAACCCATGTAACCTACATAGATTAACCGAAATAATTAATGAAACTCAAACCTGAATAGAACTCGAATGAACTTCAGAATCTACAGATCAATACAATATTATAGTAGATAATTTAATTTTAAGTCAAAAAATAATTCTAATGACACATTAATTTATACACAAAATGCTATGTTATACTTATAATAATCGTTTGCACGTTTATCTATTACCTAAATTATATCTACAATTGATTTTCGGATACAGGAACGTGTGAACAGCTACAGTGAAGGGTTAGGTAGGTGCGTGGAGATACATTCAATGTTTACGATAATAATATTATATTTTGCGATGCCACATGATTTTTTAGTGAAATCTTTATAAAAACGATGAGTCACTTCGCTTTTGAATAATACTAAAAATAAAAATAAAAACTAATTGTTGCACCATTGCATAATAATATTATATATTATTACATTATATATAGAACAGTCTGCGTCAACCATTTAAGTACGTATATACATAAAATATAATTTCATTATTAAATCACCACCGGAGAAGGCAGTTTTTTATTTTATAAACACCGTTGTCGATTTATCGTCAGTATAACATACAATAATGTATACCTAATATATAATATTACAATAATGTTGTAACGTACAATAACGTCGACGACAGACAGACGCGTTCCGCCGGTTTCGTATTATTTAGAGAATAGTCACACTATTATTTATGTGATCCAATATTATTATTATGTACTACCGAGTATGTGCAGCGTTGGTGTGTCGCGTCTACACGTATATGTGACGAGCGCATGTGACAAGACGAGCGGTCGCATAATAATTTATAGTACTATTGTATATTATTATTATTTAATCGACGACAAAACTAAACCATTTTTCGAGTGTTTTTTTTTTTTTTTATCCGTTTCACACGCCGAGTGGTGTCAGTCAATTGTCGACGTCGATTATTATTTCGACTGCGATCGCAGGCCGCGCGGGCGATCGCCGTTGACGAGCGGGCGGCGGACAACAGATAGATAGATAGCTGTTTAAATAAGTAACTTTTTTTTTCCGTTCTTCTTGTGGACACATTTGGTGGGTGAAAAACATATACTGTCTCTGCGTCGCGTCACTGCACGTGTGGTATTTAAAAAGTAAACAATTTAAACTGTACACAAAATAATAATATACAGTGGATCGTGGTCAATCGCACGGCGAACTTATAACTATTACTGTGAAATAAGCTGCACAGTGAAATATTATTTAATGTTGTATTTAGGTTTACCTGTAGTAGACGATTGCCATTTGACAAGTGATAAAAAACAAAATCGTCTTAAACCATATAATATAATAATACATAACTAATAATTATGTAACGTGTGTTTTTTTCCTGGTCGCGTTGAAACATTACTACATATTATTCGTATTATCGCTCCTCAGATAAAATTTGTGATTCGGATTGATAGTAATATATTACACGGCGGCCACGCGTACGATTTCTGCTCCATATATTATAATTACTGTGATAGTAAGTACCGTGCAGTGTAACGTTAAACCGTCAAGTCGTCAGTCGGTGTATATCATACACGTAATGATTACGACGACGATAAAGGTTCCGACCATCGTAAAATATGATTTATTTTCTAGTATTTTGCGATTCGATCAAAAATCTTTAATGCGCGTCGCATTTGCATATAACAGTGTCGTGTATATTTCACGCCGTCAGTCGTGCGACAACGTTTTCGACCCAAGTTCCACGGCCGGTCCTAATTGCGTAAGTTTTCCGAACGTTTCGATCACACCTCTCGACCGACATATATTCCGCGTGATAAAATCGCCGACTGCCAGTTAATTGTATATAATATACATGTACTAACGAGTCTGGCGAAAAACCAAAAGATCCCAATGATTTCCATATGGTGGTTTTCGATTGTCACGACGATATCCAAGATATATATATATATATATATATATATATATATATATATATATATTATACGGCTGCAGCTGGTAACAACTAAAAGTTGTGACCCAGAAATCATCAAGTCCCACGTCGTTAAAAAATGTATTTGCAATCCGAGTGCAATCGTTTTTGGATTACATTCGTATTCCACGCTGTATATTTAATGAACACGCATACGTATATATGTATAACGCCGTCTTATATCAACACCGTTTTATGTCGATAAAAAAAAAAAAAATCCTTTACTGAATTTCTCAAGGGAATCGTATATTATTGTTTGCCCTACGAATTCGTTAGTAGGATTTTCTTCCACAGATAAACGTATTTTTTTATTATTATCATTATTTATTCAGCCTCGGCAACTATAGCCAAAAACGCATTTTTATAATAGAATATTAAACGAATCTATTGCGTTCTAATATCTTTTTGTCACATTTTTAATCGATTCGCCTATCAGTTAGTGAGATAAGAGACGGACCAACTGCTGTGTAAGTGTACTGATAATAAAGTAATTATTGGACACCGGTATATCCTATGATTATTATATTATGAAACCAATATAGATTAGAGAGTGCCGGTAAAGAATACTAATCAACATAATTCGTCAATACAAATAATAAATGTGTTTGGTAGGTCATTTTACATGTTATTGATGTGTATACATCTATGAAAAATCGCAAATATATATATATAAACCTATGGTGTAATAAATTATAATGGAATGAATAATTATGATGGCGTGAATAGAGATAAGAACGCGTATACCTAACTATCGGGTTAATCATTTTTGTTTTTCATAAATATACAATTAAATGTCGACAAAATAAAATATTTCAACTAATAATATCATATTTTTATTCAGGTACGTTCATGCATACACTTTACACTATATATTATTGATAACCGTTCACAAATATCAATTTAAATTCCATTCATGCTAATAAATATAAAAAAGAAAAAGCATGGTAACAATAATTATTGTTTAATACGTCCATATAAATAATAGTTTATCTTTTATATCTATCACACTAAAAAATGATAATTCTATTTATACGGTCGATGAAATGCAATCTATTAGGTAGTTGTTTTTATGAAGTCGTTCGACACGTCATATAATATACATATTTTAATATTTTATGCAATAATATGCATAAATAGCAAGATTTTGTCTTAAATAAATATACCTACCTATTATAATATGTACGCGCTCGTAACGTAAATTTAGGCGTCTGTATTTTAACTGAACCCATCTATTTTTTCAATTAAATAGTTTGAATTCTATTCGTAATGGGAATCCATCGACATTTGAGGTCATAAAAGGCCAAAACCCACGCAATCGCGTGTTTCACATAACATTGCGGTAGCGCTGTTACGTTTTTAACTTTCTAACTTTCGTCATTGATTAATAATAATACTTATTAGTACCTACAAACGTTTGTTATCAAGATATTTTTGTTTTAATATCTATTTATTCAAATCACGATGTTTTTAGTATTATAATCATAATAATAATATGTACGTTTTAGAAATTGTGTTCTTATTTAAAGGTAAAATGTAACACGTATACTTTTTAGATTCACTCGGACACTCTAATAATAAATATTTAATCACAATACTCGCAGAAAATTGCATATAATTTCAGTAATGGGTTCAGATTGCATTAAATAATTATCAATATTATATTATATAATATTATTAAGGTTTCCCTTCCAAACAAAGTAATGCAATGCACACCTGTGCATAATATGACATAATATTATGTAATAATAATGTTATATTCAGCTTTTATACAAAAAATGTTCGATGAAAATGCTAAAAATATCTATCTATTGAACAATTATAGATTAGGTACTGCGATGTCGACGTTTTAATACTCCCGATCCTTACCTAATCAGCGAACTCGACTATCTATGTTTGCGCTGGCTGATGTTAAATAACCATAACCAAGAGATTATCCTGTATGAAAAAAAAAACATAAGTTAGGCATACACAACAGTAATATTACAAACACATTGCGTATAGAACATGTATAAATGTGTACATTTTTTTTTTAATTCTTCTTCACGTATATTATTACCTATATAATAATTATTAATTTATGTTTTGAAAACGAATTCAAACCATTTAATTACATATTTTATTTATGATAGAGGAATAAATTGTTTACAAACACACACTTGGACATGTACAACATTGGTCCATGCGTCATTAAAAAACTTAGTGCATGTAATAATAATAGTAATAATTATTTTTATTTTTCTACAATATTTTTAAATCAAAATTATTATTTAAATATTTATGTGCTATATAAAAAAAAACCATGACTAAAAATTATTATTGAAAATGTACTTAACTATTTTTAGTTGTATAATTTATTTAAAAATGTCCATATATAAGTAACCAAGCATAACATACCTACCTATCATCTCTTGAATATTATTTACAATATACGAGTATAGAGCCGTCTTATAGGTATATTTAATGATTTTTTCACGCAAATAAAAGATAAAACTCTTGTATAAAAATAATTATGTTTCTGTGCAATTGAATTATACCTTTACATCTCATTGACTATTTTTGTTTTCAGAATATGTAGAAATTGAATTCTACATATTCTAATAACTTAGCGCATACACCAGTTTTCTTACAAGCTACATCATATTTATTATTTTCAATATTTTAAACTATATAAAAACGCAAACATCGCTATGTTTATTATATATATATATATATATATATGAATTATGTCATAGGGAGTCAAATCATCATAGTCAATAATCTAAAGTACTCGTATTGTATAGATTCTATACTAACATGAGATACAAGACAAACTAAAATGATATAATAATTGTATAAAATATGTGTACTTGAAATAATTATTTTATTATGACTCATTACACGCGCTTAAGTCTTAACTACAGAAATGGAAGATAAACCATAAGCAAACACTTTACATCAGCTCAAAAAGTCATAAACTTGTGGTTATTCCACAAAAATTCTTTTTTATTATCCAGTATTGACACCATTTCATGCGCAACAGGACTTTAATAAAGTTCATAGTTGGTGGGTAGGGTTCGGTGATGTAGGGTATGGGTAGGGTAGGGTATGGGAGTTATCGACTCACGTATTATCTCGGTTTTCTAAGTTATTACCTCTACAATAATAACAAGGTACTGGTATTACGCTATAATATCGCCACATCCGCATACTTTAGCGCAAATATCCCAAAAAACGTAAACATTATATTGTCTATATTATTACAATATTTTTTTAAATTGTTGGAGATTAAACTAAATAAAATAAATTAAATTATATATTTGTACGTATTATTTGGGAATCGCTTAGCATATTAAATATTTTGTTGTGTTAGAACTATACCTACTAAGTTTTATTAAAATAATCCACGTAGATTTACGCAGAGACACGTGCACTATACATCGCTTATCTTAACTACATTTTATAACCTATATTATAATTATATTATTAATATGCTCATATAAGTCATATATTACATTTTCAAGGAGGAATATATTTTAAGATCAAACTTTCTACTTCAAATAGTTGAAAAGTTCAAATCTACGCTATTTTATTTTGTCGAGAATTACTTCTAGACGAGTAATGAGTCTAATGAAGACATCGCGGGGATTAACACCGTAGAATTTATTGGTCTTGTCAAAATACCGTACCCTTTTATTAAATTTTAAATGAATTTGCAATAATGATATTGCAAATGAAAGAAGAACCGATAAAAAGATTGAATATGTTTTTTTAATTAATATTATTAAAGTCATTATGGTGCATTGTTATAAGATTATGATGAGAATATTATTCATAATTTATTTATATGCATTATACATCACTTAATAGTTATTGCCGACTGTACGTGTTCGTGACACTGGGAATTATTCCTATATTTCGCATATTTTCTATTCAATATTTTTAGTCACCGACTCGAATGTAATTTATATTAATTATGTATATATTGTATAATCACTCGATTATACATTTTGAGATAAAAATGACGTACAGCTATATTATTCGAGAAAATTTCGCGTTTATTATCGCGCATATTGTTGTTGTGGTTTGTTAATTACTTTCAAAATGTCAACAATGTTCTGCGCAATGGATCGGCTACTATTTAGTTAGGAGTTAAGACATGCATTACTCAATGCGTAATGTATACCAAATAAGTAATCGTATTAAGTTCATGTTTAACCATGATGAGATTATACGTACCTAATAATCAACGAATATCCAAAACGTAAGGAAAATCGTTGTCAATTATATTTAGTCTTTAGCATCTTTATGATTTAAAAACAGCTTTATTTGTATAAATTGTTTTAATATAATGTAAATAAGTATACTTAAACTGTATACCATTATAATTTATGAATTATAAAGTGTTGGCACTTAACAGTATAAATAATATTAAATAATGTAGCAGATTGAACCTTGAGCACAATAAGCAGCATTTAGAGCTATCTACGTCTATATTTAATAATATATATGATAAATCATTAAAATATTCTCTGCTCTATAAGCTGTACATTTTTTTTAAGGAAATATCAAAAACGAGCAGGATATAATTTACCTAACTATTGACATTGACTAGTAACAATTAAAACATCTATGTATACAATTTTTACTAACAAATTGTATATATTTATGGAATTTGTATTAATCCGCTCCTCACAAAGATAAGAACTTAAATACGTATCTGTTTATGTCCATACAAATTTTTCACAAAAACACAATATAATAACGATAGTATTTTGAGTATGGAGACTTTAATCCATTGTAATCTACCTACAGTTTTTTAATAATATCATTATTAATTTTTTTGATAATATAATAATTTCATAGAAAGTGTCACTGATAGATGCGTAATTGTTTAATCAAAGGTATAAATTGTCTATATTTACCTTTATCGTATATTTTCTCATTGTGTACTTTACAAAATAAATTGTAAAGTATCAAACAGAAAAAAAAATATAGAATTGTAACTAAATAGTGTATAAAATATGTAAATTGTGATTGACTTACAAATAATATTGCAATGACGAGATGTTCGGTGAGTTCAGTAAAGTCCATATATTCTATATAATATATTAAAAAGACTATGGCGAAAGGGTCTTCGTCGTATCGTTGTCGTCAGAGACTCTGTTCGCCGCCATCATCGAGTCGATAAAACATTGCGAAAATTTCGCCGCTACACATAATATTACATTATTATCGGTCGCACACGCGAGATAAAAAAAAAAAAAAGTGGCTCCAAAGATTTTATTAGAGCCCCGTTTGCACAGTGCATTCGCTGCCATTCATTATTTTATTGTCGACAGCAGCAACGGCCGCCGCCTCTTCCTTAACCCGACTGAGAGAGAAGTGAGAGGGAGAGGACAGAGAAAGAGAGAGAGAGAGAGAGAGAGAGAGAGAGAGAGACTTATATTATTATGAGTCAAACTCGGCCGTCGCATAAAAAGCGTTTGAATGTTTTTTTTTTGTGTTTTTTTTTCCGTTTCCTTTTACCCTCTCCTGCCCTGTTGCCCGACATCGCCTTCGTTGATAAACTGTTCTGCGCCGAAGAAAACCGTTTACAGACTGCAAAATATAAGGGCGGTGGCGGCGGCCGGCCGGCTGAATGAGACTGGAAAATTAAAATAAAACCGCATAAATCATTATATGTGCGCGACCGAAGGTTTTATTTTTCTTAAGTACGAAACGCACACACGTGCGCCTGTGCGTATGTGTGTGTATGTATTTTGCAGTATATTTATTGTTTTATATACGTTATTATGGCCACGAATCAAAATGTAAAAATCCCTCCGGACGCGTTTTATGAGCAACGCCCACCGCCCGCGCGTCCAGCGATCTCGGAACTGACCCATCCAAAGCGACTTTTTAAGTGTCGTCTGCTTTATTATTATTATATTATCGTTATTATTATTATTATAATGTACCGCAGCTACAGCAACGGTCCTTTTCCGCATCGTTCGCCCATCCACTGAGCAGCCAACATAGTGTATATATATATAAATCACTCGCGTATATTATAGTTCTATTTAAATTATAATAATCATCATTCGCCGTGTCGGTACTTTGGTCGATTCTCGTCCGTCCTAATAATTTAGTCACTTTATAATATTATTATATAACCGATACAACGATGTAGGTATGCGGTATCGCTGCTCTATTCGATGGTGTATTTTTCATCCGAAAGAAGTTATTTCAATGTTATGTCACGGTAGTTATTATAAAGAGTAAAAACGTTTTCTAGATTACGAGCGGAGCGATAAATGTATTGGTTTTACAACGACTTATTATGTTCCGATTTAATTTGTTTTATGCTTTACTCACTGTGTACTCATTGTATTTAGTTGTACATGACGCGGAAAATTACTGTACTGTAGGTATTTGCGTGCATACAATAATATTATATTATATTAATATCATTATGATTATATACCGATATCCTGTACGGCTGTACGTTTTACGGACAGGGTCTGACGCTGAAGGGTTTTCTACTTACTTAGACACGGCCAACCCGGCTAAGTGGTAGTAAAGGTATTTTGGATTTTCTCAAAGAACATGAATAGCAACTCAAATTCAAAAAAACTTTATCGACGACATAGTATAATATAATAATATAACCACGGCCACGCGATAGCCGATAGGCTTAATAACAATATTATAACTGCACTTTTGACATAAAGCACGGGTATATAAGTACAATAATACATATATAATATTATGGGAGTCGATATAATATAATATTTACACGGGTATAAATGCAGTAAGTATATCATATATACCGTCGGCAGTATGAAATTTCTGCGGCAGGGCGGCCGTAAAAAGACAGTGGGTGGTCAGTGTCGGCCGTGCGCGCGACATTATATTATATGCGTGTAAATCTCCGCTACAGTTGACCGCGCTTTGCTGTCGATCCTTAGGGCGAGCTTTTCGAGTAGAGTGTTCTCTGCGTTCGCGTCACCGCCCGTCGACGAGAAAAAGAATTGGCCGTTTTATCGGGGAGAATTGATTTTTTTTCTCCGCGATAAACACACCACCGCTGCGGTATAAACATTATAGTAAATAATAATAACCGCAGTTTATACATTGAACGCAAAATTTTTATTCCAAGTGACTGGCGTCAGAAGGGATTAAATTCCCCTTAAACATTCACCGCGGAGAGAAATCGTGGCGTTTTTAGTTCCGAGGGGGATGGTCGGTATAACAAATTATTGTATTTTAAAGTTTGGACACTTGGACGAGTCCCGCGCGCCCGCCGAGACGCCTACCGCATCACCGCTAAACACGATATTATACACATGCGCGAGCGGCTATCCCTGACGGGGTGTATACGTATGAATAAATATAGGTACACCGCGGAATCGATATTGCGCGAAAGTGATCGATCGACAATTTGAGTTTAAAAAAGTTTACGATATACACATTATGTGCGGGGTAGTATTTCATATCAGAATAAACTCGTAACGGCAGCTATCGAAGATTTCTCGTTACTATATAATATAACATAACACTATATTATATTATATTATAATATTGTTTATCACTGCTGTGGTTGTACGCGTAGTGAAATAAACATCTATAGCGATGTATTCGATCTTTGCGAATGACCGCACACGATAGCACCGAAATCACGTAGAACAAAAAAAAAAAAAAGAGATTTAAACGAATAATCTGACTAGTGGTTGTGACTTATAATATTACTGTCGACGCGTGAACATTGTAATATGATATATCATGTAGATTTGAATAAATTCGCCAAACCGTTTCGGGTTATTGAAGTCTTGCCGGGACTCTGCTGTTGTGGATTAAACACATATAGTATATATTATATTATGTATTATAATATATTATGATAAAACGTCTAGTGCTTGCTTCCTATTACTTCGGTGTCGTTTACTTTTTCCAAACCGGAACGCATTTGGTCATGACATAATATTGTGTTTCGCACTGATGTGAATACCTTTACGTCATATTATCGTTATTATAATAATATAATAACGCGTAGGTTATTATAACTTACTGTTTGGTACACGTGTATAGAAGCGACGAGAGTCGGACGGACAAGAAACGCGCGCGTGTACTTATACTTCATATAATACAATAATATACGTTACCTATAATAGTAATTATTATTGTTTGCCCAAAAATAGATTTTTTTTTTTTTTTTTGACAATTGCGATATAGGAACGAATATTATAAAATATCGTCGTGTAAAAAGCTCTACATCCTGCCACGGCCAAAGGATGTTGTATTAAGTATGTTTTTTTCGTGTACCAGGAAACCGATTCGTGTCGCAGGCGCTGCTGCAACGAACTAAACCCTGGTCTAATTTGCATAATTTACCATAGTTAATTTTAAATGCGAATATTTTACAACTAGAGCGCTGGCTCTATAGGATAATACCGGTTAAACGAATTCGTTTGAATCACAATTTACAACGATCACGACGACTTAATAAACGATTTTTTTTTTATATACACTACTCGGGTAGATATATTATAAATTATATCGTCGAATATGTATATTATAGTATACTCGACACCCGATGCACACAGCGTAACTGATAATAATAACAATTATTATTATTATTATTGCGCTACCTGTACTATATAACTATTATTATAATTACTAAAACTATTATCATAACATAATCATTATTTTTATTATTTTATAGTTATAGAAAAATAATCGTTGGAAATTTAAAATTAAAATTTGTTTTGTAAAAAAAAAAATTACCATACCAATATTAATACTATGTGACTCATCAATCGTTGTCGCGCCAGATGAATTTTTAATTAGAAGAGCATATTATATACTGTTTATAACGATGGACTTAAATGCATCCTTGCTCCCATTTACAATAATAAATATTGCTTTTAATGCGTTGCAAATAATTAGAAAAGTACCATCATGTGTGTCTCGTCTGTTAACCTCATACAGGCTAGAATTGATTTTTTTTAATCATTAATTTTTAAATACAAATTTAAAAATAAAAAGTAATTTACATTATTTACAAGATTTTCTGTTGTACGCCGATATTTTGATTAATTTTTATTTCAATTAAGTTTATCCGATGTCTGGTAGAATTAATTATTTACTCAAAATCGTATTATCATGTATGATGCATGCTTGGAATCGTATTATGGAATCTATCTTTTCTATATTTAATTTTTATTTATACAGTAAAGCGTAATGCGTTGAAAAATATGAACACAACCGCGTTGACATGCCTACGTTTTAATTAATTATATAAATACAGTCACATCAGACATGGTTCCTCATATATTATATATATTTATATATATTATAAGCCTGGTATAAAATCTATAAATTGTTTAATGACATAAGTAGTTTTGTTAGTCTTAAAGAATCGTTTTCGCTGTATACATAACGTTTGATGAAAAAAGTTTAATATTCACGACTGAGAACTAATTAGACCAGTTTTTGATTTATGATCATTCATGAACTTGTTTAAATATTTTACGAGAAGACGCTGCAATTTTTTGCTTAATGAATTCAGGAACGTACAGTAACATTGTAGTTTATTCCCAACTAACAAGGCCGCCGGTAAAGCATGATACGCCCCTCTGGCAAATCACTTAAATTTTGTCATGTTTGTTAAAAACAAAATAAACAAATAAATAATAGCTTTAGCGTATTACAAATCTTAAGTAGAGCCGAACTACAAAGTGTCCATATCTCAATTTATCAGCTTAAATTTAAACGAGGTGATGATTTTTTTGTATAGCGTTTTTAAAATAATAATTTATTATATTTTTACAAACAAAAATATGTATTAAAGACTCGGTACAGGTGATTATTTATAATAGCAAACATGATTGTATATTATATAGGTAGTGTATAAATATACACACCATACGTTTAGATATTAATCGACCATTATTCATGGATTCGAAAATGCGTATGGGTACGTCTATTATTCGGCCATGTATCATAATATAATGTATTTGAAACAAAAATGATATTGAATTCAAAAGATCAACGTATCCCACGCGTATGTATTGAAGGTATATTATATATCATATTAAACACGTAGTGTATATGGGAGCACATTGTGTATAATAAAATGTGTGTATACTCTCGTAGGTATATAATAGGTAATAGAAAAATAAGATAAAAAATTAAAAACGTTCTTTAGTATAATATAGCGACTAATGGCTATTATAACATACTCTTATACAAAAAACACACCGTGTCAGCTAAAAAGCGCAGTCGTCTTCGTAATCTTTGTCGGACCGATTACTACCGCTCCTTCTCGTCCATTCCACTCTCTTCGTCTTCTTATATGCAACTTCTCGGAACGTCAAAACAGCCGACCAAGCGTATATATAACTCTATACTTTATAATACGTATGTGTGTGTGTGTGTGTGTGCACTGTATATGTGTGAGGACTGAGGACAATAATAATGATAATAATAAAAAAAATAATAATAGTAACAATAATGATGATGATAATAATAATCTTCGGATGTGATTTTAATCACATGATTCGTATTGTCGTCCACGAAAAAGGTTTATTGTACACGTATATATATATATATAGATATAATAGTATACATACACTACACGTATATATTATTATTATATGATATTGCTACGTTCGCATGATTAGAAAGAGCCGCGAAATAAAAAATTAAATAATGGCAATATTAATAATAAAAAGGACAAAACAAGTTGTATATTATGTCGAAATCCACGCTTCGGGCGTTAGTTAGCATTAGCGGAGCAGTGCAGTAATTGAATTTGTGTGGGTTTTTACTTTCAGGTTGACCAGAGAACCGCCGCACCATGGACCGTTGCCGAATAATCACCGTTGCCGCCGTCGTTTGGTTTCTGTTGCCCGTCGGGATGTTCGCCAATCAACTCAGAGGCAAGTTTTTTTTTTACAATTTTTTTTTATTATTTATTCATATATAAATATATAATACACTCACGAACGCTTGTGTGTATGTTTTTTTTGTCAAATAAATTGTTCGCGTTAATAGCCGGTCGCCGAGGATTAAGAACGGGGTTTCTTCTTTTTATCCTTCTTCGGGTATATTATATATTACTAATAGCATATAACAGAGCACATGTCATCGCGGCGCGGCGTTTCAGAAAAGGGTTAAGTCTTGAAGACAGCTCAAAATGGAGAGAAGAAAAAAGTCACACATAATTTTTTATGTACATACGAATATGTATACATATATATTATATCATTTCTCGTTGCATACCTACACATTTTTTTACATACTCGTAATATTAATATCTTCAGAAAAACATTCTGTTTCTGAATATTAAATGTAATTGTAATTTAATAAAGTAGAAATACCTACGCATATTAACGAAACGATAAAAAATAGAATATAATACATATTTTCCATAAACGTCGCTTCGTAATGACTCAGAAATTAGAATCACATTAATTTAGCAAAAATATATTGGTGATAAAGAATAATTTTGAATAATTATTAAAAGCCTTGTTTTTTTTTTCAAACGTCTGAATAATAATTTATAATTATAATAATACAGTAATACAATATTATTTCGTTAAGTATTCGAATTTTAAACATCGTCGTTCGAGTATTGCTGTTTTGGACACTTGCGGAGACAAGTGTGGGTGACGTAATGATATATATATATATATATATATTATAGTACTAACATAATGAATGTGTGATTTCTTATTAACTCAACGGATCACAACATCGTTTTTAGACAAGATGAGTAATACCTCTTCAAACTACTTTTTTCGGGCAATGATGCCGTCCGTTTCTTGGAAATTCGACTATGAATGAACACAAGTATATTAGCGCATGAATTCGACACCAGGCCAAAGCGATTCGAGTATTTGTTACATTTTGTATTATGATAAAATAGTATAGGTATAACGCGTTGGGCGTTCTATTAAAAGACACTGTTAGGTCACATTTATTAAACTTAAAGAGAGCAACGCGTAATCCACTAACAGTTGTTCCACTATAAGTTTTAGTATTTTAATGGATGTATATTTTATATATTATAGTAAAGAAAATAAAAATAAATGCCATAATGTTTTACCTGGTTTTCATTACTGATCAGTCTTCAATACATTAGAAGCATATTATTATAATAATAATAATATGATAATATTATATCGATAAGTATCATGATGATAAATAATAATATAATGTCACAGTTTCCCCAAGTAAATAATGTTCAATTATTAAAATAAATCGTTCTCATTTTCATTTTGATAAAGAAAATCATCGTTATTTTAAATAACAACAATATATTTATGTTTTATAAGCAAATTCTGTACAATTCGCTATTACATTTTCATAACACTATCATAATTTTACCAGTCAGCGTATATCAATTGCAATATTTGTTTTTAATAACTGAAGCATTTTAAAACAGGAACTCAAAATTAATGTTATTCCTATACTTTATATTATACAAAAACATTAGTGCTTATCACTTATTAGTTTATTACTTATAAAATAATTATTTTAAAATAATCTATATATTGTATGGTAAACGATAAGTTCAATTAAATACGTTTGAGGTTTTAAAGCTATTTTCTAAAAATAAGTACTAATATATTGAACACGATTGATTTTTTTTTTTCATTATTCATAATTGATAGCCAACAAATTATAATGTTCACGTAAAATATTAATTTTGGTTTAAATTTTAAAATTGAATTTCACCTTATTGTTGGGGTTAGATGTCACAAAATATATTATAAGTAAAATATTTAAAAATTTAAAAATAATAATAAGTCAAATAGTATCAAGTAGCTATTGATCATGTGTTATTCATCTAGTCTACAAATTTATACACAATATGACATAAATACACGTAATAGCTAACGATTTACAAAACATCATGTTATTATACTACTATAGTATAATGCGTGAGTGTCTATAGGTATATGACGTCGCCGCGGTTTCGTCCCGCGACTGTCCGTACTAATGGTCGCGCACATAAGTGGTCTAAATCGAAAATAACCGTTTTCCATTTATTTTTTTCGTCCTGTATATTTATATCGTTATTCTCATACATTAACCAAATGGATCGTTCGTTCCTAAACGTTGTCGCGCCTCCGGATATTTTGGAAACGGATCAATGACATCATATCATTATATACACGCGCGCGTATCGCAGTCATCCTGCGCCGCAGCAGTGACAACAAACGTACGGGGCATCTCACTCGTGGCCATTACGGGTAAACGGGTGCCGAGAAGTCCTTTGCCAACGACGCATTTACATAAACGTTATAATGTTACATTATTACGTATATTATACACGTGACATAATAATAATAATAATAATATGATGGTCTCTATCGTGTTTACGTGATACATCGGCTATTATGTGAAACTCGGTCGGGATCGCGCCGTCACGCGACACACATGCATTATTTATAGGTACCGCGATGAGTCCGCAGTTCGAAACCGAAAACAAAGTCTTATTTCCGTTTACGCACGCCCTGCTGCTGCAGATTTAGCGTAACTATATATTATTGTATACGCTCTCGCAGTATTATACGACGACGGGTGTTTACTCGGTGCACGAAACGTTTGTGGCTGGGCTAGAGACTGGAAATGATTGTTGTGATTTTTCGCTAAGACGGAATTCATAGTTTATTGTTGAAACACTCGACTATGACATAATTTATATAATAATATGATTATAGGTAAACAATGCAATTTTCAAACTTGATGGATAACGAGCAAACGTTTAAATTTAATAATCTGTTTACTTCCACTCACAAAATACTGTCTTACCGAATAGATATGTTTGATCTTATATGCTCAACTAAAATAGGAAACTTTAGACAAATTATACATTTATCTCGTGTCGCTGCAATTGATACGTAATTTTATATTTTGCATTTTATCGAGTAACTAATTATCAATTCTATATTTTAAAACTAAAAAAAAAACTGTCAAGGCGTGACGATGAGACCCATATATATATGTAAAACTTTATGGTATATATAAAGTAGCTATGATTTTAATGAGAGGGAGGGTTTTGACGTTGATCTCTTTTTTATAATAATACACAATACGTAATTTATACTGCAGATACTATCTGAATGCGAATTAGGAATTATTTAGGTACATTATTATTTTAAAGGCAATCGCATTACTCGTGTGTTATTTAGTACCTTTGCAACCAATTCGCTAAATAATAATGTATCAATCTCGTTAAATATATTTACTTCATTTGGTTCAAGAACATTTTTTATGTGTGACGAAAACTCAGTGAATAAACTCGGTAAATATATATGTATAGGCTCATGAACATATACTTATTACATAATACCTGACCTTACCTCCCAATATAATATTATGGTTCTACGAGTATTTATATATAATAAGTATATATATATTATTGACATGTCAAAAATTCCTACCCCGATTATTATTATTGGCGTTTTGGGGGTGCACGGAAGGCTGTGGGGGATCGATTAGGTTCTCACGATGCACCGATATGCTGAAGGTTGAAAGGAAAGTTAGGACCTATTTATACGAGTATAAATATGTGTTTGTGTGTGTTTATAGGTGTGCATTTATACAACAGACCTAAATCATGTTCTTATTATCTATAACATATCGTATATAACAATCCTATATACGTAGGTAGGTATGTATTATATTATTATATAGACCGATGAGATTTATCGGGTTGCCGACGACGACGGATGCCGACCAATGGAAACACAATTCATTATATTATTATTATTATTATTACTATCGCGTGTATTGTGGTGGCCGCGTCGTGCGCGCACCCGAAGTCGGAATACTTGAAAGTTCCGGTGAAAGGGTGAGTGGGAAAAAAAAAAAATCATATTATTAATTACCGAATTCGTCACACCCTTTGTGCGCGCCCCGATACGGCAGCGTACCTATACAGGGTAACGCACTACATATTATTATATTATAGTATTCTGATACCGCGCAGTGTACATTATTTAATTACGTTTTTATTCTATTTAATTAACGACAACACGTCGGGTCTTTTTTCATTTCCTTGAGTCTCGGCTGTACACGCATACATACATACACACACATACGCGCTCACATGACCACTGAGAGAATAATAATAATTATTTTTATTATTGTGCGATGTACGGGCGTATATAAAGGTGTATGTATATATATATATATATATATATATATATATATATATATTATAATGTGCTTTTTTGACGTCCTTGCCGCGAAGAACATACCGATGCGGACGTCACACCCGACAAAGATCGAAAAAAAAACATTTTCTTCAAAAACGAAATATAATAATCTCGCGGGATCCTGTTGAGTGTATATACGTTTGTAACGTATAATATTATTTTACCAACCGCTATACTCATATAATGTCTGTGTGTGTGTATGTGTGTATGGCGTTTAAAGTGCGCCGCGTGCATTGTGCGCACGTAATTACGCCGACAGACGGACAGACAGACATTGTGCAGTGTGCGTGTTATCGGTTCTGATGAAATCGCCGTGATAAATTTGAAGTCTTTACTCTTTACTGCACGAGCCGGTCGTACGAGACCGGCCGGCCCTCTGCATGCGGTTGGCAATGCCAATCCTTTACGACAAAATGGCCGACGTTGGACTTGGGTAGGTCTTGTAGCGACCCGACAAGGGACAACGACGACGACGACGACGACAATACATAATATATAATAATACGATATAGGTCGTAAACTGTAGTCTCCACCGCCGCCGTCTACACGGTGGTTTTGGTGTTTCTGCAGATCTCCCACATCGTTTATTGAAACATAAGAAAAAAATAAGAACAACCTATACGTCCTACGCTACATTTTGTATAATATTTTATTCGACATAATATTGGGGTACGAGTTTTTTTCTTTCAAATATTCTACGTCTCTGTAATATACCAAATAATAAATGTATATAATATAAACCACTTTGCTTGAACCAAAAAAAAAAAAAAATAAACAAAAAATACATTGAACACGTATTTGACATCTATTTACTATTATATTTTCCTTGTACACAATAGCATAAATTCTTTATTGCATATTAAAATAAAAACCATTAAACGATTAAATTGTGCAATTTTGTTTTTATAGAATTCCGGTTGTTAAAACAACGCAATACATACGTTAACAACGATTCTTGTCAATTTTTTAACATGCCTCGATTTGTATTGTTATCCGATAAATGAAAAGACACGTTAAAAATAAAATAACATGTCTATGTTTATAATATGAGTATTGCTTTCTACATAAATTACCACGCGTTTATGTCACATTAGAAAACAATTTTAAATTAATTTTTTCCGGAATAATCTTGTTTAAAAAAAATAAAATAAATGAACGTATTTGTTTAAATTAAGTTGTAACGATATATTTAAATCAATATAAATTATTTTTTACGATCTTTTTAATATTATTCAATTGGTCGGAAATGTGTCTACACTATAAATATATTACGGTCGAATAGCACAGTGAGGTACCTATATCATATTATGTAAAGTATATTATTTTAAATGTTTAAGATTTTAATCGAATAAATGACTTATAAAATTTCTATTACTTTTTTATTATACGTTAATTCAACATATAATATAGAGAACTCAAGGGCACGAATGAGTCGTAGACGTTTCGTTTTACCGCGGGTGGTTGTCTATCTTCACGTACTATACATTGATATACTACTAATATATTAAATACCTGCTTTGGTGGATCGTTTAATCATAGTATCTATATTATATTAAATGTTTAATATATTCCGTAATCAGTTAAAAAATGTATTCTGAGGTATCTAATAATTCTAATATGTACAAATTAAACGATGTCGTATGTCATACATTTTTTATTAGAGTGATTTGCTGTAATATAGCAGTTACCGACCACACATTCCCGATGACAGAAATCAGCAGTTATCCACAAAAAATCGTCTCATCTACTGTGAAATATAACCTAGCCTAACCCAACCTGTTTCAGAATAAAATTGAAAGAAAATAATTTTATAAAAAAATAATTTAGGTACTGATTTTCGGGATATAAATGTTCAACTCTGGTATGATCCTAAAGCTTATTATATATCTATTAACATCCTCTCGCCACTTAGTTGCTACTATAATATGTATAATATAAATGTAGATTATATACATATATTTATATATTGTTAGATACTGATTCCTTGTTTTCTGGATTACTCGAGTATGGTGAAGGTGTAGTTGACAGTGATGGTAGGGTTGGAGTCTGAAACAGGGTATGTCAACATTCTTGGGCGCAGTCGTTTAGGTATACAATCTATTAGAAGAGGGTTTATTTTATTCTTTCGAATTTTAACTACGAGGCCACTTATATACTTACCATAAAATATTAGTAAAATTTAAACAAAATAAATAGTATATAATATACAACACAAAATTTTCTCATGTGCACCACAACGTGCACGATGGAAATCGTTTGTTTTATCGTGTGTGCGCCAATAACTTATGGTAAAAATTACCACGTCGTGTTTAAGATGAGACGAGAACCACGCGTGGAGTATATAATATATTATGTACCATAAAGGAAAGGTATTAAATATATATTGTATTTACGACGGGTAATGGTTAACGGGAGAGGGTAAGAGAGAAAAAGAGAGAAAAAAGGTAAACGGCAATCTGCGTATACATATATATGTAATACCATCTACCTGTACATGTGCACCGCGACGTCTTCATTTCTCATCGTCGCGTTTAATACACACACACACATGAATATTAGTAGCGATCAGTAGTATATAGTAGTAGAAGTAATAATAATCTCCTCGAATCCATCTATACACATTTTATATGCGTATACGTAGGGCTCGTTTTATTATTATTGTTTGTCCCATGTTATTATTATTGGTGAGTTGTATAATTTCTGTGTCTGTATAATATTATTATTTTATCTTTATGTTACCATCATCGTCCGTATAATGTATATAATATTAGATATATAGAGTGAATGATGTGACATTGTCGTGTGTCTGTGATTTTTGTAACTGGGGAGAGAGCAATAAGGAAGCTCATTAAACTTAAGTACAATTTTCATTATATTTATTAGAAGAGGTAAATTGTATTCATATAAATAAGTATAATGATGAACATTATACTTATACTCAATATTTAATAAACATCTTTAAAATAATTTTTTACTAAAACATATTCTAATATAATCACAATATTGTGTAACGAACATTTTGTATATTTTATTAATTCAAGTATCCAACCTAAAACTTTCACTCTTCTAGAAGAGTTCTATTCATAGGTCATTAATATATTTTTTTCTATTGTGATATTATTTCAATTGTAAATAGTTCAAAAATTTCATTCACATCCACAAAATATGCTCTTTAGAACAGAAAATGTACGTTCAAGTATAACAGTTAACAGAATAACAAATAGTTATTGGAATCTAATATAGGCATTTGACGAACGTTCAGTACAATGTTGAAGCACTTACCTTTCGACCCTATTCATCCAAGATGCTTTAATCCCATCCAATACGCAAAATAGTTTTTCCTTCAAACAAAAAAAAAAAAACATTATATTTCCTATTTTATCTTTTTTCAACTAAACTACTACATATACTTTAATATTTAACTTTAAAGAATTTATATTTCATAAGTTATATAATAAGTAACAATCATTTAACTTAACGAGCAATTGGAAGGGAATGTTCACCGTTCTCCACCATATACATCTGCACCATCTATGGTGAGTACTGAGTGTTATGATTATTGTTGTTGTCCAAGACTCTATAGTTACTGAGTAAGTGTATATTTTGTTTTCGATGCATTGGTTTTAGAAGGGGTATCGTGTTTACTATAGACGTCGCCGACTCCCACCGCAGCCGAATCACGATGAAATTTTTTCAATTTTTTTCCCCTTGCCATTTTCTAGGTTATCGACGTTTGCGTTTTTTTCTCCGTCCGCGCATTCAAAACGAGATTAACGGGCGGCCCAGTGTTATTACGTGTGTGCGCACCAGCCGCAAGGTCAAGCTGCCGTTATAGTTGTTGTAGTAGTGACCAGTCGGACGCGCGTTTAGGTGCCCCGCGGCGGTTGCTGGCCGCGCACATGTGTGGCAAACTATCGCGCGCGCTCGCATTTCATATAATAATAATAATAATAATGATAATAGTAGATAAACTGCGCGTTTACAAAGTGCGAATCAAGTATACTTGTTTTCCGGTTAAGTACACGATCGGTATGGGTCATACTGCTGCAGCAGAAGTCCGTTTCGTCCTGATAAATTATTATTATTTTTTTTTTTTGTGGATTATTGATGGAATAAAGACAGACAGATAATAAAAGAGTATGAGATCTGAGAAAGCTGAGAGGCGTATATCGATAAAATTGGCTCCGGGGCCCAGAGGATCGCAAATATTTTTCAACGAAATGGATCTTGACCCATATGTCAAAAGTGTCGAATACTTTTGACGGCGCCTGTAAATAGTATTATAATAATATTACATTATAACAACTCGCTAACTACGATTGTGATATTTTATGGTGGGCACAGATTGTAATGTACCCAAATAAAATAATATAATTCATACGAAAATCAGACATTGTTATTCAATGTTCATAGATTATAAATAAAGTGTTATGATATACCTGCTGGCTGCTATATTATAGTAGTATTTATAATTAACGATAATATGAATACAATAAAATATAGTAATAATAATTAAACCTGATATAATATTATAAGGCCGAGAACGACGTCACGTACAACTACAAAAAAGTTAACACTTATCATGTTATAGCGCATTTATACTCTTGTCGGTTTCGTTTACTCATGGTGGTGCGTATACGTACGCTTTTATATTTTGGTGTTATTGTGGAGTGATTTTAAAAAAACAAAAACAACCAGAGCGTCTTCAGAACGCATTTATTGTAGCTGACCTCGGGAGTTAATTGAAAATATATTGTTGTTGTAGTTTATATACTCGTATAATGTATATAATATATATAATTATAGTACATATATACACATTACACACACACACACACACATATGCTCGTCCATTGACGCCGAACGCGTAGTGTAGTAAAAACGAAAAAAATGCCAAATTCGCCCGGACGCAGTAAAATATGTCACTTTGGGTACGACCCAAAAGACGTAAGTCGTACAATACGTATATTCCGCGTATATCTGTGTGCATAAACTATATGGACACTGGACAGCCGTGGGCATGAGTGTAGTTGTTGAATTTTTTTTCTTATTTTTTACGTTGAACAAGCTCGTCGAAGGGTGTACGACAGGAAGTTGACACACTAGCACTTCCGGAACCAACTGAAAGGTTCGTGAGCTGCTAGGGTATTTATGTGCACGCACTCTTCTCCCCTACACCGTTCTCGTACTTACTTGATGACGTCGTGCTCGCAATAGAATCGATTTTTTTTTCTATATTAAATATAATAACAATTCATTTCATTCGTACGTTTATACACAGTAATAAAAGTGGTAAAAATAAATTGAATTATTGTAATAATTCTGTCTATTTTTCTACGATTTCCACTGTTTACTCGCAGATTACATTCCTGTAGAACTTTGTTACCATAGAAATGCCTCTCTCACCCCCAATAAAAAATAGTGAATAAAACGAAAAAAAAAGTTTAATGCTATTTATATTGACATAATATTAAGCACACATTGCACATACATATAATATATCTATGGACTAAATATAATACCAAAAACTATAAATAATCAATTTTAGACCTATTATGTTTGAGGAAATTAAAATATTAATCATCTAATTCTAATTTAATTTCAATTATATAAATGTATAATAAACTTAATACAGGTTGATGGTTTGGGTTTCATATAAATATTTTATTATATTTATATTGATTTTAACCTATATTTATATTTTAATATGTATAATAATAAGTAATAGGGAATAGATTTAAATGCTTTTAAAAAAATGATCTTAAAATTATTTGAAACATTTGTTTAATTATATAAATTTTTATTCTTAGGTACTAATTATTCGTATCATTTTCATTATCTTCTAGTTTTTTTATCTTCTTTTTACTCCAAAAAATGAATTAACAGTATTTAGATAGATACATTCGTTATACTTTTATCTTGTGTTCATAATAGCACTGTATAATTATGAGCTGCTTTTATCGAATTTTATCAATTCCTTTAAAAAAATGACTTGAAAACATAAAAAATGCACTAAAAATGTCAAAAATGAAAAAATGCAAAATAATAGTTACATGTTTTCATTCCTTGAAGTATGAAATGAATTTCGTGTATGGAAAACAATGTTTTGGACATTTAAAAAAAAAATGACTTTTGCATTTAAACCCGTTCCCTAATAATACGTTTTGTTTCTTATATGAACATAAAACATTATCATATATATTTTTAAATTTTAATAGCTCCAAAGAAATTAATAATATCCACTTTTTACAGTCCGATTTAATTATGGGAAAATAATAAAAAATTAATGTTTAAAGATTTAATCAATACTTAATTCATTTATTTTTATAGTATTTTTTATAATAAAATCAATGAAAAATAACACTATTAAATGTTAATACCTTTTTTTCAAAAATTTTAAAACTGAAATTGGCTTCCAAGAGAAATTTTAAATTTGTGGCATACTGAAACTTTTAGTATTTTAAATATCGATATACGTACGATAAGTTGTGCACGACATATGTTTCCGCACCACTCAATTAATATGCATGCATATAAATCTTGTACACGAATGGCGATTGACGATACATACTATTATTATATACTAACTAGTGGCGAATAATTATTTTACATGTCCTTATACATTTCCTGTACATATACATTATTATAATAATATAAAAATACTATGAAAAACACACCCGCATTGGTTTGAAAGTTGAAAGCAGTAGTTATTGTAAGCATAGGGTGATCCACCGCGATTTGTCATTTTTTCCTGGTACGTATTCAAAGGTAGGACAAAAATCTTTAGATCTTTTCTTTTGTAAATTTTATATATTATATATTTATTTATATAATTAATAGTTCATGCTTCTTTAAGTCTATACATTTAGAATATACTCAAATAAAATTGCTAATATTGTTATCAAATTATATTCCGTGATGGTTTTTATACTTAAATTATAGTTCTAATGTAGCCTCTCTCCATTTCAGTTTTTTAAGCCCGCAGATGGTACATAGTTATATTTGACTAACCCAGGAAAATGGAAAATTACGAAAACCCATGCATTTTAAGTTAAATTTTTTTTTTCATTCGCAATAACTGTCGGTTAACGTATATACGTATTGGTGCATAGTGTTTACATATTATATAGAGCCACAGTACATAGCATGTTACCACATTGTGAATACATCATGTACCTATAAGTTTATGGTTCCCATACGGTGTCTAGCTGCGTGGTATTTGGCAACAACGACGGTTTCATTATAATTATTTTTGACGACGTTTCGATTACAAATTACCAGTTTAAAACTAAATGATGCCCATGTGAAAGTCGCGGCGTTTTAGTATTCTTCCGTCGAATCAACTGACGGACACCTGATTATTCGGTCACCGGCGCATGTAGACGCATCGATTTCATTCAAATCACTGAAATATTAGATACATTTATTTTTATATGATATATAGACGGACGATGTTCAGCCGTTTTTAGTTATTCTGATTTTCTTTCGTTCAAATAATTACAACAAAGAAATAATATTCGGTTTTGTTATGTAATAATATTTTGTCCACCGTAACAATATTGTTTAAAAATATTCCGGAATCCGGATCAGCAGCTATTTGGCCGTATAAAATTTAATCGCTAATCATTTATATTATAATAATAATAATACTAAAATTATATCTATTCTAATGTATAATGTGTGATGAGTACAATAATACGAGAAACGCTTTACGTATATAGTCGTAAAAAACTTAATAGACTACAACGAAAAACGTCGATAAAAATCTTAGATTATTATTTGTTTTTTATACGTTTAATAATAATATTGCGCGCATTCGAGCCCAAACGTTAATTATTACAAATAAATTTCGTTTATTATATCAACGGACAACGGTATATACATCGTTTATGATGCCGTTCGGCATTCACTCGGGTAAAACACTTCTTGGTTTGTATCAGGTTATGGAAATGGTATCGTACCGGAGAATTTTTTTAGAAAAACTATAAAAGATTCCACGCTAAATTGTCAAATTACCCAAACTCCCGCATCAAAAATATGTCCACCTTTTCTCTTCGCGGTAATATTAAACATCGTTAAAAACAATAAAAACGGTATTAGCCTAGAGACCTAGGTATTCTAAATTATAATTAAGCAAAAGCTATTGCTTCGTACCTCGTTTTTGATTTTTGAACGTTAAATGCAATAATTAAACAGTTTAACTTTTTTCAAAATTCTGTTTTTCCGATATAGGTACACATACAAAATATGTTAAGAACAGAATTAATTACACGACTATTAATACGTAATAATATAATAATAATATACTCAATACTGGTACTTAAAATGTATTATTTATACATTTTATAAATGTATTCTGATAGCCAACACTAATAGTGTTTAAATTTCTTATCTGTATAACTTTACTTGCCTCGTGTCCTCGTCAGTCGTATAAATAGGTGTTGGTATATTATAGTAGCGAAACACTAGACGTACTTCTAGTTCGTACACCGATTTCGTTATATTTTTATCTATCAATGTATATAAACCTAATATTATGTACGTCTACGGTGCCAGACACATAATATTATTATTGTGTCTATAATATCCTCTTGTCAGTGTCGTATTTACAATTATCTTGTGGTGAATATTATGAGTTTAACAAACATTTCTTAATTCACTTTAATTTAAGGTTAACCTAAAATTGCGTTCTCTCAAACGATTTTCGATAAAACAAAAGAGAGATTATAGATTTTAAGCATTACATACATTTTTAAATAAATGATTTTATAACATGTTAAACTCTTGAATCGTTTTTCTATAATTTATCGTAACTATTCAGTTAAAGTTATTTTATTACCTATAATTAAATAAATCCTTTATCTCAATATATATATAATGTATATAACTAATCATTCCATAAAATTCCAGATTGTAAGTTGTTAAAGTATTTGCAATTTAAATAATTGATAAATTTAATTATTTTCAAAGATAGTTATTATAGTATCACTCTTTTTAGTACAAATTGCAAAAATCGTATTAGTATTACACAATGTCATGATGAATATTGAATCTATTAAAAAGTTAATCATAAACATTATATAACATACTAATTAATCTATATTTATTAACATTTTGCATGGGCCATTGTAGTAAATTTATTAAAATCATTATAATTTATAATTTATAATTATTTTTTGAAGTAAGATATATATATGGTGCATTATTACTGAAAAGAGAAAAGAATTAGTATCTGCTAAAAATATATATATTGACAATCATAAAATAATCATAAAAAGAACCATTAGTTTATAGTTACGTTATTTAAGTCTATGCAATTATATTGAAATCTTAACGACATTTGTGTAACTGAATAATGATGGGGAATTTATAAAATACCTAGTTAAATTGTATATTATTTAAAGTTCTATCGTTTTGATTCAGTTAGAGTATAAATTATCTAGCTATCTAGGTATTTTATAGAATAACACCATTTAATAATTCAACACGAATAAATATACATATATTATATCATTATATATGTATTATATTATATGCATTATACAACAAAGAACACTTCGGGCGGATCACATGTACATATATTACGATACTATGTTTACGAATATTAATAAAATATTATACCGGAAAAAATAATTTAATATCCATCATATTTTTGGGGGTTTTCGCGAACATTCCCTGCGGCTCAATCGAGTCTTTAGTATAGAAATATGATTTACCTTCGTCCAATGTGATGTCCGACTCGGCCACAAATCACGATCGACGGTTACTGGTTTCGTTTACCTTTTTTCTCCCATAAACCTAGGTTTTCACGTGCGTTAAAGTGAGTTTCCACTGGACCGTTTGCGTGTACGGCTGTACATAAACGCCATTCTTGAAAAATACTCTGGCAATTCCGGTTAATGTTAAGATTTTTAAATTTGTGATTGCTGCTATCATCCAAATTAGACCGTTCAGACGGAAATAGTTGAACTAGATCCAACTTCATGATATCGTGGTTATACGTGTGATAAGAGCGTATAAACTCTCTGGTATACCAAAAGCTCACCATGTATACCAGCCAATCACAGAAAAGTATTTTTATGCGCGTACACGTGCACGTATGTAGTGGAAACCCGACTTGACTCTGTATGTCCTATACCACGGTTAGCCAATATACATACTACTGCACCTAGCGCTTGCATATTTCAACCCAAGAAACGTTTCTAACGTCGGCGTTCGTGTAACTAAACCGTTAACCGCTATCGAATCTTCTCATTTAGCTCGAAATTTTTCACGTAGACGGCATAAATACTATAACCACAGTTGACTAATTTAACTATCGTGAAACGTTCGAGGAATAGTTCGTTGAAAGCGCAAACACGCGAGCGTGTAAAATGCAAACCCGCATTAACCGCTTCAAAAAGTGGTGTGCGGTGTTTACTGTTGTAATAATATATGGGTGTACCGATTGGCGGTTACGCACGTATACCAGGTTTATGGTGAGACGTCGGGACCAATGTACGTTCGCTGATTTTCGGGCGGAGAATCGCGCGGCTGTGGAATGCGATGATCTGCAGTAACAGCGCACACGTAAACACGCGCGGCATACGCAGTCGGAATACGAACGAGCGTGCGAGTATAATATTATATTATATACGACGATAATATACTATTACGTTATAATGGAACGCGCGCGCGTGTTTTATTATATCGTCTTGAGATGCGTCGTAGACAAATGACCCTCGGTGTGTGTGTTTTTATTTTTTTTTTTATTTTATTCGCCTCTCCTAATGGACCCAACCGGTACGATAACTACGTATAGGTACGTATACCCGTTCCGGAATTATTGTCTTTTCTGTTTATTTTTTATTTATTTTTTTATTTTTGTTATTTATATCGGCTCGATTTGAAATCGGGAATTCCTGGCGCTTTTAGCTCTCCAAAAAAAAATATAATATATATTATAAACATACATTTATACATTACCCGTAATGAACATATATATATATATACCTATGCATGTTATCGTCGTGCCATTAGTATCAGAATATAGTGGCATAGCAGTCGTTGTCGACGCCGTTTCTTCTATAATATGACACGAGTGTTATTTCTGTTTTGTATTTTTTTTTTATTTATTTTTTTTTTTACCGTTTATGCTCTCATACGATCCGTCGTCATTGCAACTACATGATGGTCTCGGACCGATCCGGTTTTTCGTACGACTACCTGTGCGACGTGAATCGCGTGCTGCATTCTTGAGCGAGACGGGCGCTGTCAAAAAAGTTTGATGCGTGCTGCGAGTATAACAATAGACAGCGAGATATATTATTATCGTGAAAACCACACGAGCACGCCAGCGATTTAGGAAAATCGACAATATTCATTGTGAGCCGCGTTCGTTTTTGACGCTATTCGGATAATTTATTAAAAACTAAAAATCTTATTCTGACCGGGAATGTATAAATTTAATTTCTCGAAAACCATCTATCGTCTACGTGTATGTAAATCGTGCAACTATGAGTGATCAATCGTAATCATATTATTACAACTCGCATTCAATATTTGTTTGAAACTTGATTGTATTTGAATATCTTTAAATACATAAATAAAATATATTGATATATTATAATTTATAATATATAATATCATGACATATATATTTTCACAAATACATCTCTACTACTTGAGTCAAAAAAATAATGCTTTGTAATATTCGTATATGTTACATATTTGTTTGTTCAATACAAAATTATATATTTTGATAAGAACAATATATAGTTGTATTGTTATTGTGGTGAAAATCTAAGCAACATTTACCATGACAATGGAATCGACGAAGCTCACGCAATTATTTTAACATTGAATTACTTATGAAAATTACATACGTATACGACGTCATGGTGATTCTTTTACAAAGCATTTAACTCTGTAATCCACGATAGTGAGAGGAGGTTGAGATTAAGGGATTTTTTCATTCCATTTTCGGCAAAGAAGGTAAAATCATCGGGACGTGTTGGAGTTTTGAATGTTGAATGTTAAGTGCGTGTGTGTTGCAATGAAACCTATTGAAGACCAGGTACACATACAGCCGTACAGGTTATAACTGCTGCGAATGGCTAATAAAAACAACAGATAAAAGGTTATAATTACGTTATTATTGCTGGAACGCGCGCGTAGACCATTACATTATATACCATCTTATACTTTCTGACATCCCGTTCTGTTGGGATTCCGTTCTGTTATTACTGTTATTACGGCAAAGACGGTCTGGACCAGATAAGGACGTGGGAGAGTAACAAAAAAAACATATATATATTTAAACTAATAAATAATGAAAGGACTAAATAATTAGAAGGTATACGCACCGACGTAATAGGAGAATAAAAAAATAAAAAGGACAGTAAATTGTCTACATATATATATATATATATATATAGATAAGTATATCCTGATGTAATTGATTATTAGCAGTGTGTAAAACCAAAGTAATCCACGCATTGATCTTGTAATATTATTTAGGTCGCTAAAGCTAAAGGGTACTAAAACTAATAAATATTACATTCTTAAAGAACGTATTTATCGTTATTGTTGTTATTATATAAATACGCACTCGATTCCGCCTCCAATTATTACGTCTCGTAGAGCATTCAAATACGTTTGTGAAAACCTCAAATTATATGGGTTTTATTTTACGAGATTTCGTTCAAAATTAAATCCGAAACAAGCAATAAAACGTAGTTAATTGCATTTCGATAAGTGTATATTTCGTTCATACTCGTACATTGGGAAAAATAAAAAAGGTAATATTATATTATTATGTTATCGTTATATTAGGTTTATAACAGATTAATAATAGATTTTTTTTGTCAATTCTAGAAATATTCTTACTGTCGACTAATACTTATAAACAAAAATTAAGATTCGTATAAAATTTTAATTTATATGATTATATGATATTTTTCCTTTCTCAATCAAGTTTATACCCTTTATTCAATAATGTAATTATATTCCCATAATTATTAACTATTAAGTAAAAAAAAATAATACAATACCTACGCTATACCCAACAGCCGTTGATGATGGTAAGATGTTCATGGTATGTTAACGATTTTTACTTAATACGCCCAATTTCGGTATTATAATATGCATATATTATATGGCGTTTACGTCTAATATGTATTTGACGAGATGCAGGTATTCCATAGATTATACCACGTCATATTTTCAGGTATTCATATAAATTATTATACAGTAATAACTGTTTTTGTTGTGAAACGTTGACGAGTGGAGTTGATCCGTTTTATCAAAACTTCTCTGACAACGTTACGCACAGACGATATCTAAAGGTTTCAACGTCCGCGAGGGTAGGGCGGTTGGACTACCAGGAAGTTTGACTTCCGGCGGCTGTAGGGGATCGTGTCGATTTATCATTTGTCATCCCTTCAAAATCGTAATATGAATCCCTATAAAAGTTTCATTGACGACAATGGAACGTATTTTTTTTTTTTTTTTTTTTATACGTATTATGTACTATATGATATACATATCGCACTAAACCGACTTTTGGAAATTGAGAAAGAAATACGTTAACGAAATGACTAGATTAGCCGGTTACGTCGATATTTCGGCGAAACTTTTGGCATTTTTACCCTGCACTAAACGTATAATGTATTAACGATATATATATATATCAAAATGTACCGTCTATCTCCGTCACTATATATTCAATCAAAGGGATCGTAAAATGTTTGTTTTTATTTATTCCGCTGACAATGTATGCTGTTGATCATCAATCACGACCGTTTTTGTGTTCCGCTCGGCCGACTAAAATATTGCTTTCAACGAAATGAGCGCGTGCAAACGTCGTTGAGATCTATATACATATTATAATATATTGTTTACCACTACCGAACAGAAGGAAATGCTTAAACTTTACCGAGATCCTGTGGTAGAAGCGCGCTCAGTAACAGTATGTTTATTATATTGAACGTGCGTATATCGATTAGATACTGCCGACTATAATGAGTCATTACTTTTCGTATTATTTATTTTAAAATTTTTAATATAATATTGTTCTCTCGATAGGGGAAGGACAATCTGAGGCACGTTCTTCGACCCTAATTATAGTGGGACACAATTTTCAAATGATAAAAAAAATAAAAAATAAAATTATTTACTGAATATAAATGGATGAATTAATTTTCTGTGCAAATTTTTTATTACATTTTTATTTTCTTCAAAAAAAAAAAAGAAGATAATTATTTATTATCAGATTACTACTACACATATACTCGTATTTACGAAAAATAACAATATATCACTATAGCCATAATAATGAAACAACAATCATCATATTATAGTTTGATAAAAATATACAAAAATACGACTTCGAAACTTAATATAGTAATGACAAACCAATATTACGTCAGGTAACCGTAGACGAATTAGATAGTGGTAACCGATAATTGCATATATTATATTTTTGCGACCGCTTGTAAATTGCACCAACAACTAGTGAGCATAATCTTGATTTATAAAATGAGTACCTGTTTAGTATATATTGGCTATCATAAAAATAATATTAAATTATCAAGACAAATCGAAATTTATTTATTTATTATTTATCAATACATATGTAACTTAAGTTAGGTGAAGTAATAATTTTTGGTTCACTAATTATCAATTAATTTTTATAACATGTAGATTCCATAGGTTTTTTTTAAAATAACAATTTTAGCTGCATACTTTGTAAAATTTATTTGTATATTGTAAGAACTGTCAGTGCAAAACCCTAATTATAATATACTATATAAATTATGGAATGTAATATGCGTAATAAGCAACTTGTAATGTATCGTTTCTCGATGTATAGAGTTCCGCCGTAAACGAACGTAGTTTTGTTTTCCATCATTCTCCGCCACGGTAAAATATACATAATAATATTATTATTATAGCTGATTCGATATTTTGATCAGTCACCTCAGTAGTGATTTATTGTTTAAATATTATTTATATTACATGATGTGTGCAAGTTTGATATACGAGTATGAGTAATACGACAAAATAATTGTTAGTTCAGTCACTTCGTTTGTACACTCTATTTCGCCAAATAATATGTATAATACGAAATAAATCGTAATATAAATAATATAATATACAATATTATTGTACACTGTTGTACATGCATACAGAGCAAATAATACATAATTTAATTTAATATATTGTTAAGAAATAATTGTGACACAAAAATTACGAATATTATACATATACATAATATTATAATAATCGTTATTAATTAAATTGGAAATATATCTATAATGCTATAATGTACTTGGAAAACTTCAATGAAGTAGTAGTAAAACATTAAATTAATAGTATATATTATTTTTTTAACTGATATAATATTAAAGAAAAAAATTTAATTTTCTGGAATTGAAATTGATTTCTTTTACGTTGATATTTCCAACTCAATAAATAATTAATGCATCACTAATCCCATTAAGCATTTTTTTTAAATAAAAAGTAAATTATAAATTATAAATAGTTACTTTTAAGTTTTGCAAATATGTTTAAAAGACTTTGAACTTGAAAAATTGCATGTATTTTGATTATTCAATAAATTTAACACATCTAAAGAATATTTTTTATTAATTTATATATATATGTAATAAACGTGTAGAATAAATATTTATACTTTATTTTTATTAAAAATCTGCATCTTGCAGTTTAGAAACTGATTCAAATAAACATTTAAATTAATTTTTAAAAAAATGAAAATATTACGCTTTATTACCAAAATGTTGTGTTCTTACAACCGTGTAATTTGACAGACGCCATCATAATACATGGTAAACGCTTACCGAATACCATACATCCGTCCGTCTTTACATCTATTTTAACCTAATGTTACTAGGATATTGATATAATACAATTGTTCAGACGATTAAGAGATCGCATGAGAACACATCAACCTAATCGACCTCGAATAATTGAGGGTAATCGACCGAATCGATTGTGTGTATTTTTATATTATATTAATATATTATTATAGGTATGCCTGAGCATGGATGATAACTTATAAAGCATACACGAGCGTCTTACACAAAACATTTTATATACATAGTATTGTTATTCGTATCATTTTCGTCCGATTTAAGTCGCATTTCACGTGGTGTGCGTAACCGTGTTCGTAGTGTGGTATTGGTATGCGGTATAAACCGTATGATATATATTTATATATATATATATATGTTAGACATACGTTAAATACACATAGCCCCACCCAGTCAGTGCAAAACATAACAAATACAATACAATGTCATGTAAGTGCGTTCGGCGGTACTTTGGTGGTATCTTACACAGGCGGGCTTGTTTATGTACATATAATAACATACTATACCTATTGGTACATTGCAGAGTCGACGGGTAAAAGACTGCTAAATTTATTATTATGTTTCAACGTAAAAACGTCTCCAAGGGGGTGGTCGGGCGCACCCTGCTGTAGACGAAGAGACAATCGTCGTCCGTGTTCATAATGCATTGTATAATATAGGTAACCGGCTGACCTCCTGCGGTGTCCCGACAATTCTTCACCGTCCTAATTGGATTGGTAAAAGTCGAAAAATTCCGACGCATCAACTCGTGATGGGAGGCCACATCCCCCCATACAAGCGTTAATTTCAGAAATTGGCGAACGCGCGGGGTACCACACGTAATAAAATCATCACTATATATATTGTTCATATATATTTATTAATGTAGTCGGTGGTAGACGTTAATAATAATGATGGTCTGTTGTTTTTACTATTTATTTTAGTTTTTTTTTTTTTCGTTCTCGTTATTATGATTATCGTGTTGTTTGTTCTTCTCAGATGAAAAAAAAAAACAACTCAAATATATACCTACACGATTGCGCCGCGTGTGTGGTGCGCCGTACGACTACGATGATGAGACAAAAGGTCTAGTGGGGGGGAGAGGGGGTACTCATTAATAACGATGTCAGGGTAACATATTTCGCCGGACCCGTGTTATTATATATATTACCGCACCGATAGATACCGCGCGGGCACGCGGTGGTTATATTATTATCATCATCATCGTCGTCGTCATTATTATTATATATAAAGTCATCGGGTTTTTTGACGGCGGCGGCCGGTCGTGGCGGGCGGCAAAAACGAATTAAGTGATAACCCCCGGGATTGGTCGTAACTGGACGCCGCCGCCGATTGTGGACCACCGCCGAAGTAGATGCGGTCCGGTGTATATCTATATACCCCTCCACCCGACCCACCCCTCAACTGAGCCGACACGCCCGCGATGACGACCACATGAACAACAAAGGATGTTCGGTAAAAAAAAAAAAAAAAATTGAAAAACACACGAACGTCGGCGGCGTCCTCGTGGGTTTTCGTGTTACGATTGTTTGATAAATGAATTATAATGCATAAACATTAAACACACACGCGCATCACATACTATATGTATGTGTATAGTTATATTTGTGTGTGTATAATATTATACCATTTTCTCGTTAAGTATTATATAAATATATATATTGTGTCGATCGTATTTATACGGAATTTACATATAATATACCATACATATTATTACTACACGTATTAACATTACACGATGTGTTTTTTTCACGATCGGCTCCACATCGACACGAAAACGACTGTATTTCGATTACCGTAAAACAAATATTTATATTGTCTTCGGTGTATCGCCGGTTCAATATAACATGCAAATACCCCAACCATCATTGATGGAGCACGAAGAGACGTTTTAGTAGTACTTGATCCGAAATCGGTAATAATTATTTTTATTTTATTTACAAGCATTTCATTAAGTACACTAGAAGATTATACTATAGGAGAGACGTCATTACATCCGCAGTCTACGATCTATATTTTTTCCTTTTCGTACGATATATTACGCGGCGAGCCTGTATCGCTATATATAGCTAATATAGCGATCTCTGGTTTTCGATACTTCTGCTTTGAAGTGATTTATGCGTTTTCATTTAAGTGTTTATAGAATTGAATAGTGAATTTGCTACGTTTCGCGAATGGTACGTTAGACTCGGAAAAATACAAATTGACATAAATCGAGGCGTGCTCCTCTTATTGCAGGTTTAGCAGCATTTATGGTTATCTATAAATATCGTATCGCGATTCCTTCGAGTATAATAAAATCATCTAATTTAATATAGTTTTATTTAAGTAATAAAGGAAGAGAGTTGTAATTGATAGTAAAAATACAGACAAAAATCTTATGAGCGATTTCTTCATCCATTTCTTCGCCATATTTGATGTCGGGTAGGTGGAGAAATTCGAAACGAATTCGACCGAAACTTATTATCATTCGTTAAAGATGCAAACACCAGCTCTTTTTATTACAATAGGAAAATGGTATTAATTGAAAATGTTATTTATAAACGTCATTGAGAATGGCTTTCGAATTCGAGACTTCTCTATTGACAACTGTGTCTCATTTGTTCCTATTATTACTTATACATATACATATTACATATATAATACTGCAGCTGGCCAACAGCCAGTATAGAGAACGTAATAAACAATCATTTTGAAAATGTTTACTCGGTAATGACATTGCTGTGGGCTAATAATGAAATAGAGAATAATAAATTGTGCGTGAAGTATCTAAGAAAAATACCTGTCTAGGAACGGTTTGATTAAATTTATGTTATAGGTAATATAGAGGTGAATTATACAATTATTTATTATATTTATTCATTCAAACTGCAGGAAATCAATAGCATAGATTTTTATGGATATTAGTATACTACTACACAGGTTAACATATCCTAATATCGTATTCATATATGTATTCAATAATTGGTATTTTTGACTATAAAAGGATTTTTAACGCTTGCATATCGAGTGAAGTGATAAAAGTTTTATGAATTGAGCAATAAATATAAATAAATTATATGATGCTTTCGGTCGCCTATAAGCAAGCAGTAAATAATACTTTATTATAATAGGTACCTACTACCTACACATAGTTGTGCGCGTATGGAAATATTATATTATATTCTGCTGATCTACGTAAACTGAGTTGTCGATAGTTATATTTTTAGTTTGAACGATAAACAGATGCAGTTTCATCATTATGCAAAAAAAAAACACGCGCCGTTCACCTCGTAAGAGTTATAATTTTACCATTGTAAAATACTCGCTTGATTTGTGGTTGTAATACAGTAGCTGGATCAGTCGGTGAAATCGATTAATTTATTCATGCAAATGCACGTTTATGGCTATGTGGAATCGGTTTCACGATATCATTTTACACCAAATCCGACGCCAACAATCGCCAAGATTGAAGTCTATTTAAGGGCTTTTTATATTATATACTAACTAAAACCCAGTAGAGAACGTCTATACTAAATTGCTATTATTTTTAATAATATTTTTATACACACAAATCATTTAAATCTTCAGCATAATATCATATAAGTTTCATTGATATGAATAAAAAATAATAAAATAATACGTGATTTCGTCCGACTTCTGATGTACGTTGTCCTTATTGTTCTTGGCTTACTATAATATAGTTCCGGTAAAATAATTTTTGAAAAGAATACCATCAGGAGTCGTCTCAAAATTTAGATGCAACTATAGATTTATCATATTTTAATAAAAAATTTTGCCTTTTGTACGAAAATGAAATAAGTTATAACGCCCGTCCCCATATAGATACACAATGTGTTATATAGATACTCACATGTAAACGTTCCCATCGATAATGAATATTATAACGAGTAATCACGAAAATCACATTAAAGTTGTTCAAATAAAATTATATCCTCATTTTTGTAGATTTATAATACAATATTGTTTCGTTAAATACATTAGCCATCGGCCATCGCCTTCAAAAGTGACGCGAATAGTTTATACTCGATATACGCGAAGAATAATATAGGAATTTCTATCTCGTTTAAACCAATGATCACATTTGCCAAGTTTTATTAATTATACATATATACAGTGTGGTACACCAGGAATTCTCATCCTTGTTTTATCCTTAAGTGTCAAATTTATATAAGTTCAGATTTTTGAATAATTTTAAGCATAGGTACTCTTATCAGGTATATTCAATACTTTAAAAGGCTAAAGTCTTAAACGTGTTTCTTAAATGGCATAGACAATATTTTTCAAGCTCTTTTATAATGTTTATTTTTATTTGTTAGCATGCTTAATTAGGTAATGTAACTAATCGAATTTCGGACAAGTAGTATTTTATCAGTGAGTTATGTATTGAGCATTATACGGTAATAGATTTAAAATATACGAAGACTATATTATGATTATTTTTCTTTTATAGTATTCAATATAACAATTTTATTGTTATTGATATTATATTATAATTTCGAAAATGTACAAAATCGCAATTCGAAAAGTACATAATTCAAGGGAAAAAACGGGATCGAGCGCGTGTGCTCGGTGAATCACCCTGTGTATATTATACATTATATTATACACACGCACACGATGAGTTGTAAATTATAGTAACCGCGATCCGACGGCGGCGGTGGGCGAATCGCCCAATAACGATGACGACGAGGAGGAAAAAAATACCGAAAACCTCGTCCGTGCAGTAGGTACGCATAAACAACGGCGGACGTCAATCCGCAAGAGTGGAAAAAAATCTCTGTTCGTTCTGCAGATTATTGGGGCGGACGTACACTGAACAGAGGCCCGCGGACCGATGCCAGAAAATTTATTGCGACGAATCCGTTTCGAGTACACGGCCGCCGAGTCACGAATACTGTATATGTATCACAGTTACGCGCTGTTATCAGTCGCCTATGTATATGTACACACTAAACATATATCTATATATCTTACGTGACATAAATTTATTATACCCGTTCCGGAGCACCAACTATTATTGGATTTAAGGGCGCCGAGAACGCGCCCGTCCCATCGTTGTTGCATTCGATTGTTGTTCGAAAAAACAGCGCACGTATATGCGGGTATATGTGATATATGAAATTATACTTAGGGTAGGTTAGTTTTTGAGTTTCACCGACCGCCCGAGCCGTCACTTCATAAAATCAATCCGCGGCGTGGATCATCGAGTTTTAGATGGTAAAAATAATTTGCGTCAACATAATATCATCCTGCACTACGGTTTGCCGCTTGCAAAATATTACACTGATATAATATAATGTGTGACTTACGGGCATATCGATATAATCATGATTTAGACTTTTATCTGGGCACACTTCAATTTATAATTCAAATGAATACCCAACCAATAGGGATATCGGTACTATACTATATAAGATTGAAAGATTTCCCCAATTTTCAACAAATTCATTAGCAAAAATATCATTATCTAAATTCAATTCAATAATATTTATGAAAATATACACAGAGTTATCAGAAATCCGCGTTAGAAATATAATACGATATACTTGCGGAAGAAACGTTATTATAATGTCGTACATAATAATATATTATTGTGGTGATTATTATGCGACTGAATAATGTTCAAAATTATAATACGATGTGTTAAGATAGGATGTATACAAACAATGATAATATGATATATTAAACATAACTATTTATAAACAAATATTTTGAATAAAACGACTACTCATCCATAAAATAAATAGTGTCTGTATAAGTTTATGATATGCAGCTGTACTTAAAACGATATGGTTACACGCGTGATGTTCGTAATTTTTGTGAAAATATTTTAAATCATCTACCCTGAGAGATTCTTCCACCACAGCTGCAGAGATGTAACACATAATATTATCAATTACATGTAGCCGTGCGGTTATTATAAGCCTGCAAATACACATAATGTTATACACTGATACATTTATTGTATCTTTGTGAATTCCAACTAAATAATAATATTATTATGGTTTGTGTTACAGGTTACGCCGAAAGCTGTGTGAACGAAGGAGAGATTGTGAACGTGCTCACCATCAAAAACATGATGTGTTACACTTGCATGTGCAAAGTGAGTACTCATGCCTATTATAACATGTACACGTGTAATATACATATGTATCTGTAGTATATATCTAATAATATATTTAATATTATTATAAAACACCTAATATAATATAAGTGGACAAATCGATAATAGTATATTGAAGTATATGCATTAAGTGTTGTATAATTTTCTGCACGGGAATATACGTTTAATAATAATTCAACGACGATATTAATAATAATAACGGAGCTCGCGCGGTGAAAGTTCCATTTCTCAAAACTGGGTTACACTACCTTGCCCAAAGCACTGTGCGCAGATAACCCGTCCGGAATCCGCCGGCGTCACCACTGCTGCCACCGCCGTTTTGCTCACTCGGTCACCCAAGTCATTTGTATTATAGTCGTGTTATAATAAACACAAGTATACACACGTGCATATTATAATATAGGTTAGGTTAGGTACCTGCTGATTATAATTGCACTTTGAATTTGATCTGTCCGGCGCGTGTTCAGTACTACTAGACTATAATATGAGAGAGTATCGTATCCGTGTAATAATATACATTAAATACATATGAATACAATATGTTCATAATGTGTCATCATTTTTCAGTAACATACTAAATACTTGGAGCGGATGACCTTGAATTATAGTTAAGGTTGTGTAATAAGGATCCTGAAATCCACATTTCATGACAATTTTTAAATTTTTACTTATTCACTGTGTGTAACTGTGTAAGAACAATATACAACTTGCATATTTTTAAATCACGGTAATTATTTAAAATTTAGACTTTAAAACATATTTATTATTATTAGTTATTTATAAGTAGTCGAGTCATCCTATCTATTAAACGAAAATAAATAATAACTTACAAAAGTTAAAAATTAAAAATTCACTTAAAAATATTAATAAATTTGTAAAATTGTACATTGCTATTTCATGGAATTATTTAAATTATTAGCTAATAGGTAGTTTGGGTGACTATACAAAATTACTTGTTATCTGTTATAGAAATCGAATGGGAACAAAAACAAGCGTTATTTTTTCAACATTTTATTGATATTAACGTAATAATTAATATTCCTATAGTTATTCGTCGCATACCACAATTAATAAAAATATATTTAAATATAATATAATATAAGATGTATTATATACGTACACGAATCATCAAATAATTATTATTTGTGTTGGAAATGTTTAGTGTTGTATAGTTACTGCAATCAATAACGAATTGAACGATTTCGGTCAAACATTATCGGCACTCGATTATACTCGTACGCTAAAGTGGAATAGGTCTATATGCCTCTATAGCAATATATTACTCTGATACGATATATATATATATATATATATATATTGCAACTATAGTTGGAAGAAATATTGTATTTACTAAACTCAAAAATAGTTCAATCGATACGCATAAAAAACACTCTTTAGTCTTAAGCGTATCATGACATTAAATTGTTTTACGTACATTCCTTTCGGTAACATCATTAATGGTTTTTAACATTTTAATATGGCCATAAAATAACAATATACTTGCATTAATATTTATATTTATTATACTAATTTCGTACACATTTTAATTAGGAGAGTAAGTAATTTATTGCTTAGTCAGTTAGGCGAAACTTAAATGTATAGATATATTAAATATATATTATATACATAATGTACCAACATAAAAAAAATATTACCCACTCGCCGATAAAATATAAATGTTATAATGATATTATATTAACGTATAAATTAAACGTTAATAATATAATATATTTTGCATTACATATCATATTTACATTCTGCTGGTTTTGTAAATCATACCAATGGATACGTACTTTTGCGAATTATATCATTATTATTATTATTATTATTACGTTCCGATTGAAATACATATTAATAATAATAAATAATAATCTAATACGTATAATAACGAGACTCGGCAGACACGCGATACGCAGTCCTACAGCATGATTTGTGGTTTGGTTAATACACCAAAGGCCAAAAACCCACGTATCGGACTATATAATATTATATTATACTGTTGAATTCCGGTAAACACTACATTAAATCACTAAAAACTAATCGTTTTTTTCTCGATTATACCGCGTAAATTACACAATACTCGAATACCTATATCTACATATGTGTAAACATTATACTGTCGACGAGTGCTTTGTACGATATGTCAAGCTATCGCTTTGTTATGATAACTGTCGTAATTTGATGGGACTATATGTGACACAATAATATAACGAACGTTTTATACGAATATAATACCTGAGTCACCGTACTTATGTATACTTGACGACGAATACCATCAATATAGCAATCGGTCAATCTGAGTGAAAATCAGATATATTATTATTATACATATCTAATTGATGTAGTATAATATCGTTATTATATTGATACCGATACTATCCAACTTTGAAGATCACGACGATTGTTTTAATATAACATATTTTTACTATCGTAAGCGGTACGAATTCAACACGTAATTTATAGATAACTATGCAAATTTTTAGACGTCGACGACGACATGGCTTAAAATGAAAAATAATACACATCGATACACTATGGATGGCTGTGTTTCTTTGCAAATGCCAAGGCTGTAGTGCATTAAACTCGTTTTGTACGTCACAGTTTACCACGAATTGTCGTCATCGCACTATAGTGTACCACTAGAAATTATTACTGTTTAATTTTAATAACACCCTCGAGGTTAAATACATATTATTACTTATAAATGGTAATTAAGTACAGCGTGACGATCATAAAAAGAAAAATGACAAACATATTGACAAATTTGACGACATTTTACACCGAAAATTATTGAACAGTTCGTCGTTTTCGATATTGCGTAATCGCGTTTCGGAGTGCGCGGGAAAAATAAGAGAATTCAATATTGTCAGTCGTCATTTGCCACACTCATAAAACGTCGTTACGCGGCTTTGACTTTATACAAAGTTTGTTGAAAACTTTTCAATCAACTTCTGTGTTTACGGACATAAATCGAAAACTCGGAATATATACGTTTACCGATACTGTAACGTAACAAATAATATATATATCGCGAATTCCTTTCCATCCATTCATGGCTGCTTGTAACGGCTATATACATATATGTAGGTCTCGATATGATCGGACGCGATTCATATGTACTTTTCAGTTACAATAAAAAACAATAATAATAATCGTAATTCAAAATGTATAAACTTTCTTTACTGCGCGTAGTCATGCGTATTTAAAAGTAAAAGCAAAACACAATAAATTATCAATATAGGTCTATATTATTATAATTAGAATAGGCATAAATAATAGGTATACCTATATAATTATTAACTATACTATTAATTTATTATTAATAATCGTTTTATACGTCCTAGGATCAATTTGATAGTCCAATAGACTTTAACAATATTATGTTTATTGAATAAAAGAAAAATAGATTGAAAAAAAATTCTAAACATCGTGAGGTATTGTCTCCGTCTTATAAACTGTACAACGTAGCAAATGTGTATTCAACAGAACTTATTTTGTGTCGATAATAGCGTGAATATTATATTGAATTAATGAAACATCAAATTCTATGTTAAGATTTAAGACATTATCCATGAAATATTCAAAAAATATCGTTGGTTTTTATTTATAATTTAATTTTAAAGCTGGTTATAGTCGTTATAGACATTTTAAAATTGTAATATTTTATATATATAGTTATTTTTACAATAAAATTCAAATATCAATAAATGTCTATATGCAAAGATACTCTGGATAATATTCTTAGCTTTGTTTGATAATAAGTCGATTCTCTCTAATATTATTAAGCTAACAACTCGTCAATACAAAATAAATTTTGCTAAATAAACATTTTCTGTGTTAGACACAACACATGTCCACTTTATAAGACTGAGACAACACATACTGCAGACCACACATCCTCCTTAATACAACATACGTTAAAGAATGTATGTTATAACTTATGGCGTAGGTACACCTATGCGTTATAGTAACAGTAATAGCAAACGTTCACGCAGTGATGTCCGCTCCATATGAGTTTTATTACACCACAATAACCCAAGATAACAGATATTTTAAACATAAAAAGCAATCGATGTCAAACAGTAGAAGCACCCGCGGCAGGCGATCGACAATTAATCGCGTGTTTACAGCAACGTTTCGAGTATAAGTATTAACTACTAGACGTAGTTATATTAAAACGAGTAGATGATATATTACAATTTTATTGTTTTATCGTTTATAAAATGTAAATATAAATGGATGAAAGTTAATAATATTATATACTATATAGTCTATACTGTCTATAGTATATATAGTAATGAAGAGAAATTACAGAGAACACGTTATGCACATAATGCACCTATAGGCACCTATATATTATATTATATTAAATGGGCAGGCACTGTTCGATAAAATAAATGAATGCATATATATTATGTGATGCAGTATATCGTGCCTGTAATCATACATATCTGCTTTTTTTAAATTGTATTTGGTTTAACGCGTGTACGTCATTATCATCTTTGCCGCTACATCGCTATATAATATCATAATATTATGCAGTATGTAATATATGTATATTGTATACTGTATAGCTTTATTATAATTTATAATATTGTATATGGTCGGTGTTCGGGCAAAAATGAATATTTAAAAATACGAATAATAACCGAAAACAAAACCGGATACGCGATCGGTGATTAAAACACATTACAGCAAGACGTCCTATCCGTTTGTCGAAACGCCCCGTTTAAAGAGCGATTTACGGTTTGTTTTTATAAATTAATTACATTTCCGAGTCCGCGCGTCGCGTATTACCTACTCGAATTCGCGGTTACGTACCAGTACAAGTACACACATATATACTGTACACTATATAATATGATATCATATGCGCGAAGTTCGCGGGGACCCACGGCGGCACTGCCAACAGAATTATATCTAATTTATATTCACGACAGTCGGCCAGCCGCCGTTTTCTTCTTCGCCATCGTCGTGTCTCCGCCGTCGTCGATCCAACGACCGTGAAGACGACGGCGGTGATGGTTACGAAACCGATTACGCGCGAACCGGACGTCTCACGCCGACCTCTCGACGCCGCGTCTCCCGATAAACCTCTTAATCGATATTATACGTAAATAATAAATGTAATACCCGTAAAGTGGATTCTCGGTCCGCCCGAAATCTATTAAAACATAGACGGCGGTGCTCGTGATAATAATAGTAATAGTATAATATATTAATATCGCATTGCGCTCGCACGGAGATATTATAGGTATATGCATATATGCACGGCGGCGGGTGAGAAATTCGGGAAAACCCGCGCGTCGAACGGGTTTCGGCCGGTATGTCCCATAAAAAAAATTGACTACCCGACGACGACGGTCGACGGCTGCAGATCGACCGCGCGAGCGTGTGTGTGCGGTGCGTAGTAGAAATTTGTGTGCGCAAAACCAGTTTGGCCGAGTGAAATAAAAAAGAACTCACGTGCCCACTCCGCGCCGCCGCCGCCGCCGCTCACCCGGCAGTCGGCTAGATCTCCGCCGATCCCATCGAACTCGCGGTCCTCTCGCGCGCCAAACGGTCGGCACAGGTGTATTATTTTTCGAATTATATATTATCTATATTATAATGTTATGCGCATAGTCCCGCCGAACGCGTCTTACATTTTAACATTACGAATGCGCTTTTATTATTACGCACTCGCGTGTATTAATGTGTATCTATATCGTATATGTGTGCATATTACGCAGCGGTTGATGACCGTTACGGAAAATAATAAAATTATTATAATACTTGTCTATTATATAATATGTAATATTAAATGCCCTCCACGGAAACGTGTACGTATCGGAATCTTAATAATTGATTAATTGATATAGGTATTTGAATAGATTATTTCCGCGAGGTCAGAGTAAGGCGTTTACGTTTACGCGGTCCGTCGGTTGTACAGTAATAATATATGTGCAGGTATATTAATATATATATATAATGATGAGCATATGACATGTTTTTTTTTTGTCAACGTATCAGAGAGAGAAATATCTTTTATGTCGTATTTTTAATTTTACTTTACGAAAGTAAGATTAAAAATACGATTCTTAGAAATCCGCAACGATAATACTACTTGCTCGAAAAAAAAAATCTTAGAAAATTGGTGTCTTGTAAACGCTCGTTAAAATATCACTCTGCAGTAAACCTATAATATATGAGTGCATTTTTTGATTTATCAACCATGTAAGTTAGCGTTCCACTCCCCTTCCACGCCTATCATCAACTGGCTGGATTTTTTTGATAAGCATTCGTCGTGTACCCACTCCGTGGTATTAATACCTCGACCGTATACGCCTCTCATCGTCGTTGTCGTTACTCAGCTACTATTTATCTCCAGAGATCTCGATCGCGACCTCATCTGAGCCAGCAATCGTTATCGCTGACGATCGATACTTATACGAACCGGAATTATATTTCTTTATTAAGCGCACTATATATACACACTCAATCTCATACATAATAAACATAACATGTTATATTCGATGCACCGAAACGATTAAAAACGTTGTAGATACGAACTAAAAAAATAAAATACGCTACCAGAGTTACGCGTATCAGCGACGTCGAACGGGCGGAATAATAATGGGATATTTTATTATCAACGATTTCTGATGTACAAAAATATTATAGTAAAGTCTATGATACAAAAATATTAAAAACGATCTAATATTTTCTATGTTTTATTTTGAAATAAAATATTAACAATTGATATTCAATTGGAATTTTACTAGACTAAGTTAAATTCTAGGTACTGTAATTATACAGTAGGTTACTGTATAGTTACATTTATTTTAACAAAATATTACTATTGAATAACAAACATAACATGTTATATTATATACCTATATAGGTTTAAAAGGTCTTCTATTCTAGTGAAAAGTTTCCTTTTAATTAATACTTGTATATTATATTGTTAAATAATATTATGTTGCGTAATTAAAGTAGATTGTCAATCGGCGATTTTCGATCATCGTATCCCCCCCCCCCAAGAAAAAAGTCAATGCTGTGTAGCACCAACCCCGAAGATCCAAACGTAAAGTTACCGATCGCATCAGATGACCCGACGCCGAAATATTTCGGTAGTTTCGCGAGGAAAACTCGTCGATATATTTTATACGTATTATATAGTGTTATATGTAATAAGCGCGTATCATAACATAGTCCTTTCACCGCAACCGCGGCGCACCCCGTTCGTTCGCTGTCGGTGTAGCCATAGGTACGCTGCTGCAAGGACGCCACCAGGCGTTTCGCTTTCGATTGAAGGTTGCGTCGGCTACTTCTCCCGAAAAGACATTATCATATCATTCGGCCGTCGAGTAAAACCACCTGCATAATAATGATAATAAAATATAACCGTACCGTGTTAGCGCGTGCGTATATATACCAACCGTACCGGTGCGTGTTCGTGAATAGTGTGCAATGTTAAAATATTATTATTATTATTATTCCGTCCGGAGAAATTAATACATCAGGTGGGTAACCTACCCGTTCGATGGACTTTAACACGCGCCCAGTAAAAATATACACCCATTTTAATGTTATATACATATACTACACGCGCGTTATTACAAAAACGGACACGTGCAGCGGCCTGCAATGATTTAATTATTATAATGGCGGAGTTTTTTTTTTTTTTTTTATACTGCCGGCCGCGATTGCAGCTCAAAAGGTCGCCGCGGGACGCGTCATGACCGCGGCCGATGATGTATGTTTAGTGTGTACTGCAGCTATGCGTACGCACTGCACACGTCGTGATAATAAACTCGTAATATAAATTATAATAAAACCGAGCCGAACACACTACCGCCAAAACGCATATTATTTACTATTTATTATTGCACCGCGTTCCCGCTCGAGTCGAGTTTTTCGTCGAGTAACATTCTCTGGATATCGATTTAAAAACAAAAACACGGAAATGCTATAGACTTTATTAAAACCTTATGGTTGGATTTAAAACGATTGAATAAATTATTTAAAAAAATTAAACTTGTATTTAAATGTAAGCAGCACATCACTAAAAATACGACTTAATAAGCAATACTAGAACATTTTCAGTAGTTTATTAATTTGAATATAATATTTATTATAATGCTCAAACCCTGAATTATGCGACGATAAATCGATTTACCGGTTCAGCAATGTAAAACAAAATATGTGGCTGGAACTTATTACTTTTAAAAAATGATAAAAATAAAAACCAACAATTATATGCAAAATCTTTCATCAGTGATGACTATTAGTTGTTAATTGTTATTGTCACATCGTGATGTATTTTCGCACCAAAACTCGTCAGCTTAGTTTCCGTTCTTTAAATGTTTATTATTATTGTTTACTCCGTATAGGAAAAGCGCTAACGTTCGTTCGGTTATCGCGTAACCGTTTCACCGGGTGACTGTGCACAATGTGTACAACGACATCGCAGTCTGGGAAAACGTGAACAAACACACACACACACACACACACACACACACACACACACACACACACACACTCACACACACTCATTACAGAAAATGCTGTCGTAAATCATCCGGCGGCTTAGGCTATCGCGATTGTGCGTAAATCGCGCGATTAATCAATTATATTATATACGCTCGCCGCGTACTTCGGATTGCTTTCCGACCGTGCCCCGACCGTCGCTGTCGCAGTGTTTTATAATAATACGCGCATAGTATAATTATAAATATATATATATATAAATAAATACGACGGAAAAAAATAAAAATAAATAAATCGAATACCGCGACGGGAGGAAGGTCGCGCGCGCACCGGTGGCGGCCGCGGCGTCAGAAACGAATTCCAAAAGATCTATATCGTACATTTTTCCGTATAATTATCGTCAGTTATATCAGGTATATATTATTATACGTGTAAAATGGTATTTACGGTCCGACAACTACTTTAATTTCTTCATTTAAACTATAAATGCGAATAAATACTAAAATACAATATAATAACCGACCATATAATATGCTTATTGTGTTTCAGAACGGATTCGTGGAGTGCGTCAAGGACCAGTGCCCCGACGAACAGGGCTGCTATATGCTACAAGACGTTTTCGTGGATACGAAAGAATGCTGCAGACGTTGTAAAGGTAAGTTCGGTTACCTACGTCAAGTTTGGCATAAACAAACCATAATATTGTGCAAACCGACTTGTACTCATTTAATTTCCTATTTCGTTATAATAATCGCAAAGTATAAGACACGAATACGTTTATATTTTATCAACTCGTCAACTCACAACAAGTAACAATTTGTTTAAAAAAAAAAAAAAAACTAGAAATGAAAAATATAAAATAAATCGTTTCGTAAAAGTTTCTCGATTATGCATTATAAACTAACGCTTTATATTAGAGATCAATAACAAGTTATATATATATATCAATTATCCATAAGTAGGTACTTGATCAAAAGATAATAATAATAATATTTATTAACTAACGTATAATTCTTTTACTGATGAGATAAAAGACGCGAGATCATTCACCAAACATTAATTTAATTTATATTTTACGGCGATCGATCAAAATATCACAATAAAACATAATATCTCTTATCAAAAATATTATGTAATCATAATTTATTGTTTTGCCTACAACATTTTCGTCACAAATCGCAATTTTAATAATAATAATACCGTATTTACGTCACTCGTTACAGGCTGTATGTACAAGGGTGTGCCGAGGGAGAGCGGCACGGAGTGGACGGATCCGAACGACCCGTGCATGGTGATGTCCTGTAAGGCTGGCGTGGTCACGGAGACTCGCATGCAGTGCATCACGCCCTGCCAACAGCCGCTGCCGCCAAAACCGGGAACTTGCTGCCCAACTTGTTCGGGTGAGTGACAACTGACAAAAACAGTCTGCCTTAGCTGTACATATAATATATTATTATTATTTGTTATACACAATATAATAACATTACGATCGATACGTATGACGTATAAAACATCCGAGTCCGTGCGTATTCGTTTGTATTTGGTCGGTGTGCACGACTTGTTTATAACGTTGTGTCGAACGCGGTTATTTTAGTTTCTTGGGTAGATGCTTTAGAGAATCGAGTCAAATTGTAAATGGTACACTGGGAGAGTGATTAAAAGATATAATAATATCATGTATATATAAGACAGTTTACACGAGATCGAATTCGTTTGAAACGGATCGTTTGAGGGTCCCCCTCCGAGTTCTGTCTCTAAAAATTGTTTCGGATTATGCATTGTTTAATACGTATATATTATTAATATATTATAGAAGGTATACAATATGGTACAATATTACTCTGGAATAGAATCTTTCGTGGCGCATTAGAAAAACAAACCATTCTTTTGGAAGCTTTGCAGTCATGATAAATCACGACTGGCACACAAGCGCCCGTCAAGTGACTCGTGGGAAATGAACCCCCATGTTATACGTCTTCTCTTCCGCTATACGATGTGGTGGCATTAACTCCGTTCGCCGTATAGCACTGACGAAAATAAAACAATAACACTCAGACCATATACTCGTACACACACACACACACACACACACACACACACACACACGCACATACAAATAATAATAATAAAAAACAATGGATGGATGGATGCTAGGTATAATGTATTATTATTATTATTATAACGTTCGTGAACGAAAATTGTTTCTGGGTAGTAGAAGGAGGAGGAGGAGGAGGGAATAGGAGTAGCGTCTAAGGTTAGACACAGAACGCCAAACGGATAAAGAGATGGATGGCAGGACCACCGGCAGCGAACATTGTGCACAACATAAACATGTTAAACGGTCTGCTTTAGTGCTTATAGCTACCGGTTATCGTTGGCGTATCGATATCAACGCACGTATTATAATGATAATAATAATAATATTATGTGCCTGCCTGCCTATATTATTATACAATATACATTTATATATAGGTACGTTGTTACAGGTTCGAAGGACATTTTAAATTATCAAAAATGTCGGATTCAATTTTTTTAAATAATAATTATACCTGCCTAAATAATATTTTTAATAATTTGTTAATCGGACAGTATTGTAAAGTGCCGAGAAATAACTACGGCGTAGTTTGTAATAAATACGTTACCGACATGATAATTTCCGAGCATTCATTATTGTTAACAGAATAATCGCTTAGTGAATAATATTCTAGTCCCTAGGGAATATATATATATATATATACAGTATACGTCATATTATATTAATTAAGATGTTTTTTATACGTTAGTTTTTCTCAAAACTTCAAAGCAAAACTGCCGCCCGCTGATATTAATGTCCAAATTAGCGTTTCGATATACAATTATTATAATATTACATAATATACCATCACGATATGAATGCAAATGTATGGTACGATGATAGGAAACGGTATTATTAAAATATTGAAATACACTGAATATACATTACATAAATCATAAAACATAATGTTTACTATATTATGATATACTAAGTCAAAAATATATGTACATTATTGAAAACGATTGCAACATAGCGCATAAAGTTCTATTAAAAATATGCAAAGAAAATAATAGCCAAAGGAAATCCACTTTTTTTTTTCATTATCGCTTTATATAGATTCATTAATAAATATGTTTTTGTTATAACAAACATATTCGACTGGAACCTTTAGGCTACGGGTTTTCAAACATTTTAATGAAGCTATATCCGAGTTACTTTATTGCGGTAATTGGTCGAAAAACAACTCTTGAGCACGTCAGACCCTCGAGTCACGGCCCACGGGGGGCAGCGGTGGAAGAAATGACTTTTTAATATATTATGATATTTTCTATATATATTATATATATATACAATAGATATGTGTATATATAATAATAATATATTATAACCAGCGGTACCTGCGTTTTCACTTAGGTCTGAATGGCAGACAGACGATATAATCGTGCGCGCGCGTTGCTTTTTCGACCGTGTGTTCATTATTTTGTCATATTCGTCGACGGTGGTACCGCCAGTGCACGTCGGTATGATGTAGATAATATATACATATATAAAAATACTAGAAGTAGCATATATTGTTTTATACGCACACACGCACAACTACATTTATATATATATAGTAATAATATAACATGCCGGGTCGTAATTTATTATGGTGCACGATGACGATCGTCAGAATACCAAATAATATTCTTTGTTTTTTCATCTCCTTTGGGTTTATATTCGGCTTTATTATGTTATTATGTAGGTATATTAGATATAAGTATAATAAGTGTATTATACTGTCCATATCGTTATGGACCTATACCTATATTATATAATAATATATTATGTATTATATGATGTGCGACTACGCGGCGAGGGCGGTGCCTGCGTCGTGCCTATTATTTATTATACTTGTTCGGGTCTAAAACAAATAAAAGATTACACGAGCGGGCAGGGGGCACGCTGCACGCGCACCGGATAAAACGATTGGACGGCGGCGGCGACGTCGCAGTTCTTGGCCGGGGGTGTGTGTGGGGGGAGGGCAACCGCGCGTCCGAGCCGGAGATGGGCTAATGGCTGAAGACTGGATGCCACACGCATTGAAAAAAAAATAACGAAAAAATAAAAAATTCGAAACAATCCTCTGAACCTTCGTCGGATGGTACGGACGCACGCGCGGTTTCTCGTCTGAAAAAAAAAAACAAATTATAATATAATTTTAAATCAGAGATCATAATTATATTACTTCGCGGCGCGCGCGATCCAACGACGTGTACGCAACTCACGATGATGATCTATACCGACGGCATCACGGGAGCAGTGAGCACGCGATAGCGGCTAAGATATATAGAGAGGGATGTTTATGAAAATTATATCGTGCGAGGCTAGTTATTTCAATTATATGATGACGACGATCGTAATACCGCGGTGATTAGTGTGAGGAGCTCAAAAATGCACGATCAACAACGCACAATTCTGACGACTTAATGAACTTGTACAATATTTTTTTTTAATTTCAGGGGAAACATTATATTAGAACATAATTTGTCGGAAAAAAATATTTAAAAAAAATCACCGCGTTTACAAGCCATTGTAACGGATCTAACTGTAAATTTGTACAGATCAGAAACACATTTTTTTATTTATAAAACTTCTGTGCTGTTATTTTAAACGGAAAAGAAGTGAAATAAAAAAACGCCTAGTCTTAATATAATATTTCTTATGTACGTCTTAGGGCGGAAATATAGTTAAAGTGGTCAACGTTCGTCGTCATCAGATTAACAACATACAAAATTTCAAAATATAATCGTTATATTTTAGTCTCCTTTATATATTTTTCGTTCGTCAATTACGCACAGTTGTTAGTGTATTACGTTTTCAAACATATAATAATGTACCATTTTATGTTTTTACAGTCGACCGATTCGAATAAATCTGAGACAACGAGGGTTTTTTTTCGAAAAGACATATTATTGACGTGTAGGTACTTTACACTAGTAGGATAGGTTAGATATCTATTATCGTGCGTGAGTCGACAGGACCGCGGCGGTGCGTGTGTCTCTTATATTTTATGTTACTTATAAATTATTATGTAGTAGTCGGTCGTCGTGCCCTTCCCCGTTTTGAGTACTGTATAATATTATTATACTGTTGAAAACATGTGCACCTTTAATAACTTATATGGATAATACTTTGAAATAACGAATGCTTTCGTCTGTCACGACGACCGATTTTTCTCCATCTTAATTAACGCAATCCTGTAGAACAATAAAATATGCCCAATTAAAAATATGTTATTAGGTAGGTATTTAATAGAAATGTATGATAGAAACAGTCCGCTTATTAACAACCACAGTATTATTATATTTCAATATATTTAAAATAGGTACCTACCAGTTTTGTAGTATTTCGGAGCTTCCATAAAAGATGCTTTTCAACTGTTAACTTATTTATTTTTGATCCTAATCGATAATTGCTTTAAATATTAATATAATATAATATTATTTACTATTGAAAATATAGTGTCAAAAAAGCTACAACAGATTGATACATATAATACAATACTTTATTGTTTTATATACTTTTGAAAAAAACTTACGACATAAAATCATAATTTTATTGACACAGACCTTTTTATTTATAAAATGTTGCATATAGTATGTATACATACAGTAGAAACAACATCGCGTTGTTTTTTATTCTAATAAAAGTTGTTAAAATTGCCAATATTGAACCGCTCAAAATAAGCCGGTAAAACTTATACAGTATGGATAATATGGAAGTATAATAAATAATAATATAGTGTACATACTAAACAAACACAACGAGAAAAACGCGAAACGGTGGCGTTGGTTTCTCTGGAAAAAAAAATCCGTTATCGATAACCTGAGCTCCGAAGAGGGGTTTGTCGATGGCAGACAGTTAATAATAATAATATTATTATTATAATCTATGCGATTGCGGTAACCGGTTTTGCGTTCCACAGGTTGCCGGGTTATCGGGCAAGAGGTGGCCGCTTGGAGGAACATCAGCCTGTACGACGACCCGTGTCTGACCTGTCACTGCGAGAGATCCGCGGCCGGACCGGTGCTCACCTGTTCGAAAAAGGCGTGCCCTGTGCTCCAGTGTCCGTCCAGCAGCATGCAGATACTGCCGGGTGAATGCTGCCCCAGATGTGTGGGTAAGTGAAATTTATTGGCCGTTAAGGCCGATGCGAAACAATTTAATATGTAATGTTATATTACTTCTGAAAGTTATTGCAACAATAACGACGATACTACGATAGTAACATTAATACAAATAACATAAATAATATAATATAACAAACTACCAAAAATATCTGAAAACCACACATTTAATTTATTTTAGGATATCGTTTTAAAATTGTTTCATTTTATGTACGATATCGTAAGGTTTAGGGAAAGTCAATAGAATGTAGCAACAATGTTGAAACGATAAGAAAATAAACGAACTTTACTCGACCAGTAGTATATTATAACTATATATACTAACATGTCCACTATATTACATTTTTTACAGTATAACCGTTGAAATACAAAACATTTTAGCACTAACAAAATTTTTGTCGGGACCTATTGTCCCGAATTCCCATTACAATAATGGGTCTGTTTTAAAATATGATTTCTATAAAATTATATATACTTTGTTCCACGAAAATAATATTGCATATCTTGTTTTCAAAAGTATTTGAAGAAAAAATTAAAAAAAGAAAAAGAAAAGAAAGATACTGTAGCTTTATCCGGCCTTTGTTAGGAATGTGTGCAAAACCCGTATCAAACATCCAAACCAAATCATATAGTCATCATCGTATACTATATGTATAATATCGTTATTATTATATTTTGTCATTATAAAACACAGCTATAATATAATAACCGGACTACGACGACGTACCGGACGGAAACGTCTGACAAACTACGGATATGTTTATTCGCGGTAGTATAAAATAATAATAATAATAATAATAATACACAGTGGAAAAACGCCAACCGATCGTGTTATGGTTTTGAATTGTATTCTCGGCTCTTTCGGATCGGCGATGGACGAGGACTGAAGGCACAGACGTTTTTTTTTGTGTAAGAAATAATCGAGCTGGCCCAAACGATTCAATAAAATAATATTGTATTATGACACACGTATATAATATATCTTACGGTCGTTTATTCGCAGACGTATACAATTAAATCGTTTATAATATCAAATGACCCACACGATGATAAAACACCGTCAAAATATCATATCGAACGATGTTCATAATATAAGTCTCTGTGTAACTAACGTACGTACTTAATCTTCGCCGCTTTAAACCTTTGAAAGTTTTTCGAACGAAATATGTAATACAAGCGCATATAATATAATATACTGAGTTTAAATTGTTCGTCTTATTTCGAATATGGACACAATAATCAAACATTCCAGACAAAACATTATACAGCATCTATTATCATAACGGTTATTGTAGTTTTCGTTGTAAGTTATATGATATCATTATACATCATTGTCCAATGATTAAAAATTGACAAACTTATTAGAGCTCGCAATTTTGTAATTCGAAGCAAACATAAATATAAATGTACACCATTCATGCTATTTTTATTTTGCTATAAAATTTCGCCAACTAAATGGTAACACAATATTTTTTAAATATATTCCTACTAATAATTCGCATGTTTGTCATTTGCAGTGTCGTGTATACAATGATTGTTTTAAAAACAAATAAATTAATAAATATTTTTTGATTTAAAAATTTAATCGAGACTATAATACATTATTGCCTATAATCACTGCCACAATGCATTTAAATTAAATATGGTGAATACTTACCAAAATACGTATATTATATATATATTGTTGTACAACCGCTGTGTGACCGAAGTGCTAATTAAAAAAAAATAATCTTATTTTAGTTGAGTTAAATAGTCAAAATAGAGTTACATAATCAGTAAATACTTAATTTTCCAACTACTATACAACTTGTGACTTAGCTTAACCAGTAACTCATTTCTGTTGTTTACTCGACTATAGACTTGGATGTGTGTACGGTGCGTGGATATATTATAATAACGCTAATGTTGGTTTGTTACAGGCAAAAGTAGAAAATTGATGGACCCACCGAGAGGAGCATGTCTGCTGGGCGATAAGATCACGCCGTCGGGCCAGGGGACGCACCCGGACCGGTGCACCGAGTGCACGTGCGCCAACTCGACGGTGGTATGCAAACGGGAGACTTGCCCGCCACTGGACTGTCCCGTGGAGAAACAGACGTTCGCGTCGCACAATCAGTGCTGCCCGCAGTGCCCGAGGACCGTGGACAAGAGCGACACGTGCATGGACAACGGCAACATTTACATGGTGGGCATTATTATAATGTAGTACATTATGACGTATATATTAATCGAAAAATCACGACTATAAGAAGATAGCATACGAGTTTATTACTCTGACACGATCTATCGATCGTTCGTTCCGTATTGGCAATCGTTTTGAAAATATTTTTTTTCATTTCAGAACGGAGACGGCTGGAAAGTGGACGAGTGCAAGTCGTGTTTGTGCGTTCGTGGTCAAGTGCAGTGTGCCCAAGAGTTGTGTCCGCCGATCTCGACGTCGTGCCCGGTAAACATGAAGTTGCGAACAGTTCCGGGTTCGTGTTGCCCCCGCTGTGTACCGAGTAAGTCTACCGCGTGCCTATATGTTTTACACATTTTGTTTCTTAGCAAAAACGATTGGACAGATTTGTTTCAACTTGTTAGTGTCTAATGTTATTACATATCTAAATGTTATGTTTATCGTCGTTGTTTCAGTGGACGGAGTGTGTACAGTGTTCGGTGACCCACACTACAGGACATACGACGGAAAATTCTTTAGTTTCCAAGGACCGTGCAAATATCTGCTAAGTGCGGACTGTGTGGGCCGGACCTTTAGCATTCGAGTGACTAACGACGCGAGGAACACGAAAAATTCAGCGTGGACAAAAACTATTTCTTTGAGGGTAATTATTGTGTTTATTAAAAATTTTACGCGAGAACGATAGTGCTTTGTAAAATACTCGTCTTGACGAAAGTGCTAGAATAGTAGTTAGACTAAAAAATAAGAAATAAAATGTAATTATTTAACACGCATTTGTCCGCGTAGACCGGAGGGTTGAAAGTAAACCTTGGCGAGAATAAACGGATCAAGATCAACGGACAGAGAGTTTCGGTGCCGTACAAGAGGAGCAACGAGCTGACCATATCTAATATGAACGATACCGTATTGGTTGAGACCAGAATCGGCGTTTCTATCATTTGGGACGGGCGAGGATTTCTAGAAGTGTCCGTACCATCGAGGTACAAAGGTAAGAAAATTCGTTAAAACGTTTACGAGAATAACTATTATCATATTATAATATGATAAACAAATGATTGTAATCGTTGCATATTTCTGGTACCCACAGGCAGTTTGTGCGGACTATGTGGAAATTTCAACAATGTGCCGAGAGACGACATGACCACTAAGGACGGCCGAGTAGAGTCGGATGCACAGGCGTTTGGATCGTCGTGGCGCGTGGGCGGTAAGAACGCGTGCAGTCGGCCGCTGAAACCCACGTTTGTGCAGACGTCACAGTGTTCCAAAAAGGGTCCCCGAATTCGAGAACGGATGTGTAAGCCTCTCCGACAACGGATGTTTGCCGCATGCCACAAAAAGCTCAACCCGGTCAACTTTTTCAGGTTTGTTTTATACACAGTATATACATATGTATAGTCGTAAACGTTTGTTAGATATTATGCGCCCTCTCCGGTATGTTTCTGTACGTATGTAAACTAAACTTCGAATTTGCACACATTTTTATATAGGTCCTGTCTGACGGACATGTGCGAGTGTCCCACCGGCCGGAAGTGTTATTGCGAGGCGATGACCGCTTACGCGCACAATTGTCGCCGCCTTGGTGTGTCGCTACCGGACTGGAGGACCATGACCGGATGCCACACATACTGACCCGCGTCCTCACATCCATCCCGTGCAGTAGACTCCGCTTGTTTGTTGTTGCTAGTCATTGTTTTTTTACACCTTCAACTTTGCGGTAGTCGCCGCGCGTTTACCTGACCGACGCGTCGAAATGGTCAGTATATATATTAAAAACAATTAAATGCGTTGTATACCTAATTAATGTTATGATACTAATACAATTGTTGTTATTATTGTTATTATTACTGTTTGCGATGAAATCATGAGAGATAAGTCGAAATTGAGTGCATTCCCAGTTGACAAAAATAATCTACTCGAATTAAGTCATGACCTGACTAATACTAAAAGGTCATAATATGGTTGAAGTAAACAATAAGTTGATTTAACACGTTCATTAATAAAAGTGAAGATTAAAATAATATATTTACACGACTTTTTTGAAAAAAATTATTTTAAAATCAAGAATTTGGCAATATAATCAGAACACTATAAGAGTCTTAAAAATTATTATGCTACCTTTCACATTTTCATTCACTATAAATAATTAAAAATAATCTTGGAAATAGTAATATTATTACCATGAGATGCTTCATAACCGTAAATAATTTTAAATTTATTACAAATTATACATAATAAAAATACACATACATAATCTACTGTTTGTAGTTTCGGTTTCGATGAAAGTTTAATATATTGTGTAAAGCAGTGTATGATTATAACAATTGATGGAAAGACAATTATTTTTAGTTAATAGAATAACAATTTCGACCATTTGAGGTCTACAAAAAAATAACCGACTATTTGAAAATGGAAGTTTGTCAAGAATTTAACCTAAAGAAGAATAACAATTGTAATTCGCAATCGTTGTTGTGACATTATACCTACATCATTCTGGATTATAAAACGCATTAAATTATGGGTTTAATAAGATGTGTATAAAGAAAAAAAAATGCTTGTCGAGCGAACCGACCGCGTCGTGCATATATTAGATTAGAATCAAAATGAATTAGTCGGTGTTTACAACACGAAAATATCCTTATTTTACAACGCCTTGGCAGGTAGTTACTGCATTAAATTATACACAGTTATTATAACTTATAACCCGTAGTCCCGTACCCGCACTGACAAAATCGTCATAGGCACAACGCCGGTAGATTATAAACAATAATATTCGACGGGAGCGTCAAACTCTTAAACAACAATATATTAATCAAATAATAATAATAATAATAACAATAATATCAACAATTTTTACCTACATAAATTATCATTGTAATGTATATAATAACTAATAACAGTGTTACGTCACTTGCATATTATATATCGGCATATATATATATATATTACAATATATTATACACGTGTAATAAACGGTTTCGATAACGCGAGAACATTAACATTTTACATTTAGACCGCTTAGTAATATAATTAACGGAGTGATACCGATTGAGATGTTATGTAAATATGTAAATTATACAAATATGTATTTTCTAACGAATCGAAAGAAAGACTACCCTAATAAATCATTGGATAATTGTACAACTAGGGGCTGGGAATTATACGTTTTAGTATCCCTTAATATGCGTACGCGCAGGAACGAAATAATATTTTTTTCAAGACGTTATTAGGAACATAAATCTTCTCGCGCTTTTAGATACACAGATCTGATAAACGATAATATTAGTTATTACGTGATCAAACATCAAAGAATTTCACTGAATAAACATATTTACCTATGTACAGCGCATAATGACGTTAGGTATCTTAAATCATCATCTATGTATGTAATACTTAATTATTATAATTTAATCATTTTAATTTTTACGTCTAAATCCGAATAAAACGTACGCATGTATACCAATTATTATAATAATAAAACGTGATGCCATTGTTCGATAACGTTTTAAATTAATTTATAAAAGTATTTTCGATTATCAGCTTAATGTTTTTATTTTCTGTAATAGAATAATTACACTACCGGCAAGTTTCAAACTAATTTTATTGTTTACACTACCTATATCTATGTGCATCGATCACGACTACTAAATAATGATATTATTTAACGAATGAAAACAATTCTACAGAAAATTATCATAAGACACGCTCGACGCGTGGTTACCCATGATTCATCATTTTAATTAATCGAAATCGTCAATATAAAATAACGTTGTTTAGTTTACGAGTGTACAGCATAATATTTCGCTGATGTATGACGTCCGACAAATCGTACATATTGTATTGAATTTAATAAGAGTAGAGAGGTACGTTAAATATATTATAACTGTATATTCACAATAATATCGGCGTCCCCGAATTTTGGTTTATCTTATTTTATCGAATTAATTCAACCCGAACATGGCCTCTGTCGTTTTAATAATTTAGTATTAGCATTCCGTCTCACGGTATACATAAATTTGCATGTTTTCAGCAAAGGTACAAATTAAGTTCAATTTACTAACAAAAAAAAATTTGAAGGGGCTAAAACCTGGTCGGTGTTTCCATTTTTTTTTTCACTTGAAAAATGTAAATGTTTTCTCACAGGAATAGTTTTGATTTTGCCAAAATATACAAGTGCAAAGAATAATCGTAATATTATAATTATAATTTATAATCTTGCAAAATTTTTGAAATATTTTATTGATGTTGTTTCAGATCGTGACAAGACCGTTTCCACGTTACCGTCGACCGACTAAACAGTATTTTACTTGAACAGCCGAATTTTGTTCTTATGAAAATTTATTATATAAAATAAAATAAAATTATAAAAATAGTAGGTAATAATAGTAATAGTAACAATTGACTTAATTTTTAAGTGGCTACAACAAACCCCGACCCGGCGGCGACTCTACCGTTTGACGGGTGGTCGTCGCACAATAATATTATACACTCTTACCATAATGTCAATGGTTTTATTTATTTATACACTTAATCAGTTCGATTGTACGATCGCGACTAACCTAACCGAGGTCGGCCGATGTTTTTAAAAACCTAAACGCCGGCGTTTACATTGTAATATACATACCGCGATTTTAATATATATATATATAAGTACCACAAAACAGATTACAGAGTAATGTTATTGTTGGCGCTCATATTTCGATATTGGCCTATGATAATTTATTTGTAGTGTGTTTTCGTGTATACACGAATTTTGACGATTTTTTTTTTCTCCTCATTCGTGATAATAATATAATATTATTATATTATTATATTATAAAGTAGCTGCGCATAACCGTAAGCGGCTTTGCTACGTAAGCTATTTAGCATGCCTTAGTTGACAGAGAGAACAACGTTCTTTTATACATCCTGGTTGTCGTATATATATATATATATATTTATATTATATAATATGTTATTATAATTATTATTTATTATACTTAGAAATATTGTTAAAAAAATGTTTAAGTAGAGCGCTTAAAATATCAAATTGTTTAATAATTGTATTTTATTTTTCGAAGAAAACACAAAACCAATATAGATTACTGTAATTATAGATAGTTATTAAAATCATTTTATTATATATTATAATATAGGTAAGAAGGATTCATATTATATTACTATATGCTATAGAATTATTATTATGAAAAAAGTATTTTAACTACGTTAAGCAAAATATTGTAAAATAATATTTGTCAAATTTATGTTCCTACTTTTATGTTTTTTTTTTCACTTATTTATTTTTTCTAGAAAAAAAACTATACTTTCTTTTGTGTAATAAAAAATAAACTTTTAAAAAAAATGTAAGTACATTTTATATACTTCTTTCACAATATTATCGTTATGATCCTAATGAAACAAATACCCGACTTCGGCCGGGCGGTGAAATCATGTTTTTTATAAAATAAAAATTGATTTAAACATATCTAACAGATGGCGCCACAGATTCATTTCTGTGCTTTGGTTTACCGAGGGCACGTGTTTGTTCAGTCGTATAACACAATATACTGTATAATCCTCGATTCTTTGAACGGTTATCAACAATGATTTACAAAAAATCGCAAGTAATTAAGTAAATAGAGCGTGCCGGAGAGACGAGAAAAAAAAAACACTTGTGCTTTTATACATAATATATAGGTATACGAGAATAATATAAAACAAGATGATACACATACACAGGAATTTTTGATTTTTGTAATTGCGTGTCGTGTGCGCAAAACACAAACGCACAAGGCACGCCTCTATACTTTTTATATTTTAAACAAATTGTTAACAAAAATAACAGTATCGTAGTGATGACGCTATAAGAAAATCCAAAAAATCTATATTTTAAAACGGTTTCCGGCCCGGCCAAAAAGTGCTCGGGACCAGAACGGTATTATATTAAAATAATAATATTAATATATTATACTATCTTATAATAATAATAATATAATATTATGATGACTGCGGTCGACCGGCGGAACGCGTGACTAAATCGCTCGCGCTCACCGCGAGACAATCGACTCTCCCGTCCGAGGACGAGAGACTTTCGAGATTGGAAAACCGTCGATTTCTTTGGGCGAGTGATCAGCAGTGCGCCCGCCGACCGGCCGCCAACGGCGCCGTATAATAATATTAACAACAACGGTACAACGACAATCTTAATAATATTACACGCGTTCCGTACGGATGTGACAATACTATTATATATATATTATATAATATACGCGTGCGCGAGAACGCGGTGTATTACCGTCGCGTAATATACAATAATATTGATATGATAATACAATGTGTGTCGTATATTACATTATGATAATAATATGCGCACAGATGACGTCCGGAGACAAATATCATTTCAAAATGTGTGACACATCGGTATGTACTATATGTGTATAATAATATGTGTATTGTCACTGTATATATAGGTATATAGGTACATAGAAGAGAGAAAAAGAGAGAGAAAGAGAGATAAAACAAACAAACAAACAAACAAACAAACAAACAGCAACACTTATTAATAATATTATTATACAATATGACTAGAAAACGATTTTTAAGAAAAAATAAAATAATAACAACAATATCGTGCTACGGCTGAAACAAATTGTAGTATTCATGTCGAAAATAATATGCAAATAATATCGTAATATAATAATATTGATATGTATACAGTCTAATTATCGTAAACGTGCTACTATAAACACTCGAGACGCGCCTATATAGTCGCGGTACGAAAGCTGACTGCGGAGGCGAACGGTCACTCACGAGACTTTTAACAGTATCGCCGTGGACGAGAAGCGGCGGCGAAATGGTATGCTTTTGGGTTTCGCTATGGTAATAATAACATAATTTTCACGACGACTGGACAACCGGCTGTAGTAATTCCGGGGGAGGTTTCACATCAAATTTTTTATATTTTGTATAATATTTTTGTTATATCTTTATCCTGGTCAAAAATCCAAAGTGAATATGAAGGGTAATCCGTAGAAAATAATTATTTAAATTCATTTGTTTAATAGTTATAAATTTAAAAAAAAAAAAAATTATATTATATCACATAATTATATATATATAATTTGAATTTTTCTAAAAACGTAAGAACTAGAACTAAATAAAAATAATATCCAATTTGACAATTGTTTTACGGTATACGATAAATTGAATATATAAAGGTCAGGAATCATTAAAAACTTTTTTACTTGAGGGCCACATACAAATTAAAAAGCTTTTACGCTCCGAAATATAATATATTAATATATAATCAGAAAATGCATTCAAAATTTAAAGTACAGAAAAAAAAAATACAATGTGTATAATTAACACATGAAAGTTTTTAACGGTTGTTACATCATGCAGTTGTTTAAAATGTCTGCAGAATAATTTAAATTTAATGCAATACATTTTACCCAAAATTTTAAAAAAAATCAAGTAAAAATCAGAATGGCCCACTGTTAGTTATTTGGAGACTCTCGACGTAGATATTGGTAAATTTGGGTGTTTTTAATCTTAAATTTATTTCATGTATATGCAATGTCTACATTGATCCCAATGTTTGAATGAGAGAACACATGCATTATTTGTTTATAGGATTTGAGTGTTATAAATGTGTATAATCGTTTTTAGTATTAACATACGATTTCGTGTTGCCAAAATCACATATACAGTAATTTAGACTAAATTAGAATGAGCAAATTCACAAAGTCCCATTACAATCTAACCATCCTATAATTTAATTTTTATTTCAATAAAATTCACCTACATTCATATTTTTGTGAATACTTCGTTGATTAAATTGTATTACAATATTATGAGCGGTATAGTTATTTCTTGGAATCAGTAGATTCAGTTGTCCAATAGTCATAATATGAATATACTAATATACATAATATTGCTCTCCGAGTCACCTGTGGTACCGCAAATGTACATTGCAATTCTAAGAAAATTACCTATACAATAAACGACTTAACAATAAATTATTATACGATAACGGTAAAAAAAAGTACATCAAATACAAGTACAAATAGTACAATAAAGTTATATAATATTAAACGCTACTTAATCAAAATGATATGTATTCGTTTGGTAAACATTGTTTTTTTAAACCAAATAGTTTCCACGGTATTGGTATATTATATATGATATGTATAATATTAATATGATATGTATACGTGGTACCTAACCTTCACAGATTACGAAACATATATAGATAAGACCACGTGTCGCTAGGATTTCTGTGTGACAGCGATGAAGCTTAAGACGTAACCGCGTTGGTAGTAAATACGAGAAAAAAAATTCACATTTTTTTTTAAATATGAGTACAGTAGTATAATATAACATAACAATAAACATGTTCGACTTATATTATAATATAACGGCAAACGACAACGGAAAAGTGACACACAGATCCTTTCGACTTTTGTCCCCGTGTTCCCCTTATGACGATAATACAAATACAATTTAAAATTGTCTCTTAATGATATATAGTAATAATTATGCTACGTTGCAAACATTGATATGTTTTAAGTTACTTAAAATGTAATATTATAAACGACTTATTAAATACACGAAAAAAGTCTATAATTGATATGATCGTTGTTTTTTTTTTTTTTTTTAAAGAACAATAATAATAATAATCGTAACGAACAAAATACATATATAAATATATACTATAACATAACACGGTAATTTTCCTATTTATAACAATATGTAAGTATAAATAGTTTATCAACCATTTGAAGAGGAAGTCATTATTGCTCATTGAAAATTGTAAATATTATGTAAAAATAGTATTAGGTAAGTAATAATATTGCACTATGATAATATTATTATGCCACGTTCCTCCTCATCTACTATATTAAGTAGATTTAACTTTGAAAATTTTACCTACCTATTGGTAACGGCCAGAGGAAATGGAACATGTATATATATATATATATTTGTTTTTCATACATTTGTACTATTTAAAACGCATTAAGGTACAGTTATTTATTATTATTATTATTATTTTTTTTCACACCGACTGAAATTAACTCGACAAATGCTTTTTTCTATAGTAATATAGTGACTTGGGATGATAATTTATTTGTTCGTGTAACAACTTTGACAGTCTATTAACGACGCTTTATAATTACATTTAACAATCTATAAGTATTGCACGTCTGATACGTACGATGGGTTAATCTGAAGATCGTTTCCAGTAGTTGAGTTTTCGTGACAATTATAATTTATAATGTTTAAACATCGTCCGGATAAACTACCATAACGCAGTAACACAATATAATGTGTTAAACTGATGGCTTACTGCTGTAATTGCGTTTGTGGGAACAGTAGAGTAGTGTACAATAGGCGGAAATTTGGTCGATAGTTAATCGTAAATCGGTCATGAAAAATAAAATAATAATAATAATATCAATAATGTTAGTGTTAAAACATTTCATAACATTTAGACCGAAAATTATTTTAAAAAAATAAACAAAACAAAAAAAAAAGATAACGAACTAATCTTACACGTAGGTGTACGAGAGATTACTATATGTTTTGGTTTAGTGTACACAATATAATTTGATATGTCGGTCGATTTTGTGCATGCTGCATGGACCACTGAGAGTGTAACAAAAAATCTAGTTTGATATGTTCAATGTTCATTATTGACTTCGGTGAAATAATATCCGTGACTTGTGTTAGTAGTAAAGAAATGAAGACTCATAACAAATTCAAACGAAAGACGGCGAGGAAATACCTCGGACCGCGATATCGAAAAGGCACGATTTCCGTGAGTCGAGCACCGTATATAATAAATATTGTTTGAATTTATTTAAGAGATATAATAACGCTCGATGGGAAGAAAAATGTAACGCGCATAACGTACATTATTTTTTAATTGTAATTATTATTGCGGTAATTTTATTCACATTATGGTCGAATTAATAAGCATTCCCGATAAAAAGTAAAAACCACATGCGCTTAAAATGAAAAAAATCCTATCGTTACTTTATAGTATCATAATATTATGATCAACTTGATATTTTCATATTTTTATATGTATTTGTATTGTACACGGAAAAAGTTTACAAAAAAAATATATAAATCAACGTGGTTAATTTTATTTTAAATTCTGTTTTACCGTGGTTATATAAGGTGCCTACTTCAGATTGGGTTATGTGGTTTATTTACGAGCATTTCCGAAACCAACTGGTTCGTCATTCACCTCAAATGCTACAATAATAATATTATCATCGTGATATCGACATTTTGTTTGCTGAAATATATTAAAATTCATCCCGTCTTGTTAATATATGGTGAAGTTTTGAAAGAAAACGATTTAAGCACACACGGCGTACTCCCTGCCCTTCCTCTCGTCCGTTATTTCTTGCTCTCAGTATATAATTTATAGGTATATATATATATATATATATATATGCAGGTAGTATGAGCATGACAGTGTTCAAACGTTTCGTTTCATGTGATAAAAAGAACAAATCGAGCGCACACTTTAAGTCTAGTACATAAAGCGCTTCGCTTGGCACGCGATATAGCCGTGGTCAGTACATATCATTATTTTGTGACGTTATAGTAATATTTATAATGTTATAAATATATATATATATTATATAATATATATATATATATATATATATAGTATCCCTGTATACAAAACTCCAAAAGAACGAAAAACATTTAAAAAAAAAAAACGATGTCACCGTGACATCCGCACTCGTCCCTTTTCCCAAAACACCACTAAAACCATTCGTTACTTCTCCGGCCACCCAAAGTCCTGTCCCAATACGTCGTACAGCTTCTGATTGTGCTGACCGAAATGTTCCCGGAGTTTGGCCACGACTTCCGGCTGGATGTCCGGATGCTTCCGGCCTTTGGTCTCCTTCAGACACTTGTCTACAGGCCCGTATCGCAGACAATAGAATCCTTTGGTTCGGTTGAAGTAGAAATTGTCGGCGCCGATTCTATGTTCGAGGCCCAGGAACGTCTCGATGCGATTCAGCTCGGACACGGGGTTGGTGATGAGCCGGTCGCCGTTGACCACAAACAACTGTTCTCTGGGGAACACGTCCAGCCACCGGTAAACGTGGTTATGGTAAGTGGACACGGCCACCGGCCGGTAGTTGGTGTTAACCGTGCCGTCCGGCTTCACCACTAGCTGCTCGAACGACCGACTGCTGCGGTTCGCCAAGGGGTTGCTGTGCAATTGCGTGTAATCCGATATGGCCCTGATCACAGGATCCCTGAGGATGAGCAGCAGCTTAATGCTCGAATTCATCGCCTTGATGCGTTCCGGTACCTGCGAACGAGATGTCTAAAGTAATAACGTTCGTATATTATAATATAATAAGAAGGATATAATAGTCTATTATAAGTAGGTACTATATTTACCCTTGGGTGCGTGATCCATTGATAGTATCAAATTTATAAAAATAATTAGTTTTTAGAAAAAAGTATTTTTTCTACGGTTTTTTAATTTCTTAATATTTATATTACCTACTATCTTAAACTATCTTACTATCTTAGTTTCTATTTCTTTATACTGTGAAATAGAACATTTATTATCCTTAAGTTTATCACATTTAAACCTAAATGCTTTGGGAAAAAAAAAGCTATTTGTTTAACATTAAACTAATTATTTTATTACATTATATCCATTAGATTTTTGCACACTCCATTTACTAATATAAAATTAAAAATCTAAGTCGGTATAGAAACTAGATTTTAATTTTAAAGTTCTAGATACATGAATCAAAAATAGTGAAGAGAGATTAAAATGTAAATATAATAATTATTATAATATTAATATTTCTTTTTTTTTTTTTAATAAAAAAGCACTAAAATGTATTAAGATTTAGTGTAGGCAGTAAACGGATCACTTTATATTTTAATGTAACCTATAGATAAATACATTTCAGCAGTTTACTTTTTCTTATTGTTGTTGTTATGTATATGACATTATGACGTATTATTGTAGTTTCACTATTGAGTGACTTGATTTGTAAAACAATCGCTTCTTTGCATGTTTTATCAAACGAGCAGGTGCCCATATTATGTTTTTTATGATTTGTGGATTATCAGTAGCCAGCCTGGTGCATTAGAGTACCTACAGTCTACACAGCTTACTGTGCATAATATGTATACATTTAAAATAAAATATTCAAAGAATATAAATATACGAATAATCCTATAATTATTTTTTTATAAATCAATAAGTATTTTATTTAAATTAACGACATTTCTTAAAAATGCTACAAGTATTTTAACTTGTAATATTATGAATTATTTGTTCTAAAACTATGTGTTATTACAATATATTTTATTATTTTAAGATATATTATATTTATAATATGTATGCTACAATATTGTCCAGTTAGTAATATTGTACGATTACTAAAGTGATATAAAAAAATACGCATCTCATAAAGTATTGAGAAAAATAAATTATTAATTATCTCAGTTAAATCAACTAGAATTTTTTTTTTTTTTTTTAATAATCCACTTAAGTTAACTATACAATTAATTTATGAATTGAATATTTATTTCTATTCTGAAACTTAGTAAATTTAAGTTGCTTTAATTCTCACATGTGTGACATAAAACTACTATCTAAGTTTCAGAGTAAATTTTTTTCAATATTTTATATTTAAATTCATTGATGAACTTTAAAAAAAATGTTCGTTGGGAGAAGGTGATACATGTTTGTATTAAAATCCTCTTATTTATTATAATTTATTTATATTTTTTATTTTTTATTTATTTTAAAATAGGAACGCACTTGAAACACTAAAATTTAAAGCATCGAATATTCTGTTGTTCAGTTATATTATGACAACAAGGGCTTTACTGAATTCTGAGACTTTCAAAGTATAATAAGTGAGTGTTTCAGAGATTACCACTTGATGTGCTAAAAGTAGTTTCTAGGTAACAATCAGGTAGGGGATATACATATTCATGTATCTTATGGAATACATTACTTTCCTGAAAGGATCTACTAAACTCGTGTACTACAATACCAATATCAATGATATCGTGTTACAACGTTGGCGTGAAATGCATTTTGTGATTTTTTTTCGATAAGTTTATAGCGAAAATCTGAACAATGAAAATAATTCCGCTAAGATAAATTTTAGCGAGTCTTCGTTTAATTAACAACGCGATGGTATGGAAAAGCTGTGCATAATAATAATAATAATATAATATAATGCATTGCGTTTTGTAGTATCAGCTTTTCATTGTTTGTTTGTAGTTATATATATTTTAGACAAAATAATAACAATAATAATAATAATATTGTGTATGCGGAATATACAGCGCACGTCTCACGAAGATTTACGATTTTGGTGTGATGCGAGTAACAATATGCAAACACTCTATTAACCCATCACTTTAAATTAGTACAAATCCTCGTGGGACACCCTGTACGCGTATGCACTTAAATATTGAACGGTTGCACACGAATAAAACTGTTATTGATAACAATAATAATATTATAATATAATAGCGTATAATATTATATTGCATCAAGAACGCGAATGCTTAAAAAACAACCAAAGTTTAACATAATATCTAATGTGAAACGTTATAGCGTTGTGTCGCTATAATGACCACAAAAAATGTACGAATATGAATTGTAATATTTTGTTACTCCGCAATAACCCCGTGGTGCATGCGGTGAAGTGTTTTACCTTCGATCAAGGCGAATGCAAACGACTTATGAATACGCCATAGGTAATAATATTGACTGTCTGCGTTATCTCTAAGAACGGATCAAACGACGAGTGCCTCTACTAATTATTATTACTGCAGTGGCTTTATAAGTCATGAATATTTTCAAACCCTCGCGTGCCAAAATAAATGTCGACTGTGCGTATATATTATTATTATTATAGTAATATTAAATCGTGTTAAACAGTTCGGTCTCAGACGACCATTATATTAATAGAAACGAGACACGAAAAGCACCCAAAAAATTAGGTATATCAAAACATTATTAGAAGTGTAGTGGATGCTATTGTGCTATACGAGGAGTGAATATTTAATAACGATGTTATCAAACCAGCGATAAGGTGTGTGAATATATGGGAATAACGTTGATTTATTTATTTTTGAACTTTTAATATCACTATATCGAACGATACCTGTATGATCAGTGACTGACTGTAGTTTACGAGTGAGTGATGTTTTAAGACTTCACAAATTATGTCGAAATTATAGTGAACGAAACAAAATGTGTAACATAATATATAGTGAAACACCGAAATCTGCAAATGAAAGATTTCTTTTGTTGACAGATATACATAGGAATACTATCACAATGTGTAACTACTACTTGTTAACAACAATCAATGATACCAATATGTCATCGTCTAGGCCATTCTGATCGTGTTTTTCGATATTAAATTTTTGATTATGACTAAATTTGTGCTTTAAGAACAAACTATAAATAAACATTGATTATTCTCGGAGTACGAGTGAGAATAAATGCATGAAGCCCAAATTGTGAGAAAACGACTCTTCGATCTTCCATCAAGACAATTTGCTGGCCTGTAAATTCGTAAAATCTTTTCTGGTCAAAAATTGGACTTGTGGGGCCCAACAATCTCTCCCTTCTCTGCATACGATATATGATATATCCCACTCTATTTGATTGTTAACTCTTTCTAAATTGCCTAAACTTAGTTTGTTTTATGTTAATTTAATGTACTTGAATTTGTATAAATGAAATCTACCAAAGTATATTAAAAGCATTAAAAAATAAGAATTTTTTTTACATTGTATTAATTAATATAAAGTACGAATATATTGAAATATTAAACTTAAAGGGAACAAAAACAGGAGGAAAAATAAAAATAAAAATTGTCAATAAAAAGTTTTTAGACTGAAAAATTAGTCACACTGCGTATTTTGTATTTATGCATTCTAACTATAAAATATTTTTTTTTTCTACTATAAATTATAGTAGTATGAGTTTAAGTTTTTAAAATTAAACAGTTTACGCCCATACGTAATAATAATTCGTAGAATTTAAAAAATAAATATTATTATACACCACACAAGTTTACTACAATTGTCCATAGTTATGTTATAGTTTTACCAATGTTTTTTCAAATAATCTATATCAGAAAATATATTGGATAATAATTACTTCATCATTATTTATTGTTTCATATGCAGATTTAATTCACCGTGGACATTATACATTATAATTATACATATTTTTGTCAATAGTGAGTATCTAACGCTCTATATTTTACTTTAAATTCCAGTAGGTATGTTTTTTTTCTTAAATGTTGGCAAACGATTTTTATCTAATTATTAACAACGTTTCTTAATTTAACAATTTTTTTATAGTACATTATTTTACTCTGGTACAAATACAAGTAACGAAAAATGTATTGTTGAAATTTTCGTACTAAAAGACAGCACTAAAATATTTTGAGTCGACAGCTAATGTATAAAATGTATAGTACCAAACGAACAGTATGTATAACGTATACGTCATGGTTTATAATAAATTTATGTTATGTTAGTCGAGCGTGGGAAAAAACGACGAAATCTATATAATATAGCCAGGTCGCATACTACATGTTATTACATAATATAGGTTATGATATGAACGCATGTTTCCCTTAAAATAACAACAATAATAATAATAAAAATATGTTATAATTTTATTAAATCGAAAAAGTTTTAACTCCGCCGTCGGGGACATCTCCTACAATAGTCACGCGTCATGCAGTTTATTATTATTACTATTTTTTTTATATATTTTATTGTAGCGAATTGTATTTCGATTATTATTAGCCCGCCACGAAGGGTAGTGCCCATCAAGCGTAAACATTGCGTGGGTATACCTATATAAACGCATTCAAATGGCTGTAATAATATAATGGCAGTTTTTAAAATATAATTGTTTTTCCAAAAATCTGACGACGCTCCGATGCTTCACAAGAGGAAAGTATAAAATTGTTTTTGAAATAAAATAGAATAATAATATGTACATTGTACGCGGAAATTTAATTAATTGTTTTGTTTAATACACGCGAGCCTATGTTATGCTGACAAACTATGTGTATTCCGTTTTATCTACTCATTTGTCCAACGTTTTCTCTTGTCCGCTGAGATTTTGTATCTGTCGTCTAGCAAGCGACCTACCTACGAGCAATTTAATTCTCGTTCGCTCGGCGCCTTTGAAAGTAAAAAATAACCCCATCCTCATACATCTTGTATAAACACGAGTACAATAGAATTACGGTGGTCCGTTAGCCACGGGTGCGATAATTTATTACATTATAATATAATATATCATATTACACCTACCTACACTGCAACGAGAAATATTATTAAATTTCGACTACACCTACTAATTCCGTGTAAAAAATCTTGTAAAAGTACATTTTTCATGATTAAATAAAAATATTTTTTGGCGAATCATGTAATTCATTTTTTCTACACACTTTAATAGATCTTATATATTATCGCACTATTTATATTAGATAAGTATAGATTTTTGTTCGATACCTTAAAACCAAGTGAAAATTTACGATATTTCAATACAAATTTAGATTTAGAAACTTGTATTTTATAGCCTATATGTTAGTAAAAATATCGATAATCCAAAGACGTATACGGTTGTTCATTTGTTATAGGTATACTGCGTATTATTGTGCTGTGATTTAATACTAGAATTTAGCTGATAGTATGTTTAACAGGACGCGCTAAACTAAAATCGGGTCGATAGACATTTGTGCCCTATCGATATCAACGTATAAACTCGTATCTTCTGATCTCGAAGAATTAATCGTTTTCGGTACGATAAAAAGGAAAAAAAAATCGCGCTCAAACGAATAAACTTCAGAATGACGCGTATCGTACCTCTATTTGGTGGTTATTGGTTAATAAAATCGAATATAATCTTATTAATAAAATACTTTGACAATAATTTTCACAATTTTATCTTGTGTTAATTACTCTCTCTCGCCACCACTCAAATAAAATAAGTGATCAAAATCCTAACGGCCAATTTTGTCGGTTGTATATCACTGAGCAATCTGCCGAGTAGGAAATTATTATAACCTAACCGAACGTCCGTCCAATGTTTGCGAACTGTGATATAAAACAATATTATCGTCCTTCAATCGTTTTTATTGACGAATCACCACCACTCGATTTGTATAATATAATACTTTTAAAATATATATTGTATATATATATATATATATATATATATAAATGATGTACTCTGAAATAAATCGAAATTAAGTTTCTGCAACTAACCCGTGACAGCAGTCGAAACGCGGCTGTCATCGTTGTCTGTAGACTGTATACTTTAAAATGTATTTGGTTGATTCGGCTCCATCACCATTGCATCCCCGAACGCCGCCACTGTAATCTCAGTCAAACGGATTGAATATTTACATTCCTAAAATATTTTTATAAACGTGCATACTGGAATGCTGCTCTAATCGATACGCAAATATCGACAGCTGTCGATCACTTCCAATATTTTTCGGGCCGCGATATACATAATATAACCCGAAACGTAAAACGCTTAAACAATTTACGTTTTAAAAAAACTAGAAAAACAATAGATGAATAAAATTATGTCATATTATTCAAATCCAGAAATGTTTGCTGAAAAAAAAATGTATTCTACATCGAAACAATTGTCCTTTATATTTACCTATTTAATGTAGTGCGTATAATCGACATGGCTCTATTGTTTATTGTTTATATACATTATTTTCGAAAAACGCGAAAAATCAATAGTTCACTTGGTCTCGACAACGTTTAGTCTTCATTTGCGGAGAACAGTCGACATCGTTAAAACCACCGACCATTTCGTTATTAATTCAAATATAACGCCACCCGCTGAGTGTTACTTGTCAGGAAAGTATCCGCATGTGAAAATTATCTTTTTTCCCGTGCAACGTTAAAATAAGTCGAGAAAAAAAAACATACATTTACTCTCGGATCGCGCATATTATATTATTATGCCATTTAATAATATACAACCTTCGGAGAAAATCCCAAGAGATTACCAACGAGATTTGCTACCGTAAGCGGTTAGGTATCTTAACGAATTTTCCCCACGTCCGTAATGGGTACCACGTACCAACATGTACTTGCTCTTCACTATACTGGCGGGGTGCCAATAGTTTTTTTTTTTTACGAGAGTAACGACTGTTATTTTTTTGCTCGGCAGTCGCGATCATCGAAAACGAATAAAGTCCATACCGTAACCAGTAACAAAATATTTACCAAACTCTACCAGACACGTACCGCGTAGAAGTATATGATGGGCACACTTAATATTACGTATAATATTAAAACAACGCTGGATTATATCGGAAGTATTTTATACTCGTATTCGCCCAGAATAGTCGACAAGATTTTTCGAACAAACTATGGTGATTCATTATTAACCGTCGATGGCGTTATAGTTGTGTGCCACAAACGTGCTGAGATGAGTTGATTACTTGAAGGAGTAGACGAATAATAAACATTATGATCGAACTACACGATAACACGAACGTCCACAACGCACGCCTGCGTTAATTAGGTGTTAATTCGGCAAACTTCAAAGAAGTTCATTTATTTCGAAATTGTGTAGTATATTATTATAATCAGTATACTGCACTATGCAGTATGTCAGGTAAGTATACATTAAATGTTTTAACAGTTCGACTGGTACGACTGCTATATACATTTCTTACGTTATTTTACGGAATTGTATTTTATTTATGCGCAGTTACAAGACTACGAAATACAAAGAAATAATAATAATAACTTCTAGTGCTTATCAAGAGCACGGTTCTTTTTAAAAGTTCAAACGATATTAATATTGTTTTTATGCGAATAAGAAGAAACTTTCTGTGCGTTTCCATAATTTACATAGAAATGGCCAATATAATACGCGAGTCTTAAATAGAACTGTAAAATTATAATTTCTCAATACAATATTCTTATCTCGATTGAAATTTACTTTACGTATAATTTTAAACTTATAACGTTGTTATGATTAAATACAATATTATAATCTTACGTTTTCTTCACGTGTAAAAAATAAAAATATTGATATAATCTAAACATCATTATATTTTATTTGAAGTAATATACATAAAAAAAAAACTTATAAGATTATGAGACAACTAAGGAAACGTTCATAAAAAACCTAAGCCAATAAATTGAACGTCATCATATCTACATTTATACATAGAAAAACATGAAATTTAAATGTTGGTTTCACACGAAAGTAAAATTTGTAATTTATATAAATAAATAAATTACTAATTTATCCTCATCATAAATTCACTTCGGACTTTTGAAGATTATAGTGGATATTATACTATGTAAAATGTATATATTGTTGTTACTCATAAATTATCCACTTGCGCAAGAATCAACCTTGAAAGATATCAAGAAATATTTTAATTATTGATCAAAAGTTTTCATGGCAAAATATTTTTTAATTCTATTTTACATATGTCATTATTGTGTGTTAAGAATGTTAGTTTATTAAAATTAATAGTTAACGAGTATAAATATTTAATAAACAAAAATACATTTCATATTTTCAATCTAAAATGTGAATCATAACCTCAGTTTATAATTAACTGCTTTTTTTATATTGTATTTAATATTCATTTTTAGTGTAATAATATTGTAATCAAGACGGCGATAAATAATGATTATTATATTATTATTGTTTAGTAATATTATTATGTGTATAAAATGATGGTGACCCGGCGATTTGAATAGGCAATTTAGGGGCAGTTGTGTACCGCAGGAAATTTTAGAATATTATTTTGTCATACTTGGTATAATAATATTTCTATTAGACATCATCACCCTGTTGAAAAAATTAAGAAAAATATATGTAAATAATAAATATTTTAATAATATAATATTAAGGTGAGAGTAAATAGATTAAATAATTATTATTTATAAAGAGTATCTCTTTATTATTTTAATGCAAACAATTATATGATTTTTAGTTTAATAACTCAATATGCTTAGAAAATTCCCTACTCAATATGTTTATATTTTCCGATAGTTCACAATGTACTTAAAACAATAATTATCCCAAACATTTATTAAATAAAAATTAAACATTAATTAATAATAATGTATACACCAACACCATACATCTTATTTAAATATTTTTGTTACGTATTACCAACAAAATATTGAACCTATTGAATATATTTAATATATATGATAAACAATACCCTTAATTATTGGAAAATAAAATTATATAATGAAAAGGCTTTCGTCATGAAATAATACTTTTTTTTATTAATATATAACTAATAATAATCTAAGTTTTGCTTTTATAAAATAAGCAGGTTAGGAAGAATACTCTGTCCTTGGCTTCGAATACTTGGACCTATCAGGTGTCAAAAATGTTGACTGTGGCCTGTAGTTGAATGTCATGAGAGCAAAATATGGACCTTAGCAGTAAATAATACAGCAATAATTATTTACGATTTTACGTGTCGTCCTTGTATAGGGAACATTCAAATATTATTTGCTGAATTCTTATTTTAGTATGTGTAGTGTCAAAACAAGTACTGTAAAATAAAATAATGTCATTTTATCGTTATTCAACGCAATAAAAAGAATTTTTCAATAATCAAAGAATAAAAATACATCAATATAACTTATAAATATAATATTTGTACAATATTTGTATTGAAAATTTAGGTCAGAACATAACTAAAATAAAGCCACACCACTTCAATTATTTATATACATAATAATATAATATATTTTATGTATACAGTACTATACACTATACATAATATTTCTTTGAAGTAAATGGAGTGTCAACATACATTAACGTTATTCAGTAATATAATGTTGAAAAGTAAATTGTGTATAATTTTCGTATATAGTTTCGTATGCACATCGATAGTACTCAATATTATATAATACGTTCGCATATATTAAATTATATGTTTGTTGTGTATGTAGTTTTAATGACAATAACAAACAAGGTGAACACGTATACTATTCCGGTCAGGAGGAGCTCTTGTACTCCGATAAAGTAATTTTAAATATGACTGCAGTGGATCAATCGATTCAGAAATAAATTTATATCTACCCTTTGGAAAAACCTTTTGAAATCATACCAATTTCATATTGCAGTGGTGTTCAATGACTAATGAGTAACTATACGAATTAAAAAAAAAAAAGCAAACGAGAAATCATCAAAGAAACTGTGCGCGTCATATCCAAACGCGAATACACGATAAACAATGAAACGCGTTAATCGCCAACCCTACAACTGAACACAGCGATGTCGACACACTTTCTGGACATAATTAGCGCATAATTACACGAGCGGAAATCATTCGGTACCTAATTTTACGCACGGAGGTGTATAAATAATCGAACGTCGGCGTGCGGGGAGCCCCACCACAACATCACGAACGCGTAACAATCACGACGTACGTCCGACATTTTCAAGCATTTATATTACAGTGCGGAGATTCGTGCGATACTATAAAATTTAATAGCGCCGTTACTAGACAATAACGATCCAAATAAACTACATTTGGTGGGTACGCGCGTGTCGGAATCGGAGGTGACGTCATGACGAGGCCCAGTTAATGTATGAACATTAACGATAATAACATCGTACAACACTGCAGAGACAAGATTATACGCGTAGAACGTCGGACGGCGACAAAAAATTACGGCGAGCCAAAACAAATGAAAAATTCAATTACAACTGCATGACAGTCTCCTACAACAGTCACGGGGTCAGACGACGCAATCGTAACTAGGTCACGAGAATTCATCGGGCATTACGTTGTTATCACTTTAAACGCGCGACCCGCGATCAATTTATTATCGTTTCCAACTTACAGTGCACAAACAGAGCATTAAATATGGAATCTATAACTACATTATATGGCCTGTCTGTATGTGGTTAAAGCGGCGCGGTGGAGGGGATGGAGGGGCTTAACCCATTTGTGTAATAATTTCCAAACCGACAAAAAAATAATAATAATAAAATAAAATTACCTTGTTAGACGAGCATACTACACGTAAATCGGTGATATTGAAACGATATTTTGTATTATTATTATTAAAAAAAAAAACTATCATTATGAAACTGTATATTAATATGATATTATAAACAATATATTATTATAATCTGTGGCCATTACATCCCAGAAATAAAAACATTTTATATTATTAATGGTATTCAATAGCAATAAATTAAAAAGTTAAACATATTTTTGCATCATTAGAAATATTATATTTGATCAATATTAACTGTCATATTTCATGTTATGTATCATTGTACAAAGTACAATAGGTAATGTTTATTACTGCCGATGTGAGGGTATTTAATATGAATACTATTTTTACCTATTATAATGTCAGCTTTGTTTAAAAATAATAATAAGCTCTAAAATCTGACTAGACTTCCGTCTATAGAAATACATCAATACAATACAAAAAAGTACGCTAAATAATTGAAAATTCAAATCTATAATGTAAAATATTAACTTGAAGGATTGTTATTATATAAAATATTTATGATTTAATACATGTTAAAAAAATATGATATAATCATTCAATACCAAATTATACTAAAAAAAATAATCAAATTACACAATTCTGTGCTTATTGGTACGTTTATAAAACTAAAATAATATCTTATATATTGCTAAACATACTGCGTGCGCGCGTGTGTGTACATTACTATTATTATTTTAGTACCTAAACTGGAAATATAAATGTATTCCTTTAAAAACAACCATTTTATTATGTATGTTATACTAAGATTGGTAATTAATAATTATAATGCTAAATAAGATATTTCGATAAGCGCAAGTTGTATAGAGTACCATATGCCGGTGAATACCACTACGTTTATACTCGAATGACATTTTTTTTTCATCGATATTGTGTGCAGCGCAAATTATAAAACTACAGACATCCGCCGACAAGTATAATATCATTAATTATAAGTAAGAAATATGCACATCACATCTAATTTTGAAATGTATACATTACTCATCTAAAAAATCAATAATATACGAGAGTACAGTAACACATGTCGTCAGATCCCCTTCTCTATATAAACACTTAATATTTATTTAAGTGTTAATTATTAATTCAAATATTTATATAAAATCAAAAGCCATTTTATAATTTAAAATGGCTCCAAGTCATAAGCATTTTCTTAGCCACCCGGATTGACGGCGGTTCATAAAAATATATATGCACCTTCTTAGGTTATGAGTTTATGACTAATGAATGAAACTCAAGACGGGTCGATTAATTTACTAAAATATTATAATATACTGATTATTTTTTCCAGATGGTTTTTACGAAAATCCTTCAATATAATTTTTAGTACTAGCATAGTTCGTTGACGAGAATGATCACATGGTAAATTATGGATTTCATTAAATTTACCAATGTACTCCCATTGCATACCAATTGTTAGAAAATTGTTATTTTTTTTTAACATAATAAGTTCTGCAAATACAAGAACGAATTGAATAATTTAAAATGTATTATAGTTTAAATAATTCGGTATTCATAAAATATATCCAATAATTCGTACTATGAATTTCCCAGCGGACTTTCTAAAATAAATTATACTTTTAATATGAAAATTGTAGAAAATGTATCGTTTTATTATAATTTCATAACTATTAATTGAGTACATAATGTACATTTCTCTACAAAGTTACCGATAATATAAATGTTATACATTTCTAATGCATACCGTAATTCTTGCGTATGTATGCTTGAATGCGGATATTGAATAAAATAGTATACTCTTTGATTTAATTGTTTAACCTAACGAAAACTGTCAAAGTGAAAGCGTTAAATTTCTGATTAGTGTAAAATTATACTTAATTTTCTTACTCGAGACATATTTAAAATTAACAAAGATCAATAGTTTGTAATTCAATGTAAATATCACAATTCAATCACGAAGCACGAAATTGTGAGTATAAATAGTAATATCTATATTTTTTATTATGATTCATTACTAAACTTAAGTTAATCAAATATTTATATCAAAAGGTATACAATATTCATACCAAATATAAGTTACATTATTATTATATAAGCTTCGAGAATTATAACAACCTTAGAAGTTGTTCATTGAGTAAGAACAAATTATGTTAATTTGTTATCGTCAAAAAAACAACATAAAAACTAGTTACTTAGAACATCAGTTTGGAAAAAAAAATAAAACCATTAATTTTTATATTATGAATTTGTATTTTTTAAACTAAACGTTTAATATTTAAAAAATACAAATATGGAGTTTTTATTTTTAGATGACTACTTATAAAGAAGTATTCAATTATTTTATGTTAAAATAAATGTCATTATGTAAATTCCAAAATGTTTTTCTTTTTATAAGATTTCCAGGCATTTCACAAAAAAAAAAAAACCAAATTAAAGGACCTCAAAGTGGTTTCGATAAATCAAAACCTTTTGTTCAGCACCTTCCATCGACAACCCACTTGAAAACATCTATTTTTAATTAAGTTTGCTGTGTATTTCTCCCATAGATGGTGTAGGCGTTTGTGGGATAGTGGTATATAGTACACAGTATCTAATTAAAAATCTCCTTTCTACTATGCAGACACATTCTAGAACTATAACACGCCGACTTTTCCACACAAGACTCCCGTAACAAATTAATGAATTAACACGTCTCTTTCTCCTTTGTCTTATACTTGATAACAATTTCCTCGCACTACTACACTAAGTCTTGTATATCTTAAGACTATAAAATTAATCTAATTTATTATTAAGAAACGTCGCAATTATCACGCCGCCGAAAATATATTATAAGTACTATAACTTTATGTCAAACAAACATAACTAATGTTTTGGGAGTTTGTCTAATACCAACATTATATTTGACTTGAATAAATTAAATTATGTTAAAAAAAAATTGATAAATATCTGACTGAAACATAATGACGTTGCTCATATATTATTTATATATAATATACCTTTTGAGTACAAAAAAAAAAATTCAACGCAATACTTACTCCCTCCTATACGTTTTTTGACAGTTGTTCTACTTCTATTTTTAATTCAAAATCCTTTTAATGCTGCACGAACCTTTTTGCTCCGATTGCTATTTCATAATTTAAAATTCAACTCAAGTAATGTAGTAAATACATCTTTGATCCCGGTAGATGGGACCGGGAGTCGGTTTACAAGCTTTTCAGTGTGACCATTTCAGAGTTCATAAAACTATTATACTACACCATATTTTATTATGAAAAAAAAAAACAAATAAACGATAATCACTCACGTTGGTAAAATTGAGTCAACCATACTCGATAGTTATATGTTTAACGCGAAATCTAAACGTCAATCAATTTAAAATCAATATAATATGCACGAGTATAATATTATAATCTATAAACTCTGGTCAACGAGAATTCAATATAATATTATTTATTTTTTGTTTACCTAATATAAATCGTACAAGCAATTTGATTATAAATTATAATATATTTATATTACGTGTTATTTATACGCGACTACCTATATTATATTAAAAAGCTGTCGTGTATACATTATAAATAATTAATAATATTAATGTAACACAATTGCATCAAAACAAGAAAAAACTGCCTATGCCCTATGGTGTAGAGTAAGTCGTTTGGTTGTGAAAACGAAAAATATTTTTGTTTTTGTTCAAATATTATTTTTTGTTTTTCGTGTGACGTGGGTTCATCTCATGAATAAACCCTTCAAACGTCTATCAAAATCATTGCTATTAAACTTTCAATACAATAATGTCGTTTTGTTACGTTTACCCGGGGTAATATTTTAGTAAGTAATCAGTTTCACACACTTCTGCTGTAACATACGCAGAGGTGTATATGATTGTTTATGATTGTTACAACCCGTAACAATCATCATATTTAAATTGACACCAAGCTATAAAAATAAAAAAATTATTCGTCAATACATCGATAACTTTATTTTTTGTTTACGTCGTCAACACATTCGTGGTTTGAACATTTTACTAAAATATACATTGAAATATTTTATAAAATGGCGTGTTTAAAAAACGAATTTTAAGCGAGTTAAGTATTATATTTACTTAAATCATATTTTCTATTGCCGGTAAGTTTTTGTTTTTATCGTACAAAATAGTAAGTAGTAATTATTTTAGAATTATTAAAAAACAACACTTTATATTGCGCGAAAAGAGAAAAAAATTTAAATATTATACATCGTTGAATTCATAATTTACTTATACTATTATATAGAGCCGCGCGTATTATTGTATTTAAATGCATTTTACTTCAGCAATACAAAAAATTAATTAACCGTGAGACAAATAGAATTATTTACAAACAAAGTAAAACACCATTTTGTATATATACTTGATAAAATATAAAGAGTTTAGTAGCTACACGTATTAGAATTTACTATGGCCGTATAGGTTAGGATTTTGTTTACATATCGTAATCGAAAAAAAAATATTGTAAGAATATGGGATGTTGTAAATAAGTATATATATATATATATATATATATATATCAAGTAATTTCAACTTGTTTATTCATAAATAATAAATTTATGTTAGATTCTTAGTAACCAAAAAACGTATTGGAATAACAAGAGGTTATTTTTATTGTATATTTTTATAAAAAGTTTCATATTATAGTACCTTTCTTCGTAAATAAGCAATCTTATCAATTTTTGTGTTGATTTGCTTCAATTTTTTCAAATTATTTTAATAATTTTACAAAAACCTTTAACAGTAAAAAAATTCTACTACCGTCAGATAGTTCTGAAAAAAAAAATGTTAACAGTGAAGTTTCAAACTATAGCTTAAAATTTCGTATCATCACTTTAATAAAAACATAAAAAAATTACTTTTATTTTAAATTATTATAACATCCAAAGAATATATAAATAGACAAGAAGATTTTCCGAACCATATTTTTGTACTTGGATAATTTATAGTCATGTAATTGTTTATCGTGTCGTGTGCTTATTGTAAAAATATATTATAAATATTGTAAACGTCAAAATGAACACAAATAATATTAATGTATTAAAAAAAAAAATTGTTTTTTGCAAAACGAATTATTTCTTACTTGCACTGCTTTGGATGCTATGTTGGAATAAGGTTATTAGTGAAATATAATTTATGTAAAAATATCGATGTTCAATATGAATATGAATGAAATTGAAAAATAATAATATATTATATATTATAACAAGGGGTTATCACGAACAAAAAAAATAATAATACATATTTATCAAGAAATGATAGGTGAAATATAAAATGAAACCGTCATGATATAATTTATATTACTTGTGATTGGCTGACGACGTGCATAAAAGTATATAGTCAATCATTTAAACAATTTATAAACGATTTTTTCAATAAAAAAACGGCCAAAAAGGGAAGAATAACCACTCGTATGTTATTATTATATATAATATTGTATATCTTTCATTAAATTAAATGAGTTTGTGAGTATTTTTATCGTTATTGTTAACATTTGTTAAGTACATTAATATATTTCGCATTGACTTAGTTCAGTTTTTGCATTACATAGCAGAATTTATTCATATTATTTGTTGTAATAACATTTTTAGTAATCAAGTAAAAGTAATTATGGTAAAATACATCAACTTATTTAACAAATTGACAGGTAAAAACTATGTTACAATAAAGTTTTTTTAGTACTTAATTACATTCGCACTTTCGTTAAATAAGTATTCTATTTATATTGTCAATCTATGACTTTCAAATGTAAGGTAATAAATATTTTACCAATTTAATTTTATGAAAGAATTTTTTAGTGTCATTATTTTTGTTTTTTTTATGAATCATAAAATACAATAAATATAAATAACGGTCACTGTCATTCGTACTGAACTTATTTATTATTCGTAAAAATCTGTTATTTTTTAATTTTTTAAATTTAAATAATTTGTTCTCACATTTTACAATCATTATACACAGCATTTTTAAGCAATTCAGTGATAAGGAGTCATAGAAAAATTTGATTTTGAAATTAGTTATGTATAAACACATAAACGACGCTATTGGTATACACATAATATAGTAGTGAAAAGCATCAAATGAAAATTCGATATGTATATACCTGTATACTATACCTAGTGGAATAACGCGTGTACAAAAAAATCGAATTTAGTTCATATACATATCTTTATTTTTTCTCGCGTACACACTACACGTTTGTTTTTTTTATAGGAATAAAAGCGCATTTGTACGATGCGCGATACAAAGGATCATGAATCAATCAAGACGAAAATCCAAAAAGAAAAAAAGTAAAATAGGTATTGGCGGGATTGCGGTTTTATCGCAAAAATTAATTAAAAATTGGGTAACGCGTAGCTAGGTATATATATAATATATAATATATATATTATATCACGAGTATAATCGGATCTTCGTGCACAACCTGTGTATACACTGAGATCGCGTGTTGCAGTTTCTCTCTTTTTTACGTCACTTTCCCCGCAAGTCAATACCCATCGCAAACACGCCACGTATCCCCCCCCCCCCCACAAGCACAACAATAATAGTAGTATGTATTCGCATACACAACCCCGTTTTTTAGTCGGCTTATCCGATATTTTGGCGCACAGAAAAATAAAAATAGATATAAAATCCTCGAGAACTTCTATATTATATCTTGCAGATGAGATTTAGCGATGACGGGTTCTGGTGGGCGTGCAAGAAGTGTGTTATTTCTTTAGGAATGATAAAGTTATCGTTTTTCGATTTGCGTGTTCGGATATTTAATGACCACTAAATTTTAGTTTTAGATGTTTGCTTAACCTCCGTCGTAATATAATATTATAGCTTTCACGGATAATCATTGCTGTAACGATAGTACCTACGATACGCATCATCGTAACCTGAATTTACCGCAGCCACATTGATCAATATTTTTCATATTCTTTTCGTTTTTACCTCTGGTGTCACGAAATAGCTGGGACTCTTTTCAATGGTGATTTGGTTGGGGAACGAGTATGGCATCCGCCTTCTGTACCAATCCAGGCCACGTTCGTAGTTGTCGTCGCGGTCGAAGAAGTGCACCTCGCCGTTGGCCTTTTGCACAGACTTGTGCAGGAACAACATCTCCAACAACGCCCGCGTGCCGCCTTTCCGCACACCGATGATGATCGCCTGTATACGACATAATAATAAATAAATAATTAAATACGAATAATAATAAAATATGCTGTATCGGATAGGTAATCAATCCGTACAATTTTGTACACCAGTTCCAAAAATCGTTATGGGAAATAATATAAACGTTTCCGTGGTACTGGACATATTTTTAATTTCTTGTATGATTCGTATGAAAAAATTGTTACGAAACCTGTTTCACAGATTTGATTAAATTTTATTGAGATTTTTGGCGACTACGTGCTTGGAATATTGTAATACGTAACAATTAAATAATTATTATAATATAGGTTAGGTATAGTATAAATATTGTGAAACAAATATTTCCTATCTTTTAGTTTATCCACTTCAATTTTGTTTAACTACGTACATATTATACATATACGTAATGCATTTTGATTATTTATTAATTTTTTATTATGATGGAAAAAAAATGACTTGCACAAATGCATAATACAAAAAACCGGAATAATGAAAAATACATATTTTGTTGATAGTTGTGTATTATAAATTTGTTGTAAAATACTTGATGTAATTACTAATTATATGCATTATTTATTAGAATTAAATTATTTATTTTTTATATTTTAAAATAATTACGTATAACTTATTATTTATTATTAGTAGGTATTTATTTCTTAACAGTATTTTAGTTACTGGAGGGAAAAGTGTTCGATAGGTTTATTCTCTCCTCCAAGATCAAAATAAAAAAACAAATAACGTTATAAGTTTAACGAGCAAAGAAAAAATATAAAATTATTGAAAATCCAGTAAATATCACTATTCTGTAGTGCAAGACGTCTGCAGTGTTATTAATATGTATTGTTAACATGTCGCAATATTGCATATCACATTTTACCGAGAATCGATGGACTAAAAATAAAACCCATATTACTTTTTTTCATATTACACAAAATATTATTATACCTTGTGACCCGTTGCGTGGGATTCCCGGAAACAGATTGATAATAATATAATCCTACCTCATCATCGGTCACTGTAGTCTATATTTAAGTCAGTTCGCGTATTGTATTTTTAGTTTAATTAATAATATTAGGAAGGCGTCACACCGCATGTGTTGTTACAAGTACGTAACTTGGCAAATTTACGCTCAGCATATTACGTTTAGGTCGGTCAGTTTAAAAATTAGGGTGAATCGACCTATATGAAACTTGATGGTAAGAAAATTATTTGTTTGTATGTTGGTTTTTTACGATAGTTAAATTTTTTAGCAATTATGCGTATATAACATAGCGTATATCAAAAAACCAACATACAAACACAGATAATGTTTTATTATCAAGTTTCATAATAGATCGATTCACTCTAATTTTTAAACTAACGGAGCTAAACGTGATCTGCTGAGCATAAATTTGCAATGTTACGTACTTGTAAGACGGAGACAACACATGTGAGTGTTACGGCCTCTTAACCATCTATTGATATTTATTTTTATGTATTAAGAAGACGCTTCATCCGCATGACCGCATATTATGTTCGTTGAAACTTGTCACCGTATTACAAACGTACAAGGTACAGCGTAGTAAAAACACTAAAAACACTTAAAACCCGTTCCACGAGAACAAAACCAAGTATCAACTAGCCTAGAGCTGTAGTTCAGCAATCAAATTTTCACACTACAGACAGGAGATTTTAGGCTAAACAACATCGTTTTTAATCTGTATATACCAGAACTACAAAAAATAAATATTCAAATTTATTTTAAAAGTACAAAATTAATGGATTTCGAAACTATGAGTACTTTTTTTGTATTGGTGGTGTTAAAATATTAAAAACGATGATGCGATCTTTTTTATAGTGTGAAAATTGGGTTGTTTAATAGCACTAGTGGTTCTTGACCGCGTGAAACAGTTTTTACTATGTTGTACGTTTGTAAGACAGAGACAACCCATGCGGACCGAAACGTCCTTTTAACACATTTGTATTTTTTAGCACGTTGAAAAAACTAAATTTAAAATATACGTTTCAGTCCAAGATAATAATGATTAAATGGGCAACATTTTATACCTATTGCATTTTTTTGCATATTTTAACATTTTAAAAAAACACAATGCTTATTATTCTGTTTTTAATATTTTTGGACACAATTAATATAAAATATTACGTGACATAATGGCATTTGTGTATTACATACATATATAAGATCTGGAGATTTTTTTAACCGATTTTCATTTCAATTTTTATCAAAATGGGCGAATACTGAATGCATACAATGCATAATAGCAGAATGTGCAATGTAATTTATTTATGCTACTGATGAATTATTATGTAAATTATATGCATTTTTAAATCATATATTTAAAAAAAATAAAAATAATTTAAAAACGTGAAGAAATATTATTTATTACTAATAGATTACTGATGTTAACAATTACGGTTTTTTATTAGAAAACGGCAAAATAAAATCGTGTAGAAAAATTCAGTTATTCTTAATAATAGCATTATTAAATATAATCGGTCATTATTTTTCGATTATTTGTTATTTATATTATCAAGTTATTTTAAATATAAGTACATATACATTTTTAAATATTTATGGGATCAATTAAGAGTGAATTAACTCTCCACCGCCTAAGATAAAATTGTATAATCGCCTATGTTTCGTAATGTAATACATTTTTGTTTCATTTCTGTGTAATTATGATAGATATTTTGATTTCGATAAAAAAATATCAATTAAAATATAATAATGATTCATGTATAAAACATTCAACGTTCAAATAAATCGTATATGAATTAAATGTTATTCATACTTAATATTACATCTATCTAAGTACATTTTTCTAGTGTATCACTAAACACATTATAGTAACGTGGTTTTAGTATATGTTTTATACTATTATTAGTTAGCATTATGGTTATAGACATAATTTATTATAATAATAGTTAATTAATATTGTTCAAGATATTAAAAAAACCCATTAATTACCTATATACTTAAAGTCATTGACTATTAATTAATTGTAGACGACTTATTTCTTATACATAACTATATATATATATATGGCATAGAGAAGTTTAGTAATCAGTAAGCGACACGTTAGAAATAAACCATACCATATAATTATACTAAAACGTTGAGTTTATCATCATCACCTATGCTCTATATTAACCAATGTATTGCATTATATAATAATAATAATAATAATAATACGTTTATTTTATAAAGACAATTAAATTTAACTAAATTCATTTACTTAGCAACGGAACTATTATTAAATGTGGATTGTTCTACCAGACAAATACACAAAACAATGAATATTAAAAAAGCTCATAAATACAATATTATTATAGGTACATATTGTGTATTATAATATCGTGATGATATCTTATTGAGAACACTTGAACATTAAAAATAAATTCGCTTTAGATAGTATAAATATACAAAAGTACCTTATTTATATTAAAATTATCATGTTCAATGATGCGTACCTACCTGCATTTATTGTTTGTTTAAATATATACACAAATTAATAAAAAAAAAAAACATTTAAAAGAATATTAAATAAAAAACAGTGCCACCTATTTATGATGATATTTCGTTACAACGAAATTATGATGAAGTGTAAAAACAAAAATAAGGTGCAGTTATTTAAAAATAACTATTGGTAGGTACTATAGGTAGTAAAAAACTCGAACATTTTGAAATGTACATTATTTTGTTTTATAAGACAATTATTTACATACTAGAAGACCTAATAATAATGATACCCGATGGGTTTTTTTAAATAAAAATTAAAATAAACAATAATTTACACATTTTATTCAGAATGAAAGATAAAGTTTGCAACATTTATTTTTACTTGTACAAAATGGGTGGGTAGCTATTATATATATATTGTATACTAAATGTAAAACAAAAACTTCACTCACAAACAAAAAAAAAGCAAATATTAAAATAGTTTAGTATTCATTTTTTTCGATAATCGCATGTCATCAAAATAAAGTATTATAAGAGTATAGAACTCTAAAAATAAAATTATTGTAATATATATATATATATTATATGTTAATATATATGTAATATGTTCCTAAACTTTTTGTATGGAAATAATAATATTAAAGGTTGAAGGATAGTAGTGAATAGTTAAAATTAAAATTTATTTATCGTTAGACAATTAGTTTTGACAATTAAAAATATTGTCTTACAATATTAAAAATAATTTGGAAAATATAAATTATACACAAAAACAAAATTAAATTAAATATCCTGTAAAATTGAAGAATTTTATTATAGTATAGATAATATAATATTTTTTTTTTATTAGATTTAAATATATTTTGAATATTGTAAGGTTGTTAATATGTTATTGGACAATTAAAAAAGCAGATTATAAATTTTCTCGTTGTGGTGATAATTTGGGGCAGTTGAAGATTAATGGTTAATATATTGTGAGATTTTTGAGGAGTTCGCAAAAAAGAAAGGCCTTCAATGGACATTAAAGGAAGGAGAGGGTAGTAGTAAGGTGTGGCCACTAGCCAAATCAGTGACAGAATAAAGATATTATGGTTTTCATAGAGAGATTAAGGTTATAAAATCAGTGTTGTAGTGGGATAGTTGGGGAAATATTTCCTTAAAAATTTATGAAAATTAAAATACTTTAAAAAATATAATTATATGTAATTACTTACATCCGATATATGTTTATTTTTTTATTGTTCATTAAGTGATATTTTAATAATTTTATGGAATTTTAAATATGTAATAGAAATTTTATAAAACAATGAAATTATTTTATCACACGTTATACATAAGCATAATACAACTTATTAGTTATAAGAAATATATATATATTTCAATAATTCTATCATATATGTACGTATAATTAAATACTTTTTATAAAATAATCCTAATAGTTTACTTTAAAAACAATTTCGTTTAATGAAAATTGAATAATAATCAGAAATTAATAAAATGTAATTATTTATATATATTCAATAGCATTCAATTATATAAATTATATTATGTTACAAACAAACTTGAATAAATCTACAATTTATTTGTTTAAATCTGTATAGTATGTATATATTTTAAATTTAACTTTTCTAGAATCAGTTTGTGTACTACTGCACTGTTTATTAAAAAAAATATATATTATAGTCTTGATTTATTAATACGTATATTATTGATTTCATAAAATCATAATGGTTAAGCAAAAATAAATAAATACATTCTAAATACTACAGTAACCACGATAAACTAGAGCATAGAATAATGTGTACCTACCACATTCATACATAAATATAAATATGATTTACGTTTATGGTGTCTTAATGGTCAACTTCAACGTTAATAACATAAATTATTTTAATGATTCCAACAATTTAGTACCAGTAATCAAAACTGTGCAGGAGGATAAAAGATTTGAACTTTTGACGACAAGAAATCTGCAAACCAGGTTTAAAAGTGGGGCTTTGACCAAAATGAATTGTATAATCCAGCGGTTCCCAACCTTTTTAGTTATGCGGACCACCGATTTTGTAAAATAGAAAACTTTTGAGGCCCACCATAGACTAATAAAATACCTATATACGTATGTATAATATAATACATAAAATATTATTTTAAATATATATAATAGTAATGTTAATATTATATGGTCCATGGCCCAGCTTCACGCTGCCCGCGGCTCATGGGTTGGGAACCGCTGGTATAATCGTTAATATTTACAACGCATTAAGTAAAACGTATACTTATTGTGATTTGAGAGAACAGATAAGAATTTATACGTAAATTGTTTCTCTTGTTTTATTAACTTCAGTTTTCCAAATACATATTTTTAATAACTATTGATTTTATTTTAAACGTGTAGTCAAACACGGACAGATGTTACGGTTTTTTCTCTTTCATTATATCTTATAATAATAATCATCGTAATATTATGGCCTCCACATTAACACTGTTTAACAATGGTTGATTTTATATAATTTGCCATTTTTAACTATTTTGTGAAGAATAAAAGGTATGTCTTATTTTGCTCCGATATCAATAACGAATCATATTGTATTACACTTTAAAATATTGTATTGAAACAGACAAACAGTCCATGTTTTAAAGTTGGATACAATTATAAGACTATAATTACAAAGTTTATCGGTGTATAGAACATCGGTAAATAAAGATATTATGGTTATTAATGTTAGAGAAGTTTTTTTTGTTTAAACAGAGAAATATAAGTTAATAGTTGGTGTAGCGGCTATTATAATTTATATATAATATTTTACTCAAATATTATAACGTATATCTATCATAAAAGACAAATAGGATAGACCATTTACCTTACCATTTCATTTTTACTAATTAATAAGTAAATATTTTCTTATCTCTTATTGATAAGGAAAAAAAAAAACAATTTCTGTCCTCGACTAACTTAATATTAGAAAAAAACTTTAAAATATTCTAAATTTACACACAGCAGTATTGAGGTAAGTGTTTTCAAAATACAACAGACGTCAATGAAATATTATCATTTGCAAGAATAATGTTTTACACTGTGTAAATAAAGTTTGCAGCTATGTGCTGGACATGGTAAATATTTCACGATCAAACCTTAAAACTAAAATATAAGACCCAAAATTCCATGCAAATGTAGGTCAAAAAAAATAAATTGTTTTATACATTTCTACGAACAAATAATACAAAAAGGATCTACGATTTATAATATTTTATTATTTTTTTTTTAATAGGACTGTAATAGTATAATTATACCTACTCTGTTTGATAATTTTATATGTAGATAAATCAATAAATTGTTTCCAGATATAAGAATAAGGAATGTATGTATGTATATTGAGTAATAAAATTGAATATCTAACAATTAATGAAAATACTACCTAAAAATACCTACTGTAGCTAATAATTACCTATTATGTGTATTTTAATTGGAATGGGATTTTATTAGGGTATTTTTTAAACATATCTATCCGAATTTTATCCGGATAATTGTATATACTTTTCGAGTCTTGAAAGAAAAAACGAGGCAGTGTATAACGTAAAAACAAAATTATTCCGATAAATAATTAAGAATTGATTTAATATTATTTTTATTTAAATGAAAAATAGCAATGAATACAATCGCCAATCGGGGATAAATAATTTAAACTATACGTTAGATGATATTATATTTAGTTGTCGACCATAAACGAGTTTATAGGTATTGTGGTTTTTGGGTTCGAAACTCGGTTAAATTTTCTTTGGGTTACTCGGGTTATATAGACTTTAAATTCAAACATTTTTACTATTTAATATAAATGGCAGTAGATACATTATCATATGTATATATAAATATAATAGTTACCGGATTGATAATTCATTTTGTTTTCGTGATAAGATTCAAATTAATTCAATATATAAATATATTATTATTATATTCTACTCACGTATATCTGGAGCATAATATAGTTTGTCGACGGGACTGATAAAAAGTTCGTTTTCCGTGTGTATATTCGATTTATACGGAACGAGTTGTATAATATCATCATATTATATATATCTTATACATATTGTACCATTTAAATATATACCCAAATACACACACACACACACACACACACAAACACACACACACACACACACACACACACACACACACACACACACACACACACACACACACTACAAACATTTATATCGTATAAACGTATTTATTGTTCATCAGTTTTTTTTTGTAAAAAAATTCAAACTTGTGGGACTTAGGGATCGCAACCATAAACATTATACACCTGGACTTGAGTATAAAATGCCTGGTGAAGTCATCATGTTCATATTTGTAGGCGTCTAGTGTACTTCGTTATTGAATTGACCGCTGTAATAGATGTATTCAATTTGAAAGAATTGTACCTATACGATTGTATGCGGCGATAGTCGGCCTATATAATACCCAAGGCTACTTTATCATAAATTGATATTGTTATTAGTAGTACAGTAAACCAATAACATTTATTATAACATAGAATCATATAATTATTACTGTATGTTTTAAATTTACGAGTCAATACCATTATGGTACTAGAGTAAACAGGATCATGGTATGAACAGCTTAAAGTTAGACTGGATATTATTTTGAAAACGACATCTTTTATGAACGATAGAAAATAATAACATACGTGATGGCGTATAGAAGTCCGCGTCTCTTCGAATAAAATAAACGATAAATCATTTCATACGCAAAACGCTTCTGAACGAAGTCGATCTGTTCCGAGGAGATTTTGATTCTTAGTGGACTGTAATTATCGTGTTCTATTGATTTTCCGTTGACAGTAGCTGATGGTCCTTGTGGAAACGCGCGTGTACTGACTGGGGTTGCACACCGTGCCCATATTTTTATTGTTGCGTTTTTTCCATCACGCCGGTAACGCGGTATAGTGGTTATAATTTATAAACCGCAACGCCATGCGGAGATGTCCGACGACATTGGGAAAAAACCCAATGCCACACCGGAGACCCCGCACAAAGCCGGCAAAGGCCCGTCGCTGGACTTCGGTGTCGACGGTAGTCGTTGATGTCGTCGGCTATCGCTGGCGTCATTCACTATTGACGGTGCGATGGTATTTGTTTTAACGATTTGTCTCTTTCGATTCTTCTGGCGGTTCCTCGATTGGTTATGACCACTCGTCTTGCATTGGCATCCCGACAAGTACCGTTTTGGCTTATCCTGACGCCTGATATTGTGAGTGCATAACGACATTATGATCAATGTTATACACAAAATTAATATTGAATTGCCTATAGTCTATACGACCAAAGAGTAGTCCACTTCAATGCCGAAACTGACAGATCACGAACACGCCGCTAACTATTGCCATCATCCTTTACGTTATATTAAATGTGGGGACTGGGGAGATCACTCCTCAGACATTTGCACCAAAGACAAAGGCACCCCGGTCAAGTGCGCGGTAGATCATTACTTCCAGCTACAAAGGATATTTAAAATACAGGTAAAGCACTTCTCAAATTTCGCTTAACATCTCATTCAAATCACCAAAACCCGAATATTGTACTCACAGTATGAGACCTTTTCTCGAATCGCCCCCAAAAATTCTTACGGCTCCGCGGTAATTCTAATAATATCCTATTACCTACCTTATAGATACATTAACAATAGACCATTTTCCACATTTTTCAGAGCTTTTCGCATTAATAAACTCTCTAATTTCTCCCTCCTTACAGCTATATTACACAAACCACTTATTGACTTATTCCATAGTCCAAATTTATCCCGAACTCATTAATTTAATCAGCACGAAATCTAAACTTACAAATTATGTTATCTATTACAGTATTACCTATAGGTACAATGTATGTACATTTTAATTGGTCTCTGATCTATATTTATTTAAAGAACTTATTTTATTATGTTGCACTAATGCACTAATATTATATTTACTGTATATTCAATTATGTTTCACTTAAGATATAATTGTTGAGATATAATAACTAATTTTCGAAAGTTAATTTAAAAAAAAACTTTTGAGTCGATACCAACTTAGTGTAAAAAAATAGACAATAGTATAAAATTAATATAATTGTTTTAACAATTATATCATGCTTATAAAATAAATTGCGGTTTATAAAAAATAAATACCGTTATTATATATTTGGTAAATACCTAATAATTAAAAAATATAAATACAATTGGATAGTAAACCAGAACAGTTAACCTAACCTTTATCGATCTAAAAATAATAATAGTTGTATGACTGAATATAATAGTATAATAATAGATAATAGCATAGTTTCTAAATAAATAAAGTAGGAACCATAATTGTATTATACGAGATACGTATATACATAATATTATAACACGTTATGAATTTAATATTCAAGTGTTATGCCATTCAATATTTATTTAAAAATATCTTTTGAATATAAGTACATAATATATTTGTAAAAAGGACATGCGTCATATTAATTAATTTTGTTTACTTTATGATATCGTACGATGGTCTATTGAAATTTACATTAAATACATAATTTACAATCAACATTTTTAAGTATTTAATTGAATATATAATTCGATGTTAAACAAAATAATCAAACAGACGGTGAAGAATATTATGTAACATAACTGTTCCGTTAATGTATCCATATTTAGGTTTTATTACATATAATTATGTCAATAAGTTCTACAAATAGTCAACAACCGTGTATGTATTAACGTATCAACGCAGCAGTCAAACATTTTGTTTTACATTTCAATGAGTTTATATAGCTAGTTACGTTTTGAACAATACTACATTATTAAAATCATGTCGAATAGGCCAGATTATTATTACTTTAGCCTGAACACAGTTACCCGGGTTTATGACTTATGTGTATACCTTTATTATATTGTACTTTTGTCGTTTTTTAATATTTATTTATTTTTTTTACCCACCTGAGGCAATCGTCTGCTGGTCTTCGGAAACCTGAGTCTCCGGTACGCTCGATCGTCTTGAGTCGTTCGGGTGGAACCGGACGTGTCCTCGTCGTCGACCACTTCGTCCAAAGCCTGCAGCGGCCCGCCGTTGGGGCCTCTGTAAATGTGCAGGCCGCCCAGCAGGAACAGCACAGTCACGCACAATACCAACTGGGACCATTGGACATTCGGAACACACCATCTTCGCATTACGATTTACACATCTGTAACGCATACACGACCAATTCTGATTATTATGCTGAAAATTCTCTACCGATTCACTACTTTGAAAATGTACCAAATTTTTGAGATAAATGGGGAAATAGTTAGGAAAAATGAAAATATATAAAACGATACAATCCTTATCGATTGTATTGAAATATATTACGATAATATCAATAATGTACATACAAATGTTGTAACGATGTATTTTAAATAATCCATAATGATATCTATTATTCATAATAATTGTTTGAATATAATATGTACCTAGTATTTCAATAGAATATTATTTTATATTTGTATACGACGTTTTTGTTTGGCCTTTTAATTATGTTCATTTCAATGCATAATTTTACCATAAAATAATAATAACCGATTTGGCTGTTGTATAAATTATGCACACAACAAAAAAATCATAGCTATTGGTTTAACTCAATAATATTAATGTTTAATTAAATTAAATTAATTTTTTAGCATCTTAATAGTTAAACAGTTAATTTTTATTTAACTCATACGTCATTATAAATATAAGTACTATTTTTAAAAAATTTAAAAAAAATAATAATTTGTACAAATAATCATTATACCTAGTTAAATAAGTTAATTTTTTATTTAATTAATATATACCTTTTAAATAAATAATTGAAAAAAAATTTTAACTGGATATAATTTCAATTGTTTGTTAAACAAATCATTTATTTTAAGAAATTAATTGTATAATTAAATAGAATATTTAGTTCATCATATTAATTTTAACTATTCACGAGTAATCATGGTTTTATGTATTTTAGGTATTTATCTTGTAACACTGTACTGTTTGCTGAAGCATGACTACCATGGATTAAATAAGGTATTCAATTTGTTCAACTGTTTAAATTAATTAATGATTTTTAAAAGATAATTAAAAATTAATAACAGTTATGAATTAAAAAAATATAATTTACATTTTTAATTAACCAAAAATAAAAATATGCATTATACATGGATATTATATATTTATATTGTATAATGCATAATATGTTATTTATTAAAAACTATAAAAACCTACAGATTTTGTTTATGACGATAAAGATACATCTTTCAAAATACAATTTTAAATAAGTACTAAGCATCTTTCAATAAATATTCATAAGAATTTATAAGAATTACTTGAGTGTACGTGAATCATGATTAGGTATATAAAATGACAGTTTTTTAAATTATTGAGTTGAAATATTAGGTTATAAGTGGGTAAGTATCTTTAATTTTAATTAAAATATCTAACCAAACAACCTGAATTTTATCAAACATCATACTTTATGCAAATATAGCATTTTATATTAAATTATTTTTCAAACTGTTTTAATTTTCTCAGAAAATATTTTTAACCTGGTTATAAATAAAATGTTTTTATATTTGAAGAAAAGCAATAATTTTTTTTTCTTTTAAAATTATTTGAAATTACATTTAATTAAATAACATATTCTATACGGTCCTATTAGATTAAAATTTCTAATTATATTTAATCGTTCTGTAAAAGTCGTATTGGAATTATGTGTTATACATTTTCACTATTACTTTTTATCGTAAATATTATATTAAAAAAATCTATTTTTCGAACACCTGCACCTAGTCACTCTATAAAAAATGATTAAATTGTAACATATATTTCTTTATAAATACGTAGATTATAGAAATCTAACAAAGCGTTGTTTGTCTAATTTATAGAAATAAAAACATAAAAACACTGATTGATAACCAGTTTTACAATTAAATTTAAATATTAATATTATAATTGCAACTAATATTTTATTATGAAATTTATTCTGCGTGCATGTCAATATCGCTGTAATAAAAAAAATATTTTACTCAATTCAGCGGTGAAGGTAATTTTCCTCAACTCAAACGACCAGACATGTTATAATTGCAGAATATTACTTGAACATTTTTATTCATAATATTGATTGGTAAATTAAGTACCTCAATAAACCAACTATACAATTATGTTGTTATTATACCTATTTATATTAATTGCAATAATCTGAATACTGATGTAATGATTTTGTTAACGTTCGTATTAGAATAGGTTTAACATTAATAAATAAGGTACTTGAATACCTTCAAATTGTAAATTATTTGAACACTGTTAAACATGTACTTGGGGAAGAGAGTAAATGCTTATAAGTTTTATAAGTTATATTATTAAAAAATAAATTCCTTTTTTCGATAAAATAATTTTAATTAAATATCAATATCTTTGTCTGTCAATTAAATATTATTGTGATATCTAAAACTTATTTTATTATCAATTGTATTATAAAGTGGAGGAATTTTGGATTACTTCACAAAAAATATAAAAATAAAATAAAAATACGCTTTTGAGTTTTGTTGTTATAAATTAAAATATCAATTATGAAATAATTATTGAAAATAAACGTTGTTATATTGAAAATAAGCATAACATCAATATAACATGTGTATTGTTACTTTTGCATATTGTTTATGTAAGTTTGGATACAAGAAAAACGTAATATTATTTGGGGAAACTCGAAAACAAACAGTTCATTGTAATAATAATTTATTGTTATAGTACAGCACTAGAATGAATAACTTACATTTAGCAATAATGAATATTTCATGGAGTTCAATGTTCAACATCATTAAAGTATTATTATTGTAAATATGTTCACATGTTGAAAATATATTATTATATACATATAAATTAAAACAATATCATCATAGATTGTGATTATAATATAACTAAGTAGGTATGCGTATAATGCTCGAAAAAAGTTTTCGCTAATTAAATAATTAATTTTAGTACACCTTTTAAGCTTAATATATTATTATTATTATGTTATAAAAAAATGTTTGGATGGTGTTTTGTATGGTGGTAAATCTATTATTTATTTTTAGATTTTCTTTGAGTATTTTTTTTCCGTTTATTAATGTAGTGACAAAGTAAAAACTATATTACTTACAGCTGGTTGGATTTAATACGCATTTGATAAAAATAATATAATTTCATTAATAACGTTAATACATCAACATTTCATGTATTATAATATATTATGTTAATCTATTTTAGACTGAATAACAAATTTATTCAAATTATAGATACACGCATCGTATTAAATACATTACAAAATGATTTTTATCATGTCTATGCTGATGTATGGTATGGAATTTTATAATTCTTAGTGTTCGGTGTTATAAATTTACCAATTCAGTATATCTTTGTTTTAAACGATGTGTATCTTAAATGGAATAGTAAATTATACTGGCGTAAATTCAACAATAATTTATTAAATACTCTTATTCTTATAATTTGAAAACATTTGAATTCATATAACTTTTATACATGGATACTGTAGTATTTATAAATAAATTATACTTGTTCAAACCCAAAGCGTAACAAGATAAAATTTATTTTAACATAAAATATTCGTGGTCGAAATACAATTTATAAGCAGCCGAGAACATTTTTAAAATATAACCTTCCGTCAACGGTTGTTACCATAAATTCTAGTAAATATTTTGTTGGTAATTCATTGTTATTTATGTATCGTTATTATAACGATATGTATTTGCATTTTATTTTACGACTCCGCATTTCCCTACGAACATTTTGAAGTGCAGATAATCGTACGGTTAATTTTCGTACCAATAACCGAACTGATCCACCAAACATAAACATATATGTTATATATATATATATATTATATATTTTGAATTTGTTTCATGAATGAATTCAAATATACTAGCCATTATTTCCATCCATTAAAAAGCATAATTCAAATATTATGATTTGTGCGGGTTCACTAATAAAAGGAATTTCAGGCACCCTTTGTTTTGATATGAAAGTATATATTTTAAAAATACATGATGTACGGTTGGAATTTTTGACTCTTTTCGATAATTATTATCGTACATAATATACAAACAAAAACATCGAAAAAAGTCAGTGGCCAAATGTTATAACAACAAACGCATATAAATATATAATATACGTGTAGGCGAGTTCGAGTATTCCTATTTATTAAAAATACGTCGTGCGTAACGTACTCATAATAATTACCGCGAATAAAAAAAAAAAACACGATTTTCAAAACATGTTATGGTGTATTATTGACCCGATTTTTTCTGATTTTTCTTTTGCATTTTTCAACCGTTAACGACTAAGTATAACAATAGCCACAAGCTCTTTTATAAAATACGTAAATTCAAAATCAAAAATTAATAAATTATTAAAACTCGAATCGAACATTACGATAAGTTATTCGTCATTTCGCCGTCAATTATTATGGTTTGGTATTTTTTCGTTTCTACTTTCATATTTTTTCGAAAACTTCGATCGAATATTAGTGACGACGGGGAAATGGAATATTTCTAAAAACTCATTTTATTACAACGAAATCCATATCGTAATAAAATTATAAAAATGGTGTAGAACACAATTTTAGTCAAGATTGGTTATAAGTATAATTTGGAGTATAATAATGTACACACTCATCACGGGGAATTATTAATATCTCTTTCGTGGTCATCGCCTAAAGACGCGTGCCGTGCGCGTGTGGTCGACTAAAATAAATAATATCATCGTGACGATAGTGTTGGTAGCGAACGCGTGTTTGAAAGACGAAGCGATAATTTGACAAATAATCGGCCCCGGTGACGCGGCACTCCAAATAGGCAATTTCGGTACACAGACGCTTGGCTAAAACCGAGCGGCGTCGTTCGGTAAAATATGTTTTTCGGTCGCCGCGCCGTCGGCGTACAGATAACGATATCATCGACGTTATCATAACGTTTTTATAATAATATTGTCTTATTTGGCGCGCTATAGCATCGCGGATATCGTGTAATTTATATCTTCAGCTACTATCGGCACAAATCGCATCGCGGCAATAATAAATATATTTTGTGATACGAATATAGTGCGATCGTAATTCTTTTTCGTATAAGTCCGGGCAGGACGTAATATATTATAACTGGTATTACTTTGCGACGTCACGCTGTCTCGCGCAGTGACGCGGCATCGTGACGAACACGAAAAAAATGTTAAATAACGGAATAGGGCACCCGTGACCACGGGGTATACGCGTTATTAGATCGTCGCCGTCGTCGTATTAACTATCAAACGATCGTCGTCAGCAAAATTCAGCACTGTCGTGCACAATACAATACGAGGTGTACTGTCGACAACTTACTATCGATACGATATTATTTCAATATTATGACGACGACTATAATATTGTTATATACGCGACCGCATATTATTATACCGTGTTTACCTGGCGCATAGTTCCGGGCGGCGCGATCATTGCCGTGTGGTGGCGCAACGGTGGTGGCGTCGGTGCTCCCGGCGGCCGTTTGGCGGCGGACCCGGCTGTGGCGAGGACACGAGGTACGGGCCCAGCCAGTGGGCAAGTCGTTCGGCGTGGTGGGTAGGACGGTTGGTGGTCGTGGGGTGAACGGAGGACGAGCGTCGGTGGTGGCGTAGTATCGCGTTTACTCGGCGTGCGGGTGGCGGCGGCATCGGCGGTTGAAGTCGGATATGGACGAGGCGGCGGCGGCGGCGGCGCAGGACTCGGCCGGGCGAGCCGATTGAACGTACTAAACGGTTGCCGTCGTCGTCGTCGGCTGTAGTACGCGCGCGAGCGGGTCTCCGTCGATTTCGCTGAAAACGCCGCAAAGCCGCGCTACCGGCGCCGCGAGCGCGCGCGCGCGCACCCCAAAACGAATGCCGACGAAACTTTTATTTCTGCCGTCTCCCCTCTCCGTTTTTCCATCCGCCAAAAGCTCGCCATCCTCGAATCGCCGGCTTTTATGTATTTATTATTATTATTATTATAACCGTCGTCGTTATCGTTATTTTTTTTTTTTGCGATAAACGCATTATACACACACACACATACACACACACACACACGACCGTGTCACGTCTGTCGATGTGTTTACACCGCAATATTATGATATATCGTCGTGTGTGTTTATTATATAGCACAGTATATAATATTATTGTTCGTCCCGAACAGCTTTGACGAATCTGATTTACACGCGAAATTATGTTGTACGCGTGTTGTACCCGCAGGTCCAGTAATTTGTGATTTTCCACAACTCTCTCGGCAGCGTCCTCCTCGTGCAGTCCGCGTGATAATTCCGTCGTCGAAATCGTTGTTCCTCTCGCGAGCGAACACGCCAGTGGTCGTGAAAAACGACTGGCTCGCGCAAAAGCCGAAATGTAATTATTACGTTGAAGAATAAAAACGCAAACGCTAGCAAAGAAGTCGTCGTCGTCGTCTCGAGAGCTCCTCTATGACTTCGATCATGTTGTATATTATATGTATATACGTAAAGTGGTCACGCGTGTGTTTGTGTGTGCGTATACAAATATTGTTGTGCGGCGGTGATAAAAAAAGAAAACCTTCTATACCGTGCGTGCACCGTATATTTTGACCCAATTCTCTTCGACGAAAAACAATTGACCTAGTAATAATTACAGGTAGTTTCTTTTCGTGGGTGGCATTTTTCCCTCTCACTCGTGGTCACCAGACATTAGCTATGTACATAATATACGATATACAACATGATATAATAAAGTGGTGCAGAATAAGAAAGAAAAGGTTAACTCGGTTAAATACCAAAAATTCAAAAATATAAGTTAAACGGAAATTCCGCTATAACCATAATAATAAAAAAAAATATAACGAATAATAATAATATATCAAATTATTTATTATGAGTTTAGGTTTGATATAATGCCTTCACGATATATTAAAATATGTTTCGATGCATCCACAATCAAAATAGCTAAAAACGTCTGCACGTTTTTATATTAACCTATAAGCTTGATTTTTAATATGATGTATTACAGCATTCGATGGTTATAGTAACTGAAAACTAAAATAGTAACTTTGTATTAGATCATTTATTACATTTTATAATTTTATATTAAAAATATATAGTTATTATAGTCTTAAAAGTTTACCCATTTTATCATAATATACATAATACATATATTATATATATTATAGTGCATGCATTAAAATAAATGTAGTTTATATTCATATTTTATACACAACACTATAATATTTCTTATTGTTCTCCATTATTACAGTGAATTTATATTTTATAATCTATATTAAGTTAATTTAATGACATAATGCACATATTATACAAATAGCATATATTCCACAAAATATAATGTAATGCTTATACTCCCGGGTTAACGAATTTAGATATTAAATACAAAAATAATAAATAACATGTAATTTTCTAGAATTAATTAGCCATTTCTGCACGGTACAATTCATATAACGAGTTTTAATGTATTTTTGGATAGTACTAACGCACAACACAAAAGAGAGGGTGGTGTAAATTATTTAATTATTATTAAAACGTATCATAGTAGCTAATAAACCTTATTTTTCGTTTCAAAATAAAATTACGTAACACATAACAGCCAACTGTTAATATTGTGGAAGCCGTTTCTTTTAGTACTTGCTAGCTTATAGGTTTTGAATTATCTTTTATACGAGTATTAGGTCAGAGATATAAAATAAAGGTGGTGAAATATTATGCATGATGACAATAAAAATAGAATACCATAAAATGTTTTTAGGAAACAGCACATTTTAATGTTTAATAAAATGTTTTATAAAATATAATTATCTGAAAAAGTAGATTAATACGATGACACGTGGCTTACCTATATTATAATTATATGGTAGGGAAAATTCTCACGATCGTACTTTAACTCATTCTTTTTTCAAATTTTATTGGCACAAAATTAAGTATACTAATTTAATCATCGAATGGTATTTTATTTCTAAATTAACTTTTTACCGTCGTTTTTAACGGTCAATCGTACTTTGTTTTATCTAGCTTCCGTTGACTATGTAATGTGTATGACGTTGTATATTTTTCTTAGAAATCAATTGGTTATCTATTTTTATCTGGAAACAACTTTTTCGTGTTTCAAATTAACAAATAACTTTTGAAACTCAAATTGATATTGACGGTAATAGAGTTATTTATAATATAAATACTATCATTTGCATACACATTTGCTTTACCGTATTAACTGCAATATCTAAAACGTTAGAAGAAACACTAAAGATTTTAAATGTGTTTATAAAAAAAAAAAAAATAAATACCATTTAAAATACAACACAACAAAATTATAAAATCATCAGGTAACCTATTTATGTATTGAAATACCTTTCAACTGAAACGTATGTTTTTGTATTTCTAAAACATGTAAGACTGTACGTGCATAGTACTCATGCAATAATATAATGTACATAAAAAAATTGTACAGTTTAATAAAATCTAATAGTACAATGTCTGCAAAATAGGAATCAATAATATGTATGATTTTAAAAAGTTGTATTTATCTGCATCGTAGTACTTTTCAAAGAATGGAATTTTCATTAGATGTACCAACGTTTCCTGCTTCAATATCCATGATAGAAATAAGTATGTAGGTAAATTATGCGTCGTGTGTTATAGTAATTAATTTTAATTAATACGAAATTAGAAGAGGATATTTTAGTTTACCTATGTTTCATTTTCATCTAAACGAATAAAATATTAATTAATTAACAGCATTGATCATATTTTTGAATACGACTAAGCGCGAGTTCAATTACGGCCTTGAAAGTTTTGTGTAAACATTCCAGTAAACATTTCAAATTAATTACTTTTCTATGAAATTAAATAGAATACTCATTATATTATCATTGAACTATTTCAAATACACTTTTTTTTTGTACGTTATGTTTTTATGAAACAAAATAGATATATACGCTAAATACACATTAATTTATGTATAACAAAACATTAAACAACTTTACTATGAAAACCGTATCGGAAATAAATAGAAATTCTTAACTGATAAAACTTCAATATTTTAATTAAAGATAAAGGTATATTATTTATATTCATGTTAAATTATTTAAGCATAGTTAAATAAGATATTCATCATTTTTAAGTATGAAAATTTTTCGCCAACAATTTAAGTAACTTTAACTTTCCAAACGGTTAAAATTCAAAAGTTTCATACAATTATGCAGATATAATATTATAAATATATTATATATTATATATTATTTATTTTAATATTATATTATAACAAACATACGTGAAATTTAACAAATTCTGTATATTTAGTTATATATTAAAAAAGGTTAAATAGAGAACTTTCCCAAGTTGAAATAACCAGTCATAGAGTCATGGCACTTAATTATACATATTTAAGTTCCAAAAATAATAACTGGTTTCTTAAATAGTTGGGTAATGTATTAAAAATTAATTTTGTCAATAGAAGCGAGCTTCTCAGGGAGTATCGACTTTTCAGTCCTCATGTACCTATAAATTGTTGTTAATTAAAGTCAGAAAAAAGTCTATTAATACAGATACATAATATCTTTAATTAACAAACTTACATAACTGTGGATATTTTTAAAGTTTTATGAGCGGTAAACGTAGTATTTGTACTCATATTAAAAAAAAATCATTTTGGCCTATACATTTGAAACTGCTGTTGTTGCCATTGAAAATACGTTCTTTTATAGTTTTGTCTTTAATTTATTTAAGTGAAAGAAAAACTACTGACAAATTGTGAAGAAATAATAAATGTACAATTCTTCCGTTGAAAAAATAATTATTATCATAATAGAAATGTATAATATATACAAGTCTAGAATCAATATTCTCGTCTAGAATAAATACATCTTTTTTAAACTATTTAATATTAAGTATTTTATGTTTTGATAATATTATGCTAGTAAGAAATGTATTTTTTGCTTTACTTTAAAGTTCATATTATTAAAGGTCTTTTAAATTGGAATGTAGAATATTATATAAGTACATCTAATATTACTTTCTACCAATAAAGTAAAAACCTTTTTAAAATATTTGTTTTGAGGTTTAGACATTTTTTCGGAAAAATATTTATTTATTCATGAATAATAATGAAGACTTTTGTTAAAAATTTGAATTATAACAGTGACGTAAATACTCGTAATATAATGTAATATGGATTTATAAGTTTATACAATAATGTTTAAGTCGAGAGTAAAGGTGGTCAGAATGTCCCATTATTTAGCTGCAATACCATAAAGATTGAAAATCTAATGGAAATAGTACTTCGAATAGAAGAATATTTCCATTTAATTATTCCTCGGAAATGTCGACATTAAACATAAGAGAAAACTACAAGTAAATTGAAAATTGATGATTAAATATAATCAAATCAAGAACGTGAACTGTGATTCACTCAGAATCATTTTCCGAATGCAATGGTTTATCACTATTCTTGATTATACAATAAATGTAGAACGCTGTAGGTACTACGTCAAGGTTAGGGAAGTTTCGGGCGAATGTCCATTTACTAGAATCTGCTATATTCTGTCCTCATTTATTTGTGAGGTTTTCATTAGTTAAAACTAATATTATGCGTATAAAAAATCGTCGTAAATGGAAGCCATGGAATATATTATATCCGGAGGCGGCAAATTGGTACTGCACCCATCCCCCCCATCGACGACCCTTAATCCGACCCTGTTTACATAACATGAATTATACATTAAACGAGTGTCTAATAATATTATATTATACACACATATGTAAATTACACCTGTATCCAGTGGTGTTCATATAAGGCTTAATAATATATGGAAATTGCAATTTTTGATACTTTCAAGATTTTGTTTAAAAATTATGTGTATATTGCACATACTCTTAAACAATTCGGTATATATATATAAATATTTGTGCAACTTGTTAACCCATGTCATATTGGTCATTTTGATTGAATTAATTTTTGTTTTTCTTGCAAAAGTTGGGAAGTGGTAGGAAAAAAAATTAAGATACAATACTTATTCATGAACAAATTATTATTAAAATTTAATACCGATGGTGAAGAATAAATCCTTATTGATAGACTACTTTTTATTGTTTATTTGGCTGTTGTAGAAAATAATTGAGCTTACACTAATTCATTTAATTAATGATTTTATTGATTTTATTTTATATCATATTTATTTAATATAAAATAATAAAATGTAAATTATTTATAGCCAGAAACATGTTCATTAAATTTGACAGCTTAGGATACACTCAACTTTGATGGGAATAACACTGCTTATAGCAAAGTATAATATTACATAATATATTATAATACTAAATCTACGCACGTTGCCTAAAAATCGCCTTTTATTAGAAAATAAAATATATATATATTATATACACATATATAAATGTTGTATATTGTTTTAATATAGCTGAGACTTTATTGGAAATCGTTGATATTAAACCTTCAAATACAGCCCAAATATTACCCTAAAGTTTAAAAACAGTATATTTTGCTTTGGTATGCATAACCATTCTGTCAGAGTGTTTTGTTTGTGGTTTACCGAAATAATGACTATAAATTCTGGATTATTAAATAAGTCGTAAATCGCAAAATTGTTCTTTTATAAGGCTAATGATTTTATATACTTATTATTATATATTTATATATATATATATATATCAAATATCATGAACAATTCAGCAGGATTTTTGTAGATCTGTTTTACGATCGCTAAATCGTAATTTGGACACGCTATACAAGCATTATCCTTAACATTTGTATACAAATACGTGTTTTATTTTTTTATCGAGTCATTGAGGGTTTAATCGATTTTAATTTATACCACCGCAATCGCCATATCTATATAACAAATTATATTATTTTTATGTGTTTGTATACGGGCTAAGAATAGTTTTTTCAAAATATTTGTACCGAGTTCGTATACGTAACATAAACCAACCAACCATTAACTATTGTCTAATTTGTAGGTACCTAATTAATTTATAATATATTTGTATTAGGATAATAGTTGTATTTAATATCCGTATAGTCGTACCTATATATAATAGTACCGCAATGCATACTATTATAATAATAAAGAAGAGGACGCAACACGCAAACAATACAATAATAATATAAAATAATAAATAATAAAACGTATATGGTTTTTTGACAGGGACCGTAATAATAATTTTGATTTTATTACCCAATGCACCGCTGAATATTGCCAAACTCAAAAATATAATAATATAATTGATATTATTATTATAAAATGATTATAGTGTTATCATCAACATACCTAAAGAATTGTAAATTGTGTGTGGCATCGAGTTTTTCAATGTTAGTGTTAATCACGAATAATATCCCCGTGAGATAACAAATAACATTTTATACTTAACCTAAAGGGAGGTTTATCAAACATGCTCACCGCCATTTTTCCATTTAATAATAAATTTGTTCAAACTCTATTTTTTAGAATATTTAAACATACTAAAAGACTGCATTTTCAATTTTTTTAAATTGTTTGAACTACTTAAGGAGTTTCCTGTGACGATACAAACTTATGCTTTTTAAATTAATGATCAGTTCCGCGATAGCCGCCGATCGGTACGCACGTGTGTATAGTGCGCCTAAGCTAATTAATTAATCTTTCTATAATGATCATTAATTTATTATTATTGTGTTTTTCTCTCTATCCGGTTAATCAAAGATGTGACATAGACTAAGTTCTATTTACTCTTCTATTTTAACTAAAGTCTGCACACAATAAACGATAAAAATATTACGTCCTCAGTAATATTGTCAGTGTAACGCATACGGTCTCATCGGCGGCCGCCTCGGCGGTCTCGTTATTATACAACAATCTAATTAAGCTATCGCAACCCACCGTCTTCATCATCGTTCTTATCGCGACTGCGATTGACTGATATTATACTATTTAGAAACTCATTAATTCTATTCTATTTACATCCAACTCATTTTAATCAAAATGAACAGTAAAAATAATAATATCGTATCTCCGATAAAAATTGTAAGCAAGAATAGGCAATCAGATGAAAGTTGGACCATACAGCAAAAACCTAAAAGAAACCACTCTAGTTCTTCTAACTCTACGCCGAACTCTCCAAGTGATCATCAACCTAAACCAAAAAAAAAAATATTCGCGTCAGCAAATCGTTTTGAGGTTCTCGCTTCAAACGAAGATCAGGACTCAAATCAGATGGACGGTCTAAATGACAACCAGCTCAATGATAATACCAAAAATAACGAAGATACCAATAACACACAGACTGATAGTGCAAATACAAATGTTCCGCCAATCAAAGCTCCTCCTCCAGTTTTCGTAAGAGGCGTCGAGAACTTTCCGGAACTATGCACAGTACTTATAGAGCTAATCGGTGTTGAAAACTTTGTCTGTAAATCATCTACAGATAGACTAAAAATTCAAACCAGCACTCCAGACGCTTATAGATCACTAATACGGTATTTAAAGGAAGAAAAAGCCGAATACCACACCTACCAACTTCAACAAGACAAACCTGTCCGAGTTGTAATTCGCAACTTACATCCATCGACGCCTACTAGTCTCATAAAATCTGAATTAGAATTTCGTCAATTTGAAGTAAGAAATATTACCAATGTTTTACATAAAACAAATAAGCACCCGTTACCACTTTTTTTTGTCGACCTGGAACCCTGCAGCCAATCAAACGATATTTATAAATTGACATCTCTATTACATACAAAAATTAAAGTAGAAGAACCTTTCAAAGCCAAAACTATAAGCCAATGTCTAAATTGCCAGAACTACGGTCACACCAAAACGTACTGCGGCTATCCTCCACGATGTGTTCGCTGCGGCGCATGCCACCTATCATCCGCCTGTCCAAATCCACGCGATACCCCACCAACATGTGCACTCTGTCACGGGAGCCATCCAGCCAGTTATAAAGGATGTGCGGTATACAAGGACCTCCAAAGACGTAAGAAACCTGCCACTAATAATTTTTTTTTATCAGATAATATTAGAGATAAGTCACGTATTGTAAAAGACAGCCACCCTGCTCATGACACTAATACAAACCCCACCCTATCCTATGCACAGGCCACTTCAGGCCAATCCTCAAATCACCATCTGCCTTCACCGTCAGCTGATATCAATAAAACAATAACAAGCTTTCTAGAGGATTTCAAATCTCTAATAAATCCTTTAATATCTCTACTTACCAAAGTAATAACTAGTCTTTTAGATACTAAAAAATGATTAATAACACATACACAAACAAATCTCTTTTAATTTTATTATTCAATGCAAACGGCCTAAGAAATCATGTAAATGAAATCGAATCAGTACTACAAAACCAACGTATTGATATCGCATTAATTACCGAAACACATTTTACTCAATACTCTAACGTACATATTCCAGGTTACAAATTACTGAAAGCCAATCACCCAGATAATACGGCTCACGGCGGAGTTGCCATATTAATTAAATCCACCATAGCGTTCCAAATTCTCCCAAACTTCTGTCAGAATTTCTTACAGTCATGTGCGGTTTTAATTAATATAAATAACATCCCTGTAACAATTGCTGCACTATACTCACCTCCAAAACATATACTTACAGTTGCAGACTTTAATAACTATTTTTGTACTTTTGGCAACAATTTTATAGTTGGAGGTGACTTTAACGCCAAACATCAAAGTTGGGGATGTCGTACGAATAACCCACGTGGTCTTGTCTTACGAGACTTCACATGTATAAAAAAACTTAAAATACTTGCTCCCCCTGGCCCTACTTACTGGCCAACTTCTGCTCGTAAAAACCCAGATATACTTGACATATTTGTTTCAAAAATCCCATCTAACCTATTTCACTCTACTGATAATATCTTGGACTTAAATTCAGACCATTCTTCAGTCATACTAACACTCAACGCATATCCATTAACTTGCCCGAAACCTCCTAAACTCTTCAATGCCACAACTGATCGATATAAATTTCATGATCTTGTTAATCAAAATATAAAACTTGATATCAAATTAAAATCCACGGATGATATTGATGTAGCAGTAAATAGCTTCACAAATATAATTCAGTCTGCGGCATGGTCAACCTCCTCTGTAGTAAGTCATTGTTCCTCATATCAACCCTCTTTACCAAGTCATATACGAACACTTATAGTGGAAAAACGGAGAGCAAGAGCCCTATACCAACGGTACCGTCTCCCATCTCTTAAACAAAAATACAATAACTTGTCTAACTCACTCAAGAAAGTTTTATCTAAAAATAAAGATATTTCATTTGCAAACCATTTAACTGACCTTTCGGCTAAGGATGGGAGTCTCTGGAAGGCAACAAAACAAACTCTTCAATACAAAGCCTCATTGCCCCCAATAAAAAACCCGGATGGTAGTCCTGCTTCTTCTGACGCTGAAAAAGCTGAACTATTTAAAAATCATCTTCATGAAATTTTTCAACCTCACCCTGAAACATTTTCACTAGCTACTACAAACACTGTACAAATGTATCTAGACTCTTCTCTCCCTATGTCTCCACCAGTTAAACACTTGACGCCCAGTGACTTAAAATATACAATACAAAAATACTCACTTAAGAAATCCCCAGGATTCGACTTAATTACAGCGGAAGTCGCCAGATGCTTACCCAAACGTGCCATCACTCTACTTACCCACATTTTCAATGCTACTCTAAGACTCTCTTACTTCCCCCTTCTCTGGAAGTACTCTAAAATCATCCTAATCCCTAAACCGAACAAACCACCTGACTCCTTAAATTCTTATAGACCGATCAGTTTATTGCCATTTTTCGGCAAAATACTGGAAAGACTTCTGCTTAAACGTATCCTTCCTATTATGTTTGATAAAAAAATCTTACCCGACTATCAATTTGGTTTTCGTGCTAAGCACTCGACTATTCACCAAGTCCATAGAGTTGTTGACGCTGTCTCCTTTGCCCTCGAAAAAAAACATTACTGCACCTGCGCATTCCTTGACGTATCCCAGGCCTTTGATAGAGTATGGCATGAAGGTCTGTTATACAAATTAAAAAAGTTTCTACACCCAACTTACTACATTATACTCAAATCATATCTCACAGACCGTTACTTCCAGGTCCATTTTGGTACTTCTGACTCTAATATAGCAGGAATTGCAGCAGGCGTTCCGCAAGGTGGAATCCTCTCCCCAATTCTGTACAATATTTATACATCTGACCAACCGACCACACCCAACACATTGGTAGCAGACTATGCGGACGACAAAGTCATAATATCATCCAGTCCAGATCCTACTATAGCCTCCAAAAACCTACAAAACCATCTTTCATTAATGGAAGACTGGTACAAAAAGTGGCGTTTTAAAATTAACCAATCCAAATCTGTACATACTACATTTACACTTAAATTAACACCATGTCCTGAAGTAACGCTTTTTGGTACTCAGATTCCCCCATCCCCAAATGTTAAATATCTCGGACTAACTCTCGACCGCCGTCTTACATGGGCTCACCATATCAAAGCCAAAAGATTACAATTAAACTCCCGATTACGAATGCTCAAAACCCTAATTGTCAACAACAAACATTCAAAATTAAATATTAAATTACTTCTTTATAAATCTCTCTTAAAGCCAATTTGGACTTACGGCCTACAGCTATGGGGCAATGCGAAAAATTCTAATCTAGATAAAATCCAAAGGTTCCAAAATATAGCGTTAAGGAAAATAACCAATTCACCACCATATGTGTCAAATCACACACTTCATAAAGACCTGCATATGAAAACAATCCAGGAAGAGGCAAAAAATTACTACAAACGGTTCCACCTACGCCTTAACTCACATCCAAACCCACTCATAAAAAATCTAGGTGTATTAACCATCCCTGGTAACCCTCCTCGGCGTCTCAAGCGTAAATGGTGCAGAGACCTACTAAACCCTTAAAAAAAAAAAAAAAAAAAAAAAAAAAAAAAAAAATATTTGTATAAGTTAAAATAACATATACGTATGTAAAATAAAAGACGAAGTGTCATCAGTGGGTGGCTTCTTCACTCAAGATTTTCCTCCTGTAATATTATAGCCTATATTCTTATTGTGCCTTGTGTACAGATTGTATATATATTAATAAAGAAAAAAAAAAAAAAAAAAAAAAATTAATGATAACTATTTTTTTTTTTTTTTGTAAATAATCAAGTAGATAAAATATTTGATATTTTGGTATACCTAGGTTTATTTATAATAGTATTATATTTATCTTATATATAAAATAAATAAATATAATATAATTAAATATAACTCTTCAGTTATTAAAATGTATAAGTTATAGACAAAATTCATTAAAAATAATGGTTTAACAAAGATATAAAATAAATAAAATATTAGATCTAATATTCATTATATACTTAGACCAATTAAAAACAATTATGAATATTCAAATAGATAATTATAAATAACTAAAATTTTCAATTTACTATGGTCCCTATATCCTCTGAACCATTATCAATTTATTATGGACCTTTAGTACACCATAAACTACTCGTTCCAATTATGATTTTCAAGTGTTAACATTTTCATAAAATTAGTTGTTAAATAATTTATTGTTTATCTCCTCATAGTACTTTATAAGTAGTACAAAATAACCACAAAAAATTTAAAATATAGTGATTAAATATATTTAAAAAATCCAAAATACGTTATTAAAGAAGAATGAGTGGTCGAGCATGAATGGTTCACTATATTCACTCTGTATTATAATATATATTAAATATATACATAATTTCATATGACATTTTGAATTAACGAGATCGTGCAAAATTTTACTGATAAATATTATTATTATTGGAACTATATAAATACTACATACATATAAATTTCGTGTTTTGCATAAACGCTATTGATGTTTTTTAAAACGACGTTAAATCATGCGGCGTAACCATGTCACCGCGTGATTCACTTCGTACAGATGACAGGTACCTAATAATTTAATTTATCGTATTCAAGGGTAAAAATATTTGGTGAACAGTTTTTGAAGACGTGCAATGAGTATCAGCAATCCGCTGTATATATTTTTACACTCGAGCTACGTGTGTAGCTTACCGTTGTTATTTACGGTAAGATCACAAGTAATACAGGATGCGTAGTCGCAACTATATTATATATCAGAATTCGTATAAAAATATAATAAATCTTAAGATCGCTGTTTTAATACGTTTTCGTTGCGTTTGAGACGTCCAAGTCAATCGTTTTTTTGTAGGATCACTAGGATTGTGAATGGAACGTTATATGTACTAATATCATGTAATACCATGTAATAATAGTCTGTAATGCAATTACGCCACAATATAAAACATAATACTATAATACTATTATAGTTGTTATTAACATCAATAATGCAATAATTTGTTCGAGCCTTCTTTAATCGTGCTGTTGATTATATAATATATATCATATATTATGATACATACTAGCTATTATAATGTGTGCAGGTACATTTATTGAGAAAGACTATTGTTCACATTATAAATATATTATTAGACGTAGATGCTTAACTACGATGCTACAGCTTACCGTATTATCTTTATATGTGTGTTATTACTTATTATGTCTTTGGAGTCATATACTGGATACGGTAACAAAGGATTATGTCGGTGGTCGGTCATTTCAAACTCCTTACAAACGTTGGCAAGTTCGTCTCTAGGGAACGATGTTGCACGTGCCATAATATATCGAAATAGGCGATCTATGCGGAATAGTGATATCGGAATCGAGAAATTCGATACGACGCAATATAGGTGTTTGTGTGTATATTAACTTTTATGACGTAGCAATTACTTTTTATGATGTTATTATATTATGATGTATGCATTTTAAGATATTTATAGAAATATACCACCTGAGAAACTAGCATATTGACTGTTATTTTTATCTATTATTTTTGACCTATTACACGCGTGTTGATTGCTCATTTTTAGGTCTCGTACTAGTGATGATAATATAATAATAACAGTAATAACACTAGACTAAACGAATAAGCGTTACAAATATTGTAAACGTAAAATTTGTGACTAAGAACAAAAATATTTTTGTTATTCCTGTTACAAGTCGTACTTGCAAAAAAACGTTTTCAAAACCCAGCATATGACAACATCGATCACGGTTAGGCGATCGAGCCCTTTAAAACTTAAAGGTCGATCGAAAGAAGAATGGAATCATCATCTGCTGTGCTTACGTTTTAAACGTGTATACTATTATTATGTAATCATTATAAATATGATATTCAATATACGAGTATCAGCATATTACGGATAGCAAAAACGTAGGTACGCATATTTAATATTTTCAAAATTAAGTCGACTATTAAAATAATAGTTTTTCGTTAAATTTGGAAAAAAAGAATTGTGTGCCTTAACGATCTGCTATGCTTTAAACAGTGGCTGACGTGCAGTGCACGCAGCAGTGGGTAAAATGACGTGTGCGACTCTCGTCGATTCTTTTTTTAACTTTATTAACTAGTCTTTATTTTTTTTACGTTTGAACCGTTTGAAGTGTCTTTCGACTCTCAATCGTCATTGGCTTGACCCACAGCGGCCCGCGTACACATAATATGCGTACGTCTGTGACGATTAATATATCCGCGCGCGCTTGTGGTCAGCAGTAGTCGCCGTCGCGGGCGACTTTTGGATTTAAATCGTCCGAATTGGACATCCGCGCGCCGTGCAGCAGAAGACTCGCGGTAACGTCGCGCTTGCGGTCGCGCGCGTCGCGTGACTGATGGGCCGACCGCGTTAGGCGAGAGCGCGCGCGAGGTGTACGCGAATATATAGTAGTGCGTACGGTTTGGCGGGATCAGTGGCGGCGAGGTGGTATCGACGATTGGTAGGCGCGCGGGTTTGACGGCGGCGCGGCGGCGTAAGGGGTTTTGAAGACGCGTCGCGACGATAAAACGAAAAATTATTATCTCGCCGACGATCACCCGTAGTGTATATACATATGTATTATATTATATGCGCGCGCGCGTGTGTGTGTGTGTGTGCATTATATTATAGCACTACAGTCGGAGCGCGGCAACGGGACGGTCCACGGGGCCGCGCGACGGTCGGCGGTGCAGACCGCAGTGTCCCACCGCCGCCGCATCGCGAACGTATACTACGCGATTACGCTCGGCGGTGATGGCGGTGACCGATCGATACGGCCGACGGCATCGTAAACGCGGCGGCGGCGTAGTACGTAGTGACGTCACTGGCCACAGTCAGTTTTGGCCACACGGTCACGTGCATTTTCCCGCTCAAACGCTACACATTATAGTGTGTGTGTGTGTGTGTGTATCAATATACATAATATATATATAGAGACTAGTAATACTACTATGTGGTGTATACTACGTGGTCGGTGCGCCACAAAAAACATCAGATGGTTTTTAAAAATCAAATAAAAAATTTAAAAAGTTTATCGAATGAAACGTGTGTATCGAAAAGGTGTAAAGATCCTGTGACAAAAACAGCTTATTTATGATACAAAATGTCATACGTGATAATGTTATGGGTTAAAGTCATTTTTTACCGCAGTTGGGAAACACTCGTGCAGTCATCTGATGTCACGTGTGTGGAATGCCACTATATGGTCGTTTGCTGGTATGAACCAAAACCTGGTTAATGCGTGTTGGGCCTTGGTCCAAGTCACGATGACGACATAAACTGTATTGGTCTATCGCCACAACGGGCATAGGCCCATCTCTCTACCCCCAACCGTTGACGCGTAACACTTGATCCAAATCCATCCGTTTATTATGATGGCGTACCACGTACTATATAAATCTATAACTAATCATATTTACATATTATAATATATTAGAAGCATTATAATAATACACCGCATTCGATCGTGACAGATATTTAAAACAATCAAATAATAATATACCTAAGAATTAAGAACTAAGCGAGAAGAACTTCTTCAGTATCGCTATGACACGTGGCTCGATATATTGCCATAAAGACGATATAAAACACGTTGGTGTCTGAGGATATGATTTTTGTCAGATATTATATTATTATAACTGTACGATAGATTATTTGGTACATAAATTAATTAAATATATTATTTATTTAACATTAAAGACTAGCGTGTATAATGTATGTCGTATGTAGTACGTCGCTCCACAAACGTTCGACTTTATCATTACTCGTACGATTCTAAATATCTCACCTATCACATAATAATATGTTTTTTATAGCTCGTAGTATATGGAAGACTTATAGGCACCAAACGGATGGCCTAGGATTTGATTCACGTTCTCATATGCGTTTGCCTTGCCCTTATTCGTTTGACTAGGTCATCGGATGTATCGAAATGTGAATTCCATTTGCGATCATCACTGCACCGATCCAATCGACCATGTGACTGGTTTCACACTATTTAAAATTATGTATACGATATAAGTTGATTATATTATTATTGTAATATTGTCACACAGTATATATACATACCTGTTTAGTGTATATATAATATAAATCCATTTTTTTTTCATAAGAATCTTAAAAGATTGTTGAATAAATCAGGAAAATCAGGATGGGCTTTGTCTTTTTAGAAAATTTTATAACTTTAAAGCTTAAAAGCCACCATTTTTTATGTTTTTTTTGTATTTCATTTTTGAATGTTCACTTCTGAATTCTAAACACGTATTTTTAGTGCATGAATATAAAAAAGTCAGCACTTGTTATTTTTGTCAAAAATGAAACGATGACTAATGTAGGACTTGTTATTTTTGAGAGGAATATAATATTTTACTATAATATAATAGGAAGTGTTTTTATTATATCATATTTTATTTAGCATTCATTTATATTTTATTATGTACGTCATAATGAAATATCTTTGTATATTTTTGAAAAATTATTAGTAACAACAAAACAAGTTACAACAGCAAACAATTTTTAGTATGCTCATCAAAAATGTATAATATTATGTCGTTATCACTGCCTATGAAGAATTATATTTTAATGTTATTAAGGTGAAAATCTATGTAGTATGTCTTATAATTAAATATCAGTTCAAATAAGGAAAAATTAATTTAAAATAAGTTATGTATTTAGCTATAGCTAGCTATGAAACTTGATATTTCTGAAATGTGGCAACTATTGGCGTTCTAGCCGTCGATGTACATTTTATACTTGTCTGGATAGTTTGTCGTTCGCGTAGACGTATATACATATTACACGAAGTATACGTGTCATGACGATATAGGTCCGGTAAATAATAATAATAGTAATAATATTATCGTTGCGCACGCGACTAGCTGCAGGGATTTACCACTGCCTCCACCACCGTATCTGTAAGAATAAACGTGTATATCAATAATAAAATTATGCAATAGCCACACGCGAGACCGTTCTATAACAGTATAATATAATATTACATAAATAATAACAATAATAATAATAAATAATAATAAAAATATTATGACGGCGCCGTGATCGATATTCAGACGACAGACATCGCGAGATTGGAGCGATCATAATAATAATAATAAAACAAAAATAATAAAAACGATAATAATATGTTTCGAAGAGTATTAAACGCACTGCCACACACCACCATGACGTCCGATTTATGACGAATTGCAGCGGCGGTGTGACATTTTTTTTATCATCGTAAATCGGGTAGTAATAATAACAATATACCTACGTATTATTATACCATTTTATTTCACAATTTTAGATTCTGAGTGGTGCAATGAATGTATCGATTGTACAAAATATATAATGATGTGTGTTTTTTCTATATTTCAAAATCTTTTAAGGCAGTAAAAATAGTTTAGTTTTAAACTTTGGGCTGTAGATTTTAGTAATAAATTGGATTTAGTTGGTATTTTGGGGATTGAAAATCATAGGCGTAATTTGAGTTTTAAATTTTTTTTTTTTTTTGGAGGGGGGGCTATTATAATTTGCATTTATGTACTGTGTGTATGCTCCCTAAGATATATAAAGGTTGAAAGGGATATATACAAACCATTTTGGAGGGCTATAATTGATTTTTGAGGAGGCTAAGCCTCCCAAGCATCCCTCAAATTGCGCTTATGTTGAAAATTAAAAATTCCTAGTACTTTTTAAAATGGTCGGGAAAAATGGAAATGTTATCGCAAAACCGGTAATCGATAAAATTAATGGTAATGAACTAATAATATAATAATACAAAATAATCAGGTAACTCAAAAACAAATGACTGTAGACACTTAAATTTTTACCAAATACTTATTACTTATGTTAACATTCCCTACACATAGTTAAATTTTATAAATACTATATGACTCTTTTTGAGATATTTATAGGCATTTAAAATTTAAAATTTTTAGTTTTTTTTTTCTATATATACTGGTTAAAAATTATAACTAGATAAAAATGTATAGTCACGAGTTTCTATAGGATTATTATTTTGTGAAATTAAAACCAAATCATCGAAATCAATTTTAGAACCACTATTAAAAATCAACAGGTACAATGTCAAAACATTTATTTACGTTATTTTAGTTAGTTGTCTGTTAAATCCGGATAAATTAAAAGTATATACTCAATAAATAAATTACAATTTTATTTTAAATGTAAAATAATAATCAAAAGATGATACTTCCAGGCAAAACATGTTTTAAAATAAATAATACTACCTACATAAAATTTTGGGAAAACTTAAAAACGTCTACTCAAATCTTCGTTAGATTTTAAATGAATAAAACAACATAGTATTCATTGTTTAGTTTATAAGTGTGTGATATATATAACCGTATTTAAAGAAATATTATTTTATAGTTATTTTTCTCGTTAAAAACTATTTACTTCTAACCGTATTATAGTTATTATATATTATTAAATGTGTGCTCGATGTATTGAAATCGATCGATGTTCCTATATAGTGTTTTAAGAGTAAGTAAATATAATATTTTTCTTGGTGAAAACGAAAATTGAATTTTTTTTTTTTAAATTTGGCAGAAACTGTACGAATAAGGGTGGTGGAAAAGCAAATGTTTTTATTTTGTCAGAAACAAATAGCACAACTCTCCCGCCCAACATCAAATACCATTTTTCGATAACGAAAAAGATTCGTACGATGGCATAGCACGTTCCGGTCGATGTATAAATTATACGTAGCGAGTGAGATAGAGAATATAATAATACAAATAATTTCGTTAAAAATGTTTCTTTTGTTTGTTAAGGAGTGGACGGGATGATGGTAAGAAGAGGGATGCCATACATTAACCGACGAACGATATTTGCAATCCGGCGGCAATGTTTAAAGCTGCCAAGCATACTAATGTGTATATGTGTGTGTGTAGCCAAGGTAAATTTGGTAATTTTTCACGTTTCACCTATAGTTTCGTTTTACTAGTCGCGTGCCGTACCCGTATCGTATTAATAATAATAATAATAATGTAATATTTGAATATTTTACTCTGTCTTTGTTTTTTGTTTTAATACGACGAAACTCATTTAATTAAATTTTGTTTTTATCTTTTACCATCGTACTCATAGATTTCGTATTTACGTTTGGTTTTATATCTATTTTTACTTAGTTATACACTTATACTACACGTAGCTCGTGTTATAATAATAATATCTCCCGATTACGCATTGTCGATGTTAGTCGAACATACATACATAAATGATGGTTAAAACTTCAAGTCATATGCATATAGGTATAATACTACGTTTGTATATATGTAGCAATTTACAAGCAACTCAATTATTTACAAATGATCGAACGGTGGCGGCTATATAATAACGTGCGGGAAACTGCTGGCAAATTGTTGTTTGGAGTACTTACAGTCATTCAGTTTATTTCATATTTGACCGCGATACTAAATTACTTTCTCGAAGATGATTCCGTGTACAACGAACATTGCATGTTAAGTCTTTGTGTCACGACCTTCTATTTTCAATTCGAGAAACAATTTAAATTTAACTTGTTTATGTATCAAACTATTCAAACTATAGAAGGCCATAGTAAAATGTAAAATTTGTTGTGCTATGCTGTTAGAACTTTATTATTATATATTCGGTATTTAAAACTAGGATATGATTATAGAAATTTAAGACATTTTAGCGAAATACGTGACTTATTATGCAACGAATTTTAAACTTAATTTTAACTATTATTTAATTTTTTTCCTTTTTTTCTAATTGATTTACGATAATTATATGATTATAAGATGTTGATGCTAAAATATTACCTCAACTATGTTTTAAAAAGTCAACCATGGCAATTGAAATTAAAAGTGCAAAACAATTTGAATGTTTATTGTTGCATATTCAGCATTTATATTACATTATATTACATGTATAGTATCTATATTAACTATAATCAACAGTATCATATTACGATCGGTGGGGACTGTCCATTATTTTTCTTCTGGTACTACAAGTCTGCGTCTGTCGTCTTTTTTTCAGCCACTTTTGTCATTTATTTCAGCTTCTTTGGCTGTAACAATTTCAATTAGATTTGAATATGTAACACCAATTTTTGAGGCATCTTCTTCTAACAGACGATCTTGAATTGGTCCTGAACCAATACCGACAACGAATATGTCTCAAATAACCGTTGTTAATTCTGACGAAAAACCACATTTTGAAGCAAGATTTTTGACACGTGCACCCCATTGGCACACTGATTTATCCTGTCTTTGTTTAGCTTGATAAAATGTATACCTAGCCGCGAAGTACAATTGTATTGGTTTAAAATATTTGTTCAAACTTTTCATTAGAGTGTCATACTCGACATCGTTAGGCGTGCTAGGAACACATAAACTAAAAAGTACTTTGTGAATTTCCTCACTAACAGATGATAATAATATTGCTTTTTTTTGAATATTATTTTCGATTGTATTTGCCAAAAAAAATTTTATCAATTTTGATTTAAAATTTGTAATATCCATACCTGTTTCAGAGGTTCCAGGTGACCCAATAACTTGATTGAAGTTCGTTATGGATTCTGTCTTAGCTAGGAGTCACCACTATGTATTAGTATGAATACAATACTTGAAACTTTTAATGCACTAGTGATTACGATTAAATTAATATTTTCTTCGTCGCCAATTTATTAAGTATTATTATCATGAATAACAACATAGACGTGTTTTATAGACCTTTATTATTTACAGCATAAATTGTAATGATTAACATTGTAATTTTACTCGATAACAATCGATGGACAGTCCCCACCGATCGTAATATGATACTGCTGATTATAGTTAATATAGATACTATACGTGTAATATAATGTAAAATAAATGCTGAATATGCAACATTTATACAATATTATTTATTATTAAAAAAGTACTAAATAAAATGTGGTCAAGGAATAGGTAAAAGAATTACTCATTTACCGTGTTTTATAATACAATTTACAATAGAGTGGAGGGATAAATCTCATTATTATATACTAGTTCAAATATTATTTCTCGTTTAAATTAGTTAATTTACAGAGTAGCATAACAAATTGTATGGTTTATATAATAATACCAAACTTGGTTTATTACCTTTTATGGCTATGAGAATTTAATTTATAATTATAGGTAGCTATAATGACCATCATATTTTTATATCGTCTTTATGTGTAGCTATTTATGAAAGGATTTATAGCTAACTTAACCTAACCTAAAGGAGAAATCTGGACCTATATTTTTTGATAGAGTCTTATTTTTTCTAAAATAAGTTATTACACAAATAGACGTACATTTTTTTGTATATATATTTTTTTAAATTTGAATTTGTAATAAAAAAAATCGCTTATGGTTCCATGATAAAAATGATATAAAATTACAAATATTTTCAGTTTATAATATTATCGTTTATAAGTTGTTGAATATTAAATATGTTTTATAAATAGTATAGATACTTTTTAAAATAAAATAATTTGTACCATTTTTATTAGAAAACATGAAAATCCTAAGTTGATCCGCAAATAAAAAAAATGTAATAATTCAAAATAAAAAAATTTATTATATTTTAGTTTCAAATCAAAAAATTGTATAACCATTGATTATAAATACTTATAATTAATGTTATATTAATCTTTATTATATAGATAGTTGACAGCATTATTTTAATGCTTGAAATATTGTTCACAATGATTTTTTCTAACTTAGATCTATTTCTTGTATTAGGTCTATTTTTTAACTATACACTTACAAATGTTTTATTGTTCATTAAACATGGTGCACCATTTTACGCTCCACAAAGGTCTAAGTGCCTTGACTGCTTTGAGAAATTTCAAACAGACTTTATGACGACTTCCGGTTTGACTTGTATGTATATTGTATATGTATACGAGTATAAATTTCTTCTTCCTATTGCTAAAGTTATTGATTCACGCTCATATTTTGTTTCGCACGTATCAAATGGCTACAAAAATCATCATGAAATCGGACAAAAAAAAAAAAAAAAAACAAAAATAGAGAAAAGCATTTGAAGTTGGTCAGCGTTTCCTTGTATAGATAGATATTACATATAATTAAAATATCAAAGTGAACCTATAAAAAAGGAACCAACTAGAAACTTTTAACCAAAATGTGTTTATTATTATTTGAATTAAAACGTTTTTTCCTCTACAATAATAATTAGATAATTAAATAATAACTTAAAGTAAGGTATTTAAAATCATGCATAATAAGTAATATTATACATTAAGTTCCAGTGTTATTAAGAGTATGACAAAAAAATAGTTGTATTAATCGTCCACGTCACTATAGTAAATTATGTTTGCATAATATTATATAAAACCTGAAAATATTAGATATTCACACGTTAATTTGATACAGACGAATCTAAGAGGAAAAAGTAGTTGTCGGAAGAAAAACGAACCTGAAAATATTTGTGGACCATATTAGGATATATTTTATTGTTTAATTTTGGATATAAGTTTTTTTTATTTAATGTAAAGAGACGCATAATATATTTTATCTTAAATAGAAACATATTTATTGTCAACGATTGTGCGTACCTACACTGTTGTTGGAATAGAATTAATAGATAGTATAATATGAAATTCAATAAAATAAATATGGTTTAATGTAAGTGAATATCACACATGGTAATCAATTCGATTAAACGAAATTTTATAACTATTGTTTTATTTTATTATTATAATAAAATATAATAAATATAAATGATGCGGAATTCCCAGCTATAGGTAGAACACATTGGTAGTTCGCATACTTTACTCATATTTATAATTTATAGTAGCACACAAAACGGAGGTAGACCGCATATTGGGAGATAGCCATTTTTTCTTTATAACGTCTCAAAAATATTACAAAGATTGAAAAAAAAAATATTAAGTTTTTAACCACCTAAAAATTGAAATAAAAAGAATCTCAAGCGTAGTTAAATCCATATTTTCAATTCAAATTATAAGTTATAGCCAGTTAATATTAATTAATAATTGTTGCCTGTTGAACACAGAGCAGAACGATCAACGTACACGTCATGATACAAAACGTACATTTTTAGATATGTGGCATCATGTGCATAATTTAATTTTAAAATAATGGTGTGATATTTTTTATCGTATTTTATGTAAACAATTAAATAGTATAGTAATTAAAAAATCAGATTTATTAAATTTTTTTCTACATTACAAAAATTCATACTTGTACTAAATTGAATAGTGATAAAAAAAACTATTAGACTTTTCAGTTATCAAAGACACAAATATTAATGTAACTAATGAACAAAAATTAAAAATAGTTTATACAATATAATTTATTAATTTAAACTTTTTTGTCAATTAGAAATACTCATTTCTTTCCAGATATTAAATAAATATTAAATTCATAAAAATGTATAGGTATATTTTAGAATTAAAATAAATTAAAAATGTATATTATCAAAAAGTAAAAATAATAAATAAATAATAAAAGAACTTTAGCTTATATTAAAAATTTAACTGACAGATTGAAAACATATATATGTATTTGTAATGAACAAAAAAAAATATTAAATAAATAAATAGTTAAGTATGTTAAAAATGCTAAAAAAATAAACAATAAATATTTGAATCAGAAATGTAATATTTTAAATGCACATGTTTGTTAAAGTGAAAAATGATTGTAAAATGTAACTGAATAAATGTTGTTAATTTTTGGCATAAATACAGTATTTTTATACTATGTTATTTTACACGTAGTATCTGTTATAATTAATATTGTACATAATTATTTAGTAATTCATTCTTGAATAACAACTAAAACACAAAATTGGTTATGTCAAAAACTGATAAAGTATAAAAATTCAAGTTTCCCTTTTTTTTTTGTTTTTTAGGTTTTTACAATTACTTTGGAAAGTTTTTTCTTATCATGATAATATATGCGTTTAACCTTTAAAAGTACCAATTAGATCCAAGTTGCTATTAGAAACCACTCTCTCAAGGTTGAAGATTGAGGCATTTATACTATTTCAAAAAGATGATAGTGATGGTACACAAAAAACATATTGTTGTAAACCAATTGTTTCACTACGTAGAATCTAAATTTGAAACATTCTGCAGTTGTAAAATATCAATTTTCATAATTACCAGTTGTCGTGGTGCTGTTCAGATTTTTATTTTTAATGTTTTTACCTATGTAAAATTGGATAAACATTTTTATTTATGTATACACAAAATTATAACCTATATACTATAATAAAATACTGCTTAATATTTTGTTTGGGTAAGCAAATGTATTTAAATAATAAATATATATTTCCTGTGATAGAAATACTCAAACACACTTACATTTCTAATGTTTGTATGCCATTTTGAACATTTATTGTTTAATAACATGATAGAACGTATGTGATGGTTCGTCTATTGTCAATGTCAACAGTTTTTCATTAATATTTATGTTTGTATAATATGTCGTTTTATGACTACCTACTCATCAAACAACAATGCTGCTATTACTTAGTATTTTTTCACGGGGGTTGTGATGGTTATTAATAAAATATAAATCTAATAGTACAAAAAAACGTACGTGTTATTCATAATATAAATTGTAAATTATGACAATTAAATATACATAGTTAATGATATAATTTTTAGAAGATAATTTTCAGCGTTACATCATTACATTGATTTTAATATGTTTATGTATTTATTATTTAGTAGGATCACGCAATGAGTAAAATATTCATATCAAAATTCCTATAAAGTGAAATCAATAAAAAAACTGTGGTTTAAATCAATTATATAAATAGTTCTAAATTAAAAACTAATGGTTTTAAAATAAATATAAATAAATTACAAAAAAATAACAAAATTATTTTAATTTTATTATTTAGTTATAATTCGTTGTTTTAGATACTTGAATATTCAACACTAAATATTTAAATTATAATATTCCATTTAGATTTTGGTACATAGAAAAAAACTATTAAACTTAGTTTTTAATATGTAAAACAATAGTTTGGAGTTAATTTAACTACCTACCCAATTTCTGTGTATATGGGTGTATAACATGGTCCCCTACGCAAGGCAACGAGACTAAACTGATGACTTTCGAAGAAAAAATACATAGGACAATATAATATATGGACCTACACTAAACGCTAACACTGGCGAATTCCAGTGGATAAATAACGTGGACTTAAACAGGTAGTACAATGGAACACAGATTACGAGATTTTCTAAAATTAAAAAGGGCTGGACATAATAATATATGGTGCGCAGTGAAGAAGTTAATAAAACAAGTACTTCTACTAGCAAACTAAATAAAAAACGAACGGTAGAAATGCCATGTCAACGTAGGATGGGTCGAGTGAAAAGCGATTTAAGAGGATTAAAAGAAAGAGCAAGAATTTAAGATGCAGAAGTTCGAAAATGTTGAAGCAGAAAAAGTCCTGAATGTAAAGCAAAAATAAATGAATAGTCGATTCCTAGTTTTATTTATTTATAAAATATATTATAATACATTTACTACTCAAAAACTTGATAGAGTGTTGACGTTCTGACTAAACTCAATTATATTTACTATATCATAGAGTATTAAAATGTTATATTTTCACTATATAGTATTATATTATAATTTAATGAACTACTTAACTGTTTTGGAAATAAACGGAAGCCAATTTAATTAAAACTACTTTTATTTAGTTTTAAAGAAAATCTAAAGTTACAATATATACTCGTATTATACGCATTGAACATTTTTATCGTGTAATTTTTCCAATAAAACGATCGTTTTAAAGTTTCACACACAATTTTAAGTGTTCATGCTATTACCGAGTAGGATTTTAACAGCTATCATGCCCTTAAAGTTTCGTATGGTATTGCCTGTGTAGGTACGTATGTTATACATCGTACATCTTACATTCAAATAATCGTATGTTATACATTTCAAAATATATATGTTTCATGTCATTACTTAAGAGAAATTTTTACCCATATGTATTGTCTCAGTCCAACATACATATTATAACTTGGTATAGCAAATTTGTGAATAAACTTGTAATTTTGGAATTTAATGATACCGAATTATTCAATGTTTTGAGTAAAATAAGAGGAGGTACACATAGTACATTAATTATCAGATTATAATAATTCATGAACTATACTTATGTCTTATACTATAATAGTTGTATAGTTATTGTATATTTGTCGGATTATTAATCGGTGTTTTTTGTATCAAGTACTAAAAGATATTGTTTTGTCGTTGATATTTTTAACCAAAATACTATTATTAGTTCACAAAAAATAAAAATGCATGTACCTATTACATACTCATATTATTGGAATTTTTAAATTTCAAATTACTTCTGACTTATTAATTAATATTTTATTGTTAGCATTTTAAACTAATGTTTGTATGACATTTTAGCCGTTTTAAATATTCATTATGTTGTATATCTAAATAGGGCTAAGCTGTTTTGTCCTTCATCGTCTCGTGGTTTTGACGTGGTACTATTATTTAGTACCTACGTATTATTTTAACGGATATTTCAACTCGTCTAGACATTTTCAATCACGTTTAAATGAAAATAATATCCAACTAGAAATTATAGTATAAATATTTACATACATAATTATAATATTACTTATTTCAATAAAGTAATAACATTATAAAAACTATTATTTCAGTTTATTTTTTTAACTATTAGTTTTATTAGTATAAATGTTATTAGTTTAAATATAATCAATGAACTATTAAAATAAATTCATCAGGATCGAATTGGTCCTAATTTGACCAATCTTAATTATATTTACTTATTAGTCACTGAATACTATCAATTATTATTTTTAAATTACATTATTTTGGAAATAAGTTAATATATGAATTCAGTATTTCAACAGTCTTGGTTATTAATATTTTAAAATATAAATAGACTGTTATTAATTATTATGATATAGCCGATATAGTTAGTATACAACATGGATAAAATTATGTTGTTTACTAGTTTATATATTGTGATAATGGATCGCCGAAATTACAGACCTAAATATTAAATATTATTAGTTATTATTCCCAGATCGGATAATAAACTTGGTTAAATTTCACGGTAATACATATTATAATAACCGTAATGGTTCTTTTGAACATCACAACTTTATCGACAAAAGATAAAATGTATGCATAAAATATTGTTTAATAATAATTGAAATATTGAATTATGGACAAATAATCATGTAAGTATGTGATATAATATTACATAATATACACTCGTTTTTCTACAGTGACTATAACATTATTCGCTTATGAAGGTATCTTCTTTCGTACCCACTACCCATATAAATTACATTAATAATATAATTATAAATGATACGTTTATAGTGAACTTTATTTCTCTCTTTTATATAATATTCACATTTATTCAATGGATGTATTAGGGATGTCAGCCATGGTTGAATTTATATAATATTAATTAATCAAAATAATATGGATCGCGTATTATTAATTTTTTTTTTTTTATACGAACTATATTATTGATAATTATATAGTAATATTAATAACATTTACATAATTTAAGTATATAGCACAATATAATAGTTCAAGAGTTAAATACAAGTTAATTATAAAATATTAAAATTGATGTACCTACAAAAAGGGTTCACTAAGAGTGAAAATAAATTTTAACTTTGATTACATCATGAGGTTCAAAAACTATCACCAGCGACGAAAATCGACACTACGTCTCCACGTGACGTTGAGGTTCCCCAAACGTAAAATAATAATATAATTAGTAATAATTAGGGACCGGATTTATATGCAAATACATATATGTATTGGAATAAGCTTTTTGAAATCTGATGAAAATTGTCCCCGATTTAGATCACTCTTATTAAAATAACACTAATTTTATTTTGCATATTTTGCATATTTCAACGTTTTTACCTATTAAATGCATATTTTTAGTTTTAAAGTTATTATAATATTATTATTTATAACACATATATTCGTTTTTTGTTGTATTTTCACATTCACAGCCACATAATATCGATAAAATTGACACCGGTAATTTCGAAAGATAAGATTACATACTTCATATGGTCATATGCAACATATATAATATATATATAGATAAATCCGTTGCTCATATAATAGAATTCAAGTGTTCCGCGGTCAGTTTTCGACATCAGTCCGCGTCTTGCATTTTATGTTTAAAATTGTGCCCGAGTGTGTCGAGTTTAAATAAATTAAAAGCTTTTTCATACTTTTTTAATACCATATTAATTAATAAATATTGTTACATAATTTTACATACTACATTTACATAGTTTTAAACAAAATTTAAGTGCATATTTAAGTACATATTTTATAACATATTACAGCATTATTAAAAGCATATTTTGAGGATTTTTTGTGCATATAAATCCGGTCCCTAGTAATAATAATCGACGACGATTCACGCCGAACGCCTCTGTGGATTTTCCCTGGCGTCATCAGGCATCTCGGTATGCCGTGTCACAAGGGTTTCCAAACGACATGTTGGATTTTTTCCGAGCTCAACGGGGCACACTGTCGGACTTCGCTGTATTATCAATTATCATATAGGCTAAACTAAACATTCTTATAATGCTAAGCTAATATATTTTTTAACTTCTCTCTTCCAGCGTTCATTAAATATTAACAATTTTAATTTGTATATTTTTTAATATTATGGAAGTTATCTATATTTTTACAATTACTACTCTGGGCTTTGTTGTTCGTATTGTATTTAAGATATTTAATATACTTAGATATTATTACTTTTTTTTTTAATATTATAGTCATATTGCCACAATTTATTCAAGACTACATTGAATCTAAGAAAAATATACCAACACTTATTAAATTTCACAGCCTTTTTTCGGTGGGTATACCGTGTCACCGCAACGAAAATAATACGGTCTGTCGACATAATAAAAATACCTAAAAATAATTTTCATTAGTTAATTTTAAAAACCTATAAACATATAATCCTATAACCTTTTTCTTATAATTTACTAATAATTAAACCTGCAGCTCTAATAAGTCAATACTATTGATTAATATATATGTCATATTATATATTATTATTATAAGCAGTGATAAAAGTAGATATTTATCGTTTCCGTCACCATATTTCGAGATAATAACTACAAAACATTATTTTACTTTTTTTTTAAATACAATTTTTTATATAATATTTAATATAACATTGTATTATATGTACCCCATCTGTATCATTTCTGATTTTTTGATGCCGATAGCTTATCAGCATTAGGTCAAGTCATGGCCTGACCTGTAATTTCATTTATGGACAAAACGTGAGAAACGAGACCGTGCCTATAAATACGGTTACAGAGTGCGAAACCAGCTAGTACGCAGTATACAGGTGGTTCAATAAGAACCAACATAAATAAGACTAACGGAAAATTAATGAACTCAACCAAACAAATTACAGTCCACTCCGAGCTCAAGACCTCACCGGAAAACGTTATTTATTAATTTTAAAATAAATGTACCATAGGTGATATTCCTATGTAATTTTAAAGATTCTAAGTAATCTAAGTTTAGAATTCTTAAAATGTTTTCGTGACTAGTGTGGTCTGTGGAATGACGAAGGTGCTTGATATTATTATATTTAACAAAATAAAGCAGAGGACTTTCTTTTGATTTATTAATTTTATTCTCGTAATTATTGTCAAAAATAGTTTCAAAAACATGAGATATTTTATAAATCGTATTTTAAGCAAAATATATTATTAGATATTATTATAAAAATGTGCAAGTATAGAATAAAAACATAATCATACTATGTTATTTTTATATAAAAAAAATGAAAACGCATAGGTATTAGGTAATGTCGTCTGTCAGTACTGGTATAGTCGTGATAATAATAAAAGTCAACAGTGGCGGCTAGTGTGCTTTAAAAGTGGTAGGGCGATATAAAATTTCTTATTTATGGAAAGTATTGAACACAAATAATATTAATAATAGTTATTTAATTAAATTAATTTAATACATATATAATGATAATGAAATAATAAAATAATAATTGATTACGATGAGTTACGACGGCAAAAATAAATAATAAACACACGCAAGTTCGGAATCCGTGCATATCGGGGAATCGGGCGATAAAATCATCGCCCCGGCGGCAGTGTTATTATTGTGTTCCCCCTTCTTACTTTTTGTATTCCGATCATAGTTGTGACGGGTGACTTTTAACATCGCCCAAGATCGCATTCGCTGCTCGCGGATTTCGGCAAATTGTTATTGGTAATCGTTTCTCAGAAATTGTAAACTCCCATTATCTGATAATGTTTTCATAATATTTATTAGTGTAAATATAGGAAAATTAATTTTTATTTTTGACAACAATATTATACTACAATATAAATTTGAAATTTTATATTAAACTTATAAATTAGTAATAAATAATAATTTTAGAAGCCCTTATCTACGAGCCGCCCCACTGAAAGATTTTTATGTGTAGTACAAAACAGATACCGCGGAATACCTACCTACAACAAGTTGTCGTGGACGGCCGACGGTGCAACAATCAAATCAATCGATGTACAGTACCGAATCACGTCGCGTCATATTTTTATTGTGTAATTAAATATGTATATCAACGGAAAACTTGCGCGGCCGCTGTCGAATCGTTTTAAATTTTCAATACGACTATCAATCGATCAATATGATTATAGAATACTAAGCATTATGCTACCATATTGATTATTTTAATCTGTAAAATTTTGTGAACGACGTACCAAACCCCACGAGAATTCCCATTATTTGAAGACGACGTTGTGGAAACGAACAGCTCGGCGGACTCGGTGAAAAAAGTGGCGCAGACGACAATGTTTTTTAACACTAAAGCCGCCCAGTATGCAATGTAAGTTACATAACGTTGTCCCTATATTGAATTAATGTTTTTTTTTTTTTAATATTATTAATTATTAATATGTATATGTTATATCTCACAATAATTGCTATAAAGTAATAATATTTTATATGTCAACAAATAATATTGCATACAAGTTTATAAAATTGTTTCACCTGTCACATCACGAATTAACATTTGTGCAGCGGCCAGCGATGTTATTTCTGCGACGTCTTATTTTATCGCGGGTCTACGCCATCGTCTTCGTTAATCATTATTGTTATCAGAAGTATATTTATGAACGCCACCATTAGCGTTAAGCGGCGGCCGGCTACAATTATCGCCGACGAACGACTACTCACTTCTCTGTGCTCACATACGCTGACTATTCACTATTACATCGTATATTGATTATTGGCTTTTCAGATTTTGACAGGGTATTCCTTAAATTTTTTTGTGATCGTTATTGTTCTGTGAATTAAATACTAATACTTTGTTTTATGATGCACTTACGAGTTTCAACTTTGAATATAAATATTCTTGCCAACAAAAAACAATGGAAGAGTTACTCCGTTGTTTAGTGTTTCTTGTATCGCATTCTGATTGTAGATACCGCTGTAATCATGGTATGATTCACTAACCATGATCTACCGTGGTCCGTGAATTGAGCCAAACTCAACTTTTAGACGAACGACGTCGCTGTGAACTTAGCTTGACTAACCAAATGGGGTGAATGGCGACGGTAATAATCGCGGTTACCCGGTCGCCAGTGATATAAACTTACAATGTTACCGCGGTCAACGAATTTATACTGCGGTTGAGGTAACAGTCGTCTACGAAACGGGTAACCAGTAACCGCGATAATTTCCGTGTCGTCGGTTAGTCACGTCCAAGAAGAACGTCGGCATTTTTCTCCGCGTCCGAACTACCGTTCGTTCTCGATCTGCAAATTGTTTTTTGTTATGCAACCGTTGATCAGTGTGACGAAATCTCGATGAAACGAGTCTATTTGGATCATCTCGTCTCTTCTAGCCCTCGACACTCGTTTTCCGAGGGTGGAGTGTCAAGATAAGACGCACATCAGTCACCTTTGTTAACGATTCGGAAGTTCCTCGATACTACAACTGTAGGACGCCTCCACGACTGCTGTTTACAATTTATTGTAGTTGTGCCGTTGTACTGCGTATGTATCTATATATTAAGTACAATTAAAATTAAACCTCGCGACGCGCAACGTAACGATCTATATAACCTCAGATGAACTTTATTAATGTTCAGTAAAAAAAAAATCAAGTAGTTAGAGCTTCGCTAACACTACTACCATCATCGGTCCAACCATTTTAATTGCCCGTGACGATTACGTTCAACATTTTTTAATCTATCAGAACATAAAATGGACAATTTTTAACTACTAAGAAAGTATTAAGATTTTTTATTATACAATATTATTATATTTGTGCACACAATGAAAACACATACTTTTCTGTCTCTGCAATGGTCGTCGGTGTTCCTGACTGTAGTTGGCCGTTTAATGGATTGATAGCTTTCTTCTTCTTACATTATTTTATAAATGTTCTTGTTTCTTTTATAGCCTACTGTGAGTAGTTTATAAACTATTCACTGCAGTCGATAATAAGTTTCATGTTTTGTTTATAAATTATTATGATTGGTCTTAAGTGCAATGGTTTAAGTGGTTGGTATATAATATATATAATACAACTTCTCAAAACTATTACTTCATATTATAGTGAACTTTTTTTTTTTATTGTTTTATTTGTTTTTGATAATAATATTTTTATTATCCTATTTTTTTCGGTATATTATTTATATATTCAATATTCATTATTATTTTTAGATTTTTTTTCGGAGCCTATATGCCAACGTGAGCTTTATCCTGCCCACGTAAATGAAATGAAATTAAAATATATTCTAGTCGAACAATCTGTTTGTTTTTTTTATTTATTATTCCTTATGTACTCGTCTATTGATGGTGGGCGTTTGTATACATATTATATTCTTCTAGGTACTATAAAAAATCTTAAAGTTCTCGGTATTGAATGGCAATATACCCAGACTATAAGTTGGAGACCGTACTCAAATCTGAATTCAGTAACCCAAAACGTGACATCCTTAATAAAATAGTTGCTTGATTTTTTTTTTCAAAGTTATTTTTTATTATTTTATTACTATCAGAATCATATAGGTATCTATCTAACAACAAATAAAAATGTACTGAGTTCTACTTACTGTGATCAGATTCTTTGATCGTAAAATTTTGAAATTTATTACTACGGGAAGACGTAAATAAAATAGAACCTGGGAGTGATAATTCTGAAAATGTTTATATAAGTATTAAATACATTAAAATATACATTTTGTGGGCAAAGATTATAAAATATATTATTATTGACTAATTAAGTACCGTTGAATTATTTATGATATGTAATCTAGTAAACTAAATAAATATTATATTTGTATATGCCATATGGTACGAAATAGGTACCTAGTATCTACACGAATGTACAAACCTATGAACGAATAGGCGTCATGGTCGTTCGTACACACTGGCAGCCGTAGAATCGCATAAAATTGACATTTAGTGCCTAGTTAGGTATTGTACATGCCATTTAAAATTTTTATTGTACATTAAACTAACGGACACTTACAACAAAAATTACGCATGGGTTGAAATTTATTGTTAGTTTTCATAGGAACTTCGTGAGTCACACTACTGAGACGTTGCTATAGTATGTCACATCACGACTTATGGGTGCACCAAAATATTTTTTATATACTTTGTTCCAAGACATGGTATTGGATAGGATGAACGATCATTCTGTTGCGCCAATTTGTATACAATTATATTTATATGTACCTATTATATTATTTACTTATACTATAAATAAGGCTTGTACATTTCACATACTCATAAGTCATAACATATTTAATAATAATGTTAAAACAATATTATTATTGTAGACCACAGGGAGATATTTATTTTTAAATTATAAATCAATTTGTTTTAAATTTACTCATAAATAAATATTCTTATGTAGTATATTATATTATGTATTTTTTAATGTGTATGATAAAATCCAAGACTTCGATGTACAAATGAGAGATCATTACTTAGGTGGTATTAGGCGGTGGCGCTGCATATTGCAACACTTGGATTTACGGTGATCATGACACTGCGTAATTAAATGTTGCGTCCTCAAGAACATTTATAAAATTGAATTTTATTCCTATCTTTAACGAACTTTTTTTTAGAAAATTCTGATATTATTATTTTACTTGTTTTAGTAGTGGATTGAAGTATGTGAATGGTAGTAAAATTATATAAATAATAATATAGTTGTTTTTTATGAGAAAATAATCTTACAAACCCTTTCTCAACGTGCAATCAAAATAAAATTGTAGCTTAATACTACGTAATACTTAGCTTAATTATGTATACTTTAGTCTATATATATATTTGAATATATACCTATAGATAGGTTATGAACTTTATGTATATCCATTATTGTTGGTTTTTTCTGTGTATGTGTGTATGAGTTTGTATGACGTCTATACACGGAACTGTAACATATTATATTGAAATAATTGAATATCGATGTATATTATGATTATGTGATATTGTTATATTTTTAATTTACTTAATGGAATAAATAGTGTATATAATGGTTAGGTTAGAATTTTGTATTTAATATGCAGGAATCATGGTTCTTTCTGTCTATAGAAAATAAAAAAATATGACATATTGGCTGATAGATTATTTTTCAATAATGATATTATTATTCACATTAGTCTAATGAAAATGGAATCTATAGGTACCTACATCACATTTTTCTACAACATTTTACAAATAGTTTTATTTTGTGTTAATGTAACGTTTTAAAGATCAGCCGGCTAGTGTAAAACGAGTGTCCCAAAAGTTGCAGACATTGTGGTCCACTTTATACGATAATATAATATAAGTATTAAAATTATGAATTATTTCAATATTCGATATTATATTAATTAAACGACTAGTTGTTTAGAAAAATAGTTTTTCTTTCTAATATTAACTTTTAAAAGTTTAGATATTAAAATATACAAATTAAAGTTGTTTGTAATAGTTTAGTGTTTTAAACACTTCGAGAATATGTACCAAATACATTTTTTTTTATCTAAATAACATTATTTGGCTTGCTCAGAAAATATAAGTGTACGCAGTACACTATATAGCCAGTTAAACATTTGATTCACATTCATGGATGTGAATTCACTAAAACAATAAATCTTGGATACGTCTTCTTTTCGGCCGTTGTCGTTTTTCCAGTCAACGCATAGGTATTATATAAAGTATATAGTGTAATATGCATGCGATATATCTATACAAAATATAGGATTTGCGTAGGGAATACACCAGTAAATCTGGTCCACGACATTAAACCACTAGGGTTTATCAGCTGGACCATCACACGTGAGGGTATAATATATATAATACATATATTTTATATACAATATGTTACATATACATAAACGATATACACAAATAATAATTATTTACAGGGTGATTCATCAAGTATAATCATCTCTAGTTATTCTTTTTATAATAAATTTATTAAAATCCTGATTTTTGAAATTTTTAAATATACTTTGAGACCATTTTAAAATTATTAATATTATTTATGTTACTTAAGGATAAGTTTTTTTACTTTAAATTATTCAATAGTTTTTTTTTTAAATGTTAATGTATTTACTTAATTTAAAATATTTGAGGTAATAAGAATAATAGTTCTAAACATTTTTTTATTCAAGTATAAAATATATTTTATAATATTGGATCTAGAAATTATTATTCTTGTATCATTTTTCAAATTATGAATGTTGAATGTCGATAGATGAATATGTTTGTACTTAAAATCAATTAATCAACATTCAATTTAATATCACCAAAGTCCCTCATATTTTCCAGCTCAATATTATAGATTTATTATCCTTAGTAGTTAGCAAACACAATTGAATAACTTAAGAACTACTAGTTCGAATTTTGATTTTGATGCCTCAGCGCTTTGATAAAAATTATTTGCTAAATAATTTACTGTAAAAAAAGGAAAGTTTTCTTTGAATAAAAAACGTATTATTCTCTATTGAAAACTTCTTAAGTAGTACAAAACATTTCAAGAATTTAAAAACAAAGTTCTTAAGTATATTTAAAAATTCCAAAAATCAAATTTTTAATAATTGAATTATTGCATTATTGAAGAAAAACAAGCGGCTGAGCATGCTTGGTGAATCACCCTGTATGGTATGCTATATACAACCGAATGGAACTGTATATGATACACCGAATAATCACGAGATCTATACACATACATTATATATGTATATGTATTGGCATCGGATCATCCCTTTGGTAATCCTACACGATCGAATAGCCGCGGTGTAGTCGTGCAACATCGTTATACTCTCGTTTGTCCACAGAGATGACCCCTTGGCAGGTCACCGAATACGTTATGCGTTTACGAAACTGTCCACCAAACTAACCTTTATGAGTTCGCGTTGACAAGATACTAGATAGTAAACTTGCACAGTATACGTTTGATAATCAGCAATTGTTATTCATTCTACTTTATATGCAATGATATACCTATATATAAAGTGATGATAAGCTCCAGTACCTACCGTATCTACACAATAATAATGTTATCACCACTGCAACGTATATATGATTCTAAAACGAACACAATACGAGTATAATATTATTATAGTAATATATTTGTCTTTTTTTGGTTTCTTGTTTTTTGAAATAAATTATATTGTTCATGGTCGTAGCTGTTTTTTAAAACTTTGATTTTTCAACAACACTTACTTAATAAAATATATTACATGCGCCCCATCTCCCATATTATATAAACACGTGATCATAAGATATCTATATATTAAAATAATATTGTAGAAAATGTCTATCGTTAATTTAGATTTAATTGTCTTTCCTATACCTAGTCTATATATCTGTGCAATAAAACATCCGTTTGGTTTCTTATCTTATATCTAATATGTTACTTTTGGAATAATTTATACAAAATACAGTTTTTATGTATAGACAAAAACGTATTGTTGTAATTTATAACACTTTGAACCCATATTATTTTCTCAAAAACAAAAGTGGTTTATATATTTGGCAAATAATGTGAGCCTGTTCAATGCTTCAATTGTCAATATTACAATTTTTGGTACCTATAATTTATATATCAACTATAATTATTGTAAATTTAATAATTTTGTAAAGTTAAGTTTTTAATTACTGTAAACATCGACGGAACATCTACGTCTACGCGCAAATATGGATGAAAAAAACAATATATTATTTATTATAATATCATAGTAAGGCAATACAAAATATGTTTTATTCAATTTGTTTTCTTACATTAAATGCTTATAACATTTACTCATTTTCGGGAATTTATTATAAATAATGACTATTTTATATTAAGTACAAATATATATATATATATATTTATATTTAAGAGTAGTATAAGTACTTATACTTTTTCAAATAGTTTGGTTAAGAAACTACTAATTTATTAACATCATTGAGATATACATTACCTAGTTATTTCTAACTTTATCTATTATTTTATAAAAAAGATAATAATAGAGTTTTTGATTTATCATTATTCATTACTAACAATTAATTAATGATAATAAATATTGTCTTTTGCATTAAGTTTGATACATTTTTTTTTTAGTTTTTAACTCCGAATTTGAGCACTAATTAATTGAAATAAACTCAAATTTTAAATGTTGGGATTTTTTTTTATCTTTTTATACAACTAGAAATATATTATTATCATACTTAAACGAAATTTTAATTTACCTACATATATTCTTAGAAGGGTTTTTTAAGAGGTATTTATTGGTGGACTGAGCACATCCCATATTATGCAATTAAATATCTAAATATTAAGTATTTATATAGTTATTTAAATAATTTTTAGATTTTAAAATTCAAATTTTCAGTAGGTATTTGGATAAATTTTTATAATTATTTAAATATTGTTTTTCTTGTAATTCGGGTTAAACTTGGCTATCTCATATTATTGTGTACCTATTATTTACAATTGCAAACGGCAAACAGTTGGATAACTTCTACTTCATTGGCTGCGTTCATATTCATACCGCGTATTTGCGTTTAATGTTTAATAATTGCAGAGAGTTTTTATCTAAACGATAATGAATAAGTGTATAAACTGTTTTAAATCATGAGTTTACAATATTCCATTAAATTAGCGTTATTATTCTATAATCAATAATAACGCATTAATTCATTGATTTTTTTCTTTTACATAAGTAATGTTATGTATTATCTAGTTAAAAGTAATTTAAAGTACTTATCTTTTTATTTAAAAAAGTTAAGTTTAAGTTTTAGCTGTTTTCTTAGATTTAGCAAAAGCTTTTGACACAGTTGACCATCAAAAACTTATTGACATCCTTCCAGGTATAGGTATACAAAATGAAAGTTTAGACTGGTTCAAAAGCTATTTAAAAAATAGAAAATAGAAGGTATCTATAAATGGTATACATAGTAATGAGAATACAATGACGTATGGGGTCCCTCAAGGCAGTGTCTTAGATCCCATCTTATTCTTACTATATATTAACGAAATATGTAATATAGATGGTCAACTTGTTTCTTATGCAGACGATACATGCTTACTTTTCTCAAGTAATACATGGGATAATGTTGAAAGTAAGGCAACAGTTGAAATTAACAAGGTATTTATTAAGTTGTCTGAACAAAAAATCACTTTAAATATAGGTAAAAGTGTATTTATTGCTTTTTTATAACAAATATTTATGTACCAATAGACGAAATTATTATACACTCCTGTGATACACAAAATGTCTTCTTAGATTCTTGTAACTGTCAAAAAATAAGGCGAGTAACAAGAGTAAAATATTTAGGTTTAATCATTGACTGTTACTTACGATGGAATATACATGTAAAAAATTTGGTTATGCGTCTAAGATCTGTTATCTTTAAAATATATACATTAAATAAATTCTTATCCAAGGGCATTATGTATACAATATATAATGCTTTATACAAATCAATTTTGCAATATGGGTTAATAGTATGGGGAGGTTGTGCTGACAATGCAATGAGGTCATTAATAACACAACAAAATTAAGCGGTAAGAATCTGTCTAAATAAGTATGATTTAAAAGGCTCCTCAGTTACCAACTATAAAGAGTTAAAAGTCTTGCCGATCAGGTCTCTGTATAAACAATTTGCCATATTAAGAGTTTCTAAAAATATTAGTCAAATAAATATAAATAAACGTGAATGTATAGCATATGATCTACAAGTTAAATATGCAAAAAAAATATTGGTATACATTTTATGGATTATTTAGGTCCATAAAATTTTAATGCAATGCCTTTATGTCTTAAACAAAGCATTTTCAATAATGTAAATAAAAATTCTATTGTTAACTGGCTTTTTAGCGAACTTTAATTTTAACTATTGAATATTCATTTTGTTATTTTGTATTAATTCAATAATTTTGTATGATAACTCATTTACCCCATCACAAGCATGCTTAAAGGGGTAAATTAATTCTACTACATTGTAAACTATATCTTTTTAAATTGTAATGTATAATGAGTAAATATAATAATAAAAAAAAAAAAATTACATTTTTTGGCTAGATTGGGGAAAGTTTTGATTCATTTAAGATATAGTTAATTCACTATTTAAAAACCTATGTATAATCTTATTTAAAACACGAGCGTTTACAATTATTGTAAGCATTTTAAAATATATATAAATATAATATAATAAATTTATTATCCCTAAATTCTATATCAAAATTACTTTTTTACACACGCAAGTTTTAAATTATATCTTTTTTTATCTAGATAAGTTTTCTATTTATATCGATTATATTATTACCTAGATAAAATTCCAAAGAATCATCTGATATCTTAATAATATATTTTTTTGATTATCTCTGCATAGCATTATAATCATTATATATCACTTACCTAATGCCATCAGAAAAATATAAGACACTTTATTTTTAAATATTTAGAAGAAATGAATACCCAAGTAATTTAATTTTATAACTTTGATATTGCTTTGAAAATTTGATTTTTCAAAAAACAAAATCAAATTATTCTAATTTTGCCGTGGTTAATTGATACATAGGTATCGATTAAATTGAAAATATAGGCACTTCTTGTAAAAACCCATTTTCGAATAATTTCGAAGATTTTCTAATTATTATCAATATACCTGGCGTCATCGTAGTGCTTTTTTGCCAAATATACAGAATCATTCGCCCGCATTCGTTCTCGCTCGTCTCACTAGTCGTTAGGACTTAACGCTTCACCACCATAGTATCACGTTGCCAAACCACCCTTCACGATACAATAGAGGTTTGCGATTTTGTTCACGTTCCATTCAACTGTCCCGCGCTCATCAATTATTGTAGAAATGCATTGTTTGCTTTCTTATTCGGTGTTTGAATAGACGAGCAGAACCCGAACAGTATCTTTACTTAATTGTTTTTCTCTCATCTCTATTTCCCGCATAGTATTTGACGTACAAATACTTTGGGCTCGTCTATACTTAATTAATTGTATTGGGTTAGAGTTCCAATTTCAAATTGTGTCTACTATTATATTTTTGTTTTTCGAATGTTGGCCTGTACTAAAATAATATACATTTAATATTGTATTCAATATATGTATTCATATAATATTGTAAATTACGTTAAGCTTCCATATATTTATAATACATTAAATTATAAAGTATAATGTGTAATTACAAAAACTTTTTCCTTAAGAAGAAAAAAACCATAAACAGATTTTTTTTTAAATCGATTTGCATAAATTTCAATATTTTTTTTTTATTATTTAAAATCACAATTCTAAAAATGATTTGTATAGTTTATATTTATATTTTAAAAATTTCAATCACCATTCACTATTTATTATAAAGCAGCGCATACCATATTATTAACACTCTTGTACACATAAAGTGGTCACGTGAAATATATAACGGTGGCATGACAACAATAGGACTACAATAAAAATAATAACGGAGCTGTTAATATGTACAGAGCGTTCATGTTTGTCCTAATGACTAATGTATGTGGGGTGTAATTGCTGTTTATAGGCGTATAGCTATGTACAAAATACAAAGTGATCTACCTATTTAAGTGTATGAACTTTTGTATTTTTAAATCCAAGAGTAAAATATTAGATAATATTATAATAATAAGTGTCTTAGTAAAATATTATAAATCTTAAAAAATACAAATTTAAAAAAATTTATTTCATTAATAAAATAATTTAGTCCTACAACTATCAGAAATTATGAATATATTTTATTTTCAAAAATAACATAATTGCCCAAGAAAATTAATGTAGATACTTAAATTGATCACCAAGTATATTCTCTGAGTATTATTTCGGTTAACAGAGCTTGACATAAATTATTTTTTATTCAGCTAACTAAAATACATTGACTTTAACTCGCCGGTAGGTCATTCAGACTTCAATTAATGTACACTGTTTAGTACTTTAGTAGCGCTTACATATCTCTCTTATACTGAGATTGTTTCATCGAATTCCATTCACGGCCCGCACAGTATAATAGTCAACAATATTTAACCAAGTATAATCTCATTAATTATGTATATATGATATTTTCACCAGATCGTGGATTGAAATTTGATTTAATAATTTATGTACACTACCATTAGAACATTTTAAATTGTGTATAACTTAGATTTTAAAATTAAGAAATATATAGCATTAAATTGTTGTTCACGCATTTGTTGGATTAAAACTAATTTTTATTATAAAATTTAGTATTTAGTGTACAGAAATATATTATATGCATCGAATGTATCATATTAATTATAAGTTGGAAATTGATTATACCGATTCTGATTAAAATAATTTTATATCAGTTTATTAAGCACTCAATTGATAATAGTCAATTTATATATTTTTTTATTGACATATTAATTATAAATTTATTAATAAACGGATAATTGTAAATTCAAAATTAGTTTTTAATTGAGTTATATTATATAATGCATATATATTATTATACTCAAATAAATAAATTACCTAGTTCGTAATTACATACATATTAAAAGGATCATTTATTTTTTTAATATATGTTTTTAAATATTAAAAATTATAATCTCGTATTTTGCGAATCATAACAAGATTAAATGTATAATAACTTGTTAATGCATAACATGGTGACCGTATAGCATTAAACCTGACTTAAGGACAAACATAAAACGTCATTCAAATAAGATATTCCATGCGTGAAAACCATTGTGAAATCTTCCGTTTGTGATATTAAATAAAATCTTATTCAAGAGAAAAGAGAAATAAAACAAAATTTATTGAAGTGTCCCGAATAAAATATATCATGGATGTTTTTTTTCTGTTATCAAATTTATAAAGCACTAACAATAATAGTTATAATATTGGCCTTTTTATCGTTATCCTAAATATTGTTTTTTTTGTACTTAAGCGTTGTATATATTGCCTAATTATAAAATATTGACATATTATATTTTAAATACATTTTGTTAGTATTTAATTATTACTAATATATCACAAAACAAAGATACCTACAAGTTTAAATATTAAAAAAAAAAAAACGCTTATTATTTTGCTCAACAAATAACAAGTGAAATTTTTTTTTTATAGTTGAGATAAAATATATTTTTTAAAACACACACTCGTAGAAATTTATCATAAATATATTTTATAAATTTAATAAAATATCGACGTTGAACTGCTAATATAGAAAACCAAAAAAATTATTTATGCTATTATTTAGTATTGTCTCTATAGGCATCCATTAAATGATTTAATATTATAATTTATTTTCAAATAAAAATTCAATTCTACATTTCTGACTAAATATAATGATATTATCCCTGGTGGTTGTATAATGTATATACATAACATAATAAATTAACATTATATAATATACGAACGTATAATACAACAATTAATGTTTGTATATTTTTATTTTTTTATTTTAAAAACAAACAGTTATTCCTTGTAAAACAATAATGTTTACGCATTAACAATAGCAAAACATCTAATTTACCCAAAATGCTTACAAAGAGTAATTATTATTATTTTATGAACCAACTTCATTATATAAATCATATTTATACAAGCTTAGTAGATTAATTTAGTTATTATATAGCATATTGGTTTAAATTGTCGATGTACCTATTTTGTATTCATAAATAACTGAAGATGTTATATTATAATTGTATACGCAGTCACACAGCTGTATATATTTTAAATAGCATTTAATAATATTGACTTATTGATATAATTAAATGTCTAAATAATCCAGGTAAATGAATTAAAAATTAAAATAGAATCAGTATAATTTAACACGTAATAATACGCTTAATATCAGCTGTCTGCACTTTCAAACTAATTTTACATAATATTTTAATATTATATGTAACTGCTTATGTATTTATAATAGCATTCTATTGTATAAACACATTTTCGTTTTTGTGAGATAACTAAGAATAAATTAACAATAATAATACCAATTTAAAATTTTATGTTATACTATCGTACAATATTATTTAAACTTAATCATAGATTTATAAATACTTAATCATTTTTTAAACTTTCAAAACTTACAGTTTTATTTTTTTTTTAATTATTATTAAAAATTACTATATTATGTTTATATATATATATAAATAATACAACAATCAAATGTGATATAAATTGTACAGTTAAACAGTAACAACGAATCTAATAGGCACACCTGCTGTAAAAAAATATGTAGGTATTTCAAAGAAATATACGATGAACACAAACTGTTCTATAAATATTAATCAATATTTTAAGGATAAACGTTTAAAAATCGGTTTGCCAATTAATATGATATAATGCTATGCTGAACAAATTGAAGCTAAATAGTAGGTAACTTGATTGTTTAAATACATTAATGTGTAATGCAGCTTGATGTATAATCGGATACACTATTCCCGTTGTGGCGTAAACCCTTTAAAATTAATCTGTTTACAGTGTTCTCGACTTTGGAAAATTATATATACCACATAGTTCACGTACAATTCTCATTGGGGAGTATTTTTATAATTTTACTGAGACTTTGCATCATAAGTCATAACAAACCCTTAGCACCCGTGAACACCCATAAAAATCATACATTTAACAACCAATTCAACCTAAATGGCCCGTAACGTTCGAATTAACCATAATCCAAACAAAATATCAGTTACATATTAAAAAAGGTACAATCTGCTATACATTAAGTGTGAGGGGTCACTGTTATCGGGGTGTTTATTTGAATTTAATGATATATCATTATATTCTGAGCGAAGACAATTATGTTAAAGTGTTAACCTTATCACTAAGAATATTTTATGATATAATATTTAAGTTATTTGTTTTAATTATAGTATTACGATATTTTTTACCGAAAATATTGCATTTATTATATTATTAATATTTAATTATTATTTAATAATATGTATTTGTACCATATTATATCGACGGCTGGCCGTTCGAACTCGACATATTGGATATGAATCAGTGCAGTGGTTCACCAAATTTACGCCCCGGAATCCCGTCGGCCTAGTATGAGCAGCCGACTGCCAACCATTCCAGCCGTTGCACTATTAATCTATTGCAAGTGCCAAGTGCACTTGCCATGAGTGTTCGACATCGCCTGCCACTGCCACTGCCATTCAAGTGCTACAATTATTTGTTTTTAAGTCACGTCAAAAATAATATCAATTTTCTCAAAAATTGGATTTTCGTAAAAATTCTTGTTTTTCCCTATAATAAAAAAATGTACTGGTAATTTTTAAGTTTGACCTCTTTAAAGTATAAACTATATCCAATCTTATATCCAAAACCACCTCTAGTTTTGAAAATCAAAACTTTTTATTGACAACTTATTGTGTGCTCATCCACAAAACAAAATATTTCTATTTAAAATCAATACATCATCGCTCCACTCAGAATCTAAAATACATTACTTTATAATTTTAGGTAATTCATTAATACACGAATCGTTATATTATTTAGAAGCTTGAGCCCGTCATTGAAAAAATTTAATATTGATATACCTACAATTTCTAAGTTAAAACTTGTAAAATATTATTCAAATTAATCAAATACCATGTCTCATCCTATATATTATGTATATTTCATCCAATTTATAAATTAAAGATTTTTCTCATCCATAGTAGTAGTGATTTGATGATGTGAAAACAATCGTGAATGGAGTAATAGTGTCAGCAAAAGACAAAAATAAAAAAAACCAATTAGAACTTATGTTTAATTAATGACCACTTTAATTAAGTTTTAGAAACTCTATTTTACTTTTTTAAATAAAATAAACAAACTTTGAATTAAAAATGTTATATTTCAATAAGGAATGTAATCAATTAGTATTAGTTTTAAAATAATGTTAGTATACATACTATGACTATAGTCGTGTAGGTTATCACTTGTTTTTTTTTTATATTGTCTTGAATGTATATCTCTAAATAAGATAAACTATAAACATAAAATTACCGAATAATTTTTATCAGTCTTTTATACCTTATTCTGGAAGAACGTATCATAGATACCAAAAATAATAATCATTGTTTATTTAATTAAATAGAAAATTAGAAACGGGAAGTTAATGATTTTAAGAATCAAAATGTAAAACATTTTTTTAATGTTACAGCAGCAATCAAAGAGTCTTTACACTTCCTTATTTTGAATAAATTAATTATATTTATCGTTACTTATTTAAGTAACGTTAAGCGAAGCTAACGGAGCAATTTTATTTTTATTTTTTATGATAATACCTGACGAAATTATAAACAAACAACTTGGAAAAATTGTCGTTTATAATTTACGACATTCGTGGCTGACAACTATCACGCATTTGCCTCATCGTCGTACTGTTATAAATTATAATGCATATTATTTTCCATCAAAACAAAATAAGAATAAAAAAGTAATTATGCAATGCCCTCTATTGGATTTTTTTCTTACTATTATTTATGTTTCTTGGGAACGAGTCGTTGGCGGATTACCATCTGTTTTAATCTAATGAGTTATTGGTACTAAGCAGGTGTTAATCGTAATTTATGTTTACATTATTTTTTTATTTCACCCAGTGTTATCCAATAGTTAGTATTTCATATGCTTAGTGATTAAATAACAACCTTTATTTGTATGTTTAAAATAATAAACAAAATGTATACAAAATAATATCTTTTGATGATATATAATGATATGGTTAATTTATTATGCAAGAAGACATTTCAGTTATATAATTAAATTATTAATTACTGCTAAAAAGCACTATCTGCATATAGATTTATGTTCAATATGGTATGCACGTGTCAGTTTTAATTAATTTCAATACTTATATAGAACGAAATGGTAATAGATTTTTTAATGAACTGTCCAGTTTTTTATCCCTGTACGTAGTATAATTAAATAAATGTATATTGAAATAATTGCTGCCTATAAGACTTAGGATATTGTACTAAATAACACAATAAACTTTCATATTTTAGTAGCTAAAATAACCCGATGTAACTAATCGTTAGTTAGTAAGTTTATTTAATATGTCTAGCATGTCTAGGAAGAAAAGCTAATTATTGTTACAACTCAATTAGTACATAAAAAAATGTTAACGTCCGTAACCACGAATCTATCAGTTAAATGGCTTTGATTAGACAACTTTGAACTTTAGAAAATTAATTATATTTTAATTAACAATTACTGGATACATTTTTACTATAGAATCTATTATTATTTCTCAAAAATTAAAAAAAAAAGAATTACGTAATTCTGATATAAATGATAATAGAAAATACTATATTAGAGCAAAATAATGTTAAAAATTAAGTTATAAACAAAACTTTGAAATTGGAAAGTATTACAATTATTTTATAACTATAGTATGTTGTTAATTATTATTGTATACTTATACCTAATGTGCATTTTTTTTTCATCGTTAAATTATATTTATTTTATAAGTCCAAGTAAATTAAGATTGCTTACAAAGAACCATTAAAATTAGTAAATTAGTATTAATAATCATATAATTATAATATAGTTAAAGTATCCTAAAGGAATTTTATTTTATAAATAATAAAATATGTAAAACTTACGTTACAAGACAAACAATAATAGTTATATAAACTTATTTTACATATAAAACGTGATATAATTTTAAAGTATAAAACTTTATTAGTATAAACTATAAATATATAATGATAATTTATGAAGAATCATATTTTAAACCAAAGTATTGGCTAAAATGGAAAAAAATCGTATTTTTATAAGAATCATACGACACAAAATTCGTATCAAAGTATGATTTTAGTATAAAAAATAATAATTTAATTTAAGGGTTTAATTTATAACTATTTAATATGTGTATGTAGTATAATATAATATAAATTAATTTTTTAAAGTAAAATATTATTCGCAAGGAACAATTATTATAAGAATTTATAACTAATGTTTATCAAATTTTTATGTGTTAAATAAATGTCATTTATTTTTAAATTTATAACCATTATTGGTTATATTACTTATATTTATTTAATAGTTATATAATTTGATTTAAATTATTATTAGTTAATCTGTTCAATTTTGTTGGATCTAAAAATAAAAACGTATTCATTTTTAGTTTGAAAACGAATACTATTGAAACAATATAATAACATTGCAAGTTTCTTTATATAGTTTACTCAATATGCGCATGTATGTTTATAGATACATCATCTACATGCATGCGGGATGCTCTATTTATTACTTGAACGTTTACTGCTTTTCATTGCTATGTACAGGATTGGATGATTTTTTTCAAAACCATCGAGTTTAAGATGAAGTTATTACAGCTCGTCTATATACAATAGATTTATTTTTATTACACTTGCATAATAATAATACAGGTATGTACACTATATAGGTACGTTTGTTGATTTTTTGTTTTTATCACATACAATTTGAACATAATATATAAAATAATACATATCCAATATAATAGTGTATAAACTTGTGTGCATTCAAATATTACATAATATAAATGCGAAAAAGCAATATCGAAATGTACACAAGTTTATATAGTATCGAAATGTGTGGAATACGCTTCACATGCGTATTAAAATGTCATATAATATAATATTATTTTATGTGTTTTTAAGTGGTTTATATGCAAAAAATATGGGATCAAAAAACAACAACGATTTCGTATCAAGTTCTCCAATATACAAGTATTTCCATAGTTCGGTTAGATTTTATCAATATTTTAAACTGGGAATATTATATTTACACACAATTTCTACATGTTTATATTATAACAGAAGATTTGTCTGAGATGGTAGAACTATATTTAAAAAAAACACAATTTAGTATTGTGTTAAATAAAATTGTCAGCTCATTAAATTTAAGTGAAGTTGTGTGATTTTCTTTGTCTATGAGGTGAATATCACTTAACTAAAACACAAATGTTTAATAGCTTACTAAAAATAAACAACCTCTCGACTTAGTTTGTAAATTATGCACGGGCCTTTGAATTACGTTCTTCAGTTAAAATCTGTAATGTCTTTATTTTACTTAAAAGTCAAAAATAATACTTAATATTTTGTAATTAATACTTAATATTTATTTACGTCGTTAAAGCGATATATAAGTTCATCACACATTGTTATAAAACAGTATGGAAGTAAATTGATGAATAAATTAATTATACACACTCGAAAGGAAGGAGGTACATATCTGTAATTAAATTTCAGTAATTCCCATTTCCTCTAAATTTTCACGTATGAATAAAAAGCCCAGTAAATAAAAAGGTAGGTACTGCTTTGCTATATATTAGTTATCGATTGGGACACTATTATGAGCGTGTTAAATTTGGATTCAATGATCTATAGCTGTATACGAAAAACGATTCTGAGCGAAGACGGTCTATATTTTTTTGATAATATACATAGTTATTGAAATCATTTATTTTACTTTCAATACTATGGTAGGCTAATATGATTTTTTCCGAAAATATTGCCTTTATTATATTATTATATTTAATTATTTTAATAATATATATTTATACCATTTTATATCAACTTATACAACTCAAAATATAATAACATTTTCCCATAAATACCGTAATAAAACAGTAAAAATAGATTTGTAGTAAGAAATAAATCAAAAATATCATTACGTAGAGTAAAATTCATACTAATAATAATATATTATAAATTTATAATATACGTAAACGTTTTAAGTTCCACGAATAATGTTTTTAATTATAACGAAATAATTAACATCGTTACTTATTGTTTAAACAACTTAAAATTCTATAAAAATAATTATCTTTATATATTTTTTAGATTTTATGGTTTCAATATGAATTACTTAAAATCTTGTATTACATTTTCAAAACTTAGATAAAAAAAAAAAATAGTTTTTATACATTTTTAACTACATAATAGTTTGCATTTTTCGAGATATTGACGAACTTATTAAAACGCAAACTTTAAAAGCCTATAAAAACACTGTAGGTAAATATAGATTTTTGATATTTTTTAATTTAGAATTGATGGTTTATGTTGAATTAAAGTGTCAAGTATTTCTATCCAGTGAATAAATTTTAATCAAAATTTAGATAATGAAAAAAATCTTAAATAAATTAAAAATATCTTATGCCTATAATAGTAGCTCAAAAAGAGTACAAATATTTTGAACATTTTATCGCAAATTAAAAATAAATGATGATAAAAATGTTGCCAAAAATTTAAATCAAAAAGTTATCTACGGTAATTCGTCTTCGAAACACCAAATAAACGATAGTAATTTTATCAAAAATTGGATTAACATAAAATTTCCCGTTTTTTTCTCAATTTTTTCCCCCCAATTAAAAACGTAAAATTATTTATTTTTAACCTTCTAAGTATCACCTCGATCCATTTTGCAACTAGAAACGACCCTTATTTTTGAAAATTGGAGCATTTTTTACTGCCCCAAAAAGTGATGACAAACACACTCATCATTGTAAAATTAATACATTCATCGCTTCCTCCAGAATCTAAAATACGACTGTTTGTAAACTAATAAGAATAAAAATTTTCAAAATGTAAAAATTTTTCTACTAATAAATACATTTAACTGCAGTTCTACACATCTGTCTCTTACAGAGTTGTTGTAAGATTTCTCAAAGAACAATAAGTCATTTTCTATTTGTTTCAGATAGAAGAAGATAAACTATATGTATAGAATAGTCATTTATTGTACACAGATAAATAAATTATTAAACGAAAATTTATGTTTGTAGCTTAAAGATTCAAAAACTACGTAACTAATGTCTAATTTTAACAAAAGTTTCAGAGAATGTTCCTAGAGATATCAGGAAAGTTTTAAGAGTAGATTGAACTTATCCAAAAATATATCAAGAGCTATATTTTGGTCAAATTAGTTCACAAAGCAAGGTAAACTAATATTAATTATTACATAAACTGTGGCACTTAAGCTGATAGACACCGACACGTACTTTATATTTGTTCATTTTTTCTGGACAAAGTCAGATTTAAAGCTATAGTATTATGTATTTACTATTTGTATATTGGTACATTTTAATTATTAAATGTAAAATAGTAGTTATTAGTTATATATTATAAAACACTTGAGTTTATGTAATAACAAAAATATCAGATTGCATATTATTATCTATACTCTACACTTTTAAATCGTGCTGTGATACATATTCCTAAATATTTATGCATATCCTTATAATATAAGTTTATAATTTATTAAGATTGTTTTCCATTCTTTTATTTTGGATCAGTCTAATATATTTATTTTTAATTTTTGAAATAAAAAAATCTACTCGTTACTCGTTAGGGTTCTATAGAATAATAATGTATGATAATTGAATAAGACAATCCAATTACTTGTTAGAAGAAGACACCAAGTTGTGACACACTTCTAGTTTGGTTTTTTTTTTTTAATTGTGTAGTTATTTACTTATTAGTTTAATGGCTCACAATATAATTTATAATTCTAGTGTCTCAACGAATTACCAATGATTACATTAGTTAATAAGTCATTGATTAAGGAGTTGGTGGGACTCGTTATGCGACTGTGTAATATCTCTTATTTTTTATTCTTTCTGTTTAAGATGACAATTAGTACATTACTCGAAATATAAATTTTCAAGAACTGGAATGCCTATAAAATATATGTCATTTACAGATATGCCTATACTAAAGTTCATTTTTTTGACATTGTCAACAATGAAAATTATTTGACATAATTTAATACATATATAGTCGAGATAGACTACAGAGTTCTCAGAAGACGTTATCGATAGTAACTACGGTTAAACGCTTAATTTTTGTGTAGGTTCTTGCATTTTTGGAAATTTTATATTATTTTTTATTTTTTAAAACGAATATTTACAATCTGTATAAAAAAATACAATAAGTAATAAATATAATACAGTTTACAGACTTGACGGCTTGGGTGAAAGGAGGAGCCTCCAGTAATTCGGCTTGAAAGGGTTTGTATTATATTTTTTTTTCCAATTAAATGTTTAGGAGATAGCGTAGCCAATTACGCTTTATGCGACGGATAGGATTACCCGGGAGAGCGAGAGAAGAGAGATTTGATATTAGGGGATTTGGGTGGGCTAAAGTGTTGGAGTAATTTTATTTTCTATAAAAATAATTATTAATAATTTTAATCCCTTTGATTGTGATACTGTAGGGAACATTATACCGATTATTCTTTTTTTTTTAATAATAATATAATATTTTCGGCTTCAGAACCCTTATGTTTTATAATTTAATCAATTGAAACTGACACCACAACTAATGTTATGACTTTATGAATCAGAACGCTGTTTTTGACTATTTTGAATACCGAATCTGTGTGTAGAGTGTAATTCGATATGAATGGTGGGGAATTTTTATTTTTCATTAATTCATAATTAGAAATAAGTGTGTTTTTATCAGATTGTAGATTTTGGAATTTTTGATAGTTTAAGGTAATATATGCATATTTATTAAGAAGGACTTGGATATAAATAGATAAATGTTCAAGTTAATATGTTTATTATTAATAGATAATATTTTAAGCATAAACATGTAGTAGTAAGTTCAAAGTGTATATTTTCAGTATTGTGGTTTAAAACTAAATTCTAAAATATATTAAGATACTAGAACCTTAATTAAAACATTTATTCTAATATAAAGTAGAACTAGAATTATACCCATACTTTAAAATTATAAAGATTTCAAAATAATGTTTTGAAGATAACAATAAAGTAAGTTTAAAAATTTATTGTTAAAATAAATAACCAAATTCCGTTAATATATAATATGCAGTTAATAATAAAGTTAAATTATAAACTATAATATTACAAAAAAAAAAAAAAAAGAAATGCAATGATATACGTAATAGTATAATATATAGCACACATTTTAAAAATCATCTAATCATAGTAATGTGAAATTTGAATTGCGATTTTGCAATTAAAAATTAAAACTATAGTATATTGCATAATTTATTTGATTCGTTCTCAATTATTTGGTATTCTATTCTGTTGTTTTAGACATAGGTATAAGTATTAATTATAGTTATTTGACCATATTTATAGTATTTTACTACTTATATAATATTATTATTTATTATCATACTTAAAAGTGTTATATTTATAATAAATAATATTTTTAAAAATAATCCATATCTATTATCTATAATATAATATGGGCTATATCCTATTATCCTATATGAAAGAAGTAGGTGACGAAATAGATTCAAGACAGTGATGTAGCAAAATTGCCTATATATATAGCCGTGTGATCATAATTTTTTATTTAATGCATTAAAAAATATATAATAACGACAGAAAACACATCATTTGTAATATTTCAATTATTTTTAAGTAAATAAAACTTAACGAAGTTGTTTCTACAATACACTGCAATTGAGTATCCATTATCAATATTCTATACAGTGTATGATACTATATAATATACCATAACAAAATAGAGTTGAATTCCCTACACAAGATAATGCAATATAATATTATTTTATCTACTTCAACTTTCAAGACATACTAGACTGTTATAGAGTACAAACATCTAAAGGAACGTAATAATATATTATATTAGCTCTATTTTTTCTTGGAAATTATTATTGAATTATATATTGAGGTATATCCTAGAATCCTACGGTTTATACAAATGCAATTAACGACTATAGTAGGAACTATATAGGTATACTAACAAAGTAACAAACATACTGTTTAGTTGGAAACGTGCTGTAATACGACTCTGATAAAGATACAACAGTGTAATTAAATTAATGATTAAATTGCATTCGTATGTATAACGACTATATTATATTCTAGCAGGTAATGGCTGTATGGAACCATTTTTGAAAATCAATTAACATTGAATTATTGAAAATTCAAGTATTTTGTTTCACCGAAATGTTTACATATGAATTAAGAAGTTTTAAATTAAAACAAAACTAATAAATAACTAAAAAAAAAAGCTTGAATAACTTTTTTCTTGTTGTTTTTATTCGATTATGAATATTCATTATTTACAATCAAAAATGTGTAATTTATAAAATAAGTAGATTTGATATCATGTTATTTAAATTTGACATGAAATGGTTTGAAAAAGTATCCATAGACCACAGCTGAACCACTCGAACACGAGTTATTAAGCGATATGTTTATTGTTTACATATTATTTAATTTGCTTTCATTTGTTAAACATTACTTAATTAGATATTTAGATCTATAGGACTTTTAAGATTGGACTCCGGACTAGATTGCCCGGTAGAATATTGATTAATTTAAATAACTATAAATTCATGGGTTCCATAAGACACTTATTTTTGTATCCATGATTAAAATATGTAAAGTAAAAAAAGGTGGTAAAGTGGGTACCACTTTGCTGTACATTAAATGTCGTGTATCACTATAATTATAGGTGTGTATTGTGTTAAATTTGATTTCAATGATACACATACACTATTGTACACGAATAACGATTCTAAGGGGAAACGCTCTACCAGTCTATATCACCAAGTTATAATTTTTTTTTTTAATAGTTATTAGTCATTAATTTTATTTTTAGTATTATAGCAGGTTGATAATTTTTTTTTCATTTATCATATTATTAGTATTTAATTATTATAACCAATCGACAAAGATGTTATTGTAACCATACAATTTAAAAAAATGTATCAAGACAATTATTGTTTATAAACATTTTAAATAATTAATTTATACCGTATAACAGTAAAAATAAATTCATAGTACCTATGAATAGATAATATTTTAAAATAAATCAAAAATGTTATTGCATATACCTAGAATTTCTAGTAAAATTCATAATAATATAAACTATAAAGTACATAAAAGTTTAAATTCCCAGGAATATTATTTTTAAATTATAACAAAATAATTAACACATCGATATTGATCGTTTAAATAGGTAAGTAATTTTGTCCAAATTGAAATTTAAAATGTCTATAAAAAATAATTTCCATGATACATTTTTTTAGATTTTATGGTTACAAAATGTTACAACAATATCTTTGTCGGTTGTTGGTGTGGTGCCAAGTGGTGCGTGGCGAATTTTACGATAATATTATATCTATGTCTCGCCGTTTCTGGTAACACTGACAACCGGTCCGGTGCAAAACGTTTCGTTGGCCGATTTCACCACACGGCACACACGAATGTCTCGAGCCGCGTGATAATGCCAAGTGTGTGATTGTTTTTGTTATTGTTTGATTTTTATACTTGTGTTTGAATTTTTGACCGAAATTCGGTAAATAATTTCTCCTTTGCTATTTAACTCACAGTTTTTACTATATTTCTGTGGTAGGGATTGTACCTCTGTTGGTGGGCTGTGGACATGCAGCGTTGTGTGTGTAGTTGTAATAGAATTAGTACTGGTAAGTAAGATTTTGTTGAATAAAAATAAACTTCATTGATTTATTAATTTAATTATTATTTGGTAATGTAAACGTGTTATGTGACAGGGCAGAAAACCTGTTCTCCATCCAGTTACCTATGACTGACACTGAAGCGGCCACCACGATGGACAAGATTGTGACACAAATCAAAACTCGGTTTAAGGTAAGCACCATTGTTCCTTCTCCCCATTTTGGTCACAAAACTCTGTCATTACACCAATTTCTGTTCCTTGAGGTATGCTTCTAGATAGGCCTCATGACTGTAGTATTAAGACTTGTATAGGTATAAGGTATGTAGGCTTATAGAAGCTCAGTGTTAAGCACACTAAATGGGCCATGTAGAGGCGATTATACAATGGTATTGGTAAAATTAAACATATTACAGTATTATACACACTGACAAATATTTTATTGGTCTTTAATTGTTGTACTTAGCTGTCTAATATTAATACGTAAGGATAATAAAATAATTATACTATTTATTACGGCCAAAAAATTTGGGCTACTTCTTGTCTGTTTGTAAACTTTACAAGACTTGGGAAGTAAATACCTAACAACTGTCTAGTAATTAGCTTATCAATTTAAAATCAAGTGTTAGTGTGATTGAATGTGTTTTGTAAATTTTTTTTATACAATTCTATAGCAACCACGAAAGCAGATTTATAACTGACAACGTTCACTACATTACAATATTGGTAAGCCGGCATGTAGATTATTACTGTATACTGTAGTTTTATTTTCATTTAAATTTTTAATCTTCATTTGTTATAACATTTAACTTCATAGAATCTTCTCCACCATGTAAAACCATGTTATACTTTACTAATATATTGTTATTACTAAAATTCCTTTGCATGAAGTAATATTTTTAGTATTTATTTACTAAACATGCATGGTTCTTAACATTTATGTTCATATATTTTTTTAATATATACTCTTGATATACTCTTGAAATGCATTTTTTGTTTAATGCTTTTTACAACTATATCTATTAATTAATAACTATTTCTTTTTCTTTTCAGAATGATGTACATAACTTGAATGTGATATCTAATATATTCATCAACAGTTCATTACCAATTGTTACTACGAAAATATGAAAAAAAATCTTCAAAATTATTAATAAAACATCATATATGATTTAAGATCTCAAATTTATTATACACATTGTTTTATTTTCTTGAATATATTGTATGTTTAGTATTATATTAGTATTATTATTTTTTAAGTAGATAATTGTAAAGTGAATCAAAGCAAAGCTTTATATAGGACCATAGTATTATCAATTGAAATCTATACTGCTATTTTTTTGTTTAAATATTTAATATTCTATAAAATTCAAACTAATTTCTCTTCATACCATTATACATTTTTTGCTAAAATTAAGGTGAATTACTTATAAGTAATAAAATTATACTATCAAATTGAAATTGATTAGTTGCTGATTTTAAATTTTTCAATATTACTCAAAGTATATGATTATTGATTAATAAGCATTATTATTTATCTAAGTTTAAAATTTTTCTAAAAAATTAAATAATTTGTAACTTATTTTTACACCACCATGTTTCTTATGGAGACCCTTATCAATTATCATACTACTAACTATACTCTTAAATATCCAATTCATATCATATGATGCATTGCATCTTGTCAATAAATACTTACCTAATTAAATGTAAATATTTTTGTTTTTACTAGTAATTCTGTTTTATAATGAATAGCTATATATTTTGTTAATCTTGGATTTTGGCGTATTTTGTGTAACAAAGATCATGCATATTAATGTATTAGGTACTTATTTAAATAACTAAGATAGTGAATAGGGATGTTTGATTCTTTTAATGCTCAATATTTTTAAATTATTTTTTATTAGAGATAAGTATTTTACTTCATTTTTCAGTTTTTGTTTAAATACTATGAGCTGTGAATAAATGACATTGCCCTTATTATTTAAAATATAAATTATTTGAATTAATCTACTTTGATAAATAATTTTATTTACTTTTTGTAATATTTTTATTATTCAATAGTACAATAGATTATCATTAGATTTATTATTTTCATATTAGTATTATTTACTTATTATGTATTTGATTCAGTAAACAATAAAACATGTGAATTTTCCCAAGAATGTTTAAGAACATTATTATACATACATATTGGTTACTATATTTATCAACCTAATATGAAGATTGGTTGACTGCAACTGTAGAATTACAAAAATTAAGTGTATTATTTTGTATTAGTTATTTTAAATGGCATGTTGGTAGATTTTGTACAAATGTGTTTTAGTTATAAGTTATTGCCATAAACAAATTTTGATTCTTTAAAATTGCAACCACAATATGAAATAAATTTAAAATAAGTTAAAGGTTTTGGTAGTTATCTATCTAATCTATCAAATATTTATTTAAGATAAATAGACTATGTATATTTTATTAATTTATCTATTTTGGTCTTAAACTTAAAAGTAGCAATCCTTGTTATTGATAGTATGTGTAGAAATATTTATAATATGGGTAAACGTATTGTGGAATTTTTGTAAAATGCTTGTTATATTGGTGCTTTGGTCAAAATTATTAAAATGTCTTTATGGTAAAAATGTATGGTAGGTACTATGATACCATCACACAATAAATGCAATTATTTTATTTATTCTGTGATATCACTAGGTATGATTAAAGAGTAAGATTTTATCATGCCACCTACCCATTTTCACCGTCAACTTTTATTATATTGTCAATTGGTCAGAAGATTATAGTCAAACTAGCTTGTAAATACTTATTATAAACCATTTTTGTTTGAGTTAATGTAAACAATTTAATAAATAATTTATATTTGTAATAATATACATAAATTATAATTAGACAGCATGATAAGATAATAAATAATATTATAATAAAAATAAATAGTTTTTCCCACAAAATTTATAATAATATTTTAAATTGAGGTATCTTCAAAATTGAAACTGTGATATACCTGGCTGTTAATTAGTACCGTAAAATGTGGTGAATTACAACAATTTTTAAGTTTTATCCAACTTTGAACTTAATTTAAGAATCAGGCATTTATACTAATATTAAGGAAAACACTTTTTTAGAATTCTTGCTACCTTGTTTATCATTATAAGTATAATTCAGAAATATAACTTATTAACTTTTTACTATATTTTTTCATATGACTTTTTTGCAATTAACCTTTGAATGGGGTGAATTGAAACATTGGTTTAAAAATCATAATAACATAATAAGTACCTATAAGTATTATAAACATAAAAATATTACAAACAAAATTTCAAATCACTTTATTATTTAATAAATTATAACAGATGTGCCTTCTAAACACCATATATAAATGAAATGAAAGTAAGTAATATAACAAAATTACATTTAAACATCATAATGCGACAAAAGTCCTTGAATTTACATAATTATTATATAAATTTAAAAAAAAAACAAATTGAAAAATGTATTTACGCTGTTGTTTTGTACATTTCAGGAAAATTGGCAATATTTTCAATGTAGAAAAAAAAATTATTGTGATAGTGACATTTTAATAGTATAACGGCGCTAGGATTTTGGAGGTAATAAAATGAGTAAATTCATAAGCGTGGACGAAATATTTTTCTGGGGAGGTAGAAATTATTCAATTATGATGATTTTTTTTTTCAATTGATAAAATGTATTACTATGAATTTAATTCTTATTATATCAAGTTGATAAATGATAACATTAAAATTGAATATTCTTCGACTATAATAAACAAAATACTTAAGCCTTGTTGTAATTCACCCCATTTTACGGTAGTTAGATAATAGTAAAAATGTAATATTTTGTATATCTACTTTGTTATCGAATAGTTATCTTAAATCAATATATATATATATATTAATATTAATAATTTTAAATGTACAAGGGGGTCCATTTAAATGTTGTATTCATTGTTTGTATGTTTTTTTAAAATATTTTATTTTTATTGAAAAAATTATATAAAAAATGTTTTTTATTGTTTTTAAATGCTAAAATGTAAATACTTTTCTATTTAGGTAGGTATATTATTTACCTAATGAAATACCTGTTCAATATTTGGTTTTTATATATTAAACTATTTAGAAAAGTAATTTATTTCAGAGTATAAAATTAAAAATATAACAATATATGTATTCAAAAAAATAAAAACTTTGAAATCATGAATGTAGAGTAACAAGGATCACCCTGTAAAGAGTGTTAAGTTAGTATCTATTAAAAACATATGATGATATGTGAAATTTAGACATAAATTAATATTCAAAATGTTATAATTATTTAACGCCTGGTTTGTAAGTACTAAGTTATCCGTCTTCACCTCAAAGATACTTTGTATACAATTTAATATAAATCAGTTATTAGTAAGAATTTTTATTTCATAGATATTTAATTTATTGTTGGAAAATAATTAAATAATTACCTATTTAATTTACATAAAGTAAAAACTATGATTATTGATAGTTTTTACACAAAATAACCTTTAACTTAAAATGTTGTGATAAGTAAAAAAAAAGTTTTAATCAATATCTTATATTTGAAAGGTATGTAACATTATGTCAATGTACATTCTATATAATAAATTTGGTTCAGACTAAGACTTAAAAAAAATTATCTCGATGACAGATAATATTTGATAAGTTATGTGAAACTAAATATGGTTATTTCGGAAATATATTAGCGAATTGCATCATAATATTACAAGTTTACCCGATTCCGCAAAAATATCTATTGCCATTTTTTTTTCCAAATTCGTATTCTTACTAATATTCAAATTCGATTACATATACTCAAAGGTAATACTCGTTTATTACAATATTTGAATGATGTAATTTGTATTTAGATTCAGATTTATTGATATGACAGCGTATGACGCGTGACGTTCACTCATAGCTCATCTTGAACTATCTACCATTGTTCTTATTATATATTCTTTGTATAATATGGGATGGTATAAAATATAATGGAAAACTTTATTGCTATAAGTTCATAATTCGTTTAAAAATATAGTTCGTTTTATACTTTTTTTTTATTTTAGCAAAGTCAATTTTTAATTAACCTAATAACTCAATTAAACGATTTATAAATAAAAAATGTATATAATTGATTTCCTGAAAATGTAGGCATAACATGCTGTTATTTTTATGTAAAAAAAAAAAATAGGAATACTTATATTTCAATAAGTTGGCTAAAATATAACTAATATAGTTATATATCTTGTACAAATATAAAATTCATGTACATTTGTTGTTATAATTTATATAGGTAATCACCTATAAAGTTTAAGTGGGTGCAAGGGGGTTGACATGTCACCCCTTAGAATAGAAAAATTATTGTTTTTTTTTTTAGTTATGAATAATAAATGTACTTATGATTATGATTGAACCCCCCCCCCTAGGTTTGACAGATGAGCGCCCTTGTTATTTACTAATTATATAGTATGAAGATATATCTAGAAAAATGTATTCCTACTTCATAATAAAATATATTTATTTGATAAATAGACAAAAACATTTGTTTAAATTAAAAAAAAAATACTATACATAAATGGAAACATAATTCAGTTATACAATGACGATGTAAATAATAAGAAAAAAGCAATTTGTGAAAAACTCATATACATATTATGTTATTTGTACAATTGCATGAAATGTATGTAAGTTCTAGTATTTTTAAATTAACGGTTGATTTTTCTGAGTCATACGTTATATACAATTTAAGAAAAGAAAAAATATAATATATTATGTTTTACATTAATTTTATTTTATTGTATGTATTAATAACACACTAAAAAATAGTCTATATTACTACAATTTTGCTGTTTCAATTGACACAACATTAAATTGTCATTATAGCTTGCTCTGTATTAGTTTTGACAATATTTTTGATATTGTGTGAGTAGTTATTAGACAAATATAACTTATTGACATTAGATACAAAATTAATATGAATAATATACTATTATTGAAATAACTAATAAAAGTATAACGAAAATTGTATTTATGCGTATAAAATGTATTTATTTTGTAAATGTATAGTATAGGTATATGATTTACCCATTTTATGGACATTATTAAATGTCATTGAATCTTTTGAATATAGTAAATTGTATGCCACATTGTGCTCAGATACGAAGTATTGAAATATTACCATTATCATAAATAATATATGTAAATTTATTATTTCTGTAGGTACCTACATGTTGGAACCAATTAAAAATATTTAATACATTTTCAAATTTCTATTTAAGTTTGCGTTAACGTATAGTAATATTTACTGTCTCTTTCTGTCTCAAACAAATTATAATAAAACTTTTTTTGCATATTCCAATTATGAATCAAATTATTCAAATTAGGTAACATTTATCCATTTAATTGTTACAAAATGCAACTAGAATAACGTATGGTATAAGTACCTTTTGTAAATTAATTTAGCTAAATTAAATTCTTAACTTCTTAGTAAATGTAATAAACTATTTTTATATAATTTGAATAGTTTGACTTCAAAATAAATTAAATAAAAAAGATTTTTCTCCTGGTATAACATAGAAAGACATTCAGATAGAGCCGTTGGGATAAAATATCTTATACGTTAACGAAATTGTAATCAATTGTGTATAGACACCCGACTAATAATTAAATTAATAATAGAGTACATTATATACCTAATATTGTATGATACAAATTCAAAAATCAAGTGACAAATTAATAAATATTAAATATAAATGATTAAAAAATTGAATGTTTGCTTATATTATGTTTGTTGTATATTGTATATATATATATTGTATGTGTATGTGTGTGTGGTGTGTGTATATTATATTTTTTTTACAGTTATAGTTATAAACGTTTGGATGACCATAAATTTTTAACACAATAAAAACAAGTCGACAGTTATATTATTTTGTTATCGTGTTGTAATAGTGTATTGTGTTTTTAGTATTTAATAACTGATGTGAACATTTCAATGTTATAAAAAAAAACTTTTTTGTTAGCCTCCAATATTTGAATGTCATGCCCTATATTATCATTAATTTTGTTGTATACTGCTTTAGTATACAGTTATCGCTGCTATATAAATTCGTACTTTTTTGTGATATAAAATACTTTATAAGCTTACTATAATATAGTTTTAAAGAAATATATTGCATATACATACGTGTACCTTAATACGTTGCGCTTATAATGCATTTAATTGTACTAAAACTTACTTCAAATACTTTTATGGGCAAGACGAGTTTTAAGATAATATCGTTAAGGAAATTGTTTTTTTTTTTTAATATAGCATGTGATAAAAAAATAGATTTAAAATATATTTAGGTGCTTTTATTATTTGATGAAATGTGCAACATCTGTAGTAGGTACTAAACATATATATGTAAAAATTGTATATATTATTTATCTATGTGTACGTTACCTACATAAAGAGTTTAAACTGTAAAATCAGGTATTTTTAGTGCATTAGGATAAACGAGTAGCAATAAAAAAAGATAAAAAATTTAGTTTATTTTCTGATTTTTGATTTTAGTATAGACTTCACTCTAATTTTGATTGACCGAATCATTATATAATATAGAATTAGGTTTTTTTTTATACACGATTATGTTCAATTCCGTCTTCTTTAAATTATCTCAAAGTGAAATATCTATCCACATCTTTCTAGTATAAAATATAAAATAAATAAATGTGCATTTGTATGAATATTGAGAATAACGTAGTTATTTATTTTTGTACTTAAATTCACTAGTATAAATATATAATACATGATGAGGATTACCTTGGTATACTTTTTATAAATATAAGTATATTATACCTAATTCGATATATATGCCTATAATGCTATCTACAAACCTACACAAGACACAATAATACCTATATACTAGACGAATTCAATTCATAATTTGGATATAATTATGTTATGACTTTTTTTGGAATTCAATATTTTTTTAAGAGTGCACTTAAACACTTAAACATGTTCACTCAATTTTTAACACATAATGTAACATCAAAGCACGCTTTTCAATGTTAAAAAAAATAACAAGTATAGGTAGGTACCAGTAATACTTCCAAATCCTATTTTGTGTATGATGACCGTAATAATGTTTAAACGCGATTATAGCGACTATCATATAATATTTTGTATTCGGTAAGTTAATAATATACCTACCGGCAATATGTATTAGTTATCCGTTATACCTATACTATTCATATTTTATGCATACCGAAATGGTAAAAAAATGTATGAAAATTATTTCACTTCACTCGCACAACAGACGTGTAGTATACGGAATGATATTCGTACGTTATGATTTCTATCGATTAGGTACATATTAATTTTGGATTTGGACGAATTTAATTGTGTAATAAAAAACAACACTAACACGATTTATGATAAAAACAAACTCTCGTGTTAGGTGTATATTCAGTATTATTTGATGTATTAAAAATGAACATTGGTAGTCGTAAAGTATATAATAAGTACGGTGGCGATGATCTCCGGCTTCGTCGCGCGTCGATTGCGCTCACGAAAACTAATACGAGTTATCACAATAATATGTATTATTATATCGCGTGTATACGCGTCGCTCCAATAACAGTAACTGTTTATTGTTATGTGTAACGTTATTGCTTTTCGTTGTTTTTTTCGACGTATCATTATCGCACTACCACCACAAAAACACATTTAACTATATAATATGTGCATTGTGCATATTATATTATTATTGTACAACGACAATATTGCCGTATTTATTTTTTTCCGTTTTTCGTACGCCGTAAAAAAAAAAAAAAAGTGCACAGTAAACTATAATATGGCACTCGAGTATAATGTAAAATTTATTATGTGAAATTTTTTTATACATATATTGTTATTATTTATTATTATATAAACGTGTTTTAAAGTCACTTCGTTCATCTAAAGTTCGGTGTATGTGAGCAGTTATTGAGGAATATAATCGGTTGTTGCGTCGTTATTATATGAAAACTGTGTAAAATAGTGTCAAACTACAGTGTAAAAATATGTACAGTACTTACCTACACAGTATATACGGACTAATCTATAACCATAAATTAGAATTTTTTATTATAGAATATTCTGTTGTTGCAGTCAAACGATCATTGTATTATCAAACGTTTCACTTAAAGTATGCTTCAAAAACAAACCCGGTATTGTAAAATGTCCCATGTCCACGCAGCATCATATTTCTGCGGAGTACAAAAGTAACCAGGACTCCGATAAACCCGTGCTTTTGTTGTTCTGTACGTTTGCGAAATATTATATATATATACTATAGGTGCCAACTATTTGACTCTCTCTGACGAATGGGAGCAATTAATGGTCTGTGTACAGTGTACACTGTACACCGTTCGCGGCGTAAAATATAGATCGTACGAAACACTATATCCTGATGCTGCAGTGGCTATGATTTTGTAGCTTAAAGTAATAGTTCAGTCGCAGATAGGTTTGATTATTTATTTTCCTCAGATAAAATAAGTCCAATGCGATTGTACACTATTTACATTTATTCGAGAAAAACACAACAGAGAATCATTTATAACGAATACGTTTGATTATAGTTCCGAATCGTGTTTCGTAACTGTGCGAGACAATTACTCCTATCCATTATTTATTTGGGTTCAGTTATGGTTTCACAAAGGTTCCATGAAATCTTAATAAGATCTAACACGTTTTTAGTACATATTTCGATATAATATTATTTTAGCTTTTAGGACACAATGGTATTATGTAGTTGTATTATACTCGTAATCGAAATACATATATTATCATAGGTAAGTACCTACATAAATGTCATTGACTGATAAATATTGTTTTCAAATCTCGAGATTTATTGTCCAAGCAGAATCATATAAATGATATAAAAATATACTACGAATGATTTACAATTATTTTTAGTTTGTTAAGTATGATTTTATGTTCTATAAACATATACACACGAGTACGCAATAGTTAACTGTTGAAAAAAGGATAGTCGAAAATTGTATCTTAGCATTTATTATTTTGATACATACATGAATCCTAGTCCTATTCATGTTACACTTATCCGAAATGAATATAAACGCATTTATCTACCAGTACATTTTTTTTTATACATTCACATATACACACAGACATACGTACACATTGTATGTATTTATTTAATTGTTAAGACTGAGTAGTTATATATATCTTACGATAAAAATCAGTACACGCCTATGACTGAGATATATACTTACATTTTATATGTATTATATATGTTTGTGTACATATTATTATTGTGCCGTCGCGGTCTCCGGACCGTAAAACGCGCGCGAGAATCACGCGGCGGCGGACCCCGTTCAGTTCGCAGTCCGACGGCGAGCGTGTTGGTCGCCGCGTCCGCGAAAAGTCACCGCCTGCGATCGTCTTTCGAATGACAAACTCACAAGTCGTGTCGTATATTATTACATTATAGTCATCCGAAACACCCTATCGGGTCAGGTGTACCGTGTACCGCAAACGTTTATTTTATTATCGCAATCATAACAAATCGTAAATTATTAGTAAAGTATATGATATATTGTATATTGACCCAGTCGCGTTTTCGTTTCGCTGATCACGATCAGTATAAAATTATATTTTTATAATAGCTGTTATATTATTTATAAAATACAGCGGTGGATCAAACGTATAGTGTAGCCGATTTTGGTTTTTTGTTTTTTTTTGTTTTTTTATCATCCCAAATGTCGTACGATGACGTACTACAGCAATTTTGGTAGTGGCGGCGTACACAAAACCACCGTCAAACACAACGGAGACGTGATCGCTTGTCACAAGTGTGGCGGATATAAGGTACGAATATTATTTACACATTAATTGTAGATATATTATATTATTACAGTAAATATTTTAATAAATTAATACATCCTGAAAATCTGACGTTCGTGTCATTTGTTATTTATGTAGTCGTTGTTGTTGTTTTGGTGACCGGAACCGTAAATATTAATTACAAAGTTTTGATCGATCATAATACTGATTATAAAAATAAAAAGTTTCTCAAAAAGTATGGGTTTGAATGGGATCGGGATACCACTTTGCGGAGACGTAAACATGTTAAATCGTTTTCAGGTGTTTAGAAACCCTTTTCTACTTTGAAAACTTCGCAGTTACCCATTAGGTTTTTCCGTATAAATTATATTTGGTCGTGTGACCCGAAAAGTTAACAAACTAAGTTAATGGTATTAAACATTTCTAAACTTTTTGAATGACTGTTATGTTTGAATTTTGTTGGTAGTATTGAAGCCTATACATATGCAAATGTGCAGTATCTACATTCGTATCGTTATTAAAAATGAGTATATTTATTGTGTTTAGAATTTCACCTTTAGTTTTTCATTTATGAAAATTACTCTAATGGGAATATTCATATACATACAGGGCTGTAACTTATAATACACCATGATAAATCACGAACTAATTAGTGGTATTTTCCATAAAGATGTAATCTTGTAAACTCCATACACATCCAAATGAAAATGTTTAAAATTTTGTCTCATTACTTTTAAAAAATAATGGGTATTTTAATAGTAATTGATTACATATTATGTATAGCGTATTATAGATTTCGTTGTAGATAATGAAAAAAACATGAACGAGTTGAGAATTAAGGACTTTTAATGTATAACTATTTTAACATAGCATAACAAAATTATGTCTATTTTGTTAAACGAATAGAAGTTATAAACGTGCGCTAAATTATTGTGAACTGTGTAATAATATACTGAAATTAAAAAATAAATTTAAATGTATATGTAGCTTTTATAAATTAGATACTTATTTCTTAATTAGTGTAAAAATATAACGAAATAAAAGTATTTTATTATTTTTATGATTTTATATGTAATGTTTAAAAAAAATTATCTCGGAGTTGACACTAAAAAGTGTTGACATTGTATATCGTAGGTGGTTTGACTACATTATTTTGTCTTTGATATTTTATAACGGGCTAAAACTAAAAACTTTTTAAAATTTTTAAATTGTATTTTAGTTTTGATATCATAATAGATAGGATAGTTATTGTAATAATACTTGTTATTTAAACAAAATATTTGATAAAAATATAAACGAAATACATTGATTTTAAAATACAGGACGTCCCACTGTGTTTTTCTGTCAAAAACATTTTTTATTTTAAAACAGATATTTTTCAATTATTCCCAGTATTATGTCGTATTTAACTCGAAAAATAAAAATAAATATATTATCAGTATAATACTTAACTTAAATATTTTAATTGGTATAATTTTGTTGGAAGTGGATATTGTTCGTAATCGTATAAGTTGTTAATGTTATTATAAATTAAAACTTTTACAATTTTCTATACTATTAGGCTAAACTTTTTATTATAATATTATAAAACACATATAAATAAATATATGTTGATATATTACTACAATTATAGCTTATAAAAATCAATATTAACAATGCATGAATAAAAAGTCATAAAAAAATCAATACTAATGACGTTATTTGATGTGATTGGATACTATTTGTATTTAATTTCTAGGAATAATAATTACAAAATTACTATGAAATGTATTTTTTTCTACTATAGTTATTTTTTAATTACACTAGATATAGTCAAAAGTGAAGTATTAAAACATTTATTTTATGGTGTTTACATAAAATACTAAAGCTATAATAATATTTCAAACGTCGTGTTTATTGCTATAAGAAGTTTGATTCGCTGATATGAAATAAGTATAGAAATATGTATATTTTTAAAATGGTATACTTCGAACTATAATTATTAGTTCTATACTACTTAAAATAAGTTATTAAATGGACATATTACAGTTATAATAATAACTTCGGCCAATTTGTTTACAATAAAATAATTATTCTGTGTGGTTGAGCGTTTTATACTTGTAACTTATTCAGAAATGTTTTAATATAGTTACATAAAACCGTATAATATATGTATTAAATATATAAACTTCACGGCCAGTTGTTTTAGTTGAGAACGGCGTGTTCAAGAAACGCGTAGTACCTAAAATTAATGCAATATAACTACTATGAACTATAGATTTTTCGTAAGACGATTTCCTAAAAAAAAAATGTATTTCATTATATATAAATACACACACACACCAGACTTCCATAAACTGTATGCAATATGCATAAATATATTGCACCGTTGACCCGTAAAGAGTTAAGTATACATACAATTTCGGAATATTACTTTGACGAAGTTAGTTAATTAAAACGTAAATGACTACAAAAAGCGGAAGTGAATATTATTCGGCCAAAGTCACGTTTTCAGAATTAAACTTTCGATCTATCTACATGTATTTTTGTTTCTGCCTTATTGCCTTTATTATAGAGACCCATTTTTTGGTAATTTATAGTTTTTCTGTTCTCATTTTCGATTCCCAATTTTACATATTTAATGTTGTGTTAATTATTTTATTACGGTAACTATATTGTTTCGAAAATTGTATATATGTATGCCAACAAAGTACTTAATGTTAGTTATTATTTTCAATAGATTTACTTAAACTGCATATTATCTAATTTTACGACCGAAATCGATGAACAAGTTTCAACATATTATTATACATTATAGTTAATGCTCATATTATACTATAAGTCTATATGATCTTTTAAACATCATTTTAAATGGTAATTTAAATAAATACCTACGCTTCATATTCACTTGTTGATTATCCAGTCTTCTACGTTACAAATTAAAAAATTTAAGAATCGTGTAATATTTTTTCCATAAAAATTTGATCTAATTACGAAAAATCAAAACAGGTTTTTTGCAATAATTACACTAGTCGTATACTCGTGTACATTTTTATATGTTTTTGATATTCACATTATTTTCACCTTATAACAACGTATGTACATGGAAACCACCAAATTATTTATAATTAATTTCCAATTTTGAATCTTATTATATACAAATTGCTGCTCTTTAAACTTGAATGATTTGAACAATTCAATCGAAAATATTGTACAAAAATATTTCTGATTTTTTTTTCACTCGTAAATTAATTCTCCAGCTGTCAGACATTGTTAAAGAGTCCCAGGTGGTCGCCAATTCGGAATTCACCGTTCGCTGTGACGGTATACCTATATATTTGACTTCGACGAAAAGCGTCTATATATGTCTGTGTAGACTTGTTGGTACTTACCGAAAATGATGACAACCATTTAAATCATATTGTATCAATTACTACGTGTCTAAAATATAACTTTTGACACGGTAACGGTACAGTATAATCATTATTGTCGAATGGACGTCGAATAAAATTAATGATTGTCTTCCGAACTTATTGGTAGTTATACAATTGGTGTGGTATGGAAGTAACGTTATTAGCAAATTCGTACTATTTAGTCGTGTGTATATATATAGTTATATTGTCGGTGTTCCGTCGTCACGGACATCATCCCGGGAAAACGTAGTAAGTAGTTAATTATTTGTCGGTACGTGCAAAACCGGATGAACACGGTATTACACACGGTAACAGACTGTGTTTTTGACCGACAAAAATCGTTCTATCTAATTTCTATTTCATTTATAAATACAACGTGCAATATTGTCAATCTATAATGATACGCCTATTTTTGTATTTCTATTTTTTTTATTCTACCGATTTCAAATAGTACTAATGGTAATAGTAATAATATATCGATAGCGCTATTGTTTATTTCCAACAATACCATAAAGTCAGCTTTTTTATTAATGTCATCGTGTTACAATTATTAAACATAGCGAAAATTCGAAAAATTTTTTCTGTTTCTGTTTAGGATGAGTGACTTGAATAGAAATACATTATTTTTTTTTACACCAAAATGTTCGTAATAGAATATATGTCTTTATAAAGACAGTTACAACCTCATAAATACCAACGGGGTACATGTATAATACAACAATAATAACAATAATAATAACTAAACATTGTATACACAATACACAAATATTTATGTTCTATGTATACGCGCGAAACAGTGTTTCTTATTTTCTAGATGATTTTTTTTTGGTTCAATATGACACTTAAACCATTATAACATTTATAGCACTAGCTTTTATGTTTATACCGTGCAACGTGTATCTTCCCTGCTGAAATATATATGTTTACGCATGGCGAATCTTATTTTAGTAAAACACGTACAACATAAAATCAGATACATAATTACATTAATTTGTTGTAACTTCTGCAAAATCGCCGTCTATTTACACATTTAGACGTCAGTAGGACACTCATAAATTCTTCCTATGTATTATTATTATTACCACGTAATATTTCGGTATAAAATTTAATTTCCAAAATAGCTTCACACATGAATTCACAAACGTGAATTTTAGTTTTTTTTTTTTAACAATCCAGTTTACAGCCCATATAATGCACAGACGACAAAAGCTGAATTTTAATTTTGGTTTTTGTGTGGGTTTAGTTTATGTGTATTAATTTAAGACTTAAATCCGAATTAATTACACTGATCCTAGTTAGGTGTCTCCCTTGTTTAGATTTCTTGAGGCGATAATTACATTTTATTAGTTTTTTCCTAACACCTGTAGTTTCGTCGCCGTGTTAATATAATAACTACCTGCAATTAATAAATTTAAATTAAATAGACTCATCTCGTATTCAAATAGACTCGTAGATTTATTTCTTCCCCGTTTCTTTTTATTTTCGTTTGACTCTTAAATCTATTTGATTTATTAGTATCGGTTTCATAATTTAACTGGTAACTGCCTACCGTATAATTTGTATTCAAACGATTTAATATAAACAAATTCAAAGATGATTCCTATTAACAGTGTTTTTTTTTTTAATTTGAACGTGTGTTGTGATATATAAATCAATTGAACACATTTACTCTTGTTCCCGATTTATTATAGCATTAATGAAACCAATCTAATTTAGAAGTGTTCGTATATAAATCGCTTGGGGCTCTACCGTCGATATAAGTTTATTTACTTCTTGCTTTAATACAGCGTCGATATATTATACACGGGTAAACTGCAGTGCCAATATCCAACGACTGTGCATGAGTAATAAATATGTAAAACGGGTTTGACTGTTTCGTAAATTCCGTTTGTCGTATCGTATTATATACGCGTGTCATATTTTAAGTGTACATTATTTCTGAACAATTGTTTTTCATATTGACATCAAAAAATACGAAAAATATGCGAATTTTGTAAAGCGTAGTTGTGTTTTAAATGTTGGAAACGTGTATCATAATACTGGACATAATATTATTGCTAATATTAATTTCATTTTTAATTGATACAATAATGGAAACAATGAAATATTTTCAATCAATTATGTTGTGAAAAAAGTGTACCGTGTTCAATCAATTACCATAATATACTTAAAATTGTATTTTTGGTTTAAAAAAAATTGGTTACTTATTTATGTCATTTAAACACGTAGTCAATCAATATTCAGGTAGCTTATTATTCCAATCAATTTGCATTTTATTTCGTTTCAAAATATAAGAGTGGCTATTAAGCAATTGAAAAAAAGCATTTGTATAGTGAAATAATAAATAAAACATCACTCTTCGTTTTAAGTGAATCGTAAAAACTATTGGCTTCGACATATTATTTTTTTTTTGTGTTGTGAGTAGTTTTTTTAAATACGCTTCAATTCTTTCATCCAACTTATAGCATTCAATTCATCGGAAATTGGATGTAATTTATACTTTATTGAAATTGAACAATAAATTCCTTTTTGTTTATGAAAACCGTTCTTTTTAAAGATAATGTTCTTATATCATACATACTAAATAATAGTAAATACTGTTTTTCTATAATTTTATTATTATTATAAAAAATATTTTATGTAATATTTATTTAATTTATGTAATTTTTTTTTTTTATCAGTTTTTGTATTATTTTAATTATAATATTTCAATACATTGATATTTTATTTGAGCTTTTTATTTAAAATTAAATATTAATACATTTTTTTCGTTTTCATAAATCTTTCAATTAAATAATTAAAACTCAGTCGAATTTGTATTTACATATTATATGGTTTTATTATTATTTAATAATTAATTTCATTAGATAACTATAATTATTGGTATCAAAATCTATACGCAAGAAAAATTATAAACACCCATCATAGTTATTTGAATACATTATTTACAACGTTTTTACAATATAAGCTGCGTTGGTAATTAAAAAATAATTTAAGATGTGACCGATCGACATTTTGATGAACACATATAATATTATATTATTATGTAGGTACCCGTCGAGTGTAGACTGTTCTGTAGTATGCATAATAATACAATGTTATTATTAAATAATGTAGGCAACACAAAGAGGATGCACTTGTATCCACCCACAACTATTATATTATAGTCATTCTATAAAACGACTAATTATTTTAGTATAAGTGATGATGAACATGGGAATCGGAATTTCAGATATCTTTGTTGTATAATGTCTATAATAAAATTGAGCGTCTAAACAATCGAAAAATAGGAACTAATTGATACGTTCATACTGGTTTTGTTCAAAGTCGTTTCTAAAATTCGAATTAGTAAAACGTCCAAAAAGGTATTTAAAGAGAAATTAAATTTCAGTAGGGATGAACATATTGTAACGTTACATCAGTTGAATTTTAATTCTCTTGTTCCACTCGAGGGATAGTATATTACGTTATTCGATAAACTTATTTTACCGCAATGTAATTTAAATAATACTCATGTGCGTATTTTGACTTGCTAAATATCAGACGAAATTGAATTACATGATTAATACTACTTTATACTTATAGTAATAATAGTAAATGAAAATGTATTAATATGTTTTTAAGAATTTAATATGAATTTATAATAATTAATTAATATATTAATATATATATATATTATATCGATTTAATTGTAAATTGTAGTATATTTTAATGATTAAATATTTCGTACTACCTACACTAATTAATTTTTAGTCCACAATATTGGTTTTTTTTATAACGTATTACTATACATTTTAAATATTTAAACATCGCTCTAAGATTAAAATTAATTGATCTACTTTAGAAATTACTTTTAATCGCTATTAAAAAAAAAAAATCTAGTTTGCCATTTAAAATAATAGGTATTTATACGAATATACTCATGCTAATCATATCTACTTTGTAATAAAATAAATTCGAGTAAATTAATATTTTAATAATAATAATATTTTGTATTTAATACGTCAATGTAACGTACAATTACCCTTCTATTATGAACATTTTTTAAATGTATATTCCATGTATCTGTATATCAATAAATTTGTTGATAAATGTTTGTAATTTCGATATAATTAGATGATACATTTGATCGCAGGATAACGGTTTTTGAGTGTCTTAATGCCCATATAATAATTATCGTTTATTGATTATGTGTAAACTTTAATTACACGAATTAATTCTTTGATCGGTTTTAGTACGTTATGAGATACCTTCGGGGTTACTTCTTCAAATATTTAATAGCCAAACAAAATGTTCTCCAGTTTAAACATGCGATTATCGCAGTTATTTATACACATTTCCTATAGGGTTGTTGACTTTTAATTTTTGATTTACGCAGTAAAACGTCAGAGTACAAAGCACCTACTTAGTTAGATTTCTCATTTTAAGTTACCTTATAATATATTATATAATGCCGTACAATTTGATTTTAATCTCTTTCGGTGGTTGACTATAAAATACTAACATTTTTCGGAACATTTGAAAGTTTCAAACGGTTTTATGTCAAACTTTTATGTAGAGACCAGTAGATGGTCACACAATAAAAAACCTAACCTAAGATGTTGATTTCCCAGCATAACGTAACATATATATAAGCAATCATTCCTTTTTAATAACATCTTAACTATTTTTTTAATGTTGTTCGTCGCGTGCTATTGTCTTTTATAAACAATGGTTTTTAAAGATCCACCCCAATGATCCACGAAAAATATTGTGTGTTTCGCTTTTGTTTTTTACATAAAAAATTATTTAATTTAAAATAAAAAAGTAACTCCTTCATCCCTCGCCCGCCGTCCTCCTCCACTAGTACGCTCCACAGTCGATACGGTTATAGTGATGATGATTAATACGTGTATATTGTTTAATATTATTTTCTTAAATGAAACAATAAATACAGATAAATTGCTGGCGATACACAATGTAACGGGATGTGCGATCAAATATACCCGCAACAGTATTTCGAAAAAAATACACTTTGGAATAGTTTTTGATATTTTACTCTGAATAATAATAATAATAATAAAAATAATATAGATATAGATATATAGTATACGCGTATAACGCGAAGAGCGGAGCAATAAATCAAATACCTACTTCGAACAATTTAAAAGCGCCACGCGCACAAATGAAATACTGCCCGGGGGAATTTTTATGCATTTCGAATTGGGCTTCGGAGCAATTAAAACGTAATAAAAATTTTAGTAGCGTCCTATCCGACAGCGGCCGTAAAATATAATATTAAGTATACTACGACCGTTTCTTCGTTACGTTTAATAATATATAGGTGTAATGGCAAATGATTACAAGTTAGGTACGTTCCGTTTTATTATGTGCAGTCGATATAGAGTTGAATAGGCGTGGCCAATGTGTATAATATAATAAATAGTTTGTTCGAATTGTATGTTAAAACTTTAAAAGACTGGCGCAGATTATATTCAAAATTCAAATTGTATACGATCTCCGCATGTTTTGTAGTGCATTAGTATGTTGCAGTACTGTATCTTGGATATGTGACTTTTAAATTCGTACATGCGTTATAGATGCATTCGATTTCTATGGTCAAAAATAGGGAGCCACTAAAATACGCGTATTATGTGCGCGTGAGTTGAAGTTAAATACATTTAACGATTTAGACCCTTTTTAACGAATATTATAATATTGTAGATTATACACACATTACCGTGCGTCTGCGCATAATCAATTAACGATGTATAATTTTATGGTATTATATTATTAAACATTTTAATTTATGTAAATATTACTTTACGCAACATCTACAATTATTGCCAATTAATCATTTTATTTTCATCGGAAACAATCGATGTTAATAATAATAATTTGGTGCAATAATTTTAACGACCACACTCGCGAAGACTTATGCGAATAATAAATAAATTTAATTTCACACCTTAATAACCCCTTCTAGAGCCATTCGATAAAACCAATTTAAATTATAATTATTATCCGCAGTCTTTCAACGAGGAATAATGTTTGCTACTAATGATGACGCGCTGTCTTTGCCCAGAACACTCATTAAAATTTAAATTACTATTCATTTTCTATAGCATCAATACATTGCAGTTACGGTCGGTTTCTAATTAAATACAACATACCTATATACAATATACATCGATGACCACGAGCGTATTTGACATTGTTATGTACCTGAAATCGTTTAAAATGTGTATTTAATATATATATATATTGAGTTCATATTATATAGGTGCCGGTTAACAACCGATTGGCAAGTGATTTGGTAGGTCAATTTTGTACACATACATCGCGCATAATACAACGTGGACACACAATGTCGTGAATCATCGTGTGCTATGGAAAGGTTGCCAATTGTTATCTGTTCGGAGAGGGTTTCGCGTGCGTAAACGAGATGGACGAAAACGTATTATTTGAAAACTTTCCGATGTATAGGCAATCGAAAACAGCTATATAACAACAATAACAATATTATATGGTACATCAAGTCGTATTATAATAACATGTAGTAGAACGTACTTTCGAGGGGTTATAATATACCATAATATATATATATATATATATTTCTGATATAGATACGATAGTTAATAAACGATCTGAACGACGGTACCTATAAACGCGTATTAACCCGAGGGATTTCGAAAAATAAAAAGGGAAAGACAGACTTGCTCTTGCAGTCTTATATAGTATATTACACGTTTATGTACAGATTCGAACCACCGTCGTCATAATACATCATCGTTTCGACCAAGTGAACCAGAAAATGACACCGTAATCCTTTTTGGCAACGATCCGCACGTTTACAATAGATTTCTTTCGCGTGTCAATATTGCCCGAGCGTTTTTACAATCTCGAGTTTCGTCAAGCACGCGTACATTGTACAATATAATATATAAATCATAAGTCACAATAACTCATAACTTATAGTCATAAGGTTATGAATATATACGTATATATAGGTACACTGCTTCGATGCTTCGCGTTTCAAAAACAATGTTTTATCATACATATAATATATACGTGTGCACATATATTATACATTCATACAGAATAATATGCATATGTATATATGTATACGCGTACACAGGTAATATTATACAGTTGTGCATAAGATGTTTCGGTGCAGTGTAGCGTCTATATTATATCGTTACGGTATACGGCTATAATGGATAACAGATGTCCCACGAAGATTTACTATACATGTCTCCGCACAACACAAACTTTATTATACCCTCCAGGGTCTGACTCGAATAAATCGGGGGCGAACGCCGCACGATCACCCAGTCCGCGGGGTCCAACGTGTATAATATACTCGCTATAGCCGCCGCGCAATCGTCTATTTTATCTATCCATAAAGCATTCAATATTATTTTGTTCCACCTCGTTATAATAACAATTTTGATCTCGGGTTTGCACCTGATTAATGTTACCCATATATTTACTTTCAAAACTAAAATCAATAATATTATATTATATATATCTATACATATATAATATAAATGCAGTATGTATGACTGACCTATAGTATGCATATATCATAATATAATATCGTGAAATAAACACGTTGTTTGGTTAAAATATTGTGCTCGTGGTAAACGGTGACCAGACCGAATGCATAAATAGCGTTGTGCGTTCTTATTTATTGCAATCTATCGTGGTCCGCGCGATACGAGTATGTATATTATAATTTATAATATACACATTATGTACTAAATACTTATTGAAATGAAATCCTCGATTATTCTCCAGTCAACATCGAGCATTTGACATTAAAAAACATATCTATATTCTCCGAAAATTAAATATCCTCATATTATATATGCATTCATATGTCATTCGTGGTGGTCCGTATATAGTTTACGTAACACTGATGTAGTATAGGTGAGGTTAACTTATACTGACCTAAACTTTTGGCCACACCACAAAAGCCAATTATATTATACCACGGTTACGTGCGTACGTAGTTTGACAGTCTGACACAAGTCATAAAAAAAGCCTTTTGGCCGATATGTCGACATCCATTGGTTAATTAATCGCGTTTGTTTGCTTTTTGTGCGCGTGTGTGGTCTATCTTTTCAGTGTGACGTATGACGGTAATTGATCGTGTAAAAACGGTCAAAGAGAATAATATATCGTAAACGTTATGCTATACAGAGTGACAAAATATGTACCAGGCTTTGCTAATTTTATAACTTCATTTATTGTTGTTTTTTATTTTAAATATATATATATTTTTTAATAACTCGAAGAACCGAACGCAATAATTTAGATTTACAAAATAAAAATATATAGTTTTTAATAACAACCTAAATTTTTATTTTTTTAATCGAATACAAAATATTTTTCTCATAACATGAAGATGCATTCGTTTTTAAATATCGCATAAATATTAGTTTTTGTTAGTAAAATGATTTAAATTATAAATTATAGTGTAAAATGCCAGTATGCGACACTTGAGCGCCAGAAATGTGACCCCCTAATCCGTTAATCTGAGCTTTATGTTTAACATTACTCCATATCAACATTTTTATAAAAATATTTTCTGGTTTCGATTGAAAAATTAAAACTAATAAACATATATTGTGGTTGAGATATCAAAAAAAAGTATATAAATAAATAAATAAACAAACGACGTGGAAAATTATTGTTTTTTTTTTTCTAAATCACAGACTGGAGAGTAATAGCCAGTTTTCAAGCGAATCGTTCCGTACATATTATCATTTCAACGACTTAATACGATGTTGCGTAGTACATATTATTACATACATGCATCTACCCGTGTCGTAGTCGACGGTGTACTCTGCGAAAACGTTTCATCGCTCTGCTGCGCTTTACAAATAGTCTATATCATTATAGGATACCAGACGTGACGTGTATGATGGCCGATGGGATAACCAATACGACTGCCGCGTACAACAATTTTATAGGGTTTCAAAGAATGGCATAATAATATAGTATTTTATTTTATTTTATTCATATAATATTTTATGCGCATATAAAACCGTGTCACCGCGATCTAGGTATTGCATATTTTTTTTTTTGTTTCACTTGTCTGCAGCGTCTTTTTATTTTCGTCGGCACATCCGTTTATGTGGGCCCAAATATTTAATACATCGTCGGTATGCTATAATGTATGTATATAATACATCGCCGCGAGTGTTATACGCCCACAAAACAATTTTATTACAGTAATGTTTATTGCGTTCGAAACGTTTATTGTTTTCGTCGTAAAGTTAACAAAACAATCATAATATTGTAATATACGTTTTTCATTAAATTTACGTACATGTACACAATTTTAGATGGTACGATGTTTGATGTTAGTTTTTTTTCTCTTTTTAAAAATTTTTTGTTTGTTACATAATTTCTTATAATGTATGCTGAAATATGGCCATGGAATTAGTTTAATTTTTCACTTACATAATGTTTTACAAAACATTACACTTGCTAATTAATAATATTCGTTATGCTTGCAGTGCAATCTTTGAATACATTATAGTCTATATTTTAGTTAAGGTACTAATTAACAAAAATTATAGCCCAAAATATACTTGCAGTTTGGTGTACATTATTTTAAAGTACAAATTATATTATCTTGGTTCCAGAAAATATTTTGATTAAATTAATTTGAATATTCATAATTATGCACAATTTATGGGTGCCGATAATCCGTTATAGTGTACGTTGGAAAACATTTATTTTGACCATGAAATCAATACCTAATCCTTGGGCTGTATTATATCATTGTTGAATAGAGTTTTTTTATAGTAATAATATTTGGCACATATATTATGTACTTGCTGTGTATATAGTATATAACTATTATATATCGACCTCTCTATGAATAATTTCGATAAAAATCGTCTATCACATGGATTTTTGTTTTTAAAATGTAATAATTGAATACATTTTTGAAGAATAAAAAATAACAGCATAGAGTTAAACTTTTTAAATACTACTATTTATTAGATTTATATCATATATTAAAACTTTTCTCGAATACAATACAGTTTTTTATTGTTGTTTATAATTTATAAATTATAAATTAAAAATATTTTCAAAATAATTTTAACAGTATAAATGTATTGTATTATATATGTAATACGGTTAATAATTTATGATTGTTTTAACAAATTATATTATGTTAAACACACTCTACACATTGATATAGAAGTACTACGTGTTCGTATATGATCTATTTTATTGAGTCATAATAGTTCGATCTAGACATATAATAAATATATTATACATATAAATATAAATTATATTATTTTAGTTTCGAATTGCCTTAAATGATTTTGTGTTAGTACCAAAATACTAATTACTAGCTACCTATAAAAAATGTTTATAATATATATTAACGTATTTATCAATATAATTTACTTTTATTAATTATTATATTATATTTAAATTTGTAATAATTATAATAATTAATTAATTTTGGTTGCTTAAAAAAAAAATTAAAAAATAAATTGACAATTTTAACTTTGCTCTTGTATTTGAGTATTTTTGGATATATTTATTATTAGTTTTGAATTATAGATAAATAATGTACTTATGCAATAAATTAAACTTATATATTATAAAGAATATATATATATGTCTACCTTCTTTGAAAATAATTATACAAAACATTTTTTTGTTCTTTATAAAAAACAAAATAAAAAAATTAAGGAAATGTTTCACGGTTTTTAATTTAAATAAAAAACTTTAGGTATACTTTATTTCACTCACTTAAAAGTTTTTCCATTAAAATAATTACATATTAAACTTTGTTCGTTTTGTTACGTCGTTTTCGCAAAAATCTGCCATAACCGAAAATATTCTTATAATATAGCGGTAAAGTATAACTTATCTAGGTATCCTTTTACCTATGTATAGTGTATACTTACACAGGTACATACAGTACATACAGGCACATACAGTACGAGTCGTATGTTAAATGTAGACATAAAAAAAAAATATGAACACCTACAATTTGATTGCGCATTCTGCGATCTTTATAATGAAAATTTGCTTTTGTTATGTTTTTAATGTAACAAAATTCATAATATTATATTCGTATTATAACCAACAACTTTTACCGTCAGCCCTACCAAGCCTTTCATTTCCATGTATGTATATGTTTATACATAAAGACGCCAATATATATAATGGTAGTATGTCTATATATTTAGGTAGGTATCACCTACATTTACTTAAATTGTCGAACTCTGAGGCACGTAACACGCGTTTTTCATCGGCGCCCTGGGGTCTATTGAAAAATAATATTATTTTAATAGCCCGGTACGATATTTTTATCACCTCCTTGTATACGTGTAATAATAATAATAAAAAAGACTTAACATCGAAAACGAGAAAAAAAAATACCCGTAACAAGTGTTTAATCACATATTATATACATATTATACATAATTCGGTGAACCGCCGCTGTCGTATATTATAATACAGCCGCCCTGCTATGTCGTTATGCGCACATGTATATTACGTAGACGATTTTCCCGCTGACGGCTATAATATGTGCGCGCGCGGAGAGCTTAATTGATCGAAATCATAATACACACTCTTTATTTCCTCGAGCATCACTCAAATTAATGTACATGTATATATGTAGGTATGCACTCCTCGTAGCTATTTAGTCGTTTAAATTATTAAAATGCCGCACGAGATCGAAATATTACATTTCATAGCCACCGTGATTTGGGTAAACATATCACATATGTGTAACCATATTATGTGTATAACCATAATGCTTTTTAACCTTAGGTATATATTTTAAGTACGACTAAAATCCTTTCGATAATATACTAAACTTTAAATTTATTTATCCATGTACCATATACTGCAGTCTATATCGTTTAATATAAATTATCGTCTGTCATAAATCCAGTGAGCATGCGGAGTAGTAAATGTCAGTAAAATTGTATGTCTGTTATGTGTTAAGACAAAATTCTAGACCGAAAGATGATTTATTTTCTGATATAACCATTTTTACATATACTTATAATAATAAATACGAGTAGATAGTGCACAAATCGTGGGTTCATTTTATAGGTAGGGCATCTTCATATAATCATTGTTTGTGCCGAAAAAATCCATACCTGTGATTTCGTCTCTTATAATCTATTATATTATTTACGTTTCTCGCAGGTTGTCCCTCTATGTGTATAATTTACATAATTTAACGTGTATAATGTATATCCAAATATAATGTAAGTATGTATATATATATATAGTCAATTCCGCAATCTTATCACATTAGAATTGTTGTTTTTTTTCTTATTTTCTAGTGGCATAATTTTCTCTCTGTATAACCTCAATTTGTATTGTACTCCAATGACCCAATGTCAGCAAAATTCCTACAAAATTGTAAATTGATTTTTTTAAAGAACAATAATAAAAATTATTGGCAATCGATTAAAAATTGGAGATTTCTGAGAAATGTGTGAAATTTTTAAAACCCTAACTATTTTTATATAGATCATTTGCAAGTCTATAAAAGTATTACACAATTTATTCGATTATGCTTTAAGTATACTGTGGTATTAACAAAAATGCTATTTACATAAAATATGTATTATAATTTCGTTTAGGATCTTTATTTTGACAAAATATTTAGTTCAATAAACATTAAACATAATTCACTGTACTACTGCATACGCACATTATATATTTAAACATATGACGTTAACACTTTTCAACTGATCGTCTCTATATTACTCGTAGTACTATATCGTTTCTTATACTGTTTTCTGTTGATCTTATAATGGTAAACCAACTAGGCGCTGTTTGGATTTAGAGTTGCGCGTATTTAATTTGGCTCGCAGGTGTATGTTTATTCCATATGGCGTGCAATATGTCAATTAAGAAGTAAATTATGTACGCGGAATAAAATAAATAAATAAAATAACTATATAGCGGTCGAAGAGTAATGTTTCGTAGCGATCGTACTATTAATTATCAGGTGAGAATATATGGTTATATTAACAGAATAGAACTGTGTTATATATATATATTAAAAGTACCATGATGGTTATAATATATATTATATATAATACAAATATTAATAGCCTAGTCATGCGTGTGTGTATCTTTTTAAGTGGCTTATATTACTCAGCACAAAATTTAGCCCACAGACGAGTTGGACAAATATTTATTTATTTACTTTGTTTCTACCGGCAGATAGATATACCTGCAGGTATGCGCGTATTATACGTAAATATATTTATATAGCATTATTATATACACTTCAGCAGATATACGCGTTATAGCCGTTAAGATTTAAATTTGTTTCTTATTATGTTATGCCGCTTTTTATTATTATCTATCAGTGTTATTAGTTTGTTAAAAATAAAACTCTTGACAACATGATTATTAGTTACCAGCTGCTTGTTATAATTATGTTAATGATTTGATTTTCTTGAATATTTATGACGTTTCGTTTCTCTATGTACGAATACGAATCCTCCTTTCGTATATTATAATATGGCTCTGCTATGTTCAAAAACAGATTCACAATAAATTGTTTAACTAACCATTTATTATTATATTATATATAGGTATATATGCATTAAAAGTTCCATAATATATTGTTCGTAAATAAAAACCGTATGTATACGATTAAATATGCTGAACAGACTTAAGTAATAAAATATAGATACTGGCTTACCTTTTTTTTTTTAAAGCCCGTGTGTTTTCTACGGGTAACCACTTTGAATGGACTTTATATATTATTCTACGGAGATTTTTTTTTCAAACGTTTTCCGTAATAAATATATTCGAACCAATATAGTTGCCGTAAATAAAATATACATCGTGGATAGGTTTACTCGGTACCTATATAATACAAGTACATATATCATTTTATATGAATATGTATTACTTAAACATAGGTATACGAGTATATTTTATATTTCGCTCATATTTTTATTAATTATGGTTAAAGTTTTGAGCAATATACTCGGGAAAAGGCTCAATGATAATATTATTTTTACGCGGTAGCGGATACGAAAACTGTAATATAGCTGACTCATGTCACCGAAAACTTCAAAATCTATAGTAGGTATATATATGTAGCTTATCGGTATATAATACCTATACTATATATATTATAATTACAATATTATGTATGCGTAGTGTGTAAAAAAAAGTTTTTTAATTTTCTTTCATTGCACGTTCTTATACATAATATATATTATGTACCTACGCAAAATACGGCGAAATTGTGTTAATTGGTTTACGTTCGTAATTATTGAGTAAGATTATGAGACGATACGGTACAGATGGCGTTCGTCAGCGATTTGTCGTCGTTTCGGTCCTTGACTACCATTTTCACCTGTCAAAATTATCGAAAAAAATTATCTCTACAGGCTTCAAATTTCCGAGATCGAACGTTACACGACATCGAAGTAGGTATCGATTTAATTCGTGTATCTTATTTTCCTCTGTTAACGCTATCAGGAATATATTATTTTAGGTATTATGGTTCAAAACAGTGATATTGCGCTATGTGTAGTTTCTCAGTCAAGTGGTGGACTATACCTATCCTCATCGTTTAAGACAAATGTTTCTATATATTACATACATTATGTAATAATCACGCGAAAGTTCTCGAGTACAATGAACAGCATATAATATAATATATTCTATATTTTTTCAGTCCGGAGCTTTTAAATAACGTTTATACGGTACATACACATGATGTATATAATATGCATATATATATATATATATATCTGTAAAAGTTTTAAATAACTATACATTTTCAGCAGTTCTTTAATTAAGTTTTGCGTATTGTGTAAACACGATTTTTAATTCTTTTGTGAGACCTGCACGCGGTGTCGCGTGTGCTGCGCGTTTTGAATACCTAATTATAAATAAAAATAAAAACGAGCGGATGTTTGTGTATATGTTATATTATAGTATAGTAGCACTGGAATTATTAATTGTTAGATTTTCTCGTTTACTTACTGTGTTTATATAGTATAATACAATCGCGATAGTATATAAAATTGTACGTATAGTATATAGGTATGCACGAAAGGTAATGAACTCTTTATATATTCTCTAACACTAAACTGTTGAAGCACAATTTAACTTGCTTGTATTTGTATATATTGTAACTGAAAATAAATGCATTAACTAAATCAACACAACGAATCGTGTTATTGTCGTTTACTGCCTTCTGAATAATTCTGCAAGTAGGCAGATATATCTATTATATAATCTATGTAATCTATAGGTGTAGTATTATAAATAATGTGTATATGATAAATTTTAGAGTTAAACCAATCAACTCTAAAAATGGTCTCGGTAGATTGCTAAATAGCTGCGGACACTCCGAGTTTTCACGAATAACATGTGTATATAAGCTTACATACGTAGTGTGTTGTATACTGTATGTTGTGCAAATTAAAATGTTTATAACTATTAAATACGATGCCTGTTTCGCATATCCAATTACTTTAATAGATTTATTTAAAACGCATTTCAAAATACGCACCGTGCATTGAAAATAACTACAGCTTTTTCCCAATGTAAATTAATATTTTGCTCGGGTCTTTAAATCATATAACGATCAAATATTTATTACCCGATGGCAAACGATAATGTTTGTTTTTACATATTTATATACTATAATATAATATATTATACGTTTAAAAAAATATATATTTATGACACGCAGCCAATTCAGACTATTATTATTAATAATTTGTGATTTTTCTCTTTGTTAGCCTAATTGTTATATTTTCAACGGATCACCCTCGTCCATATACATTTTGGTGCAATAACTACGAACCTGCTGAACAGCAAAATAATTTGAATTTAAAGTACATTGGAACGGTGTATACAAGAATATATACGGTGAAGGTTGAATTTTAAATTTTAATGTTTATAAATGACTGTCCCGACTGGCAACTATATTAATATGTAAAAAATAAAAAATAAATGTCAAGAATTATTATCTGACAAATAGAGAATAGTCTCCCGTTAGATAATCACACGATAACTAGGATAGCCTTATTGTGTCATTCATTTTTTTCTTGCTATTCAAATTATAATCATACGTACGTCGTAAATTTCGTTTATACTTTGTAGGTACATGATATTTATCTGCTTTATATTTGGTTCAACAGTGGTTTTAATAGTCGCACATTTTAAGAATTTCACGTTTATTAAATTCGGTGATATTATTTCATAAACGTGTTTGACTATAATATTTTTTTGTGTCCTAGTAACAACGATGATAATAATAATATATACTACGTGATGTGTGCATATACCATCACGTAGAAACACTATTAAAGCAGCGTATAGTTGATACGAAATTCTGCTAAGATATTATACAATATTTTCCCTGTGACATGTATATACATGTACAAATAAGCTATGCAGCGATGCAAGCAAGTACTTTATCTGCTGTGGGTTTTCGGTCGTTCATTTAGAAAGCGAATTTTTGTATGTTTTATTTTACTGCTGGATAGATGTTTTAAACAGTCTTTGTTACCTATGTACTAAAAATATAAAATGCATTCCTCGGTCCACGAACGCTCTGCAGTATCTGATATATTATATGTTTATCATGTGCATCAACATACAAAGATAAATTACGATAACGAATAATCGATTAGTGAACATAATAGCTAAATATTTATGTTTTTCGAGATGTATAAAATATACATATTTTTTACGTATACCAAATAATTTATTCTAACGGAGTTTTTAACGGAACTTTGTGTGAAAATTACTACGATGATAACTTCAATCATTGAGCTATTTGTGGTATTAAATATTATCATCAATTTGAGATTTGATCGATTTCGATTGTAAACTGTAATACATATTATAATATATTTATAAAACTCATAGATGACCAATGACATGTTTGACGTGTACAATAATTTAATCCATAATGTGTTTTCACTTTGGTTGTGCAAAACGTGTGAATCTACAATAGCGTTTGCGGTATCTACATTCGATTTGATATTTTCGAGAAAAAAAATGTATTGAAATATATGATATCTTTACACATTTTGTTGACATTTTTATCTGTCTAGGATTCGTTTTTTTTTTTTATAATGCATTTGGAATATGTAAAAAAGGACGAATACACATATCACAACTAACAAAATAAACTATAACTTACAGTAAATCGCCGAACTTCTAGCGTAATAACAACACGTATATATGATATTTAGAACAGTCTAGTATAACTGAATATATTTTTCTTTTATTAATTTAGTAAAGTGTTTATTTGATTTTTTTTCTATGTTTGTGAAAATAAAAACTATTGAACTTTAACTTTGACCATATAATGTATACCGTGAAACAATAGTTATTTGTTCTGATGCTTAAAATGCGACCATAGTAAACTGTATTATTTATGTTGAGATAGTATTTTATGTCTTAGTTGATTACTCATCAAGAAATATGCGATAATAATATAATTGTATTACAAACTGCATTGTTCAGTGTTCATTATATAAGTGTGTTTATATTTATATATTAAAATTGCAATAAATAATTTTTATGTAAGCTGCAGGTGTCAGTAACTATTGGTACTAAAATAGATTTTTATTTTTTCGAGTAAAAAATATGCAAAAAAAAAAATGCTCATAAATATAATAGTGTATAGTACAATATATATAGTAATGGCAGATAACATAATAATAGCAGTAGTAGCGTGGTAATGAACGGGTGATTACTTATCAAACATTATGGCTAATAGTTATAATTTGCGTTCATACAATACGTTTTTATGCAATTCGGGATTAGGTTACCCGTCTTTATGATCTCGGATCGGACACTGTTCGGCGGTTTAACGCGATATTTATAAAAAAAATTTAAAAAAAACAAAACAACTAAATACGAAACCGGTATATTGTGAGCGCACTAGCTGCATGACGTGCCGAATAATGGCGGTAATTATATCGTAATGTGCAAGTTCGAATAAAATAATATCATCGTATATCTTGTAATGTCCACGGCGGTACACGCAAACACACACTCACACACGCATACGTATAAGTAATAATATACTTATTATATATTACTTATTGTATATTGTGTGTGCACTGGTATTGCTCGTGTGATGTGTCGTTATTATTATTATTATTATTACTATACCACGCACATGCACCGCAGTAAATCTTTGACAGACGAAGATTGAACAGCAGTGTAGTATAACTGCGCTATATTTGTGCAGGCTATATTACGTATCTATTCAGCATTGATATATGTAGTGACGTTGGGCGTCAAAAAATTAATATAAAGGTGTACACTCGTTAATATATTGTTTTAAACATAAAATATGTCCTTACGTACCTGTATCTGTTAGATATATTATATAAATCATTATGTAGGTATACGCCATTTTACCGATATATTAATCGTGAACCGGATGGATTTTTTTTCACGTTTGAGTTATTATGTTTTTAGACTTGAATATACGTGTAAATGAGTTACGTATAGGTGTATATATATATATATATATATACATACGCCTCCTGTAATGGTGGTCAAAAACTATAATGTATTAATAAATGTGGTCGTATGCAACGCGAAGACTCGCTGAATTTTGATTCGGAATGGGTTCTTATTTTTTTTCTTATCATTAGGTATGGTACTATTATTATAGGTAGCTATATTTATATTATTGCCCAGTCACAAATCGAAATGAAACGTATGAAAATTATAGCTTGTATATTAATAATCGTTGTTATTACGGTGTCCGTAGATGTATTATAATGTGTACACCTGCGTTCTACATATATAATTTTATTTTTACCAAAAATATTTCCTCTTATTCATATACCTAGAGTCTTTGTCCTAGACTATATATATTGAACTTGCGAATCAGCTCGCAACCAATGACACATAGTTACGCGTATGGCCTTAATTATTATGTATCGTTATTAAGATTATATATTTTACACTACACTGCTAAATTATAAACTTAAATATCTTCTGCAACCGTATATTTTTGCTGCAATTGATCTCGCTTTTTCGTAAAAAATATATTTATTTTTAATTTAGTTCCGTGCATACTACCATATATATATATATATAATATTTTAAACCATAGTACATATATGTAATAATATATAGTTAAGACAAATACATATAGACTTGCGTAGGTCTCCGCCTATCCGATCATCCAGATAATTTCACTAAGATCTTTAAACCTCACGTTTTTGATGATCCTGAAACAGATAAAATAATTTAATAATAAATATACACGCCAATCATAATAACACTGCCACAAAAACCTTTTAATGATGATCGTATGATAAAAATATTCTAAATTGAAAAAAAAAATTATAGTTAAACTATCTTAGTTGATAATTTTAACGATCAAAATTGTATATTATTTAAGCGAATATACAACTCGAATACGTATTACTCTAGTCCACAGTGATTAGTAGTAGATATAGCCTATTCTAGATTATAATTCGGGAAGTTAAACGCACAATAAACAGTTAAACATTAAGTATATTTACATAATACACAGTAAACATATTAGCATGCTTTCAATCATTATGTTATCGATATATTTACGTATTCCAAAAAAAAATTTGCTTATTGTTTGTGTTATATGGTATTAGTTTTTAAGAAAATTTATTCGCTCTTTAGTATAGTTGAGATACTTGTTACGGACTTTATTTTGTTAGACTCGGGTATGTATAATATACATTGTATATAATATAGACTGTTTATGGGTATATACTTATGACTTGTAGTAAACGCGGTAGCTATATAATAAACATATTAATATAAATCATCATGAGCTAAATCTGTAAGTATATTGTTTACATATATATGTATAATGTATATATTAACATTATATATATCACAGCTCCCGGCGTCATTGAAAAGACGTATGAGTGAACCGTGTGTATAATACTGTTATACTATTATTTATTATATTTAGCTTGCACTCCGATGAACTGTTTATATATCTTTATAAATGTGGAATTCTATAGACTGAGACTTAAAGAAAGAATCGAGTGAATTGAATTTCCGCTCCACCACCAAAAATCAAAGTTGAGGTAATTTTATTTTTAAAACTACCTACATTTATAAATGTTATAATCTTGTAATTTATATAATAGTAAATAATTATATTTACCCATTGGAGAAACATAGTCCTAAAATCAACAATTGCCGTGTGCCGTCAAATTCTGAAACTAATCCACTATATATATTATTATTATCCAATTCAGTGATGCGAGACGTGGTGCATGCAACATCTATAAAATAGTAGTATAACGCATTTACTGCAAGACATTATCGCCACAATATCTCGATTGTTATTAATTTTATTAAAAGTACAAGTTAACCCACTGTTATTATATAGAATATATGGTTTATATTGCTAAATGATAATCAATTTTCCCGGGATTATTATATAGTCTTAAGTGAGAATTTAAATAAACATATTTTACGATAGCCTCGACCACCGGCCACTCCGCAGTATCCATTTATGCTATCTGTTTGTTCTGTGTTTGAACCACGATACTTATATATACTTATATATATACCTATATATCGTATTATATAAATTATATACAATATGCATGCGTTATTGTTTGCATAAACATGGTACCCGTACTTATACAAAACATTTTACATATTATGCAGCTTTTCCTAAACTCGCAGAAAACCGAACACGAGAGCATAATATAATATATAGTAGTCTAGAACAGTGTGGTAATTTATGTAAACTACCGTTTAAAAGTAGCCAGATTAATGACTGGCCGTTTTTTTAAAATTACATTCGCCAAACATGAATATTTCCAGTTTTAATAAATCAAACGCGTGTTTATAGTTTTTTAAAAATGTTATATTCCACTGGGTGTCTTAAGCAGTAATATATTATATAGACTTTGAGTTCAATATTATTCCAACTTTTTTTCATAATTATTCATACAAGCGTATGCTATGGATAGTATATTTTATGAACATTAAAAATGTAATAGGTATACAAAACGTGCTATTAAGTGCGTTTATATTCAATCAGCCCCTGCTATAAAATCAATAATTATACTATAACATAAACTATAAAATATAATAATATCTTCAGCGATTTACACTTTTTGTCATGCCTATTAAATACACTTTATCGTAAAATTATTGTTTGAAATTGATTTTTAATTTCAAACTGAATTGGCTTTTATATGTAATTTACATAATTTTATAACATTTAGTCCATAAAATTAAATTATATGTTTGTGTAGAACGGGCTTGTTCACGATTTTTTTTACACAATAAAATTAACATTTTGAAAGTTTTAAAGCGTGTTTTGAGTACATACCGTATATATATATATGAACATAATTTCTTACCACTGGTTTCTGAATTGAAGTAGTTGTTAAAAAATAACTTTACTTTTCTGCATTGGTTGTAAAAAAGTTAAGAAAAACATTTTATTTTGTATATTTAGTGTCGAGTTGTATAAAAATTAATTAATTTAGTGGTTATATATTATTTAATGACCAATCATGGGCTACTAAATCGTATTTAAGGAACCATTATGGTTTACTGTCGATTAATTTAATGTTTAGTGATTGTTTATACAGCCTAGCATTAGTCGCACGCATAATATTAAACTTCTATATTTTTTCTACGTTAGGTATAGTGTTTGTCAAGTATAATTTATTAAAAACAATATTCAATATTTAACTAAAAATAAAATGAAGGGGAAATGTTTAACCCTGAGGCACGAAACTTCTAAATATGTCTCTAAATTAATATTTTTATATGTATATTATATTACCAATATATTAATTCAATAAAATAATCTTTATCTATTTTAAATTTTAATAGATAATTGTATGTATTTTCATAATATTTAGTTTTAAACTTACTGAAAAGTAATTTTTAGTTGAAATGTCTTTGATTTAATTTATATAATATCTATACAGTCTGTGATTTAGATAATTTAAAACTTAATCTGAGGCTTAAAGTGTAAGACCTAACCTTATTAGAATATAATGAGAATGAGATGGTTAAATAAGTTATTTTATAAAATTTAAACGGCATGTATGTGTTATCTATATTATAAAGAATGTTTTGTATGACGTACACTTATTATATCGACTATTATATCAATAGTGTATTAGTTTAAACGGGCACTGGTCGCTTCACGGAGATGCTCTAGAACATTATTAAAAACATATACGGTATGACATGTGTCACCTAACAGAAACAATAGTAATTATTTGAAATTGCCTGTATATACTTCAGTATAACATATATTATAATATAATATATATATTATATTCTTATTTTAAATTGAGTGTCGTTTACCAGTTGATAGGGTGGAAAAAAGAGGAGGCTAAAAAAACTATTACTGAGACCAATTACACTCGCTGGCTTAATAACAAACGTTCAAAATATCGAGTGGAAGATTGTATCTATACCTTATATTGTACTCCAACTATACTTATACGAGTATTTTTTCTCTACCCAAGTTCTGCCTAAACTTAGGTCTTAAATAATAAATAGAATGCTTGAATGGAAATTTATAATTTTACTTTTAAAATATAAAAGAGTTCACCAGTACAAGCACGTATTAAAACAACACCCTATTTATACATTATTTATATATATATATATATTTATATATAAGCTCGTGGCGTTAAGTGTCTGAACTGGGTTCGATTTGCGTCCCTCGTTCCCCAGTGCAACTATAATTTTCTGCAGGTGCATCGGAATTTTAATTAAATCTACAATATATTTACATATAATTTGTTGGTTCAACCCGGCGGTGCACATAAATGTTGACGTGATTTAGTATAGCATAAATATATTCATATATATTGTATGGTCGCTGTCGAGTAGCGGTTGCAGTCGCGCGTAGGATAAAAAATTGACCGATTTTTTTTTTTTTTTTTGCCTTACTTTGCTACCATCATCAAAGACGTGTTGAAATTAACGAGGAAAAGTGAACCCGTGCCGTAGGTTATTTTAAGACTGAAACCGATATGTTGGCACTTGTTGACAACTACTTGCAATCGAAGTGGCCATGTAACGTGTGGGATGATAATAATAATAAAAAGGAATCACATATATTACTATGAATAATCTACACATCCGATGAAATCGTACAAAATATAATGTATATTATAACCAAAATCGTTTGTGTCTTGTGTATATTCTTATTATTTTGATTTTACGTTTATTTTTTCTTAAAACGTCTTCTATGAACTGGTATCCAAACTTAAAACCATTATTTTTCATGCACAATTATTCACAATTAGTTACGCATTTTTTCCATTTATGTGTTTCAAAGAAAATTTTTTTTTTTTTTAATTTTCTTAAATCTTACAAATTGCATAGAAACAAAATCTTTGGTTTAACATGACAAATTATACTGAAGAATTATTGTAAAATGAAAATATAATACGAGTAAAATACAAAATGTTATTGACGTTGTAGATGTAATTGCTATATTTTATAATCTTATCGAATCATACTAATAATGGGTTCATATATATTTTATACATAGGTATCATACATAGGTATCATATACATTAGTGTTGCTTATAAACTGTCGATTGAATATCGATGTCAGCCAATAACATCCATGAAAATGGTATAGCCAAGTTGCATCACCGAAACGGGATAAAAAGGTCAAATTTACTACCTTAAAACGGTGGACTATACGATTCCGAAAATTTGCGGAATCATGTAGATTTTAATAGCCATCGACGTACATATACGATTCCATAAATCTCATGTATATATATATATATACATGATTCTGCATAGTTTTAAAACGTTCTATTCTGAAAGTGTATATAAACAAAATATATATTATTGAATTATAATTAAATCGTTTTATGCTTTAAACGTTTTTGGCTTTTAAAAACAAAATTTTCGGAAAACATGATTTTTATTTAAATTTTACACATTGTTTGATTCGTTAGATTATCGTATTTTATATTGTTACTTGGACTTATGGTTAATTATTTGTAAAAATATACCTTTTTTAGGGTCGCAAGTAAAATGCAGCCGAGAATTCGTTTTAATTTAGTTTTACAAAACATCCCACATATGCGTCAATTATAAAAATTCTATTTTTGAACAATTATTTAAAAAGGAAAACAATATAAAGCGTAGGATTTACTCAAACAATTAAATATATTTTACACTCTGGAAACATCTTGAATTTAGAAGTAATTCCACTTCGCATAGTATCATGTTTTATGGGTCATTTATTTTATCTAGAATAACTGTGTGACATCAATGTTTAAACAAAAATGTACAGCTTCATATTGTATAATATTAGTTAAACAAAACTCATAAAATCTGAATTGTTACGGTTCTGGTTCTTTTATAATATTAAATTTAAAAAATACAGCACTCTGAGTTCGGTTATTATTCTGAATTAACTTTAAGAATGGCATTCGAAACGAAAAGTAATGAATCATTATTCAATAATGTTATTACAGCTATATATTGTCCTATATTTCTGCTGACTCCTATATACTATATATTGAGGGTAATTGCAAATCGTTGATTTAATATGTTCATTCTTGCTACAGTATTTGATTTTTACCAACTTCGTTCTAAGGCTAATCAGAATAGGTGAGATCAGTTAAATTGATTAAAATAAAAAATAGAACTTATACTACTTTTTTTTATTCGAAAATTGTATTATTTTGACCCATTCAGCTGAGGACATAATTGGTATTTAGAAATTGTATACTTATAATTGTCTAACAACACGCCCACAATTACTTTACCAAGGTTTTCTTCGGTTTTTTACCTACCCATAGTGTTAGTGTATAATTAATTAGAATTCATAAATAACGACCGTAAAGGCGTATTAAACTGACAGTATTCTTACAAGGAACGTGTAGACTTAGCTATCTTTGTGAATCCTACTTTGGACGCACCGTTCAATACCATGGATAAGACTGGGGGTGGTCAATACTCGTTTCGCAATGCACAATTTGTACTATAATATATTATTATCCGTAATCTTGTAAAATATAGTGACGCGTAAGCGGTGGTTATAGATCGAGATTCGTGGACTGAATTTCGTCTCACTTCAAAGCATTATACTTTATACATATATTATTTAAGCATTCGTAAACACGAAAAAGGAAAAAAACGTGATAACTGTTTGAACGAGAGCGGCATAGAAAACGGCCGCGACAATACTTTCATAAAATAGATTGACGGAGAATATCGTGGTTAACCACTTACCGTGAACAGAATGTATGGTCGTTGTCTGGCGGTCTACTGGACCGCGTTGACTTAGAACCTCATTATAGATTTTAAAACGCATTCGCACGTGAATTATATAATGATCGTTTATAAATCTGCGTACCTTTGTTAGCGCTTGGTAAAAGCTTGGTCCCAGCACTCGTTGGCCATATCATTGTTATAGCTAGTATACTCATGGTAAGCGGTAACTGCGGTGTTTTAATTTAGTTGTCCTTACCGTCAAATTCACGATTATTTTAATTTGAACTGTTTTTTCATCACCATCCCTGAGTGCAGCGTGTATATTATACTAGTTATAGTAATGGTGAGATTATGCGATGAAATTTGGACGAAACAAATCTTAAACGATCCTCCCTATCACCTCCTAACAGACGAAATGATAATCCGTTCGTTTTCCTGGGATTTGATGGATTACGTGGCAGGCCGCTCGTAAACGTGGAATAAATTAAGTATTATTTTCAATAACATTTTTAATCAGTAGCTTTTAACCAGTAGCAATTGTACATTTCCTTATAAAATAAACTTGTTTAAACAAACTATTCAAATATAGAAAATATAATTTAATATTATGCACCGATAATTAAGTAACACAAATTTATATGATCGAACTTAATTCCTTAAACACGATAATCGTTATTAAATTGATGGATGCCTAAAATTGTATTCTATAACTTTCAACGACTTAATAAACTGTCAACATTTTGAAAAAAGTATTGCATTTTTTGAAGTTTTGACGTTTTACTCGAATCATAAATACATATTTTTGCGAAACATTTATCTTTAATGTATTTTAAACTTTTTTCTACGTTTCATAATACGATTATGTTTGTGATAAATTAGGATAGATATTATATTATTTTCCTTTACGTTTTTGTCTCGGTAGAGTGTAATTATGTACAAAAGCACAACACATCTCAAGATAATTCTGTTGACAGACATAAAAATATTTTACCAAAACTGTTCACGTCTTTGCACGAAACAACCAAAAAGCAATTGTCAAAATTGCATTAGGTTTTACTGTATCAAGTACATACTCGTACTACACAATACGGTCGGAGTTTAGTGCGAATACAAATATAGTTTGTTGATTTTATTCATATAGAGTCGTTCCATGCGTTATTATCGTATAACAGTAATAATAATAGCAGTGCATAAAACGTGTGTATCCTTTAAACTAAACGAAATATTGTCGTCTAAATTCCAAATGTTAAATATTATATATGTTCTATATAGTATATATATTATATAAATATAAACATTACTTCCGACAGACGTTCAAACAATCAGAAAACGTTTATCCATGAAGCAGTTGTTTATTTAAACTTTTAAGTAAATCGTAAATCATTTTTATAAATTAATTAAATAAAAATAAAATACAATTTTTATAAGTACAATGCCAATAGAGTATATAATATTAAAGTTATTAGTTTTTTACTGCATCAACGTCCATATTCTATTGAATTATAGTTTTTCTATTTTATTTATTTAATTGTATTGTGTAAATTAGATTTTGATTTTTATTAGTGGTAAAATACATTTTTAATTTCTTCTTATTTAGTTATTTTTTTTCTGAAAAGCTCTTCGTTTAAACATTTAATTATGTTAAACCAATACTAATATCAAACGGTTCAAAGGTCCGCTTGGATGACCACCCAATCACGAACCGGTTATTGTCATCGCAGTTTTCCTGAAATTTCCTTCGAAACTCTTGAATACATTTTATAATTGTCATAAGATAATAACACTTACATGTGTTATGGGTGTCATTATTGTTTGTATTAACCACACTCAAAAATCTCGTATTTGTATAAGATTGAAAAATCTCATTGTGTAAAGAGTTCAATGAATACCACTGGCTATAATATAATATAATAATATATGGCTGTATGTCATTTATTCAAAGACATACTTTACGATGGTCTTTAATAATGTTTCACTAAATTGATATTATATACCGCCGTACTACTCGACTCGATGAAATTCTAGTTAGAACATTATGTCACTCAGCCGTTTAAATACGTCAACATAATATTATGTTATCAGTATCTATTGTATGGTATTAAAGTACTATATAATAATACTACTGCAGTATAAGATATACTTTGTTGTTCTTGTATAATAAAAACCAAGTTCAATGTCATTAAGTCGTGCAGTTTTATTACCCGGATAAACCTTAAAGAAAACAACGCTGTGACGTAGTGAATGAACATTTTTCATATAAGCTTCGTTTTATTTTTGTCTACGTAGTGATAAAAACAATATTAAGCAATATATTTTTTTAATTTAAGTTTACTTAATCGTGTACATTATGAAACCACTATCACAATCACCGTTAAAATACAATATTATAAAGATAGATGTGTATAAATTCTTATATAATTTGTAGGTATTATATAACGTTATGAAGTGTTTGATCAAAAATAATTTATTTTAGATTATTGGCGATCATTCTATTACTCGCCTATCGTATTTAATTTATTTTCATTAGCAATCGTTAAGAATGAATTATTGTATTTAGGTGCAGATGTTAAATTAATGTCCTTTTTGATCTCAATATTGTGTGTCAGTAATCGTTTAACGACGTTCGTATAGACATGTATTGATTTGCGCAGTTACTTGTTTAAATCGAGAGTAGTTTAGGGAATAGATGAAAGTATAGTGAAAGGCCAACGTCGTCATTTTATACGATTTAATTAAAGGCCTACGATATTTTCGATAACTGCAGCAATCCATTAGTCTACAGAAGTAGTGCTGTATTAGTGTACCCAAAGCTTTCCCAAATTAAACAATATTGTAATATTATAGACAATACAATACAATAAAAATTTGTTTAGTGGTAACCACCTAGATACTGCGAAATTTCAGTTTTAATTCACTCATTGTTTTATATTCGCCCGTACGCTAAATCAGTTTGAAAAAAAGCACGAAAACCTCATAGTACCCACTGTAAATGTCTCAAACAATGAGTAGTATTACTATATTATATAAACTCCTTTGACCACGCGTTTACATGCTATTTTAAACAGTTTTATGAATAAACGTACAGTGTAGTGTATCCATAACAATATAATAAGCTTATTTTCGAGACGATTAGATCGTCAGGGAAAAAATATAATATAAAACCTCTGGTGAAACCTCATAACAACAAAAAACGTTGCCCGCTATTTGATCCGTTTATATTGTGCTGTTTTCGCCAATGCAATATACGCGACCCGTCGAACCCGTTGACAAAATTGTATTTTTTTTTCGCAGAAGAGGAAGAGCTTGCCAGTTGGGTATAGATATATTGCTTTAAAGTAGTTTTCGTGTTTATAAATGTGTACAGTGTGTTGTGTATGCGAAAGAGGATTTCGAGTGAAAGGCACCCAATGACACATACACGTCATACATTTTTAATCCGCGCGCATAATGATAAGGTCGGCGATAGAGTTATGTTAGGTACTTAGTGCAAAAATTGTGGTTCCGTCTCCGCTTCTCGCGCCTATCCGTGCAAACGACTATAGGAAACGGTAATGATAATAATAATATAATGACCCGACGACGAAACGAGTTTTGAACATTTTTTTTTCACCAGAATTTTTTTCTACAATTAACATTTTTCAGATCCATGTGTTCTTAATATTTATCGTATGTACGTATACATATTATACAGATTGATGCGCACTATATAGATGTCCAGACTTAATGGTTTAATGGTTTGGCGACCGCCTTTATTTCGTCTTGTAAAATAACGCGTGGGTAGTGCACATATAAACATATATAAATACATAGTGAATTACTAGCTATTGAATATTATATATATATATAAATGTAGGAATGTTAACGTATGTTTTTTTTTTACTATTTTTTTTTTTCAAAATTCTCCCTCAAATCATGTCTCGCCAGATTTCGAAAATTGGGTCAGATATCACTGTCTATACTCTCTATATATATACATTTATTCTCTGAAAAATAATACCTTCATCGTCATCGTCTTATCGGTTTTTTTTGTATACCTATGTACAAGTACCTATATAATGTAAAAAAATGCAAATATTTTAAACAGGTAGACTGTTATCTAGTTTCTGACTCGTAAACCAGCTACTGATTTTTATGTGAGAATAATTTATAATTCTCATTAAATAGAATCCCTTCACTTGACTCAGTACTACGCCATCGACCGCATGTACATTTTGAAAGTCATGTCTACTACTATGTATTTATATGCATTAAGTATAGGTTATCTATTTATTTGACATAATATCTGTGAGGCACATATTATAATATCATCATTCATCGCTTCGTTTTTATTATAAAAATAAAAACGTCTTTGAAAAAATAAAACGTTAATACAAATCTCTAATATATTTTTAAAAACTAATAAATATGTATAGATATTATGTTGTTATTAAATGTTTATTGTAATAATTGTTATTTTATATTATTTTATAAGAATTTCTGAATGTATGCGTTTCTTCTATCTACTATACTACATATTTAATACATTGAGAAATACATAGATTTTTATAACGAATTATAAGTGGACAATTTGTTGAACAAAATATAATTATTGATTAAATTATTAACATTTTACTAATTGTATTGTATTATTGTTTTTTTCTAGGTAAGCGAGAACTTTTCAAATCACTACAACTACTATACACAACAATTTGAGAATTTTCAAAACTTTTTTTTTTTATTATTCAAACATTTATTTTATAACTGGCAAAATATCAGCAGCAAATTCATTTTAATTTAAACTAGATGTCCGTGAAATTAACCCCTTGACTTTAACTGATCAATTCAAAATATGTGCCAATATATTGCAAATTAATATTTTTTTTTTCAAATTTTACACGTTTTTTTTGTTCCCAATAATAATATTTAGCGTATAAATATTTTAATTACTTGTTGGCCAATACTAAAAACTAACTTTCAGTTATTTTAAAAATATTGCTACATTTTTTGAATAGATTGGACTAAGTTATGGGGAAAACCTTCATGAACATTCAAACTTAAAATTAAAATTAAATGAAGTGATATAAATCATTTATTTTTTTTTTAAAACAATACATTTTTGGATGATCCATAAATAATTATATTAATGGTCTAATTGGGCACTCGGTAAGTTAAAACATTTTTTTAACAATATTATACAAAGGGATAAAATAAATATAAAAATAAAGTAACGAAACTCAACATTATAAAATATATATCGTAGATAGTTCAATTAGGTATAAACACTTAACCATTAAAAATCATGTTAACGGTATGTTAACTATGTATGTATAATATACAACATATATTACAAAGCCTATTATGTTAACAAAACAATCATTAATTATTCTATGTTTATAGTTACTCATATAATAATTGTTCGGTTAATATTTTTGTTAATAACAAATTATTCGGTGATAGGGATAGTACTTTCTAATATCGTTTTGAACAAGGCCAAATTGTTTAGATAAAAATTATTTAATTTCCTCTTATATTTTGTTTTAACTCGACGATCGTTACTGAACTTGTTTTTATAACTCGATGTAACTGATTGTGTGTGGAGTATTAGAAACATAATTTAGCACCGCAACGTAAATATATTTATGAAATTACTATTACATTATAATGCATTATATATTTATTCAGTTTAATAATATACGATTAAAGTGTTAGTATAAATTAGTATCTAATAATATATTAGTATAATAATTTTCAATAGTAAGCCAATTAATTGATCAGCCTAATTATTATATCTACCTATTTGTTGTAGTAAATTGGTGAACAATAATTGTAATTTATAATACCTAGTGTTTATTTCACAAGAAAAAAAATATTTTAACTTTCAATTTAGATTTTTCAAACAACACGAATATAATATATACCTATGAAATGTTTATTTTTATTTGATATTTCTTGTCAATAAAATATGGTATAGAGAACATCGGTAACATAATATGGTGTTCGTTGTAAATTATATTTGTACACATTTTTATCAACATGAAACAAAAATTATGTTTCAAACTCTCATTATATGTTACATATTATTTTTTCAATGATTATGCATTGGACTTGTGTTTTCCGATTCAATATTGAACGCTTTAAATTAATTTCTTTATTCTTACAATAAACATAAATTTTACTTCATAGAAAAATACAATTTTTGAAATACTTATATTGATTGTTATGAAATAAGGTTCATATAATCTTTATTTTACTAATCTATCCTAACCTATTTAATATTATTTTTAGTTACTTTGATTATTAATTATTATTTCAAAAATAATATGGTTAGAAAAATAAATCTTCATTACAATAGTTTAAAATGTTTAAAAGTGGTGAAATACATTTTACATTTTTTGTAGTTCTTCGTTAAAAATGTCAGTGCTTTTTAACACTATATTAAAAAATACTATTTAAATTAATTGATAAACGGTAATTAGAACATATATATATATATACATTTATAATTATAATATAATATATAAATTATATTCGATAAAATATATTACAATTTCTTTTCAAACATTTATTAGGATTTTAGTATACGTAAAATACATAGTAGGAATTGAGAGTAGCCTCGTGAATTTATATGTTTATTTATATACGTATCTACAGTTACTGCATGGACACCACATCGCGACCATCGTTGTGTACGTTTGTATTTTTTGAAAAAACCGATTGAAATACGTGTGATAATGATATTCTATGTTTTGTTCTTCTGGTTTACCAATTATGCCAGCTGAATATACTTAAATGTGCATAATATGTTATATATATATAATTAGAAAAAATGTTTAGTCTGACTTTAAGAAACCTCTGCAGTTGACACTCTTCGCACTACTCAACATTGTCCTAAAATAATATAATATATTGTGGTTGTGTTGACACAATACCCGATCCCTCTCATTCTATATTATATATAAATATTGATTTATCTGGTGTAATAAGTATCTATAATCTTAGATTAAATATACTATATATTATTTAATCTATGCTATAATATTATAATAGTTTGTATTGCATCAATATACTTTGTCTAGTTTTCCCAAAAAAATATTTAAATACACAGTGATTCTTTTATAAAACAACACTCATTATTTCAAAATCTATTAACATTTTTGAAAATATTTGAAAAATATTCTACTTTAAAATATGCAATTAAAAATGTCATACAAAAAAGTAAAAAACTTAAAAAATTATGATATTTAAAAAAAACATTAATATACGTATGTTGAAATAATGAGTGATGCTTCATAAAATAATAGCCCAATACAATAGTATGGTCGTGTTCTTGCGAGTATTAAACACTTTTCTGTAGTTTTCTCTGATAATGGTTCCAACCACATAATTATGTGAAGTTTACGATACATATATATAATATACGTGTGTGTGTATATGTGTGTTTATATATTATATTATATGACGAGGGTGCATTATGACCAGGAAACCCGTTAAGTTAAAAATGTATATACAATACGCATAGTGTGGTGAAAACAAATAATCTTTTTGGATTTTCTCGAATGTGTCCGGAACACTGTAGTATATAGTTTACGCCGTTGCTCGCTGTCGTCAAGTGCAGTCGCCTAAAAACTTTCCATAATTTCTATGTACTCAGCTGCAGTATACGCATGACATATAATACACATATATTTATACGTAGGTTTATATATAATCACTCTGATAACTTTTCTTTTATTATACTTATTGGAGCATTGGCTGAACCCCTATTCTACTTTATTTCCCGTCAGCTTTTACTCCTCGTGACCACAAACTTTATGATCCTGTTTAGAAAAATGCGTCTAGGGCGAACTTTTAAAAATAAACCATGCGATGTATATACTACAATAATGTACACACAGGTCGTATTGTATCGTACTGTCAAGAACGTTATCAACGGGTATTCTGTGCCCTTAATGCTTCTGCAGTAGGTATTATATACTATGTAATGGAATTTATGCAGAAATGTATATATGTGTGTGTGTGTGTGTACGCGCGAGCCCGCTCGTACTTGCAGTATTCGTATTTTCGTGCAGCATGTGTGACCACAAAGAATAAGGGCGTATCGATGAGGTCTTCGAGATCATAATAAATTTGCTACCATGTCTCGAACCTCCCCCCGAAAGCTTATATATTTGAAACGAGTCAAATGTCACGATATACATACTTATTATAATACGTAGATATAATGTATGTGATTTAATCCATATAATATCGGATCTGTTATCTGTAACCTAATAAGTACTCATAAATTATTACCTGTAATCAGAGGACTTGGTACTTCAATTAAAAAATAATGGTATTGAAACCAGTATGGGTATCTGTAGAACGTACGCAATCGTAATAGTGGAAAAGGTCCATTTACACAATCATAACGCACCCTCTTAAACCTACTGAAAATCTAGCAATCTGAATTTAACGAGAACCCCCATTCAACTTTCTTGGTGTACTAAAATTGAAACTGCAGGTCATTTTTGTAAATTTGAGTTATGTCTTATTATTTTTATTACTTAAGTTCTTTGACTGCATATTACGTTTTATTAATAACTTATAAATATATACTATAGTACTATACTATACTATACTATCTTATACGAATAAAATATTTTAATCATACAGCGTTTACTTTTATTATTTTAATATTCGACATTAAATAAAATAAGATAATATTACTAATATTAGACACACTATTGATTTTTTTTCTTTGAGTATGGCACAATAATATTGTGTGCAGTCTAACTTCTATGATAACTTTTTACCTCCGTTTTTTAATGTATTTGATATAAATATTAAAAAATCAATTTTTTAAATTGTAATTTTGATATTCATTAAAACTAAAATCTGAATTCTTTTTTACTATAGTTTTAAGAGCTAAATCTAAAGTTTGAGCCCAAAAAAATTCGATTTTGAAAATCTAAATCGGAACTGAATTCTTTAAATATTAGATGAATTTTTAACTCTGATATGTCCGTAAAACGCCGACTTTACGCAATTTAAGTAAATATATAAGTATAGGCGTAATTTAATTACTGTATAAGATACATTGCGTAGACACATTTTTATACTGATTGACAATGATGTACGACAAGCACGTGTGTCGTAGCATTGTGTGGATCGCGACCGCCAGTATGTATTTAATCAATATGAATGTGTTGTAGTGACCGAGACATTGTCGAGAATAGAGAAAAGACCGTATTTATGCAAAATTTCAACGACTTTATAGTATGGCCGCGCGCGTGTGTTGCTTACAGAAAAAAAAATACATATTGTATTAATTTTAATCGCGATAAGAACCACACCGCGACCGAAACGCGTGATCCGACTCGGTCCGCCAGATGTAGTATTCAAAGCATTTCACTTAACATGATTTATTAACATAAATCCTAAGAGGGGAGGCGGGGGTCTTTCAAATACTGATTCGAAAACGATAAAAAAAAAAAAAAATCGTGTAATAAAACACTCCGACCGATGATCGATACGCAGACACGATTAAGCCATAAATTATTATTAGTGTTATATTATTATATTATTATAATAGTGTATATTATACACATACACGAACGAACGAGCACGCGATCTCATACACCTCTGTACGTATAAATTTATGTTTATCCTTTAAGTATTCGTTTCGTTTGGCCGTAACCGAGATATTAATTATTACACTCATTATAACGGCGGCACGTTAGCAAAAATACATTTTCCGTGTCGTCGTGTACAAGTGTTGCTGCAAATGATAATGGTCCAAAACATCACAAGGTATAAAATTTAACAAAAATAGGGTTGAACGTATCCGAGTGTAATAGGCGCTTGTCTTTGTGTATGGAAGTTGTGCGTGTTAAATGCATTTATTTTAATTGAAATTCCTTTAATATATTAAAATATATATAGTATATATAGTATAAGAAAAACCATTTTGTTCTGAGCTATTCGTTAAAACCGTGTTTGTTGGCGAAAACGTTTTGTCGGTTTTCGATATTTTTGCTATGCGGTTGATAAAATAAATGTGTCAAGAAAAATTACTTCTTTAAAAACCATTATACTGACTAGATTTTCGAAATTTAATTGTGCTAAATGAAATTGTTTGATAACGCCCTCCCCTACTCGTTCAGATTTTAAGATGACAAAAAGGAACTATTATTCCATATGACCATATTAGATTTGTAAATTACTTCTAGCTGCGATATTTTATCCTAATGATAACACCAAGGATTTAATGATAAAAAATAATAAAACAAATATATGTTATCCCGTTTCATATATTATTATATCATCATATCCTGTTGGTTTTCGTGTGCCGGAGACTAAAATTGTGCGCACTTATAACAGCGTGGCCATGTATAGATCTATGACATTTGATTACAGAATTAAAAACGCGTAAATACATTTCAATATAGTATTAAAAACTCGAATAATCTGGTTTTAACCAGTATTATAATATGCTTATACTAAATTATCGGTGCAATCCGAAATTCTAGAAATTTTAGAGATCGCAGCACGGGGCGTAGCGGGTGTATCATAATATCACATTTTATAGGCGTACGACGCGATTATCTTTGACATCGTGGAAAATTGGCGTTGATTTATTGAATCTTTGTACAATCGACCGACGTGCCTGTATAATTTTCGGAGGAAACAAAAAAACCGATTAAAACACAACGGTTTTTTCTTTCATAATTATTGAACAAGCGTAGGTATGTTAAAATAATAATAAAAATAATTTGCGATGCAATCTGCGCGTGGTTAAAACAATAGCTGAATATTTATTATTATAATCTACGCATACACATCTGGATGCGTGGTCCGGCACTCTTGGTCAGCGTATATGTATCTATTTATAATCGAAAGCGAACAATCGCGGAAACTCGCCTAGTATTTTAATGGTCGGTTAATAACTCTTCGTATTATATTATACAAATGCCAAATTCGTATTATTTTCGTAATATTTTTTTTTTGCCTCCAGGAAATTTCCCTTATCCTAAATTCACCCATGCATCGTAAAAATAAAAACTGTATATCGTACAGCGAGATTTTCGTAAGTATAATATATAATTATTATATTATATTAGGTTGTCTAAAACGTATATAATATTGTGATACGTGAAGCTAAGGCGTTATTGGTTATGTATACTTACATGGTATAATACGCGTGTATGTTTTGAAAGTCTTCGAAAAAATATATTTTGGGTACCTATACCTACTACCTTATTGTTTAAATATTCATGTATAATAATAATAATAAAAATAATATAAATAAAGAAGTGATTGAGTTTATAAATGATTTATCAATATTTTTAAATTTTTAAATCATCATAATAACGTGCTTATAATAGCTTTCCAAAATAATGGTTAAAATAATATACTGGTTTTATGTTTATTATATTTTTTATTTGTTTTGAATTAATTTTTTTCCTTGTTCAAATGCAGCGTGAAAATAATTGCATCTATTATTTGAGTATTATGTTTTATAATTAATTTTCTTTTGTTTAGAAAATATTATGTCATATTTCAGCCTAAAGAAATTATTAAGTGCTGAAAACTTTAATGCATAAATTAATAATGATGATATTATAGGATACTAGATTTTTGGCTTCGATTATTAGACTTTTGTTACTTTTCTCAATTAGTTTTCATAATATAATTGAAACGACAATACAATCCTATATTATAGAATTATATAAGACCATAGTAAATATTCTTATATATTATATATACTACAGTGAAATCTAAAAAAGGTCATAGTTCGTATTATACATGGTAACAAACTTTTTATAAAAATCAAGTTGCTAAATGTTTGTTTATATAACAGACCTATTTAATAGTATCCTTTATTAAATATTTAATATATATATATACATATTTATGTTATTTCCTATTTCGTTGATATAGATATATTTTTTCTATTATATTATAACTATCTATTATAATTATGTGAAGCAGAAAAATACAGTTTAATATATACATATATAAATACACATTAGTTATACACCTTATAAGTATTTGTTATTAATGATGTGTTCGGTTTTAGAAAATGTGCTAATGATTTAGTCATGAAAATGGTCAAAAAGTGAAAGCTTAAGTTTTATAAAAACGTGCGTATCGCTTTAATTGTGTTTATTTGAAACAACGTTTTGTAAACTATTTTTGGAACGAAAAATTGTAGTACAAACATCATTATGAAGGATTTGTGTGCACGATTAACTGTTAAAATAATGTAAATATTATGACTCCGGGCCTACGAGTTCGTGAATTATACATGTTACCGTATTGAAAAAACGTTGACGTCTAACTTTAATTCAACTTATAGGATATATATATATATTAGTATAACCTATAAAAATCGACGTCTATGACACACATAATTATAATAATTTCGTATAAAATAATATGTTCATTTTACAGACATTTCACTAAAATTAATACAATATTAAAGTAGTTTTTAATCAAGTGTAGTTATTATAATACATTTTATGACAAATATCGTTAATTTATTTAGAATATTAAGTATCATAATGCGCATAGATATTAATAAATATTTTTATGCGGCAAGTCAAGCGATAAAATAGGTGGTGTAGTGTGTGGTAGTGCATATATAGGTAATAGATGAGAATTTCCAAAAGCAATTATTTATTTCATTAGCGTTAATTATACATATTAATTTTAAAAAAAATTGTATGAAAATAATAATTAAGATTTTTACATACATACATAACATACCTCAAAAGCCGTTATATATATATGTATAATATAATATTTATTATTCATAGCTACATTGCAAAATCTGTTTATCTGCTTCACTGATCAGGCTACAAAATCGGAAAAACAATTTATAGATTTCAACTGGAGTTGAAAACAATATTATAAAGTAGTAAGTAGCCAAGACTCATTTGTCGAAGTTCGTCTTGAGGTTCATTAACGGGCAAGGAGAAAATACAAAATGTACGCCCGCGAAGATACGATCGATCGCGCGTCATCGATATATAGGTATACATACATATATTAGTACGATAATAATAATAAATCGTTTTTGAATATACCTATACATTATATTATATTGGAACGCTGTGGCGGCATCAGTGTGTATTACACCCGAGGCTCCCGGTCAAAGAATATCTGTATCTATACATTATATACCCTCCGGGCTACTGCGAGATAAGATCATAGTATAATATATTAATATTATAAATGCGAACGATGTGTAGACTAATGGCCTAACTCCCCACCTTGCAATATCGTCTCTTGTTGAATTGTTTAAATTTAAATCATTACTAATCGCCAAAACGCACTGCTGAATAAAGCGTACTTATACCTCATATTATAGTAATAACGCGTATAGTATGCGACATATACATATGCATTATTGTACTTTATACGTAAAACGACTAAAACGTAAAACATATAATATACCTACAGTACTAGCACAATAACATGTTGATTGTCTTTAACGCGTAAATTAAATATTCTGTTCCAAGTTGATTTTTGATTATTTTGAAAATTTTTCACAAAATGTTCGCAATTGTCCAATACAATAGTATTTTTACTAAAGCAGAATAGTTTTATAAAAATAGAATATGCGTTATTATTATGCATATTATGTTCATGGGGGGGGGATCGGTGCATTTAGATTACCGTTATTACGACTTATATTACAACCGTACCACTATTATGTAAGTACTGATCTTGTTATATTATATCACCTATATGCGGTAACCTCTAAAAAAGAAAAAATTCCCGATGAAGACAATGTCCACAGAAAAATGACTTAGAGAAAAAATATCCAATTGATTTCATAGAATTATTTAATTATTTACAAGTTTTTTGATCACCTAACCGTTATTTTAAATACAGGGCTGTAATAATATGTTTACGTTATCCATACATATTGGTAGATATTAATTATTATATTTTGCATTCATTCCTTTATTGAAATGTCCTATTATAGTGTTTTTGGATGGATGTGATATGGCAGTATTTGAGAGTCATTGAAAGACACACACAATCCATTACAAAATAATAAAAAATTATTAGTTATTATCGCTTTATTTTTTTTTAGATATTATTTGGTTATTTAAAGTCATTATAGACTAAAAATAAAATACCGATCGCGATTAATTATACTATTCTGAGTATTTAATGTAACGAGTCTTTCAATATAATAAAGTTTAAAATTTATATAACTATACACTTTTAAATATTTCGTTTAATTTCGTTTTATGGTAAAAACGGTCATCTTTGTAGACGTGTATGTAATCCTGTACACACATGACTACATGAGTAATGACTATAATAGACAACACGAGTACAACTAATACGCGCTTCATGCGTACTAACATTGTAGTATACACACACATACATACATATTATACATGTATAATACACCAGCTGATGGTTTAGGTGAGCTTAGTGGTTGAGCCGAAGCCTAAATTTTAAATGAATGGCTATAGCACATATACCATAGCTACATATATGTATATTATTTTGTTTTTACTTGTACCTATTCTCGTGTATTTCCGGAAAATCGCAACGTTTAATTTTTTTTTCCGTTCTTTGCTGCAGATACCTACTTTTATATCTGTATATTATGTACCTATATAAAAGCGTATACATATTTTACGTGGCGATATTTTTTTCCACCAACCCACTAAAATTTAAATAATAATACCCAGCTCGTTTTAATTTTTTTTAATAAACAACAACGATGACGTCATGGTAAACAGCCAGTGCCAGTATATATTAATGCGCTTTAACCGTTCGGTTTCAAAATCGCATCCGACAACGAATCCCAAGACCTTATAGGCGCGAGTAATTAATTCTTGAGGTTTTTTTTCCGTTTATTAATTTTATGGGTTTTTTTTTTCATTTAAAAGATAATTACACGTTGTCACTTTATTACTATTATTCTCATCAAATAACATCTCGAAAGTTTCGAAACCCAATTGGCATGATAATATATTATGACATCGCATCATCGCGTCGCAATGTACAGTTTCGCGTTTATATACACGTACCTATAATAAATTCGTCCACGCATTCTGTACAGCTGTAAATGTATAAATTATTAGGCGGATACGCATTATATATCTACGTGCATGAGTTTAATGTAACTTCATATAGTTACTGCCCGGCGCCATTATATTATTAATATTAAAATATCTGTGATACTGATTTGAGATAATAATACGATTTATGCGATAAAATATTATATAATATATATAATATATACATCTATATTATAATCTATCCGATCTTCCGACGTGCGGATTTCATCTCCAAACATCTGTCGTTATATGTACAACTAAAACCGGTCTGGTTTAATTGTTCTCGTCAAATCACCCTGTAATGATGATGTGTGTATATGTTATTTATTATGATACGCCAAACGTATATTAAGCTCGACTTTTAAGATAGATTTCCGAGAGATTTTAATTCCACGCACGAGTGATTTTTATTTTCACTTATTTACATCCCTTTTCAAAGTAGATTAGAGTAGATATATCATCATGGCACGGAAGACGAACGTTGATTTGTACATAGTATAGAGTGTAATATAACGGTAAAAAATGAATTAAAACGAAACGATGAAAATTCTATAACATCCATAGTCTTGTACGTAATAAATATTATAATGATCCGATGTATTTGTGTATACTACTTTTTAATTTATGCCAACTTACCTCTTATTTTGGTTACTTGCAACAAATTAAAACAACAAAACTATTTCATCGCCGTTCTTATGTATATATGTATAATATGGCAATATGTATGCCAAACAATCACCGAAATTATCAGCAAATGATCGGAATTAAATTAAATGAATATATATATATATATAATGAGCCTACATCTTACATTATTTATTTTTTTAATTAATTTTAAAATTGCTCACATTTCTTAACAAATAATACAAATATAGTCTTGTGTTATAAATATGTATGTCTACCAATTGTTGAACAGTTGTATTGACACTTAAATCTAAATATTGCTATTATACTATGTATTAATATCTATAGAATGCTACATCAATAAAAAATTAAAAAACTTTATATTATTATTGATTTAAGCACTATATAATATAGTCAAATCTGAAAACAAAGAGTTACTTGTCGGTTTTGTTACAAAAAAAATATGTTTGTATAAAAATCATATAATATTTGTTATTTTGAAATCAATGTTTAATGTTGGTTATTCACGAATAGTATAAATTCAGAATTGTTTTTTTTATCGTATTCTGAATTTGGTTGCACATCGTTTCCTTTCTAAGAATGTAATTTTACAATTTTCTCAATGTGTTTCCCAGTGAAAGAAAATTACCGACAGTATCTTCAAAATATTGTTATGAAATAAAAGCTAACTGAGTTTTATTCATAACTGTTTTTTTGCAAGCGTGTTTATTTATTATTGCAGTTTTTAAATGTAATATCACGACATCACTTATATACTATTTTGAGATTAAAGAAGTGCGACGAAATACAATGTCTTATTCATAATAATATAAATATTTTTAATTTTGAAATCTTACATCGCATCTTTAAATAAAACAAAACTTTTTTGTGACATCCGAATTCAACTCGTGTTAAAATAATGGAATCGCATCATCCTACTACTCCATGACAAAAACAGCAAATAGAATACCATTGTTAAAAATAATAAACAGTGTATTATGGGCGTCGTCGTCAAAGTGTATGGCGAATGTATAATAGTGATTACAAAACACAATTGGCCGCTTGTACAACTTCTTCAATATTTTGACAAAACTGTCGGGTTGATGTTTGTTGCCTCGTGTATAAGCAGCAAAACATAATAAACGACAAACTCATCGTACACGATATTATACAAGACTTTCAGTTTAAATACGATTCACTACTTATTTATTCAAAATTACGAAATGCAATTTAAATGTGGTAACTTTGGATAGGTTAATAAAATGTGTGAACCCACAAATAATAAATCGATGAATATATAAAAGTATCGTAAACCCCTTTTGGCCATACAACAAACGACGTTACTGCCAAAGGATGGATAGTAAAAAGACTATTTGAGGCATTCATATTAATATGTGGTTGTGCGTTTGGCCCGAAAAACTCATAGTCAGACCTCACACCTTAACCCCAACGCAGATGACTGAGACACGGTTCCAGAAAAGGTATATGCTGCTTTCGCGTAGTCTGTCCCCGCGGAACCATTTCGTCCCGCGTCTATTTATAATATACGTAAACAATAAAAATAATAATATTATACAGACCCGACAAATGCACGTGCAGTTAAGTCATAGCGCATATATTATATCCGCTGAACATGTTTTCATATATCGTCGGTGTTTTATGACAAGACATAAGATATCAACACACACGTATATTATATAAAATATATGAATTCAATTTATTTATATAATATATATTATACTTATAATGTAATTACTAATTAAGTATAATATACTGGAGTTATTGTATATATCTGTATATATATATATATGTGTGTGTGTGTGTGTGAGTGTTTATGCGGCCCTTATTGGTTTGTGCATAATTAAATGCGCACTTGCGGCAACGCCTCCTCGCCAACGACGATAGGAACACCTTTAGGGGCAACACGTTTCGAAATAGCAAAAAAGAAAATAACAATAATCGTAAAATCGTTCTGTCGGCTCAGTCTTACTCTTACTGCTGTTATGTACGTTAGCTATAAAATCGCCACAACTACTACTACTACTACTACTACCGCCCATCGAGACCCGGTTTGCCACATTTTCGCAAGATCTCCTCCTCCTCTTCAACCCCTCCTTCTTCTATACTTACATGCAAGCCACGTGTTTCGTTTGAAAATCCGTGAGATTTTATATACACATATTCGTCTAGGTATCTTTGTAGTATTTCATCGCTTTGGCTTGCTATCACCTACTAGATTTATTGCCATCGTAGTATTTATGTAACTAGTAACTTCACAGAGGGATCACCATTTATAACATACATTTGTGCTGCTGTAGCTGCGTTGTGGTCGAAATATTATGCAATGACTCGATACGATAAATCATTATAATTTATTTTTATTTTTGTTGCATCTTATCTTACAGGGCTGTGCGTTTTGAAAATGATGTATACAAAACGTAAATATTTTTAAATAACTTATGCATACTACATTCGCAAATAATCACCACCAAACAATTTAGGACTTTGAAAATCGAATTAAGTATGAGTAATACCGGTTTATATTATTCTACTCGTATACTACAATGGCTAAACTTTTTTCATGATGTAATTTTGGTAAATTTTCAAACAAATGAGCCGTATAGAATTGTTTTTTGTCGCTTAATTATTTTGGAAAATTAGATTTATGCGATTTAGATTCTGTAATAAAACTATAAAAGCTGATATTTTTACCACAATAAATAATTTAAACTTACATTTTCAGTGTGTTTTTTAGGTTTAAAATGTTTGGAAAATATTTAAATTACACCCAGTTTTACTTGCAATATAATTAAAAATGAAAATAATTTAAATATTTTAAATATTCGATTAAACATATAATTTATTATGCATTTATAATATCTATATAGTTTTTGAAATCGTATACGTAATACGCTTTTCCAAATAATACTGATAAATATTATGAGCGTTAAGTTGGTTTTATTTATATAAAACTATGTCTTTTCGAAATTTTTAAAATTATTTTAATAATTGTTGATAAAAATTATTACTGATTATTTGATTTGTGTATTTATGTTAAATTATTATTTCTTTTTGTTTCAAAATACCTAATATCAGTATACAATCGTATAATATTATATAAACGACGACGCGCAATGAACATAATTAGTATAAATCGACGTAATATTTTTTTGGTATGAAATTAATTTTTGATACCAAAAAAATCATTGTTGTATAGAGTATATTATTATTATTATTATTATTGTTCTTATTGGATATCCACGCATGTACAGTCGATATTGCTAAATTAGAAATCTCAACACTGTTATTTTTATCAACATAATAGTATGTACCTATTAACGTAATAATCGTGCTTAACTGTCGCAACTAAACTCTTTCCTCACATTTTTAAACTTGTCACCACAGTAAAAAATATTAGTTCACGAACTAATTATTTATGACGAGCAATTTTGCGGATTAATAAATAAAAAAAGTTGAAAACTATTAATTCGCACATATCCCATATGTGATATCATATATATATACCTATATTATGTATAAAATAGCCATCCAGGGATTTTTATTTTAGATCTTAGATTTCGATTAAATAATTGAATTTAGAATTTGGATCCTTACATTACCTTATTATTATTAATGGATTATTTTGTGCAGGTCAAAGTACCACTAAAAAATTTGGGTTCTAATACGTATATTATATATATGTATATTTATCGGTAAGACTATAATATAATATTATTTATCGTGATACACTCAGCAGTTTGCTCTACACTTGCACGTCCTATGTTTATACTTAATAAAATGTTTGACCTCGTGTACACCTAATTCACCCGGAATACATATTAAATGATATGTATAATATTTATATATATATATATATATATAAAGTGCTTTCATATAGCAATCATCAGGGCCCAGGTATACACACCATTAGCTATGTATATTATAGTATATTATAAGTGTATCTACGGCTAGTGTTCAGTGTACGATGATTGATAGCTGGAATTCCCTTTATATATTATGCTTACCTATATATAACCTTCGTGTTATGCGATAAACAACCAATTTTCACATTTTAAAACAATTTAATCGATGAAATCCAGACGTCGGTAAACAGTTTATTAATTATTCGCACAAATTATAAATACCGTATTATATTATAATCATATATATAATAAAATACGCGTTATACCAGGTGATCCATTTAACGTAAGACACTCATTCAAAAAATATTGTAAGTCTTCAAAATATTTTTGAATTACAAATATATGTTTTTATATTTTTAATCGTTATTTTTTTAATCTTTTTAATGACAAAATGCATTTTTAATTCCTTGTTCCAAAGCAATATTGAATATTTGTTGGAATACTTTGATGTATAAAAATTGAAATTTGGACGAATAGTTTATGAATTATAAGTACTTTAAGTTATAAGATACATTTTAAATATACCTTTATAATAGCTGGTGCTTCATAAAATTGAATTCGTTTTCTTTCTGATTTTAAATGTTATCAGTTTATCACAATTTTACTAGATTGTATTCGTATTGGACACATTGTATTATAGTGTGTATTTTAAATCAAATTTTCTAGTATTTTTAAAAAGACGTATATCCTGTTAATAAAGCATTACGGCTCTATGGTACAAACAACAATGGTAAATCGTTGTGTGTCCTATAACGTTTACTAGATTTAATGCCAAATGCATTACAAATTTTACTAAAAGCACTTTACAAATAGTAAAAATCAAACATTAAATAGTAACAATCGGTTTTTATTCTTGGCTTTTGACCAAATTGCAAAATATCATAAACTTCATCGCTAGTGCAAAATAAATTATTCCTTACTGTTGTTTTAAATTCATAATTTACCATCAAAATTCTTTCTATTATGAATTATTAGTTTACCCAAATAGCTCTATAACTAATAGTTATTATTTAAAATAAATTATTTCCTTGTAATGTATATTATTGAATGATAATGGTTATAACTCTATTAGTGGTAACCATTATTAAAAATATGACAATATAAACATATTCAGTTTAAACATTCAAGGGACACATTTTTAAAAAACAATAAATTAAAATTAAAATAATGTAAAAAAATATTTTTTTTATAATCTTCAGTTTAAAAAAAAAAGTATGCGATCTAAAATGTGAATTCATTCTACAATATTATCATGAATACTGTTTTAATATACAAATAATATTTTCAGAAATGTTTAGTTATTTTTATTAGTACTTGGTATTACCTTTAAACTGTCAGTCAATCAACACTAATATTAAAATAACAAAATAACAGAGTACATAAATAATAAACTACACACACACACACACACACACACACACACACACACACTGCACACCCATTTATATAGTTTTGATTTACATTTTAAATAAAATGTATAAATAATAATTTAAAATGTATCAAATAGTCTGTAGTATGATAGTTTTTTCAGTTTTTTTATATTTCAAAAGTGTTTTACTACAATCTCGGTCATTACCGCAGTTTATTTACCATCTTCGATATAGTATAATACAATATACAAGACTATTTAAGAACAGTTTCATTGTTTCAAAACCATAAAAATCACGTAGTATACGTCCAGGGAAAGTTTAAATGGACTCATAAAAACTATTAAATTTAATATATTACTAATAATTTAATTTTGAACTTAAAAAGAAAAACTACACTTTATAGATTCTACGATTACTGTATATATAAAATTGAAATATTATGATTTTAAGCCCATTTTTATGGTCTATTCTTGTTATCGCTAACTATTTATTATTGCAGGCTAGTAGGCTGATATCGCTCAGCTCTACAATTTTATTATTCTATGAATAAAATATAAATTTAGTATTATATTTTATAACTTATACCGCATGCTTATAAGTCAAAAGCATACTATATTAATTATTGTCAAATAATTCAGCATAACGTACATAGTAGAAGTCTTATCCCGAAACCTGTTTCTTTTAATTACGATACAAAGTTGCACATTCTATGCGTAATGCGTATATAATCTGAATTATGTATGTTTCTTCGGGTTAGATTTCTGGCGATTATTTAGTTGTGTTTTAAAATGGTTCTCTGCAGTTGTAAATGATAAATTATCTAAATCTGATAAAGTGTATTCTAATTTATCTAAAATCTAACTATAGTATGTAGATCGCACGAAGAGATAAATCGATCTACAAAAAATTATTCAATACAATTCAGCGTTGCGTGCTTGGGCTTCATATACTTATTATAAATGAGAAAAACATTACTTTTTGTAGGTTTGTAGATTTATACGTTTAATTTAATGTATATTATTGTGGTAAAATGATGTGCATCCCATGCTGCAGCGCACGTGAATGAAATTAATTTTTTTTTTCTCTAAATTATCGCTTATAATTTAAATAATACCGCGAATGACACGATAGTATGAACTATATAATAATAACTACTATTCACAGCAATTTTATATAACAACGCATTTTATTTATTTATTTACATGTTTTGTTCCTCTTTTTTCGTTGCTTGTAGTGTAATAATTCACGTAAACAAAATATTATATCCAGGAAAACAAATTAAACAACAGTTAAAATTAAAAAAAAAAACGTTGTCCTGCAGAACATAGATGGTAGTTATACATTATACATATTATATGATTAAATCGTGCAGTAGCGAAAGAACAGAGGAAGGTGCTATATTATATTGTTACGTGTTTTTGTAATTGTATAGGTATATACATTTATGCAGCGTTGAGTTAAAACCATTTAACATTTATTAAAAATTTGCATATTCAAATAAACTCGAAAAAAGAGACCGCCGACACAGTTCACTGCAGTCTAGGTTTCGTTTATAAATCATCGCGTGATGTAATGTGTTCGCGAACTTTATACCCCACCGATGTGTAGATAATAATTATTGATAATATACTTCAACTTTTCGAAAATACAATTAATTTACTCCGCTTTCATATTAAATATATTTTAAGTACATCATGTTAATACCTATATTATGTATCGTAGTATGTACGAGTATAATTAAATATTAAAATTGTAACATGATATTAATTTAGCTGACGTTTTACAACAGATACGCACGAATCGTAACGGTAACGTGATTGGCAAAAGATAGGAATAAGATCAAATAATATATGGAGGTGTGCTTTTCTTTGAATAATATCTATTTTAATTTTATATACATATTATATACACAGAGTAATTCACCAAGCATGCTCACCCCGATCATTTTCTTCTTCAATAATTCAGTTATATTCAAAATTTTATTTTTGGAATTTTTCAATTTATCTAAAGAGCATATTTTCAAATTACTGAGATGTTTCGTACTATACTTAACGATTGGGTATAAACACAAACTTCTGTTTGTTAAATAAGTAAAAATAAGGGTTATCAATTTGAAAAACAGAAGTATGTATATCGTTGTCGGACATTCCTTACATTATATATTATGGTACAGCAAATTTCAAGAATGTTAAAATGTGATGTTTTTAAGGATTATATTTAAAAAATCTAACTAGCGCGTTCATCAAGCTCCCATAAAAAAAATATCATTCGTCAGGATGTGTATCAAAAATAGGCATGAGACATTTTAAACTCGCATTTCGTGGAATTGCCGTAAAATCATCGTTAGTACTCCGTTTGTTATTGTTATTATTATTTTTGTTTTGTTTTAATGATTTACCCGTCGCGTAACGGAAATCGCCGGCAGGACGTTTATAGTATTATATACGTATAAATTATAATGTTTTTGTGAGGTAAAATCTTCTTATTAATACTGTAGCTGTGAGTGCATCGACGAGTCGCCTATGTTGTTGTTTGTATATTTTTTTTTCTTCAGAAATTGAAATCTCTTAGCGTGTAGGTATTTATGAATAATAATAATAATAACATGTACCCGGGCGTGTGTTATCCACTGTAGTTTGATATATGTATGTACGGTAGGTGTAAAAATTCAAATCAACAATTATCAGGGGCAGTCACGTGATAATTATACGTTTGAGTAAACAATTTCTATTGAAAAATTAACCTCTACGCCGCGGTGTCCTGCAATTATCTCTGACCGTCTGTCTTTATTCTTGGCTAAATACATATTATAGCGCCAAAATGCCGAAAGTATAATTTTCTAAAAAACCTAGTATTTTATATATGTAAACTCATCCGTTGTTCCACGATATATATATGTATATATTTATAAATAATTTATGGAATCGTATCTTGAATTTACTTTGCTATTTTTAACGGTTATCATAATAATATATATTAACAACCTACATATTATTATTATTATTAACTCAACTGAGGTCAAACTAAAATACATAATTCGTAAATCCATTATTTTTCGAACCAAATGTATCTGTATTTTTATACTGCACTCGGTTTGCTATACTATAGATAATATTATATATATGGTACTGTATACGTATATACTATGTATGTACGTGGAAAGGCAATTGTAATGGTTTTTTTTTTCAATTCGGCTGTACTATTTGAAACGAAATAAAATATAGCGGAATTTTATTTTCGCACTGTCATAATTCATATTCCTGTAGAGAAAAATGAATGTTTTTTTCGATGTTGAGCGGAGCGAGGGAGCTATTGGATTTATACAATGATGTGGATATTTTTTTACGAGTTTTTTTTTTATGTAATCACTTTTTCGGATAGATGAAGTGCTCTAAAAGTTCTCTGCGTTGTACTTTATCTATATATAGGGTCGAAATCGAACACATATTGTACTTTAGAGAGTTCATTTTTTTATTTTTTCCCATCAGTAGTTTAAAAAAAGACGCATATGAAAAAAAAAAACAGTTTTTATGACACGCGACCTGTTTATGTTTATAAAAAATATTCTACATAATTTTTAGGGAGCTGAGTTCCGCAAACAATGATTGCGTATGTGATATAACAGTTTTATTGCAGTCATATTTTAAATAACAATATATTACTTTATATTTCACTAATAGAGATGTTTTATTTTTAGTGAGCAAAGCATATTATATTATTATAGTTTAACAAACGTACCAAAGTATTCGAATTCAAATCATTGAAACTTTGAAACCGTTAATAATAATATTTTATAAACAAAAGTTAAAACTATTTTAATACTAATTAGATAATATTTTAGTATAAAAAATGGCATCTTTCTCGTTGACGTCAGGATTTACAAATTATACAAATTGTATATATTATTATTATATACATATTACAATATACATTCTATACGGTTCCTCTGAATGCAATTATTGTCTTAAATAAGAAATAAATAACGCTTCAGGCGTTGAGACATTTGACTTTCTGCGCGTGTATACATTGTTCAATATTATTGTTTAACAACAGAATTTCCGTGTGTGAGGTCTCTTATATAATAGTATAATATATCCAAAATATACATATATTCCTACGTGCGCTAATGTGCTAATCGAAATCATCGGCGCTTGGGGGCGTGATTGTGTTCCGACCACCCGAAAGTATTTATTACACGTCGAAGTGTTGTATATAATATATATATATATATATGTAGGTGTGTGTATGTGTGTGTGTTAATACTATGCATTCGTATTATAAACTGTGTATACGACTGTTAAGTGAATTTGCATTATTGATACTAGAGTGCAATATAGATAAGTGAATCGGTTATTCACAAATGTTTCATTTTTGTCGTTTTTGTTTCCTATCACAATGTAGGACTCGGCCTTTTCCGCCCCTATAATAAAGGTTATTAATTAACACTTACAGTGATTATCAATAATTCAGCTCCAGATCCGTTCACATATATCGTTACTTTATAATAATATGTCATGACATTAAATTTTAATATATTTTTATTTTTTTTTTGTTCATTAGTAAAGATAATGATTGAGAACGAAAAGTGTTATTATATTATATCAATTAGGCGATTGACATCTTTATAAAACAATCATAACATTATATTTTTGCCGTATGGTATGTATACTCGTATGATATCATTGTTGTGGCAACTATAATTACTCCGAATCAATTCAATGGCATCTATATAGGACTTGGCGCTAAAATAAGTCTAAAGGTTATTTCATTTGACTTCATACTTTGTCTTCTTGCCATAATATGATGTAACGTATAATGTATCTGATATTCTGATGACTGATGTCAATATGTAATATTATTTCGTTCTATACGATATGTAAATAATAGATGTATAAACGATAAACATATTATTGTTATATTTAAACACCTTTAGATGCGGTCCTTAAATGAGTATACGTCGTTCGAGCTTTATTTTTTCGAAACAAAAGAAATAAACCTATTTCTAGTGTTACGTATATCATATAAATGTGTGTCAAGTCAAAATGTCTATCTTTCTATGTGCGTGGTAGCAATAACTTTTTGATACTAAACACGCTATAACAATAATATGTAAATTTCTAGGCAGAAATATACATATACGCTATAATAATAATGTTCGTTGCCATCGTTTTGCTGCCGTCTGCGCGTACATTTTTACTACTTTTGATAACATTTTTTAAAAAAATTTTCGCAAATCGCAACAGTAATAGTAATAATACTATTATTTCTTATAAATTCTGTTTCGATTCTTCAACCGATAGCCACGATATACGATGCCGATAATCATTAATCAATATTATTGTTTTATATTGTTATCATTTACGCTTTATAGTGCACTGTAACATTAGTCAAAAGTATATATTTTTAAAAAGCACCAATAAAGCCATACATTTAATAAATAAATCATATTAGGTAGTATGTTTTAGCCCATATTTATGTACACATTTTGGTAGAATAAATACATATAAATGCAAACTCTTATTATTATTACCTCCTGTATAATATTATACAATATATGTCGTTTACATGTATGTGTGTGTGTTTGTGTATGTGTGCTTGATACATGCTAACATTGCTATATAGTATTATTACAATACCTGCTCGTGAAATATTTGTAATTTATTTATGAACCATTATATTATTATACCTACATTATATATATTATACAACAGTGCATAAGCTTTTCTACAGCTGAACGTCGACGTATTGTGTTCGCTGGCCAACGAAAATAGTGTTTTTATTTTAACGCGAAATAACTTCCTGCGAAATATTGGAATTCACAGTTCGCCGTTTTGGCGTTTTATGTAATAATAATAACAATAATAATAATAATAATACTAAAATAACATAACGCCCGAAGTTTACTAGTATTTCGTCTACGAAACCAACAGCACGCATCTCGTGTTTTATGCATTTATATTATTCTTCGTCGCACACAAAATGGTATAGTATATACCATTATAATATTACTCTACGCTGTAAGCTATAATTGTTGATCTATAATAACTATTTATTAAGAAGGAAATAATATATTTATAATATTAGTACACGTTATTTATTATATTAAAACAAAAACATTGAGTAGCAGTATAATATGTTGTATTGTATAAATATATATACATTGAACACATCACGCAACACCGGAATCATTACTGTGCTCGGGGGTCATTGGCGAAAGGCTATTCCTACACGCATACACAAAGTATATAATAATACTATTATGTATGCATAATTTTTGATCTTTGGTAGTTATAACAACGACGTGACTGGCCGATTATTAGCGTGAAAACTCCTATTTGCGATTCGTATTATGGTAATGTACCTTTCCCGTGGGCCACTAAATTTGGGAATTTTGTAGAGAAAAAAAACATCTCGACTGGAAATTAATTTTCATCGAATATACGATGTATTATGCATTATTTATTATGCACGTTGATAGTCATTCGCGTGTTACAGACTTTACGCGTGACGCGGTTCACTTTGACTTCGCGTGTCTGTATATTTGTCGGAGTGAATCGATACTATAATTGTAAATATAATAGATCTTGTTATACGTTTGGTTTGGCTCTCGTATATAGTATTATAACATAGTTTCTATTCTCAAATAATAATAACAATAATATAATATGTTCAATGGCTGATGTTATGTATAGACAGTCGCGTATCAGATGAGTTTTCCAAATTAAATTATGTGCCATCACGAGTATATAATAATATAATAAAAAATTATATATATGTAGGCTGATAACGTTTCGTTTATTTTTTACTTGAGAGCTTTTTTCCACCGACCCAAAGTGTGTGAAAATATTTTCTGTTATTTATTTCCCATTCGTTCCGTGAGATGAGAAACAACCATTTGTTCCTACAGTATTATACCAATTCTATATTACATCACCGTAATTAATTTGTTTTATTTATTTATTCATAGTTGAGGCTTCAAAAACGTCATTATGGTTGTTAGCCCATCCTTTAAACATTTTTTTTTTTTTTTTTAATTATATTATTTATACAATAAAACTGAATATTAAAAGGTATGGAATGTTTTACATTGTCATTGTGTTTTGGTAATTATTTTATACACAGGAATTGTATTGTTTTTGTTGTTTGATTCTCATAGAGTGCATCTGCACTGTGTTTGGCGTGATACAGCATAATATACATATTATACGTATTACGGTATTTTTAGTTCAATCCTCTATTATGTGTTTAATTATGAGATCTGTAGCCTAGCGTGTATTACACACAGGTAGTAGATCTTTACTGATTTGATAATAATGTGTTAAGCAGGTATAATAAAGCGATACTTACATTTATTGGTATTTTGTCAATTACCTACTATATTTTATCCGCAATTTTTTAATATTAATAAGACGCGTGCCGTTACAAAAATTTCTTTTTTTTAAATTCACATACAGAATGCAATGTTAAGTGATTTTTTTACCACAATCGATTGCTGTAATAACATAATATTGTGGTTTGTGTTTTAGTCTATAAAAATATGGGTCATAATAATATATCTGCCTGCAGCTAAAATAAAATTATTAAATTTGACTCAATGCTATTGATGTCCGACAGTAAGTGAATTCGTTTAAATTTACATGTAAAAGAAATCCAAAACAAAATTGATATATATATATATAAAAAAATGTTCGAACTTACAGATTCCTGACATGAAAGATGATTGTTAGTATTATTATTATTATTATTTTTATTATTATTATTATTACTACTTACATTATTTTATTTGAGATTCCAACCGATTTTGTTGTTTTATTTATATTAAGTATAATTAAAACTCACCGGTATTTTGAACATATAGAAGAATAATAATTATATATATTCTTAACACTAAAAAATAATAAAACAATTCGAGCGAGTTTAGCCCAGATATACGTTTGCACTATATCAAAATATAATAAGTGCCTACCTACTATAATGCCTAGCTATACTAAACATCATGTCTATCGTGTATAACAGAATAATACGAATAATTCGAAATAAAAATTCAGAATAATTTATGCGCTATTATAATTTATAAATATATATTGTAAATCTACAAGCATTTTTCTGACGCATAATAGGTATATATCCTCGAATACAATGCGTTGTGCGTGTAATACAAATACCGATTCGCCTCTAGCGTTGACCAATTGTGCCAAAAATATAATCGCTATTCAAATCGCTTTGCTAACATCGTTTGTACGTCACTATTATGTATTTATATCCGTGGCCAATATAGGTATCATACTCTGACTAGACACAATAATCAAAATGCCTAGAATCAAACTGTATAGCGGTATATAATAACATGCTGATGGGTATAAGGCGTGTAGTTAAAAAATCTCAAACGAAATCGCTGCGGTCGATCGTCGTTTCATAATATAAAATAGTTATATTGTATTATTATGTGTGTAGTAATATTTTAAACTAGGTGATGTATGCGCGTGCAAAAGTTAAATTATTAGTCTATAGACATTTTTAACAACAACGGTTTGCGTATCGCGACATTTGACACGCGCTTCATTGCCGTTGACCTTTCAGTGTTCTCTGTCTTTCGATGTTTTATCCTTATCATAACGTATAAATTTAAAGACTTAAGTGTTACTGTTCGTGATAGGTTTCTTCGTATTCACTTCTCGATCTTTCAAATTCACTCGTACGTTATACTTATAAGTTATAATGTAGTGTAGTATACAATGTACATAAATACTGTATCAAATTACTTTCAGTTGTTTTTATGATGAATTACGTTAGGAACGTAAAATAAATAATTAATTACGTCATTTTCATTTACCTAACCTACAATTTTTGTTGAGTATCAAAGTATCTACAGTAATGTAGTGTATCGGTGTCTAACGGCTATATTATATAATATATACAGGATGATTTTTCAAAGGTAAACCATTCATTTTCTCGAAAGCACTTATTAATGTTTGTGAATTTAAAAAAAAAACATATTTTCAAAAACGTTATTACTTTTCAAGAAAATTATAAGCATTTACCTTTACAATAATCACATGTAGCTATGTTCTATTTTAAAAATTCGTTTTGTAGTCATAAATCATAATACTACTTACATAATTTTTTTTCGTTGAAAGAAAAAAAACTGTATAGTAACTGTATGAATATTACACATAAATGGAATACGTATAATAGCGTATTTAGAACAATAATTACTAATTAGTATTTGTGCTGTAATAATTATTGTACATACGTATACGTATTATAACTTCTAATCATGTAAATCATGTAATAACTAGTTTTTCTTTAGCGATTATCCACGCAGTATTTAGTCAGTGCCATAAAAAATCTTATTTACACTTAATATTATGTATATAGGTACTACGCACAGTTTACTACTTATAGCCCGTGTCGATTTAAAACAGTAAAAAAAACCTCCGATTTTCTTTCGTTCGAAAATAATTAGGTCAAGATGACAAATCTGTTTTCGTTATAATAATATATTTTATTGTACATACAGTATGTAGTATGGCGTGCAAAACGCTTAATGAGATTCCCAAAAACGGACGGACAACTGGAAAATACGCACCGCATAAAATGACCGCGAATTCCTATATGTATTAATAATACGCGAAACACTGTGACGGATACGTAAAAAAATATCTTTCGGATTCGCTATATATATATATATATAACAATAATATTATAATATCACCGCTGCTGCAGCCGTCTGATTAATTAAACCTTATACCTATACATATATGTTTGTTTAATTAAAATGTGCGATTGAATAAACCATTTAGAGAAACGACATATTTTATTATAATCCGATATGCATGTACGGACAACAGCCACCCGAGTATAGTACCGACTGGTGGTGAACGTGAAGAATTTAGGAGATGTAAAATATTACAATATTCCATCGTCGTTATAATATATTATGCTACAGGGTTACATTCAGACGACGAGGGTACAACGGATACGGTTATTGTCAAACTTTTAAAGCCTGGTGACCAGTGACGCCTTAATATCGCACATGGTATATTGTTTATATAGAATTATGTAATTAAGTATAATCAACGATATTCAAAAGTCAAAGCTCAAACCTTTGACGGTTACTCTTCAAACCGTGTACGGGAATTCTCGCTCTGTGTCTATACCTATATCGTCCAGGTTATAAAAAAAAACTAATAAAAATCAGTTACATTATAATTACAAATAAATATATATAATAGTACACTTAAATTCCAACAAGTAAAGTTAAAACTGTGGCGCAGATTCCATATTCCATTTCGTTTGCTGTCGTGGCGCAAATTACCAAAAAATAATTTTTAGATGTGGCGCAAATTACATACGTACTTTAGTACTTAAATTTAAATATTGGTGGTGCTAATTACAGGTAATAAAATTGACGCAAAATACCATTTTCCCAGTGTACTGAATAATATTGTACATGTTCGGGGAAGAGATTTTATTTATTTAGCTCGAGCATAATATTATTACTCGCTCTTGCAGGTGTGAACCGCGTATTGCCCGAGCTATTTATTTCGTTCGGTTGGACGTCGCGGTCGTGCAACGACCGGCTACCTACTGCTGCTGCATGCTACCTATAATAATATTATGGCTGCTGTTCCTGCTGTTGCTTTGTAGTCGAGTTTTATAATTGCGTCCGTGTGGTGCCGGATTTAATCCCGCCGTGTGTGGCGAATACAAATTACCGAAAACGCACGCGTGGCCCGACCGTAGTTGTTACATATACAATATAATACCTAATTTATATCGTGTGTATATACGGCGTGATCGTTTTTTTTTTTTTATCGTCGTTGACCATCCGATGTCTGAAATTTCGAATATAGTGCAGTTGCAATTAGATCAAATAATGTATAATATATAAGTCGTTTAAATCACTTTTAAAACTCTATAAAAAATGCACTACTCATAGTAATAAATAATAATTCAACCAACGAGATTTACCCAGGATAACTAAAACAGTATAATACTGTTGCCGGCCAACTAGCGAACAATCACTCTGTATACGTGTATTTCTATACTATAATTAATAATAACGATACTCTGCACCTACCACCGCAGGCCGTGACTCACACGCGCCACGCGTGTCATCACGTCGTCGTCGTAACTGCAAAGTTAAAACCAGCTCTCGTCCGCGGGATGAGAGAAATAGAGTGATTTTTTTAGGAATAATTATCATCTATATGTGTAGAACAACTCTTCTACACGTGGGTACTTTAAAAAAAAAATATTTAGTCTGACACCCGAGCAAAAAATAATTTTAAAAAAACACTGCTTTAAATGGTCAAAACAATTTGCAAGGACAACGCCGGACGGGATTGTTACGTAAAGTTTATAAGTCGAAATATCATCTACATAATATATACACCAAATCAGAAAACCAAAAATATTATTTAACACACGCGTACCTACGCTGAGTGTTAATATTAGGCGACAAAATTTAACACCAATACGTTTTGTACAGGCAGCGAAGTGCACGGGACTGCTAGTATTATACAAAACATATATTATATTATTAATATTGAAGAATGCAGAGGATATATATTATTATTATTATGATACTTGCGTATGCTATATATTTTGTTGACTGGGGGGAGCGTAAAATGGCTAAAATTTCTACAATCTGGTAGTTATTATATTGTAATGGCATATAATTTGATTTATCGCGCCCGCGGGACATTATATAAGAAGGGTGGCTTAGCGCTACTCGTGTATAATATTATTATAATGTATATACCTCGAACATTCGAAACAATGCCTCTGTCACGCGCCAATAGTATTTCTCGTTTTTAGTAGTCATGTTTACAGGGTAGGTGATCACTGATCATCCGTGTTTTATCGCAATAGACATTAGTTTTATTAGTATAATATGTAATTTCTGGAGACCCTATCTTAGAAATTTGGTAGGTATCCAAAAATCTAAATTATCTGAACTATCTATGTTTTTAAATGTATATACCTACGCATATAATATAAATGAATGTTCGTTTACCAAATTATTCAACCATTCAAAAATTTTATAGTCAAACGCTGTTCATTAATATTATTTTTTTCCAACTCTAAAATTAAGTTTTTTAATATATATATTTTTATGCTATTTTGAAAATATCAAAATATGTGACGTCATTTTTTCTACTGAATCTTATTTAACTTTCGTTAAATTGAACTTACATAGGTATTATATAAATAAAATGAGATAGAAATATTTACTATTTACTATGCTAATAAATTCCAAAGAATATAATTTAGCGTCCATTACATGAAAAATAACTAAATGTGATTTAAATGGAAACTTTGTTGTTTAAGACTTTTGTAAAATTACCCCAAACAAAGAAATTCGAAATCCACTCGCATTAAAATATTCTGTATATATATAAAAAAAAAGAATACATATTGGACAAATGCTATGATAAAAAAATTGTATTACTGCTAATTACAATTAAAATTGTAATAACTATAGTATTTATTCTAATCGATAATTTAATATAAATTATAAAAAAAAAAAATGTTTTATACATAAAATAGTATTGAGTGGCATTATTTATATATTTGTTAATTCTTTCTGTTACACATTGAAATGTTGTACAATGGGGTTTTAGTTTATTTTTGTGATGTATCGAAACTTGTCCACCAAAATACGCTCATATTTTGATGTTTTGAATTATGGATTTTTTTACTGGCATTTAGTCTACGATATTATTTATTTGCTTCAGTGACTTCAATTGTCGTCTTATATGTATACAGTATATATATATATAAATATTATATCCATTTGAGTATTATGGGTCCCGAAACTGTCTACGCTTTCACCGACATGACCGTAATTAGGTGTGATGGATGACTAAATCTTTCTATGCCATTGTTCTAGAAGATGCAGTATTGTCGCTATACCACGCGATTCAAATATTATGTATTATTTAAATGCAATATATATATATTATATATATAAACAGTTCCAGTTCAACGGTTGATATCCAAACACCAGCGCGTGGTATGGATATGTAGCGCACAACGATCAACTCTGAATTCGCAAATATTAGCTATATTTAGAATTCGATTGATTTTCACCATCGTTGCTGTTTATTTTTATTAATCCAAAAAGTTTAACTGTTTCAATATTAAATCTGTATTTCATATCACATTTAAATCATATCTTTTTACATATATCGTATACACGTATAATCACGAGTATAATTATATATTTATATATTATTTTATTTCTAGGTCATAAATATAGTATTACCTGCTGTATACCTTTGACACACTCCGTATGTAGGTACACGATAATTTATGTAAATGTGTAAGACTATGTTGCCAAAATACATCACCTTAATCGTCACAGTTAAGCTCACAATATATATTTATCGTTCATCGTGAATTAAAACTAAGGGTTAATTATATTTACGACTGTATAAACTTTTAGAAACCATGAACTATTTATGCAAAAGTATAAATTAAAATTCGAATAATTTATGACATAAAACATTTGTATTCTTGGCGTGTTTAAATTATTATTTTCAAATAATTTATAATTGTTTTGATGTCTGTTTACTATCATACGATAAAACATTAAACAATAGGAGTGCAGATTATAGGTATACCGATATTAATAAAGGCGTATTGAATCGTGTATACGTAGTAATGATAGCGTTAAAAACACGTAAATCATTTGTCTGTAACTACTAACTAGTAACTACTATACAATGGTGATAATCATCTTTGTTATAGTCCGAGTTCTGTAAACCCGACTATAGTTGTTATCATCATAATTTATATTAATCAAAAATCTACAAATACTTAAGACATGACCAGTTTGTTTAAAAAAAAAAAAAAAACATTTCTATTCCATTTTGTATGTGAAACTTTTTTCGTGCGCTCGATTATTATAATTCTTTTTCGTTTTACATTTTATACTTATATGCGATCAGAATGACATTTTAACGTTTAATAACTGTATAATCTCAAATTTTATTTTCCTAAATTAAATGCAATTCAATGTTTACAAGAATAAATCATAGTTAAATTCGATCAACGGATAACCGAGCAAAGAACTTATCTCATACATCATCATAATATAATGTAATATTATATATTATATTATTATGATGCAGTTTTTAACGTGGGCCTCATTGTCATTGCACACGTCATTGTGAAATAACGGCCGACTTCAATAATTCAGCATGTGGTTGGGTTATTTACGTATCCATATATTTATTTTATATAACATTATGTGTGTTATATGTGTACAAAGTATTTTGACAGTATATTAACAAATGATTGATATGCCTATCGCATATGCATTATATTATTATATTAGGTATATATTATTATAAAACTGACTTGTGCGGTTAATATTTTTCACGCGACCGGAACACAACATCACAATAGGTATACACGTGCCAACTGTTTTTCAAAGACGTTTATCTTATTCTCGAGATGAAAATAATACGCCACGCCGCATCGTGCAGTTGTTGTAAACGTACTCATACATATGCGTATAAATTCGTACGTGCGCCTTAAGTATTTTATAGGAACCGTGCAGGCGGAGACACGCGTTTCGAGAAGACGTCTGCAGTCTAGAGACCGTTCGAATAAAAATATATCGTCCCGTTGTAAATACGCATACCGGGCACGTCTAGTCATTTCATCCAACACCCTGCAGACTGCAGTACGGACTACGAGCTGGTGTTTATAAAATATTGTTGTTGCGCAGCGTTCCAAAATTCGTGGTTCAATAATAATGTATATGGCAGCATGTTATGCATTTTTTATTTTCGCGTACATATTTTATGATAACTATTTATTATTATACCAGTCGCAATAATAACATGAGCGCGTCAGGAACAACGGAGCATGGCTTTTTACTCTCTAAAAACACTTATTTAAAACATGTGCAATGCGCGATAGAAAAAAGATAGATACGATTTTCCACGGCAGTCAATATGGGTCATAGACTTTTGGGTTGTGCAGAGACGGTTTTTTCCATCCTTCCGATCGGTCACCAAACAGAAAGAGCAAAAAAAATAAAATAAAAAAATATATATAACTCAACATGCAAATCGTGCGCGTGAGTGAACCGAGATCAATGCAATAAAATATGATACAATATTATATTGTATTAGATAAATGACCACTCACGCCGAAGATGGCTATCTGTGGGCCGTCGTTTGTGTTCAATAACAATAATAACAAGCACCGAATGATTTAAACACTACCTACTCGTTTATATGGGAAAACAAACAGTAATCTAGTTATTATATCCTATATACAGACACACACGCACGTTCGGCGCATAAACCACTTAATACGCGTGCACGATGATGTTATTATTATTATCATCATAATCATTATTATTATTATTATTAGTATTATTGTTATTATTGTGCTTCGGGACCATAAATATATGAACATACACACCGTCCGTCGTAAAACACATAGGTAAAGCGTATAAATAAATGTGTGTATGTATATATATATATATTGCCAGCATGTTCCTGGACGGTTTTTTTTTTATGTGTTACGACGTTTGTATAATAATTATTTCGAGTGCACTTAAAAATTACTAACGCGGCAGCCGTATACCTACATATAGTACCGGTCGTCCCCCCTGGATGAATTACAACCGCGAACAACTACAGCTATCGAAAATTTATTGTTAATTTCATTCGGCCAAATATCATAATGAACCAATAGTAGAAGTAATAATGTTATCATACGATCGCCCGGCGGTTAGATATTATTCAAACACACGCAACGATGTAATAGGTATGTTAGATTAAATCCGTAAAAGTTTAAAACGATAACACTTTATTATATTATTATTATTATTATTACCTATATATTTTTCCGTTTGGTTGGATTTAACGATGTTTGTTTTTATTTTGTACTTGAAAAACTTGTAGACCTACATATGCGTGTATGTATAATAATATATTATGGAAATTAAGTCAGAACGTAACAAATTTAATGGTTTTCTACGATATTTTATTATTATAAGAAAAATAATAATAATAATAAATACATAACTAAATCCTATACATGTGTCTAAATCCAAAAGTAAAAGATAAACCTTTGAAAAGCAAAATTCGTATTGGGCGGTTAGTTGTATATTACAATCCATAAATAACATTGACCCTCGCGCGTAAAGTTCAAGCACAAGACACGTTTTATACGCCTACGGCTATTTCAAGCCATTATAATAACGTACGAAATGAAGTCTATTTTGAACTTGATCTAGTCGTTTTCGAGAAAAAGGCAATTTTGGCGGATACATCCTTTTTGGCGAATTCGTGTAAAACCGGTGGAACGGAAAACAAACTATATATAATCGTCTTAAAACTTTTCCCTTGACAAAAAAAAAAGAAAAGATTCAAACACAACAAAGTAAAATAAATTGAAAAAACGGAAAGCTCTTTTGTACATATAAGCCTCCCCGGTGAAGCTCTCAATGTTCTTACATTATATATATATATTATATTTTCAGTTGTTGAGGACATTTACTTTCTAACCGCGAAATTACAACGGTCAAATTAACGGTCTCCTTGACGGTTTTGTGACCCATGAGTTAGATCAATACCGTTATATATTATTATTGTTCGCTTTCTAATATATTAATGTAGGTACTGGATAAACACTGTTTTTTTTTCATCGAATCGTGGAAGCGTGTTTTTGACACACTTCATAAGTTGCTTGTACATAATATGTAATTAGACTATTGTACATACAAACGATATCGGTGTCAACACATATACTGAAATACTTCTATTTTAAAATATACTTATATGCACCAAATAAATCATAAACTTGGGCAATATCAGTTTTTATTAAAAAATTAATAAAGTTGATTTTGTTACACGGTTTTTTTTTTTTTTTGAATCAATATTCCTTTTAGGTCAAACAAAGTTTGTTTTTGTTTACCTACCGGTATTGTTTTCACAAGTAATTGAAAACCCGAATCTTGATGTATTAAAAATATATTATTTATGTATTTGTTCATAAAAGAACAAAACAAACCTTTCAGTTTAGTTAGAAATTAAATTCATTTGGATTCTATGTTACACATATACAAGCTAAGGTCGGTCTTTTTATCTTATGCGTACTCTATCCTCTTACTATGTATATAACTTGCATGTACTTGTCGATCATAAAATAATTGTTAAAACATTTTTAAGACACAATAAACTACAGGAATAAACAGATAAACATCACGGAAAGTATATGTGAGCGTATATCATATATTATTATATTATGTATATTGTATATATCTCCGAATCCTGTTGTATAAACATAATAATTGGTTTTAATCGTGATAATCGTGTCAATTACACTCGTCTCAAGAACAAAATACTTGTTTTATAGTATATTACTTAACGACGGGTAAACGGAATTATAATGATAATATATTCCGTGGGATAAAATGCCATTTGTGAGATCGCAGACATTATATAAAAATATATTATGTACTCGCATGTCTCGTACGAATCTGACCGAGCTCCAGATAATGATTCGACTCGTAGATAATTGTATATATATGTAAAAGCGCAGGGTCGTCCGTCGCTCGGACTTAATGTAAATTATAGGACTGCGATAAGATTATAACAATAATAAGACAACCTCTTGAAATCGCGACCGCTTCGGCGGTGACGTTGATATTAAACGGAGTCTGCTCGTAACAGTAATGGCGTCTCCCAGACTGACGATGGCAGCAGTCGCAGTAGTTGACAATGTACTACCTAAGTAATAATATAAGTGCCGGCCAAAACAGTATAAAACGTTCTCGAGCTGTTGACGTTTTTGATCCTTTCGGGCGATTGTCCTTTCTCTTATTCGGATACCACAGACTTTCGTCCATCGCGCATTTCCTTTGTCCGCAAGTACGACCTTTTGAAAACGATATTTCCCAGAACGTCAACTCCTATTTTTATTATAATCTAAGTGCATCTGTCAGTTTTATATTTTAATTTATAATATGTGTGCGTGGTGTTTATTGTAATAATATAATATTATGGTTTAAGGACGTTTTCTTCGAAGCGCAATAGACATGTACACAAACATAATAATTATATTACATATATTATGTATCCTTGATCCTCCGAACTTCGGTAGGTTCGTGGTATGTACCTTAACACATTGGTAAGCGTCTATCTAGAATGCCAATACCTATATATACATATAATACTATACGTGAAACGTGCATATTATTATGTACAAAATACTGTTGGACATTGGTTAACGTTGTATACATATACGTACTGAAATAAACGTGTTCGTGGTATAATACATTTTTTTACTCATTGAAAAAACGCCAATAATGGCGTAGGCGGTCAATTGCATTCAAAACTGTTACGGCGGCGACCAATTTACGATATTCGGTGGTCATAAAAGCGTTCGCGTGCGATGGCTGTATGAGCAATATCAATTTTAACGGGACAAATCGCGCGGAAATGATAAATAATATTATATATATAATAACCCCTCCCATTCCGTGTATAATATAAATAATAAATATATATAAGTATGGGTGCAAAAATACAAATTGTATAAATCACGTTATTGTTTACGACACCGATGAGAAATGGTAAATAAAACTCTGTCGATTATTATATTTTCTTGTTTATATATATATATATATATGTATAGAACTTAGAAATTGGCAAAAACCTTAGTGAAAACGCGCAATTCATATATATATATATATATATATTATGTACACCACTTTCCACGCACCACGAAATCGGTCTGATAATAATTTATTGTATCGGCGACGACGGCGGTGGTGGTCCATTAGAGAAATGTGTCGTTTTATAAATTACGACCACAACTATTGGTTGGTCGGTTTGTCACACCTTCGACTTCTTCGTATCACGCGCATCCCACCTGCAACATTCTCCAAAAACGTTTTTTCGCGACCAACTGTGATGAGAAGTTTATACCAAGTACGAAATATATTATTGCGGTTATATCTGAGTGACTAGATAATAGATATTCGACTAGATAACCACGTATATAGTGTGTTTTTTTTATAGCTTTTACGAATACGAAAAATCGGCAAACGTCCGGTTGTTCCATATCCGATACCGACAATCTTAAAGTTTTGTGTTATAATTTTTTATACAATGTGGTGGACCTCTTGTGTGTGATGAATTTCAGCAAGAGGATTTATTATTTCATGGTAATTACAGTACGTTATTAAATAATATGTAATACAATTAAAAATATATTTTTATATTAGTTTTGTACTAACCACTGATTGTCTTGCAATTTGTATAATTTTTTTTTATTTACTATTTTGGATAGAAATTAACAATTCAAAAAGCTCCCTGCAGAACCTGCAGATATGATTTTAGATAGATTTTCTTATTTATTCGGTAGTTACACAACTGCAGTCAACTTTTTATTACTGCAATAATTACAAGAACATGTGCCGACGAAATTTGTTTGGCGCTATTATAGGTCTGGGAAATTAACATCGTTATTGCTGGCATAAACCAAACTCTGCTTGTTTTTCGTATATTTGATGTTTCTAAATTTTTCATAGTTGTCCAATACTGATACTCATTAATATATCTTTCAAAATGTTAATCTTCGACATTTTCTGTATTAAAATCCCAAAATAATAAACTTATAACAATATTTAATTCAAAATTGTGAATAATAAACTTTCTTATAATTTTTAACGGGTTTTTAACGAGTTTTTAATGGGCTTCTATCGTTTTTTTTCTATCCCATTCTAAGTAACGAACTCTTCACAAAAAATACAAATGTCGTGTCATTTTTTCTTTTTCTTTCATAACAAGTTAATAATTGTTTTCATTTTGTAGTAAGTACGCGTAGTTCAGTTGAAGTAGATACTTGAAATTCAAGTATTTTTTTGTACACCTAATTTAAATTAGAATTTAAAACCAATTGGTAATTTAATTTGAAATGATTATACATAGGTTTTTCTATAAATATTAAACTACTTATAACATGCTATTTGTTCATTTTTAACATTCAAGCCATTTAAATGCACTATATTATAAAGCATATAAACACATCAAAATGTATAAAATTATTGTAAATTTGAAAACATTTAAAATTAAAATCACAAGATCGTACAAAATAGTATTATTTCTTATCATAAGCTACATAAATATAAACAAATATATTATATTATAACTATCACTTAATCTAACTTGAACTTATATTATATAAACTATATACGTATATTATATGCAATTAATCTGTATCTGGGTTTAGGTATATTTGAAAAAAACTAAAAAACCGTTTGTAACTTTTTATTAATTAATCATTTTATTCTCAAACTTGATGACGACAATATTAAAGTTTAGTGTCGAAAAAACTGTGCAACTTGTATTTATTTTTTATTGCGTTCCGTTTGCTTCTTCCGTTAAAATTTCGAGTGCACCGCCGCTGAATGTTTCGTGGAGGCGTATTCCGGACGTATTATTTATGATGTCGGATAAAAAGTGTGTACACACATTGGCTTTAGGGTTTTGAGCGAATAAAATATAAAAAGTAAATAAATAAACAGTAAGGTTTCGATCGAAAACTCTCGTATCTTTGTCCCGTGAGAGAGTTTTTTTCTTTCTTTGCGTTTTCGTTTCACTAACTCTAAAGCGTACGTGTATATATATATATATATATTTATGTAATAAGAATATTGTTTACTTGAATTTCGGGTCAAGAATTTTCACCGGGCTCAGAGATGTACTTAATGTTTGTGTTTTTTTTAGTTTATAATCAACTCTTGTCGTGTGATTTGGACCTTTCAAATGACTCGAAATCATCGATAAAATGAATATCGTTTTTCTTTATTATATTCTAGTCGATAGCTGTAATTTAACGTGTCTAGGTATACTATAATATATATATATGTCTTTGCATGTATACATTTTTATTCGTATACCAATATACAATGACTTTGTAAATCATATATTTTTGAATTCGCTAATGGTGATTGTATATATTGTCTACGTTTATGTATTATTATTATTACTTAATTGATAATATATGTTTGTTTATGGATTTTTTATAAAGTAGACTTAATTAAACTGTAATCATCAAACTTATACATTTTAAAAATTAAACTGTGTACTCTTGCCAGATTTTTGTGTAAGGTAGGTTAGGTTTTAAATTTAAATTTAGAAATAAGTTTTTAGAAATTAAAAGTATTTTTACCACATCAAATTCAAGCAATATAAATTAATATTAATGTAGTGTATACAGAGTGTAACAGGACTATTTAAAAAATATAGTAACATTTGTAATAAAAATTTGTCAAATAGTCTTGTTACACCTTATATATAAATATACATAAACTGATGAGTGAACATTTTTTATTCAATGATTTTATTTTTAAGTTATTAGTATTATCATAGAGGCAAATTCAATGTATTAATATTTTTTAATATTCTTATGTAATTACAAAACTTTAAATTATATATCCATTAGGTCAAATGTAAATTTTACGTTTCTTATTAAGAACATTTTTTTCTGAGAAATACGTTTTGACAGTCTTATAAACCAAATTTTTGCCAAAAAATTGCTTTTTTTAGGATATAATATTTATTATAGTTATGACTTTTCGAGGAAAAGGCATCGAGTTTGAGGCATTGAATTCACGCAGTTTACGTGTGTGCATATTATTTCTGATATTATTATTATTACTATTATTTTAGTCGTTTATTTATTGTGTTCATACTTTATCGTTATTTCGATCGTGGAATGTACCTACCTGTATAATTGTATGCACTAAAATTTAAATCGAATCGCAATCAATTAATCGGATAGGTATACGAGTGCGGCGCGTACACGCACAACATAATATTATTTTCTAGTTAATAAATTATTTTTTATAGGTTTTTCACTCTACGGACGATTATGATTTTTATACGCGTTTTATTATATGGGTAGGTACCTATATAATCGCGGGGCCCGTTTTTGAAATTTATGTTTTCCCATTAAATATACGTGCTATTGATTTCTTTTTTCTCTTCTCGGTGTATCCTATTTAATTTCAATAATTGAATGTTTCCCTTCTCGACAATATTATTACAGTACCTACCTATGTATGATAATATTATATTATTATAGGGGTACGGAATAATATATATAATTAAAAAAAAATTACAATAATAAATAAATAATTATGACCGATCAAAAATCAGTGCAATAGTATTACATGCCACTTCGATAGCGTATTAATACATACAAAACATTATATTATACACATAATAGTCGTCGATATAACGTTTTAATGTGTTCTATTCCGTGGCCAGGTCAGGTCTGTAATGTGTTTGCAGTAAATTGTTACGTTCTATCGCAGTGGAACGCGCCTTACCGCGGAAACGAGAAGCAACCGAAATCTCGCACGAGCGTGTTTGCGCGCACGCGTGTGTACTACATATTATTATAATGACGCGCAATTTATCATACTTTGCGGCGTTACGATAAATCTCCATCCAAGTCTGGGACGCGTGTGCGCTTTATTTATTTGTTGTTAAAAGGTCACATCGATCGGTTCCTTGCCGCGTTGCATCATTATTACACGCCTCGAGAAAACGAAAAATAATAATTTATACGACAATCGACGATGACATATTATTACTATGCGCATATACATATTATTATATTGTCATTATTATATCGACGACGGTCGTAACAACCGGCGAACTCTTCACGCGTCGCGATTCGCCTATTCAAGTGTGATAAAAAGCACCGGTTAACGCCGATACAAACGTGCACGGGTTATTATTATGCATTTATTGTGTACTGCTGCAGGTACACGATTAATGTCTTACCGCAGGTCGAGGCTTGACATTTCCGCATCTCCGAGTCCGCAATAATCATAACAATTATAATACAATTTACGATATTACCTATATCGACAAAATATAACGGTTGTCGTTGTTGTTCTAATACGATTCATACACTTAGTAACTGTTCTGAATATTATTGTGGACGAACACAATACGATTGGAAAATCGTGTCGTATCTGTCGTCTTTAAGTATGCCTTTAATATAACTCATTATTGATCGAAATAGTTTTAACATTATTGTATAATATTATCCTGTATACGGCCACATTTAATATTTTTTAATTTAAATATCCCATGTTTGATGTCTTATAGTTTCACGTATACCGATGTCTACCTTTAATTAAATACATAACAATATTTTTCTGTACATCCAATTACAGTAGGTATATCGATAATTGTTTTTTTTTTTTTAATTATACCTGGGAGTAGCTTGGTTTTTAAATAATTCGATACCGTGACAACCTATACAACATACATAGGTTCTGTTAATTTTTTTCTAACCTTTAATTAATTTTATTTGTTTCTGAATAAAAAATAATAATAATTTAACTGCGATGCGTATCATAGTATGTTTTATGTATTCTATAAACGATAAGTGCTTATTAATTACTTATTTAATATAACTACTTAAAATATGTCATACGCGTGAATTTACGAGTAACTTGAAATTTAAATCATGATTAATGTATAAGAACGAGATCAATGTATTAGTACGTTCATTACATAATAGAGCAGTACATTTTATAATTTGTTCGTTGTGAAGACCTGAAATTCATCATTTCAAAAACGGGACACATTCAAAACTAACATTTTATACCTACTATTATAGGTGATACATTTAGAAATATTATAAATATGATATACTTGATATAATATATACCTAAATAATCTAATGGTCGGATGTATGTGGTATGTACAATTTAATTCGTTTATATTGAATTCTTCGTATTGTTTCTTATTCGAAATAGATTCAATTTTAATAAATTTTTCTCGACTCAACATATTATTTAGAAACATTTATTTTCCCGTAAATATACTTGAATACTTCAGCGGATCCAATTATCGATATGAAAATATTTATATCACATATTTAATATAATATATTATTATACTAATTATTATTGCATCTGACTACCTGTGAGCGATTCTTAATATTTTGCTATTTCAACAGAAATTGCAATGTATTATCTACTACAGTAAAGTGAATGTTAACAATAAAATACAAAGCACAATTTATTTTTTCCATTTGCATAATATTGAGTGTTTTTTTTTTCTAACTTTTGAAGTAGTATTTATAAATATTATTATATATATATATTCAATATTGTATTGTATAATATTTAATTTAACGCTAATATTACAAACATCTAAAACACAACTTCAAGTCTTACATAATTACTTCAAAGCGTTTCCAAATGTTAAATTTAAGCAACATTTTACTATCGCTTTTGCATCAGTTACACGCACAATGTGCACGTTCATTGAAAATAATTAACTAATTGAGTTAAATTCTATTATAAACAAACGACATTTATGTTAATTAAACCAAATACATTAGATAATCTCTGTGGTTTATTATCTATAATATACACCTTATAATTGTATAATATAATTAAATTTGATAATAACAATAATATCAATAGTAATTTACATTTGTTAAAACAACAAAATATATAAATATCGAACTCAGAAATTGTACAATGTACTTATACATAGTAAGCCCGTGTAATCTGTTGTGTCTTGACATTCGTTTAGGACTAATCATATAATCATATAATATAATGTAGAATTATATAGAATATGCGTAATGCATAATATACTTATATTATACTTACTTGGCAATAAACGATTAAAAAATGTACTTTATTACTAAGTATTTTTTGTGTATGCAATTAGTGTTTTTATTTGTGATGTTAATAAAATACAAGTGACAAAAGACAATTTTTTGTATATCTAAATAACATCAATTATTGTTTGTTTTATAAAAAAACATATAAAAATAATATTGATAATAATAATAAATAATAATTACGATTTAACGTGTATGTATATCAATATAGTAGGTATATAATATTATTTATATTTAAATAAACTGCAACTGAGACATTAGGTATACTATATTACATAGTTTACGTAAAATAATAAAATACTTATTTTTAATCAACCATTTTACCTACTAATAAGTAATCACATTCGATAATGTTCTTACCACGATATACGTCATTCTATCTAGACTTTGTGTCTAATGATAAAACAGCAAATTGTATTGTGTGTACGCAGCTACAAAACAAAACATCATCGTTTGACCGGTTAGTACACAGCCGACTATACAATTATACCTATCATAGTTGTCGGCCGTGACCAATGATCTCCTCGTTGAGAAAATCTTCGCACGAGTATTCGGTCAAAACCGTAGGTACCGTCAAATATCCGCGGATATCGTATTCGTCGCGACCATGTCTGCGAGGGGGGAATTATTTTCGGTGGAATCGAGATGGTGTATATCGATTATTATAATATCTATAGACCACTCTCGCGATGTTGTCACTATCGCGGACATCATAACTGTTACATTTTGTCTTTGTATTATTCGATATTATGCGTGCCGTCCATCGCACGCGATCGTCAACGATAACCGTTTTGCAGTAACATTTCGCTGGAAAATTAAACAAAAAAAAAAAACCTTCGTACTCGTCGTCGCCGTCCGGTTCCGGTCGTGTCGTCCGACGATAATACAGATTATGAATAAAAAAATAATTTGACATGTCCGTGAATAATAATATAAATAATAACGATGATACGTGCAATAGGAAGTGTACTAATATTATAATATTATTTATAAGTAGTATACTTTTGAAAAAGTATATTATAATATATTTTACTGTAACGGCAATGACACGTCGCGTTGTTTTCGCGTTTTATCATTTCGTTGCGGCGTCCGTTTTTTCTTTTTTTCCATAACCAAATTAATTGTATTCCGAAATTTGTTTTGCAGGTGGTAAACCATGTGGGCAGAATGAGTCGGGGCCGAAGAAAATTGTTGGTGTACGGGCTGGTCGTCGGCACGTTGCTGTTGCTGGCGTACAAGCTCCGCTCGTGTCCCGAACCCGAACCTCAAACAATGTTCATGATGCCGAAAGACGTGAGTATGCCGCATATATTGTACCACGATATTATATGAAACACTAAAAATAATTTTAAAAATTCAAAATTATTATATTATACGAGTCAAATCATGACTATGCGAATGTTATGATTCTTGCCCGTAATAGCGTCGTTTTAATTCCGTTATATTACGGCGTGTGTGCCGGGGGACATAGGGTGTGGGTTGCACCAACTATAGCATCGGGGTTTAATATAATAATATGAGAATATTTTATGGTTTTACAAAACTCCATACGTTTTGGAAAAAAAAAGCCGGCGACAGTTGGGTCATTTTTTATTAATGTAATATTTTACTATTTTTTTTCAATTAAGAACAAAATCGATTACTATTTTAATTTTTTATGATATAGGTACCTATACATAATATAGTGTGAACGACAGAAAAATAATAAAAATAAAGTGCTATTGCCGCTATTGGTCTGGCATAGTTTTTTTATTTTTTAATTATTTTCTTTCCTATCGATTTATTCATATTTAATTTACGTACCTACTGAGTTCCAAAAAGAATTTCACCGTTTTTAAGTAGCTCGCATGACCGCAGGGGTTATATCATAGATATAATATATTACGCTATCAGTCTTACAATTTTAGTATACATCAATGATCAATATTTAATACTTATTAATGTGGTTTCTAGTATAATGACTCGAAAACATATTGAACATTTTAACTATCACACGACGTTTTTTTTGTATTCATACAAAAAATAGCTTTAAAAAATATATTGATTTTTTTAACTGCAGTTTATAACGGTTTACGATAAATGTCCAATTAAATATAATTGGCTAATATATTATATCTATATATTCGATACAAATAAAGCCTACTAGGAAATTTTTTTTGCCGAATGTTTATTATTATTATTACACTCTATATTTAGAGCAATTAATGTATTTTGTTTTATAATTGTTAAATAATGTGTTTATATTACTATATTGGTAATCGTTTCGGTTAATTATAAATTACAATAATTTCAATGCACAGATTACGGAAGGTCCCACATCTACTGCACGCGCAAGTTTTATATTATTAAACGCACTATTTAGATAATATCCAAGATAACATCATGATGTAGAATTTTTATTACCCAAATAATATAACTCAAAATATTTTTTTTACTTAACATACGTAGTCATAAATTTATTTATAAGATATATATATTAATATATTTTCTATATAATAATTATATTATTATTTATCACTAAAATGTCTTTTTGTTATAGCGCCTTTCTATACAGTTATTACCTACTTTTAAGTTATAATACACTTATTTATATTATTACCGATAATCACATGGCAGATTCTATACATTTTGACTTATCGTGTGCCATAAGCAGGCCGCCGGGTTTAAAAATTGCTATGTTAAGATAAAACACGATAAGAAAAGCATTTTGTTTCGTGTTAAGTTCATTAATATTATAATCCATATGTGTTAACTTATTTAAATTCGTCCGAATTAAATATAATAAAATATTATTATAGCCGCGGGAGCAATGAAATAATCTATAATCTCAGTGTAATAAATGTAATAAATATATGTATTTATAAGCCCTATACTACCTGCAAATAAATTTGTTAAATTGCATATTATACCTATCTAATTAAATAAAAAAAAAAAAATCTGTACGTAAGTCATAGTACATTTTTTATTTAACGATAATTTCATGTAAATCGAATTGAACTATAAACAATCGGATTCGTCGATAACTGTCAAACCGCATCACGACATATTTTACGATGTCTATATATTATAATAGGTACGTACCTACATAGTACATGTGTATACGTTCTCTTTGTGTTTCGTGAACATTAAAAAATATTTAATACATATCATAGATTCAGCTACAGATTGTGTTTAAAAATATTTTTAAATTATATTTTTTTCTATATGAACTTGTATTTTTATCCTTATACTTACTACAAATGAAAACTGGATGGAACGATACAATAATTATGCCTGTAATAATAACGGCTGCTCGGAAATATTACTTATTTAAGAATATAGTGTAGTGTATTTTTAGAAAAAATATGATTTAGACGCACACGAAAAGGATATACTACAGTCCGGTTAACATTTGAAGCCGACGCCGATTAATCATTAAGTTCGTTTTGCTTGTAATAAATCACGTTGAAAAAATTCTTCTTTATAAAAATTGTAAAGCTTACAAAATTTATGTGACGTGTACTCGTGTAATAGTGTAATATTTTGTAATTTTATTCGGATTTCCGTTTTTTTTTTTTTTTGTTCATATAAAATTATATACGCAGTACCTATTGTACTATAATTTAAAATTAAACGATTGTTAAAGGTTTAAACATTGCGTACTTAAACTGTTTATATAAACGTCAATAGTATATTAATACACGACAGTTTGTATTTACTGTGTTGTGGTTTACAATTGATGTTTGACATTATTTTTAAAGTTTGAGCAAATGTGACTATTGAGGAATGTTTTGATTTTATAATGGTGTTTTATATATACGGATAATATATAATTTTACATTTAATGACATTTATTACTCCAAACTTCTTTTTAGTAGAAAAAATAATTATAAGCCTCTTTTAATGATTAAATCGATTACAACACATGCTACTGTTTATACATTGGAGAGATTATTTTTAAACTTCTAATTAGTTATTTTTAATTAGTCTAGAAGCGTTAACAAAATCTACTGACAACCGCCAAAAATAAATTTAATTAAAAAAATATCAATAACAGTAATTTAAAAAAATATTAGATAAAATAGTTTTAATTGTGAGCTCTGTTCTGAATAAGTTTTATTTAATAATATTCCACATTTCCTATTCCGAAATGAGCATAAAAAGAGACAAAACGAATTTCTCAACAACAGTAGTCTCAATTGGTTCTGTCTGTCATTTTGAAAAAAATTTTTTTCAATGGACATAGTACTTATTATTTTTGGCGTTCACTGGATTATGTTATGTTAGACCACCAATGAAAATAAATAGCTATTCTATTGTTGACTATTTAAAAATAACGGTGTTTAATACCATGTCCCCATTACATTTTTTTCGTTGTAAATATTAAATAAGAATAATATAGTTTCAACGTTTTACTATCGTATCGCATACCTATACATTATACTCTTTACGTATATAATATATGTTCCTATACGTATATATTCTATTCATTTCCGTGTATTCAATTTTTATTTCGGAAATGAACACAAATTCGTGTAGTGAAACAATTATGAACATAATATATACATTGAAGTAAATATTCAACAATAATATCTGTGTTTGTATTTGTCTGCTCTTTATATGTTGCCTATATTATGTCGTTTTATTAATGTTCTATTTTCGTCGATTTTTTTCAACTCTGACTAGTCAGACTCACTCCTTTGTAATATAATAAACAATTATTTAAATTCCAAATAACCGTCCTTTTCATCGAGATTTTTTTTTTAATATATATATAATATTGTTACAACATAGTCATTTTCAGTGTCGGACAATACTAAAATACTTGTGAGAAACTTTAAATGACCTATACAATATAATGTTACAATTTACAACCATATTGCATTACGGTATATAATATACTATAAATATAATGCAGTGATGCAATAAACGGGTAGATCCTCTGGTCCAAACAACGCCCTTTATTAAGTCGTTATTAACTATTCATATTTATAATACTAAATTGTATTTAGTAATATTATTATTATTAAAAATAATAATATATAATAATATTAATGACATTTTTTGTGTAAATTATAAATCTACAGTAATAATGGACCGATTGGTCATGGTGAAAAATATTTTTTTTAAATGATTCCAACTAAAATAAAAGCATAATATTTTTAAAAACTTTAATTTATTGTATATCATTGAAATTACAGCAATTTGTATCGTTTATTTCAGAAATTCGTCACCGATGAAAACATGAAGATCTACTCTTATGACCGAAACATGCCATTAATATTCATCGGTGGTGTGCCCAGATCCGGCACTACGCTCATGAGAGCCATGTTGGACGCCCATCCGGACGTCCGGTAAATATAATTGTTTAAATATATATAAATATCAGATTGGATTATGGTACATACTACACAGTTATTAGTAGCTAATCTGTAGTTATGCATGTCTTAATACAATCTACTACTAGTACTACTGCAATATACTAAAAACACATTTTTATTGTATAATTTGTAAAACTATTAGTTGTTAATTGATTCATTAATCTGTAGTACATTAAAAATAAAAATATTATAATATTACGAATTAAGAACCACGTTTTGATTCCAACCGTGCACTGTAGGTGTGGCCAGGAGACCCGGGTAGTTCCTAGAATCCTGCAGATGCGCAATCACTGGTACAAGTCATCCAAAGAATCGCTTCGATTGAAGGAAGCCGGTGTTTCTGAAGAAGTCATAAACTCCGCAGTTGCTTCATTCATTCTCGAAGTAATCGCCCGGCATGGGGTACCGGCACCCCGACTGTGCAATAAGGACCCACTGGCGCTTAAGTCCATGGACTATCTAAAAGTATTGTTCCCCAACGCCAAGTACATATTCATGGTACGCGATGGCCGAGCTACCGTCCATTCTATCATATCGCGTAAAGTGAGTATATTAAATTGTAATATATTTTTTATTAGTTTTCATTATTTATTTTTTAAGCTTATAAATAATATACATAAAATGAAATTATAACATGTTACAACTGAAAAATATTATCTGAAAACAATAATGTTCAATATAATGCTAGTAATACGCTTTGTAAAATATATTAGGTATTATTTGTATATTTTACATCTTATTCTTATCTATGCACTATTGTAGGTAAATCACCTATAGCGAATTACGAAAATGTACGTTTATTTTTACTCTTTTTTTTTTATATATATTAAATGTTATCAAGTTTCTTATAAAATAAACGAAATTTATACTGTTCATATTTTATAAAAGCGAATTCTGAAGCTAAAGTCATGATATCCGTAATCTAATAATAAATCATACATCAATAAACCGTATAATATTATAGCATATTATGTAAATTTTCATAACATATTATCATATATTATTATGTATTATGTATAGACACGAGATCATTGAGTTTTATCTATTTAAAATGGAAATTGATGAACGCATATCGATACTATACAGCGATTTAATCCCAACTGCTGAGTCGTGAAAATATTTTATATTACTTATAACTTAAACAGTTAAATATGTCAGAATTAAATCAAAAGCTATATGTATGCTTTTTATATTTTATTATGCGATCAGAGTAATACTCTTCACTATAATCAACTTATAGGCTTCTCCAAGTTACGAACTCCGCTGTGAGAACCATATTTATTATTCTAGAAAATATTCGAGCCAATTTCTTATTGGACGAATAGCTTTAATTTACACAGAAGAACAATATCATTGGAAAAATCACTGTTTTTTGTTGAACGTTATAAATAAATAATAATATGATACACTAAGCCAAAAACTAATTTCATTCACACCTACTTTATTTCAAGGAAAATATTAATTCAAAGAACGTGCTACAGTACAACGTCGAATGTAAGAAAACCATCTCTGGTTGTGAATGAATACTACGATCTTTAAGATAAAATACGAACGTTAATGGCCTTATTAGGTACCAGAATAATTTCGAAACTTGATAAACTTTAATAATTAAACTTTGTGAATAAATCAAATAATTTAAAAGTTTATTTACGAGACTGGCTTATACAATATTTAATACGTTTACGACGCGTTAATTTTATTCTGCGCAAAAACGCTTTCATAATTCATGTTAGTTTATTTTCGTTTTGACTGAAAAAGTACTTACGCGTCGGTTGGTTGTGGTTCACTGGGTTAAGTTAAATAAATATAATATATACGTATTGTGTAACTATGTGTATTATATTATACTGCGTATGGTTTAATTTGTCGTTATTTTTGACGTATATAGAGGTGGTGTTTTAACGAATATTATTTTACGCTGCTGTGAGCAAGGTCGCTGATGTCAAAATGCCGACAGACGAATCAGTCCTGTGTCAAATCCGACACATATTTTTAAACTAAAATAAGTTGATTAATATTTTGATCACCGAATGGTTTTAGTTGAACCGACAGACGTGTATAATTTGATTTGTATGTAAGAAAGGTTTCTTTAATAAATACATTATAAATACCATATAATTTAAAATAAGCTCTTGTAAGGCTCTAATTGAACTAAAATTGATATTTTATAATCTGAGCGGAGCGATTGTACAATGATGCATGTATTTTTCCTGTCTGTCATCATATTTTGAAGCAGTAAAAATGTTTTGATTTTCAAAAGTAGGGAGGGGGGTTCTGGTAGTAAAGTGGATTTAGATGATACTTAACTTTGGGAGTCTAAAATAACTATTTCCCTGTACTTTTTTTGGTGTGAATCGAAAACAAATAAGTAAATAACTATAGATATTTGAAATTTTAAAAATATTTTGACTCTGAGTTATTTACTCGTATATTTTACAGGCATGAAAAATTTTCATTTTTTTTTCAATAAAATAAATTTCAATTAAAAATTATTCACTGGATAGAAATTCTTGATAAGTTAGTGCAAAGTTCTTCTTTAGTCGTGAATTTTTCAATTAAAAAATATCGAAAATGGGTCACAATGTTTTTTTTTTAATCGTTTAAAGTTTGAATTTTGATAATATTCGTCAAATAATCAAAAATGTGCTTTTGAATTCACTTTAAAATAAAATAAACTTGGTTGATGCTTTCAATGAAGATTTAACGTGTAGACAAGATTTGGCTGCTTTTTGAAATAGTTTATGGAGCCTTTAATTCTCATAAAACAATAAAAAAAAAAAATTCTCAAAATTACAGTGACGTGATATGGTTGCATAAACTATTTTGCGTATCTTAACATAAATATAATATTATTATATGCACAATATGACGTACTATACAATTAAAAAATTAACGGTGTTAAAAGTTATGTATTTTTTCCCTGAAATCTATATATAATATATATCTTATTTAATTTCTTTATTATTATAATATAGCATTATAACATATTATTCTATATTAATTACTTCATCTCGTTTTTATAAAATAGGTGACAATCACTGGTTTTGACTTGAACAGCTATAGACAGTGTCTGGAAAAATGGGACGACGCTATCAGCGTCATGTACAAAAACTGCAACAAAGTCGGATCTGGGTACTGTCTGATGGTATACTACGAACAATTGGTGTTGAGACCTCGGGCCACATTAACCGAGATACTCAACTTCTTGGACATCCCGTGGAACGAGACGGTGCTCCACCACAATGAGATGATCAACAAACCCGGTGGCATCGCTCTATCGATGTAAGTCCATATACTGACCATTTCCCAATGCGCATATAATAATATAGTGTAGGATAGTTTATCTAATATTCATTTTCCGGCGATTTCAACTCGAGTTAATATAACTTTGTACTTATTCCCTTCATAATGGTTGTAAATTATTAAATGAAACACGCGTCTAAGCTTTCCGACCGCTTGTAGATATCTTTACGTCGTTGTAGATTCTGAGCGAAGCGATGAATTTATTTTATTTTAATATCCCCATTTGAATATTTAACCAATATTATTTATTTACATTTAATGTTTATTTAAGCGGAGTAGATCATCTGCAATATTTAGTTGAATTTTAATAACACAATCTACCAGAATTTAAATATATTTATAAAATTCACCTGATATGTATAAATGTACCTCTCGCAGTGACCTAAAAATTTGATTTTGAATACATTTATTACCAGCTACTCAGTACTCATCAATTCGTTCGCATAATTAATTGTTTCATTGTATAATATTTTATTCTTTATACATGACTTTTCAACCATCTTTTTACTTGCTTTATGTCTATTGTTATTTCGGCCACTCGTTTAAATTAATTTTTTTAGCAAACTTCCTAATTTTACAAAATTTTATATTTTAAGTTTAATATTGTAAATAAAAACTTAAGTAAATGTGTTTTTACTCGGCTAATTTAATTAAATTTGTTTTCAATGTAAAAGGTCATATTTATATGTTATTCTACCCCTGCAACTATTTAGCTGTAATAGTATTTCTAGTATTTTTTTCTATATTCTTACATTCAGTATGATTTATAAAAATATAATTATATTATGGACAAAATATACAAGATTCAAGTCTAAAAATAGTCGCTGAATGAAAATTATATTCACTCGAATATTCTATTACAAATAATTGCTGTCATGTGATAGGGTAACACCAACGATTTATGTGTATAGTAGTAAATCATAATTTAATAAATTCAATTCCCGTAATATTATTGTTACTCCGAACCCAAATAACAATTTCAACTCTCGAATAAGAAAACCATATGCGGAAGTTATCTCACTTTGTCCATAACGATAATAGGTTGTAGTATCCCTTACAAAAAAAACTCATTTCAACGAACACTTTTAAAAATTGTGGTGTATTGATTTTCCGTAGAATAAAAAACAAGCTTAAAGGTTTTCGATAGAATTGTCTGCTTACCACGGACGACGGACATATTAGAAAAAGAAAATACGGTAAAAGATATAAAATATATTTCCTGTTTTTTTTTGTTACGTTATCATGATACATCTTTCGACCGACACATCAGCAGTTGCGTACCGCATGTCTCAAACATTTGTGCAGATGATTTACTCATTAGCGTGTACACCCCCGCCAACTAAGGCATGTCGTCTATCGGTACAATAGGCCATATATAATGTATACAGGAACATATAATTCAAAAATAAATGTTCGTCTCTAAAATACAATATTTAATTAAATGCGATGTGCATATATAATATCTATGGCTCAAGCGTATAATAAAATAGTATGTCACAAGTCATAAAATCAATATTTATGTGCAATATGTATAATTTTGCGCTTGCTTGAATGTAACCTTTAAATATATTTATTTATTTCATGTAAACTCATTAAATATCACTGCTGAACCTAGGCTAAGCGTCAAGTTATAATAATTTTGTTAGTTGAGATAGTTAGCAATGTTAGCATACTTACACTTGGCGTCTCATAAAGCTCACAAAGTTTATACCCGACTTTACAGCCCTTTCTTTGTGTGTTGCTGTGGTGAACTTTGGAGTTCTCGTTCGTCAATCGCGTTTGTAGGGTCCCTCTTTTCCGTCCACAGTGCGCGTCGACTACAAGGAAACCTTAATACACTTCTACTAATTTTGTTCCTCCTTTAAAATATAATATATTTAATTATGTATTACCATAACACTATTATCATAAATCTATATTTTACAATAGCGTGTTTAGGAGTTTTCAAAATAATAGGTATAGAGAAGGTGACATACTAACAATGTTTCGAAGAAATTTAAAATACAAACGATTGAAAATCCTAGCTGTACCTATATAAACCGGCTTTGTATGAAAAAAAAAACGTAATTTTAAAATAAATGCATTCGCGCTCAGAATCTAAAACTATATATTGAATATACTATTAATAAGTGATATTTTTCTAACCAAACATGTACGCGGCTTAAACATTTGTGAAATTTGCGTTTTAACGAATAACCAGTCCCTCCGCTGTAGATCCATACCTCCTGTTTGGCGTTGTATACAACTGACAAATAAGTATTTCCTTCCTGTTGTGTATATACATATTACATATTTATAATATTTAGCCGGCAAGTGAGTGATGAGTTCTATAACGTTTGTGTTTGTTGTAGGGTGGAACGTTCGTCCGACCAAGTGGTTAGGCCGCTGTACCAAGAAGCATTGACCAAATGGGTTGGCCAGATACCCGACGACGTGGTTAACGATATGGCAAACATCGCACCTATGCTAAGCACACTCGGGTACGACCCGGCCGCCAATCCGCCCACGTACGGCATCCCGGAAGACACCGCCGGATCGGAACGTCAGTACGACACGAATGCCAGCGGAGATAATACGAAACAACACACCACCACGCGGAGGAGGTAGTCGAAATACAATACATATATTATACATAATTTTTTTTTTTGTTTTTTTTTTTTAAATCGTTTCACACTTCTTATTATTATAATCGTTTAAATTTTGTGTACAATGTACATAGGTACCTACTTTAATATGATAATATTATACGAGTATACTTGAACAAAATAAAATTTTAATTTTGTATTAATAATTACTGAACGGTTTGTCGAACGTGTGTACATATAGTTGGTATTAAATAAATATAATATATATATATATATATACATGTATGATGATAATATATGTATGTTTGTATGTATTTGTTCTACTTATATTATTACGATGATGTTGGGTATTATAAATATATACCTAGTTAATATAATGTTTGTACGTTATTATTATTATTATTATTATTATTACTATTGTACTATTGTTCGCGTTTTTTTTTAAATATTTTTTTATATATACATAAATATTATATTTTATTATTACTTTCCTTTTTGTACTTAGATATTGTTTACACTAATTACGAGTGAGAGAGTTCTTGTCGATATTTATAATTATTAATTACTGTTTTTTTTTTTTTACATTATTGTTATGAAACGACAATCTCATTAATGTATTCGATTTAAAAAAAAAATGATAACTAGATTTTTTTTCTTCAAATATAGCAAGACTTGTACAACTTATAATGTGTTATTTCCTATACTGGAGCTTGATTATTGTGTTTATTATATTTTTATACACTATATACCCTATTAACTAAATAATATCCGTCTAAAACCCTAATTGTTGATATAAATTTGTATTTTAGAACCTTTTCCTACATTTTTAAGTTATTAAAAATGACCCAGACCATATTATTGTAATAATTTGGATTAATAATATTTCGTAAATTAGGTATAAACTATAAAGATGTAATAATTATATAAACGTTATTATACCATTGACATAAGAAAATATGATTGTCATTATGTACAAACAACGAGTATATTTATTCAAAAAAGGGAAAGTAAATAAATCGATTTATCTAGCCAAGTTATATTATAATAAAAACATTTACGTTTATTGAGTTGATAGATTTTTGTACAAGTCATTTTTACTTAATAAACAGCGCCATGACTCCCGAATATAATAATAAAATATAATATATAATAATATATATATAATTCGTTAGTGGTTTTTATTATAAATGAGTAAAACACAAATTATGTGTAAATTAAATTAATTTGTTTGATGTAAGTGATTTGCATTAAGTTCATAATATTTAAAAGTACCTCATGATATAAAAAAGTGAACTTACCTATCTGAACTTATGAAAATCCTTATATTAAAATAATAATACCATTATATACCTAGTATTCCACTTATATACATATAGGTAAAGAGTAATATTATTCGTGAACTTATTATTCTTAAATTAATTTTATTTAAAAAAAAAAAACCGAAAAATTTACTAAGATATCATGGCATTTGTTTTAAAAGGATCACTTATATTTAGTGACGCCAACAAGCATAGTTGCCCCAAATATCTTTTATGCTTATTGCGTACTATACAAATGTATAGATTGTACAATTTTCTGAATAAAAAATACAACTTTCTATGTATTTAAATGCATAAATATTAAACACAACACATTAACAATTCCGTTTATTTTTTATGGTAAACACAACGCAAAGATTTTAACTTAAATAAATATTAAATTGTATACGTTCTATATGTATATTAATCCACCTGTTAAAAGGAATTTCGTGACATCAAGTCAAATAGAATACATAAATAATACATCGGCAATAATTACTGTTCAAATTTGTGTCGATAATAATTGATTTATTCTATAGTATTGATACTAAAGTGAGATTAGTGATTAAATATTACTAAAACATTATATTTAACGGTTTTTTTTTATTACATTTTGTCTCAAATATTTCGATGATGATGATAATAATATAGCAAGTATTTTTATGGTGTAGATCAAGTAAAGCAAATTTTCAATTGATTTTATAATATCGACAAAAACTAATGTAAAACAAATAATAATTATCAGAATACTTTGATATTATTTAATAACTTTATTATATTTTAGAGACTAAAAAAGTATATATTTTGGAAAAATTAGTAATAAACACATTTAATTTTAAAATTTTATGTATATAAAGGTACTTGTGTTTTAATATGTATAACATAGTAAATTTAAATGGAATTGAAAATTGTTAAAATTTCTGAATCGTATCAATCAATCACAATATATGTTAATATATTACAAATAACAATAATATTTATTTAGCAACGATAATAATATAGTTGTAACGTCGAAAGAAATATAACTACTTTGTAAAAATGACTTGAAAAATAAATAAAGATTTATTTAAATTTTTCAAATAAACGTTACTAAAATCACTACTGGCACCAATAATCCGTGTTAACCTTAAGCTTTCATTGTATAATGTAACATTCGTCGTTTATTTATTATTTTTCTAAACATGGGAAAAAATCGAAAGTTATTTTATGAATGTTGTTACACTTTTGAGAATATGGTTTTGTTTAAATTCTATGTTAAATTTCAGTTGTTACGCTAATTGAATAATGTTTATATTGAACTTTATAACCATTGCTTCTACTAAATTACTGTTGTTATTATTTTAAGCACTGTTAAGTCAGTGGATTGAATATTGATCGTTACATAGGTAATACGTAGAATTAATAGAAATCTTCTGGAAGTGATAAAAAGTACTTTTGACGAGAGTACTTACTTTAAATTTCCATTGGCCGCATTCCTAATCTAATTCAACGTATTCTCTCAAAGATTGATAATGGATTAGATTATACTGTATTTTTAAAATAAAATTCTCTGGTATAACCACCTAAATTACTGTTTGCAGTCAAGAACCCTACATATATCTAATTCTTCTAACCTATTTTCTCACACAGTAATTTTAGCCTTATGATATATAGGTAAGAACTAATGATAAACATTATTTGATAATAGATCAGTTACTACGATTGGCGTACAATTCTTTATTTATTTTATGTTCTTAAACTTTTAAACTTGTATTATAATATCATACCGTGATTATTAATGATTATTTGTATTAAAATATGAAAAATATATTTTATGAATTTTGTTGATATACTTTTATAATTAGTATTTTATTTTAATTTCCATACCAAACATATTATATTTGAATACAGAACTTCTGAGATTTATTTATTTTTTTGTTTTTTGTTACTGTTGTAGTTGATCAAATCGACAGAAAAATATATCTAAGTCAATAAGTTATAACTCATAAGGTTCACTCAGTTTAAAATAAATATTTTTACGGATAAAATACGTGAAAGATTACTACATTTTTATAAAGTTCACCCATATAATATATTCTATATTTGTTTTAAAGTATAGGGTTTATATATATTTTTATTTATCATATATTTTACTTTATATATTTAATAAATGTTTTACTAAATAAATATAAAGTGTAGTACATAATATAGTACACATTTAATGTTATTTTATTATTTTAGTTATGCCTATGAAAACGACTAAATATAAAATAGTAAATTAAAACATGAAATAAATATAAAAAAAATTTTACTTAATATTTTACTTTAATTATTTTTTTTATTTAGCAGCTAAGTATCTTGTCTCTCTAATATTATCTCTCTCTTTATCTCTCTGCCAAGTTCAAAAACACAATATCTTAAATAGTTTTAATATACACAATTAAATTAATCACCTGTTATTTACTACAATAACTATATAATGTTAATTTTCCGTGAAAACGAATCAACATATTTCATAAGATTTTAGTCAACTATCGTAATAATGCATGATGATATTTATACATCTATATTTTAAATGATTATTTTTTGCATAAATTCAAAAAATGTTGGTATTAATTACCTGCTTTCTTTTAATAAAACGTAAAGTTAATCTGTTATTGCAAACTTTTGTCAATTTTCGAAACAAAGCAAACATAACGTATGAAAAGTGCAACGCTTGCTAATTATATATATACATAAAAATATTCGTATAATATGTATTTTTCAAGATTTGTTTTTGTTTTAAGCTAAGTTACTTAATATCAGTTGTTTATAAATGCTTAAAGGTTATATAACTAACAACTATACAAATATTACCTACTCAACTGTAAAATCAACTCTTTAATAAGAATAACTATACAAATATACATATATTATAATGTTAAAGACTAATTTGATAATTTTTTATTACCTAATCATAATTTTATTATTATGTATTTTTTTGAAACAGTAAAATTATTTTGATTTTTTAATCTACTTATAGATAATGTTTTTGATTTAATAATTTTCAATAAATAATTGTTAACTCTGTTAAAAAAATTGAAAATTGAATATGAGATTACTAATAAGTAGTTATTCATGATCATTTCATTAAATTAAAGATACATAAGCATAATTTTTTTAAAAGCATTTAAAGTTCACATTATGAAAAAAAATTTACAAGCTATTTTCGTAAGTCTAAATGTTATAAATTGTAAGTACAAAGTTCCTTATAAGTTGTTTGTACTGAAACCCAACCAAAAATCTAAAAAAGATTTTAAAACAATTTTTTCAGACATTTGAAATTTAGAAATTAGATATTATTCAAACACAAATAAAAAAAATGGTAATTATTTTATTGTCGTTCCAAAATATTTTTCGTGAGGTTTTGAAACTTTTACATAGGTAATTATCATTATACATATTTTTTATACCTACGAAATGAATGTGAAAATGCCATTTTCAAAACATAAACCAAAAAGATAGGTATTTTATAAAAATTAAATATTTATAATATAATAATTAATAAGTGTATTTTATTTTTATTTTTTTTTTTTATTTTTGCAACAATTAATTACTAATTATTGTTTTAATATTATATAGTATAAAATGTATTATTAATATTAAAATAATTTATTTTAATAGTAATAACATACCACAAAATATATTTTGTAATATAATCTGACAGACCGCCTTTGCTCAGAATTGTTCTTCGTATACGATTTATCATTGAATTCAAATTTATCACATCCATTACAGTGACTTACTCAATGACGAGGTTTACTCGACACCAACACCTACTGTATAGAAGAGCGTTTACCTACTTTCCTTCCTTTTTGTTTGTTTGTATATCATCAATCATCACTTATCATCTTTTGAAGCATTAAAAATGCTTCAATATTCAACTTCGAAGGTGATTTCTGGAAAACAGGAAAAATATATTCGTATTTTTCGTTATAATCAAGAGAACTATAAACGAAAAAATACGGACAACGGAAATATTCACAGAATACCGTTGTTTTTTTACAAAATTAATTTTTTATTTTAATTAAAAACCAAAGAATTGTAAATACTTGAAATATTTAAATTAACATTTTCTTTGGTCATGGTAAGTATATTTATTTAAATTTTATTAAATAAATATATTATTTTCTGTTTACCTAGGCATTTGAAATCTTTAATATGATTTTAATTTTTTGTAATATACGATTTATATAAATACTTACTTATAGTATGATAATATTTTTTTTATGCTTTGTCAAAAGACTTGAACATTAATATAAGGTCCCTCATAAGTCATTATTACTGTAATCATAAATTAGGTAAATAGATATTCGATTTTTGTTATTGTATTAAAATTCAAAAAGTTTTAATCATAAAAATATAAAACATTTCACAATAAACTTAAATTATTATTAATTTCTATTCATAACAATTTTTAAATAAATGTTTTTTTAATTGTTTATATTTGGTGAAAAAGCTTGACATTTGAATACAAAGATGCCTTATAAGTTGTTCTAATAATTATTTAAAAATATTGAAAATATAAATATATGCTCAACTTTATTTTATAAAAAAAATGTTAAAACTACAAATTATATGATTAAATTTGTCAACATTGTGAAAATTTGTAATTTATTTTGTAATCAAAATCTATAAACTTATCGATTCTAATAGGCAAGGCTTGAAAATTTTCAAATTAGTCTTTCTGATAGGAATCTAAAAAAATTCGAAAATTTGTATTTATATTTGAAGTTCAAATTTGTTCGATATCGGACATTTAAAGATAAATAACAAATTTTAATTCATTTTTTTGTTATATAAAAATATTAATCATAGCTGGAGTTTAAATGAGTTGTCATTATGATTTTCTAGAGAAATTATATAATAGGCCTTGAATAATATTGTAAAAACGATGTAATAACATTTTCATTACTATATAATATGACGCAATACACTTAACATTAAGTTTTTGAGTTATACAAACACATTAAAACAAAATAAGCTTCGTTCAAAATCGTTTAAAATCAGTTATTCGCCAGTAAATTTAAATCATTAATACAAATTTTATATAATACTTACAATGCGATGTGAATGAAATTTAACAGACGTTTAACTTCCAATCTCAAAATTATATATTGTGTACCAGTATATTATCTAATATATTATATTATATATTATATAATTTTTCATTTTTGTATTATATTGTCATCAAAATATTTTTTGTTATAAATTATAAGTTATATCAAGTGATAAAAAACACCAATCAGACTATTATCCCTGCTTTATAACCTTAGTAAAATTTTAATTCAGAGCGAAAACGTATTTAAAATACACACATATCTATTTAGATCTCAACTAAATAGTAAATACATAAAATATACATTTAAATGCGACTTGAATAACATTATAATTGAAAAACATTGTTTTTTTAACAATCTTTTCCCACCACTATCTAAAGTAAAACTCAGAATGCGTAGATGGTTAAGAGATATTCGTAATGCATTTCTCACTAAGTGTAATTATATCAAAGTTCTTAAAGTCTTATAAATAATAATAATAAAAAAAAAACCTTTTCAAGTACTATCCAAATTCATTTCCTCGATTAACTATAGTTTAATCGTGGACTTACATATCTCAAAATGATCATTTAAAGTTAATTGTACTACTTATTGATTTTTATTGTTCAGTAAAACTTTGAAATTTGTGAAATAAAAAAAAAAAGATTAAAAGAAAAATGCTTAAACGAAGCTTAACTATATTTCAAACATTCATATCGCGCACCTACTTGAATAACACATTTTTGTTTAACACAGTAAACGTATAGGTATTTGCTTAGTTTCTTATATTCATAATCTGTAATGCAGCATTTTTTGATTGATAAATAAAAATAGACCTGAAATATGTGCATTATACATATATCTATGTCTGTGTGTGATATTGCGTGTAATACATCGCATGCAATATGTATAAATGGTTTTATCAGCAAACTTGAATATTGTAAAAAAATTAAAATGTAGTAATAATTATTAATTTACTTAACCGCATAAAAAATAGGTATTCTATTCACTAATATGATAAATTTCAGATAATATTTGTCGTATTCTTTAAATACTTATTTTGTCTCAACTTGTTCGTTAATTCACGCAATAACCAATAATTATTTGTTCTAAAAACTTTATGAATTGTACAAAATGTAATTAATTCAATATTAGGATAATATTATGACACCTACACAATAATATAATGTAGGTTATGTTTTTTTATCGTTGTGCTCAATAGTTATTTATTTAGTTTTTATGTTGTGTATAAGATGTTATAACGATAAGAACCGTCCTAATAATTAATATAGAGATATTTAATTAGATATTTGTCTATTCATTGACTATATTAACCCATATTTTACCCAGATGCCAGTGCCCACCAATAACCACAAATTGAAAGTTTATCAATGGCTACATCACATTAGTTAATTTAGTTATTAAGTATAAAATAGCTATTGCTGTTTCTAACTTTAGTATGCTTATGAATAAACATTTTAATGTTCTTCATATTGCTATTCAATATTGATCGTGGCTATTTGTAAATTTATTTTATCCAATCCAACCAATCAACGCAGAGACGAACTTATCGTAGAAGCCACTGAGTAATAAACACTATATTCTGTCTAATAAATAAACTATAAATCAAAATAAATTATGTTCCATAAATTATTTTTATTATAAACTATAATTTATACATTACATATAGGTTCATACGATCTGTAACTTGGCCCCAGTAACAATACACGTGACTAACTAACACAACAATATATGTTATTAATTTGTCTACAAGACTACTTTGCATACTTACAATTTGACGTACCTATAATATATTTACAATTTGAAACATAATACTCTTCATGAAATCCGATTTCGTTGACTTTTTGCCCCATATATATTTTCGATGATCGCTCGTTATTTATTTATTTTATTATTATTTTTATTTTTAATTTAACATATAGGTAATAGTAGCCTGTGGTGGTTAAAAATACAATTCTTTATAATATTGTGATGAAGTTTATCCAAACATTGATATTACGTATAATATTTTTTTAGCATGTTAATATTTTATGTTCAGTTAGGCGTAATAAGTATATCAGTGTTTAAATAAGTGTATTTTTGATTACAAAATACAATTAATTGGTGTCGTGAAGTAATATGGGTTAGTATGCAAGAATTATAGCATTCTTTAATAGAATGAATAAAAAATAGATTTATAACTAGAAAAATATTACATCATTATCCATTATAACATAAATTGAATTATATAAATCGAAGTTATCTATAATTTATATGCATAATGCATGTACATCATATTATTATAAATACCAATAAACTAACTATTGTAATAATTCAAAAACAAAACTTAGAAACAACGCACAATGTTTCCGCAGTTTTTAATTTCTAATAATATTCTGATTGTTACAATTCATTAAAATTTTAAAATACAAATTTGAACACAAAAAAATGATTAAAATTTCTAGTGATGATACAATGTTGTTAGTTTTTATTTGATATTGATTATTAGAGAATAGATATTGAAAAGAAAAATCATTATAGTGGTTGGCCAGATGATGATCAAAAATTAAATAGTTAAATAAGTATTTGAATGTTATGTAGTTTTTAAATAGAAAAACTGTAAAAATGCATGTAAATATTTCATAAGATAAAAACGTTTCGAGTTTTCAATCACTTAATACATTAGTTGAATTTGTGATCCAAAAACTTATTATTCGTTGTATATTTAGAATACCAATTTGACTTTAAAATTACGAAATGTTCAACAATGTATACTGATGTAATTTTTATTTGTTTTAAAAGGTTTATAGATAATTAATATTATTTTAAAAGTTCTCAAATTATACTGCAGTTTTTTTTACATGAATATTTATGTTTTTTGTTATAATAAAATATAATATTTATTAAAAAACCTTATATGAGTTATCACTTATCACTTATCATAAAATACGTTATAAATCAAAAATGATATTTAATTTAAAACTTTAATTTGTACAGCTAATAACTATGATAACAAATAATTGTTCGTAAATAATAATTATAATACTTAATATTCGTCAACTTTCTTATTATTCTTAAAATTAATTAAATAATATTTTATCTTCGTAAATTAGTATGGAGTAATATTACTATTTATTATTATTTTTTTTTTTTGTTTGTAAAATATTTTGATAGTTTTATAATAAATATATTATATTGATTTTATCTATTTTAACAAGATCGTTTACCTTGACGCTGGAATACCAACGAGTTGTTTTTGACTCGTTTATTTCTTAATACATTAATTAATATGATATTAGCTACATCTTTTTGCTGAAAATTCTTCTTTTTTTTTTTAGATTTTTCAAAAGATAAAAATATAATACATTAAAAAAAGTCTAATTTAAATTAAAAGAAATATTCATAGTTGGTTTATGATCCCTATAATCAAATAAGTATCTAGTATCAACCTACTTGAGACTTTATTGTATTTTAACAATGCATTATTTTAACTACTCGAGTGGTTGAAATGAAGGGTACCTCTACTATTTTAATTTTCATATTTAGTCCCTATATTTGAATATATTAATATATATTTTCTAATCAACATTCAATTTAACTTTAAATATTTTTTATTCACATACAATTTTTTTACCTTTTTTTTAATAAAAATACACATAATTTGTTTAACTGCGTGAGCTAAATGGCTACAATTAAAATTTGTTCAATAGACTATGATTAATACCATTTCCAACGCACGGAATACACATTTACTTCCTAAAATACATATTTGTGCTCCCCAGATAATAAACAAAGAAATCAAATGAGTCTCAGAGGAGTGAGCCAATATTTTGATTTAATTTTTTTCAACTTATAACTATACGCTCTTTTGACTTCGTGAACTTATGCTACTTATATAAGTAGATAGATACTTGTTTAATATACTGGTTTAGGTAAAGTATGGTTTTACAAGATACGCTCATTTAATATTATACTTATTTTGAAAATCCTTTACTAATAAGCGTTTTTTTCATTCTTGTATTCAATGCAGGCATAATATTATGTGTCTATACATATGATTAACACGTTAACGATATAAGACGAATAGGATCAAAAGAGCGTGCGTTTACTATTTAGGAACGTATAGATTAAGTAAATTAGGTAAACAATATCTTGAGTCAACAAAAAAAAAAAATTGACAATTCTATCAGAAATCTTACGTTATTTTCAGAACTGGAATAACGTATACAACCAAAAAATACCGACAAAAGGAAAAAAATCAGTACAAATTATAATTGACGGCTTTCGGAGCTTACGAAACCCACGCACCTTCAACACTCATACGCTTATGGCTTATACACCTATTGGCTAATACTAAACAACATTAAATAATAATAAAATAATATTTTTATACGGTCTATAAATGATATAGTACCTATAACTTATATCGCAGCGTAATATTATCGTTTGAACATTAATATTACGCACACCCAATATTATGCACGTGATGCGTCCAATAAAACCAATGAGTCTTAACAAGGTTCGGCTAGGAAACTTCAAAGAACACACTTTTCTACTTCGGAGTACATGAAATTAAAAATGTATGCTGTTATTTAAAAAATAAAAAGTAAAATACAAAATATATTTTATTGTTTTTGTTAAAAATACTGTATTAAGATTACTATAAAAAAGTATATTTTGCAATACCTACTTCTCGAAAAAAAACGAGTGTTCGCTTTTAAATGAATCACTGCAGTGTATAATATTATTGTGGTACCTACCTATTAACTACTATATCATGCATGAGTGCGCAAGCGAAAAGCAAATATAAGTACCTGATGTTTTTATTAGTAATTTATAATAATTTTCGAGTATTATTATGTACAGGTCTGGAAAAAATTACGCGTTCTCGCACAAACACACGATATACCCATGACTCTGGCGTTACATCACTCGTCGCCAGGAATCATCACCGCGGCCACGGCCAAGAACGGGTTGTCCTCGAGTGGCGCACTCGCACGATCTCGATTTGGTACATTACAATTACTTACAATACAACAATTATACAACCATTCGACACAATGCGCACACATGAGTTTTGTTATTAAAAATATATCATGTATGTATCGTGTGGTTTATCTAGTCACTACGTGTGTTGTCGTATTCATTCGTATCAATCGCTAAGTCGAACAAAACTGTAAGTCTTGCAATTGCAGTGATGGACCTAATAACCGAACTACTGTAGTCAGAAAAAAATGCATAGATTTAATGTTAGATTTTATATATTATGTTTATAAATGTTAACAATAACAAATATAAAACATATTATATCCACTGTGCCTATTATAGTAATTTTTAATGGTTTTTATTCGGACGAACGAGTGCTAAAAATTATATAGTCTATAATAATATAATCTTAGGCCCTTTACGGTTTCAGTACATTATCGTCTGGCCTAATGTTGACCCGTAAGTTTAATTTTCTGAAACGGTTTCTGTATTTTATTATACGTAATAGTAGTAAAATATTTTATCAAATGGAAATTTAATGTGTTATTGACGTCCATTATAAAAAAAAATATTAAAAATGATTTTGTTTTCATTAAAATGAAATATTGAAAATTAAAATTAAATTGATTTTTACTACATTATTATAGGTACAAAGCGTAAGTTCAATTTAATATTTGTGTACAACAATTTATATTTTTTTTTTTATCTATACACCAGTTCCGTTTATATTCTAAATTACTTTAGCTTATTATTATGACTTAATTTCCCATAAATATCACAAACTTTTATATTTGTATGCTTGCGAAACATAAAGCATAGCTTATAGTATAACACAACAAGAGTGAACAATAATGGGAAATAGTTTGTATAGTTGTTGATCTAACTAGAACTGTCTCAAAACTCCGTCTTTAATTGTATTTTGAACAAAACCGTACAAATGTAAGGGAAAATAATATGTTGTCGGTCAATTTGGGTGCGTATACCTACGCTGTTAGCGATGTCTGTTCACTATAATACCTCTTCTTCGTCGCAACAATGATTAACTGTACGGGCATATAGCAGGTGTGTAGATTTTCTATAGGCCCTGTTTACCGGCCGTAAACGATTGTTAAACCCACCACCACTCGCGACGGAGAACCGCAGTTGTATTGCGTTGTGATCAATGGTCTTCGCCGGTTGCACGTGGTTCGGTCGTACCTAACCTAACCACTGCACGTTCCGACGAATTCGGCATAAAAATCACGAATAGGTTGCGTTTTAATATGCATTGTCATTGTGCGACCACGACGGCGAAACGATGACACTCCCCAAAACGAAAAATCGTCGTCGGTTATTTTATAAAAATATTAATATTGTAATATTTGTGATCGACTACTATATTATGGACGCGTGATGCACCGATGCGTTTTCCTGCGGCGGCGACGAGTCCGCGTTTTGTTGTCGCGACGACGATGGGTACGTGTGTGGTGTCACGCGGTCTCGCGCGCCCAGTCGCGGCACTCGGCAGTCAGTCAGTCGTGCCGGTCCAGTCCGCGCGCGCGTACGTCGATCGTCCAACCGGTGAAATCGCAGTCGCGTGTGCAAAATCGGTTTGTTTTTTTTTTGGTTTTATTAGAATATACCCGTACACGATGTCGTCGCGTTCGTAATAATTTTTAATATTATCGTACAGAGCTGACAGTAAAAATGACATATAGTTGTCGGTATTGTTCGTGGTTATATTATTATTATTTTTTCGTATCGAATTAACGGCGCATCGCACATCGAGCCGGTGGTTCTTACAACCGCACACGACTAATTATTGCTTACGAGAAAAAAAACAAATTAAGTAAAAACGCATGTTCAGCATTTTAATACTAATATACTAATTTACATTTTATAATGTTATTATCGCGATATTGTAAGAAAAAGCAATAACTGCAATATCAGTTATTAATGAATTATTATATAATTACGTTATTGACATTCTAACAATTTTAGTTCCCGAAGTATATTGTAAAATGTTTACCTCAGATAAATCAATCTTCGTTCAATTGACCTATAATGATTTTTATAATACGATGACTAAAAATGTTTACATGTTATATTTGAATTAGATTTTTATTTTTTATAGCAAAGTGCTTAAATTCGCCTATGAATATATCGTAAAATGGATAACATTGATAATCCAAGTACTTTCATCTCTAATACGTTGATAATATAAGTTAATTGAATGCGTACATTTTAAATGTGTAAAATTTGCCGTTTTTCTTGTTTTGTTGGATAAAACAAATGATGATTGGTGCATGTATAAAGTATTTAACAAAGATTGTTTTTTATTATTATATTTATTATTTCATATGTTAAAATAAACTAAATTATTTTATTTTTTGGAAAATCGATCTGCACTAACTCCGCAAAGTATATATTCAAACCAACGCGAAACCAGGATTTATTATGTATTTAAGTATTACTTATAAGGGAGGATATTCACACATTCTCTGTTGTAGTAAAAAGTCTTACATAATAAATAAATTGTACATTATTATTATTATTATTTATTTTTACATAAATATGGCTGACGGGGAGTGTTATTAATTATATCACCCAAAACACCTCTCTAGCTACGACAAAGATTCAAATTACAATTATTTTACGTACGCCAGAAGCATATATTTATGACACTATAATATACTACTTTGTTTAAAAAAAATATATTGTTTTGAATTCAACAAAATGCACATATTTTTTTTGACGCAAGATAATTTTGATTGCATTTTTGAGGTAGCTTTGAAACATTGCTGTAAATTAAATTATTTTTTTTCAACTGCTAGTTTTATTAGTTGATGGTTTATTTTTTAAAAGATAAAAATAATAATAACAGCAATAACAATCATTTTCATTAAGTTGTGTCTACGACTCTACATCTAATAATCCTATATAAATGTTACCCTACTATTATAATATAAAAGATGAATATATCAAAGAGTATTATAAGTCATCACAACTGACTGAATATCAGAATGTTTTCTGACAACATTTTTATTAATAGGTATCAAAGTGGAATAAGTAGAACTATTGATAAGTAATCTATATTCAATAATTAAAACATAATATGCAATGGAAATATGAAAAAAAGTTCTTGGATTAATAAAGGATACTACATATTTGAATTTAATTGGTTATGGTAGCAAATATAAATTATTGCTTTAAAAAGTAGTTAAACGATAAATAAATAACAAAGAAACAAATATAAATTATCGGTTACCCGTGTACAGTATAGGTAGGTACCTATACAAATACGCAAACTAATAATTAATGGCATACATTGGTCAAAGAACCTAAAGATTCACTTTTTCATTTAAATATTTCAATTCCTTAATTAATTTTCTTAAAATAGCTACCCTCTATACTACCAATCATATTATATAAATCAGAACGCAAAAAGGCAGTTAAAGAAACTCATATAGTAGACAATTACCTTGCCCCCGCTCTCTATTACTTTAAGATCAACATTTTTAGATTCTGACTTCTATGTAGATTATATATCGTATTTTATAATAATTTTGATTTATCTACCTCATTCTTTGGGCTAGATAATGCTTGAGAATCTTTATAGGGATATATTATCTGTAGATTATAAATTGGACAAAGAAGATAAGTGATTTAACTTGTTCGTAACAAAATTGATTGTGTTTATTTTCGTAATATTAAAAATTTAATAATCTTTGAAATATTAAGCAACTGGTAATTTAATAACTTATTTAACCATAATTTCATAGTTTAGTAAATTGAAACAATTTATTTGGGTGCTAATATAATGTAGAATTAGAAAATTACACCAGTTTTAATGTTAAACAATTTTTAGAACTAATATTTTAATAAATATTTATCAGTTATTTTATTTTTTTTATTTGTGTTAATTATAATTAATAATATTTTGATAATTCAAAACAAACCATTTGAATTATACGATTACGTTCGATTTGGGTATTATGTGAATTGATTAATTTTGTGAATTTATTACCTAGAATATTGATTATTTTATGCTTTCATTAAAACAAAAGTAGTTTTTAATTTCACTAGAAATTATATTTTGAAAGAGGTGATTTATCATTTTTTTTTTTTAAATTAAAAATAATGATACAATACAATGTATAATTACGATTTTTTTGGCTACGATCTGCAGTGATAGCACCCAGGTGAACGAAATGAAACGATTGTTCTATCACCCTTCACCATGTACATTTTTGAAAAAAATTAATTGACATAAAGCTTGTACATGTACATTCAATCAAATAATATTCATATAAACACTATAACCAGAAAAATGATATAGAATTTCCACATAATAGCATAATAGGTTAGTGGTTACGTATAAGTATTCCCAATTGTGGCAAACTACATTATAATTTAAAATCAATGAAAATATATCAACCAGCAAAAAAAAGATATTTCTCGGAAATCGATTATTACAATTTTCTACAATTTTTTTTCTAAAACTAATAGCAATTTTACTATTTCAATGTTATATTGACGGTCCACGTTCAATTGAAAATTGAAATCATATAGGTTCGCGATATATGTTGAGCACTTTTTTTATTACTGCCTTACTCTAAGAAAGTGTTTTATCAATAAAAAAAATAACAAGCATTGTAAAACCAATAGTTTCCTTGTTTCAATCAGAATTCAAAATTGCAAAGCAAATAAGCAACTTTTTTTATTACTCTTCCTGTACAGATTCTTCGAAAACATTGTTATTGTAGGTACCTAATTTTTTATAAATAATGAACAAATAATTTACAACATTTATTTTGTACCTAACATTCAATCATTTTCAGTGTTAAAGCTTTTATTAATAATTTAACGATTTTTAGGTATTATAGACAATTAGGTACTAATATTTTATGTATATATATATAAAATATATTCAATTTTAACAATACAGTTTTAAAAAAATCTATATATTTATAAAGCTTAGATATTTTAATTCACAATTAAGTATCTCATTTTCGTTTTATACAATACAATTTAGAAACGAAAAAAATTATCGAACTTATACCTCAACATCTACTGAAATTATTATAAGTACAAATACCTAGGTAGTTTACCCATAAAAATATGGTGAAAATCAAAAATCAATAATATAAATTTCGATTATATTTATATATGAACATATATAAATATTATGATGAAGTACACTAGGATCTAGGAGCCAACAAATATATATCTATAGCATGTGAATATACAATTATTAGCAATTTTTAATAATTTATAAAAAATATTAATTTTAGCCATAATAATTATTATTATTACAATAACTGTGTCTTTAAATATAATATGTTTGTATATCACATTCACCTCAAAGGTAGCATTTTAACTCATTTTACAATTTAATGAAAATGAAAATTCCATAGTTAATACATCCTAAATATTTTACTTTTAATTTGTAAAATGTTTGCTAATTTTAATAACTATATTTTCACTCATACCCAATATTTAAAATATGTTGCTATTAATATTATTTTTGTATAATATATGACATATTATAAATTATAATACACCCAGCCGATGCTCTTTAATATTAAAATAACTATCCAATGACTTACATAAGCATATATTTATAAACATGACCTATTCAATTTTTACTACATTTTAAAATTACGATTTTTATAAATAACAAAATTATACTTTTATTTTTATATTTTGAAACTTAATGTGAAAATGTTTATATAATATAATAGCGCCAAATAAATTTTTAATGATTTATAAATAATCGAGTTATAGTAAAGTGATGTGGTGGGTTAGGTTAATGAGACAGTTTAATATTCTTACCCTATAGTAGTCTCATCATCTTAACTTAAATTATTTATAAAATATAAATTACTATTCATTGGTTTAATAGTCAATACTTAAACATAACATTTACAAATAAATATCCTATTTCATAAAATAAAATTTAAAATATAGCTTGATATTTAAATAAACTAAGGTACTAAAATAGGTAATTATCGGATGATGAAAAAAATAATATATAAAGCTTAATATAATTCCTCATTATGGTTGGTGGATAAAACGTCGTCAAATTTGCTTAAAATAATATCGCTGGCTATCGATACAATTTTTTTACCCTAAACATTAAATTATAACGTTATCATTTTGATAATATAATATTCAGCAAAATTATAATATGACAAGTAATGGGTTTAGACGTTGAAAACGAGTTATTATTACTTGTTATTTATGGTCAGTCGTGACATAAGAGGCATATTTGAAGATTATAAATCATTTTTCATTGTACAAATATATATTGTTCTCTGCTTATTGATCATTAATAATTTTATAAGATTACTATGAAATATATGAATACATATTAAATATAGATACATATTATTGACGTATTTTAGTATTGATGCTATACTTCTCAATTACGATAAATGCTTATACCGATATTATGATATTTTAGAATTATACTTAATACTATACTTTAGTTGATTAATAGTGTTTTTATTCGCACAATAAATAAAAAAAAACCAATTTTAATAAATTCAATTCTTAAAAATTGCTACACGATTAGAAACATATTAAAATAGAAGTACTGTAGTAGATAGGTATTATACATAATATTATAATTTTACCATTACATTTCACAATATAAATAAAATGAAAAATTATATGTTACAGTTCCAATATCTTATTGTTATACCTTTTTTTTAACCAATATTAATTAAGACTTATAAGGATGTGTATTATATTATAAATTAATAAATAATATGTACATTTTAAAAGAGGTCCGGGCCAAATAAATAACGTAAATAACATTTTTAATTTCAACGATTCAGTATTTTTTTTTTTTTTTGTCATTAAGAACTAATAGTTTTAAACCATGGTTTAATTTGCTTAGTATTATACTAATTTTAATTTATTATGGTTGTGACTTGCTAAATTACGTTTGAAAAATAAAATATTATTAATATTTAAGAAAAAGTTAATCCGGACAAATTGAATAGAATAGAGCATAGAGAAATTAATATACTTTCAAACTAAAAATTATATAAAATATTAAAATATATTTATATTTATTATTTTTAACTTAAATTTGTTAAAAGTATTTTTAATTAATATTTTTATTTTAAAATGAAAAGTTAAAGTATTCATTTTATTGTTTAACATGATTTACTTTCCTATGCTGACTAATGAGTATATTTTTAATTATTTTGTTAAAATTTCTAACAGGTTAGTTGGGATTATGAATAAAAAAGATAACAATTATAATTTATAAAGATTGTCAATTAAAAAGGATAAAAAAAATAGTTTTAAAAAAAATGAAAAATACATACATTTATTTTAAATTATTATTATTATTGTTATTTATATTAATTTCGTTACAAACACTATTCTATTTAATTTAATAGATTTACAAAATTTTTATTTCACTATTATAGAATATTGGCCTAATGTACGTGTGTATTTCATTTTATCGTCGAAAAATTTTTTTTATTTGGTAGTACATTATATGAGTATTAAATATTTTTTAGTATCTAGGTATTCTAGACTATGAAAACTATAGTGTTATGGATGTTCGCTTGATAAAATTAAAAATTAGTAATCAAATAAATATTTAATATAATACATTCCATTGTAATTTTAAATAATAGATTTGAAATGATATTCTATCGGATTAATTTGGAACGGTAATAGTAATAATATTAATATTGTCATTATGCGCTGAATAAAAGTATTAGCATTAAACGATTATATTGTATTTATAATATAAACTATTATATTTTTCTTAACTTTTATAAAATTAAAAAACAATTAAATAACCTTACAACTTAACGAATTTTATCCATAATATAATTTAATTGTTTCTAAGTACCCAAGCGGTTTGATACTGGTTCACCCCATTTACTCAACTGAACAACAGTTTAATGAATAACAATTCGAAAACAGCATTTTTTTAATTTATGTGTAAATACTAATACTGCGTAAACCTTACCAGAATTTCCATTACATTAAAAAAAATTAATTTAGAATACATTTTGAAACTTTATTTTTGATTGGATATATGATATTGAATTTTAATATTCATTTATTTACGTTAAATTAAAATGTGCGTAGAAATGTACAACAATTATTTTTTTCAGTATTGTGTATATGCCGATACTTGTCGGTTTTTTGATGGGATTAATGGAGTTTAATACTTTTCAAAGGAACACGTCCCGAACCACTTAACGGATATTTATTATTTGGGTCAATGAACCTTAAATATATTCGCATTGTTTAAACCTTACTATCGTTATCATCAACCGTATTGAACGGTAACGATGAGGATGAGATTTGCATTTTACTCATCAAAATAATAATCATTTTAATATTATTAAAATAATTATTGTTTATTAACTTCTCAAATGAACCCCTTTTGGCACGTGCGTTGAACACAATCTTTTGAATATGTATATTATTGTTTCTGACTGCAGTTGTGTTCTAAAATACACAATCGTAATTATTATTGTTTATACAACAGATATTATCAGCTACAAAGGCTTTCATTGTTAAGTATCTATAATATATATTTTTCAAATAATACAAAATCTATCGAAAGGATAATTTAAGGCTAATAGGAAGCGAGATATAATCGGTTTTATATATGTTGTTATACAGTTATCCTGTATACTTTCAATTGTTTCAAGTATTTTATATAAACAGACGAATATAAAATTGATTGAAAATTGATCACAAAATTAAATTTAAAAAGGTTTATTATTCAAGTAATTAAGTAATCACCAACTTCTAAACCGTAACAATCACTAGTTTCAAAAAAAAAAAAAAATAATTTGTTTATTTCCTATACCCATTGATGATATTTACAGGTAATAAAGAGATAAAATATTTTATTTATATCATATATGATTATTTTCAAAAACTCTACGGACTTGTGAATTATGGAAGTGTCATAAAAAAAAGATTAATTATGACAATAATAAAGTATAATTATAAATATATAAGTTACTTGTCTACCGTCAAAAGATAAAGAATTCATACATAATAATCTTTGAGTAAATAACCAAATGGTTATTAAGATAGAAATAGAAATATAAAAAATTAAAGTAATATCGAAATTGAATATTTTAATTTGTATGTTATTATGTTAACCTCCTTAAATTAGGTCATTCTATGTGAAAATGGGAATACATTGATTGGCAATTAACTGGAAAGTTTGTTTGCTTATATTATATGTTCTATATTAATAACAACAATTGTTTCGTGGTTATACATTTTACATTGCATAATCACTTATTATCATTGTTACTATATAAATTAATATCATAATAGGTGTTATGAAAAATCTAAATTGATCTTTGTAGAATTGTACCTTAATTATATAATGATTTAATTTAAAATATTTTTGACAACTAATAATCAACAACAAATAATGATGAATTATATAATAGTATAGTACTACTGTACTCAGTGTATGGTAATATGTGTATAATTTAATGTAAAATATAAAAAATGTTTATAATAATAATAATAATAATAATAATGATAATTTGAAAATTGAAAATATAATATTGTCAATATTTTTCTCGATGAATATGGCTGAGGGTTATTTTGCTAGTACTATAATATATATTATTACTAAAGAAAAAAAAATTAATGATTTATTAAAGACCGTTGAACACAGTTATTGCATTGTTTTTGCATCAAATTACAAAACGAAATTGACTATAAACTAATAAACAAGACTTACTTATTATTGAGTTATATAAATTGTATAATATAATCATTTTAAAGTATATCGATTGAAGTTTGTCTTTATTGGGAAAGTCACGCTAAGTTGGAATGGCGCAATTTAGATTTAAACAGACCATGTGGTCACGTTATATACTTATAACCGATAATATTATGTATATCTGTGTATTGTGTATAGACTTGATTTCATACATAGCATCATCTTTGTTTTTTTCTCTCAAAAATAATAATAAATGGAGAAATTGGTTTTCCATATTTTGATCTTGGGATTTCGTTGCATAAATCCGACACTGTTAAATGCTTTTATAGTATACTGTTTTTGAAGGTTGTTCAATTATTTTCTAACTAGATTATTAGATATACAGGATATAATTGTCGATCCTTGCACCATGTTTTTACATCAAATTTTAAACTATAATAATAAAACTCTGTTACTTTTTATTCACAAATTTTACCACGCTGTCATCACTCAAGAAGTTTTGTTTTGTTTTAATTGTATCTAATTGATATATATATATATTCATTATTTATCGATATTTTATTTCTATACATAAATAATTATTGCCAGTTTAACATTAAACTAATACAATGATATATTTTATGAAAGTAATAAAAATATTATAATGAATAATATAATATAATGAGAATAAAGTATTATAGTAAATGTCAAAATAAGCTGCTTTACTACAAGTATATGATTTGATATGATTTGAGATTCTGTTCTTTAAAACATATCATTGTACTGAAGCATTTTTTTTATTTCAATAATATAATAATATAACATGTATTATTATCTGAACATACTTCATTTGATAGTTATATCAGAGAATTGGGAAAATCTTTCTGAATTAAGAAATAAGGAAGCTGTAATTTTTATTTTTAAAAACACTTCAGTTTATTATTTTACTGGCATACGAAACAACTAGATACATTTTTTATAGCAATAAAAAATAAAAATTGTATAAATAAATAAATGAAAAATCGACATCTAAAAAAAAATATACGAATAAACTATTTTTGCGGATAAATATTTATTAAATTTATTAAATAAAATGATTTATGGTAGATGTTTGATTAATTATATTATGTTTATGTTTCAATCACATTAATCTGTATTGATAACATATTTTAAATACAATACCGGTATCTTTCTTTATTGTTTACAGTTGTTTTTATTATTGGTTTTTACATTTTCAATGTTAAAACTGATGAGTGGTAGAATAGAAGCATTCCAAGAAACGCTTTCAGGCTCCCTTGAGAATACCTACTCAAGCATTTACATATTTGTAAACTGCTCTCAGTTCTATACATAATTTAATTACAGTTAGTAACCCGACAGGAAGAAAGTGTTTCGGATGTAACAAATTTTTCATGAGTCCGGTAAACATACTTCATACAATTTTGGAATGCAGTTGAGATAACGATGAATAATAAAACGATTTCAATTTTCAAGCGGTTAAAAAGGATCGAGTTCATCTTTGGTCACGTTCCGTCACGTTTTATCAATACCCACCTACCTGCAATATCTCAGAGACTATCGAAAATCCGTTTCTTTTTCAATCAAATATCAGAATTGGCACTTGTAAAATTTCATATCCTATATAAATATTGAATATTAAAAAAGAAGATAGTCTACGTTTACATAATAAATTGAAATTATTTTTTATTATTTGTAATATAAGTAAGTAATAACATAACAACCAAATTATTGAAGTATTCTTTTTTTGATTGGTTACATAAATACATAATATTTTTCTAATGTCCTTCCATAGATAAAAATATAACATACCTACATACAAATTAAATGATTAAAAAAGTGATAAAAATAATCTTAAAACGATATTATTTATTTTCTATATCTAGGTTTTTTGTATTTTAAGTTTAATTGTATGTTTTTGAGTAACTATAGTATTATGTTTTAGACCGGGGAATAATAATTTTTAAAGGTTTAATACATATTTTATTATATTTCAAGTTATTTAACTGTCTCCACAAAGTTCGTTTGTTTCTTTGCGCTTTAGAATTTAATTAAATTATTTATATAATTGAAATGTTAAAGCAAAAATCACGTTTTTTTAATGGTAGGTACTTCAAATTCTAACTTCGATTTCTTTGTTTATTTGTTATTCGTGTTATTTGTACCATCAAATAAATTACTTAATGAATATTAAAAAGGGGCAAGTAGGTATCAAGTATATTTCGTCATTGCAATGTATGTGTTAAACTTTGAACTCGATGATAAATTATTGCATGTGAAAAACTATTCTAAGCGGACTAAGCGGACACGATGTGCCTATATATCTATTATAGTTTATAAATTAAAAATTGATATAATATAAATATTAAATATATAATATATAAATTTATTATAAATTATAATTATTATTTTATTCGTATGACTATTATAGTAATTTATTTTACTATTAGTACCTAATAGGCGCTGTAAGTTGAATTGATTTATACTAAAAACATAGCATTTATTATATTATTAAAATTAAATTATAATAATAACATATTGTATTTATATGATAGTTATTAACTTTTTGATCAATATCGTCCTACCGTAGAACTGCGTGAATAGGTTCGTGTTATAAATAGAAAATAGCAAAAAAATAATCTAAATGTTTTGAAAATACTCTTGTGACATTAGCTTTATAATAAAATATAATATACGTAAATGTTTCAAATCTCCACAAATACCTATATTTTGAATAACAACAAAAGATCTAAAATCGTTATTCTTTGTTTAAGTATCTATAATTTCGTCCACGTTTTTAAACTTCAAATCTCTATAAAAAATTGTGTTAAATTTTTTTCAGAATTTAGTACATAGTACTCGTAAGTTATAGAGAACTTTGTATTATATTTTCAAGTCTTAATCAAATAAATTTAATATTAACAAATATATTAAAAAAGATTTAGTAGTTGTTCATGGTTTTGATGAATTTTTCAAAATTTTAACCTAAAACACTCATACAAAATTATTGTGAAGTTACAATCAACTTTTTTATTTTTTCTAGTAATAATAATTATTAAGAACTTTATATCACATTTTGAAGTTTCAGTGAAAAATTTTTTTCTGTAAAAATTCATGTTTTCTTTCGTAAAATCAATACGTGGTCCGTACAGACTAAAAAGAAACACCTAAAGTGTTTTTACATTTCTTAAATAATTTTTTGAATATAAAAAAATATATTACACAAAATAATACATAATATTTTACTCAACTCGTAACTTTTTTAATATTAATATAAAGTAAAAATTTCACATAATCTTATGAAAATACAATTTGTTTTTAAAACAATTGTGTATAAATTAAACAAATTTTAGTTTTTTTTCTACTTAAAAATAAATCAATGTTATTCATTAGAAAGTGTTTTGATGTAACTAATTACTTTAAAACGTAAATACAATTAACTAGAGCCTTACATCTATTGTAAAATTTACTTAAGAAAATATAATATGTTTATTGTTAGTATAATATTAAAAATCTTAGAGGGTTTTATTCTTGTTTTTACATACTTTTTTCTTTTTTGTATGAAAGTTAATTTTAAGCTCAGAAGTAAATATTTTTATTATTCTCTATTTGTTTACCATCTAGAGTTTGATATACTTCATCACTTAATAACTTGACTTTTAAATTTTTTTATTGAAAAGATATATTTTATCTTTATGCCTTGTCAAAATATATAGTAGATCCACTAAGTACAGGTACTCTCAGCGCATTTCACTGTATTAGTTATAACTAATGAGATTATGTAAAATAGAGTCTGTCAGGGGACATAAGTTAAGTTTGGAAAATTATATACGTACTAACTACCAACTATATTAACTCGCCAGGGATATTAAATATATTTTTACCTTTCTACCTATAAATACATGGTTATCATTTATTTACCACTTTAATTAAGTTATATATGTATAGTTATCAAATACCTAAGTTTCTAAAGGAAATTTTTTAAATAAGGACATACATCGTCTATATAATTTACTACTGCCATTATAATTTACACTTTTGTATAATATTTTCTAGAACTTGATAAAAACCATTAAAACCTATCTATATAATACAGTTTTGGATTACGCAGCGAATTATTTATTGTTTTTATTAATACAATAATGTAATTTTTCACTTTCTACGGGAACTTTCATGTAGTAAAAACTATATAATACGACGCATTGATTGAAAATTGATTTTATTGTTTCTGACCAAAATTGGTTTAATGATTTCGACAGTAGTTTCCATAAGCGTTATAGCCAATAACTATCGGACAACATTTTAAGTTTCAACTGAATTCGCACATCCACTAAGAATTTTTTTAACACCTATAATTTTAGCGTATACCAAACGCTCAGTCTCATTAAATACACTATATAATATTTTGTTAAAAATAATTTAGAAATTAAAAATTAAAATTTTTATCAGTACCACGAGGAAGTATTGATGGGATGGGCTTCAAATGTATGTACAAAAGTTAAACTCTAAAAAATGTCGTATTAAGAAACAAATATTTCCGTTAATTCTTTCAGATAACATAAAATTGTGAACGTATTAATAAGTATAATAGTAAATAAACTTATATACGAATTCATAACAGACGAATTACGCCCTTCCCATCCGATATCACAACGTTTACAATTACAAGTTATTGTTATTATAGTTACAATATATTTTGGTTTGTTTGTGATTCAGCTAACCACCACGGCCGAATCAAAGGTGTGGTAGTGGCTCATACGAAGTTCCTATTAAAACAGAAAATTTCAAATGATGCGTCATATTGCCGTGAGCAAGCACCATTAATACGATGTACAATAAAAACGATGGACAAATTAATTGGTACCAAACGTTGATTTAAAATATTGCTGTGGTATTCAGAGTTTACTTAAATGATAATCCGACAACGTGAAAACACTAATGACGTTGTTCCTTCGTATACTTGTGTTGAACGTTTTCAAATTTCGTACTGTAAATTATATTTATTTCGATTTCATGTGACCAATCAGTCCAAATGTGCGCACTACTAAATCAATGGTCATTAATAAATATTTAATAATAATAATAATATGGGCAATTGAAAAAGTTGACTAATATTTAATATATTGACCTATTGCAGTATACTTGAATGTATTTAACTCGAATAAGTTTTCATGCATTTATTCAGAATTTTTATATACCTATTCACTGCTTTCCCATTCTCGTGAATGTCTACATTTTAGTATTTTATTATCAAGGAAATGATAAGAGCACTCGAAATATAATTATTCACCGATCGTCAGTGCATATAATATAGTAACTAGATTAATAAAACAATATTATTGCAACAAGTTTAAAATATTATTTGCAAAAAATTATTTTCTTATAAAAGTATATATATAAATAAAAATTGCTGACCTGAATATGTTACCTAGTATTACGTATATACCGCGGTGATTTTATAAGCACAATACCCGTTACATACAAGGACATGTGAATAATATGCATATAGGTGACTGATGTGCGTCTTGCCTTATAGTACACGGCCTTCGAACAATTCCCGGAAAAAATGTGAAGCGGGCCGAAAGTGATGAGGCTTACATTTTCGATACATAGAGAATTGTATAGACTCGTTTCTCCGAGTTTTCGTCGCACTGCACAACGGCCCCGTGAAAAGGGTATGATCGCGTGTGAACTTCTCAGTGGCATAGCAGAAGAAAGTCATGTGATGTGTGCATGTCCCTCGCAATGACTATATATACCTTCAATACGGAAATCATCGTCGTAACCAACTCGTGAATATGATATATTATGTTTTCCATTGATCAGCATCAAATTCATGTCAAATTTCAATAGAACTGCGCGTCAAACGTGGTGTACAAAAGTCAGCAGCCACTCCTGTTCCCTTTTTAAGACGAATCATTTCCCAACAGAAAGTATCGTCGTTACCCACTCGCAAGTTACGTATACCACATGGGCGGCGGCGGGCACCTCAACAACGTATAAATACGTTGATTTTAGTTTACACTGTATACGCACGGTATACTTGGTATACTTGGTTATGATATTCTGTGCTCGAATAAGCCAGGCATAGAAGGGGAATTGTCAAAACAGTGATGTGAAACGAGACTATACGCAGGCGAGTGAATGCAGCAAAGTGCTTCTTTGAAATTAATCACGGCTAAAGAGTATAGGAGTTACAGCTTATTAAAGTCAGTAATAAAAGAATAAATAGTAATAGAAATGTAGACAAATAACACATAATAGTGGATCATAATGTATATATTCATAATACACAATAAATAATATTTCAAGAAACATAATAAGTCTGGTCCATCTTAATCCGTAACGAACGATACTTGATCAAATCGTATATTGTATAGCCAGCGTGTCTTACTATTCACCTTACATTAGTAAGTATAGGTCATATTTTATGCATTTTATTCGTTTTATGATGCAAATGAGTCATTATTAATCTGTATGGCGCTCGCCACATTTACACGTATCGTGTTCTATATTTTTTAGACCTCATTTCGACATATTTTATGCTATCCTTGTGACTCGGTTTTCAAACGTTCATCTGCAGATCTTTATCAGGTGGTAGGTGTTTGGTGAGTTGAATGAAGTCGTTTAGTTTTACTTTAGTTCTCCGTCTTTATAATCTACGTAACTTATAGTCTAGAAGGACTGTAATCATACCATGTCGTCCGCATATGGGAAGTGTCTTATATTTTTGGATTTAGGCTGATCAATTTTTCGGTGGGATAAATGCATTAACAATTAATACCTAGAAGCAAAATATAACAGTCTGTTTCTGATAGAAAATTAAAGTGACATTTTCGTTACGAATTTCATTAATATTCAGCGATGTGAACAAATAATTTAAAAAATGCAATTTATCTTTCAACTTTTTTTTTTTTATCCCAAATGTATTGATTTAATAATTTTTATATTCATGATGGAAATAAAATATACACTCATACTAACAACTATTTAATTGTTTTATATTTATCTTATCGGTCAACATATCAAGCTTCTTTGAATAATTTAAACAAAAATATTTGAATAAATTATTACCCAGTATAATATCTGTTTATTACATTTTTTTTCGCTATAAATCGGAATTAAAAATTTGTTTCAAAAACTTTATAATTAGAGACATAATTAGTTCTGATAAATGTATTATTAATACAAACTTTAATCACAAAATATTAATTTTTGTAATTAGGATAGTTTTTCTATATTTTACATTTCATAGCAATTAGGGTAAAATCTAGCAACATGTTTTTCTCGCATATATACGTTTCGCTCTTCTATTATCACGTATTCTCTTATAGTTGACATTAAATACAATACGTGACTTACACAACTAATAGTTTAATACTTTTCCCGTTGTAGCTTTACCGTCCATATTTTAGCTTTAACTGTTCATGTCGTATATAAATTATTCTCAAGTCTTCAATAAATATTAGTATGTTTTCCTTGCACTACAGCGTTATACAATAACATTCAAATCAGTTTTGTGATTATTAGTATTCATTTATTTTTTCAGTTAGAATGTCTTATGTAAAATGGATTAGTTTTTATGAAATATTCATAGCCTCGTATAATGATTATTATTATTAGCCTATTTCTTACATAAAAATTATAATTACTATTTTCATTTAATTTATAAAAGACATTACTATTTTTGAATGTTTACATCAAAGCAGTTGTAAAATTTACATTTTTAAAATTCTAAACTTAACTATTAATGGATATGTATGTATATATATATTTAATTATTTCATTTCCATATTATACTTACAGTTCTAAAATAAATAACCAAATCATTAAATTATATTATTTATTATCATTATCATTATAGGTAATGTTTTAATGTTATAATACATAATTATGGTTCTATGACTTTAAAATTGCAAGCACTTAGAAATTTATCCATAAGAATGATAAAGGAACTTAAAAAATTTATAAAATTAAAATACTGTAATGCATTTTTTTGAATTTAATTATTAGTTTGACCTTGCTGGATTATAAATTTATAAATTAAACAATAATAACTATTTCACTTTTTATTTTTATAGTTTTTACTTTTCATTCAAATATGAAGTATATATAAACAATACATTGTATTAATTCATCTATCTTTTAAAATAAATTATAAATAATTGTCATGTATATATATTTTTTTTATTTAATTTAATTTACTTGAATTATTGTTGTGTATTTAATTGAAGAGACGATGATTTAATTACGTTACATGTCTATTATAATCTTATATGAAAACGGTTTTAGTTTGAATGCTCCATTTTATACGTATATACTGAACTTCGTCTTTTACAATTTCCTAGTTACTCTATACCTTCGACATTCTACTCTATTTTATAGAGTACATGTGTTTGGTTGTGTGTGTGAATGTAAATAATGAATCAAAATGATGGAATCACAACACAATATCTAATTGTATTGGTTATTCAATCTTGTATATATACCAACACAAAAATACTTATATTGCGGAATATGGAAATTGTTGAATTAACTACACATTCAATTTATAGTACCTCAAATGTTTGTTCAAAATAATTGAATATGTTTGTATTTTGACTAGGCATGATACAAATTTTAGAGCCACGATTGTTTTTATTTCATCTTATATATCAATATTTTATGACAAGTTTTATTCTCCAAACACTGTAGATGTAGTGTATACTAAAATTTAAATCACCAGAGTCAGTGATGTTTTGATAATTTTGTTTACTATGGTAATAATAAATAAAATATAATGCATTTTTAATATCCTAAGTGCAGAAATAAATATTTATTTTTCAATCTCAAATTTTTTTTAATTTAAAGAAAAATTAATATTCGAGTGCATCATTTCCTAATCAAAGGCGTTAGATAGTAATTAAATTATGTAACGTGAATTAATTATAAAAATGTATCCATGACGGTTACGTTATTTGACTTAAGTAAAATAAAATATTTTAATATATAAAATCTTTAAAAACTGTTTCCATGACAAACATTTATGTTTTCAAGTTAAATCTATGTACCTAATCATTACATTTTTTAATAGAATTTAAAAAAATCCCTATTATATAAGGTAATTACAACTAAAATATTCAAATGACAATTAATTTTATCTTGGATATTTTAAATGTTAGTAGGTATGTACTACATGCTTTACATCTCAAATTGTTTTTCGAATTTCGATGTATCATTCAGTTATAAGTATACATTTTACATTCTGTCCACGAAATATAATAAAATTAAACATTGAGTTTTATTCTTATTCAATCTAAAATATATGGAAATATGGTAAAAAAAATATTCAAAATAAATTACACAAGCTAATAAAACAGTAGAATATTGTTTTTTGTAAGCCACGAATAAGAATGAAAAACTAAATTTATTATTTGATATCTTATTTTAAGTAGCAAGGTTTATAATCGACTGATTTTTAATTTAAAATTCGATTAAGAAGGTTCATTTAATTTTATTTCTAGCCAATTTATTACATATTTTGAGTGAAAAAATAAATTTATATGTTTTGTTAATGTTTTAATAATTGTTTTAAACATTGTTTTATTTTTCAGTAGACATTTTTTGTGGTAAAATTACTCCTGAAATATCTCAAATTTTTATTTGCTATAAGTCTAGGGAAAGCCCTTTTTATTTTGTCAAAAGTTTTCCTAAGCTTGAGGACAAACAAGCTTTGTTTTTTTGTAAAAATGCCAGACTCCGCTGTTCAATATCATTTGAAATTCAAAAACAACGACTTGCCATTGCTTTCGTATAACAAACTTATCTGGTCTGGTTATTTTACTATAGTTAAGATAAATAAAATATTTATTTATAATAATACTTAGTTAATACTTATTTATACAATTATATATATATATATATATATATATATATTATATAAATATAGACCTATATATATGTATATCCTATATTTATCCATTGCTAATATATTATACATATTTATATTTATTTATTTTTATCGATTATATTAACTAAATGTCTAAATATATTATAAAAGGCAATTAATAAATCATTTAATTGATAAAAACAAGTAATGTTTGAATATTTGAAATAGATCTAATATAAAACATTAATTTACTTAATTTGTACTATGTACAGTTTAATATTTAGTTTAGTATTATACAGACAAATTATAATTTGATTTACTTTACGTAAATCTGGACGACTTAGTCATACAAAGTGTTGTTGATTAATATTTCTCGTTAGTATATTTACTGTCGGTATATTTCGCCTTTACAATATTACAATAATTAATATTGTACGTGTATGTTGTGCATATTGTGGGATTTTCTTTTGACATAATAAGATAAATGTATGATCTAAATTGTTGTATATAATACATCTTATTTTATATGACAAATGCTCTTTGTGTAAATCCACGTGTACATATTATATTTCTATTTTGTTTTATTCGATATTTTAATTTGGCTACTAGGTTTTAAATTTGTAATAGTTAAGGTTATTTTATATTATGTTATACATTAATGCATTGAACTCAATATTGTTTTTGTTTCTTGTAATTACAATGTAGTCTTATCCAATTACTCGCTATTAATGTCCATTAGGATTTAGGATTATTCTAGTCGTGTATAAACAATAAACATACATAAATTCAACGTCCAGGCATAATTTATGCATGGTCAATTTTTTAGAATTTTATCATACCTATTTCAGAATTTATTATGTTTTTTTGATGTTAACAACACAATCGTTTTAATTGTATTGATTTAATGGTAAACTTTTTTTTAAGTTTAATTAATCACTATATATGTTTGCATGACAGTTTTGTTATTTAATGTTTTTAATCTTTTGGGAACTTCTTGGAATTGTGATATATATTTGTAGAATAAATATTGAATTTGATGTATTTTGTTTTATGTTTCAGGAATCGTGTGTTATTATTTATTAAAATTAGAAAACCATGACTTTGATTAGTTTAGGTTGGGTTTTTGTAGTCTCAGTGTTTCTTATTAGAGTATTATACCATATACAGTAATACAAGTATACAGTAATTACTACTGTACCAAATTCACAAATTCACCATAGATATATAATATATTATAAGTGATTATCAAAATAATTCATAATACGTAGTCGAAGTAAAGTTTTAGAAATGGATATTACTATGAATATAATATTACACTATTTCCCTAGAGTATGAATTTTTTCAATTTTAATTTTTTTGATTAACTTGTTATTTTATATTCTTTACATTTTTAATAATTAATACTTTTTAAATAAGCGTACACATAACCTTGTGCCAATTTATATAAAATTATTATAAAAGATAAATTCTTTATTTTGTTTACTTTAGTTCATTTCTCGCCGTTAAGACATGTAACAGCTTAAGGGTATAATAAATGTACAAAACAGTAAACAGGTACTTTACATAAAACTTCATGAAGTTTACATATCTCTTTTAAATCCTTTTTTGTATATCACGTAATATAATATAAATGTAGTAAGAAAATATTATCAAAAAAATATTACAAACCAAATTTATATCTTGTAATAATAGTATACCTAATATGCAAACTATAAATAATTTTTAAGATTGATCATGACAGTGTATGTGTAATATAGCTTTTTTTATCATTATATTAATACAAATCGATTATGTAATGTTATAAAAAATATAATAATTATTGGTACATTATAATATGGTCAGTATATAGGCTATAAGTCATTTATCATAGCATCATTCTATTAACAAATTCTTTGTACCAATATTACAATTAACAACATATTTTATTAACCACTTGATTGACAACAAAATACATCACTAATAACTGTTTTTTATTCATTTACTGTCGTGGCTTTTAATATATGTTATTTTTTTCTTTACATAAATATACCATTTATACAATATATTATGTAGGTATCTACTATACAGATACGAAACCTACGTTACTAGATTATTTACAAATATTCTCTTCCTATAACAATTCCATTTCAAACAATATATTTTTCATTTACATTTAATATACTATCAAACGTAAATAGTATTTAATATTTAATATAAAATATGTACATAAATAAACTTTTTATTGAATGTATAATTCATTATAATATGTTTCCCTATGACATATTTCATCATTTGATTTCATATGCTAATATTATTCGTATTTGAATACCAATAAAGAATTTCTTCAAAAATACATAGGACATATATGTGTTTGGTCTTATTTTTATCATTATTAACCAAGTATAATTTGATATTTTTGAAGGTTTTATATTTTTACTTCTTTCATACATTTTGAAAAAATATTAACAGTATTTACTTCCAGTTGGTATATCAACTTTGTTATTTTTTTAGGGAATGACATTTTCAGTCCTAGTCATAACAATGATTCTTCATTCTTTTATATCATTCACCACATTAAACTTCAAAGTTAAAAGTCCTACAGTCACTAAAATAGCCATGCTGCCCATACTACTCCAAATCAAAAAATAAATTCAAAAACATACAAACTCCCTAATATCAAAACCTACAGTATATCTATATACCCGAAAACCTCCCTCAAAAGGTTTATTCGGCAACAAGAAAAAGACATTATTATATAATTAATTAACCACTTATCGTAAACTAAGTTCACAACGAATTACGGTCACTAAACGATTCTTTCACCACACCACAGTCTCTTTTCTCAAATTACACTACACATTTAGATATCATACATTTTTTTTAATTAAAAAATGTCCAATTTATTAACATACGGAAATTAAAAGTTGAAACTCTTTTAACAAAATATATGTGATTATTATAATGATGATTAAAAAAAAAAAACGAGAAGACACTATGCTGTTTAGTAAGTTTTGTGTGTACTTTGTCTATTGAATAAGTATGTCACTACATTGAATGTTTTACATTTTAATTTAATAATATAAATTATTGCATACAAAAATCCACTCTGAGCGGAGACGAGATCAACCTCTAATTCTAAAAAAATGTTATAGTTTATTTATATAAATTATATATTGCAATTATTTCGTTTGTCGTGTAATTATACTTCTAATAATAACCACATGCAAAATAATATTAAAAAATAAGAAGTTATTAATGATTTATACATACTAGTGTATATACCTACATGCGACTAATGTCTGTTACAATTTTAATAATGATAATAACGTTTCGTTACAGTGGTTTTTATTGTCACGTTAATTTTCGATTTTTTGATGTTAGTATGAAGAATATATTGCAATAATTGTCGATGGAAATGACTAATTTTTCATCAAATTCGCTCAAATTCTTAGCTCCTTAGACGGTTAGTGGATTCATACAAATTCCCTAAAATTAATTCAACATATTATATGTATTGAGCATAGGATCCCGGTTTATAACTATAATATTATCATCATTATAATATGGTTTCTGGTCGTTTCACACGGGTCTAACCACAAATCTGTAACCACTTTTATGTATAGAATTTCAATTAAAGTTTTTAAACTTAATGTGACTTTTATTTTTATAACTGTGTGATCAATATTACATTAAAGATAACATTATTAATTTGTGCTTCAATAATCAGGTTAACCATAGAAATCAATAAATAAATAAATAATATATAATTACGTTATTATAGTAACAAAAAATAAAAAATACCCTGATTTTGTACACCACAAAATCTGTATACAAATTAATTTTTTTAAGCGACATTTTTGATAGGTAAGGTCACTTATAGCAATATTATATATAATATATATATGTACAATGTTTTTCCGTGCAGTAGAGAATATACCTACGCTTAATTCAATTTTTTTTTTCACTTATAGATGGGTGATAATGTTACCAAAATGAGAAATGTGTATAACTTTTTTCGAAACTATAGAGTATAGATGTTTATTGTTCACATTAAATGGATAGACTTTTAAGTAGTGATCAGGGGCGGTGATTGATGTATACAGAAATAGTGAGGATATTATTTGAAGTGCCGTTGATCTGCAATTCACTAATGGATAAATGTCAGGCTCTCATTATGCCTGGCATATAACCTTTCACGAGATGTGAGTGTTTTGTTTATATTAGTTTTCTTGGTTAGTTAATCGTCATAAATACTGATTAAAGATTTAAAATATTTTTAGAAGAGCAAATTGTCAGCTAATGTTATTATATTATATGAACGCACATTTTATAGTAATTAATATGCATCGCGTGTCCCGTCCAGGTTAAGTTAATTTATACAGGACTCTACTAAGTTAATGTGTGTGGCTAATTGCGTTGTCAACAATTCGTTGTTTTTATAAAAATCACAAACGGAGCTGTTATCAAGTATATTTTTCACGGGTCACGGCCGGTATCTCGCGGTCAAAAGTTTGGACAAAGTTTCGGCAAATAACAAATGCTCGTGTCACACTGTCGCCACCATCTATATATCGCACTTTAATAAGCCGCGGCAACAACTAAATTATTATACCTACTCGTAATATTGCTGCGCGTAAATTATGTACGGTGCCCGAAGTGGCCGGCCGAAGTCGTAGGTATATATATATAGGTATCGTAAATAAAACGTGGCACCGACGGCAATATTGGTTTTCACGTGCATTATATTGGATTTCGTTCGGGTCGACGAAAATCTGTTATTGCAGGATTTTGTGTAAATTGTTTTTCCGGAGAGGTGCGCTCACGATAAGTCCATAACATAATATATTATGATATTTATTTTATTATATTAATAACAACGTGTTAAACGGCGTGAGATCCTGTGAATGGGTTTGACGTAGGTCAAGCTAAACGCGTGCTCTATAAAATACGATATAATATCAGTATCACTACGCGTAGGATCAACCGTCCTATCATTAAAGTGTTTAAACAATTACCATCATTTAGAGTATAATAGTAAAAAACAGTGTTACATATTATTTTATTTCACTTTTGTGGGTGGAATACTTATGTTTTCGTAATTATTTAGTTTCTAATAAAAGACATCGTGATACGTGTTAAATTACATTAAATAAAAGATTATTATAGATCGTGGTCGCGAAAAATTTTCAAAATGTACAGATGGCACTAAATTATAAGAATGTCGAGAACCACTGGGATAGGTACAATACAATTTTATATTAAAATAAAAACGTATCCGGTAAGTATTTTTCTCCGAAGTCGACGACGGCAATATCGTAATAAACGTATTATAATAATATATAATATAGGATAGGATCCTAATCAGTATAATAATATTGTATCATTACTATCTGTCGTGTCGCAGAAATGTAAATAAATTTTAAAATAATAATAATAATATTAATGTTGGAAAATTTAAATGCGCGCCGTCGTAGTTGCAGAGTTGGCTCGCATAATATAACATCATATTATTATTGTACATACATAGGTAGGTACGAGTATAATATTATTATAACGCATGCGTATTATATATATATATTATATATATATATATATATTATGTATACCTACTTGTGGTTGTCAATGCAACTTCCTGACATTGAACGCCGCGCCACAATAGACGTTGCACGCGTGAATAATATTACATATTTTATCGTATTGTAACCACACAATAATAATAATAATAATAATAGTAAATAATAATAATATAATCGTCGTATAATTTCATCGATAATATCTCATATGTATAATATGATGATAATTTATGCCGCTGTAGTTTGACCAGAGTAATTTTAGTAATATAACAATGTTAAGTCCGTGGAATGAATAATATAATAATTATTAAGTATTAACGTTTGCGTGCCTATAATGTATCTAAATATCTAATAAATAGACTGCAATTATCAAAATAATTGAATAAATTAATTTTATAAAATATTATATGATTTTTTTTTCAATATATATATTCTATAATAACATCATAATTAAAGTTTGTTTTATTTAATTTTTTGATCGTTAATTAATGTTCGTTAATGTTTTATTTTTTTATTTTTAATTTAACCATTCGTGAGCTGTTAAATCTCTAATTAATTTAAATTTATTTATACTATAAATTATAATATGATAATTGATCACTTTTATTTGTGTATTTTAAACCATTTTTTATATTCTTATTCGACCTTCTACATAGCAAGATGTATTGTGCGTTGTGTGAACTTACCTATATTATACTCATAGATCTGAGACAAAATACATTCTAACGCCGAAATCGATAGATTTGAATTGAACTCTAAAATAAATAGTTAACCATTATTTTCACTTCAGTATAAAATTTTTCTATTTTCAATTCCAATCAAAGGAATGGATTCACCTTTATAAAAAAAAATGTACAATCTTTTAACCAATTCGAGACGAATGGATTGGTATTCTCGATTTTAAGACATAATATATTTATTTGAAAAATGTAATTTTTGACTATCATCATTAAAACGATAACAAACAATAATTGTAGTAGTCTGTTAATATAAAAAATAAAACTGTCGCTAGTTAAACGAAAAAAATCTATAAAAATTAATAACCTGAGGTACAATTTAATAATACAGTGATTCATCAAGTATGCATAACCCCATTTTTCCTTTAATAATTAATTAATTCAAATTCTTATTTTTAGAATTCTAAGTGTAGGATTATAAATTATATTATAGAATATTAGGATTTTTTTTTTTTTTTAATCTTAAAGGAGTGTGCTTTGGTGATAAAAAATTATTTTTTCAAATGAGAACCATCCTTTTTTAAATAATTCAGATTTTTATCTATATTTTAATTGTGTTTAAATCTAAAGTCATACAAGCATTTTTTAATTTAATAAACTTTAGGTATATTAAGTAGGTAATAGCATAGTAGCCCGTGAATGTATTATTATATTGGTACCATGTTGATTTGAAAATCATACTTATATTATACCTATATAAGTTATACAATTTTATAAATTTATTATTAATATTAAAAACTATCTATATGAAACAAGTAATACTAAACTATATATTATATTGTATACTCATATTTTATGTAAAATAATTATAAGAGTATTTTTATGATTTAGATTTTAGAACATAACGTTTAATAACAATTCGAAAAATGTGTTTTTAAATTTCGATCAAGATGCGTCAACATATTAATAAAAAACCATCTCTTTATAATAATAGGTATATAGTAAAAAGGGTTGTTTATTCTCATTTGAAAAAAAATAAGTTTTATTGTCACAGCATATATTTTATTAATAAAAAATCAAAGTATTTATACGTGGTCTTCGAGTATACTTAAAATTTGAAATAACCAGAAGTCGGATAAATGCACAATTAAAAAATACAAAAAAAAAAGGAGATAAGCATACTTATAGTGAATCACACAAATGACGACGAAGCATTTACGTATCATTCAACAATGACAAACGACAATAGGTACCGAAAGTCGTAATAATAAACGCACTCACGAGATTTCTAAGGAAAAAATACTGTTGACGAGGATTCGATGATAATTTTAACGTACGTATTTAATAAAGGGACTGGCGTAGTTATATGGACGTGTTTTATTTGTACACAAAACGGCACCTATAATGACCATTATGATTTACCCTTGGAATCTACATCGTTTCTTAAATGCCAGAACATTTACACAAAATATATACACTATACGTATGTTATATTATTATATAGTCTATAAAACTTTGCGAAAATGGTAACGTTAAACATATTTTATTCCTCTAATCGTTCCGCGGTTATATTCTAAAATTGTCGTAATTATGAACAGTATGAAAACCGGCTCAATGTCGTATACGATAATAATATAATATTATTACAGTGAACGTTGCGTTTTATAATCGTCCGAAACACGGATATGAGTAATCACCTGCAATTCCGCGTGCTTGTTTTTGTTGTTGTTGGTTTTTTTTTTCAGTCCGCTAGTTTTGTTTATTGTGATCCTTTATTGTTTTAATCTTTTTTTTTTTTTTTCATAAAAATTCATGTATATTATTCTAACATTTCAGTACAGTTCAAATTGAGTAATAATCATTCCTCTCATAGGAATAGTTCGTTTAAAAAAAAAACACGCACAATTTGTTAACGTAATAGCCTATACTTCTGAAATTGATAACAAAATGTTCGACTAAATGCATACGTCATATTGTGATATTAATTAATATATATTATATAACTATGACACGTGTATACATATACGATCAATATAACAATATAGTTTATTGATACATCATAACCTGCCGTACTGCCGTGCATTAACGCATTTATTATTAAATAAAAACTAGAAAAAAACCGCTACAATTTTATCATAATATAATATATACATAAAAACGTTAATGTGTTTTGTTGGAAATAATATGCTCAGAATATTATATATTTAAAAGTAATAATTATAGTTATTTTATGAAAATTATGCTTCTACGACCTTGTATTTATGAATTATAAATTAATAACTGACCAATAAATATTTAATGACTCATATAATGCTGCTATATACCTTATAGTATTTAATTAAACTGTGCTATAGTGAATATTATATTATTATCAATCTATCGAGTTGAATAAAAATAAAATATATGATAAAAAAATTCGAATAAAATGGAATTATGGAAAATGGAAATAAATACGATGTAAAGCTCAATTAACTTTAGACTAATAAAAATGCTAAGCTACTTTAAAATAACATAGCTACTACACTACAGAGTTCAATATCTTTTTTTATTGTCACTAAAAGCCAAAAAATAGTATCCGAAAGAATCTCACTATTAAATCTCAATACTATATTACAAACCTAATATGATACCCAGTGATTTATAACATTTATACATTGTTAACTGCGGTCAGAATTCAAATCCTGGCTGTAATTTTTAATTGTTATACTTTAAAACCATGAAACCTAAATAATGCTTTGGACCTAGTAGCGAACAACTTTATAAAACTTCTTAAATCTTTTAAAATCTATTTATAAATGTATACTTAATTTTAAAATTTCATTTATATTGCATTTATATTTCGTAACGTAAACAACTTTTTGGTATCTTTTTTTAAAGTAAATTTCGTTAAATCATACTTTCGTTTCGTATCTGCTAATGATAGTTAAACAATAATTATTTCTATGATTGTTTTAGTAATAATATCAGTAGGATATTAAAATGAACTAAAATCGTGTCAAGCATTCCAACAAATATCCAATTAATTATTTTTCTAAAGGGTATATAATGTTATACCAATAATATTTTATAATAACCTGAAAATAAATCTATTTTATAAATAAATCGATTAGTCAAAGAAAAACATTGATATAAAGGGTATATATCAATATAATACAGTACAGCTAACTAAATTCGTTGTAAATTAGAGTTTATAGTAATAATTATATGATCTCATGCGTGTATATAGTATATTGGAAAAACTTTAAAGTTAATATCAATTTACATTATTGAATTTATTATTTATTAATAATGAAAACCATTAGTTTTATAATATCAAATTTAATCATTACCAGGTATATAGTGGAAATTAATGCAATTTAGTAAGTTCTATGTCTTTTAACTTTTGAGCTAAAATCAAAAAATGTAATAAGGTTTGCAAAAACTTACAACTTTAATAAATAAAACATTTATGTACATATAACTTTAATATCATTAAGACTTTATAAAAAATAAACTGCTCTAAAATGTTTTCTTTATTAATGTTAATGCATTAATGTTATGAACGTATAAACATCAGAGATAATAATTAATTAATAATTAGCATAATGTCATAAAAATATATTTTTGTAAAGTAACTTGTAATTTGTTTACAGGAATATGGATTTAGAAGAGCTTTACCACAAGTATCGTATTCGATTAAAGCAATCACTTTTTACAACGTTTGCTTCTATCGGATTGGTGGTTTGCACTATCACTTTAATCATGTTAATTTTATTTTATAATGTGAGTATTAAAATATATGTATAATTTATCTAAACTTAGTGCGTGAATTAAATTAACCTAGAGATAACCTAAGATACTTTTAAAAAAAGTTACACATTTACTATATTACTACAATTATATATACACAGGTACCACATCCGTCTGTTTGTTTTTGAACTTTTCCTAAATTGTCAACATCAAATAATTATATAAACTTAAATTTGTGAACAGAACCTAACGTATATCTCAACACAGTTAAGACGTTATAAAAATAACTGAAAACTATCTTTTTATTTATAGTGTTTATTCTTTGGACATAAATAAATCGCAGTCTAACTCACAATATAATATGTACATTGTACAAGCAAACAAAGTAGACAGTGGTATAATAAATTATAACGGCTCCTAGGAATATTGTGAAAAATTTTGTGCGATTTAAACATGTATCATAATAATTCTCTATTAGAGTACGTCGGAGATGGATTATTATAGCGCAGTCGTTGAATTAAGTGGACAACAAACGTTGTGTTTTATTTTTATTCAAACCCAGTCTTTTTATGGGACTTCCGTAGAACAACAATCACACTGAACTTAAATTTTATTGCCAAACACGATTCCGCCACAATTTCACATCATGATTTCCAGAAGCGTAGAAGATTATGCCTATGATTGATCCCGTTAGAGTTGACTGGCTGAGCGTGAATTCCGTAGAAAAATGGAAAAATCTGTGAAATCGTAATATGATTTTTTTTTTTTTTATCGCTATTCGCGAAGTTTATTTATGCGAATGGGTGTACACTGCAGTAGATTAAGAATTACATACGCAAAATGAACCGTTGTCGTAGAACGGAAAACAAAAAAAATAAGAATTTATGTACCTATTTAACTTGCCCGTAATACGTCTCGTTAAGAAAATCACACGCACAATGTTTTTCAAAATAAAAACAAGCCTGTTAAAATTTAATCCCGTTGATCGCGATAACCCGAAAACCCTTCAATTTACAATGTTCGAATGAAATAAATATAGCGTAACAATATGATTGTAACAACGAAACCGCCTACACATACTGACATCATCTCACCAGCAAATACTGTTATTTATCGCGTCGCCAATGTATTTATTTGCGCAAAGCGGAGGAGGTCACTGCAGTGGCGGACAGTGACGTCAAATGAGATTCTCACTAAGACTGTAGCTATATAGATTCCCACTAGGTAGTGGGTTACTATTATAGAGAACGAGCCGTTTTAGTGTTTGGTTGCTCTCGAAGTGATCGAAGCGAATTAAATACGTTCGATCGAAGACATAATATATTTTATATCAGTGGTATTACTATATACATTCTTTGGAATTATACTTTTGACTCTTATAAGAATAAATCCATATTATATATATTAATATAACAGTTTTAGCGATTGACCTACGATTTTCACGCGATTCTGATAAAAAAAAAAATTAAACGATCAAGTTTTCATTTTTCTGTACCATTATAAGGTTAGGTTAGCAGGATGGTTCATTCTTAGTACTCTGATTTCTTGTTTATCAAATATTATTATTTAAAATGAATGTATAACAAAAATTAAATTATAAATAAATACAGATAAATATATATTATATTGTTATAATACTATTAAATCATTAACTTATTATTAAATTTATACGCAAATATTGTACAGTTTAAAAAAAAAAAATTATGATTACGTATTATTATAATAATCAAGGATAGTATACTAACGAGTCGGGCCCTATTCCGTGGCCACCCCCCCCCCCTTAATCACGGCCTATCGATCTTAATTTATAATCTTTCGACTCGCTGATTTGTATTAAAAATGGAAAACGGGAAATGCCTAACTATTTTCACCACAAAAAAATCACGTAGTTTTCATTCGATAATCATTGCGAACAGGACTGTGTCAATATTAGGGTCAACCTCAAATCAATGTATAGAATAATTCGGAAAATCTTTGAAGCAAACACAATTATAGGACCACGGCGAATGCACGTTATCATTTATTTCGACAAATTCCTAACATTACCATTTATCCAAATGCAACGCATATCAACAAAATAGAGACGATGGTAAATAATTTTCGGTAAAACAGATTGATTGGCAGTCGCGCATGCGCACATATTACGTTGAGTACAATATTTATGTTTGCTTCGACTCGTTTTATGGGCGGTACGTGCAACGGACTCTATCCTTTGTATAATTTGATCCAAATGGTCGATAAACTACCAAACAGTCGTAGTAATAATAATAATATATACATCTATTATTTACGAACAAAATGTCATAAAAATATCAATACGGAATTCCGTTTTGGCCTGCGCGTTAATACTTAAATAGTAGGTAGTCGTCTGCACGCAGGTACTGCGATATAATAATAATTAATTGATAACAATTGTCGAACGGATGTATATTTTCTATTTTCCAGGCCGAATCGGCTGTAAGATCTCCATTTCTGTCAGTGTCCGTCGCGTGGATGACGTTCGCCTTCACTTTCTGCCTCACGCAGGCCGCTCCAACTGCGTTGAACTCCAGGCCAGCCGTGGCTGCGCTGTCCGCGGCCACTGTGGCCGCATCTGCCACCGCCGTGCTGTCCAGCATTAGCGTCGCGCACGCCGCGTACGCGCTCGTGCCCATCATGGTGGCCACGCACTCGATGGTGCCAACGCACGTGGCCGTCGCGTCTTTCGCGACGGCCGCAATGGTGGCCGTGCACATCATGTCTTTGCTCGCCGAGACCCAGTGGACGCCAAACGCGCAACACGTCAAACAGGTAAATTATTAGTTTTATTAGATTTAAGACCTTTCGCCTTCTCTTTCGACAACCATCCCTTAGACGGTGACATTCGCCGTAAGTATCCCTCTTCGACTGCTTCGAGTTGTCACCAATACGTGCCTACCCCGTTGTCTATTTCTAAATCTCCCATCGTCCCATTTCTCCCTCGCCCTTCCCCCCAGATAAGAAACATAACCCCCGCGAGGATTTGCCCATTATTGCCATACCTCCTGAATAATGAAGATATCATAATTCGCTGCTTTATTCTTTATAATATCCACAAGGACGAGGAATATAAGTATTTCATATTTTAATTTAATTTAATGTTTTGGGTAAAAAAGTTTAAAAAAATAATTTTTATAAAATCAATAACAATTATGTAAAATTTATTTTTCAAAAAATTTTGATGTTTCAACATTTTGTTTTCATTAATCTCATGATTTTTTTCTAGTTTTGAAAAAAAAATGTGAATTATTTAATACCATATAAATGTCTATGTTATCAAACATTTGACCCGCGGGCTCGTGCCTGTATAATAATACAAAAATAAAATATTCTCAAAGCTAAAAAAAATATTAAAAAACACGATGCTAATGAAGATAAATTGTTAAAACATCAACATTTTTAAAAATATAAACTACAAAAAGGCTAAAAATTACTTTTTTAACTTTTTTACCAAAACATAAAATTAAATTAAACTATTAAGTAGGTACTTGTAATTATTGTCCCTGTGAGTCTTATAAAAAAAAAAACAGAATTATGATATCTCCATTATTTCAGGAGATATCGCAATTGGTAAATCCTCGCGGGACATCCTGTAATATGTATACCCAGCTATTTTATCTATTTAATTATATTGTACTTTTTTTTTTTAAATTTTTCGAGTTTATGTGTAATTACCTCTCCGTTTTTGAGAACTTTAAGTTCAACGTCAAGTTTTAACACAAAACAAGACTAGTACACGACTACTAATATTCCATCTGTTTATACGTATAGCAATATTATTATAATTATAATGGATAATTTAACTTTAGGAATAAAAAGAGAATGACAACTAGTCATGTATATACGTGTATACTAGAATATTAATCATCATTGGAATTAGGAGGAAACAAAATTAACGAATTTGCGAGCTTACGGAATTATAATATTGCACGATAACGTTTATTATTCGGGGATTATCTGCAAGCGGTTTTTAAAATAGAGACTTTTCCTGAAGTTCGATAATGATGACGTTCCGCGAATATTTCAAGCTATATATCAACTAAGTAGTATTCAACTTGTGTACCTTTGTCTGATACAATACAATAAATTGACAATGCGAATATATTAATGTCAGCTACTATATATATATTGTAGTACACGTTATTATGCTAATCAACGTACAGTAATAGCGCGAACGAGACGAGATAATTTAATCGAGTTTCACTGCGCATGCACCCATCATTGACGCTAACGATACTTATATGCTTTTTAAAATTATATTTCGTCTGTCCTCGGTAGAAGCGATTCCGCCACTTTGAAAGGAAATCGTTTCTTTTTCAATAAATTCTACTTAACGTTAACATTACGTCGTATTTTTATTATCAACTAGTAGCTATTAAATTCTGAACGGAGCGTTGGATTTATTGGTTGTACAATGATTGTTGTATGTTTTTTTTATCGAAAATAAAATAAATAGCGCCATTTTTTTTTTTTTATATAGACAATTGAAGTTTTTACTTATACGAAATTGGATGTTTAAACGAAAATAACGATTTTATTTATTATTGTTATAAGTTAAAATTCAAAAAATATTAATCGGAGGGACTCGAGTAAATTATTGTTCACCGTCGTTATACGTATTTTTATATAGTTTCTATAAATAATGAAATTTAAAAAATATATTTAAACTAATTTTAAAATTTGTAGCTATACTCCGGACCTGTTCACGTTGACCTACACGGGGTATTGACTTTTAACATGTTAATAACTATAGCGTAATCAATAAGATTAATAATACGGATTATAAAAACATATTTGATGTTAGTATCATCAATTAGTTCAACATACCGTATTACTATCATAAAAAATAAATTACTATTAGTCGTAAAATATATAAATTCTATTATAAAATATCCTTCGAAATAGAGACCTGAACATCGCTGCCACTCATAATGATATTACCATTTTTAGTATAAAACTATTTAACATTGAGTTCAAATGTCCAACATATATATTACTGTGAACTATTACACTCAATATCTATACTATAGACAGCAGATCGTCTGCAATAGTTCTTTTTTTATTTTTAATAATACGTATGACAGTTTTAATTTGTACCTAAATATCTTATTTGATGTATATCAGAAATATTGAATGACATTTTAAAACAAGTTGAAATATTATTTGTAAGTGCGTTTTTAAAAATACAGTGTTTTGTTTCAAAACTATATATGACGTGTGCGTTATTATAATATATTGACTTATACGTATACAGTTTTCGTTATACTGATATTTTTATTATATTATAGTCAAAGATAAAAACGTGAAAAATAGGCTCCGAATGGTATCAACTGAAATCTTCGCGAAATTATCGATTTAGCACTCTATATACATCTCGGTACTTGAGTGCTTCTGAAATCAATACCATCTTTAATATTCGGCCCAAAATATTGGTGTTTTTTTTTTTTCATTAAGTTCAGTTTGGTTATACTGTTTCTATACAAGTATTATATAGCGCATATCTACTGCATTACAGGGTAGTCTTCGGATAATGTGAAAAACATGTCACATCGACTTAGGTACAATTTTTTTTGTGGCAGCCATAGAAAATTCATTGTAGATTATTTATACTATTTCAAATTTCAATACTTCTAAAATGCATCAAATTACTCATAGTGCACTCATCAAATTATTATCGATAGAGATGATTACTCAATTTTAATATATATATATATTTCATATCACTTAACTACACTCCAAATGATGGAATATTTTAGCAGCTTACAAAATTTTCTCTCGGACACGTTATTATTATATACGTTACCGCCTTCCCCTTTTATTTAAATTAAATTATATCTCATATGAGCAAAAGTCATTTGATCCAAACCTTATTATTTTTCCACCTATAACTATGAGCAAATTAAGAATAGTTATTTTTACAATGATACATAACTTACCATCGTAATATACAACCATTCTTTGAACAGTGAACAATCGTTATCTATAATATATGACTTATTAGTTATTACACCACATTTTCAAAAAATATTTTTCTAATAAAATCTTTGAGTATTTTTAATGCAAAAAATTAAAACTATAATACGAGTAGTGTAAGCATTTTTACAGTATTTAAATTTAAATGTTTAGGCATTTCAATTTTAGATACACAAATAAAAGCACTAAAAATATCATACGATTCTCCTATCCACTTACCACCTTTTATATACAATTTAAACTCTTAAAATTAATATAAGAAACTAAATCAAATATTTGAAATTCATTAATTCACATATTTATAGCAATATTTTGCTTCTGTAAATATATTATTACATAATGTAAATGATGCCATTTGTTTCAATTTGTAAGCTTTGTATTCGCAAGATATTTTATTTCTATCTGTTTGAAATTATTACAAACTACAAATTTATTTTACAAATAAATCACCTAATATTATATTATGTTCAATAGAGATGTGGCATTTAATAAAATTAAGTTTTCTTTATTTATTAATTTGTTCGCTTAATTATTTTATTTCACGAATTTCGTTGTAAATAATTAAAAATTTATTTAAAATTTATTAATACAGCATGCAATAAATCTATTTTCACATTGTTTAAAACAACTCGAGCAATCCTTCATAACTCCCTTATCTATTATGAATTTTGAATATTTTAAAATAGTCATGTTCTGAACCCTGAAGTTTACTCCTCTAGTGATGTTTGTATTATCATTAAAATTTCCTGTATTTACACTCTTTTGAAAAGCCCTGAGCCTTGAGCAATATGAAACAACTAAACCGGGGAAACTGGAGGATGAACATTGTGTGTTCTAGTTTTAACACAATACATACAGAAATACTTTAGATCATTTGAATAACGATGAATGGGATCTTTACACATGTTTAAACTGTGTTTGTATTGCAAATAATGTTTATTTAAAGATATTTTTATTTTTTCTACATTTGTTTCAGGAAACTAAGCCTTTCGTAATAATTTCAAACACTCAAGTCTTTCGAAATAATAAAAATAAATTTTTATATTATTTTAATGTGTGAACGTTTTGAACACGTATATTTAAAATTACTGATATTCGTACGTATTATATATATATATATATATTATTGAATATTTAATAAATTGAAATTTGTGCTATAATAAACGTTTATAAATACTTCTATGATATACTCTAGTAACAAAAATTATTTTATTAGAAATCTTTGTACATTACTAAACTTAATAAAAAGTATTCAATATGCATTATTGTTTCACATAATATATTTAAACAATGTGTTGTTATTATAATATATTTGTGTACAAAACAATTATTTGAATACACTAATTGTTTTTGAATTTTCTTTTTGAAAATTATATCGAAATAATGAAATACAAATTATATTTAAAATAAAAAGTCAAACTCATAATTTATATTTTGTCTTATTATAATGACAACTACCTATCTAAAATAACATTTTTTTTTTTACAGATGATCGCTGAAATAATACTTCTGTTCTCGGCAAGTTCTACTGGTTGGTATTACAAGTTTATGACACATAAAGCGAACAGAATAATGTTTTCGGGTACCAGAACATGCATCGAATCCAGAATAAAACTGGAGTGTGAAAAAGAGCAACAAGAACAATTACTGCTTAGCGTCATACCAGCGTATATTGCGGCTGAGGTATGTACTAAATATTTTATAAGAAAACAAATATAATAAGATTGAATAAGATGAAATATCCACTTAGGAAATTAAAATTATTATTTAATATATATGTTTGCAGAAGTGTAACAAAATAAAATGCGCAATGTTTTTATTCAATAAAATATATTATTTAACATACTCTACGTATAAAGTTAAATAAATAATATAGTATAAGTGTGTTTTTAAAATAATTTTACGATGAGGTAAAACCTGATCTACGTAAAAATTATTACATTAATTATTATAAAGATAAAACTATAATACTATAGTGTAAGAAAATCAGATTGGTTCATTAATTTCAATTCTGAAGAAGATAATATAATATAATTTTAACTTCAAACTAGTATTATAGAATTCATTCTAAAACTTTAGAACAATGTGTTTGAACCATAAATGCATCATGACTAGATGAAACTTTAGACATTCTGTAATGCCATTTCACGTGGTACCTTTATGGAATTTACGAAAATAATTTAGTAATTAGTATTATTTTAAAAGTGATACTTAACATTATAAACTCAACTTTAATATTTTGTGCTAATAATTCAATTAGGTCATTTATCCCTTAACGTTTAATATTTTTTATTTTCAAATATAGATTTAGTAAACTTAAATGTATATTGAATAAATGCAATTACAAATTTCATAGAAAAATATTATAAGCAGTAAATGTAGTTTTAAATAGTATGTTATAATATTATACTATTAAAATGTTAATCTAAAGTGAATATCCAAAATGTTTATAACAATCACGTTAAATTTCAACTGATTACTTTAACAATACAAACTCAAAAACACATTAGTGAATTATAGAAATATAAACTTTTTAAGAGTTTAAGTTGCTTCAAATATAATTATCTCGATAATTTACTGATGTAATAAACATTTGACGTTATAAAAATTTAGTATTATAGTGAAAATAATAATTTAACGATGTGTCATGTGCTCGTATGTAACACGTTTTTTTTGTGTACACACTGTATCAGTTATTCGAAATCAAATGAACTTTTTGTTAAAAATATTGAGCGTTTTTCAATAGCCTGAATTCGAACGTTTTCTATTGTATTTTAATCCAACAATAGTGTTCGAATATAATTTAATCGAGTCCAGAAATAGACAACAAATAACAATATTATTTTCTCTATTATACTGAGTAAGAGCATATGTGACTATATTTATATGAAAAACACCGATTATTGTTAATAACGATATGTTTTGAAACTGTTTCAATTGACTGCTGTCGTGTGTTATGAAATTTTTTTTTTAATTTGCTTTTAAATAATATGTATTATATTTAAAACTTATCATACCATTCATACCTATATACTATTATAATGAGAGAACTTTGTTTTTATACTTTATCAACGTTTTAAATATTAAATTCCATAAAAAAGTACAAAATTAAAATACCCCAATTTTTATTTTTTTAACAAAATGATATTTTCTAATTAAGTAAATGTGTTATTGATTTATTGTTTACCCATATAATATATAACATAATAAATTTACTTTTTAAACAACATAACTAAATTACTATACTTATTGTCATATTAATACCACAAGCACAACATAATTTATATTTGTTCTATAATTTAAATTATCAAATGTAAAATTACTAACAACAATACTTAATTACATAAGTGTTAGAAATTTTCATAACTAACATAAATATGGTGCTTGATATTTGTATTCCAAAGTAAATTAATTTTATTGTTGGTTTCACAAAATTAGGCAGCGGTGTTCATACTGTATTTAACCAGTATAACGATATTACAATAATTAATATATGCAACACATTCTTCAAATGCTTGTAGACATCGAAAATAATTGTATATAACTGAAAGAAAATCTTCAATTTTATAAGAAATTTTCTTATATTACATTGAATTTATTCACTTTTATCTAAATTGATATATAAATGTATTACACATATTATATGCAATTATTAAGATCACATCATATAAGATATAGCCATAATTATAGTAAAGTTACAAAATCTTAAACTATATTAAATAAAATAATATATCTAGTTTTTTATACATTTCTTTCATTAAAAAGTCATAAAATTTGTATATACGAGTTATAATAAAGTTAAAATTAATATTTACATAAATATGTTTTAGTGTTGGATACCAAACTTTTTTTTTAATCATGCTAGAATGCTAGATTTTTTGTTATATCTTATAACATTATAATTTCGCGTTATAGTACCTATAGGATGGCCTTAGGTTTATACATGTCTATACATATCTTAATTATTATACTTGTATTGTCTAAAATACAGGACAAATAAATAAATAAATACTAATTAAAACAAAACGTCTTAAGAAATTCAACAAATATTGAGGAATTTAAAAATATTTTGATAACCAATTTTATAATATTATACTAAGCTATTTTACGTTACTCGCAGTAAATTTAACTACAAAATAAAAATAATAATTTAATTCTTAGGATCTTTATGTAACATTATTCAAATTAATAATCAATATTTTATATTTTACAATAAATTTATTTTGAATTTTAAGGACTAAACGCCTAAATATTTATTTTTATTTGCAAAATAGTTTAACCGTTCTTTAAAATCATCGTATGAAAATGTATATTCTGAGCACTTTAAATAAACCAGTTACATTTCAAAGAACTTGTAATATACTGCATTACAAATATCTCATGGATTTTTTTTTTTGTCAATAGTATAATGGTAAGATTAATACATTTTATTAAAAAAAAAAATGTTTATATTATTATTATTAAACATAACCTTTGAAAATAGGAGCCATTAGGTTTACTTAATAATATTATATTTCACGTAATTATACTAAAATTTAGATGATGATTAAAAGGAGTCTTATAACAACTACTATAACTAGTGTATCTGTATTGGTTTGTGTTATATATTTTTCTCTCACTATTTTGATGTTTTTAAGAAATTATATGATGTTATCTGGTATTCTGGTTGACAATCATGTTTGATTATTTTGTAGAGGTTCTTTAGATTGTTATGCTCATTTTTCTTCTTCGTTGGATGTGGATAATACTACTAAAACTATCTCGTCTTCTATTTAATTATTATACAACTGCTTTTCTGTTGAAATGCATTAAGTGTGTCACTTATTTTTGTTATGATAGCCTAATTTGTGTTTATGGTGTTTACGTTATCAGTGTTAATTTTTCTACATATTCATTGCATCTGGAAAAAATTTGGATGATTTTTTTACATTTAAAGCAAATTAGTGAGTCACTTTCGGAGAAGAAATGCCCGTGATATATATCTTCTATTAATATAGAACTGAGAAGTCAAGTTATGGTGTATAACTTATAAGCTAATTAATTATAATATAGATAATTTGATTAATGGGATTTATACCGTTATTGTTTAATTCATTGAAGATTTTTTTATTTGGAATGATGAGGCAAACGCTCAATATTATAATTTCTTTGTCCATAGTTAAATACATTTTTGTTTTAATTTGTTATTCGTTAATTTTGATTGTTATAGGTAATTTACTATATAATAAATAAAATTAATCAAAGGTAGGAACATGCAGAATATATTTTTTTGATAGACGAACTGTTAAAGAATAAAAATATTTGAAACATATCTCCAACTGGATTTGGTTAGGTCATTATATATTTAAATAGTAGTAAGTTCTCGCTAAAGTGTTAATTAATCGATAGAAAATCAATATTCAGTATATTAGTTTAATTACTTTTAAAGATTAAAAAATTAATAAAAATATATTTCATAATTAGCTGTATTATTTGCTAACAACTTATAAATATTTTTAATCTATAATCATTCTAACGGGGAATTTTTTTATTACACCATGAAAGATTTTCTTTTGATTCGCATAAATCCTAATGGCAGAAATAATCAATAGTAAATATGTTCACGAAGTTCAGTGTCATCAAAAAATTACTTTTAAAAAAAGACCTACATACAGATAATAGAATCCACTTATCGATATAACTTCTTTGTAGTTTGTTTACTTTGTACATTTGAAGTGCTATACAAAATGTGTCAAATTCTTGACCTTATAGCTATTCTTCCGAATCTTTAACGATTGCTTTTCAAACTTCACAAGACCCTAAAAATCCTTGTATTATATTTACTATCAAGTTACTACTATATTCCAAATAAGTACCCACTTAAATGCCACTGTGGATTATATCATATGAAATAGGTATTAGATTTTAACGATAACCCTTAAATAATTAACTGTACTTCAAACCTAAGATAATAATTGGTCCATTAAAACTTAAAGGACCTCTCAATATTTTGTGAACACAACATGTAAGCTATTTTAGGTAAAATTTAAGAACATTTAAAAAAAATATACTTATTACAAGCAGTAGTTTAAGTATATATATATATGTATATTATTATTATTGGTACAGCTTTATTAATATTAATTTAATAATTACAATTAATAATATATATATATATATAAGGTTTAATAAAAGACTCATTTCTTAATTTTAATTAAAATAAAACCTAATTATTCAAAGTGATCATTAATAATATTCATATAATTGCAATATGTTGACAAGTTAAAATAGTTAAATAGTATTATATAAAAATAAATAATATATAATATTATGTAATAACAATAAAATAAAACGTAGCTTGTTACTTGATATTCTCTCAGATGCACAGAAAAATTAATTGATCAAAAAGAAAAAGAAATGTGAAAATTTAAAATAATATGAATTTATAAAACAATACTAAAATTTAATAAGATGATATAAATTATAAACAGAAAATATTAAATATTCTTTTAACATTTTCAAAGACTTGAGGCCTACTTTATAAAATAAATACTATAAAAGAGTATGTGATACAATAATATTATAATATTTTTCTCAATCACTTAATACTATTGTTTTCAAAACTATTTATAAATTAATCAAAAGTGCATCTTTATGAAAAATTCATAAAAACGTAGTCTCATCGTATAATAAAAACTTTTTAAAATTAAAATTCAGATATAAAACAGAATAGGTATTAAGTGAACGCTTTTGACTAAACATTTACATTTATCTGTACCAGTGTGTAGCGGATGTACTAGAAATAATGTAATAATGTATATGAAACAAAATGTATTTTAAATTCATATCATACATAACATGTATTTTTTAAATTAAACATGTCTATGACTATATAGCTATCACACGGCGTTTTGGATAGGCATTATAGAAGCATCACTGTCAGGAATCCATTTTGCAGGTATCTTTAAGCTTAGGTTAAAAGGTTTAAAATGTAAAAAACAGTTTTTCAAAAATAAATAATCACAAATAAACGTAATTATGTGCGTATATTATTATGAAGTTTCAAAGTTGAAAACTTACTCCTTCGATCAGATAATGCTATAAATAATGAAGTTTTAACAAAAAAAAAAAAAAAAAAACAGTTTTTCAAGGCTTTTAGTTGTACATTTTTGGATGATCGCAATTATTATTGTTATGGTTTTAAAAGATAGAACGACATTTTGTTCAACGTTCTAGCCAATTTACTACTTCCTCGCAAATGCCCTTCACTCTAAAAAAGACGTAAAATTAATTTTTTTTTTTTAGAAAACCACCGTCTACAGCTAGGTGGCCGTGGTCCCTATGAGAAAAATAAAATTTGAATCGTTTTTATGAGCATATATTGTTTCGGCAATACACCTAATCGTGTTTGTGAAGTTTCGAAGTTTAAAACTTACTCCTTCGATCAGATAACACTTTAAATGTAGTTTTAACAAAAAACGGTTATTTGAGGCCTTTTGTAGTACAATTTTAGATAATCGCAATTGGTATGGTTTTAAAAGATAGGGCGACGTTCCTTCCTACGTTCTAACCAATTTATTACTTTTTTGCGAATGCCTTTCATTCTTTAAAAGACGTAAAATTAGTTTTTTTTTTTTTTAAAAAAAAACCTAACTTATTGAGAACCATATAATAATTTGTCAAGTCTTAATTTATATCACTATTAATACTGTTCCAAGTCATCTTAAGACATTGTATTGTCATTTAATTTTAAATATTTATTATTATAAACGATATCTTTCTAATTAATTTACGAGTATATAAAATATAGAATTATTATAAATACTGAAAACTTATTTTATAATTTATTTATAGTTTGAAATATATAAAGCTTTAACACAGATAATAATATTCTTACATCAATGTTTCATAATCGGTTAATTCCCTCTATTATCAAAATTTAAAACAAACATTTTGGGTTAGGTTTGATATATATTTAGCAATATGTTCATTTGTCAGCTGAAAACAAAACATCATGCAATTAAAGGTATCTTTTTAAAAGTATATTATTTAAAGTATTTTTTATCATATTTTGTTTACATTTTACATAGGTAAAGTAAAAGAAAAATAACGGGGCTCAAGTTTTTTGTTAATTTAGATAAGACGAATATTTTTTAATTTTCCATTTTTTTAATAAATATTAAAATATTAATTAAATTAAAAATAAATTATGAAACATACTAAATTTTACTAATTTTTTTTTTTTTTTTCGAGAATTTCCATGTACATTTCCGAATGTTAGGGAAATATCTTAGTAAAAATGTATTCTATATAAACATATAAAAAGCAATATTGTAAATATCTCATACTAAACACTTAAGTAATGAACTTAAAACCTTATAATGTTTTAACTTTTAAATATTATTTATTAATGTAATGTATGTATAAATAATTATTTAATGTTTTACTTTATTTAGCTAAATAATTGTTAAATGATTTTGATTTTCTATTGTTTAGTGTAAATTATCCTAAACTAATACAAAAATAAACTTTACAATTTATATATTAAATAAATTACGATAATCTTTATATTTTAATTAATAATATAATAATTTATTATTATCAACAAATAAATTAGGATATAGATATAACCGTTGCCAGTTTATTATTAATGCTTAGTAATATTTAACTTATAAAATCTATATGATATTACAAGATGGTAATAGATCAAAAGACTTTCACACATTTAATCCGCTTATGCCCAGTGGTGTAGATAAATAGTTATTTATGTTCTACTAAGTTAAAACTAATTTTCTGGTCAACTTTTCATCATATTTCCTATATTGTATTCTTTTATAAGATGTACTATCTGAATTATTACATTTTTCTCAAATAAGTTACTATTACTTAACTTACTTAACCGTTGACATTTCTAACAGAATGTTTATATAGTTACTTTTATTCTAACATTAATTATAGAATAGTTCAATAGTCTATACCAGGGGTAGCCAACCAGTCGATCGCGAGATGAATTTGAGTCGATCGCGACACCTTTTCCCATTTTCATAAAATTTTGAATTTGTTTCAGAAAACAATTAAAATTTTTTTTTTTTTATAAATTTGTATATTTTTGTATATCCCAGGAATATAAAAATTATATTTAGAAAAAAGCAATAAAGAAAACGAGATTATACACAGATATCGAATAAAAAAACTGTAACACACATTGACAACCTTTTTTTTTTTCGATCGCGACAACCTAGAAAATATCGGAGGTCTATCGCAAGTCTATTAAAGTTGGCCGCCCCTGGTCTATACTATTATCAATAATTCTAATAAATAATAATTTATTATATAGATTTTATTTTTACTAATTATAGTTATTTTTTTTTTAATATTTACATTTGATTCAACAAGAGGAGGACCTGAAAGCTGAAGTAAACTATATCTTGTCCATTTAAAAAAAAAAATCACAAAATCATAAAATTAGTATTACGTCATAGTTTTGTTGAGAACGGTTATCTCTTAAATTATAAAAATCTTAAGTTTTATAGGTACCTGTAAAAGTGTCTGTCCAATGCACTAAGTATTTTTTTTAATTTGGACGTAGAACGTTTTGAAACTGTGTGACTTATTTCCTAACTGTTAAAGTGCAGTTATTAATTTAATTTATTACTTTTTCTTTGAAAAACTAAAAAGTATCATCTATTTCATTAGTAAGACTGATGATTGTTTTACCTACAATATTATTTAACTGGTAGATATAATTAACTTATATCATGTATCATGTTATTGGTAATTATACTCTACTGTAATTTGTATTTAAATTATTATTGTTTTATAATTGAAACTAATCTATAATCTATATACATTATATATAATATTCGAGAATTAAAAAAAAAACATTGCTATGTTTTAACGATGGAATCTTTTATTTTTTTCACCTTCTATTATAATTTTTTTCTCTTAAATTGGATGATTTTCGGTAAAAAAAAAACTTGTATAATTTTAACATACTGACACTCCCTATTATAGCAATCAGATTAGTTATCGCTAATCACAAATATATAATAGATTACCTATTGATAATAAACAAATATCACGAAATTTCAAAAAAAATATTGAAAATTATCATTGACCTCAAATTAAAAATACTACATTTGAGTTAATTTTGAAAAAAGTTTTTTTCTTAAAATACTATTTAAAATATTTAATATTTTAAGTTAAAGATATTTATACAATTACTATTAAAACCTATGAAAAAAACTTTTAAAATATATTTTTATTTTTTTTTTTAAAAGAATCGTACTTATTAATTCTATTTATAACATTTTAAATTGGATTTTACCTACTTTCACTTTTATTGAAAACAAACAAAAGTACCAAACTATATTTCAATACTACATATTACACTAATTTCATCAACATTTTAATCCATGAAAAAAATATGTTATTGCTATGATGGTTTACCGAGTGTTCGTGGTTCACAATAAAAATAAAAATATATAATATCCATAGTGTTTTTTTTACAATATGAAACGTTTTTATTTATGACAAAAAATTGTATTCTAATTAAAAAAATATATTAGTATATTTATATAACGTCATATCATTTTTTTTTAATATTGTGATTCTGCGCATTTTCAATTTAATTGGTAATTTTCATGATTTATTTATTTTCCAGGTTTAATCAGTTTTCAATATTTTAAGCAAACATTTTATATTTATTATCTATCAATTCACATAATTTAAATCTACAATTCAATATAATATAGTCTTAGCCTTAAATTATATAGCAAACCACCAAAAAATATATAGGGGTATGTAAGTTATATTTAATTTTTACCTACCATTTATTAATATGAAATACAAAACAAAATAATGTAACAAATTTAATTACACTGTTATACATTTTTAAAGGAACATTTTAAGTATTTTAATTTTACACAATTTGAAATTTAAATTTAATAAAAATACTTCATCGCTTTATTTACTGCAACAAAGTTTCGCATACTTTTTTGATATTTTAAGAGTATAAAATGTAAAACTTTATAAATGGTATACTAATTGTTTCTTGTTACTATAAAAATCCAGATTATTTATTTTTATTTAATTCAACAAAACAAAATAAGTTGAATAATGTTATCAAAAATATGTTATGTTTTCATACCGTAGACGTTATGCTTTATACAATTTATAAATAAATAATTCTAAAATTTGTAACAATAAAAAAAATATATTACTTTATTGGAGTTTAACGAACTTAATTATATTCAAAAATCTATTTAAGCAAATTTAAATTAAGTACCTATATATTTACTGGCAAAAATAATAAAACACATGCATTTACGAGTATATAAAATTGATTTGTATGTTTGTAATTGACATAGTAATTTTACTGATAACTCGGTTTATATTTAAATTTTTGTTTTTAGGTAAAGAGAAGTATAATGCTCAAAATGGCTGATGCGTGTCAAGACGATGTAGCAAATAAGCAAACACGATTTCACGAGATGTATGTGCAGCGCCATAACAATGTTAGGTAAGAATGTAAGATACACATTTCAACATTTGTATTTAAATATTTTTTGTGCATAGGTAACTTAAAAAAATATAAATATATGATATTTTTTTTAATCTCATATATTTTATTATAATTGGTTGCGAAAATAGACCAGTATGTAAATTGTATTCTTAAATACTTAACTCAAGAACTAAAATTAAAAAGTTCTCTTACTAGAAAATTGTCAACCTATATGAATAAATTATAAATACTAATTTCAAACAAAATTTAAACGATACGCCTAACGTCAGTTTCATCGATATAAATTTGTTAAAAAAATTTATTTATTTTTCCTCACTTCAAACACAACATCTACTATTATAGATAAATTCAACGAAAAAGTGATAAATAAAAATAATATAGATTTAATTTCTACACATAAATAATCTTATATTTTAACATAATTATTTATTCTAGTTATTAATTTTCATTAGAAACACATTTTATGATAATTAAATTGAATATTATCACAAAATTTTTTAATTACAACGCTGGTTTTTTTATATTTATGTAATAAAATATTTTATGAAAAATCTATTCTTAAATATTATGTTAATTTATGTGATGATAAAATAATATTTAATTTTAAAATAAATGGGTTTTATGCATTTTTTTTTAAATACCTAGTAAAACTCAATATATTATACATTATATAATACATATATTAAATAATATAATTTAGATGAAAGCAAAGTGATAGTGAATTTTTAATTGCTAACTACCATATTTACTATCATATTTTAAAATACTTGTGTATAACAGTTCATTATTACCAAAATCATAATTTGTTTTTAACGTGTTATTTAATTAATTTTGATATATACAAGTGTAATACAATATAAATGCTACTTAACTAATTACATTGAATTTTCGGTGTTATAACCTATGTGTTTTTATATTTAAGCCAAAACAAAAATGCATCATTAAACACCTACTTCACCAATCCATTAAAAAAATTTTAAAATCGCGTTTATATTATTTATAATAATATGTAGGTAACGTAATCCATATTAACACATATTTTATACTTATCACTTACAACTTTTATGTCACCTATATTTTATTGTATACAATATTTTAAATTAATTAAATTGTTTTTATGTTTAAAGCATTTTGTATGCTGACATAGTAAATTTCACTCCATTATCTGAACAACTGTCGGCGTCTGATCTTGTGAAAACTTTAAACGAACTATTCGGACGCTTCGATCAAATAGCTCAAGTAAGTAAATTTGTGTTAAAAACTTTTCTGGCATTCTTTTTTAGTGTTTTTGCAGTTTATCATTCGAATTAAAATTAAAACACCTAAAGCGTGTAAGATTTATTTTTTTTTTCAATTTTATTTATTTAAAAAAAAAATAGGCGATATAATAAAATACATCTTACAAAATTATATTAAATAATTAAGTTTAATTAATTAATTAAATTACATGTTTAAGTAAATTTAACTGTTACATAATAATTTTAGTAGATAAACATATTATATATATATATATAATCGTTAACAATACGTCAGCCTCGTAAAAGTCATTGGAAAGTAGATACGGCTTTGGTGTGTAGATTTTGAGATGAGTAAAATATAAATATTATAGATTATATCAATTAATAATAAAAATTTATACCTAAGCATATAAAATATTAGATTTACATTATTTTAGAACAATAATAATTATATATAATATTTAACAATTAAGCATCAAAAATCAATACTATAATCAAATATTAAGATTATTGCGCTGGTCCAGAACTTTCTTGTCGTTCTAGTGAGCCAGCAGTTCTATTTCTTCAACGAAAATCATTTCCAGAAGCTCTCTAACAATATACTAAATGTATTCAATAAATCCATTGTACTTTTAAATTAATACATTTCATAAGCGTTCTGTTATGTTTGAACACAATTTTTTAAATAAATTAGTCATAATGAGGGACAACTTTATGTATCTTTACATAACCACTTCGATTTCTTCAACATTAAAGTCATGCATATTATTTAAATCAACTCTTATAATTATTAGCGATCATTTATCTCATACTAATAATATCACACATAAATATTTAGATCCAAACTTCTAGCAAAGATTAAAGCTTATATTTTATGTCTGGCAATTATACACTTTTTAAGGAATTGTTTTAAATACAATTCTTTGGGTTTAAATCTTTAAATTCGACAAACGGATTAACTTAAGACGTACAAGTATACTCGTCTGTCAGAAAACAAATTATTTGGTCAATAAAAAGTAAAACTTTATAATTAAAACTTTGAAATGAATCAGGGGTGATCTGGGAATTTTATTTTCGACATCAGTTGTTACTTACAAGTTACATTTGTTTACGAAAGTTTAAAATTTGAATGGATACTAGCCAGAAAACAATAAACTTTCCTATGAATTATACCACGATGGTATCATATTTTATAGCAAAAAACGTTTGTGATTATGATTTTTTTGACTAATAATATAATCAATGATCGATTTCGACTTCCATAATCATGCTTATTATGGCTATAAATTTTATCCTAATTATTTAATGTGTTGATAACTATATAGATTGATTTTTTTTTTTTAGTAAAATATACACATTATAATTATTTTATAAAATGTATCATAAAAATAGTCAAAAGAGCTTATATTTATGTTATAATTTATAATTAATTATTATTACTTTAATAAATTATCAATTATAATAATTTTACACTGTGTTGTTACGGACAATTGAAAAGCGCTGGTCTATCCGCATGCATGTAATATAATATCATAGTATGTTATTAATTTGGTTGAATAATAATAATTACCGAGGCACGTTAGCGGTGAGATAGTGGTTTTTTGCAGGAGAGGGAACGCATTCGTTATGGTTAGAAAAACGCAAATCACGTCACACATGACGCTTGACAAACGGCAATGACTAAGTGACCACAGTGACACAACAATTCAAAATTTGAATAAATTGTAATTCGACGTTTTCAGTGTACTCGTATGAAAGACACAGACAATTATTTTATTTCTTTTTATTTAAAAATCATTAAAACTATTATCAAATCGCTTATAATATTATAATTATCACTGTTTTGTCTACAGCAACAAATCGGAGTTGAATATAAGTCGTGTGAAAATGTTATCGCAAATGTTGAATAAAATATATTATTATGTTATTATCATCAAGCGTAGTGATGGATCTGGAACGAGAAAGACTATCGCTTAATGAATTGCTACACTTTCAATATTGTAATATTATAATAACGTTTATTTGTATAAGCTATACAGTTGCTATAAAACAAATCAAAGGGATCTACACGGTTTTTTAGCAGGTCATTTAATATGCTACCTATACAACCGGTATAGGTACCTATACTAACGCTGGTCACGCCTATGTCCTACCGTATATTATGTCTTCAATCATATCCCATCGTTTATATACATGACAAATATGTATAGTGATATCGTAAATAATGTATAGATTATGTATATTGTACTTCACTACTACCTGCAACTGTTTGCCCAACTTCAAAACTCGCATAACTATATTATTCAAATTCCCTGTAGAAACAAGTACCTACCTAGATAATTTAACTTATAAAATATTGACATACCTAAATTAGAGCTCTACAAATCAATCATCTCGGTAAACCAAAAATACGTTATGAATTATTATTATAATAATAATTTTGGCTCTCTATATGCACGTTGTTATTTTTGGATATACGTCTAATTAATAAAAAATAAATTACAAAAAAAAAGTTATTGACTGTGGCCATTGTGATGAGATGTGCGCGCAATAATGTATGTTACACATCTCAACATCTGTAAACAATGGTTTGTGCGTTAAAATTTTATAGCATCGCATCATTATTCGTGGCCCCGAGGCCCCCCGAAATAAGTTTTCCTTGCCGCACAACTCTATACACAAGTATACCAAGTAAGCTTTGTGAGTTATATGTATGGGCCCCGCGAGCCATATTATATACGGATTAGAATCGCATAATTAACGTTATCATAATATATATACACACTGCAATTGCGCAGTACAAAGACTCAAACTCCCCCGGTTATGTTATTATATTATTTTTATAGTTACCTATAATAATACCATGATCAGTATATTAATGTTAATTAATGAACGAGAAAATACTTTCAATTTTTTTTTTACATTCATAATTGATCATAATAATATGTGTACCTATAACCTACGCGTGGTTTTGTAATGATGCATTTTTTTACACGCTTCTTCTGAACTTCTTTTAGAAATTTCAAATAGTACTTTATAAATCATAAAACAGAAATATGCTTATCGAAATAAATTTTAGTTATTGTGATATTAAGAAAATAATACAACCCTTTATAGTTATTTGATATTATTCCAAACTATTTTAATACTATTTAACTTTTAAACCAATTTTTGACCAGTTAAGAAAATTACGAAGTTAATATTCTTCAAATTTTAATTCCATATAAATATATAATAAATAATTCGTATATATTAGTTAGGTATAAAATTTAATTTAAAATTTAACATACCCATAATAATAAGTAATAACCCATTAGAGACCTGATGTAGAGCAAAGCGATACCCACTTGCTGTCTGCCTTTTTTATATACAGTCGAGTCACGATAACTTGAAGTTTAAGAGAGATAAAAATTCGCTTCGAGATATCTAACTTGAATTTATATTAATTTATATATAATTTAATTTTCTAGGGGAATAAAAAAAAATTCGAGTTGTCAATTTTTTCGAGTTATCGAGGTTTGAGTTATCGCGACTCGACTGTATATGTTTCTTTATTACAATTTTTTTTTTTTTGTTATTTACAATTTTAAAAATCTCTAAGTACAATAATATATTTAAATTTTCTGAGGATTGATTTCCTAAGTATTGATTATGATTTATTATTGTTTTAAAATTTAAAAAAACTAAATCAAATATATACTTAATTTCTGTACCTTACCGAATTTTATTTGATCTTTTGTAACTTGATATTATATATATTTTTTAATAGTAAAGATTCAAACTATTTTTATTTCATTATAATTATTTATTTAAAATCCATATTACTACATAGGAGTATTTTATATAAGCTACTCTGTAGTTGATAGTTGATATAAAAAAAAAACAAGAAATGTGTGTAATAAAATATTATTCATCGTCATTTCATAAATTAGTCTTGTTGTTTTTTTATAGTATTAAAAAGTTACACAATAAATGATAAACTTAAAATTACTATTAATACACTTATAATTTATAAATAATATATTAGTTTATAAACACAAAGTATATTTTACTTAAAAGCTTATATATGTATATAATATTAACACGTTAATATTTATGTTGTTATTTGCTATATCAATAAAAATAAAAACAAAATAAAATATCAAAAATATTTAGAGCATAAACTAATATTTTTTCAAATTATATAAAAAATAATCAACATTTATATTACTTATTAGTTATATTATTCTTACTTTAAAATTTAAACCTATTTCTTGAGTTAATAAGTCTTTATTATTTATTGTATTATAATATAATTTAACTTAATTAAGCTGCAGAACAATTAACTTGACGAAACGCATTTGTTTATTGTACAAAAACAAAATGAATAACACATAATAATTAAAAAATTATAATTCGGGTCACACAGTTTTTTTTTTTTTTGTAAAACTTTAGATTACTTGGCATGCATTTCAAATTGTATGTTTCTCATAATCTAATTATTTTATAAATATCGGATATTATACAAATTATGTAGACACTATATAGATTTATTATGGAGTGAAGTTAATTTATGTATTAGTTAATTTTATTATTATATACCTGGAATATAATTAGAAGTTATAATACTACATAACGCTGGTGTTATGTTTTAAGATCAGTTTTGGTGTAATTAACCAAGAATCAAATTGCACGTACACTACACTTATTCATTGTCTGTAGATATTTTAATTTTAATCCTTTATTATGTGTATAAAACGAAATTACAATCTAAATAAAGTTGTTAATTTTTCTCGACTGAATCCGAACACAATTCGAAGATTTGAATATAGCGTATTTAGCTGTATTAATAACTAATAATAATACATATTTATATGAGAACAATATTACTCAATTAAACATTCACAGGATTTCTTCCTTACTCTATATAGTGCTTAAGATATGTAAACTCAAAATGGTATTGATATAATGTTATACATTGTTAGATATTTGGAAAAAAAATCTGAATAAAACTACTAAATATAGTATAATAAACACACGTTATTAAATTAATTTTCCTGATTCAAACACCCCAATGAACATGATAAATGACAGGTTCCAAAATTATTTTCTTGATCGATAAATTATGTTTAAGATTTTGCGACATATCGTCGACTAAAATATGATGTATCATATTGTGTTATCAGGATAATCAGTGCATGCGGATAAAAATCTTAGGTGACTGTTACTACTGTGTTTCTGGACTTCCCGTATCCAGACCAAATCATGCTTACAACTGTGTCAAAATGGGGTTGCAGATGATAGAAGCGATCAGGTGAGGAAAATATAGATCGTACAACAGTAATAGTTTATAGTAATTTTTTTATCCGTGACACATTATGCCTAAAGACTCAAGTGACTTATAACATTATATAATTTACTCGAAGTTACATACTTGAGTAAGACAGCTTGATATTATCACAAACAGTGTAGAACAATTTTAAAATAAAATATAATATTTAATTATTTAAATAATAAATATGAGAATAATTAATTTAGTGAGATTGAAACACTGTCGTTTAATAACTAAATGTTATCTCTTTCTAACAAAGAAATTTAATTTACCATTTTAGACGTAGGATATTATACTAAATAATGCTGTATAAAAATGATATTATTGTATACATTACCTAGTTGATTACATTTTAGTGGAATTAAGCGCTACGAAGAAAAACAACTTGCTGATTTTATTTAAATCTTTAGTTAAATTAATTTTTGACAATTTGTTAGATAAACAATAATAACTCCACAAAATATCCCCATTCGTCTGTGCAATCTAATTAATCACAGATATACTTCACAGTAAACTTGGTTTACTTTTAATTTCCTAGAATTAATTTTTTTAATAAAATAAATAAACTTAAATTTATTAATCCCCTAATTATAAATAAAATTGATACAATTATGATTCAATATTTATATGATCTACGATGACAAAAAATATATCTATACCTGATACAGAAATTTTTGAGTTTAAATTTAAACACAGTTATTATAGGTATATCTTTTTTTTCTGACAATAATTTTCGTATCTTTCTCGGGTGTATATTATATTATTATGTTTAGCATTTTAAAGTTAAATATTGATTTTTCTTTTCTTCTTTTTCAACGATTATTTTCCTGAAGATTCGTCAGAGAAGCTGCTGGATTCAACGTAGACATGCGGATCGGCATTCACACCGGAAATGTGTTGTGTGGCGTGCTGGGTTTAAGGAAATGGCAATTCGATGTGTGGAGCGACGACGTGACATTAGCCAACCATATGGAGTCGGGCGGCGTTCCCGGGTAATATTATTAAACGAATTTTTATTAACCACACATCTAGTATATATTTTTACATTAAGTAAATATTTATCTTAATTCTTATTATATATGATTCCCTTTGATAGAGATGTTTGTATGTTTACTGACGAGTGTGCATAAAAAGAGAATCAATTCACAATTCACTAACTTTGGACTATGCTATTAGAGTCTTCCAAATAAATATTGCGTATAAATTGATTCATTATTACTTTTAATCTGTGACTTATATAAACATTGACGTGTTAAAAGTAAGAAAAGATCCGAGATGTACATAATTATATAAATACCACGAACAATAATTATAATTTTCCACTTTATAGAAAAAATAATTTTATCCTTTAGCAACGACACAAGCTTTTAAATGGCACTATTTTTTATTTTATTAAACAATAACATTTTATATGATAGTGTTATAGTATTTGTACACATGATAATATATCTAATATAAAATATAATCAGTTATTTCTATAAACCGGATTTATAAACTTCGGATCTTATAGAACAGCATATCATATAATATCGTGGTATAAATAGATTACAATTATTCTAAATACTTTTAAAATGTCATTTTCTATAAAAAAAAAAATAATAATAATAATATACTAATTATAATAATTACTAAATACTAATTAATATTCTACCCATTGCGATATCTCCTAAAATAATGGAGATATTATAATTATAGTTTTTTTTTTTTGAAAACTCACGTGGACTAGGACTACACATTTTTCATATATTAATTTAATGTTTTGGCAAAAAAAGTTTAAAAAATAATTTTTTATCTAATTATTTTTATAAAAATTAAAGATAGCCATTTTGTAGAGTTGATTTTTTTGAAAATGTTGGTGTTTCAACATTTTATTTTCATTAGTATCTTGAATTTTAGTATTTATTTTTAGTTTTGAGAATATTTTTGCATTATTATATGGGCACAAGCCCACGGGCATACGTTGATAACACTAGCACTTATATAGTATTAAATAATTCACAATTTTTCTTGAAACTAAAAAAAATATTAAAAATCATAACATTAACGAAAATTAAATGTTGAAATGTTGACAATAAATGTGTAAGTATAGGTACTCACATAAGATTTAATATACTAAATATTCATTTTAACTACACATTTCACACATATACTTTACATTATTATATACAGGTACCTAGATCATCAATTTTAATTAATATTTTTCTATAAACCGCAAAACACAATGACCAAAACCTAATTTAACACTAGTAATAATATTGACATGGACGCTGTCGAATCGTTACAAATTGGTTGACTGTAATATTTCATTTTCATCGTAATTTATTATATTATATACGTTGGATGTTTTTATGAGTTTATTAAAATATTGGATTATACAAATGTTATTTTAGAGAACATTTTAATATGGGTACTGGGTACACACGTTTGATTAAAAAAAAGTTTGTATGTGCATATGTGCATACTACTTTCCACCACAATTATATTAAACTTATTCTCAATCATTTAAACATAATATCCATAATTCATTTCAATCTTATATTGGTTGTTGTTACAGGCGGCATTTTTATTTATAATACAATATTAATATTTAAAATATACATTCCGCATTTCAAACAAATTGTTTAGACTGAGTATCACGTGAATCGAGAAATGTAATAGCTGTAAATTGGTGTTTGTGTTTTTTTCATTTTCTGTGAATTGTTTTCCTGATCAAAATACTGCTCAAAAAGTTTTATACATTACTCCAAGTATTATGTATTAATTTTATAGTTGTATAAAATATAAATTAAAAATATAAGTCTTAAAAGTTATTTTCCATCATACATTCAATAATATCTTTGGATTGTCATTTTCTACTTTTTTAACTACGCATTTTTATATCTCAAAACGTAGTAATTACTTTTCAAATGAAAATGGAAGCAAAATATTGTAAAATGAAAGTATAAACGCTTTTTGTCAATAAAAGTACCCTTGATTATACGTATCATCAAATACGACAGCTTTGAATTATAAATACGATTGGAGGATCAACAAGGGTGCATTTGACATTTTAATCAGATTATCAAATTTTACCTATTCTGAAATACACATTTAATTTTTGACAATCAAATTACAGACGTTTGTTCAGAACCTTAAACGCTTAATTTTAATAATTTGTTTAAAAAATGTATATTAGTACTTTGTAAGATAAACATAATAATATGGACAATAAAAATCAACATAAATACACCCGTCATTCAAACTATCAATCGTTTCATTGTACTTGACAGCATAAACAATAGAAATACTGTATATCAATACTGAGGATTAAATAATTGACAGTCTCATAAATTTTATATTCATTATTGCAGTAGTCATCATGTCAACATAATATTTTCGTGTATTTCATTAAAACAAGGCATAAATTATTCCACCATTAAATCAATATTATTATAATCTCGATAATCTAATCTTGAAATGTATTCAAATATACCTAATATAATAAACTATAGTAGCTAAGTAAATAATCAGGTTACAATTTATATTTAATTACTATAAAATTGCTAATTCTGATATTATAATCAATAGCTACATTTACAATGTAGGTACCCAGAACATTACAACTGCTTATTTTAACGAACAAATGATATTGTAACAATATAATAATTATAAATAATAGTGATGGGTCGAACTGTTCGAATCTCGAACCGAACCGAACCGAACCCTTGATGTTCGGTTCGATTCGAAATTCGAACTCGGCACGAAAAAAATTCGAACCGAACTATCAAACATCTTTTACTGTTCGAAAATCGAACTTGAAAATATTTGTCGAACCTGACTTACTGACCACGATAGTTCAGAGACCAAATATTTGTACAATTCTTCAAAATTTATTTAAAAAAAATAAAAATTGATAATCTTTTTTAGAAATAATTAGACTATTGGCGATAGAAAGTTATAAACTGTAACAGGCACCTTATGTATCATTTATAATAATAACGATAAAAAATATTGAGTTCGAGTTCGAGTTCGACTTAAAATGATTCTAGGTTCGTTTCGGTTCGGTTCGGTAGAAAATATGAAGGTTCGGTTCGGTTCGAGTTCGAAAAAATAATTTAAAGTTCGGTTCAAGTTCGGTTCGATTTAAAAAATCAGAGTTCGACCCATCACTAATAAATAATATAAAATATACAGTGACTTTTTAGTGTGAAAATACTCATTATTTGAATTATTTCAAAAACTATCAACTAACAAATATTTTTAATTTATTACAAAACACATAAAAAAAAAACTATATTTTAGGTAATTATTAAAATGTTTTAAGCTTTTCGGAGTATTTCGATTTATGAAAATCCAGGTCCGGCTTTAAATATGATCAATGTGTGTGACAGCATAAGGCGCCAAAATCAGAAGAGCGCGTGAGAGATGTCAAAATTAGAATTTGATCAGAGGGATGGCAAAATAATTAAAAAGTTAAAGCCAGCCCTGTGAAAATCAAACGTTAGACGAGTAATTATTATGAGTTATAAGTATTTTAAAATTGTATGACTAGAGTGAAGTGGCATGCAAAATGTCTTTTTACTACTTTTCTCATCAATACTTATTAGTAATAAAAACTTATTTACTAACTAATTAAAACTAACTAATTTCTCGTCTAAAATTTGACTTTTATGACTGAATATACTCAAATACAGAATATATAATAATATAAAAATGGAATATAAAAATATATATGTTGTCGTACAAAAAAGTAAAAACTTAAAAAAAATTTTTTTCAAAAATTGTGTTTTGTAACAACTTAAATTTATTTTTAAAAAGCGGTAAGAAATTGCTAATTAACCACTCTGCTAAACGGCATGTGTTGAGTATACCTCATCGTCATTCGTCGTAAAATTATTCAATAACATAAAATTATTCTATATACTTTTCAAATATCATTGTAACATTGCGTGTATAAAATATAATATACGTTGAAAATGTCAAGTACCAAAGAATAATGTTTTTAAATAATAAAATATAATTTTACAACAAAATAACTAAAAGTAAAAACTATTTATGGGAAACCTTCAATAATTTTAACCCGATGAAACTTTTTTTATCAACTACTGTAGAAAAAAGAATTAAAAATTTTAAACGTTCATATGCATAGCCTAAAAAATGTATAATATAAAGAATATTATTCCATGTGTAAGAAGTGATAGAATATTAGCATTTGGTGAACATTTTAAGCATTTAAAGTTATTCGTTTTTGAATTACAATAAAATAAGGAAATTGTTTCATGAAAATTTCGTTAAAATTTCAACTTCATAAAAATTATTTTTGGAATTCCAATAATAACTTATAAAGAACAATGAAAAATGAACTAATTTACAATTCCTGTTGTTCTACATCATTTTAAAATGTACTCGACATTTTGACCTTCCACAAATACCAACTAGAATCATCACTTTCTACTATTAATCATGTTCACGTCCAAAAAAACACATCTTTGTAAAATTAATACCACTCAGAAATTCAGAACTTAAATTATTTAGTAGTTAATAGATTTTAAAATAATGAATAATATACATATTGACGTTAAATGCAGATATATATTGATACATAATATAATATATCACACATTATATATTCACTCAAAATAGACAAGTAAATAATTTAACTTAATACTGAAAATCAATTTCAATTTATATATCATAAATTAATAAGTGACTGCATTATGTTTTAGTCGTGTTCATATCACTAGAGCTACTATGGAGCAATTGAATGGTAGATTTTCCGTTGAACCAGGCAATGGTGGTTCCAGAGAAGGTTACTTGGCAGATCACAAAGTAGAAACATTCCTCATTGTACACCCGTCAGAAAAGAACGTAAGAAGTCTTTTTAGCTTACCATTAATGTAAATTATATTAATATCTCTGTTTAATTATTACGTATAAATTAATCATATCCATCAAAAATAAACACACAAGAAATCTCAAATAGGTACATTGAATTATTTGTAAAATGGATACCGTCACCACGCATGTTGATTATTGACCATCACAGCCATAAGTGTTCACAAACAAAAAAATTATTCAAATGAGCTGTTCTGACAGTGTCTTTTGTTTGCAATCGTATAATGTCAAATGAGTAATAAAATTATCAATCGATCTGTTGGTGAATTCCAACGTGGTGGTAACAGATAATATCGTATTCAAAGAAAAATATAAAAGTTCCCGATAGAAATATAACCAAAAAGGATTTTATTGATTTTTACTATGAGCCGAAAAAAAATTATCATAAATAAAAGGTCAGTCTGTACCTGATCACACAATGTGAGAACTATTTGATCGACGTCTACTTTCCATTAAACCAAATTCTGCTACCACCGGATGTTTTTTTTTATAAGAACCTTTTACAAAGGAGAAAAACCTGGTTTGGTTCTTTTTTTCCGTAGCTATTTGTCTTTTGGCCATTATTTTGTGGTTTAAAGCCAACATAAATAATCTTACTTCAATTTTTGTGAAGAGTAAATCGAATGTAGTAATAATAAATATTAATAGCATTTGCTATAAAGCCTGCAGAGGTTGCCAAAATTCAAATATATATGTACAATATTTATACATTATATACACGTACATAATATATTTCTCAAAAAGTAATTTTAAAATACATGAATCATCGTATTTTATTTAAAAAAAAAATCAACTTCATTATACTCATTGTTGATTTAATCAGTGTTTTCTCGCATTATTCTATCCTCAATCATCACTGACTGTCTTCATTTAAATTTAACGTTTTTGATTTGTACGAAATCTTATTGTTGAATATTTGTGTGGGTTGTGAAAATTGTTTTACCTATAAATGAAACATATAGTCTTTAGAACATTAACAATTTTTAAATTAACTTTTCTATTTTTCTACTTATAGTTTTCCACGTATTTTCAGTAATTTATATGGCATTTTATATTTTTAGTGAATAAGAGTAATAACTCATATAAGACGGATATAAATAATGTTTTACTTTTTTGACAAAGAAATTCATTTTTCACACAATGTCACTTTATTTATTTCTACTTGAATGTATATTATATCTTAAATTTAAATTTGTTTCAATTCATTTTTCATTTTTATCTGATATTAACATTTAATCTATATAGTTGTAAGTCCAGATTGATTTTTTTATATACAATTTTAATAAAATGTAATTTTATAGGTACCTAAGTAATGTATTTTAACTCGTAGGTACTACAATTAATATTAACTACTTACTCAATAAAATCTTCAAAACTCAGTAATAAAGAGAGTAGTTTAAAGTTTAATTATGTTTAAAATGTTAGTGCTTAATGTTAACAGGTTAGTAATTTTTAAATAAAACTATATAAATACCAACACCTTTCAGATTAGTCACATTGCATCGGCTAAAAACGTTTAATTAAATGTATTTTTTAACAAACGTAGTAAATGAATAATTTAATTAGTTATTATATCAAATTGTTGAAATAGCAAGCGGAGAACGCTTTAAAAAATAGTGGGAATAAGCTGTCAAAAAACGGTGGATTTCACTATGAAGAAGGCATTAACAGAAATAGATCGCCTAGTAAAATGACTAAATATATTGAATGCTGGGGCGCGGACAAACCTTTCGCAAACATAACTGAAAGTACTATGGCGAAAAATATTGGTTTGGCAGTGAGTATATATCGAGTATAGACAGACTCATATTGATGAATATATTTTTAACGTTGTAAATGTACATTAATAATACTATTTTCTAGAGTCTAGCAATGATTGAATCGAATTTGCTTCCATCAAAAAACACTTGTTTAGATTGCAAGTAAGTGTTCGAGTTGTTCAACACGAACGAGTCAAATACATCATAATATTATAACATTATAATGATCAAAACTATATTAGAACGACCAATTATTTATAGGAAATGGTATAGCTCGGAAGATTTTAATCCGGTGTGCTTATGGTTCAAGAACAACGTACAAGAATCGCAATACAGAAACCAAATGGACCCTTTCTACAAGTACTACAGTGTCACAGCTTTGTTATTATTTGTGTGTATGGTTTCTATACAATTGCTGTTGATTCCTAAGTGAGTGAAATAAAAATCAATATCATTTTTGTATGCAGCATTTACATAGGTAGTGAAAAAACATCTATTAATTTATTATTATTGATAAACAGCAAATCTAAGACGTATACTAGCACTATACGTATAGTGCCATTTAATCTATGTTAGAATCTACAGATAAATATAAATTAATGTACATATTGTATATTATTATAATTATTTAAAAATAAAACTTTTTTTTTTATTTTAGAGTGAAAATTATCACACTTAAATTAAAAAAACCGTTTTAATTGAACTGTCATTTTTTTTTTTTAAAGATCATTAACAATGTTGGGTTGCCAGTGCGCTTCATTCGTAGCATTATTTGTTTTCGCATACGCGAGTTGGGTGTCAGAATACGATTGCGGGGCTCAAGAAAATGTGTCCGTAGGCTCGTCTAGATGGCTTCGGATGACTATATTTCTGCTAAGTTCCACATTGGTGGGAACGTGCGCCATTATTACCTTGGTTAGTGTTTTAAAAATGTATTATTATTCTTTTAGTCTAATTATTTTATATTGTCTTAATTATTTTACATTTAATTATGTTTTAGCAAGATTTCATGGACATTAATTATACCGAAAGTTTTAATTTTAATAGTACAAATGAGTTATTTTTAAACACCACGAACACATTGAACCTAACAGAAGACCCAATACATTGGTATTCTTTCTCAATGGTTTCCGTAAGCTATCTAATACAGATATTTATACTCAAAAACATAAGAACTTTCTGTAATGTACCTTTTAATTACTTTTAGGCATTCTTATGTAGCACTATCCTCACGTTATCATTGATATCGGCCTTTCTTCGAATTGGTATCACCCTGAAGCTTTTCATTATGGTTATCTGTGGTTCACTTCATTTGTCTATATACCAAACATTACCGTTATTTCAATATCATTTTATAAACTATACTGACAAGTAAGCAAGAATGCAAGAATTTTAAACATATGCTTGTCGTTATTATACATTACCATTTTTATTTTTCAAGTGAAATACCATGGCAGATAAAAATGTGGGCTCCAATTATTGTTTTAGTTATTGTATTTCACATGTTAGATAGAAAAAACGAATTAGCTGCACGAACAGATTTTTTATGGAGAGCTAAATTAAAGGTTGAACAAGAAGAAGTGGAAACCATGAGAGGTATCAACAAAATTTTATTAGAAAATATTTTACCCGCTCATGTTGCAGAACACTTTCTTCGAGAACAAGTCCTACAAGTCAGTAAAAGAAATTAAAATCAATTTATTTAAAATTTAATTATTTTACTTGGATTTTAGGACTTATATCATGAACGTTACAGTTGCATAGCAGTAATGTTTGCGTCAATTCCTAATTATAAGGAATTTTATGACGAAAACGATGTCAATAAACAAGGACTGGAATGTTTACGATTGCTAAATGAAATCATCTGTGATTTTGATAAAGTAATTACAAAATTAAATCTATTCAAAATCTCCTGTAATGTTCTACATTTTTTTTAAGTTCAGGGTAATGAATTTTTTTAAATCACTACCACTTAAAAACTTATAGTACATTGCAGTAAGATAAATAAACAAAGAAAAATAATAATATTTGTATGATTTTAGCTACTTTTAAAACCTAAATTTAGTTCAATTGAGAAGATTAAAACTATAGGCAGTACTTACATGTTGGCTTCTGGCCTTAGGCCTGGAAAAGAAGATAACACATCAAAAGTTTGTATTTTTTTTAATTGTACTTATTTTAATTTAATTTTTAAAATTTAAATAATTTTATAAAAATTAAAATTGAAACGTATATTGTCAAATACAAATATTTTTATATTTGTCCTCTCCAATAATAGATATAACATCATATTATATTTTTGAACGTCTTTAATCTACACTTATTTATGTAATTTGATTTTGCGTTTTTAATTTCTTAATTTTGAATATTGTTTCTAAGATAAATTATCCAAATTCTATTTTTTCGTAATTAATTTACTAAAACATATGTACAAATTGTCTTTTAAACACATATTGTATTGCAAACGTTAACATTTAATTCCAAGCATAATTAAATTTCAACTGACATTATACTCATATAGTCGTATTAAGACAAATAGGTGTATTTAATAATGGATTATTTAATATTAGACAATAAACATCAACCTTTGAGCGTTTGTCAAACATGGTTTAACACGAGCAAATTAATCAAGATTATTAAACGTATTATATAATTGTCATTGTTATTATTATAAATTAAAAGTTCATTTAATTTTTATAGTTTTGCACTTCGTAAAACTGACACCGTAAGTGACTTCATACGTTGTTTTTTTATATATCCATCAATAGCTTATGAATAATATAATCAGTTAATGTACGAAACTATAATTTTAAATGTCGAGTATATGTCTTTATTCAAGTAGTAGGTATATGGCTAATGTACAGATTATCCAAATAATGTACACATTAGTCTTTGCCACATTTCGGACTAAGCTATAATTTACCTGTACACATTATATCACATGACGACATGACGTACCTATATTATTATTATTATTATAATTATATAAATGTATAATTTTATTTTTATTTTGACATTATATCTATTGCTCGTAAATCATTATTTTAATATGAGTTTACAAACTTTACCTGTATTATACTGTCAATACTAATTCAAAACTTGATGTTATACAGTGCAACACTCATAATAATCATTGTCGCTTTTAACTTATAAGTATCATACCTAAAACTTCATTTGTAGGCAGTGGACAAGCAGCATGAACATAACGTGGTAATTCTGGTTGAGTTCGCCATTGCATTGATGACCATATTAGAACAAATTAATCGAGAGTCTTTTCAACGATTTAAACTAAGGATAGGATTAAACCATGGTCCAGTAATTGCTGGTGTGGTAGGTGCACAAAAACCACAATATGACATCTGGGGAAATACCGTGAACGTTGCCTCTCGGATGGACAGTTGTGGGATTATGGGCAGAATTCAGGTATCCGTTATTATCGTATAGTTGTTCGCCAATGCCATTTCCGCATATTAATGTGCAAAACTAACAATTTATTGTGTTGTTTTCTTATTTAGGTCACTGAAGATACGGCGAAAATCCTAATGGCAGCTGGTTATGATTGTGAATGTCGGGGACCGACATACGTAAAAGGAAAAGGCACATTGACAACATATTTCGTAAAAACACAATACGATCAGAAATCGAAATAATTAATAATTGTTTTGTAATTTGATGTCTACGAGAAGAATTTAAATACTAAAATTGTATAATAGAATCTTCGACAATATTTTCCTAGTTCGTAGACCAAGGATTTGAGTCAATTAGATAATGATACGGTCATTATATTAATGATTAAAATATAATTAAAATTATATACTTCTATATATATTATATATTTATATGGTACCTATTATTAATAATATAATATAGACTATAATAGTACCTATTGTATTATATTATTATATTGTTAAATTATACAGCAATATGTATCTATATGATATTATGTTGGTATTATATAGAATATAATTTATACTTAACCATTAAAAATTTTGTTTACAAGTAAAATTGTTATTTTAGTTTTAAATTTGTATTACCGGTGAACTGTTGAAGTCTTATACATAATTTATATAAACATAATAGGTACAGTATACCTTATAGTGCATGTAGGTATGTATTATAAAGTGTTAAACTATTATAATAATAATTAATTACTAGTAGATATTTAAAGAACAAAGAATAATACTGGTATAATAGAACTATATTATCTTTTGATACAATTCATCTTATAGATATTGTTAAGGAATCACTTTAAAATTTACCTACCTAAAAAAAATTGAAAACATTAATTTGTATTTATAATTTAACATAATATACCAATTCACTATTGTCAGACCTTTCCAATTGCTGAATGTGTTGGATTTGTAATAAATTATTAAATGATAATTTGAATATCATAACTATTGTTTTGTATTCCTACATCGTTCTAATGTAAATTATTTTTATATATTACAATTGCATCTAAAAAAAAAAAAATAATAAATTAATAACCACACACAGCATATTGCATATACCATATTCTATAACTAATATCTATTAATTTATTTACATTATAAATATATTGACATTTGATTTTATCATGATTACACGAAAAGTTTTTGATAAAATGCTTCGATTTTCAAAAATATTTAAAAACATCAAACTTAAAAATTAGTACTTGTTTTGTTTTTATTTTTAGGAAAAACAAATAAAAAATTTAAAAAAATAACAGGGATTTTTAAGCAGATCCAATTTTAAACAAAAAAAGTTTTGTTTTTTTTTTTATAAAAGGTATAACTCAAAACAAAAAAACTATAGATACTTGAAATTTTTACCAAATGTTTATAATATTGTTTTTTTTATTTTCAGTAAATTTTGGAATACGTCTCAATTATTTTTGAATAATTTATAGACTTATGGTCGTAAGAAACTTCAATTTATATTAGTTTTTTTTATATATGTCGATAAAAAATGTATTCGCTGGATCAAAATTCTTGAAAATGTAATACAAATATAACTGCTTAATACTTTTATTAAAAAAATATAGACGCAATTTTTTATATGCATTAAATTTAAAGTAAGAATTGTGAAAAAATTCGTAAACATTTCAAACTTTTTTTTAGTTAAAAATGCATAAAAACTTTTTTTTGTATCTACATTTTGAAAATATAATACAATATTGAATATTTTTTATTAACAGTTTATATTGAGACAAAAAAATCTAAAAAATATAGAAAGATAATTATGTTTTAATTTTAAGTTTAAATTTGGACAAAATTATACTTATTTAAACAATAAACAACAATAAATTACGATATATTATATTGTTATAATTTAAAAATATTATTCACGGAAACTTAAACTTTTATATATTATTTTATGTTACTATGAGTTTAAGTATACGTAATAATATTTTTGATTCATTTTAAAATATTATCTATTTATAGGTACTGTGAATCTATTTTTACTGTTTTACGATATGTACAGAAATATGTTATTACATTTTGAGCTGTATAAATTGATATAATATGGTATAATTAAATACTAATTTAATGATAAATGAAATATTTTCATTAAAATTATATCAACCTACTTTAGTACTTACTAAAAGTAAAATAATTGTCTAGTTATATCAAAAAAATATTATATTAAAGGCCATTTCCACTCTAAATCGTTTTTCTCTTACAATGATGTAGGTATCATTAAAATTTAACGAGTCTATAATAGACAATAGTGATCCATACGACACCTAATGTACAACAGAGCGGTACTCACTTATTACCAACCTTTTTTATGTTAAATATATATATATAAATACAGAAAATGTCTTTATCACGGGATTAGCTCAATTAATTTTAGTGTTTTTATAAAGATGTTTGACTCATTATATACGGTAATAACCTATGCTAACTCACATTAAAAAAACTAATTATTTTTAATGCTTCGCTCTAATTGAATGAACTTGGTCAAATTATTTTTGAAATATTTTTAAATTATTTAGTAAGAAAAAAATATTATCTAGAACTTTAAAAAAATAAAATATAAATAAAAAAAAATTTCACCGTTTAAGAATTTAAAACGGGTCGTATACAATAACCGGCCGGTTGCCGACCAACTGCATTGGACGATAGGAAATAAAATATAGGTCTAAGTAATCGGGGTGGCAGCTTGTAGAAGTCAATAAATATTTATTTTATGTATAAAAATTAAATTTATTACTACCCTAAAATTATAGGAAAATTAACCTACGCAAGTATCCTTCGACGCTTTTCGGCTAAATCAAGATATACCATATTAAAGTTCAAACGTGCACAGCCACCGAAGAAACAACTAGTTTATTTCTTCATTCGTCTTCTTTACACTTTGGAATGAAATCATTGAAATTTTTTATGAAAATGAGAGTACTTGTCGTGTACTGAAGGCTGTTGTTTGACGACTGTTCAATAAAATTATTAGAATGGTTAATCGTCTCCTACAAATGACGACGATTGTCGTTTGCCGCATGGATGATAATTGATAAGTATTATAATACTGTTTTTTTTATAGAACTCTTTGTGATATTATAGGATTTATTTTTATATCTCAGCTGTCTTGCATATAAAACTTTTGGTATCTAATTAATTTCATACGTATTATCATAATAATTGTATATCCTGAATTTTTTTTTAAATTATAATTTTATTATTTCAATTGTTTTTTGGTAAAATTTCTCACCAAAAACTAAGACCATCTTCGACCAGCATAATTTTACATTGTACACAATGCATTAATGTATTATACATTTAAAATTGAATTCAAATTGTACAAATTCGTTATAGTGACATACTTAACCTAGTCTACGTGTAGTATTGTAGTCACCTACTATATAGTAGCTATACAGCAGTTTACGGTTTGGCTGAACTAAATGATTAATTATTTTAAAAATATTTAAAAGTTTAATCATTCAATTAATATTACATACTAAATAGGTAGTTAATAGATTATGATCTAGTATAATAAAGAAGGACTTACAAAATCAAAAAATTAATTTCTAAATACAAGCAGTTATTCACATTCTACTCGTTATATACACATGTGACTATATCATTCCCGTTTCGGTACCGTCCTGTTTATGAATAATACATACTCATACTATTTTTTACTGATTTTAATATACTCAATAGGTTCTAATGTTAATATATTCAGATAATTTGCGATATTAATATAATAATATATATATAATAAATGCATCTATTTATGGTATTATGCTATTGTTATTACAGCTATTCGTTTTTAAATTACTACAAAAAAACAAAAATCGGTCGAGCAAAAATAGTTATCACAGAAATATGAAATAAATATCAAATGTCTTAAAAATTCAAAATTCAGACAATTATAAAAAAATAATAATGCGTCTTTTCGGAAAACTTTTTATTTTAGTTAGGGATAAAAAAAACTTATATTAGTCGGGTACTCGGCCGGTTAAAAATGAAAATTTCTATTTGTACAATTAATATAAATATAAATTATTATTCTATAAAATGGGTCTGTTAATATGACGATTATATATTTTCGGTCTCACATATTTTATGCATTGCGCGTTGGAGAATAAAATATGCATACGTATACGGTATTATACGTCACCCGGCGGGTAGAAGATTGTCCGGTGCAATAAGTATGTATTTATGTTATGTCTAAAAAAGTAAATTAGAGGTCCAAAAGTATAGAAAATCAAACTCACGTAAACATCGATTTTTTTTTGTGAAAACTTAGTTGTGTCATATTTAATGTCCACACGTTCAGTAACCACATCGCCGACCCAGGAACACCTTTCCTCGTCCGTCTTTACCGCGTTTCGAATTGAAGATATTGAGATGTTTCATAAAAATAAGCTGAACTGAACGGCATATGCGTGTAAAATATTATATATATTAAAGTACGGTTTAACGATTTGTACGTCTATTTTTTTTCTCCGTTAAAATTATTACAACCGTCAATCGTCTCCGACGAATAGCGAAGATTGATGATTGCCATAGATGATAGATTAATATGATAGATCCATCCATAACCATAGATCATATACTACATTATTATATTTTAATATTATTATTAGCCAGACATTTAAATTTATTCGGGAGTCTGCCGTTCGAGAGACTCAATTGTGTACTTATACAAATTGTATATGCAAGACAAGGCGGAGGGCGGGGTAGATTGTAGATTGTATAGATGTTGTTCAGAACATTGAGCATCGACTAATTAGTTGTTTTTATCGATATTTTTCGCCCGTATTATTATTGAATGACACCCGTATCTTCTCATTCTTAATGTAAAACTATAATACAAAATTGAAAATATTATAATATTATCAATAATCAATATTAATATCGAAAACCATCATAATTATTTTCAAAATAGATAAAAAATATTAAATTATACTACAATTTTCTTCAAACTTTTTTATTGCTTTACTACTTTTTTTATGGTGAGTCGCCGTCTCAAAGACCCCTGACGAGCCGCCACTGCAGGTGTTAATAAGTTTATGGCATAAACAGCTTAAAACTAATCTACATAATATTTTGAATACTTCTCTGTTAGTGTTAAAAAATAATACACTAATTGGTGTCTTTAAATAATATTTTTGTAATAACTTAAAACAAAATAGATAACTATACCTATAATCGTTTTTTTCGTTAAAATATCCAGTTTTATCAATATTCAAATTTGGTATGTACTAACAGTAGCGTCGAACACGGTTATGAACTGGGGAAAATTCCCCAAAAATATTTATGGGTGGATGATAAAAATGGGTGGGTGATAATCAAATATAGTTTTTATGCAGTATCTTGTATGTATAATATAGTTAGAAATAAATATAGGTAGTACCATTCGAACGTAACTAACTAAACATTGTTTTAGTAGGTGGGTCTAACACCAGCATTTTTTCCCCATAACATGAAATATAGATCGGCGCTACTGGACTTACCTCTGAAACTGGGGGTGAGAATATGAATAAAATTAAAAGTTTTAAGCAATAATAATAATATAATAGTAGCTATAGTTATATATAGTTATACTAAGTTATATACTATTCTGATTAATATAAAAAAAACATAAAATGGTGACTAGACATGAGTTATGGCTATTTTAACTGAGAAGAGAAATGTTCAGAAACTTCAGTTACTACATTTTAATTTTTTATTAGGTTTCGTTTATACACCTAACATTATGAAAGCTTTATTTATGAAATAATTTATGCGTATACTATTAAAACATTAGATTATAATAGAAAATATTTTTTAATTGTCTATTAAACAAAAATTATTTGGATTATGTTAGATAACAACTGTTATACTAGTGTTAGTACTATATAATAACATAAAAGCATTTAAATACATTGATAATTAAAAATTATTAATACTAATTACAAAATTAATTAATTTGTAAAATCCTTATGAGTCAATTAGATCCTTATGCTAATCTCGTGTCAATTGGATCCTCTTGTGTCAGTTAGGCACCGGGATCTAGCTGTCGAGGGATCTATGTGACCGTTCACCCCACCCGGCCACCTAAAACAATGTTCCAGTTGTATATGCAGCCATGCTGGTGGTAAACTTGGCCCATAGTGAAAATAATTTCTGTAAACTATTCTCAATTCTGCAAACATTTATAACAATTTTTTTTTATGAGCAAATAAATACATTTTATTAACACCCAAATTTGAAAAATAATGAACAAATTCTCAACATATTTAATAATAGTAATAATAAGTAATAACATAATTAATTCCTAGTCAACAATTTTAACACAACATTAATAATTACAATGTAAATTTTAAATATTAATTATATTTAATAACAGTAATTACATAAAATTTTGATTTTAATACAAATATGTAATCTCATTAAATACGAATAAACTATAATATTATAAAAAAATAAAATTATTATAAATCTTCATGACTAGAATATTTCCAAAATATTGTGTGTAATAAATGGACATTGTTAAAGGCCGGACATGTTAAGCTTTATAACCTAGTAACTAGTTTTACAATATATTAATTCAATTGAAAATAGTTTTGATTAAATAGTTGATGAATCATCAGTCAGAAATAAAAATAATGAACAATAATAGAATAGTGTAGAATGGATTAATAAAATGGAAATGGTAAATTGCCTTATTCATTTGACTGGAAAAGGAACAAGAAATAATTTAAGAACATAATTACTACTAGGATCATGTTTGTAGAGTTTATGAATGATCAAAACTGCCTAGAGGAGAATTGTTTAATTCATCAACTTCCTGTATAACAGATTCATCTTCCAAACGTTGCCGATCGATTAACATCTCTTGTCTGAGCTGTGGAGTAAGTTTAACAATTCTGTTTTGAACTTTTGGTGATAGTTGACAAGTTTGTTGTTCTAGATCATCAAAACTAGCACGTCTATTTATTTTGTGATGATGATGGTGAAAATGATGAGTAGAAGATGGTGGTGATGGAGAATGTGAATAGCCATGATGATGGATTGATAAACTTGGTGATGTTAAGGAACCTCTTCTAAGTGGTGACGGCCCACCTTCCCATTCATTTCCTTCCATCGACTTCACCAAACTATGTCTATACAAGAATAAAGTTATTTAATTAATATAAATTACATATAATATTATACATAATAACCAGAAATATAATACTAAACCAACCTTCGAGAAAGTGTGACCAGGCTTTGCCTATGTTTGGATAATCGACGTGATTTACCTTGCCGCATTTGAATAGCAGAAAAATGATTTTGGACAGCTAATCCTAGTTCAGGACATTCTTCTTCATTTACCTAACCACAAAAATTAAGTGACAATAAATAATTAAATACTAGGATTACAGGATGAAAATATATACATACAATAACAGGAGAGTTCTTTAACATTGTGTATCCATCACATCCATTATGTAAATAACATTTGGTAGCTAACTTGTAGGTCTGATCAGGAACAAGATACTCGTCTCCTATTCTAACTAAATCGGGTTCAATTCTATTGCCAGGTTCTGCTTCTGGATTAAAACCAAAACTAATTCCAGACACTTGAGGGAATCGTCCTTCTGTTTTAGGATATTTACAAACACTGTTTTCCAATGCTTCCAAAATCTGTTGTCCTAGACACACAATTTAAATAGATTAATTTTTTTTATTGTTGAATGATGTTATCATTAATATCAAATATATAATATAAGTTGAATTAATCATATACATTTCATTGTATTATATATAAACTATCATTATACATTAATTTATAAAAAAATACATCTTGTTTGTAACACATTGTATTTACCTGTTACTAATATAACGATAGTAGGATCTTGCATTGGTACAATATTAACTAGATCACCCAAAGTGAAATCTCCCGGAGGATGAATACGATCAGATCGGAAAGTTCCTGAATTTAAAATAACTAAGTCTGCTCCTGTGGCTGCCAATAAAACATCACACACCCAATTTCCAAGGTTTGTTTCAGCAGTTCTAATTTGACTAAAACGGCCATCTAATTCTACAGTAAATGTACCTAATACTTCAGTCATTTTTCCTTCTATTGTGCCTGAAAAATGATAAATTCATTTTTATTTGATAATATTTTATTATCATATTATTTTTAAATTTTTACACAAACATTAGTTATATTCATCTTTTGAACATGAAAAAATTAAAAACTGAATTAAGTGTTAAAACTAAGTGAAAAACTGTATAAATAATAGGAAAGATACTTTTATAAATTAATAATATAAAATTTAATATTCCCAAATATAATGAGTGATTTTTAGTTTGATATAAAGGCGTGCACACAGAGGGATACCTGGTGTGCTTGGGCACTTCTCAAATTTTGTAATTGGAGCTCTAAAATTGATATCTTAGAAATTATTTTTTTTTAAATATTTTAAATTTATATTGAAAAACTTATTATGATAGATAGATAGATAGACAAAAGCAATCATAAATAAAATTGAAACTATCATAGATATTGGTATTAGATTTTAGGAAAAATATTAAGTAAAGGAATCAAAAATACTATAGGCAGCCTATGAAATTCAAGTTTGCACATGCCCATGGTGAGATAACTAAATAGGTAATCAATTTGTATTTAATAATTTTAAATTACAATAAATGTATGTAGAACAAGAATTTTTTAAATGGAAAACTATAGTCATTAATCATTATTCATTAAATTTAATTTGTAAAATCATTTAAAATCAACCCACACAGACTTTACAAATGAGAATAATACAAATAAAATTTTTTTTCTTGAAAAATTATTTTTGCTGGTTATAATTAAAAAATATTTAATAAATTATAAATATTATATTAAATTTATACAATAGAATTTTAAAAGTTATTTTAACATATTTAGATTTTTAACAATAAATCATGAACCGAGTGAACTTGTTAATGAGGCTGATTTAAGTAATTCTATTTTTTAAATTTAATATTGTATTACTATACTAGTGAGCTGATCAACATTGAGATTTCTGATTTGTTAATTCTTTCATTAAACAATCTAAAAATACTTAATATATTTACAGTTTTATGCTAAGAAATAGGCAAATTTATAAATTAAATAAGTTGTGATTGACTACATAATTCTAAGAATCACTTATGCTCATTATGACTGTCTGATAATAATTAGAATACATCCAATTAGTATTAATCTAAGTATAATGAATACTTATATTTGTTTGTTGATATAGTATTATTTATTACTTACATACCATAGAATTAGCTTATAAGTTTACTATTGTTTTTATTTTTGTGCAAATTGTTTCAATGTGCTATATTAAATTTAAAAATTGTGTGAATGCATTCAAATTTTCCAAAAAAGTACACATTGGTCCTCCCCAATCTCTCAAATAGTTTAACTTACAAACAGAATAAGTATTCAGCAGATTATTTTGATTTTTAATAGGTACGGTATTATTAAATACATTAGAAATAATGATAACAAATGTTTGTGCGAAAAATTATGTATTACAAACCTAAGTAAGAATCCAAAATTTCTTTCATGGCAACATCTTCTTCAATATCTTTAGTTATTTCTATTCTTTTCACCTCAATTGGATTATTTGGTTCATCAAGGTTGATAGTAATTTTAGAAAATTCTCTAAAGTCAGTTCCGCTTTTGATAATATGTCTGCCATTAATTTCTCGTATATCATAATTGTGATCATGGCCACCAAGAATTAAATCAATTTCATCAACATTTTCTGCTAATTTAATATCATTTGGCATGCGCATATGTGTGAGAGCTATTACATAATCACAGCCATCTTCTTTAAGTTGTTTTCCTAAAGACCGACCAGCTTGTACAAAATCTATGAATGTTACTTCTTCTGGATCAATAGTAGCTAAAGTGTCTAACCACTCTCGTTCAACTAAGCCTACTAGTCCTATTCGTTTATTATGCCAATCTAAGAGATGTGTTATTTTACCATCTCCTAAAGGTCTACCAGTTTCGTTATCAACAACATTGGACATCAGCCATGGAAAATTAGTTTCAGAAACACGTTCTGATAATACTTCAAGGCCAAAATCTAAAAAAAAAATAAAAGATAGGTAGGTACTAATTATAATCATTATCCATTTTTAAATTAATTTTTAATTTTTAATTACTTACCAAATTCGTGGTTACCAAAAACAGCACACTGTGTACCGAGTTCATTTAATACTTTTGACATTTGTTCACCTTTAGTAAATGTGCTTACTGAAAATATTTATAATAGTTGTTAATACAAGTTATACATTTTAAATAAAATGATTATTCTAACATATACTGGGAGAAAACACATCTCCGCTGAATAATATCATAGGTTGTTGTTGAGCAAATGATTTGATCATTGTTGAAAACCTGGAAGCACCTCCACATGGTTCTTGGTCTCTTGGCTCAACATTATAAACGTCATTAAAGTGAAGAATTATTAGAGGTGGAGTTGTACCAGGTACATGATCAGTCATTGTACTTAGAGTTCGTAGGCTAGCGTGTTGTACTTCTAATGATGCCTAAATATGATAAAAATACAAAATAATTAAATACAATTAAAAAAAAAAAATCATATAGCAACTTGACTAGTTTGAAATATAATGTATCCTGAAATATGATGACTAGCTATTTTAATAAAATATGATAATGAATCATAATAATACTTCTTATCTGCTTGTTATACAAAGAATATAATTTAGTAAAGCAGAACTATTTAGATAAAAGATAAATTAAATTGGATTTGAGTATCTACAAATAATGATTAAATATATACAGGGTAGTGAAAAACAACACATAAAACTATTGACAAAACTGGTACCTAATAAAAATTCATTGTTTTATTATTATTCTAAAAAAAAATAGAATTTATTCGTTATATTAAAAAATTATATAGAACTTGATTTATTAGTGTACAAATAGATACTTTAATAGAGCATTTTTCTAATTTTAAACACCCAATGTAAAATGAATTTGTCACAATTTTTAAGAAATGTACAGTTTTATAAAATATATTCATCATTCTTGTATTTAAATTTCCAAGTCATAACATTTATTATTCAAATTTAATTAAAAGAAAAAAAATAATTACTTAATGTATATTTATAAATAATAATTGAAAAATTTCAAATTATCTATAAAGTCGGAATTTCTTATAATATTAAAATAAATAAAACACATAACTTATTAATTATTACAAACATTTATACATTTTGTTTACACTACTTTAAAAATAATAGGTATACATGATACAAAAACAACCTATTTTACTTTGTATTAAATTGTTAGATGATTAAAATTGCTAATTTTATAAAACAAAAACTGAATAATTACGAAATGTTTAAAGATATAGATTTTTCTGTGTCCTATAGCTTAACCTGTAAGAGAGATTTATGGATTTGCAAGTGCAACCGTTTGAGAAAAAAAGTATTGTGTAAAACAATTTAACAATACCATTAGACTCCTTGCTTAACTATTAAAATTACAATAATTATATATTTAACAAGTAATTCTTGTATGCTATGAATAATAGTTAAAATATTATCAGAAAGATATATTGTTTTTAATAAAATATAAAGTTAATCAGTTAACAAAATTAAAATCGTTCAGTTATATTCAACATTTTGTTTAAATAATTATAATATACCTGTTTAAGCCAACCGACAACATTTCGAACCCCAGTTGACACTTGGTTTGTATTAGAAAGTTCAACAGCAGTAGCTGTAGAAGAGTCCACAAACTCGTCCCACTTTGACCTTAGACTAGATTTGGTAGCCATGCTGTTAGATAAGTCGACTCCTTTGGTTAGACTAACTACAAAATTATGGTGTTAGGCAATCAATTCAAATTATTAATAGGGCTAAAATAGGGTCACCCATATTATGTGGTTAAGTCAATTTTTTTGTAAATTATTGAACATAACATGTTAACATAAATATAATACTTGAAAAGTTGTTGATTGGATTTAAATTAAAACATTTTTCTCTCGATAATTTTCTCGTAATTTTGTTATCAAGAGTTACTGAGAATAGACTATAAATTACAATAGTATATACATTCTCAACATTACTACTTAGCTTTGATATTATAGATAGTTATACTTTTAATTTAATAAAATGAAAATATAAGATAGAACTAGTCTAGAAAGATGACCAAGACTGATTGAAGGCCCTTGTTGATTTAAATTGTTATATAAGAACATATCAAAAACTGGTTATTTAAAAAAAAAAAAAAAAAATACTAAAACTTCAATAAAAAAGTTAATTTAAAATAAAAGAAAGAATAATTTAAGTTAAAATATCAGTTAATTAGTGTAATATCTAAAATATATAAAATTTAAAAGCTAATAAAATGCTTTAAGACCCATTTAATCTACACGCTATTATAATTATTTAAGAATTTAGTAGTCTACTAAATTATAATTATAGTCAACAAATAATAAGTTGGTCTAATTTATGAAATTTAAAATAAGAACTAGCTCTAATAAAAATTCTAAAAAAAAATACAACAAAATATACAATTAACTTTGTATAAATTGAATATTTAATTAATAATACTACATTAAATGTAGCTAATCTCACGCCTAATTTTAGACACTGAGCATACATAATAGTATACTAAATTGGTCAATGTCAAGTTAGTCGAGGTTTATTCTAAAATTAGTATACATAAAACCATGAAAACAGCAACAATTCAAATGATGCATGTTAGGAGTAAAAATGAAATTCAAAATGTCAGACTACCTTGGTACAGTTGTAAATAAACCTGACAAACACCTGCCTTGAGACAAATACGCGACTCCGATAGACAACACCGATCATTTTACCCTCTCTAGTGGCCACAAATATCTATTGTTTTGTCTATGCGTTCAATATTGCACATGCAACACCATGCTATTGATGACAACAATTATTGTATAAAATATTATATTGTATATTATATATCGGATGGACATTTGCCGCACTTGTGTTTAAAAAAACACTCGAAACAAAGGGCGAAAACTAAAACTAAAAAAATTACAAAAAACAATAGGTATTGCAGTAAACAAGAGCGACGTCCCCGGACAAGTAGGTCAGGGTGTTACTGTTTTCGCAGTTTGTTTTCGAGCGGTATTGATTTTTGATTCCCACCATTTTCCCCCTTTTCACGCGTATCACCGCTGCTGTGACATTTGAATTGCGGAAAAGCGGAGAGAGCGCGCGCGTACACGTTCTGTGTACTGAAAACGTAACACATATTAAATCAAAATGTCTTACCTTTTTCGGGTGGTTGATCGTTTACGAGTGATACACTACGACGACGGATCACGAATGGCTTTGGACATGAGGAGGAGACTGATCGAAGCTCAGACGCACCACGGAGCCGTCTAGACCGCGATTGAAGGCAGAATAGAGATACGGTGTTTTTGTATGTATGTTTCTATTGCACTATCAATGGTTGTGTCAATGTTTACCTTTGTCGTTATCTCGTTCGCCAGAACACGTTTTGACACGTCTCGACGACAAGAATACCATATGATCCGTGAATCTGGTCCTATGATTGGTCTATTATATTTGGAGCGAAAATTTAAATTATTACAGACTTATTATTCACTTAATAAGTATAAATACTCGTAATAATATGATAACACACCGTTTGATATTTAATTACATTTCATAGTAATGTAAAAATTTAAACTTATAATTCACATTAGCGTATGTATAATATATATATATATAATAAAAATAAAAACGAGTACCATTAATGAAAAATGAACACATTTTGATTTTTGAATTATTTTCATGCTATTTTTTGTTGAGTCACTTGATTTTTGTTCATTCATATAATTATTGTGAAATTTAACAAGTATTTTTTCTGTGTAAGCCACGTTTTTTTATTTGTTAAAAATGTTATTACAATTTCTCTGTTTATACAAAAACAGAAACTTCTTTCTTCTTTTTTAAATTAAATTTTTTTTTAAATCAATGCATTACATTAAATAATAGGCTATAGTATTTATTTATCTATTTTAACAGAAATAATAGACCTCACTGAGCATACTCGTGCAGGAACCTATGAAAACTTATCTAACAAATGTCTTTCTTAATATTAATTTGATATTTAACTAGATATTTGTACAGTAAGATTAAAAACTATATTCTATGATTTATCTTCTAATCTGTGATTTTCAAAATTATTTACTTTTGAGCATAATTGCAAATTACTTGGTAAAAATGAATCTACGAACAAAAGTCCGGTTTATTTATTATACATATTTATTTATAAGTATACATACTTTGAATATTCCTCCACCAAGCTTGTGATAAATGAAATCGACACCCTACTAGTAGTATTGATGGCCAGACTTGTTTAACTGCAAAATGTATACTTTGTTCGAAATCGGCAACGACTGTTTTTGGATTAAAATCAAGATTGAATGTTGCACATTTACTAATTAAAACTCGAAATAAATATTCGTATGTTTTTGATAGTTTATTTGGCAGTAAAGAAAATATAAGTGGAATATAGTGATCATTTTTCAAACCATGTATCGTAAAAAGTTGGTAAAAATATTTAGAACAAAATTCAAATGTTCCATCGACAAATATTTTGTCACAACTACATAAAAATTGTAAATTTGATTTTGTAGAAAAACATATTATATTCAACATACTGTAGTTTATAAGCAATAAATTCTCACCCTTGTATGTATTCGTAATGAATTAGCAACAATTTGTCTATTATTATTTGAACTTGCTTCGTGGTTATGATCAAAATTAGATTTTAAAAGCATCGTTTCACTTACATCACATAAAAAATTCGAAGTACACGATTTAATTGTACATCTCCATTTTATTCCATTTTTTGAGATAGTACATTTTTGAAACTTAAACTCATTAAGAACTAATAACGGTTTACCTTTTTCACTAAAAGCTTTTGTAAAACGATCCATATTGTAACGTCAAACAACTCAAACTAATTCTAAACGACTAACAAGACATAAGTATTGGGTACCTATCAATATGATTTATATTTATATTGGGTATCATCAATAATGTGTTCTTCTATCTACAGTATCTATTGATTATAAATAAACAATAATTGCAGGCGTGCTGATGGCATTACCACCGCATTATGCCGTAATCTTTATTACCTATGATGATACAGTTGAACTTGCCGATCTTATTCCGTACAAAGGTCGTCGAACTTGGTCTCGAAATATCGCGATAAATGATAATCATATTATATCTTGAACACATATAATATAATATAATACATAATATTTGGTACACTGACCCTAAAATATATGCAGCGCAATTGGTATATTGACCCTAGTATAAAAATTTTGTTTTAGACGCAATTGGTCCATGCCCGAAAAAATAACCACTATATACGACTATATTAGGTATACACATTACCCGTTTTTGAAGCTTGTACAAAAGCAAAAACCGTATTTTTATTCCTAGGTTTCCTTATTTTAATAAATTATATAGGTAGTATTATTAATATCTACATAGTTTAAGTTGTATATTTTTTTTTTATTATTTGAATGCATTCATATGATCAGTGACGTATTTAGGAATTTTAGGATAAGGGCAATACATATTTTGCCGCCTCCCCGCAGTAAAAAAAAACTAAAAAACTTCTACGCCGCATAATGGTGAAACTGTTAATACCATAGAACACCATGTTATATAAATACTATAGTATTATATTTCTCTATGGCAGTATGGCACACATTTGTTTTGAAAAATATTAAATGATTGACGTCACTACGCCACTATACGTCCCTACCTAAATACGCCTCTGCATATTATGATGCGTTCTCGCTTAAGATGTGGATTAGGCCTACTGGGGACACCACAATAAAAAAAACGTGCTTCGTGTAATACCTCATAAAGTTATTAAACAATACGGACAATGTTATTGTACGTCGTTTAATAATAAAGGTGGTGTGGAAAATTACCTAACACTGTTATTCTTATCTTATAGTTACCTTGCATACATTTATTTATTAAATACCAATTAAATAATTATTTAGATCAAGAAACGAGAAATATTAACTTTTTAAAAAGTATTATAATAAAATAGTTTTGAAAAAAAAAATTCTTTGACTTGTTATAAAATGACTCCAAGTAGTTATTATATATAAATTTTATATAAATTCTATATAATCGATAATTCATATATCGTGTATATTAGAATATAATGAAACGTTACTACTTATTTAAAACATCGAATCTAATATCATAATTAATGGAAGATTAATGGGAGATTTTACTAACCATGTAACTTACTTATACTTCATAATATTTTTAAAATTTAAATTGTTATTTAAGTATTTTTTTAGACAAGTTTTAAAAATTACCGCTGATATCTGGGTATCTAAATGACGTGGGATATTATGTTAATATGGAATCTAAAATATCTTTGAGGTTCTAAATGTCCAAAGGGATCCAGTTGACGTACGTGGATCTACTTGTCGCGGGATCTAGGTGGTACGTAACCGCCGAGTGGTTTTAATTAGGACAAAAACAATACAAATCCTGGCTACGCCACTGCATTTAGATATAACTGTAAAGTGTAAGTCTGTAACGAGTGTGAAGGCCATGAAGATTAGATATTAGCTATTCTAGTCTTCATGGTAAAGACTATACCTATTGAGTATTGACTATTACCTATTAGCTTGTTTCGTTTTAATATTTGTTGTCATCAGGTAGCGCTGCGGTTCAAAAAGTAAGTTCCCTTCCGTGCACAAACAATATAACGGATACTTTTTTAACCGCGTTAACAATAATAAATTGTACCGTGTTATACCGTCATATTATCAAACTGAAATAATATATACATGCTCACGGCACATGGCTTATTCCGGTATTTCAATTTCACACTATTCCACAGATGTATTTAATACTCAAATGTATACAATAGATGTATTGTTCGTAAGTCCGTTTTCTTTTTCTATGAGGATTAGGACAGACGGGACAGTGAATTGAATTGTAGGAATGTCGGTTGTAAATCTCAACAATCAGCGACGTACACAGGAATTATTATTGAATTTTATTACCACTGAGATATTGATGATATTAATATGTAGTTACACAATTTGGTTTTTTCCCAGTTCCAGTGACTCGTCGGGTAAATAATAGATAATTTCATTATCAACTAAAACCTTACGTTGCAATTTTCATAATATACTGTGTGTGTTTGTCAGTCTGTAGTTTTGTCCACTGTCCGATTATCAACAATTTTGTGTGTCCGAGACACGATGAAAATATGGTCAATGTGTAGTGTAGTGTATACTCTATACAAGACGTCGTCTTAATCTGCGAATATCCTTTTAAATTTTTCACTGAGTTGCTCACATATTGATTTCGTGCAACTGGTTACCCGAAGCAGCGTTTTAAATTAGTATACCACTCTTCGTATTTTCGTGTGGACACCATGTCCTTGCTGAACAACATCTGGAGTTGGGTGACCGGAAAAACCGATGTATCTGAACTGCCGAATAATATTTGTTTTGAAAGAGACGTGTCACCAGAAAATGATTTTTGGGTAAGATCCATCGTCGCCTAATGGACAAGTTTACTTATTGATATAAATAATACCCATGTAATGCACACCCCTGCTAATATGATGTGATTTTATGTTTAGATATCGTGTATTTTGAACCCATCGTTGGATATCAGATATGTGAACGGTATAGTTACAAAAATATTGGACACTGACAAGTGTCTCATTGACAACAAATACCATTATCAGCCAAAAACCGAGAAAGAAATTCGTAACTTTCCATACATAGAGCTCAACAGTCCAGTCAGGATATCACTCTACAGAGAAAAGAACTCTAACAATACAGAATGGAAGGTTGCAAGTTGTTTCCTATCCAAAGATGGCCCTCGTCATCAGGCCAATATGTATGTTCTGTAACCATATGCTTAAATAATTAAATTATCTACAACCATTGTTAATCATGCTAATAAATAATATTTTTAGAATCAGAGCAAACGAGTCTGTCCGTGTTCTCCTCGATGATAATGGACCAACTTCCAAAGTCGATGATATTGTTGAAGATAATGATAACGATAATCAAATGACTATTGAAGTATTAGGTGACATGCCTAAAGTAATTGGTTTTGAACAAGAAACTATTATACAGGTATTAATATTTAATTTCTCTTTCATCAACTTATTATTATACTATTATTTTACTTTATGTACTAGATATTATTTAGAAATAACAGCTATGTTGAGGAGAAAACATTAAATGATTATCAAACCATGCAAGGAAACAAAGTACAACTGTCAATTGTTAATAAAAATAAGTTGCCTATAATAATTGGAGTGCAGTCTGAATATATTTTTGACATTACTCTCAAAGGAAAGTATGTTATCCTTGTACATGTTTGTATTGTAATAATCATTAATGAAAAATAATACTAAACAAAATATGTTGTTGATATAATATTTGATTCTCATGATACTAACAGTTTTTTTTTTCAAGGTATTTAGGAAAATCTACTGAAAAAGTTGAATTTATTTTTGAAGATATTACTTACAAAGTAGGCATAAACATTGATGTTACTGATTCAAGAATAATTCTTCCGTGTAATCCGAGTGCTTATTCTAGGAAAGATATTGATATGCAGTAAGTATAAATGTCTTAATAAAAATCAATTTATCATAAGCTTGTAATTCATTATATTTTAACTATTATAGAAGGTTATTTGAATTGCAAAATGATCCAATAGTTCCCGGTATTCGAAAAGGCAATAAAGCACAGTTTCCAACAGTCCGTTTAGCACAGTGGAATATTCCATCTCAGTTAACAAAATGTTACTGGTTGGAAAATGGAATATTCAATCAGTAATACACTTTTTATTTACATTTATATTTTTAAATTACCCTTAATTAATTATTAGCATTTAAAATCTAACCTAACCTGACTTAAAAAATGTTTTTGTTAAATTGAGTTAAAAGTGTAGTTTTACAGTATACATTATTAATTATTATGTATACTTTTTAACAATTATTACCTAACTACGGACTTTTCTGAGAGCATAAAAATACTATGGGGTTCAATTATAATACAGAACTGTAAATCTGTTATTTATCCTAAATAAATCTTTTGGTAATCATTTAGTTATGCTATTAAGTATCTATTTAATCATGATCAAGTGAAAGTACTCAAATATAGTTATAGATTATTGTTCAGCTTAGACAACTCCATTTATTTATTTAATTTAAATATAATAAAACTATTATTTAAAGTTAATTAATCATAGTATTGTTTAGTGTTCATGAATTGAAATAATAATTATTAATTTTTAAATTAGAAGTGTAAGAACTGAAGTTAAAGAGAACATTCAAAAATTGTATCCAGCTGCTTTTGAAATTCTTACCTATGAAAATTACAAAGCAAAATATCATACTCTTTTATTCATGGAAGAAGTAGAAGTAAGTATATTTACCAATTTGTTATTAACATGTACATGTAAAATTAACAATTAACAATACTATAACAATGTGTGGTGCCAACAGTGCTATGATTTAAAATATAAAATTAATCTTTTATAGTAATTTTCTGGAAATATTTATGTTTAAATTATTCTAATATATGCCCCCTAAAGTTGATAATTGCTATTGTAATTTGCATTAATATTTAAAAATTATTTTTTTCCAAAAAATAAAAACAAATATTGGTAAATACTTAGTATATTTAAATTAAAAAAAGAAATAAATGATTCATCAAATTTAATACAAAAAAATAAGTAATATCATATTACTAATTATTTACTCAGACTTGCACTTTATATTTGACACTGCTATGCTTAGATTTCTACATGTAATCAATTGCCTGTTAAACTAAATTACAATATATTATATTTACTAATTTTAGATAACAGCCGCTCTTCAAAAATATGCTCAAGAAAGAATACATTTTGAAAATGCAGGTGAATATTTAGTTCTAAAAATACCTGATCTGTCTGAGCAACGACCCTCATTAATTGCTGGTGATCGAATAGTTGTTACAGATCCACCAAATTGTACTAAAAGATTAGGTAAATATTTTTCTAAACAGACTAATATCTATTGGTTTAATTTATATTTTATTGTAACAATTATTAATAGAATATTATGGTTATTATAACTTTATGTATTATAGTACAGTTGAGTTGCAATAACTCGAAAAACTTGATAACTTGAATTTTTTTTTATTCCCATAGAAATATAAATTAATACAAATTTAAGTTAGATATCTCAAATAATACATATCTTTTATCAAATTTTTATCTCCCTTCAACTTGGAGTTATCGTGATTTGACTTTACTAAGTAACTTCTAAAATTAATCATTTTTTTTTTTATTATTATACAATTTAAGAAGTAAAGTTTGGTACGAGTGATTGTATTTTATTAAAAATGTTACATTTTAATAGACATTAAGATGATTAATTTGTAACTAGGTGAATGTGGACGCTATGAAGGAATAATTCATAAGGTTTTAGCAAATGAAGTGTGGTTAAAATTCGATCCAGAATTTCACAGTATATGTGGCCATTGGGATTATAGTGTCAATTTTTTCAATGCCAGAATGATGTATCGAAAACAACATGAAGTCATCAATGAAATGTGGAAAAAGAATAGATTAGGCGAATCGTTCTTGTTTCCATACAGGGATTCCTTGGAATACCAACCATCAAAATTGAAGATCTTAAGCCATGATAAGATAAATGCAGATAACACCTATGAGAATAATTTGAAAAAAGATAGCAATACCCTATTACCACAACCAAAGATTGTGCAAAAAATCAGATGGTTTAATAATAAACTGAATTTAGAACAAAAAAGTGCTGTTATTAATATTCTGAAAGGTGAAGGGAGACCAATGCCTTACATTATTTATGGACCTCCTGGCACTGGTAAAACAATAACCATGACAGAAAGCATCATTCAAGTTTATAAAGAATTCCCTAAAAGCAAGTTAGTATTTTAATTTCTTTGTTCAATTTTTTTTTAAACATAACTGTATTAAGGTGCCCATCCCCTTGTGAAGTTTAATTAGAAGCTTTACAGAACTATATTTAATTATTTATATCAAATAAAATAATATTTATGGGCCATCAGAAAGTACTGGTTTCACTGTTGCCACTTAACTAACATTGTAATAGTCCACCTATCTTTTGTGATATTGGTCAGTAAACTTTTCATATTTAACTGTTTTTAGATTGTTGATTTGTGCTCCAACCAATTCTGCTGTTGACATGTTACTGTCTAAACTTGTAAACTCGGGTTTATTTGATAACTCTATTATGAAGCGTTTAGTTGGCTATAATCATTTTATTAGTTTGTCTTATAACATGGATTATGATGAATATTGTGTTTTACCTGAACTTGACAGTTCATATAGCAATGGTGAAATAGGTAACAGAAAATAATAATTATGTATTTGATAATATATTATGATAATTAAGTTGATGTTAAATCACTTATATTATTTAAATTAAGTGTCTTATATCACATCAATTACTCCAAAACTGAAATTTATCTATGTTGTAACGCAATTACTATAATTTAAATATATACATTTCTCAGATTCTAGGTTAATTAAAAAACACGATATTCTCAAATTACGAATAGTTCTTGCCACTGAAGGCACAGCTGGATTATTGTATATGATGGGCTTAAAAAGTGGAACTTTCACTCATATATTTATAGATGAAGCTGGACAATCAACAGAACCAGAAATGTTATTACCACTTTGTATGTGTCTAATAATTTAGATTTTTTTTTTTTTAAATATTTTTACTATTGAAAATGATTTTATAGCATTTTTGGATCCATACAGAGATGGACAAGTTGTAATGGCTGGAGATCCCAAACAATTAGGACCTGTTGTTATGTCAATTTTAGCAAAAATCTCTGGTCTGGGATTGTCCATGTTATCTCGTTTTATTAATTACCCATCATACCTGAGAGATACTGATATTTTTCCAGAACACAATGGTTTTAACCCAAAACTTATTACACACTTAATTCAGAATTATCGGGCATTGCCAGAAATTGTATTGAATTACAACAAATTATTTTATAAATCATTATTAGTGCCAACTGTAAGTAATGATAACATATTTAAAAGATATAATAATAATCATATAATGTTCTTTAAATACTACTTATTATAGATATTGAATGATAACGCACCGGAAAGAATATTATTAAATAATTTGAATGAAAACGCTCATTGGGAAATAGATTGTAAAGGACCAGTTATTGTGCATGGTGTAGTTGGCGAAGACAGCCAAGATCCTAGTAGTCCTTCATGGTTTAATCCCCATGAAGCTTTCCAAGTCTTATTGTACTTTACTAGATTGATGAAGTCTGGAATATCTGCTGATGACATTGGAATTATCACTCCATACGCTTCTCAAGTAAATAATTACAATGTTAAATTTTATACAAACTTATATATTAATTTTTTTTGTGATTTAGGTTGCCAAAATTAATGAGTTACTGAAAATGTACCATCCAGATATTAAATTACCAAAAACAGGTACAGTAGAAATGTTCCAGGGTCAAGAGAGAATGATTATTATGATATCTATAGTTAGGAGCAAATCCACAGCAGGAAGCGAAAAGGATAAGAAATTTAACCTCGGTTTTCTTACTGCTAAAGAACGCACCAATGTTGCATTGTCTAGAGCAAAAGCATTGCTCATAATTATTGGAAATCCATCAACAATGCAAATGAATTATTATTGGAAGTATATACTGTCACAAGCAATCAAAAATGATAACTATATAGGGTGTAATGTTACTGAATACCAGAAATAATCTGAATACTTAATCAAAAACTAAACTACCTCAGTTTTTCACAATTTAAATTTTATTGTTATAATAGTGATAATTAAAATTATGTTATTTAATTAATAATTAATAATATATATTATATTGTTATTTCACAGCCAATATTAATTTTACGTTTAGTTTTTATAACTTTATATTTTTAACTTATGTTCTGTAATATTTATGGATAAAAATAAAACAACTATGACTGACTTTGCAATAAATAACATGTTAATATTTTTTAAATTTATCCTAAGCGTTTTTAGTTATTTAAAAATCAATATTTACAAATCAACTTTTGGCGTTTGTCCACTATTTACAGGTATAGTGTTTAATTCTGTCCGCATGCACAGAAATTCAGCGCATATACAAGTGATTGCTGCACACGAAGCATTTAGTAACCACCAATATGGAGTAGGCAGTGTCCTGTTATACCACATACAAGCTGCCAAGTGTATGGTGTGTATTGTACAAGAAAAATCTAAACACAATCGATATCGTTCAACAACACGCCAAATGAATGTAGCCCTAAACAGTAACAAATTTAAATGTTTATTGTTTTGTCAGATATATTATCAACCTTACACTCACCCACTAAGTGCATTCAATGCAAAAACAGCAATAACAAATTTTTCACTGTTAACCTTACTCAATTCCTGCAATAGTAGGCAGATTATAATAAGTATGTAAAATAATATTTTATTGTTACTAAGTACTTTAAATTCAAATATGATATCCAATGATCTTGAAGTGCCAACCACATAGCTGATAATAGTGATCCAAACACACATGGTGAAGTAGTAAAGACATTGGACAGACACTATTTGAGCAACAATCAACACGGGGTCCCAAACAGTGATACGAAAGTGTCCAGTGCCAGTCGATAGGCGGCTGTACGATGCAGATTTACTAGAGATGAAATGTCAAATGTTGACACTATTAAATGCTATATAGTTTATAGTTGACATTGCAACATTTTAATTTACTCACTCGGTGTTAAATCTATTCAGTATCGACCACAGTGATATGGACATGGTTGGAAAATGAAACGTCCTCATAAATACAATTGTCCGTGTAAGCTGTACGATGCAATAGGTTAAACACTGATTTTGATGGATCGTTGCTTGTTTCAGTTGTTCAAAGTGTTGAAACCGACCAGATTGAGGAAACTGTCGTGATTAGAAAAATGAGCTTTACCGTTCTAATGATTGATTGAAAAGGTTTTTTACGAACTTTACATCTTGTCAAACCTCGTCAAGACTTACAGATGGCTGAAGCACAGAATAGATGTAACAGTAATGGACATAGTATAATTTTTAATTTTTTCTATTTTGTAACAACAACATCCAAATTCCAATCGCTGAAACCAGAAGTGTAAAGAACTATCGTATAATATTAACACTTTTAACTATTATAAGACGAAAGTGTTGTGTCTACAACTTGTGGACCGTTCGTAGTGCAAGGTTTGTTGATATTCCTTATCACATTTATTTGGAAGGACGTTATCATATTTAAGCTTATATAGAGTATAAGTTATCTTCGAATTATATTTTACATGAGAAAAATTAAGTAGTACCAAGGTAGTTAAGTTAACTACCTCGAGTAGTGGAGTAATTGAGTAATACTGTAATAATAATTACTAATCTATAGTAGTATAGTTCTATACATCTTTTGAGCCGTGAGTTCGTGACGTTGTGAGTATGAGCAATTTCACAATTAGGTATTTAGGTATAAAACTATAAACAAATATAAACTATTACATTTATTACTCCTCGTATAACTCGTAATTACTATTTGATGTTACCTCTTATTCAATAATTCTGGTGTATATCTGACGTAGTTTGTATTATGTAAATCGGAATTTGATTGAACAGTTCAAATCGAGTAACGTTTGAGTACTACACAGTACACACTAGTCTTTATCGTGTTCCTGTGAAAGATCAAGCGTTCTTTGTATTTTTTTAATAATTTTTACGAAATATTTTTAAGTATTAAGGCAATATTTAATATAATAAACAAATTGTAGTTTGAATAAACAAGGTACGTATACATTATTAGGTAATTTTATTACATAGGTAGTTTAAAGGTGATTAATCGTGCCTCAGTATGTTAAAAATATTAAAATTAAAAATAGTAAATCTGTTTAGAATTTTAAAAACTAGATACAATATTTTGTATTGGACTAGTATTGGGTACCCATCTTAAATTTTGAAGTTAGGTATAAAAATCATGCATTAGTCTGTAAAATTAAATTATTAGATCGACAATATAAATAACTACTAAATTTCTTATTAAATATAAAATTTAAGAAAGAACAATTAGGGGTTTGATTTTAAATAAATTATGTCTTAGGATTAATTTTATTTAAATTGTAGAATAGGTATTACGGCAATATCTGTTAAATTATACTTATTTTGTAATTAAATTTAAGTATAACTAAACTTTATTTTTTCAATATTTTTGGTTTCCCACAATTATACAATTATGAAAGTAACATTTTTTTTTTTGAATGTTAATATAATATAAATGCTTTTATGAAAAAGAAGTTATTGTGTTAAAATTGTTATAAATAAAAAAAAAATTGATTTGTTCTTTTTAGATTTTAGAGCCTTATTTAATTTTAGTTAGTACTTAAAAGATATTTTGTATTTGTTTTTAGTGTCAAAATGTTAATAATAAGACGTAGAATGAAAATAAATCATCAATTAAAATTTAAGTTTTCAAATGCGAGTAATAGCGAGGTAATTTTTCATATAATAATTATCATTGTGGATTAATATTTAATATCATTCAGTTCCATGAAATATTGTAAATAATTGTAAAACATAAACCAAATAACTAATAATGAAAATGTTTGTCCAGTTAACTATACATCTTTTAAACCACTAAAATATTTTGTATAACCTCATTTATTAGCCTGCTGAACTTTTTCCAAACCTGAGACAAACTACCATTTAACTACCCACGCAATCACAGCTTTTGATCTACATTTTTTTCTCTGAATAATTTAAATATTATTAAAAACTTTTTTATTGCACCAAATCCATTGCTCGGTACCTACTACCTACACAATTGCCTCAAAAAAGCCTACTTCGGCATGCAACTGACATACTATTCTGGTAACATGCTATACTCATAAATACATATTTAAAAATAGACTACATTATAAATGTAGCCATCTCCAATTAGAACATTTATTATGTCATATGGAAGAATTGAATTATTCTAACCTAGTAACCTCTGCATACATTATGTAGATGGACTTTGCACAATGAGACACTTGTTTGGTATACAATTTACCTATATTATACCTAATATAGATGAATACAAATTGTATTCTCATAATATTGTTATAGATTTGAATATTTTATTTCAGTTTCTAGATCAATTATTAAAAATATTTTATTTGAATTAGTATTTATATATCAAATGCTATTAGCTATATGTTAAAGTATGAATAATAAAAACATGACATTGCTTATTTCTTATCCTACCTAATGCATTCATAAATATTGTGATTTTAAGTTAGCGGACTATGACTCTATGACATGTCCTTCAAGATATTTTGATTGCCTCTGATTCATAATTATTTTAATATCTAATGTTTTTGAAAATACAATTCCAGATAATATTTTAAAAATCTAAATTTCCTAGTGATTTAGACATTCTATCTTTTCTGAACTGAATAAATACACAAATTAAAATTAGGTTAGCAATCAAATATCAAATAAACTGAGTATAGTTTAGAATTATAATATGAGTTTTCATCAATAACTTTCTATTTTCCCCTCTTCAGTTGACTTACATAATTATATGCCACATAAATAATGATCAATTATTATACATCCATCCTTCACTCAACTTCCTACAAACATAATCATCCTTTTATTTTAAATAATATTTGCTTTCAATTATAATCTAGTTCTAAGGCCTATATTTTGATTTGTGTGTATTTTTCATATTATAATTTATTTTTACCTATAAATATATTATATAGTAAACTGCGAGTTGTCATTAATTCATGTAATAAATAAATAAGTAATTAAATGAACTCATAAAACAATAGATATAATGATATAAAGACTGCCTAAATATCAATAATAACAGTAATAATAATACAAAATATTACTTATTTATATTGAAAAGTAATTTAAATATTATAGATCAAAATGAACACATGCTGTGATATATTAAAGGACTTTGAATCTGGACCACTAGATTTTTATAGAAAAAATGCTACAATCAACTGGAAAAAAATGCGTGTTTTCATAGAATCTGAAGATGCTTTACGATATAAGGTATTTAATGTAATAAGCTGATTTTGCAATACACTTATATTGTATTATATTAATTTTAGATGAGAGCTTGGAAAACGTTTGAATCTGATCCACTTTTCCGACATTCTAATGAAACATTATCATTAGATGAACAACGGAGATTAGCGTTATTGAGAATGTATAAAATTGTAGAAACAAAAGTATTTCCATTTGAAGAAATAATGTCTAGTCCCAAACTGGTGAATATAGCTAAAAAATATATTATATTTTGTTTATATAATATTAAATTACAATTAAATGTTATAGGCTTTCTCAAAAATAGTAGCAATGTTTCAATATTGTCCGTCTGTTGCAATAAAAGTCGGTTTGACCTTTGATATGTTCTCTAATGTTATATTTAGTATGGACAATGGAAGAAATGCTAGTCTATATGAAAATGCTCAGGAAGGAAAAGTAAGTTTTCATTAAACAATAATGTATAATTTTTCTAAAGTTATTGACTTATTGGTGTTTCAGATTCCTGGTTGTTTTGCACTTACAGAAATTTCACATGGTACTAATACTAAAGAAATGCGAACTACAGCTTTTTATGACCACAATTTAAAACAATTTATTTTACATACTCCTGATTTTGAAGCAGCAAAATGTTGGGTTGGTAGCTTAGGTATGCTATGTTATTTTGTGATACCAATAGAATAGTTTTCATTTTCAAGTATCCATTTAAAATGGTTTTATTTTGACATTTTAATAAGAATTCATATACGACCTATATTTATTTTTCCCTTCTTAAATATATATAACATATATTTAAATTTATGTTAAACATAAAAATAATAATTTAACTATGTTATTTTTATACTTAAGTACATTGGTAGTTGACAAACTACAAACTTAATGATAGCAACTATATTTGTGTTATTTCATTAGTTCTTTTTAATATTTTTCTGTTTAATCTATGATTATATTAAATATATAAAAACACTCCATTTGTCTCATTATTTAAAAAAAAAATTAAAAACAAATTAAAGAAAATTATAATTTAACAATAGCAAAATATCTATGATTGAAAATTAAATTTAGGAAAAACAAGTATATACGCAATAATATGGGCCAAATTAATCACGAGTAATGGTGATGATCATGGATTACATGCATTTGTAGTTAATATACGAGATCCAAAAACTATGCTACCTTATCCTGGAGTCATAGTTGGTGACCTAGGAGAAAAAGCCAGTTTAAATGGTGTTGATAATGGGTAATTTTAATTTTTACATAACTATACATTATTACAGGGATTCCTAATTATATTTATTAGACAGCATATTTTTTTTATAGATTTTTATAGCACACGCATAGAATTATATTTTATTATAAGGTATCGTTTATCTTAACAATTTCAATAAAATAAATAACCAAAATATGAGATAAAATAAAATATAATATATATTAATGATTGTAATGATTAAAAATTGAATAAATCTTATCTTATTAATATAACAAGTTAAATTTAATATACATAATAAGATAAAAAATTACACCATACATTTTTGTTAGGAAGTCATTTTAAATTGAGAATCCCTGCATTAACTAAAATATGATAATAATATATTTTAATTAATATTTGTAGCAATAATCATATTTTTTTTATTAGATTTATAATGTTTAACAAGTTTTGTATACCAAAAGAAAGTTTACTGAGTAAAACTGGAGACATAAATGATGATGGAGAATATATTTCACCGTTTAAAGATAAATCAAAACGATTAGGTAATATAATGTGTATTGTATGTTATAATTATACACTTCAGTAATCATTTATTTATAATAAGAATAACCTACAATTTTATTAAACATTATATACTTCAATGTTACTAAATAATTATCATATATATTATTATATAATATATTTAAAAGTTCCACATACATTTTTCAGTTTTAAATTTATGATGTAAATATTTAAAAATTAAAATTAATATACATTTTTAACATATATTTATTTTGTATAATCAAAATTAAATTCTACTTACAACACTCATATTAATCTGTCCTTGTTTTTTTCTTTTTTTTCTTAGTAAACACCACAGTAGATTTCAATAGAAAAAATACTATAACTTTGTGTATATGTATCTTAAATAGTTTTATTTAAATATCAAAGTTTTAAAAAATATAAACTGGATAATGTATTATGACATTACTAAAGTTACCTAATTATATTTATAGGAGCTTCTTTAGGCAGTTTATCAGTTGGCCGATTAAGTATTGTTAATATATGTGTAGCATACATCACAAAAGCTGTTCCAATAGCTATAAGATATACAGGTGTTAGAAAACAGTTTGGACCTCCTAATGGTGATGAGTTACCAGTTTTAGAGTATCAATTAGTAGTAAGTAAATATAAAACTTAAATAATGAATTAATTATTTTCACATTAAAATATCTATTTTATTATCTTATGAACACTGCACTTATGTAAATTAATATATTGATTATTTTAAAATATAAATTAAATTATTATTTTTTTTTAGCAATGTAGATTGATTCCAAATTTAGCTGCTGCGTATGCGTTAAAACTCTATGGCAATTATTTGGCTAATGTATATGAATCGTTTTTAATTGAGATGTTTACCAACAGTGGTTCAGAAAAACTCGTAATAAAAAAATAATTTAAAATATTTTTAAAATATTTAATTTATGTGTTTTTTATGTTTAGAAATTATTCGGCACAGAAATACATGCAATATCTAGTTGTACCAAACCTATTGCAGCATGGACATGTCGAGATGCAATACAAGAGTGTAGAGAAGCATGTGGTGGTCATGGTTATTTAAAAGGCAAGTTGTCCCCTGCATGTGTTGTCACTCTTTTACAAGTGCATAACCAAACATTAATTTTGTTAGTTTTAATATTCTGTAAATTATAATTAACCTATTATTTAACTATAAATTAAAAACATTTTCTTTATTGTTAGAGATGTTTTTTTAGTATTCAAATTGTATGAGTTAAAACTTTAAAAGCATTTTTAAATTGCAACACTCATAACTAGTATCAAAATTAAAATATTAAACTAAAAGTCTCACAGCAGAAGAAAGTAGATGTTCTTACTCTTTAATAATAGCCAATAGGTAATGGGTTTAAGGTACATTAAAACTAACAAAGCTATAAGTGAACCACTGAACTTAAATTTGGTATTTTATACTACTCTCTTATAAGACAATCAATACATGCAAGTGATACTGATACATCCTCACCTCATAAAAGGAAACCATATCTGTATGGACTGCATGTGTGGTTTTCTTATTTACATACAACATGGCAAATTAGTGTTTAGCAGAATCCATTTTATGCTGTTAGCTTCAATATTAGAGAATCTACCTCTTATAAAACTTAAGATTAGAATATAATCTCGAGCATCTTATGTAATTTTATTAATATTAAAATTTTAATACAGGTATGAGTATTTAAAAGTTGTTATACTTTACATAGCTATAACTCACTTTAGTCTAACTCACTAAAATATTAATTAAACCCTATGACAATAATCTGAATATTCTTATGTTTATGGTTGATAAGAGGTAAATTGTCTTAAATAATAAAACTATAACAGCATAAAATGGATTCTACTAACTCTAGATTTACTATACAATTGTTAGACAAATACAACACATCAGGATATGATGTGTTCTTACTTAAACCTACAATTTAATTTTAATTTTATAATTTTATTATTAGCTGCTGGTCTTAATGAACTGCGTAATGCAAATGACGCTAATTGCACATATGAAGGTGATAATAATGTATTAATACAACAAACAAGTAATTGGCTGTTAAATATTTGGACAAATTTGCTAAACGGAAATAAAAGTTGTTGTGATACTCCACTGGGTACTATAGAGTTTCTTAAAGATGCCAAAACAATATTAAGTGAAAAATTTAAATTATCTAGAGTTGATGAAGTATTCACTCATATGCGTGAGTATATTTTTTTAAATATCCTATTTATTGTTAAAATTATTATTTGGATTCCCTTAGATCTACTATCCTGTTTTCAATGGATGATTTGCTATCTATTACGTCAGACATATGCACAATTGGAACTATTAAAAGATCAAAAAAAGGATTTATTTACAGCGAAAAATGATTCCCAGATGTTCTTTGCTAAGGATCTGTCAATAGTATTTGCTGAAGTAAATTTATATTATGATAAATCTTAACTCATAGTCATGTATCTTATATTTGTTTTGTTTACAGTACTTAATTTTGAAAAAGTTTATTGAAGCAACATCATCTCCAGAATTAGATGATGCTCATAGACTAGTGTTATATAAACTTGCTTCACTTTATGGATTTTGGCTGGTTGAAAAACATTTGTCAATTTTATATGAAGGTATATATGATTGAGAATATTTAACATTTTTATTATTAATAATAATTAATACATGTTTTTTTTTTTAATAGGTGGCTATGCTAATGGGCCACTGGCATCTATAATAGTTAAAGGATCTATAATAGATTTATGTTCCAGTCTTAAAAATGAAGCAGTGACACTTGCTGATGCTATAGTGCCTCCAGATTTTATACTTAATTCAGTGCTGGCTGCTTCAAACGGACGGGTAAACTAAAAATTAGAAAATTAATATCAATATTTCAATATTAAATATGTACAATGTTAAAAATTTAATACTTGTAAATAATACTTTTATATAATTTTTTCTGAACTCCATTCTATAAGTACAGTCTTGTGCTCTTTTGTATCCTATAATAGATCCTTGCATTTATTTATTTATATTTATTTAATTACACAACTATTCATCAGATTTTGTAATTTAGATCAATGAATCTATATTCACTGCACATTAAGAGCATGACCAGTCAAACCGACACCACCGTCTTCCAGTCATGCTCTTAATGTGCTGTGAGTATAAATCTGGGGAAGCTACAAGTTGCGACCAACTTATAGGTTACAAATTACTAATAGTTTTAAGTAACCCAAAAAGTTTTAATATTTATTTGAAGGTTAACACTAAAAAACGGGAAATCACTGTTTAAAAATTCATAAAATTATACAGCTTTTTTAAGAAAATTATAAAAAATTAAACTCAATATATCATAATTTAAATAAGTATGCCATACTTATCTAAAAATGTTTTGTTTTAATTCAGTTAACGATTTACTCAACACTGCTCACATATAAATCAACTCTTTTATATAATCATAATGTATTAAAAGCTTAAAAACATATAATACACATAAAACACAAATTTTCTATTAACTTTATTAAATTATCCATAGTTGACAGTTGTCATTGTTTTTGATCCCGTAAGTGTTAGACATTTAAAATAGATGTTTGAAAGCAATTGCATTTACTGAAGTTACTATTTCTTTGAACTCTTTGGTAATAGCAATATAAAATTTTCTCTGTATTTTCTTTTTGTTAATCTAACTTCAGGTTCTCTAAAATCATATTAATCAATTATTGTATTATTTAGGTGTATGAAAATTTGAAGAATTTATTATTTGAAGATAAATCGACTTTTGAAAGACCAACTTGGTGGACAGAAATAGCAGTACGATCAAAATTATAAACGTAACAATATTTTGATACATATATTTTAACTACTGGATTTGTGAAAATGATTTTAGTTTTATTTAAAAGAATTTTGTCTCAAATGTTCTTTTCATTATTGTTTTTTATTTATACTTTTATTAAAAAAAAAATAAAAAAATTGATTTTTATAATTTTTTATTGATTTGTGTATAACATTAGTGCATTACCTTAAAGCTCGTCATGTCCAAAAGAAGAGTCTTGATAAAGCCAATGACGATAAACTTCTATTGGATCAATCATCCAATGTTTATGAAAAGATACCATTGGATAAGATTCTAAATACTCGTCAGCATAATCTTGTGGTCTAGCCTATAAATAAGTTAATGGCATGAAACAAACATTTTTTTATATATATATATTTGGTTAATTATAACTGAACTTGATGGAAAACTGGAGAATGAACCACTGTAGCATTTAAAGCTTTCAAACACATGCCTAATACCATATCATCGGGTGCATCAAATGCATAACATTTGCAAGTGGTCAATTTATGGACCAGCGCCACATTAAATATAATACCTCCTCCGCCAGTTAGATAATTGTATCCTAAAGACGGATCTCCTCGAATATTGTAACCATATCTTTGACCAAGTGCAATTTGCTGACCATTCCAACAGCTCAATATTGATGCTAACCGAGGAACACTAAAAAACACATTTGAATAAAAATTTAAGGAAAATATTTTAGGTATACAATCTATTGTGCAATTGTATCACCTCAAAAGAGTATCATCATCTGTCAATGCAATCCATTTCACAGCTTTATTTGACAAAAGTTTTTTAGATAAGTATTTGAAAATTGCAATAGTCTTTTGACAGTGTCCTCTTTCAGTATTTGGTACATCTAATACAGTTGTTGGTATTGTATCGTCTAAAAGATAAAATATTAAAAAGGATGCATAACCAACGAAGAAGTTTATTAAATACCAAGTTTATCGCTAAAGTATTCTATATGCACGGCATCTCGGCCCCAAGTAGATTGTAATACTGGTACTCTATCTGAATGAAATTTACTGCAAGTTTTCACAGCAAAATATATTGAATCTTTTGTCACCTTTCCATAATGTGTCTTAAAACAAAAATAAATACATTTTTAATGAAATACTAATACATGCAAATTTCACACATGCACTTACACAATCACTTCTTTCAGACAAAGGATGAACAATACAGTCTGGTGAAAGTTTCAAACAAAATTTCAATGGTAGATGTTGAATTTTTTTATTGATTACTAGTGCTAATTCATAAGATGCATCGATTGAAAAATCTGAACCCAAAGTTTCTAAATTTAAATTGGCAATACTATAAAAATGTCATAAAAAGTAAATTTTTTTATCAAATAGTTATATAAAGTAAATTTAAACTAACTTTTTTAATAGCTCAGCAGATATAACAAATCCTGCAGCAAACAAAGGGTAAGTAACTCTTTCATTTTCATTTTCTTCAAATGCATAATGATGAATTATTGTGGGATGTTTATCTTTTACACCATATCCCATCCATATAGACTATAAGATGTCATACAAATAAATACATTTTATGATTAACAATTAAAAATTGTAGGTATCTAAAATTAAACAATAATTATATTAAACCAAGGCAATTAGTTGGATTAAAATAATCTATCAGGAATATTATCTTTAACTTGAGTCAAAAGAATACTTTTACAATTTTTATAAACATAAAACAACTGACAAAAATGAATATTTTACATTGGTTTTAAGTCAATAACAATAAAGTTATTTGTACTTACTTCACTAGAGTTCTTTTCTTTCAAAAGTAATTGTAAATTGTCATAATTTACATAAGCGTTTTCTTCACAAAACAAAAACCACTTTGCATTTTTATTATTTTTATACAATCTAAACATTAAAACAAGAGAGAAAAATTGGTTAATGAAAATAATTTGGTTAGGTCTTACATACATAATATGTAATAAAATATTAAATATTAATATAATAAGATCATAATCTTACAGTTTTATAATTGGAATAATAGTCCAACTTCCAGGTTCTGGAAATTGTTCATGAAGCATATATACTCCACCTAGTCGTGGATCCTAAATGATTAACATAAGTTGTACAATTTCATTAAAATTTGAGTACAAGGTTAGGTTAGGCTAATTATATAGTTATTTTATTAAAAATGCTAGTCTCTCAATAAATTATGCACATTATACTGACTTTAATTGATTTTGTTTGTTTCAATATATTATTTTTTAATCTGAGTGCTTGTTCTACATTATAGTCATTTGGTTGACTCAAAATTGTTATGACTATCTCCGAGCTTTCTGTAACAAAATATTTAAGTTTAAAATTAGATATGTTTTGAAATAATTATGAATTTTGTCCAAAGAAATAATTAACTAACCAAATGTATGCAAAATCGTCAACAAGTATAGACAAATAAAATAAATGCCATTTATAAACATGATAATTGTATAGATAAATAACAATGTTTGTGTATATTATAAATTAAAGTAACACAAAAGTTACCTACTTAACAAAGATCGAACATATTTAAATTTAAAAATGTAAGTGATGGGGACTGTTAAATTAATTTTAATATATGAAGTAGTAAGTAATCAATTGGTATTAAATTGAAATATACACATTATTCATATGAAATCAGAAATTTCATTAAATCAATCAGGATTCAAATTCCAATTTATTAAGAAATATTGGTCCAACAGAGTAAAGGACTCAGAATTACAGAATAGTGTCAGTGTACTGTCAACTCAACTGTGTAATCACTATTTAGTATTTTCTATGATCATAATATTATTACATTTTAATATAAATAAATGTAATATAAAATATGCTACTCGTGATTGGCCGAAGCTACTCAACTATAGACTACTATCACAATACTATTGATAACAATTTAAATGAAAATCACGTACTACAAAAATTGTACTTATTGAAATAAAATTTAAAAAATTTAACCGATTACGTCGAATAATCGACGATTATTCATTAAGTTGTACAGTATACTACACTCATATGATATTTTACTTAATCACATTTTTATAACGATAGCTAGCCCTCATTAAAACAAACATTAAATTAGCAGACAGAATTAAATATTTAAATTACTATCGTTACTACCTACCGATCTTACCCAAATACTTGGATTTTTTTTGTAAAAACCTTAAAGTAAAAAGCTAAAGCTTTGGTAAGTGTGACTAAAATTAAATTTTTTTTCTCGTCGACATGGCTTTTTTATTGTAAAATATTTTTTAAAAATAGTATTATAACTTGTAAGTAGGTACATTAAAAATGCTCATTACCTATATATTTATGCATTGATCAGTAAATTTAAATCTAAAAAATAATAATGCAGTATACCTTATACCTATGAATCATCAAATAGCAAACTTATTCTGAATTCATTTTTTTTCGATAAAAAATTATACAAAATTGAGTTTTTACTTTCCGTGTCATTTTGCTGCAAATGATTTGCCGTAGATACCTATAAAATTGTCTGCAGACATTTTTCATACTTCAGACTTCAGAAATGTGTCAAATATCGTAAATTCTTATTTCTTTATCTAGCTAAATTTAAATTTAAAATCTATTGATAATAATTAATTTTAAAACTTTACGGGTTATAAAATATACTGGCTTTATTGGAGTATTGCTAAACATAGTTCATACACTACTATACGTCTATACTATATTATAATACCATAGTAATGCATACAGATTGATACTTTTCAAGTGTATCAAGTTCAATTCCGATTTTTGTATTATTCCTGTTGTTTTTAGTCTTACTACAACTCTCACTTCCTATTGGCTGTTGCCAGTTACGAGTTGTTGATCTATGAGCGCCGGGGTGATGAGTATGTTTACTATTTTATCACAAACGTTGACCACTGTTATCATTAACAAATTAGAAAAACACTAAACAGCTGGATTCTTGTACGAAGTACGAACGTATTTTAAACCTCTCAAGTTTCATTTTATTTTATTTTTTTTGAGTGTTCAAAGACAATTTATTGTAGCTGTAGACTATCACCTTTTTTTTTTCTAAGTCGAGCGCGTAAGGTTTTCCAATATGTTGGCTGTTTTTTCGAAATGCAGCTTGCCTAAAAAAGCAGGTTCACATACCATTCGTCAGCTGTCGTCGGTCAACTTCGATATCCAACATAAGCATCCCCAGGCCCGAAAACAAGTCGGATTGCCCAGAGCCAGGTAATTTCCTAACTAAATCGTGTACTACCTAATATGCTTTAGGTGTAGTATAGTGTTTGTACACTTCTGTTCAAACGTCATTATTATTGAACGACATTGTGGGATGAGGCCACGGGGGATACTTAAAACTGTTGAATTAAAATTCAATTCTCAGGGTTGTTGCTGTTCGCAGTGTAAAATTTATTTATAATTATAGATATGGCGGAAGAAATGCAGTCACTATGTTGCCGGGCGGAGGCATTGGACCAGAGCTGATGAGTTATGTAAAAGAAGTCTTTTTACATGGTGGTGTACCAGTCGATTTCGAGACAATCCAAATCGATCCACAAAGTGATAATAATGATGATCTGCAATACGCCATTATGTCTATTCGTAGAAATGGTGTTTGCATTAAAGGTAACATTGAAACACGCAGTCTCGATACCGCTATAATTTCACGTAATGTTGCCATTCGTAACGAACTCGATTTATTTGTGAACGTCATAAATGTGCAGTCATACAATAACATACCAAGCCGCCACAAGAATGTTAACGTAATTGTTATACGGCAAAACACTGAAGGCGAATACGCAATGTTAGAACACGAAAGTGTCGAAGGTGTGGTTGAATCCATGAAAGTCATTACTGAAGAAAATTCTACAAGGTTGGCTCGTTATGCATTCGAATTAGCCAAAAACAACGGTCGCAAAAAAGTGACAGCAGTCCACAAAGCTAACATTATGAAATTATCAGATGGATTATTTTTGGAAACTTGCAAAAATATGTCTTTAAATTACCCAGATATTAAGTTTGATCACATGATTATTGACAACTGTTGCATGCAGCTGGTGTCTAATCCTCATCAGTTTGATGTGATGGTTATGCCTAACTTGTATGGTTCAATTGTGTCAAATGTAATATGTGGCCTTGTTGGTGGTGCTGGCCTAATATCCGGAAGAAACTATGGTGATCATTATGCAGTCTTTGAGCCAGGTACCAGAAACACTGGTTCATCTATTGCAGGAACCAATACTGCGAATCCAGTAGCAATGTTAAGTGCGTCTGCGGATATGTTAGAGCACTTAGGTCACAAAGTGCATTGTGATATTATCAGAACAGCTATATCTAAAACCCTCAATGAAGACATGATACATACAGCTGATTTAAATGGCACTGCCAAAAGTACTGACGTTGTACATAATGTTATTAAACATGTAAAAAGCCTTGCGGGTAGAATTTAATAATTATTTTTATTATACTATTATGCGAGAAGTTTCAAATTATTATTGTTTTTGAAGATAAATATTGAGAAAATACATTTTTATCCGACATCCTATACGTACATTTTCTCTAACCTAACCTAAGAGTCATTAAATAATATGTTATTCATAATTTATTAATGTGTTTTTATTATTTAATTTAACTAAGTCTATCAAACAATAGATTTATATTAGTGTAGATATGCATGAGTGATTTGTGCATTATATTATGTATATTGTATACTGTAAAGTACAATATTGATTTTTAATTTTAATAAATTTAATAATACAATAATGATTGTTTTGGTTTTAATAAATCAGTATTTGTTATAAAAATTATCAATAATTAATTAGTACAAAAATACTGTGGTTTATTTTCTGAAACATTATTATACAATGAAATATGTTTATTAAAATATAATTAAAAAATATTTAATAAATAAAAAGTGTAGACCAACAGATCAAATATTAAAATATTATGATAAAAATTATAATTAAAACAAAATATAACATTTCAATGTTATGGGAGGCTGAGGGTGCCTTAATAATGTGAATAGAACTAGTATAAGCGGGAGGCTGGTTTTTGTCATATTATACGTATGTGCTACAACAATTTTATTTCTTATAAACTATGAAGTATGAAAATTATAATTTTACCTTTCTATATTGTTTTTAATAATCTTCTAGTGACAGTGACTTAGGCCATATCTAAAACTAAAATACATCATGCAGGGTCTGGCAATCTCTTCCTACAAAATAATTGTTTTTATTGTTTTTTTTAATTTTCCTGCCAGTATCCCTAGGGCCTAGACAACATATGGAATATTGTAATATACAGTTATCAATGATCACTAATTGTTTGATTTAATTATTTACACAACACCCATAAATCTGTAATAATAAACTGTTAATGAAGTACGAAGTATCTACATAATATTATAATATACATTATACATATTACACATGATAATATTATGTATGAATATTTAATTGTGTAAGCTATAAAATGTATAATTAAAAACGTTTAATTATATATGGTTAAAAACATTGTATATATATATTATTATTATATTTGCCAAAAAAAAGAAGGTAATAATAAATTTAATATGAATATTTTCTATTATACTGGTTAAATTGGTAAAAGTAGCAACTGATGCGATCAGAGCACAACCTGTGTGACTCTTACTGAATTTTTTTAGAAACGGAATAAGTCTACCAACTTGTTCCAGACTATTTATAAAGCCGTACAGTGTTCAAATGATCCTAAATCGATAACGGTATTATTATTTCATTATTTGTTGTATTGATAAAAGGGTATATACTTGTACTTTTATCTGTGTGAGTAAATTAAATATGTTTGAACTATAATTATGGTATTTAGTAGTGATGGGTCGAACTGTTCGAATCTCGAACCGAACCGAACCGAACCCTTGATGTTCGGTTCGATTCGAAATTCGAACTCGGCACGAAAAAAATTCGAACCGAACTATCAAACATCTTTTACTGTTCGAAAATCGAACTTGAAAATATTTGTCGAACCTGACTTACTGACCACGATAGTTCAGAGACCAAATATTTGTACAATTCTTCAAAATTTATTAAAAAAAATAAAAATTGATAATCTTTTTTAGAAATAATTAGACTATTGGCGATAGAAAGTTATAAACTGTAACAGGCACCTTATGTATCATTTATAATAATAACGATAAAAAATATTGAGTTCGAGTTCGAGTTCGACTTAAAATGATTCTAGGTTCGTTTCGGTTCGGTTCGGTAGAAAATATGAAGGTTCGGTTCGGTTCGAGTTCGAAAAAATAATTTAAAGTTCGGTTCAAGTTCGGTTCGATTTAAAAAATCAGAGTTCGACCCATCACTAGTATTTAGTCTGTAGTCATTAATCATTATAAATAAAAAAAAAATACTTGAATACCCTATATATGGCCATACTTACTTTCTCAGTACCTATAATATTAGATTAAAAATAAAAAAAAATATACAATATATTTAATATATGGCTAGGTACACTACACCGCATTTTAGCTTTGAAACAATTGTTGAATTGTGACACAATAATAACTTTCTCTCGCTGCCACTGAGAATATTATAATATACATATAACATGTATATTATTATTTATTTGTATATTAATTAAACAATAACTTAATACCTAACTAATAAATATACTATATAGTCAGGATTTATATGCAATTTCACATTTTTAACAAGAGTATGTAGTCTTACGAAACTTAAAATTTCAACGATTTATTTAGCAGAGAATGCAATAAGAAACAAATTTATAGTGCATGTAAATATTTTGGAGATATTAAGACACGAAGTCATGTTTAAAGAAATTTGATATATTTTTTGTAAAAAATATCCGATACCTACTATTATACCGTAATATTGTATGTTTGTATCTATTAGACCTCAATTCTTGTTTATCGTGCATCGTCGATATCAATTTCGACCGGTTTTCTATAATATATAAATTCTTCTATCATTTGTAATTTGTAAAATAAATTTATATTTTATATATTTTGTAAGTACGCACATTAATCTGTCGTGAACAGCAGTGGCGCGGTGAGTCACTACAGCCTCCCATAAACGTTGTTTCATGTTCCGCATTAAAATAAATGCCCAAATGTGATAGCAGTTTCTAGTTTAGCAGTAGCGGATCCAGGATTTAATTTTGGGAGGGGACCCATAGTCCTAAACGCAAATTTTTAATTTTTTCAGTAATTATCAAATACATACAAATAGACAATAATTTTAAATGTGTATTTAACTTATGCCAATGGGGGGGGGGATCGAGCCCCCCTTAAATCCACCACTGTAGTTTAGTATGAGAGTTGATTGCATTATATAATAAATAGACCACCCCATTTCTCGTTAAGTTTCATTGGTTTTTAAATATGAAATAATTTTATCATGGTAATTATTATATTAGAAAAAAATTCATTATACGAATATATACTATATTTTGAATAAGACTATAACAGCATAATATTTGAGGCATAAACGTGGATTATTTTAATGTCTTTTTTTTTGTATCTGACTTGACTTAAAAGTATATAGATGTGAGATGTCTAGTGAAAACACAACGTACACTGTGCAGTGAACATTATACGTGGCAGTAGTAAAATGTAAAAAAAAAATTAGCTATAAACTAACTGCACGTGGTTCTATAGTAGTCTTACGTATATCATTTTCCACCTTATAGCGGTATATATTATATATTATATACATTATACATACAAAACGAATAACTAACAAAATATGATTGTATACCTATAATTAAATAGTTCCGTCGGTGATCGATCGCAGCATCTTTCGCACGCTTTGGGTGGGGGTAAAACCTACGACGTTTGCTTTCCGATTCGATAACCAGCTATTATATTATTCTTCCAAGGATGATATAGGTATTATTAAAATAATAGTACGCTTACAAAGCAGTGGCATATTTATGGTATTCATAGGAGAGAGGGTGGAATTTTATCTAACATCGATTATTATAAAAATAATAAACGTTTCAAATCTCATTACGGTCGTATAATTTATTATATTGAGATACGTATAAAATACTTGGGCACACATAAAAACACTGTCCGAGCGGATTATCGATCCACACTATCCCCTATATCGCAGACACTGTGTATATACGTCATAGCCGCAGGCGTTTAAGATATTATTGTTGTTTAATTGCGGTTCGTATAGCTGAAATATTTTGATGGGATACCTAACTATATTTTATACGGGTGGTCTAAATTACATCAAGTCCGTCTTCACGACTAAACGCATTTAGATCATAAATAGTAGTATTCAGTGCCAGATTAAGACATTTTGCCCTCTTTGCCCCTTTTAATCCAGATCTGTAGGCTACTAGCATGTCGTTAACCTGTATTTCATACATCGTATATTTATATATTCTTTTCTACATCGTAGTATAGGATTGATTTTTTGTATTTATTACTTTTTTTAAAAAAATTTTTATTGTAAAGCGTACAATCTGTAATTATTATTATAGTTATTGCAATAGGTATGCTTGCGGAAATACATAAGGCTTGACATAAGTACACGATAAAAGCAGCCACCCAATGGCGACACCTTATATATAGCTCGATTAGGTTAAATTAAAAAATTTACCTATATGTATTTTGTATATAATATGTTAATTAATAATTTATATTTAAATCTCTACACCACTTCATCTTTAAACGGCGAGGAGGATTACCAGAAATAGTGTCGGAATCTAGAGCAGAAATCAGTTGGTTGGAGTGGTTTGTCAATCGGGAATGGAAACGTTTGTATAGAATTTTGGCAGTTTCTCCTATTGTGTATTTATTACTAAATATTATATTAATATCTTTAGATATTCACCCTCTAAGTTTCACAGAAACAGTGAAAACTCTATCGTACATCGATTTTGGTATACAGTTATTACAATACAGATGATACGAAAGTATGATATATTTGACATATGAGGCAAGAAAAAAAAGTAAAACAAAATATTATAATATTTACAAATACAATATATTTAACAACTCCGTCAATTTTGCTTTTCTTTTAAATAGGTAGGTACATCATATCTACACAGTCTTAATCCGATGACTTACACAATATAACTTCTTATAAATTACAAAAAAAAAAAAATACTACAAAATAATTTTAAAAACAAACTTACAACTGACGCATAGTTCCATAAAGATCTTCACAAAAATAACGCGGTATCAGGCTTATTAAATAAAAAAAAAAGTAATAATAATATTAATACTAAAAAAAAAAAAAAATTACAATTTAATATAAATAGATTATTGTTAAAAATTATTAATAAATTAGATAGGCTTACAGGAACTTAATATAAAAAGATGTCAACCACAAGGAAAACAAATCTATAATAATGATAATAATACAAACACGAATAAAATACAATTTTTCACTATCAGCTCTCGTATTTTTATGCCAATATTAACGTGTTATTAAGGACAAAAAGCAAACTACATTTTTGTATTTATACGGTTTTTTTTCACAAGATAAAATCTAAGTTAAATGTTTTCGATGGGAAAATGTTAAATTAAAAAAAATAATAGCTGATTTATGATAAATTGTTACAGATCATTAAAAAGTAAAAATAAACATACGCATAAATATTATCGGAAATGTCTTAACCGTATAAAATTGAAAAATGTATTAGTGGTATTGGGATAAACAAAATATTATGATTTACGCGTAGAGGACATAATTTTATTACTATATGGACAACGGCCATAATATTTAAAAAAAAATAATGCGAACGATTCATTTACTTGTTCTAGTGTACCTAAATATATCATATGAATTAAATTAGTACATATATTATTACTTGTGATTGAAATTTTACATCGGTAGATATTGAGTATATTATATAAAAAATAGATATATATATTATTATTATATATCTATAAATACTGACTACAAATAGTTTTGTCATCGATATATTCAAACGAAAACGATAATATTATGGGCATTTGATTTGTCCACACAGTCGGTTAGTGTAATGATATTATATAAATAATATCATATAGTCATTAGTCAACGATATAATCGGGTCGAGAGAGAATGCGCCGATGAAGCGCGATTGTACGTAATAAAAATATTTTTGGTCCTTTGCAGGTTTTCGTCGACGAGAAAAACGCACACACACATAATATTATAATATAAGCTCGTCGTCGACGACACGGTGAACGAATACATATAATATAACATAGTAATAATGAGAAATAATAATAATAATAATAATAAATAATAAATAATCATAAAATGTGCGTGAAAATTTCTTCTAAATTCGATATTACTATTATACAATATGAATATACACATCTGCAATATTGTATAATATATAATAAATACCATAAAATATCATAATATATACTTATTTATTAATACTGGTTAAAGACAAAAAAAAAAAAAAAAATTACAATTATAAAACAAAGATTTGTCAGTCTAAACATTCCGTTTGCGGGCAAGATGATTTTTAAGATAACCGTACGGACATTATACAACGATTGTGCACGTCGTACGCCGACGAGCGGTCGGCGAGTCCGTCGATGATGGCGCACAGACCTCGCAATGTTCGTATAACATGATATTATATTATGCCGTTTATACGACGGAAGTCTGCAGCAACAGCAGCAGTGGTCAGTGGACGGCGACAGACATGTCGCCGTGTCGCGATGATTATATGATTTTGATGACGATGATGGTGACGATGATGATGGTGGTGGTGATGATGATGATGACGACGAGTTACGACGGTATTGTTATTGTCTATGTATACAACGTCTGTGCTTGTCGTCGTTGTTGCGCTTTGGTCGCGCGTGTACGTGTGCTTGCGGTGTGCGTGCGTGTGCTCTCTGCGTGAGTATGCAGCGTGCGGGCGTGCGGTGAGGGATGCGGCGGCGGCGGTCCACATCAACACAGCGTCTCCACCGGTTTGGACAGCGTCGACTCGTTGACGGTGGACGGCATCGCGTTGGACGTGGACGACCGAGCGTTGCCGCCGTCCGACGGGTTGTCGGTGCGCAGGCACCACATGCGCCTGACGGCCATCCACACCTGTGGCTGACAGCCGACCACTATGAATATGAGCACCCCTTGCAGCGCGTTCATCAGGTCGGTCAGGTACCAAACGTAATCCGGTCCGCCGATCACCCACGACAGCACGTCCACCACCCACGTGATTCCCATGACGATCACGAGTTTCAGACACACGCGGCCCAGCGTCGCTCTGTAACACGAAAAATAAACGTTTTATCAGTATATTATGTTGGTTTCTACATTTCTACGTGTGTATACGAATAATAACTACACGAAGGAATGAACTGCGTCTCATATTTAAATATAAATAAAAATGGCGGGGGGAGGGGGGGTCAAAATAATTTATTCTTCAAAATAGAAACCATAAAATTAAGTAAATAAGATTACCTATATGTTAAATAAATCAAAAAAAAAATCACGAATTACTAGAAATATACGATGTAAATACTGCATGAATAATCGTGTGCCGTCAAGGAGGTGACAATAATATATATTTTTTTCTGTCTACACTCGAATAGAGTTTTTCAAACGGAATGTTTGTAAATGTCTGCAGTAGAAGCAATTATTCAATTTTAATAATTTAATAGTGTTTGGACTGCAGTTGAATATATAATAATAATATACATTTATAATGTGCAACGTTGACCGTATACATATAAGCTGCAATATATGTATACATCGACGACTACATAATTTCCTCGCATAAACTATACGTATATTGAAACATTCACATGATATGCATTAAAACAATATCTAATACATATAGGTAATCGACACCCGAAGCACAACTGACGAGCGTATAAATTTAAAAAAACAACATACAAATAATAATATGGTAATGAAAAAATAAGTAAATCCTGATTTGAGTTCATATTATATATCATAATATAAGTACGTTGTAAATAAAGTTATTAGTAAATTATATACGTGACTGTTGGAAATAAAAACAGTTTCACACTGGTACACTACAGTTTAAAGATGCATTTTTTGCCAAATGAACGTTTTTAATTATTTTATTTATATATCTATTATATTAATTTAACATACAAAGAAATCGCGAGTATATATGCAGCATATAAATCGTATTCACCGGGGTTCATCGGACTTCCACACGGAATAAGGAAGTTCACAGTCCGAATAATGATTGGATGTATATTATATAGAAAATGCGCGAAAGATGGTTTATTGCGTACGTACTATAGGTTTATTGGTTTATATATATATAGTTTGTAAAATATCAAATTGAGCTCTAGACGAGAGAACGTAAAGCGTATAGTTAAACACGTTTACGCAGAAGTGTAAATCAATCGTATTCGTTTATATGGATAGGTTTATGATTGTATCTCAATAGAAATTGAGAATTTTCAGTAAACTCATTAGCCGATCACTGATTAATCGGCGGACAAATTAGGTATAGTGTATACAAAAAAAAAAAGATTTAACCTAAATATTTATTTTCATTTTAGTAAATATATTAACCGTCACAATCATTATCACTTCGATCGTTTTTTGTGTTATATGCATCATAATGCGAATAGTACATTTTGTATGTATAAACAGTTTAACTTCGAGATTGGCCGACCAGGATGTGTCTTTAACGACTTTCAGTATCTCTAATAATGACGACTGGTCTCCAACTCACGAGTGATTTCGAAAGTTTGATTTTATATCTTTGTGGCCCTTTACGCTGAACTGTAACACTTGGCTGAACTCGACGTAACATTATAAGATCTCTCTTCGTGACGCTTTTACTATACAACTCATACTATAGTACAAGCGTATACATACTATACAGTCATTTTTTTTAAATTAATTAATTATAAACATTTTATTCGTTTGCAATCTTATCGTTGTCCGTCTCGACAGCGCTAATTGTAAAAAATAACATTATTTTTTGTTCTTCTCGATTACAATATTATACATTAAAAAACGTCAAATATATATATACATCAGTTTAAATTATCCGTTCATGTATACGTTGCTGTGAGATTTTTCCCCGTCTTCCAGAAAAATTTCTTAATCGATTTTTATTCTTATTTTCCCTACACTATTATAGTTACAGTCACCGACATCCGTGACGTCGCTTAATCATGTCAAAGCAATCTCGTCATCTGATATCTTTTCATCTTGGGCAAACTTAGTCGATTTCTCTGTATATTATTTTACACAACAGAACCTAAAACAATTTAACCACCGCGATGCCACAATACCTAATGTTTATTTTTTTCCTTTTACATTTATCGAATTCCAAAGTAAATCATTTATGTAATAAAGGTATGTATATAAGTAGGTACATATTGATATAGGATTTCCATCAATCAAAGTGAGTACAAACATAAACGTCATCATCGGTGAACATCAATATACATCTGCACTCTGCAGACACCACGGGGGTCTTTTAATGAATTTTCACATTAACTCCATACACATAATAATATATATATATATATAATAATAAATAATACGGGACAACCGCAAACATATATAGAATATAAAGCATCGACCGTTTTACGGATTTCTCGATACACATTAGTACTTTATACACCCATTTCAGTACAAAGATACAAAGATACGAAATTACAATTTTAGTTTGTTAGAAAATGCTATCAATAAATTTAAACACGCGCGTCGTATATTATATACTGTTATGCAATAATGTTTATTAAATTTAACAAATTATATTAAATCACATTCCACTTTATATGATATATTAGGTATATGTCAAACCTATGATATTTTATACATTTATATATGGTTTAAATGCTGTAATCAAAAGTTTACTGTATTACGACTAACCTTGAAAAAATACTCAAGTAATTTCACGCCCTCTCATTTATTTGAACTCTGCTTTAGTAGATTGGATACAAACAAATATGTTTTGAATTGGTGTTTACGGTCTATAAGAATTACGGTTTATTTTTTACGATTCCGTTAGACAAAAGTAAATACCTATAATGTTTGTATACGACATTACGACAATAATAATTGTTATACAGCTCGAGGTTCTAAAATACTTTACAAATCCGTTTTAACGAGTTAATTTCCACAAAGTGTCTTTACATTAATTTAAGTTTCAATAATTATATATTAGCACCATAACTCTCATTCCTTAACCACCATTATAATATTAGCAAGGATAATTATTATATGTATGCGGGAACGAAAATGTAGGGCAATTTGGCAAAATTAATGTTATAACTTGTACGATATTGTATATATATTCGTTTGTACCTTTCGCTAGTAGATTTCACTACTTCGGTTCTCCATAAACCACACGTCAGCTCCCTAGCCGTGGCCGCGAACAATGTTAGATTCATCATCAACAAAATACCAATTGGTCCATAGAAATATGATAGAACTTCTGCGTCACCTGAAATTACACAAGTATGAAATTAACAATATTTCATACATTTACTTTGCCCGAAAATGGATAGATAGGTTATTTTGTAACCAAACAAACATCATGCAAAGAAATTATTATGTACAAAGTACTATACATATATACCTTGAGAATAAACCACATCGAAACACTATTAATGATTATAAATATCGTTATTATTAATGTCTCATTAACAAAACTATTGAAACTTCACCGATGTCTTATTATTAAAAACTATTGATTGTTTAATGTTTTACACTTAAATGTATTGCTTTATTTTAAAATGTACGTATATCTACAATAAGGTTTCAGTAATATTATAAGTCGTTAACTTGGTTAATTTACCTACGTACACATGTGTATAATGTATACACAGCAAAGATCCATAGTTATTACTAACGCATTATAATATTTAAATTCAAAACATTTTTCTTTTTAAATATTTTAAAGTTGTTTTATTATAGGACAGTATAAAAATACCTTGATGTAAATTTAAAAATACAATTATTATTATTGATTTTATTGGTAAAAGTTTTTTAATAATATAAATATCAATGTCTTTATGTTAATTTTTATATTACCTATTGATAATTATAAAATTCATACTACTGGATAAAAATATAAATACACTATAAAAAAATGCCATGAAATAAGTTGAAACAATTTTTGGTATTATTTGATTCAATATATAATCTGTAATGGTATTACAGGATATATAATAAAGGTGACAAATAGAAATATTTAAACTTAAAATTGTGTCATTGAAAATTTTAGTACATCTACTTACCATAGAACCAGCAACGATGTTCGCCAAATTTAGGTCTGATCAGTGACATGTATTGATCTGGTGGAATACGGTCCAATACAGCGGCTAGCGTAGCGATCACCAAGGGTACACCCCACGCGTACAACTGGTATAGTCTAAGTCTACACGCCTCTTGGCCTTTATCCAAGTTGGCGGGTCTCAAGTCCCTGGAAAACGCCACGAACACATTATATTACACATCAAGAAAAATGATAGACACCTATAATAGTTTGTCTTACGCTCGTTTCATAAAAAAATGATACGCTTGACGTATTGCATACTACGAGTACAAAAACGTATACGCTTGAAACGTATTTCCGTCAAAATATATACGCTATACATTTATGTATATGTATGTGTTTTATATCTTCAATATAGGCGCACAAAAAAAAAATTATAAGGACTTCTAACTTAAAAGTATACGACAAAAAAACTTGCAGAAACATATTATATATTTTAAACTAAATTTAATTTAATTAAATCCCCTTTTATAAAACGTTCATATTTTTCTGTATAAAAGAGATATTAGAAAACTGCAGGTAATATGTATAGAAGATTGTATTAGTATTTTTATGACAATTCATATAAATAACTAAATTAATATTGACACGAGAAACTATATAGAAGAGTACATTTTAATAAATAAAGAATAAAAAAAAATACCTATATAATATAATCATCAAATATATGGGCATGCGAAAAAAATAATTAAGTATTACAATATATAGGTACACGGATTTCTCAATTGGTTGTATTATGCAGACATAAGATTTTTAAAATTGATTGACTGAACACTGAAATATTTTAGTTTTTTTTTTCAGTAATAATATTATAGGACATATGTATATGTATAACATAGTAGAGACATTTGTCTATTAGTTTATTATCAAGTATAACTATAACATGTATAATAAAGAATAAATTGAAATTCGTTTCGTGTAGAATACCTACACATATTACTTTTTGAAAAACCATTTGTGTAATTAATTTTATTACGTAAGAATTTAAATTTAAATTACCCTTTACTCGGGTAAAAGCAAAAAAACATAAAATTTAATTAAATACAATATTTACAACCAACTAATAATAATACTAGTTAAATAATTTAATATTTAAACTGGTTTTACATTTATCAATAAGAGATCCGTTTTAAATTTAATTTATTCGCTTAGATGTTGCATAACTGCATAAAGTAATAGATAATTGAAAAAATATCATAATTATAATAATTAGTTAACACTTATCTGATCAAAATAAAGTAGGTAATCGGACTAGTTTCGAAATGACAGCGGTCAGGGATTGTATAATATTATTAGTTTTATTAATCGGTGTTAATATTTCATAGGTGTAAATTATTAAATACATACAGAGATTACAAGTATTCAATTAAATTATCAAATTATTCAAATACTTAATAATAAAACGAGTGCAATTTTAATGTTAAAAGCATCGATAATATTTATGTTATTACGCTAGATCGTTGTAATTTATGTACCGCAAGCGGTTTAATTGTATCAAAGTGGTATTCGTTAGTAATTTAGTATACATTTTTTTTTTAATAAACAACCATGCATTTACTCAACACTATTTGGCCTTGTTTTTTTTTAAATTTAATTTTTAATATTTTAGATTTAGCCATTTAGTTATAACTTATGTAGGTACCAGAGGTATACCTACATAATATATGACAAATAAATGTGGCGTGGTAAGTCTCCGGAGAATACCTAAATGATTTTAAAAAGAGTACTACAATTACATATCAATATTTTTCATACCGCCGATATTTTAGATAATTTCCCTTCAATTGTAACAATTATAATCACTACGGTAAATGATAATAGTGCATATAACAATATAAAATCGATGATTTGAGGGTACAACTCAAAACGTTGCGAGAGGAAATTGAATAGTGGTAGGTATATACTATATACAACTATAAACACGTATATGTATACGAGTGGATCGTGGGAATAACATATACAGTGGAAATACACTTTCGTAACTCGATATTACTGTTTATTGTCTCGGGATATGTAAGCCTATTCAATTATAATATATATATACCGAGGTGCGTTTTATTTATCCTTTTTATTCTACAACGATACAGGTAGACAACGGGTAATGTAAAATACGAGGTCCGCACATATATCCTCGGGATACTATTGTATACGTGTATAATATATATGACATAAATTATCACGCCCAGAAATGATGGTGAAATTAGTGGTACTCGTTCTTGTCGGTAAAACAACACTTATCATCTTCCTTTTCGATTTAAACTTTTGAATTATTTTTTACCGTCCTATTAATGTGATTATACCGTGAAATGACTCCTTATCTCATTTAACGTAGAAATGCACTCACACACGCACAATAATAATAATAATATGATGGTTTGTAATATTATATTCATTTAGACTCACCTAAACGTCCACCATATATTGAAACACATCGTGTTGAGCCAGAAAAACGCCGCCAGAAAGACAAAATGCATTACAATGGCTGAAACAAAAATATAAAAATTAGTTATACTGAGTTAAATATTTTAATAAGATGGAACACCGATTAATATATATATATATATATTTATACTAATGGAAATTAAAATAATAATTTAGAGTAAGTGTATGGGGTTATATAGTTGGTATTGATATAGTTATATCTAAAAATTATTTCTGTTAATGGGTTTTTAACAAATTGTATAATAGGTAGGTATACTATGTAAATAATAAAGACTACATAGAATAAAGGATGACATACAAGAGAACATTGTAAATTAGTTTTTTTTCTTACAATAATTTAAGTGATGTGAATTATCCCTTTTTACACTTATATTGTTGATTTTAAGAAATTTTTTACACCGAAGTAAATTGCAGATTTATGGTGAATATTAAAAAAAAGTTTGTATTTTAACTCGTTAATAATTTTATGTTATAAATATTTATATATATGTATCCTAAAAGAGTATTAATTGAACCACTTTGAGTAAAAATACACAGTAGAATATAACATCAAATTTAGAGTTAATTACAAGTGATCGTTCTATACTGTTGCTGCAGATATCGTCCATGATCGCATGTATTATAAAATATATATCACCCGCATTATCACTTTATAGTTGCAGATTGTTATTAGATATTGACAATATTATATTTTACCACAGAAACATGAAACCAAGACAACATATTATTATAAGAATTATACTATCTTCTTGTTTTTCATCATTGCCGTTACGAGAAATAAAAGTTGGCACCCGCAATTAAAAATTGAATTAATTTGTTCATAATATATATTACGTAATCAGTTATTGTCATTATATTAGTAATTAATAAAGCTGCTACCTATATATAACAATATAATAATTAATCTGCGTCAGATAAATATTATTGTACACACTTTAGAACTCGCTGTAATTTATATATAAATCATATGAAAATTAGTTTTCTATCGGTGTTAAGAAAGCTATATAGTTATATTTAATCAAGAATAGAACTCGTCGAGGATAATAAATTATTTAATCGATCATTTGTTTTATACTACCGACACCGTGATAATATGAACATACCTACATCATAATATACATGCATTGGTATAGTTGTATATATTACCCGGTGGAATGCAGTATCCGTTATGCATGGTCGATCATAATAGTATACGAAATAGACAAACTTAAGAAAGACCACGGAAAAGGCAATATTATAATAGTGTGTAGCGTTCAAACTTTTTATAGATACATAAGAATAAAACAGTATTTTTATTGTCTTTAAATCTGTGCTAATTGATGAAAGTAGGTTTTCTGTTTTCATACGTAGGATTCTCCAGGGGAAAAGCCGGAAGCTAGACAGTTGTCTATGCAGGATGCAGGTATATCTTATAGATACGCATTGCTGCAATATGAAACTCGGTCAACTATAGTTGAAAAACAATAACCGTTGTCACGATAATTCATCATTTTTACTTTTTGCAAAAGAGGTGCGAACAAAACAATTGAAGTTACTATACTGCGCATAAAATATGTATCCATACGATTGTTTCGTATGAATTTCTATAGGGAAATATTATTATAGAATAAATATATACGCAAGTTCTGTCACATGATGCATAAACGCTCTATAAAAATGTAACTCTTAATGAATAGTCAAGTAGAACGACACTAAGGCTCATTTGCGAATATATTAACAAGTTCTATTTAAAAAAATTCAAGGGCGGACTCATTATTTATGAAATTTTCCTTGAATTTATGTACGTAACATGTAAGTAGACACCTATATTAATTTACAACATCACTTATAGGACATGTGTATTACGTACAATAATTTAAACTTAATTTTAAACAAACTATTTACTATGAAAATACTTAAAAAAAATTGAAAAAAACAAATGCGTAACAAATGATATTAAAAACAAGAATAATATTTAATTTTAAATCTGTTGTTTTATTAAAACTAATGCAAATGTTTTGTTTTACATAATATTCTCCAATTTTCACTTTATTTGATATTATATACATATTTAAATATACAAATACACAACACAAACTACGGCGAAAGTTAATTTAGACATGTCATGATGAAAAAACCAACGTTCTTAAATTTTATTTAAACTTTAATTTATAATTTTATCTATCACACGCGGTCTTCCACAGAATACCGATGAAAAGAAAAACGAGTAAAAATAATTTAAATAATCTGTTTTTTTAAATTCTAATCATTTTTTAGCTGGGGGCCGTACTTAGTACACATCACAATATTTACATATTAAGAACTGGTTTTAGCGTACACACGAATGTTATATCATAATATCTAAATAATAATTTTCGAATGAAATTTAGGCACTTATGCAGTCTCTAAAATTAGAAGAAAGATAAGAATATAATATAATAGCCAATAAACAAAAAATGAGTCATGAAAGTCTTATACTAATAAATATAATACATAATATTAAAAGTATTGAAATAAAACCGTTTAAAAAGAAAAAGAATAGCCGATGATTAAAATGTAAGTAATAGATATTATACCTAAGTCATGTATTGCAAGGAAAGTGGTATATAATTAATTCCGATCCGTTATGCACGTCGTAGCCTCGTAAAGGTACCTATGTCTGCGATTTTTACTGCGATAAAAAAAAACTGGCTTCATTAACGAAAACGTGCAAGTGTTGGAAACAATAGTGTACGCATATAATTATAAAAAAAATAAGACTGATAATAATATAGTGGTAGTGTTATACTATATAGGTACAATGCGACTGTTTGGATATTAAACGCCACGCACAACGCGACTTGCATACATATATAGGTACTTGCATAGTTATATGTAAACATCATATAACTAAAGAAAATAATATTATGTTTGGAAGAATTCAATACGGTCAGAACAACATCAAATCATATCATTTATTTGCTTACAAAAGAAATATGTGTGGATAGATATCTGCAGTATCTACAGTTTTTAAATATTAAAATACTCCGCCAGTAGCCTAACATATTTGTATCATTCTATACATTTTAACTCTGCTTCTATTTTTACAGCCAAGTAGAGAAATTCACCGACAAGGAAAAAATATCATTGATAATAATTAACTAAAATTAAGTTTGTTTATTGCCTACCATGACGAGTATTTCTGTGCATTTCTAAAAGTATAATACAAATAAGTATGACAAACATAGTCCATATAGAGATATCATACGCATGAGATTAAATAAAAAAAACAATATTTTAATAAATTGGCTATGGTAAGGATAAGGTAAAAATAAGTCAAGCTTAAGCTAAGGGTTATAATTTTTAATTTAGATTTCCAACTTAAGATTTATAAGAGGAGGAATGCACTTAATAACTATTCTGATTAATGTTTCGATCTTTCAGCCCTGTATTTTCTAAAAAGTGACATTCAATGTATATTTTATAAAGATATATAATTATTTTTATTTTATGTCATCATATCATAATATTATTATAACAAACTATACGATTCGTCGCCTACACCACTGTAGATTACCGCCTACTAAGTGTAGTTATGACAATGATTGAATGATAGAAACATTTTGTTTTTAACGTCTTGATATAATTTGCGTTGGAGAATAGAGATTCACAAAACATTTAAGATCGTACGGTTATCTAAAAAAACATCATCTTTGTTTTATCTATATTATGCGTATTTAATATATTGTATACAGTATACACTATACATACGATATATCTAGTATCTAGTATCTACTATCTAGCTCTTTGGTCTGTCTAATTGAATGATTTATTTTTATACTTTAACATATAATAGAGACCTTATTGGTTTTGAAGAAAGAACATCTTATCGGGAAGATACATCGAATTTTCATATAACTTTCGAAAGAGACGTGCTGTGAATAATATATATAATATACATTTTACAATATGGTATATTATATAGAGTTTAGATACAAGTTGGTACTTGGTTATACATTTATATTTTATAATAATACAATTCCACTAGTTTTCTTATAAGGGTTCATATTGTGTAGTATTTATTACAAAGAATTTATTTTCTGGTATTATTTGTATAACGGTTATTTATCTACTATTTATTGTTAAAATTATAATATAGCTGCAAAATACGAATTTTTCACGCCACCATAGCAATTTAAGAAGGTCTCTCAAACACAAAATACGGTCGTATATATTGTCAATTTATAACGGTATGTTCGGCGCAATCAAGAATATCCATCCCCTAATAATATTCACGCAAACGTGTTTCGGTTCAATACTTCGATTGGATTTCATTTATATTTACATGCACTGGCCTTAACTACTCACATAATAAGATGCATGTGTGTGGGCACAAATCCGAATTACCCCCCATTGTGGGATAACCAAGGATAACCGTGGGCTTTAACGTACTGTTAACGGGGGCTTCTGTGTGATGGAGGATAATAATATTGAAAACGTACAATTTATATATAATTCCAAAAAGGTGCTAGCTCACAAAAGTAGCGTTTCGAATTGATCGCATTGCATAACAATATAATTTCCAATGGCCATTATAGCTGGTTATAAATGTTATAATATATTATATTAGTAGGTACCTATACGCCCTGTTACCAATGTAAAGCAAAAGATAAATCGAGAAAAATATATTATTTATCAAATATGCGCCTAAAAAACCCTTTTAACGAAGTACCATAATTATTATTCGAGATATATTTTACATACTTACATAATTTAGCACAATATGTTAACAACTTCAAATACATGATACTTAATCTAAGAAATACTATAGATGTATTACAATGGTAGGATACAAACATATTAAATTAATATTATGCTGGTCGACTGATAGAAAAAAACAATATGTTTCTGAGAAGCGATAGATAGGTACTAAGAAATTCTATATTATGCAGACTCCCGTTAAGTGCGAACATTTTTAAAGTCAACTGTACGACAGTAGAAAAGTACGAAATATTTTGGTATAACAATGATTGAGTGGGACAAAAGAAAAATGACGTATTATATTAAATGTGCATTTACAGTAATCTAAAAGCATTATTATCAATAGAAAACTGCAATTCAAGTGAAACTGTAAAATATACGATAACACGATAATCCTCAGTGGTTTTAACAATATTACTTAGATAAGTCGAGTATTGTAATGAGAAAAATAAAATGTTGACATTTTCGGTGTAACACTCCGTACGGTTGTAATCCGACACCTCTTTAAATTATTAAGAATATATCGCGCAGTGGTTAGATTTGGTTTTTTGATGTATAAGTATTAAGCCGAGGTTTTCGGCTTAAAATATTACACTCGTGATGAATTGCATCTCTCGACATCATAATATCACGTGGAAGAGGAAAAATAAATCCGTTTGTTATATTATTTTTATTATTATTCCCACAATCCCACGCATGAGTCCAAATGCATTAAACAAATGATGACACAGTCCACAGAGTTGACTAATGATATACGCATTTATTCTTCAAAAAACTAGAAAACTCTCGGTCGACTTTTTAATTCCTCGCAGTATTACGTCTTATATCAAACGCGCAATAGTGAACCGACCGGTACACGGCAATATGTCATCGGATATCGTCGTCATCGCCTGCTGCAACAATTCACTAACATTCCGTCGTATTCATGTCGTTCTCTACGTCTCCATAATAATACCTTTCCTAGTTTCAAGATTTTTTTACTTTTTCAAACTCGCGACCTATACCGTACAGCCTATACTCACGATATCCGGTATCTAATAATTTTAGAAAAACGTCTTCTGTATATTATAATATATACTCTGCAATGTAGACACACACACAAACACTTATTAGTTATTTTATTGTTATACAAAATAATTCATCAAGCATGTTCACTACTATTTTTTCGATAAACAATAAATTTATTCCAATTAAGATACTTGAAATTTTTAAATAAATTTAAATTTTCAAATTTTTGAGATTTTTTGTATTATTGAAATAGTATCCTGTAGAGATACAAACTTTTGTTATTCAAATGAGAACACGCTTTTTACATATTACATGTAAAGCAATAGACAATTTTAATTTTTTTTAAAGTTGACGGATCTAATTCAAATTTTGAACGAATAATTTTTCGTTTGCTATAAGGTTTATTCTAATAATAATAGTCATTAAAAATAGTTCTACAAATTATAAATATTGATAGATTAACATGTCATAAATTAACATTTTAAAATAACTATAGTTCTCATCTTCTAAACACATTGATATTAGTACACAAAGTTAAATAATTCAAAAACTACCTGTTTAAATTTTGATTTTGATACGCTGAAATTTGTTTAGAAATTATCCGCTAAACAATTTACAGAAGTAAAAAACAGAAATTTATATCCCTACAGTCCGCAGGACGCAGAACGCTTCTTCGAAATATAATATAAACAATTTCAAAATTTTAAAATATGTATGATGATATCTAAGTCTACCTATATTTAAAAAATTACAAAAAAATTAGATTTTGAAATAATTGCATTATTGAAGAAAAAGGGGGTGAACATGCTTGATGAATCATCCTGTATATAATACAAAAGACGGGGGAACACATATAATATTATATATCCGAGTCTCCTCATTAGGGCACACAGCGTGGCGTACGTACGACGCATTGCGACACGTGTGCTCAACACGTCGTCTTATCGGTTAACTGGTTTCCATTGTCGGTTGTGAACCGTCGCTGACACTTATATATATATATATATAATATATGTACAGTGCTTCATACACATAAACCCTCTCTGGTTGACGACGTGGACGTGCAACTGTCGAAATCACGATGGAAAAACGACATAAAACCTATTATTCCATTTGTGATAAGCAAACGCACCTAAGTAAAAGCTTCTGAAGTGTAGCGGATTTCTAAAACGTTGTTTGCTATGTTTTCTTTTTGATGCGAATTAATGTGTAGTCAATATTAAGAAAAAAAGTTTTATGTATATATGCGTTAAAATTAAATATTATATATACCTATATGTTAACGTCTACATTCAACGCATACTGTTAATAATGTTAATATAGGCTAGACAAATCATATTATACCTACCTATATCTTTGGAAATTTGTTTCCCTTCCAATCTAACATACGTTTAAAAGATTTCGAACTAAACAGACGTTTTTGAGTTTTTAACTTTACTGCAAGTGTACGGGTAATACATATTATGCAAATATAAATTGTTCAATATTAAATCAACCGAAATAATAAAAAAAAAATGAGTTCCAATGTTGTATAGTGTTTTGAGAGACAAGCAGGCTACCGTGGATTTTTCAAGAGATTTTAGTTCAGTAACATACATACACGTGGACGTGAGTACACATTTAATGTATATTGTATGCATATATAAAAATATATGTATGTATTAAATTTGCGGCCTGTGGTTCGACTGAATGTACGTGGTGGTGGTGGATGTGATGGTGGTTGTTTAATATTTTATGGAATATTTCCTGTGAAACCATAATCAACTTATAGATTAATTTTTTACGGCCACGGTCCCAATAAGACGTTTTTTTGCAAGTCTATAGTATCTGTGGAACATCATGTTAAAAAATATACTTCAAGTATATGATATGGCCGATGTAGATACAAATATTTTATATATAAAATACATATATACATTTTACAATATGTACGCATACATACTGAATGAACATGCAGCAGCCGTCACATGTGGTATATAATATATGATATGATTTTAACTTCAGATTTAAACCGAGAATGGCACATTGCAGAATTTGAATGAGTTTCGTCGTAAAACATACAGGTTGTTAGACCACTGTCGATTTTACAAGGTTAAAAAAAACACACACACTATTGTGAATCTTGTTTAAGAACATCGAAATTTGAAGCGTATTCGAAATTGAATTACTAACTTAAAAATGTGAACAAATCGTTTCCAATGTGATAAAAATAAACCAGTTTTCTAATGAACATAATATTCATATTATTGAATTCGTGATGAGGTTTTCAAGTATTTTCAGTTAATTTAATGAATCCCTATTATAATAAACTTATGTTTTAATAAAATACATTTAGATATGAGTAACAGCAACTTGTTATTGAATTGAAAACCCTCCTCGAAAATCCATTGATACCAGCACTGTGTGGTCAGGGCTTAGATATGTATATGATCTAGGACCAGATGAGCAAGCTGGGTAAGTGACGCATGTCCGGTCAAAAAGGGAAGAATAAAAAATTTAAAACTTATTATGTTAAATGACAATGCTACTTATAAATTAAAATGTCTATCATTTATTAATTTTTATATGAGTATTCAATTTAAAAGAATTTATCAGGTTTTTTCGAAAGAAATTAAATTAAATTTTTGTGTATGCAATTTCTTTACAAAAGCGCTCATAATTTAGATTGTCAGGCCCGTATCGTTATTAAAAGAATGACCTGTTGCGGACGTTGCGGTAGAAGGGGATATCCACGTTTTTACATGATGGTTGAAAGGTCTATACTGAATGCTTAAGATTTAATTTGAAGTTTTATTTTAACGCTTACACCCAATATAAAATATCACCGCACGCCACTGACTTGATAGTTGATACATATATATAAACGAGAGCACTGATGCGTATTTCTGTGTTTTTTTTCTTTTCCTGCCGAAAACCGTTCTGCAACCAATTCTATCGTCAGAAATCGCACGATATTATTGTAATACAATATATATTATAGTGTTATGTAGATCGCGTTTGGTTAAATGTTGACGACAAAATGTTATGACATTTAATCTTGCATTATTTTATTTTATTATTGACTATTAAGATTTATGATACTATGTATAAAGGTCAACCGGTCAACAATTTATATATATATATATATATATATTACTATAGTAATAAATACAATAACATTTAAAAATATAAATGCGACATGTCGCAAACCTTATTATTACTGTTATTATACCGCCTATGAACTATAATATAACCCACGAATTGAATGATTTCAAGTATATGGTCAACTGATCCACATTTTTGGAAAAAATCATTACATAAAATAATATTATTATTAGTAACGCGTCCGCATTGTACATTATTCTACACTAATTGTAGCGGCACAGTGTTTTATAATACTAAATGTCAATGATCACGCGTAAAATACAGGTTCAACTGTGATCGTGGTTTGAGGTCGAAAACCTCTGCATCAGCTGGTGGTTTTGCGAATTGTTTTTTTTTCAAAGTCACACATGCGAAATATTATTACATTTATCATATTCAAGTCATACAATACGCACGCGCATGCATTTGTAATACAATTCGCGCCAAAATATTATTTCCAATAGTTATTGATTTAATATAGTTTTAATTGTACAGTATAATAGCTTTGATATGAACGAACGATTTACACGAAACAATATACCTGCTACTATATTGTTTAAGTGTGTCTTAGTGACCTAATGTTACCATACAATAATAGGGTATCCAAAGATACATAAGATAATTACTAATTATGCACATTATAAATGCATTAAAAAAAAATAATAATAATAAATCAAAAAAACAGTTTAAATTAAGTAATTTTTTAAATTTTATATAAAAATTAAAAACTCATTATTGAACATTTAAAGAAAAATTATGGTGGATATTTTTATTAAAACACGTTTTCAATTGATTTAATTATTTATAATAATGAAAAGAGATATAAAACTGATTTATTGTAGACTATTAGTGTAAGTCATATATGCTGCAGTGACACTCAGAATAGTAAAAAATTGAAAAATTATTTATAACAGTAGGTACCGCCATCTTTTATTTAGAATTAACAATAGTATAATATAATAAATAGAAAATATAAAACAAAACAAAAGAAATACCTGAAAGAATTCAAAAAGTTGTCACTTCTTAGTTTTTATACATAGGTACATTATAATATTATATTTATTATTTATACTGCGGAGTGATTCACCGAGTATGTTCTATGTTCATTCTTTTATCCTTTAATAATGCATTTATTAAAATTCTGATTTTTAGAATTGTTAACAGCATTTAAAGACCATATTATATGTTCAAGTACTTAGATTTTTTACATTATTTAAGAATAATTTGTAAATAAATTATAAACCGACAACGATTTATTATATTAATACAGCATAAATTCTTTTCTGCGCATATGTATATAACATCACAATCACCGAGATCTATGAGCAGGTAAAGTAAAGAACATACTTATTGCATTATTTTTTAAATACATAACATCAGCACAGTGATCGGAATAAAACAGTATAGACACGAAAAAATAAAATCAAAATCAAAAGTATTTGCCGTTTTACTCGAATATAACTACACCTATCGCCGTAACAGAAGTGAATTCAAGTATAAGTGCGAATTTAATTATTGTAAGATTTTCATTTTTTTCTTCTTTGCTTCCGATCGCGGTGTGCCTAATACAACTAAGGTATATCAAGGGCATAATATACGCGTAGGCATGTTTTTTTTAGCTACGATTTCAACGGTGTCAGCGTTCGTCGGTAGTGGGTGGTCGCCGAAAACGAAGAGAAAAATCGTCATATACACACCACGCACACAACACAATAACAACAATAATAATAATAATGTCATAGTCGCGGTAGTCGGCGTCAACCGCAACAGTCGCGTGGGCATCGGGAAAACAATAGTGCGCGGAGCCCCCGCGGTACACGAATTACGCGGCCGACGACAAATTGCACCTCTTTCCGCCAGAATATTTCATTATTGTCGCCGTCGCGCGTCGTCGTGGTAATATATTATAATATAAATATATTTATTGTGATTATTATATATTGTTCGTCGACATAGTTTTTCTTGATGTATTATGTATATAAATATTCAAAAGTGGTCCAGGAAAACGTTTCGACTTAGTAACCAGCGACTATGCGACTATTGCCAAAAGTGTAAACGGAGAAATGCATCATCAAATGAACCTTAGATTTCATTAGACAACTTTTTTTTTTAACTTATATAAATTATGACGTTAAAGGTCAATTGTGTATTTAAAAATTAAATAAATCCCTTTAATTACTCCTGCGGCTTTATTATTAAACATCACTAGTACAATATATTATTATGTATTTTACGACTATACATATATTATGTAATATAGTCCGTTAAAAGTAAATGTTTATATTATACGAATTTATAACACAATAATCGCTCTCGATACCAAACTAAAAACAAAATATACAAACAAATATTACCCCCCTTAATTCCTTAATAACTTAATTTGGTAGTTAGTTTATCAGAGAAAATTGCATATACGTATATATGAATGCATTTTTAATGCGCATTAAATATTTAAATCACGTGTTTGCGTATGACTATACAGGACAAAAGTCTACAATTTTTTTCCACTAGAAGCTCAACATTTTGATTGCTGTACACCACATCGAATCTATTTAGTCAACCGATGAGGAGAATGAGAACAAACGACGAAAATATCATATAGTCGTTGCGTGTTCAGTATTATCATATAACTTATATATAGGACAAAACAGTTTGAAACATTACTTGATTTCTTCTCGCAGAACAGGTATACTTATATAGTTATATACGTACATATATACGGACATATGGAAAAAACCTTCGAAAAACTCTACATAAACAAAGCGATTTCAGTTTGCCGATTATTGAATCAATTTATTAAAACAGTTTATGTCGGTTTTAGAATATAGAAATATCTATATTCTATCTATAGAATATAGATCCTATCATCTATTATAGTAAAATATTTATTATACATTTCTATTGCCCATGATTTATATCTCGTTTCAACCAGAAACCAACAATGGTCTACCACTAAGAAGGAGTATTGCGTAATTAAAAATAATATTGTGGAAACGTATTATACGTTTGCGAAGGCGCAGCATTTTAACTATATAATATAGTCGCGTGGTCGCACCGTATACACGCAATGCGTATATAATATTATCGTATAAAAATTAAAAATTCTCGGGATATAATAATATAAATATATATATATATATATTGCCGTAGAGATGATTTTCTAAAAATATTACGCGGACATAATAATATATTAATATCGTATAATATATAAAAGAGCAGTGGTTTGCACTTTGCAGTGAATTTTGGCAGGAAACAAAGTCCGGGCAGATTTTCAAGCTTCTCATAAATCGCCAAATCGTCATCCGAACGAATAATAAAATATTATGATAATATTAGCGCCGCAGTTCTTTTTGATACATCGCACATACGTATAAGCTATATTTATATATATACATTATACGTTTATATAATCATTATATACGCATATTTACAACATGGCCAATAGTGATGATGCTGTTGTATGGTACTATGGTACATTGTATATATAAAATACTCAGAGATGTCCGACTCTGTGCACCGTCTTGGTGACGGCGGGAAGAACAGAATATGTTTAAAAATAACGGACGCTCTCGTTTGACCGCAGTGGCAGGATCATATACTGAACGTGCGGTCATCATGTACCATATAATAATAATATAAATTCACGCTTACGAGTATAATAATAATAATTAATCACGTGAACGTTCATCCAGTGAAATTTTGTTTTTGTTATTGTCTAAAATATCATCACGACTTGATTTTCGTACAAATTTGTATCGATTAAACAAAGAGTTTTACTCGAAAAATCAATATAGTCCGTACTACATAATATGTCCATCATCAATTTTATATTTTATTTTGTATACAACTCTATAACTATATTATAGATTAAAGAGCGTTTAATACATACTTTAAAATTAAATTTTGTTTTTTTTTTGCTCTCCTATTATATACTATATATAGTAATTATACTATGCTGTGAAATCGAAATCGATCTGAAATCTAAATTATAATATTTTTGTCACTCATTACTATAATAATCTAGTTGAACATTTTGAAAACCTCTTCCTATTTATTACGCGCTGCAGCGATGTTATAATAGTATGCAGTGAGCGAACGGATAATGATCCGTCTCAAACCGCAAATAGAAATTCGGCAAGAAACACGACGGCGCGGCGGCTTCGTTTACTGCAACATAAACTCACGCGAGTTCTATACACGGAATCTGTCAATTTTTATATTTATAGGTAACCTACTATGTACAGCGGATCACACTAATCGCACCGATTTATAGCAAACGTACATTATTTAAGTGTATGGTTCGGTTTAATGGGATTTGATCGCGCTGTCGTGATAATAATGTAACATAGCTGTCGCCATTAAATCTAGCTGTATTTTTACATAGAAAATTAACAGCATCGTGACATTATAATATTATTATTAACTTCTATCCCGGAGAAAAGAATTTCGGAGTACTAAAATCTATTACCGTTGTGTGTGTGTGTGTATAAACGTGTGACGAATACGAAACTAAAGAGTTACCACATATTCAATAGGCATTAAGCGTGACTTGATACATTATTAAATTTATAATATTATATTTATTTAACTGTGTGTGTTTGTATATCAGATAGTTAAACCAATTTAGTTTCATACAAATAGTATTGCTTATCGATGTGCTTAAACAGAATCTGTCATGAACGACAAATGCAGTATAATTATTATAGAATATATGCCACATTTTATTGTTCTTGGGTTCTTGCTTATATTAAACATCTTATCAAACAATGGAGAATGATGATGAATTTATAAAAAAAAAACTAAATTACGAGTTGTACACACGAACGTGAATGATATATGTATCGATGTCATTGTGTATGGCTCATAAGATATGTTTAAAACTGTAAACTGATCAAAGACAATTAATTTCTTGTAAGCATACTCATTGTTTAAGAAACATAAAAATACAATAAACAAAACATTTTATAAAAAAATATTACATAATCGACATTTTAAAAATGCTAAAAATAACTAAAATGTAAACTATTATTAATAAATACTTTAAAAAAAAAATCTGATAAATTAAAATAATCACTTAGATAATATTTTTGACTGTAGTCTTAAGTCAGTTAAATATTTTTATAGTTCATAGATTGTATCATAACAACAAAAATTTGTTTAAAAAAAAAAAATGTTTATCTTGTTGAAAACTATTTAAATACAAATTTCAATGAATACGTAAGTCAATGTAAATGTATCAGGCAGTAAAATATTTTAATAGATGTGATGGATTTATATACTAACAAGATTCTAAACAATTAAGTAAGTTAGTAAATAGTAATAGATACACATTACCCATTATGACATTTGATCTCATGATTTATATAATATTTTATTCTTAAGTATTGAAGTAACTACGGTACACACTGACAGTTCTATAATATATAGGTCACAGCTTTGAATGACTCTATGACTCATTATATAAAAAAACCCATAGACGAATTTCTTATACCTAGTTGTAAATGGTAGTTGATTGATGATTTATATACACTATATTTTATCACATGGTCGGATAATAACGTATTTAGAACAATTGAATTATATGATTAGCTTTAACCAAAATAAATAATATTTGATTTACGATTTTTCTGTTTAATGATTTTTACTAATGATTAAAATTCCAAATACATTTATTCGTTTTCAGGGCAACCGAATAAATTAAGCATATTATGTAACTAGTAATTACTAATTACTTACCAACTATTATTTTACAATAGTCAAAAATTAAAATATTGTTTTTGTAACAAAAAAAACGAAAAGGTACCTATGTACCTATACATATAATTATGTGAAAATATTTATTGCAAATTGTAATCTTTTAATTTTATACTTAGTAATTATTGAATTTATATTTTAAATTGTGAACTCGTGGGCCCCCACACGAACATGTTCAGCGGGGCCCATTATCTTCTTGAACAATAAAAAAAAATAATTAAATAAAAAATAAAGTATTATTTATTGAAACTCCATAAAATACCACGTGTAAAACTAATTGTGAAGGTGTTTTGACAATCGAATATCACTTGCCTACACGATTCAAAATCCTAACAATTATTTTTCTAAACCAAATAGACATTCAGTCTCACATATGGGCATCATATAAAAAATAATTAAATTAAACATAATATTAATTATTCACTATAAAATTAATGGCGATGACATAATAATCTTGATGCTATTTTTACACGGGTATCTCATCGCTAAAATCCATCATAAAACAATAAACATATTATCATATTATTGTCTACAAGTATTCTATGATTAATACTGTACAGATAATGTTATTCTTACTAATATTATATTTTAAGTTATTGTTATAAGGGACTTGTCGTACGTGAGTATATTAAATTAAGATTTCATTAAATAAAAATAAAAATATAGGATTATTAAAGTTTTGAGTCGGGCGATCGTTGTGTTAAAAACAATTTACCTTGTAGCAAACACGCACCAACCTATAATACCTATCCGAGTTTTATCGCAATTTCTAGAAAACCGTTCGTTATCATTTGCGAAGTACAGAGCATCGGATGATAACCGCGAAAATCGCATTTTCTCCGTAAAATCATCGCATAGTACCTATTACAGGTAAATACACTTGTATTGCACTTCCGCAGATAAAACAAATAGGTGTTACAATACAGTATAACGGTTGATTATATAATTTAATAACACATAATGTAGGTAATAATGGTGTTATCTGAACATGTACTAAGTATAGATTTGATTAGCATAACAAATGGACCTTATATTATACATTTATGCATAGTAAGTAAAAGTACATCTATATAATATACGAACCGTCTAGATGTATTAATGTGTTATGACAATTATTTTTTTTTTATTAACAGCGACTAATATAAGTACGCGTAGCAATAATATTATCATATTCTATAAACACACCACACACAGTCACACACATACATAGGTACTCGCATGTATCATTTTATATACGTCATATAGGAACCGAACGGATGGCAGCGGTGGGGCCTCCCGGAACGCGGCGGGTGAAAGTGCGCGTTCGGCCAGATTATTATTTATTAGACGTGTATGTGGCTGGGCATTATTATACACCTATGCGGCTATGTATAATGTGTACCTATTCTTATAATAATATACCTATATCGTATTATTGTGGTACGATGTGAGGACGGTAGGTGGGGAAAGAAGAGAGGAGGCTATAAACACTGAGAGAGAGTCAGCCGTCGTGTCTGGTCGGCTATATAATAATATAATATATACACGTAGACAAATCGATTATAAAACCTTACGAAAACACGCGACTCATTGATAAAAATGAAGAAAAAAAATATACAAGAAAATAATTGTATAAACACCGGTGAAAAAATTACCGTCTATTGCGTAAGTTAAGCAGGTAAGTGTATATGAAAAAAAAATGGCTTTGAATCGATCAGCGCTGTGTTTACGCTAACCAAACCGCTGCAAACCACTGCAATGTAACGCAATGAATAACGTAACACGACGTACCTACATGGCTAATATATACGCCTATATGGTAGGTACTTTGCGGACTTCCGGGCAGGATCTGTTCTGTTTTCTCTGACGGACGATCGCACACTACCGTAAGACACGGACGTATCGGAACGCCGAATACGACTTATGAGGTCGTACCATACGCATGCGTCGATACACCATAATATTTTGCAATTCGTTAGCCCAAAAACCAAACTTTGACGTCACGGCGACTTTTATGTACAATAATAATAAACGTGACATTTGTCACTTAATGCGTCGGGGCGTTTTTTTATCCCAACAAACATTTTCGCGTTGAATTGTATAGTCTACAGCACTCAAATACACTACATTATGTATACATTATACATAAGTAATAATATAATATTATATTATTATCTCGACTAATATTATACACCGTTGCAGTATGCTTACGCCGTACGCACAACAAAATTATGAGACATACTTGTATTATTACATGTTTCTATTGTTGTTTGTCAAAAGTTATCGAATTGTATATATATATATATATATATACAATATACCTATGAGTATGAGATACGTTATACTTATTGTTTTGGTCGAGTCTTACATACCTTGCACACGGATAAGAACAAATAAATTGTATATTGTGACCGATTTTGGCTAATGTCATTTTAAAAATTCTAATGAAACAATAATTTCTGATAAATGATCATGGAGTTAAACAGTATTATACTCTTCTACATTTCTCAAAAGATCTGTAGTGTTAAAACTTCAATATTTTGAAGATATAAAACTTTAAAAGCTTTATAATACGCATTTTTATAAAGATTATTAAAATGTTTTCAACGCAACATTTTTTTTCCTCCCAGATCCACGCAGAACATTGATAAAACGCATTTATGTAAAATGATTTTTTATGATTTTTAAGTAATCTTAGAGTATAATCATCCATTACAAGAATTGTAATTATAGAAGATTTAACGTTATCATATTCACGGTTTTATATTATATTATTATTTGACATAATAAATGAAATTTAACATTAAAAAAAAAATGTACCTGCATTTAATTAAATGTGAAATTATTTTGAAACAATATACAAATCGATACATCATAACTTCAATAATGTGTTCTCTACATTTTTTTTAATGAGTCATTTTAGTTAAATATGTGAAAATAAAATGCAAGAAATTATATGTTTAAAAAGTATATTTAAAGATTAATAAATATAACAACTATGGAAATTATGTAAAATATTAAATTATGCGTTATTTATATATTGAGACGAAAATTGCATGGACAAGTTTTTAGTTAACACGTATTTTCTATTTATATATATTATACATATAGGTAATACATCGATAATATAAGCAACGAGTGGTAAGTAATGGAGTTAATTGCGCGTGAGAAATAGCAATAAAGTGAAATTTCTATCTACACTCTGATTGTTGTGCGATCGTTTATCATTGGAGATACGGTGTAAACAAATAGGTGACCAAATTTCTAAATTCCGGATACACGTTTGACGACATGCTTTAATATAATTTAATAATATTAGTCACCATAACGGTACAGTACATACAACGATTATAAAATTATATAAAATATATCACATTAAATTGGAGTCCACGGGGTATCAATAACAGGGATAAACAACAACGATTCGAAAAAACGTAGTGATTGACTTAAAAATGTCTTCGTTTTGATGCGTTTATCCTTAGTGTTCAGGTCCCGCGGTATATACATATACTATTATAGATAACACAGCAGTGAGTCCACAATAAACATTCATTGAGCACACATCGCGCCAACTATAATCTATAGGTGTTATTTTGTTGAAGTGCGCGCAACGGAAGCCAGTTTTTCTTCCGTTTGATCTCGCCATTCTTGTATCGTATACGGTAGCTATCAGCCTATCAGGTAGTTGAGTAGATCTTTTTTTTTTTTTTGCTCGTCGTCCTTCATTTACCGTACTGTATGTATACAAAATATTATATACGCCTAACCGCATATATACGTACTATATATTATGTGGGTATATAAAATGGCTATAGGTACCTACGACCTACATAATATATATATATATATATATATTGTTATTATATTATAACCGATGGAAAATTAGCGAAACAAATTTGCAGCGTTGAAAGTGGTTGTACCTAAACGTGTAAAATAAGTATACAGCAATAGAAGTATGAATATCTGGTAGTAGCCGACTCGAAATATTATTATTTATGGTCGCGGTCGGAGGGGCGATGATCGGAGTGCACGAGGTGTGAGGTGGCGGTGCACACAACTCTACACCGCATTCTTCGCCGGAGCAATAGGTACATTATTACAAGGCCGCCGCCGCCGTATAATTACCATATCACATCGACGACGACGACGTTGCGCACCGGCAGATAGGTCTTGTTCGGCGAATTTCCTCGTGTCCGATTCGCGTTTAATCGATTTTTCTGTTTTGTTGTTATTGTTTTGTTTCACGATCGTATTATAATAAACCGAATAGATAGATTATAAGCGCTTCTCCCATCTATATAATGTTATATAATTATTAATTGTATAATAAATATAAATGCGTAGGTACATAGAAATGTATTATACTGTAGGTAATAATATATTATATAATATACGTTGGTATATGCGACTTGGAAAATATATTTTAAAAATTGACGAGACGAGTTCCGTGGATGGAAACACGAACCACGACGTCATGATGGAGTTTTTTCATAGACGTACACGTCTCGTCCCGGCACTGAATCGTAGGTAATATACTAATATATAGGTAGATATAAAATAAATCCGTATCGTTATTGTGGCGGAAGAATAAACCGTAGACTAGTCGAAGTATTATTATTATTATTTTACGTGTATTATATACCTATACACGAATAACACTGCCTACTAGAACACGATTGCCGCCGTGCAGAACGAATTTCGACTACCGTATCTCCCCTGAAGTACACATATAATATATAGACGACACATAAACAACGTCTATTCTATAAAATGGCCTACGGCAACCAAGTATATTATGACGACGCCGACAACAACGACGGAAAAGAGACCTTGGGAAACGAATGATATTGAAAAGAAATACTTCGGACGCCACTGGGCCGAAGGTTTTTCGGAACGTCGCAGGAAACAGTGGCGTGCGCGCGTGCCGATGTGGTTCAGTATATTATACAATAAATGTACCTATAAGTATGTACAAGGCGACGAGGACAAATCGTGGGGCACGCAGCCGTAACGGAACCCGATAAAAAAGTCGTTTCGGATTATTATAATTGTTCCAAATCGATTATGTTTAAAAATTGTTTTTTTCTGTCCAACCTGCAAACTCAAGCGTCATGTTATAATAATATTCGGATCGGTGGGTTTCCTTTTGCTGGGAATCTCGCTCTTCGGTTTCTTTCGACTGTTTTATATTTTTGCTACTATTCATCAATATAATATATAAATTCAATACAAATACTCTTAATGACAAACTGTGCGAGATTCCGTGCTAAATTCTGATTGTAAAGTGGAGAAACTCTACTGGAGACCCTCTCACACGGTGTACATTTGGGAAGTATGCATAATATATAAAGATATATTTAATTGTAATTTAAATGTAAAAATATGAAATGCACCAAATATGCCCAGAAGGTTTTGTAAAATATTGCATGGATATAAAGTGAATTCTACCGCGAATTGCTTTACGCTTAAAATAATCCAACATAACTATTACATCGAAGAGTCGGGCTCAGCTCTTTTGAGAGTTTGCCGACTACCATCGTTAACTCTTAAAACCTCTATGTACAGCCATAAATAGGATCGCTTGTATAGTTAACGATTCATTTATAAATTATATATAATATATAAGTTATATAATACACAGCTCAGTGTATTACACGGTTTCGCGAGTCTAACATTGTACGTTTACACCGCATACACCTATGTACAAATTATAGTTTTATATACAAGAATATACGATAGCTGTCGTCGCTGTCGATAACACATTAATTTGTTGTTATTGTTACAACGTATTTTTATTGCAAGAATATGTGCTATAATCTTAAACGAATTATCTTAAACAGTTTTGTTAACTATTAAAGATTACAGAACCAAAGACGCTCTTGCAGTACACAATCTTATACACTATATTATAGTACTATACGTATTATGCAATATAAATTATACACGTTTAATAATAATATATTATGCACGTATTATACGGACTGCAAACTGCAGCAAGTTCATGGTAGTACAATATTATTATACATTTGATATCTTCGTAACAACGTTATTATTTATTACAGGCGTGCCATGATTGTTCTATATATAATATATATATAACGTATTATATTATGCGTATATTATTATCTTATATAGAGTATTAAACGGCATTGAAAAAAAATGAACGAGAATATTACTTTTACTCCGCAGCATGCTTGACCAAAACACATAATAATATTACGATATATTAATTGGGTTTTGCTTTTTTCAAATCGAATTTCTCTGTAACTCGGCCAACTGTGCTGATATTATGTCTTCGTATATTATATTATTATCCTCTTCCAATCTATTTCGACGTTTACAATATGTTAAAATACCAACACGGGCGCACCTAAACGTGTATGGGTATAGGTAGTAGGTATATGCAACAATATTGCTGCGAGCGTTTTACTCGTGAATGAATGGAGTTGTGCATACTGATACTAGTATACTACATACAACATACATATACAAAATAAATATTAAAATATTTTATTTATGTCCGTTTAGCATTCACATTTTAGTGTTTACGCATAAAAATGATTAGTTAAATATTTGCCAACATTCAGTTTTCAATACATGACTATCGTATTTGTACCTATCAGTTGTATATTTGTATATGCATAAAAAATATAAATATTATCACCAATACACGTAATATGTACATCTTTTACATGAAAAAGGTAAACTAATAATAAATTAGTATATTAAAAGTTGTGTAGGTACAATGGTCTAAAGGTCAACATTTAAATTAATGGTCATTAAAATGCTCGTTTAAGTTTGCTACTGTATAGTAAACACAATCGCCAAGCATAGCAATTAAAACGATCAATAGGATCAGAGGGTAATTCGATTATTTTTAATAAACGTTATTGATTCTGCGAATTGAATACGAGTAATTTGCTTATATTTATTTGCAACTCATAAATTGCGTTAACTATTGATTGGTATAATAATGTATTTTAATTGAGTTCCGATTTTAAATTTGATGAATAAAAAAAAATTCATTGATCCGTCTTTTTTGCATACGATTTGTTTTTTAGAAATACTTTTCTCATAAAACATCTATTGATAATATAGTGGATAGATAATTAATGACTAGTAGGTAGATAGTTTTTGTATATAATAATATATTACCTATACATGGTATTTACCAAATGAATTTTTAACATCCAAAATTTGAATAAGTCCTTTTTTCAATTTCTAAAGTAATGTATAAATTACTTATTTGTTGCTTAGAATGATATGATATATTTTATATATTATGTATGTAGTTATAATATTGTAGTCAGTGTATTTATCAAATCAATTTAACTCTTGTTATGTTGTTTTATTCATTTACTTGAATAACTACTTGAATATTTACTTTTAAACATATATAGGTATCTAATCTTTTTTTTTATCCTTTTTAATTTTTTTAATAAGTGATATTAAATAATTAAAAGATTTAAAAATACCTAATACTGAATAATAAGAATAATGTATTATTATACTAACATAGGTAATATTATATAATAATATATAAATATCGTTTAAACGTCCTTGAAATTAAAATTTAAAAATATCAAATTGACCCCAAATTGTATTTTGATAATGTTTAGTGTTTACCCATCGTTACTGATAAAGAGATAAATTATGATAGATATACAATATTAATAATTTGTTATCATTTATAATACATTATAACACTTAATCGAGCACACGACGTTTCCAAAAACGAAGATTGCAATATTATATAACAACATAGGTAATAACTAATAATATATTAGATTATATTGACGGGCGGTAACGACATTAGTATGTATTCCGAATAGCAAAAAAAAAATAAAAACTTATTTAAGTTTTGACTGCTTCAAAAAGCCGAAAACCATTTTGGAAATTCAAAAATCGCAATACCAATAGTGAACGGATTCTGGTTGTAACTTTGTAAGCGAGTAACATAGCATACTATAGCGCAAGACTATAATATTATGTTTTTATATATTTATACACACACAAACACACCGCAATATATACATTTCAGGGAGCGTAGGCCCGTCAATGGTCTGTATACAAATTGTCGTCTCCGACAATTAATATATTTATAATGTGTGTATACTGTATGTCTTTAAATACAGGGTGTGTCTCACCGTAAATCATAACGCCTAACGTGTTATATATTATCACTTATACACTTATACTTGGCCACTTGGGACTAGTTCTATAGAAAAATCCTTCCAAAATTTTAAAACTAAGGTACACGTGTAATATTAGGTACCTAATATTCGAATGTGTTTAATGAAAATAAATATTTAGTTATATATTTAAACATTTACATATTAGTAATAATTAGCTTTGTAAATCTCATATTTTTGAGAAAAATACGAAAAATAATATCATTTTTATTTATGTATATAGTGAAAAATGTCAACATTTCTATGAATTGTAATAATAATATTCGGATAACCGTTATAGTTTTTCGGAGTAAAATTATATCTTCAAAACATCGATTATGGAAAAGTTTAAGTTTTCGATACATCAATCTAGGAGACGAACGCTAAACGCGAGATGTATTCAAAATAGACAATAGACTATGTAGATACCCTGTATTATGTATAATAATACGAGTTACGGTATTGTCGGCCACAGAACAACGCATTATAATATATGTATATATAGATGTGTCGGACGAAAAGCAGAGCCCTTGGATCTTCTCCAATGTATGTAATATATTGTATGTATGTTGTATGTATGAGACTAATGAACTGTTTAATACTACAGAACGAGGGCCGATGGGGTATAATATGCAACGGGTTTAGTATTCACTCGGAACAACGGAAAATTAAAAATAATAACTTTTTTTTACACATACATGAACATAATATAGTGCCGTAGTCCACAGTTTTTTTTTTATAGATAGGTAAGCCTGCATACTACGCGAGATATAACACGACTCGTCGAAATTTTCCGTTTCGTCTTCCGTAATCGAATAACTAACAGAGCTCTGAAATTTCATCCAGGGCTTCATATTTTCCCATTCGCTCTTGCTATATATCTATACGGCTATTCATATTATAATATCGTGTTTTGCAAGGCTTCGCGACGCGGATATAAGAAATACAAAAATGTTAAACTCTGTTTTGTTAAACTTTATAAAATACTCAACTAAATATGCAGAATATGCTTGTACATAAGACGTATTTTTTAGGTGTGTGTGAAAGCGCGAAAGTGTAACTCGTTAAAACTAAATGTGAAAATCATATACGTTTAAACTGCCGACTCTATAATATATGAGTTGATGACTTGACTGATGAGACTTTCCCTGTCATCAGCACCTAAAATTCCTAGTTCTTCACCAAAGTTTAGAAGAGCTTTCTTTAGGTAATTTATGTTAAGTTAGGTCAGGATTAAGTTACGATATGATTTCGTAACCTAGCCCAACGCGAGTGACACGACACGGTCGACACCTAAAGCTTTTTCTACATTTTAAAAAGCATAAATAAAATCTACGAGTTAGTTTTTCGATTATAATAATATTATATACTTTGGCTGTACGCCTATAGTATACAATAGTACCACGACTAGACACGAGTGTCATATCTTTCAAAGTATAAGTAGGTTTTTTAAGGTTTTTTTCCCATAAACAATCGTTTATCCGAAATGTTTAATACCGTATAATATATATTATAACACATTATTATCGTCTATACATATAGTCAGTATATATAGTCTAAATACATTTCCGTAACGAAATGATGAAATAACTGCAACGGCGAGTGCGATGACAACAAAAACGAAACACTATATAGGCCGCGCCGGTGTGACTGGACCCGATGCAAGCCACTATGACACGACTACCATACGCGACGGCATGTACCTACCTGATCACATAATAATAATAATAATATATATGAGTACACACACATATGGACGACCGTCACACGCAAAAAGAGCGGTCTAGTCGTCACACGCGTACGTGTACACAATAGCGAACGCGCAACCATCGCACATAACACAATAACGGGAAACTATTTTTTTCTCTTCTTTTCATATTTTTTCCCGCGCCACTCGCGGTTCCCCTAATTTTGTCGACTCCACGCACCCATACACTATATTAATAATAATAATAATAATAATAAATAAGAGAGGGTCCGGAACGCGGCGCACAACATCGCTATAATGTTATATTATAATAATATATGGAATGCACAATGCAGTTGTAATATATTACACCCGTTATCGTCGTCGCTAAATCTCGAAAAATTAACGGAAAACGTAAGCAATGATTAGTTTTCGTCGCTTTTCGAAGTGTTGTGATTCACGAACAATCGAAACGAAACGATCGAACGGACTAGAATATAATGTGTAATTAACGGCCGTAGCCGATAACGAACGTACATATATGCTTCGCGTTATAATTTATTTATGTGTTCAGTGGCGGCGGTTATTAAAGACAACACAGAGAGAACACACACGCCGACACGTTGCTAATAAATAATGTGGCCCGGTTGAGGCGGTGGGTATTTTTTTTTTTGAGTCTTGGGTCATTGTTATCCGGAGCAGGTGGGATGATGGACACTTACGGGATGGGTAATGAGTAATAATATTACTAAACATCCATTGCGTATTGTAAGCACATTCGTTTATGCGTATTAATAATTTACTACTGCAGTGCTGCGTAGGTTACGACACACAAACCAAAAGATATCAACACTATTATCTACGATCATAATATATACCGTTATTATGGATTTCATAGTAAACCACAGATTCACATATACCTAACCGCCTAACTACATAAACGGTGCGGAATAGATTCCGACGATGTTAACGATTTAAATACAAGTATAATGATTATTAGTGAAAATACGATCGGTCGACGAGGCAATATGTCATATGCGTATTGCGTCATCGCAAACGTGCGCTAAATTACAAAAGGAAAAAAATCAAAATTTCGTTTCGGCCTTCCGGGAGAAAGTTTTCTTACCTAAGGACCTATAGTATAGGTGGATGGGTAGGTATGATATTATTTTATTTACGATAAACGACACGGGTATAGTGATGATCGATGACGAGCAACCGAATTTTTATGATCTTACCTGTGAAGACGCACAGCGGTCCGCGCAAAGAGTCGCCGGACAGTTGGACGAAGGCCAGGCACAGGTCCGCCGACCAGCAGACAGCCGACGTGGTTGACTTGACACTTCCAGTGGAGCACGTGGTAAGTGCTGGGCAGCATGCAGCTGGCCACCAGGGTGACGGCCAAGAAGAACACGGACAGCAACAGTCCCAGCGGGTACAGGGTGAAGCGGATGTCCTCGCGGTAGCTCTTGGTCACGTGATCGACGCCGTGCCGGGGCGCGCACGTGAACACGGTCCACGTGCGCGGTTCCTGCGTGTCTTCCAGCACGCGTTCCAGACAGTATTCGCGGGGCTGGAGCGTGCCGCCGTCGGCGGTGCGCAGCTGTCCGCCCGCGGGCCACACGCCGCTGACGGGCCAGTGCGACTCGTTGATGCGGCCCGACAAGATGTACGCGTCGTCGTCGCACCGCGGGAACCCGGACGTTATGTCTTCTGGCAGATCGGCCGTGTCGTGCCGGCCCGAGAACTCGCACCCGCCGTTCGTCTCGCTGTACACCGCCGACGGGCCGCAGCACTTTTTCGTCTTGTTCGGCTCGTCGGGCAGGCACACCAGCGCGCCGGCCCGGTCCAAGCAGTACAGTCCCGGGTCCACCATCAGGTTCTTGGGCCAGTGTTGCGCCAACAGCGTGCCGTTGAGGAACGACACGAACCGCGGTGCGTCGTGCGGTATGGCGGCGGGGCAGGAACATGGCGGGCCGGCACGGCGGACGTTCGTGGACCAGGTTCCAGTAGGCCGGCGGTGGCTCGTTGGGGTTCAAGAACTGGTTGCTGGTCACGTCGAAGATGACAGGCACGAAGTCCGGCGGTAACGTTGTCGGCAGCAGGGCGCAGGGCCCGTGCACGTCGGTCGGGTCGAGCATTTCGCCGCGACCGCAGCACCGGAACACGGTCACGTTGTCAGCGAACGACCCCACGACGGCAGACAGCAGCAACAGCGGTAGGAGCAACAGCGACGACGCCGTCGCCGCGAAGACGTCGCGCGAACGCCCGCGTGTCATGTCACGCGCACCACGACGACGTTGAGTATAAAGAGCTATGTGGTCCGCGCGCACTGCCGAGTGCGTTCCGTCAGACGACGACGACCGACGGCGACCAGACGTACATAATATTATTATTATTAAGAAAAAAACGACGGACGCGATATGGTTTTTTGTTTGCGTTTGCAATTATTAAAACGAAATAAATTTCGCGGACGACGCACGTATTGTCGGCTGTGCGAGTCGTACTCGTATATTATATTATTATCAATAATGTTGCGCGGGTTTCGCGGGACGCGAACAGAACACGACGGGAGACGGCACGAGCGTACGCGAACAGCGACCAAACGACACTGGCCGCCTCGTCCGCATACTACCGGTGCTTTCCACACGACGCTCTCACCTCCCCACCAACGAAACGGAGAGCGCGTGAGCCGCCCCGGGTTCCTCGTCCCGTCGCGTCTGGCACCGCGAAATGTCATCGGCGCTGCCGCCGGAATCGCTGTTTGCTCGTCCGTCGCGCAGCTGCTGCCGTTGTGTAGTGGTATTACTTACTTACGTCTGTCTTTACCTGTTGCAGCGCTCCGAATGTGATAACAATATTATTAATGTTTACCGATAATACAACACACTGTCGGTTACCGTACGACTTCTGTACACTAAAATTATACATTTTGTTTACGAAAGACAAAATAACAATATCCACTTATCTGTGTATTATTTTAATAATATATAGATCTACATCGTTTTTCTTCTGCGTCCAATAAAACACGTTGATTCCTTCTATGTTTATACTGTCAATACACTTAAACAAATAAAAAATATAATAGAATATTTGGGCGGAATGCGTCTGTGATAAATACGCAATTGTAGAATGCACTAGCAGCTACCCACAATATTTTATTCTTATTCTTTGTATTATATTTCGACGATAATAATCCTGTGCGTGTACATTTTCCATTAATTTTACACGGGAATCTGGTCGATTAAATGAGCGCCAATCGATTGTCAAAAACACATTGCAAATGCACAAGTTAAGAATTTTTTTTTCAATTAATCACTCTAAACATTGATTTTACGCGCAAATAACGTGACGCAAATACGCTTTTATTAAACTTTATGTTTTATATTTTGGAACGATTCTCAAGTCTTAAATCACAACCAGCCTTGGCCATTGGGCATGAAAAATAAAAAAATAAATTATGTGATAGAACACAAATTATGGTAATAATTGAAGCATATTACATACTTACTACTCGTAAATCATTTTTCAATTCGAGTATAATATTTTATATTTTCACATTTAATATCAATGAATATTAAGAAACTCGCATAGAAACAATTAACTAAATTAACAATATATGATGATAAAAGTTCAATTTTAAAATATATTTATTACCGACCACATGGTTTTTACTTGTTATCAATGTTATCATAATATAATCACCGAACTTCCAAGCTACCACATGTCCACATTAAAAATTCAAAGAAAGCAATTTCAAGCGATCTTAAACATTACATACCTAATTATAAATACCATTTCAATTTTCATAATATATATATAATTATAATTAACTATTTCGAGTTTATAGTTTAAATGCTTATTAATTTATGCGTATCTATCGACATTTAATAAATATTCGAATTATTTTTTTTAAATAACTGTACAATAATCTTTAATTGAACATGTGATTATTAAATTATTAATTGAAACACGCTATATTGTTTATGCAAATTTCATATTCAGTAATTCATAATTTAATTATTAAGCCAATTTTATCATATTGTATTATTATAAATTTTACTCAATACTCTACGTCTCTACTGCTATTAGATTAATCACTATGTTATTGTAGTTGAATAATAATATGCCGATTTAGGTAATTGTATTTATTATCATTTACATTTTTTTATATTATTTTAACATTTTATCATTTTTAAACATTAATTTATTTATTTTACCCATGCAATTTATGTATGATTTATAAAGATTTTTAAATTCATTATAGATTTATAAAGTAATTATGTACCTACTACCTAAATTGTACATAAGTCATAAATTAAATCAATAATCCTATAATATTTAAATATCTTTATATTAAAATAATTTTAATAATTTTTTGAGTTCATATTAATAATTTTGAATTAATTACATTACAAATACATTTTTAATGGTATGACATAATATAGATACACAATTTATTTCCGCATTTCATATAAGAAGTATTATAATACTATACTTGTACTCGTGAATTGTATACTGAAATAATAATAGTATCAAAACGAATATTTTATACATCATTTTCCTAAATATAAAAATAAAAACAAAACTGAACACAAAGTTGTATATTTATTTTAATCGTGTCTTAAAGTAACAATGTCTATAACTTTAATATTTTTAAAACCTTGAAATGTAGTAATAGCAATTAAAATTGATCGTCATAGTGAAATTTGAAAAATATTACTATGAATATATCGTATATGCATGATAGTCGATTACTCTATTATAATGGTCTCATCAACCGATCGCATTATAGCTACATTACAATATAACATTGTTATTTTATATACTTATAGACTAGTGTATATAATATTATATTATACTCAAATCTATGTCATAATTGTAATGTATCCAGCTTCCAGATATTTTGTGTACCAAAATGATGGGCAAATATCAGATGAGGTCTAATCGAATTTTATTAGATATTTATATAAACAAAATCGGATATTTAAACATCAAGCGTGAAGAATATCGTAAAAAAACGCATAATCATTTTACAATACTGTCGTATAGTTGTACGTGACGGCAATTAAAGTTTAAACATTAATAGAAATGTACGATAGAATGGTATGTATAGTATTATTATTATATTCAATGTAAACGGCTTGTATATACGCATAGCGCGTACTTGGACAGCTGGAAAAAATCGTGACACAAAAATTATACACCGATTGACATGTTCACGCGTAGGCATACCTATAGGTATTATTACTCACATATATATAGGTAAATACTATAAATATAGCTGATGTATAATACTATTATACGATTGAATATTTAAGTAAATACAATTTAGTCGTACGACTATGCGTAGTTGGCGTTTCTTTTTATGCTGATGCACCATGCACTACACCTATGGGCCACAGCTCACTAATATTAGTGATTTTACATATTATATTTATTAGGTAAGACAAACTGCGTTACACAGTGAAATATTCATACTAGACCTTATACTTCCGGAACGTTGGAAAATGATAGGTTACCTAAGTATTTTATTTTTTAATAAGACGTTGGTTGATATTTGTTTTGTCTGCAGACATAGTTCACGTTTATTAATAATATATAAATGTTATTTAAATAGTATATTATAATCATACACAAACTTGTAATTGTAATATTAGTGACTTTATTAGTCCCACATACAAATTTTAAACATTTAATGCATAAGATTAATTATATGCTGAATTCAAAATTAGTTTCTTTTTTTTTATCAGAGTCTACAAAATAAATTATTATCGATATTTATTAATTAGTAAAGTTTAATTGAACATAAATTGTTTAACCTAAAGCTGATTTGAAAGGCTTATTTACATTATAATATATTGGAGGGAGTTACTCCGTACATACCTTTTACGTATACATTTGTCATTTACAGAAGTCAGAAATTTAATTTAGAATAATACACAGTACCTATACATAAATAAATATGCTGAACACAACACAAAGACTCAAGATGCTATTTGTCGTTAAATGTATTCGTGTAAATAATAAATATACACTCAAAACTTAAGCACTTCAGTGTTTTCTAAATGGTCATTGTCTTCAGGATGCATTTGCAGTTCCTACCTACATATCTTTCTCTTTCGAAAATACTGACTCAAGACAATGATGACTTTTACATGTAAAACAACGTTTATTGCCAGTGTTGAATGTATATGTTTCGAGTACATAAATTACAAGATGTTGGACACAGAAAATGACAAATAATGATTTACAAAATACAAATGTATTATAGTAATTTATTGTCAATATAAAGATGGCATGTTATATTATGGTGTAAATTATATAACTGTATAGAGTAGCGGTTCCCAAACTTGAGAAATAATTTGTGTTTTGCGGAACCCCTTTCTTTAAATAATTTAAAATAATAATTTTTAATAATATAAATAATCCAAATATAATATAAAATAATTTTCTTAATAATCACATACATCTGGCGGAACCTTTGAGATTGTCCCACGGAACACTCTTTGGGAAACGCTAGTATAGAGGAATTGTTTAATTTCGCTAACTCGAATCTTAGTAAAATCTATTATTTAGTGTTACTTTGGCGGAACACGCACACATAAAACTGTGGAGTTGTTTTAACCACCAAATAAGTCAATTCCGTGCACATTCGAGCGTTAGATTTCGCCTAAGGATGAAGGAGTGTTAATTTGACTACGCTATGTAGTTAATAGTAACCACTTGGTTTAATTCATCTATGTTAGTTAATACAACGCCAGTTTCAGTTCTAATTTACTTCATAAAAAGTATCGATATAACTACATCAATAATGTTATCTCAACTATTTTAAGGAGTTAAAATTAATATTACTTTTATCCATCTATTGCAAAAAATTTTAAGAACTGTCAGAGATTCGAACTTCGATTGGGGAAATTTCTAAGTTTTCCTAACCTAACGCCTAACCTACTGAGCCACTACCTATCGTAATATTAGTTGTGGAAACACTGTTATCTAAATAAAGTCATATCTACAATTTACCTGTGTAATTATAAGATATTATAAAAAAAATTGTTGTAGGTAATTAACTAATGAACATACGCAGATATTTGATCACATTTTGGGGGGCTTAACATGTTTGTCTGATCCATGTAAACATATATTTTTAAACTCTTCAACCTTGCGGTGTGGCTTGATTGCATTTTGAGAAGGATTAAGCCCCCAATATTCACCTTTGCTAATGAAGCAAAATAAAACGAATACGAATTGCCTCTCAATATATAATAGGTACCTTAAATTGTATCGTTAAAAAATAAATGCAGATAAAAAATTTAATTTAATTTAATGTTACAAATTAAGTTAAATAACAAATAACAAGCTTAATATAATATAACAGGTATCTTTCATTGCATACTTTTTTATGCGATTAGATTCAAATAAAACAAACATTGAGAACAACTTAAATTAGTGCAATATCAATTATCATATCAACTAGGCTAGTCACAACAACGTGCATCGATGTTTATTTTAAGAGTAAAAATAATTCAGAATAACTCATTAACTTGTAGTCATTTTAATCCTCAAAACATGTTAAATTAAATAACCTGGATTCTCAAAATAACAATTTTTACGAGTTATTTCAATACCTTCAAATAGTTGAAATATTATATTTAGATTAACGCTCTATTGCAGTTGATTTAACCTACAAATGCAGTTTACTTCAATTATAATGCTTGACAACATAGTATGTAGTTAAAACAACTGTCCCATTTCTATGTGTGCGCTAATCGCTTTATTTATTTCAAAATTACTAATGAGTTAATAAATATCAAAATGCGCTAACCGGCTATATCAAAGAATATTTTATATTTCTACATATTATATAGTATATTAGTATATAAAATATACATAAAATAAAAAATATATATATATATTTAAAATCTATATCATTTATACAATAAGCAAATGTGATAAGTAGCATAGGCTAACATAATTTAAATTCTGACATGATTTATATAGTTAAATGTTAATCGAAAGATTCAATGGATGAAACTCGTAGAACAGTTATTATCTGAGAAGTACCTATAATATGTAGCCATGTAAGTATAAAATAATACAATATATCAATAGTAGTATTATCAGTTAATACTCATTGACCATCTTCGTATCCTTAAATTATAGATATTAATAAACATTTTCATAATCTCACGCGTGTATACAATTTATTTATTTATATTTTATTATATTTTAATATAATATTATTATATAGATAATGATAATAATATATACGTTGGAGAAAACTTTTCGTTATGCATATTATGTATTATACTCTAGATCTGTGCTTTTTCATATTTAAATTTAATATATCATGCATAATCAATAAAATTGTCAAGACAATTTTTTTTAATAACACTTTTATTATAACGAATAAGTTACTTAATTATAACTGTTACGAGTTATGGACCATCATGCATTAACCTGCAAAGTACCATGTTAAATCACTAAATTTCTGTTCTTATAGTATATTATTGTATATTGATAACGTTATAATATAATAAATTGATGATACAATATAATATATATTATATGTATAATGATATACGAACATTTAGCTGACAGAGAGTGTCTGAAGTATATAGTGGCTGAAGATAATTTAGCCGAAAGGTCAGTATGATCTTATACGAATATACTTGGAGTTTTACCACGGGTCTTTTCGTTAAACAATTCTGTAGTTTTGAAATAAAAAATTGTATAATCACTAATATTGTAATGGGTATCTGTTGGCTGCTTAATACTACTTTAAAAAAATGCATCTTTTCAGTTGATTCGTGGTAATACAACATACCTACAAATAGTTCATGATTTGTACTAATATATATTATATTTATCACACACATATATTTTACAGATCTACCGCATATTAATAAATACAGTATTATTTTTATTTTTTATTAAGTTTCATAAATTAATACCAATGTTTCAATAAAAATGCTTAAAAATGTATTTAAATTATGAAAATATAGGGAATGGATTACTAGTTTGAATAATTAATATGATTTATATCCAATCCAATAGTCATAAACTCATAATATGTTCGAATAAATATATTATATTGAAAATGTTTAGTATACGAAAGATGTACGTTAACTATATACTAGCATACATACATTTTATTATTTTATTTTTCAATCTTAAAAATTATATAGTTATTAAACATAATAAAATAAAAGTACTTCAAAAAATCATATATTTTTCTGTTCTTGTTACAGCATTAACAATACAGGTTTTATTAAACTTATAAAAATATTTATTATATATAATGTCACATATGAATAAATATATCGGTTTGGGCTAGATATTGAGTTACACATATCAATGCATTTGAAAAACAAGATGATTTTATTACTGTGGTCTTAAATTGAGCTCAGAGCTTCAAAAAGATAACCTCTGGAATTCCTATAGGCTTCTTCTGGTTTTTATGTGGTTTCGATAGTAAACAAGGAGGTGATTGACTGTTAGACGTTCGCCACAGGTTAGCCACAATATGTTAGTTCTTCTTTTCATATAAGATAGCAATGAGACATATTTGAATAACCTAAAAAATAATTTATTTGAAAAATAATACAAAAAAATGGTTATTAAAATAAACATGAATACTATATTACATAATATTTAAATTATGAGCGACTGCATATAACAATTAAAGTTGGCGTAATTTTTGATTGAATACGTAAATAAATTGTTTTTAATTTTCTGAAGTGCTGTAGCTATAGATGGTTTCTTAAACAATAATTCTATTTGCATTTATGCTTATATTGTATTATTAATGTAGAGATTGTATGATTTCATATGATTCCACCCAGTTTTATCTGTAGCCCACCCAGTTTTTTATGTTAGTGTTAATAATCAATATTAGTGGTGTAGGGGCAAAGCCCTCACGGGTCATTGATATCAATTTAGTCTATCCAGAAATAGAGCTCTAGTTATGCCTATGGATTTAAAATTAAAATAATAATAAAAAATAATTCAATGTTTTCTTTTTTAATTTTCTTCATTGATTGTGTACTAACTAACATGCATATAGTCTTCATTTTCATTTTGCCATTTTTGTAATTTTTGTGTACATTTATACAACGTAAAAACAAAAACAATCTGGAAAACGAATGCATAATAAATATAAGTCAATAAATATTCGTAGCAAAATGAAATGATATTATTTTACTGTCATAAGTCTTTTTCATACTCAAAACATTTCTAACGCATAATAGTATTCTGACAGCTTACATTTGAACATAATTATGACCTTCGACAAATTATATTGGAACTGGTAACCCTTATCCGGAAATTTAATGTACAAGTACATGTACAATCCTATCATTTATATTCAAAATTGAGTGCAGCGATAATTTTAAAAATAAATTTGCAGTCCATAAAGTATTTTATTGTTAAAAGGTTAGGTAAAATATTTTGACATTTTATAACATTTTAAAACAAAAAAAACAAAGATATACATTTAGTCAAACTTTGTACAATATGCTTTGCCTTGTAACTGTGATTACAAGTAACCCAAAATATAAGTTTGTTATATCATACGAGGTAGTAAATTAAGAATAATCGACTATAAATTAATATTCAATAGTTTATCAGTAATTCTGTTTAAAAAAGCAACGTCCATATCCTGAGTCCATGATTCAAAGTCTAATTTTATTATTCTACAAGTGTGCACTGTACAATGTGCTCTATTCTTTAATTTATAGGTAAAAGGTACCTATATTATTTATTTACTATTTATATTCTTGTAAGATTAGTAGTAGAAGTAGCTTGGATCTTAAAATTGACAAAATTTTAAATATATATTACCTTATATGTATATTGTATATACAAAATAAAATTTAAAATTATGTTTTTAGTGAACTAAACAATTTAAAAAGTAAATTATCGTTTTTAATACCTATATAAATCATGGTTTTGTTACACTAAAATATTCTTAGACAGTTATTGCTTATAGCATAGTAATATAAATTTAAATATAAATAAAAAAAACGTTTTAACCTAATTTCATATAAAATAATTAATGTATTCTTCAATAAAAAAAGAAATACGATTGTGATAGAAAAGCAATAATATGAAAATAAAACTCAGAATTCGACAACATTATTAAATTAAAACAATAAATAACAATTTTAGATCTTTTTTACAATTAAAAATAAATAAATTATAAATACTTGATTTAAAACTATTTATACCAAAAACCTATTCACATACCATTCTACGGTACGTAAGTATTGGCTTTTAAGAACTAAATGTTTTTGAAAAAAAAAATAGTACAATCTACCGAATTGAGAAAATACCAATAATAATAATACATATATATATAATATATATATATGTGTGTGTGTGTGTGTGTGTGTGTGTGTGTGTGTGTGTGTGTATAATGTGTACATTAAATTATCCGTGAAAATAGATGCTGATTTACACATCTCATATACACCAATATTGTTTTTAATAGGTATATAACAATTTATCAGTTATCTATTATAATTAAATTTAAATTTAACACAGCAATCATTAAAGTAAATGCTTTGCTACTCAATGACAAGGTACACTCTAAATTTTAAGGGATAATTTACATTATATGCCGTTTTCCCAGGTTCGTTGATGACCGGTGAAAACAGATAAATTAGTTAATAAAATACATTGATATCAGTAACACAGCAGCACTAGCTATTCTGTTCTGTATGTTGTAGTAAATATACGAAATTATAGTTTGAACCAGAATTTACTAGTAAAAATGAGTTAGAGACAAGTTACACCTATTATTGAAATGGGTAGTGTAGAAGAAAAAATAGCAAAATTAAATAACGAAGAAAAACACAATACACTATTACTTGCCAATTGATAAAATATATGATGTCATCAAAACTGCTTAAACTGCTATTAGCTATGGACGTGACAGATTTCGAAAAGAAACTGGTAAGAAATACGCGCAAGTGTTAATGCATCTACGATGTATGTATTTTGATCAATGTGTGAGGTATGCAACAATACTAGAATCGTTTAAGACATGCATATTATTGCATCATTGTAGTTTTAACTAATGCATTTTTTTAACTTTTAATTTTTTATGGTAACTCATTTTAATTTACTTCAAAATCAAAATTATTCGACCAAGTTAATATTGCTAATAATAAATTAAAAATTGTTGACACAAAACTATATGCACATGATATTATGCTAACTGTCTAATCACCACATGAACAATATAGCAAAAACAATTAACTTATAAAAGCCACGACGTTATATTTATTAGGTACTCGATAAAAATGTCAAAGTATTGTTTCTATCAATTGCATCTGTAATTGTTTTCTATTTAAACATCTAATAAAAAAATAATAAGTGTACGTAAAATCACCAATAAATTTTCTGTGTACCTAAAAAATAAGTTTAAAATTAGTATTTACACTGTTTATAATGAGATCATGTGTAAAAACAAATTTTTACTGAACATTTATTAAATGTATTAAACATAAAATATGTATGTTTACGTTTTACTGTAACTATTAGTTAAAACTTGGTGTACCTAGTAAAATTGCGTTCATACAAACACCCTTAGATGTATTTAGCTTTTACTAGAAAATTGTGGTTTAAAGTTTAAACTGATTCCATGTAGGAATTTAATGAAATATATCCATACGTAATGTATTTATGTAAAAGAATATTTAAAGTATACTTATATTATTATAGTTGTACTAATTGGTTTTATACTTACATTTTTAGACACATCATAACTAAAATAAAGAAGCCTTAAAAGGTTTTCACGAGTCACGTACGCATGTATAATACGTACCTATCCAAATAAAGGATTGTTAAAATAATGGAAGGTTATAACATTAGAAAAATGTACCAAAGTAAACATTTAGTAAGCATAGAAATTATAATTTACGAGACATAGATTTATCTTTAAATTTACTCCATGTTTAAAGTTATTAACATCATGTCATTATGTCAATAATATAAAATCACTTAAATATTTCTAGAATTCTCTACACATTATAGTTGTGCAACCGCATATATCTCAAAACAAAAACATAATAATATGCCCATCCTGTATTGATTTTAAAATGATATGTGATTTTTTTGTTGTTGTTGTATGTGTCAATATACATTATAATGATAAATAATTAATAAAATGCTTCGATTTTAAACTTTAAGAGTATTGCGAGTATTGCGTATTAAGGAAAAATGGAAATTTCTATGCTAAGCTAGTTTTTGGCAATTTCTTTATTTTATTATAATTATAAAAAACGAATAATTGTAGAAATTGATATGTTTACGTTTATATAATCGTTTTCTATGTATGGCATCATTTTTGAAATATTTTGATTCTTTTTGAGTTTTTGACCTATTTATAGACGCAATTGATATTTTTAATTTATTGTAGTATTTTGTTTATTAATATATGAGTAAAAAAATTGTAAATGGGTAAAAATAATTGAAAATGACTACAAAATTCTTAATAAGTTTTTAATTTCCAAGTAAATATATCGAAAATTTATAGTCACAATATGTTTTTATAAACATTTAAAGTTAGAATTTGATAAAATTTGTCAAAACCTCGAAAATTATAAATTATTCTGTAGTTTGAAATTCGTAAAAAATGTTTGCTTATCCTATTAAGATGTGAAAACGTAATAAAAGGTTATTCATAGGTTTTCAAATATCATTATCTTATACTTTTAAAATATAAAGTGATATTATATATCATCGTATTAGCTCCCTTTATCCTGGATCAGGCCAACTATCCATTTAAGAAACGTCAATTTCCGATAAGAATAAAAAGTTATACAATAAGCAAACCAAATATTGGATAAAGTAGGGTTGTGTTTACCCCAACCTATATTAAATCATGGTCAAATTTATGTTACCATATGTTACATATATACATCATGGTTACCAGATGTATATAGAGTTAGATCTTTTGAAAAATGTAAAATGCAAATAATACCAAACAACAAAAAAAATATACAATTTATAAAGATATTCTATAATAATAGTACACAGATTCATTCCATATTCAAACGATCTATTGCTATACTAAATTCAAGGCACAGTATTACTTTTATAGTTATATCATTAAACCTATAATACGTCTATATTGTGGACAATAATGTTTGTATCCTTGTCTATATCCAGTCAAGACCGTGGAAAAGCACTTACAAGATCAATGGCATAGACGAGTAGACGACTATCCCACCGAGTACAATCCTATAAAGTATACGATCCGGCCCGTTTTTGACATACCATTTTCGGAACTGAAACTAAGAGGTCATCGATTAGGTGAGGTGCCGCAATAAACTGCCAAAATTAATCGCTGGATTATTTTTCCGCGTTTATAGGATATGGTCACGCCAATATGTACAACCGAAATGTTCAACAGTGGCTTCGTTGATTCATGGCCTTGTAAGCATGATGTTGTCTACATCATAAACTATGGCAAAAATGCAAAATCATTTGTGAACGCAAGTAACTACAAACATCACTAAAAATAAATAGTAAGTTATCGACATAATTAATTTTTAATTAATTTAAATCTTTAGGTATAAGAACATTTTTTTTACACTTTTTGCATCCTCTATTTATTCCAATTCGAATACTTTTATATGAGACTAAAATATTTAGAGAATATTTAATGATAATTAGCATATTATTAGCATTGTATATATATAGTAGGTATATATAAACACTTTATTCCAAGAACAAACACAAAACCTTACACAAATACTATTTTAATTTATTGTAAGTGTGTCTGAAACCATAATGGGTACCTAACTTATAATATAAATTTTGCTGTTTAAGAGAAAGGACATCCGGTCCGCATGCATTGTATCAAACAGCAGAATTTATATTACCTATTAGTTCAATAATAACATTATAATGGTTTAAATGTTTAAAACACTCTTACATTAAATAAAAAAAAAGTACTTGTGTAATCTTTAGTGTTTTCGCTTGGAATAAAGTAATTTGTATTTATAAAAAATAAATAAATAAATATGCTAACCTCAGGTTTAAGTTACTACGTAGTCAATATAGACGCCATTTTGGTGTCGATAAGCGAGTATAAATGCTTGGCCTTTCCCCTCGTATAATACACGCCTTAAAAATGTATGAAACAGAAATATTCCGTTGTTGACTGCAATGTAATACCGCGGTAGGTGTTAATAATCGCAGATTATAGGATAGGATACGTATATATTATAAGACATACACGATTGATCCGAATAAACACAATCGATTCTAAACAACGACCGTAGAGGCATATATGCGGTGTATTCACAAAGAATTTGTAAATAATATAAATATAAGTGACTTATGTGCATTTAACCTTGACTAGCCGCTCGTCGCATAAACCACGAGAAATAGGCAACGCGATCGTTGGGGGGTGATGAAGTTTACAAATATGTATATTGTATACGTACAACTATACAACTGTACAAGTAAAATACTTGTTTTGTCGGAATGTCGTCACATTGCTCACCACTAAAACTATATATTGTGTGCCCACCAAAACAGGGAACTCTATTTGATTTAAGTTAACAATTTCGAGTGTTTTCAAAATTCATACAAATCGTGAAAATAAACATTATTTTGTAGTTAAAAATTTATAATATTTTAAAATTTAACAATTAAGGCTTTAAAATATTATAATACAAAACTCTTAATGTGTTTTGTTAACCAGAGCTTAAAAAAAATGTAACCTTAAAACCATAATGATTTTTTGTTTGAGGTTTAAATGTCAAATTTTGAAGGTATTGAACAAAATTTTCAAAAATGATTTCTTAACATTTCAAATTCGTTTGAATTTAGCAAAGTTTTAGTTGTTTTAGCAAATAGGTAATCTAAAATTTGAATTTATGGATTAACTCCATGTTGATGCATGTATTTGGCATCAATTTATTTTATTTATGCTTTGGACAATAGGCGTATACTATTTTTAATGACAAGAATAATCCCCATATAAGATATATATAATATAATATACAACAAACGACGATAAATTTTGTTAAGCACAGAAATCGTTTAAAACCGGACGTCGTGTATACACTATACAGCCGATATTCCTATTCATGCGGATATTTCGTTTTATATTTAATCGTAAATCGGAGAAATTTAATCTTAAGATTCAATTGAGTCATGTCAATATCAAGTTTCTCTCCCAATATCTTAACTACATTGACACAAAAACCATTATCTGTATTAATCAATTGGCCATAATATTTTATACTAAATATGTACAATATATAGATACAATATAATAAACATTATATGTATTACGGATATCAGGATATTATTATAATATATTTTAAATATATTATTTTATACTTATACCTTATATTTATAAATCTATAATGTATTATAAAATATCCATTATTTATATATTATAGGTTGTAAGGTATACACGCCACACGGAAAATAATTGTATCCTTATATTTTTGTTTGCATTTGTTTTCTGTTTGGACAAAATAATATCATATATTATATAGTATTTTACATTTTATACAAACAAACGGGATAGAATCTAACCAGTAAATCAACGTACAGATTATACAACAATACTTCATATTTCTTCAATTTTTATATTATAATATTTTTGCGTCTTGCGTGGATACGTACATTTCCCGTCCTTAATGCTCAAATGCTCAATCAATAAAACACACTTTTATAAATTGTTATCATTAAAGTTAAAAAACTTATTATCAATTAATAGGTAAATAAAACTATTGGCTAAGGTAGAATCTAATTTAGTCTATGGTAACTAACTAGTAAATGAAAATATGAATTTAATCTCTTTTCAAAATGTTGAATAAACTTTATAGCATATTTCACTATATTTTTATTCTGTTATATCTTGTTTAATGACACGTAAGTTAATATTTTTTTAATTATCTGACATGGATTATAATTATTAATCCATTACATTAAAACTGTTCATAAATACTTGGCATATTTGGCAAAAAATAAAAATTTGTATGAAGAATATTTTTATATTATTATTATTGGAGGGTACTTCCACAATATGAAAGCTGCTTGCTTTAAATTGTACGTATAAAAAACCAAATAGAAATGATTCCATTAAATACGAATTTAATACTAACAATATATTTATACATGAAACTATAATTTATAAGTTTAGGTAAAACCTTATAAACTATTTCGCATCAGTAAATCATATAAGTAAATGCTATGCAGTCAATATATCATATATAAACACTTAGATAATATCACGCAATAACCTATATCTTGGAAATTATGTTTATATATACTATATAAACTATAAAAATGGCATGTGTATAATGAACATTTGGTTTTTTTCTAAACACATTGAAATCTATGTATATATATATATATATATATATAGACATTAAAAATAGTTAAAACTATTATAACATTTGTGATTTAATATATATATTTTTTTAATTGAAAAGCCTACGTGTGAATAAAGTTAAACCAAGTCTTCTCAAGTAATTTCTATAATTAAATCAAGGTTGGAATCGCGTGTAATGCATAATATTATATAGATATAACGAAACACCGGATATAAAAAGAACTGGATTTATGTGTTATTTATTATGTAGGTATCTAAAAAAATTTTGACGGAACCACAGAGACATCACTATTTGTTTTGGTCTTATGACAAGACGTTCGTATTGCCGTGTATATTTGTTAGTACATGCAACCACTGAGAGTATATACTATATATATATATAAATTACAAACTATATACGAACTAGTTTAAAAATCCATTAAAACGCCTAATAATAATACACTACGTTCGAGTATATTTTATATATATATATATAACTACTTTTGTAACACGGAACCCCCAGATTCTACGACATACATATATAAATATAATATAATTAATACACGTCTTAAAAATAACAAAAACAATAAAAACAATCCAAAAAATAAATGCTACATTTTTATTATTTAGACAGGATATACAAGACGAAGTAATAAATCAACATAATATGTTTATCTATACTAAATAATCTTTAAAACCATAGAACAGTATGTTTTTAAAATCGTCAATAGGTACTATATATCAGTTAGAAGTTACAAAATATATAATATACCTAAATACTAAAATACCTAATATTATATATATATCATAATGACGTGGTAGATTTTTAATCGTCTTTGCAGGATCACAGGACTACCATAATATATCGTATACGGTTTTTATGTACTCGTACATCAGTTAGGTACCTACATAAGTTTATAATAAAATATAAAATAATACATATACTCAATAATGTTGCGTTACGCGTTGAGCCGCGCGCGCGTATATATAAGATACAACACATTGTTTGCCGATATCATGGTTGAAAAAAAACCATGATATAATAACAAGTATATGTGTATAATAACGATATAACGAAACGGCCGACATTGATTTTATTGAATGGAAAAAAACACGGGTGAAACTGGATAATATCAATGGTAATAAAAATAATAACACAAGGGACGGAGAAAGGGGATCAAAAGAGTATACTCAGTATACGCATAATATATGTTATACATTATGTATACATGATAGATATACCGCGATGGAGGTTTCGGGTATACGCGACGACGTAGAGATTAGCGCCACAGTGGAACGCATATATATAATATAATATGTACATAATAATATAATACCTACGGGGGCCTATGTAGCGATGCCGCCGTCGCCAACGCTCTGGCATTCTTCTCGTCGTCATATATATATATATATATTATGTTATGTTATGTGTGTTTTATAATCGTTCCGAAATCTTTGGGACCTTATTTCGTCGGTCGGTCGGCCGGAGGAGAAAAGAATTATATTATCCGAAAGCCGGTGGAATGTTTTTCTTGTACGCGAGATGGGAAAAAAATAACGAACCCTGTTTGAAAAAGCGGCAAGTGTCGTTTATATTATTATAATATTCTTAGGATAACGCCGGGCCGGCCGCTGTTTTTTTTCTTCGTTTTATATTATACATGATTAACAAACGAATATGACCGCCCTCCGAGCTACAATAATATAATATGATAATATTGTACGATCACACTTAGCTTTTTTCTCTACGAGCAAAACGAACACGAGGACTGTCAGCATCACTTTTATATGCGTTGTGTTATGAGTGAGTGTTTATGACATGTTGTATTTAAAAGGCGTGATGCGTGATAGGATTTTATATTCTCTGTATGCATATAATTATGGAAGTGGAAATAACTGCAGGTCTATTTAAATTATTAAATTTGTTTTTTCAATAATATTATTTACGAAAATACGAAATACATACAACGCCGCAGTACTGCTTTTCCATTTTGGTCGCACCCACCACCTGCTGACTTTGTACGCCACAACATAAGACAGTGCCGCAGTGGTTATACCTGTAGGTTTATATTTTTGAAAGATGATAAATGATAATAATTCATAGGTCACGTAGAAAATGTATAGTGTTGTTGCTGTTTCAGCGCGTATTAAACAAATTGAAGTACTCGTATAACTAGTATGTAAGTAAAATAAATGTTACTTAGAGTAAATATTATTTCAACATATTTTATTATGATTTAACATGGTATGTTAACCATAGTACTATAAATAATTTGTCATATTCCCCAAAATTACGAACTGTATTTAAATTTTAAATTAATTTGCAAATAGTTGGTAAGTATTATTCTAAAAATATAGTTGAAATAGCCACGATATATAAACGTTAAATCATTTTGCTCTCAATCTTAAAAATAAACATTATAATGCTTTATGATGGTCATGTATGTATTTAAAATATAAATGTATAATACTTTTGTCTCTGATGCATACATCATCACATAAGATGTATAAAATTTTGTGATGATTAATAAACTATATAATTTTACGACCACTGAAAAATGATAAATTACATGTGATTTATGATTATGACTAACGATCATCGAGATTCAATATCTATTATTTACTTATTTCTATACTCCTATCATCATACGCGTACACTGAAAATTCCTTTGAATACCATTATTATTATTGATCGATGAAGATTTTGTTCCGCCAAATAATTTAAAGTGACTTAAAACATAATTTACTATTATATTTTATCAATATTAACAATACAATAATGCCAGAAACACGGGTCCATTTTTATGGCATCCCAAAATTAGAAATTCCAAATTCTACTTGGATAGATAATCTTTTTATGTGGACCGTTTGTGCATGCAAATTATGGAGGTTTATCCCTAAACAAATTTAAAAACACCTATACTTTATACTTGAATATTCGATCACCGATTTACTGTACTATTATAATAAATACAGATCAACAATACTGATCAAAAAGCAGTATAAAACTGACTCAATATAGTTTAATTCAAATTCAATTTTAATTTTATATTTTATATTTTATATTTTATATTATATTACATTATTTTCACTACCTTGTAATCTCATTGCGGGCCAATAGAAAAAATATATTGTAACAGTTAATGCTAATTAATAATAAATAACCAGAATAATTAAATATTCGTTACTATATTGTCTATTTATTTAAGTAAATACGTAATGATAATAGTATTTCTATGAGTAATGAATAATGTTTAAATTTAAGACTGCAGGTTTTCGAGTGATTGATAAACTGCAGACATTATTTTATACCGTAATTTTATAGAATATAATATATAATTCGTAATATCGAGTTGAGCGGATGAAATATACATATTTAAAGGAATTGATTGCAATTCTGTGATGTATTATTGACTTATTTATTATTCTTTCTATTTTTACACGAATATCTACCATACTGTCATATTCTAATAAATTATGTAAGTTAGAGAAAATTTAAATAAATATTTTTTTCTATTAAGTACTTATTTATTTCAGAGAATAAGTTTATTACAAACAATAAGCGTTTTAAAAATGATTTTACTAATATTTCCTATTAATAATATGTATAATGTTCAATAAAACAAATACTTCTATTATACTTTAATACATATTATAATTTGTCTGCGGGTGACTATTTTCTATACATATTATTATAAGATAAACCTAAATTATTTATTATTTAATTATACTACTTTGTAGGCTCTTTTATTTAACTAAGAATTTAAAGATTAATAAATTTACCAAATACTATAAATTAACGCACAACATCCTTAAATTATTTTTTTATACATATATATTTAAAGCAGTTTACCATTATTTTTAATTATTAAGAATATATTGTTAAATCATGTTGGCCACATTAAATATTTACTTGTTCCTATATAATATTGCGTATTTTTTATTTTTGAAATATGATCAAATAATATTGTGTATTTGTATTGGTTAATTTTGAATGGATAAATGTTTACAATTCTGGAACAATTCCCAAGGTCTAAAACTAAAGTAAAATAACAGCGATAAAATTTTTAAACATTAAACAAAAACGGTAGAAAAATATTTAAAATATAGATAAGACATGGTGTACTTTATTTTTTGAAATATCACGATTGTGTTCATCAAATAATGAATAACATATATTTTAACATTAATATAATATTAAAACATTAAGTTTATTCAAACTGATTAAGTTTAACACCAAATAATTGATTTTAAATGTTTTTACTTATTAAGATGACTGTTAGAGAAAGACATTTTTGTCGAAATTCTAAATTGAGGTTAACCTAACGAATAATAATAAAAAAAAATACTCAAGGTCTAGTTAAACGTATAAAAGTACTCGAAACATGATTCTTTATTATTTTTGTTTTTAAATTATTAATAAACATAATCTATATTACCTACATTTATTTCGTAATTTAATAAGTGTTATTAAAATAAATATTATAGCTTATGATAGCTCTTCCACCTAGACCTTTAGAAGTTCTTAAATTATTTAGAATTTGATAACAAATATTTGCTATTGAATTTTTAAATTATGTTTTCGGACTGCAATAAATATACTGTAAGTTATGAACTTAAGACTTATTTTAAATGTTATACCATTTCTTATTTATCAGGGATTTTTTAATAATTTCCCAGTCAGGGTTCAGAATTTTTAATAAATAAGTACAACCATTTACTAGAAAACAATGTATGTCATTAAAAAGATTCTGTTAACTACTAGATAATTTATTTTTAAATGGTTTTTAAATTTCATATTATTTGCTTTATTTTTAGATTCGTGTGTTATGATTTACAAGCGATTGGATAATATAAAAATAATAATATTATTTAAAAGAAAAAATTGTTTTAAATGTATATTTTCTCATTTTTATAAGCAAATTTGCTGCAAGCATATTTGTGAGTTTTAAGAACTATGTAAGTTCCTTAGTCTAGTTATAACGTTAAATATTAATATTATATTAGTATATACTATATATGTATGAATAGTATGATTTGCATCACGACTAAAGCATTTAAACATTTTTAATATTTTAAGTAAAACCGTACAGTAGAAACAATATTGTGAATGCGGATTTGTAAGTTGTAACTATGCCACTACGGAAAAGTATGAATTATACTTATAAGTTATAATATAATATAAAATAACTTGAATAAATTCTGATTATTTACAATTATATAGTCCATTCGTGCTCAATGATCTCGTTTGTATCGTTAGTATCCTATATGGTTGACAATAGGTCATGGTACACTGTATTAGTGTGTAGAGTCGCGGAAAACCTGCAGTGAAGTAGCTCTCAAAATAACGGTCAGTAGCACGTTTATAGGTATACAATAATAGGCTTTATAATACATAGATATAAGGTTTTGTTAAATTATATTTATATAGCAAGAGAAACTTTAAGTCAATTGATTTAAGTACTATTATTTTTTTATACATAATATATTTATAGTTTATACCATTAAATAACGATTGAGTTGGCAAATTGGAAAAGAGAAAATAAAATATAGCATCTAAAATTAACGAAGATGTATGGTGAAAATAAATTATTTTTCTAAAATAACACACTCAATGTATACTTACTGCAATACTGTTAGATATATATAGATGCTGTATGCACAACAAACGAGACTAATAATTATTATTCCGAATAATGATCGTTTTAATTGCTTATATACCTTGTCTATACCGCAGCAAGACTTGAATAATTCATTCTTTAAAATTTTCATCAATGTACACTATTGCATTACCAATTATATATAAAATAAAAAAATAACATTTATACTTATATTGTCATATTATTTGAAAACTCTTTGTCGCAGTTTATCCTATTGGTTCTATTCGCATCGTTTATTAGAAATGTGTGGCCGTGTGGCTAACTGTTTATTTTATTCACGACTAATCAAGAAAATAAGGCATAACAAAAATGGCATCAGTCACTGTACAGTATATTGTAATTGTACTATAGCATATACAACTAACATACTATTTAATGATTAGTGACCTCGTTTTGAACTTAAAAATGAAATACCAACAGTTTCAAGCTCCTAATAATTATTGTCGTATTAATTATTTTGATTATTTTATGATGGGCTTCACTCAACAAGTACATGTTGCACAATTTGAACTTGGGCTTGAATAAAAAATAAATTTAGAATTATTCTACCTATCAAAATATTTAATTGCATTTTTAAATAAATGTTTCAAAACATTGTTGATGGAAAATGGTCGGGTATTATCATTGATTCATTGTATTATCAATGGTATTATATGTATATTGTTATCTTCAAAATTGACTTTTTTGTGAACATTAAAACATTTGTCATAATATTTAAATATTTAACACATTTAAATGGGCCTTAATTTAGATATAAATGCAATGTATATGTTCTCGTGTACCATAATATTTTTATATTTTTATCTTAAAGTAACTTATTATATACAGATTCTTGATTATTTAAATAATATTAAAATAAAAAACATATTTATATATATGAAGAAATAATGTTTTATTATCACTTATCAGTACTCAAGGAATTCAAGTAAAATGATTAAAAATTGTATTTATGTTATCTGTAAACTATATCAACAGTAGATATATATCATACAATTTTATACATAAACTGATTATATATGCATTATAACATTATAAAATATTATGAAAGTCGAAATTATTGTTTATGGGTACCCACAAAATCGAGATAGGGTCGCCCGTTTCTCTTAACATCCGACAATATACTGTAAGTCGTCCAAGGAGAACACACGCACACACGTTATATTCTATATACAATATTAACACATACCTATATTATACACCTGTTAGACATAAATAAGCATAATAATAGTCGTTCTTACAACAGGGAAAATATGCAAACGTACTTGATATTAGTACGTATATACAAGTTAATTCATGGGTATTATTTATACATATAAGCGTAATACTCACGTATATTATCGGGATAAATGATTTTAAACCAGTACAGGCTATATAATTTCGTTAATAAACAGGGCAAGGCGAACACAATAATACAAATGCATTACAATATTATAGTATCTATATTATTATCTATACATATATTATATAGGAACTGTTTGCCCACGAAATATTATCTTAACGTGATTGCTAAATTGATACTAATAATGAATTAATAATATCAATAAATAATAATAATAATAATAATATAATATAATTATTAATATTATTAATTTATTGGTAGATATTGCGAAAACGAAACACCTACAGTAGCAAACAGCGGCTATGTGGTTCTCAACTGTTACTACATATAAATATAATATAATATAAACGTAAAAGCATTATTATCAATCAATATTATACGTCTATAAATAACGTTAAAGTATAATATATTAAGGTAAAACCACCTATATATCAATGTTAAATATAATATAAATTTTTTACCTAGCCCTCCGGCCCTTGATAAATATTTTGCATAATCTATTACCTGTATATTTTCCACTTCGATGAATAGGGGATACTGGATTTTAAATGTATTATGAAGTATACAATATTCGTTCTGATGCAACTAAAACAACGATAACTGTTGCAGAGACATAAAAAATAAATAATTATATAAGTATCTATAGAACATAGGTACAATAACGTTTGTCTTAACAATTTGATTACCCACATGCTTGATAAAGATTAATAATTTTTTGCTAAAATAATTCGAACATATTGTGCATACAGCATATACCTACTATTATTACGCAAGTGTAGTATAGCTATTTATTATTTATTTTATTTATTAAAGTTTCCCTGACATTATCATCTGAACTTAGTAACTTGCCGTTAATAATATAACACAATTTTTTGAAAATATGTTAAGTTATATAATATATAGTATATACTATATTACTACAATACTACAATACATAACGTGTTCTAATAGATTAGCAGATAATATATACTATATAATATAGTGTACAAAATAATGTCAAATTTATAAATTGTACAATTAAAAGAAAAATCAAAAACCAATGTATTATAATTTATAATAATGTCTAAAATATAAAAAGAAAAATGTTATTATATGATATATCATATGTTATTGTTTAATAAAATGTGATAAAAAAAGTCGTCCAATGCGATAAATAAATCGTTTATACTTTACTAATAAAATCTCATTTAAATTGTGCATAGCCGCATAGGTTAGCTCACATTATTTTATCGTATTATATGCTACCTGGCAACTATTTGAATATATGTACATTAAAATAAAATATTTAGTCTCCCCGAGCTGGAAAAATGAGAAAATAACTTGTATTCATATGTTTCATTTGTATTATTTGCAATATTTGCATTTATAAATAGGTAATATAAATATTTAAGGACAAATCTATATTAAAAAATTAAAAAATATTACCGAGCTATATTATATTTTATTGTAAATTGATATGTTTTTTTATTTTGAACATTGTTGTTAGCGATAATGAGTTGTGACATTTTAAGAATGCTACATTAAAATCAATAATAATTTTTCGAAATAAAATTACTTGCGTGTTTGTATGTAATGTTACAATTATTTTATGATAACAAAAATCTCTGTTCCGCATGTAAAACTGCATTTTTTGTAAACAAAATAAATTGTGAAATAGTTGTAACAAAATTAAAAGTTATATAATACCTAATGTTAAACCAATATGTACTATTTTAAACATAAATCTTACTATAACACTAAATATTATATTATACGTACAGAATGGCATTAATAATAAAATATAATAGTATTTTACTATTTAATTGTATCAACTATTGAACTATAAATATAATAGAATATATATTTAATGCTAATCGAATTATTATATTACTTGTTAACATCTTTGAGACTAGTCTAGGTCGAAATATTTTGATTTTAAATGTTTGTTTAGTTATTCATATTTGCATACAAACATTGGCATAAGTAGGTATTCAGTTTCGACAGTAGTTAGATACTACGTAATTAATTTAATGCTATACGAACAAAATTAATTAGAAATCTTCCTCCCACAACAAAACAAAAAAAATATTATAATTAAAACAATTAAATGTTGCGTTTCGATTTCTAAAATGAACTATGGGTATACATTTCGTTTTTCACAAAATAATTAACAATAGGTAAATTGTACTAGTGTGTACACCAATAAATTACCAATTATCTGAATAATTAACGATGGTGGTTAGTGTTTTTTCAGCCGCTTTTAAAAATGTAAAGTACAAACAATTATAAAAATAACAGCCGATAAAGTATTTTCTCGTAAACAAAGCAGGTACACGACGATTTTGTCTTGCGTTTTACCCGAACCATAATAATATTAATTATTACCGAGCGCTTCCGAAAGGGGTAGTTGGGTTTAGGTCTATAAAATAATAAGTAATATTATAATCGTGTTATATATATCATACATAATAGGTCCGAGAAGATATTTTTTAGGTGCGTATAATTTCGATGTTTTGATGCATCGTCCTTGAAAACACGGACCCCCGCACAAAGTATTTACCCTCCGGGCGACCACCACCGCCGCGCCGGCTTACGCATTTACATTTGAATATAAAAAAGAATATATAGGTACAATATATAATATTATATTATAATGTGTCGGTGGAATTCGGAGAACCGTATTATTATATTATATTATATATTTATATGTGTGTGTGTGTGTGTGTGTATACTGTATAGGGTTCCCATATGGACGACCCAAGACGAAATGGCTCCGACAAAGTGGGTAGTACACGCACGTTGCACTCGCTGCTGCTGCTGCTGCTGCAGTGTGTATATTATATATATGTATAGTTATGTAAACTGTTGAATAACCTGCAATCTCTGATGAGGGATCTCTCTTTTATTCGCCTCTCGTCGTCCTTTATATTTTACGTATTATTATTACATCTCGTGTGCATTATATACGCTTTTTTGACAAGACGTCGAGAAACCGCGCGCATTTACGCGTACGGCGTGTACCCGCGTGCGAGTAGAAAGAATCGAAGAAGAAAAAAGACGAAAACCCGTCGTCCCCCTCGACCACGACCGCACAGAACAATGCGCGCAATACTCGAATACGTATAATATATATACATATATATAACTATATAAAGTGCGTGTAACTGTGCAAGTGCTTGTAGCCCATCACACACCGCGGATAAATAATATTTGGCATTGCCAATGGATAATAATATAATTGATAGGTATGGTGTTACTACGCGTCTCGTAATAGCCACGTGTAATTTATCGTGTGAAACGAATTAACGAATGATACGTTGAAGAATTTAAGAATACGTTTCGATTAGAACTTTCTATAATAGCCTATAATCTATGTATATTATATAGGTATACTCCCATAAGCGCTGGTGTATAGGTACATACACGATACATAGGTAGTAAGTATATAGTTTACTGGGATAATGTCGTGATTAATTGTGTGTTTAATAATCACACTGTATATAGTGTTAAACTGTTAACGTTGTATACTGTACGAATTTTTTTTTAAGGCTTTCAGTGTGGTGCAATCGTCGGTTACAAGATTCTTCATCGCGGACCGTGGTTGTAATAATATATATATAATACAGTACTCGTAATAATACGTATTGCATTTATATATACTGCAGTATATTATTTTATATACTGTTTGATCGACGTTTCTTCGACTCTGCTGGTCGTCTGTCTTTCGTCTAGAATCTTGATCGTGACGAAGACGATGTTACATTATTATGGCATCGAGCGTTGGTAAAATTTAATCTAGAACAGGAAGTATCTGTAATAATAAAAAATAAAAATAAAACAGAGGAAATGATTTACTATTGTGGTTTAATGAGAATATACAAGTTGTGTGCAAAATAACAGTGGTATTACTGATGTGATATTAATAGACATTACAGAATCCAAAATCTGATCGAGTTTAAATACGTATATTGTACATAAACAAACGCACAATATGACGTGTTTTATATTATATGTCTCTAATTCTATCTAGATTTAAGTATTAAGTGTAAACAAATATCAATTTAACATTTAAGTCATTGTTGAAATGAGTTCATGGTTTTTTTAATTTGTAAATGGTCAATGTATCATGACTATTATGAGTAATGAGTAATATAATACATTAATATATTATATTATTATAGGTACCTGAACACGTATAGTATTTTTGGTGTTAAAATTGCATAAAATATTTGAATGTGATTTAGATTTCTATGAGTCAAATAAGAACGTTGTCAATAGTATAAGCACGACCGATCTGATATTAAAATTACACTATTTTTAATGCATTAATTATTAATTACATTATATTAAAAATGTATTCATTTTTATACAAAAATATAAAATATATATGTTCAATATAGAATTTATTAATAACTATAATTTTAAAATCATCTTAGCCTCCAATGTCCCCATCATCACTATATTTTCCAAACTTCTTTTAATGGACCTATATAATTTTCTTCGGTCATTAAGATTATTTTGACTTATTTGTAAAATTTAAAGTGTAAACTATATAATGTGTAATTAGAAATTAAATACATAATAATAATATATATAATAATAATTCTATACAACCAATAAAAATAACATAATGAGTATAAAAAATAACAATTTAGAAATTAATATAATAATATATTTTGTTTATCAAATTGGCATTTACCAAGGCCATCAGCTTATTAGTATCAAAGAAATTACTTTATTTATTAATACAATATACAATTACAATTATGATAATATTATAATAACATTATTATGTTATTAATGTTATTATTATTTTGAATAAATCATTTTTATAATGAGATTAAATTGTTATATATAAATCATGACTTAGTCATTAAATAAAATATGTCGTATAGTCTAATTTACAGATTACAATAAAAATGAATCATAATAAAATGTTTATTAAAATTACTCTAAATTATACCTTATATACCTTTTGATTTTACCAATGAATATACGAATATATCATTCGTATTAATATTGGAATTTATTGGAATAAATTGTTAGATGTTAACATAAAACGGTATTTTTTTAAGTATAAAATGAAGATATTTATTAATAAATAATAATAAATGGAACCAATGGAAGAACTTACTACTGTTGTATACCAACCTATAGTATATAAAGTACGTTTCAATTGTATCTTATTATCAAATAAGTTAATGTAATGATTATTTTAAACTTTAAGTTAGAATCAAATAGTAAATAGATAACATTGGCGTGTTTTTTCAGTTTATAGCAAAAACAAGATAGTAAAAAATTCTAAAAATGGCGTAAAAAATTTAGCAAAGTATTGATACATTTGATGTTGTAGCACTAAGTTCCGTTGCCAATTTGACGGACATTGCTTATTATTTGTTTATTACTTTATTTCAATAATTATAAATTAAAAGTTGAAAAATATACTCATGTCGGTAGAAAAAATTTTGAACTTTAAGAGTACTTATTTCATAGTTAAAGTAATGGTTGAGTAATTATGGACTATTGTTGATGAGTTATAATATGGTAACATTAATACAACTTAAATAATACGTTACAAGAAACCATAGTTTTATCATTAAATTAACAAAATACATAACATAGTACAATTTAAAAAATTATATCATTACTACTATTTAATATTTATACACACTTTAAAAAGTAAATATAACACAATTAATAATATACTTACTTAAAGATTGTAGGTTTATATTTTGACATAAACTTTTAAGACTTAAATACTACTACTTATACGAATAATAATAATACATGGATAAATATTCTTACATCTAATTAAATAAGTAGTACTTTAGCCGAATTCGAAAGCGTGTTATTTGTGTACTTAGCTATACAGCTATACTTGCCATAATTTTAATCAAAAATATAAGAACCACTATCGCTCACGAATTTAGAACGGTTACTGTCTTACTGAACGCCTTTCTACATTTATTTATAGACATGTAATTTGGACAACTTATTATCTATTAAATTTTTTTAATTAGTTATTCTGGTTAGTCGCGGTATAAAGTAAAAATAAGTCTTTACATTATTAAAATATTATGTCATAATCCACTATGATTTCAAACTTATTGTTTGTGCATATTACATAGAAATTGTATTTACAATATTTTTGCATTATACTATTAAGAAAAACAAAAATATTTTATATTTATTTATTTTATATTATTTTATATGTTTTATATAATTATATAGGTAAAATTGTTATGAGGCATTAAATTACTATGTATGTTGTAGTTGTATCTCGTGTGTATATGAATATATGATATTACATTTTTTTTTTAACTTTTATGCTTATTTATTTATGTTGCATGTATTATAGATAGGTAATAACTCTAATTGTTACCATTTGGTACTCGTTGCTTTGATATGTATTACATATAAATTAATGAATAATATATCCACGTGGAGATGAATGTTGACTGAATACCATCTAAAATAGTGCTATTTGCAATTTATTTTGAATTATAAAGAATTTGTTGTTTTAACAACAAACAAGACTTTTTATGTACAATTTATATTATCTTAATTAATTTTAAATATATAAGAGGGATATCATTAGTTTGGTTTTAGTCGGTACTTAGATGTTATATAACATAATTATCAAGTTTATCATATTATAACATATAATATATATATATGGGAATTATATATTGAACATGGTTATATGAATTTAAGTGGTATGGCGCGCATAATAACATTGGGTCTAAAATGATAATGATTCGAGTGTTGGAGTTTTTGCGTTACTCCTACAGTCCTATAAACAGATGTTACTATATAAATGCACAACATCTTCAAGTGCCAATTTATTATTCGATTTAACACGGAAGATATTTTTGCATTTTCAAAAATAAAATGTATAAATCATGCGGTTCGGAACGAATACGTATGTATTTAATATTTTTTAAATACAAACATTTGCCAAAAGATTGATACTAACACTTTATTATTGTCACAGGTCATTAAAAAATTGTTACCACTTCCTATGCATCCAATTTTTTTATCGGATTAATTATTTACCGACCGAGGATCGTCTTGTGCTCTCGTCGTTGTACATATTAACACGTCGCAATAATAAATGGCAGACGTAATAAAAATAATAATAATGACGAAAAAATGTTCACGCAGTAGACACTTGCAGTCTTGCAGATAACAGTGGTATATAATAATACACTACATAGGTACATCCTGTTTATGAAATGGGTTTGGTGTCGACATGACACGTGTTTAGGTTTTCGTTTTTACCCCCTCGCCACCACCGCAATCATCGCAACACATTTTGCACCCTTGCACCGCGACCAATGGAAACTTTTCCTTTTATTTTCAGGAGCCGACACTGAAACCAACGGTAAATCGAGATAAATACGCCTACAGCTACACACAGAACAAGGTGCAATAACGTGATAGTATAGACTATAGGGGAACGTGGAAGGACCAGAATGCCAAAATATGAACGAATGTGTATAATAGACATTAGACATATGATATATTATGTATTATAATATCGCCTATATATACCTACTGCAAAGACTATGTATATTATAAACATAATACATGTATATATATATAATACTGTGATATACATAATATATTATATACCTACGTGTGTTAGTGCGTGTAAGTCTCGCAGACGTCAGACGGCGTCCACCAGGTGTTTGTCTTGTGCGTACGCGTGGCACATACAGTATATACATATATCTATGTGTCTACACATTATATTATAGTAGACTAATATTATATGGTAGTAATTTCCGAAGCGATTTTTTTTTTGTCTCGTGCGTCTGGTGCAAACATTTCGATCCCGTAATAATCACAATAATAATAACAACAACACAAATGCAGGCCCATCTGGCCGGAATTTTATTTTTATTATTATTATTATATATATCGACGGCCCCCGCGCAGTCGATCATTATTGCACCTGGCGAAACCGTTTGTGCACACGAGGACGAACCGTTTCTTTTTTCTCGCTTTTCTTCCCTTCTTTGCTCTCGCATTATATATACCATACATAGGTATACATATACAGGTATTATGGGTACCTATACACAACCGTATTACGGTCCGGCAGTGAAAAATGCGTCCTGCGCATTTGCCCTCATTGTTCGGTGCGGCGGGCATATTATATACATATTTCGCGGCGGACCACCGGTGACAGATGGCGAATATCGACGTAGTATATATATATATATATATATATAATATATATACACACACACACCTTGTACATAATATATAGGTATGTAGGTATGCACTTAAATATTATAATACGTGTGTATGTGCGCGAGCGAGTGTTATGAGTGTTGAGAGGGCGAGGGAGTCCCGCGGGAGACCAAACGGCAAACCGCGTGATCCGCGGCGGCTGTTTGGATATATCGCGGTGTGGTCGCACAATATACGTGTACTGCGTAGAGTTTTACACGATAATAATCTATGTTAAAGTTTAAAAAAACATCAGTTGAAAAGGATTTACTCAACTCGGTATAGCCACAGGACTCCCCGGACTCACCGGACTCATCGCAGATCAACGATTATTGATTCCAATTTACGATACTGAAATTCATGTTGCGCTGCTCGTTGCGTTTCATATGACAATATTTCATATTGTATACGATTCCCAGCGTAACTGATACATAATATTATTTATATCCTGTTTCGAAAAATCTTTCGTCTGCAGTCTGTCAGGAATGCACGGCAAGTATAAATCAATTTCCGGACTGGAAGTCGTATACGTTATATAAGATGTGAGTCAGCGACACGGCGACCGGAATAATATAATCATACCAGTCCGAGTTATCGTGCGAATAACAGTCTACACACGTTCGAGTAAAAATTTTCTTCGGTGTAAAAAAAAATCTAAAAGAAAAATAAATGTAAACACAAATAACGGGAAATCGGGTGAAAACGAATTCGCGCGCCTTTTACGTGTACGGCTATAACAGCTAAACCGATGTCCTATTATACAGCGTATTTCTGCATTATGCATTGTGCACACCACACGTATGTGTTAGTAATAACTAATAAATATGTATAGCTACGATATATGCGAACACTCTGTATACCCAGACATAGGAATATAGGATTGTTGTCGTGTATAATACATGCAACCACGCGATTCAGACGATATAGGTATAAGTACCTATAACACAGAATAATAGTTATGTGATATAACGATGTTTTATTTAATTCTTTTGGTAGATATTAAGTATATAATGTTTATGATAATGCCTCAAGTCGCAAAATCGATAATTTTTATACTGAATTTAATAATATTTATCTTCACTTATTGTCGATTATGCCAAAATGTTCACCACAATTTTCTCAGTCAATGATTTTCAGTTTCTTCAGATTACGTCAAATAGGTTAAATAGGTACTGAATGACGATAAGAAGTGTAAATGCATTCCACCGCTTCCGTGCTACAACAATGGCACAATGCAAATCGTATTTACAGCTTGAATGGTCGAATTATGGTGTGCGCTATCATTTATATACTATACGAGTCAAACATCTATATAAATCTATCTTAGGATACCATCTTTTCCCCGTTATTTTCATTACATTTAGACATAATATATAGTTCACATCGTTAATAGAGCAATGCGTATATTAAGTTTTCTTTTCGTAACTCAACTAAATTTTAGTTAATTCCTGTGTTTTCATATTTTGGACACTTTGATTTATTTTATTATTTTTATATTTTTAAAACAATTTCGCACGACATCAATAGTATTTTATATACATTTTATACGTTTCATAAATGACACTTACTTGATAATTGTATTCTTTTATAATTCATATTACTCGTGTAGTCATACATATAAATATAAATATATAATTTAGTTATTCGCTTAATCGCCATTAGAGTTCGAATTAAATCTAGAGTGAATATTTTTATTGTAAACAAAATAATTTGTTTTTGTTTAGCGTGTACATTATTATATAAATATAATAAGCTATAATATATGTTGATTGTAAACTAAAATAGGTAGTTCCATTTTAAAACTATAGATAGATATTTAAATTTTATCAATCTAACGAATGATTATAACAATTTAAGAAGAATAACAAAAATCCTTGTGCGCTAATATTTTGCATCCATCCGCTGTACGTAAGTATACACAATATGTATAATGTATATTTATATTTATTATATAATATATTACAGCGAAGACGATTACCTACATTTTTTCACGGTGTCAATTTCGAAACTGATTCGTGAACAATATTGGATGACAATGCTGAATGAATAAAAAATCTTTTGAGAACCTATTCTATTTCATATTTTTTATTTATTCAAAAGAATACTCGTATTTAGGTACAATTTATGTTTATACTATACTAATAGCACAATAGGTAAATTAGATGAAGAATGGACAGAAACAAATATAATTGTATAAATATATATTATGTATACCTAACCTAACTTAACCTTATATTCGATAGTTGTTATCCAGACCCTTTTTATACGTACGAAAAAAAAGAAGAAAAAAAGGAAAATATTGTGCGTTTTGTCGGCTGTCAAGCAGTGTAATGGGACGGATGATGGTTTTCAGACCGCATAAAACGATCCGCGTACATAACGGTAAACGTATTGGCGTGAATAGGCTGCACGCGATGAGGAGCATTTCAGACAAGATTCGTTTGTGGAAAAAAAATTGAAAATACTTACACATACACGCGCGCACGATGGATATTCTTCACATCACAGTATCACACGCGAATAATTCCGAACAAAAGTGACGCACTATTATGTTGTATTATATTATTTGTACGAAGGGGAGACGTGCGGTCCGTCACATATTATATATTATGTATAATATAATGTATAAGTATATATACATATAGGTATAGCTGCGCGTGTAAAATGCGTGTTATTGTGTTTTTCAGTATATTTTCTGCGTATATGGATGAGTACAGAATTCGCTCCGATAATTCAAATTTTTCGAATAAATAGACACCGAACGAGCACAGGAAATACTTAAACCACAATAGCACAATATGCACTATAATGTAAATCGATTGGAATTCATTTAACTTGTGGGGGGAGCCTCTTATGAATTTCCGCGATTTTAACACACGTGCTACGTACCTATAGATATTTTGTATCGTACTTACGATTATGTAACCACATAATAAGTAATGACAAATTACCTACTATTAACATCTTTTAACTGTAAGTATTATATATAGACAACATATACGTATATTTTATTATTGTAGTTTTTAGCAATCGACGTAGTATATCAGAACATTGCGTTTATTGTAATTTTTTAACACAATATATATGATGGTGTATTACGTATATATAATATTATATTTTTAATTTAATTTATATATTATATATATGTATATACGTAACAATATAAGCATAACTATTAAGAATACATTTCATAAAATTCAGATCGATAATTATAAAATAATATGAACAAAAAATATAAAAACTAATTTAACTGTGTAGGTAAACACTTTGTATTATTTATTGTTATTAACAAAATCCGAGCAAATTTAACGAGATTAAAATATGTTTTAAAGGTACCTCTTTGCTCTACATATTCATTATTCGTTTTCTTAAAATATAATCATCGTATAAATTTAACTTTAATAATATGCGTAGGTATATAAATAGTTCACTGCAGAATAATAAATTTAAAATTTAATGAATGTGTTTAATAATATATTAATTAATATTTATTTCAATTATATATATTTCAACACTTTTCATGTGAATAAATTTAGTTGAATAGTGAATGTATATAATGTTTATAAGTATACCGTAGTGGATTATAAATTATGCTGATTTTTGCTTGTTTTAGTAACATTAACATAATACTATATTTACAGCTAAGCCCAATTTAATGTCTACACATCAAAAACACTAATTGCACACCTTTCATTCCATAATGGACAATAGCTGAAATAAGAAAAGTCTAATTTAAAGTTTTTTAAGGATATGATTAATTTTTAAATGTATATAAAAAATGTATCACAATGATCTAACACATTTAAATGTAATTTTAATACATATCTCAGCGATACACTGTCAAAATATATGTATTGTTATATTACACCATTACAGTATTACCTATGATATGTAATAATATATTAATATGTGGTTACACTATTTACACTATTTATAATGTCCAACCAACATAATATTATATAAGCAAAATAACTTAAAGTATACATAGTTTATATTGAACTGCCCTTGAGTAGTTGAGTATTTTAGAAATCACAGCCAATTCACTTTTTAACATCCAAGGTTTTGTATATTTAAAATTGTTTAAGTTTGATATTTATTAATTTCGTAGAAAAGTATTAAATAGTTAAAAATATACTATTTTAATGTTAAAATTCAGTAATGAGGAGGCATCATTCATCATAATATAAAAATATAAAAAATTCTACTATAATTTAAAATTATTATATCTAGTAAATTGTTAGAGCTTTTTTACTCGTTACTGATATTTTACAAAATTATAAACTTTTGTACTTTTACCGCATTATATTTAGATATGATAATATTGATCGTTATAATTGAGTAATATTAATTTTGTGATTACCAATTACTGTGATGGAATGTTAATAGTTAACAGTATTTATATTTTTTATACAAATTTATTTATTCCTACATCCTACAAGAAATTAAAAACCTTAAACTAACACAATAATATTATTAATTACAAAAGTAAAACAAAACATCTGCTATACCTATATGTTTTAGATAAACATGTAAGTTTGGCAGTTGTGCGCTGCGTGCATTGATATACATATTAATACGATAAAATAGTGGAAGTCGCTCTGCTAAATAGCATATACCTGTAGCAATGGCACCTGCAGTAATTTGACATTGAGCAGGTCACTGACAAATGTAATGGACGTGTTAAATTTTAATCCAATGTTAAATATCGTGTATACGAAATAAATTCCTAGTCGAGATGGTTTGTCTGACAATATTACTAAGGATATTTTATTATTAATTTATATTTTATATTGCTATATAAAATGTTATTATTGATCTTTTAATAAATAGTACCTAATACGATATATTGTGTAGGTTATAATTGCACAGTTGTTGCCAGCAACAAAACGCATACATTATATAATAATTATAATAGTATATTATTTTATATAATATTACTAGCTGTTATTAACGTACAGGTCAATATATTATACACGCACCATATAACTAAGATAATGTGTAGGTATATTACACGCCATTGCGACGAGTGATTAAAAAAAACTCCGTTCGTTTACTATTCAAATATTGAGAAATGACAAGTCACAAAAATTGTCTTATCGCGTAAAATCTATCTGCGAATGATATATAAAGTATGTCATTATAGTCTTTTAGTCGGTATTATAAAAAGGTTTGTCGAATAAATCGATATTATAAAGCTTAAAATGAATCACAATAAAATAATAAACTAGGAAAATTACACCGAACATAATAAAAATAATATTATGGTATGCGCGTATAGTGCCATAGTGGTAAAACGTTTCGAGTTCCTAAGTATAATATTTTTTGAATTTATTACAACAAAATAATTATAATCGTAATTTTTTGTTTAAGTATCCAATTTCATCGTCAAAGTTTAAACGTGAAATTTCTATAAAAGAAGTTACGTATATGTATTTTTGATTTTTTTAAAACCATTACGCAGACCATATTATACGAAATTAAAATTTAATAAGGATACTTAATACACGCAAAGAAAAAATATTGTTATTATTCGCGGCGTTTACTAAAAGATTGTTGGCGGAGTTGCAACGAGCGGTTTTCTTGTATACGTTACGATTTCAAAGCGACATTTTTATATAAAAACTGTTCCTCGCCATGGGTGGTAGGGAAGTTTCATTAATAGCACAAATCCCCGGACACGTTTACGGGTGAGAAATCGTCCATAATAATATTATATTATTATAAAATATATTGTATGACGACAATGATGTATATATATATTATATATATTTATTCCATTCAACGATACTATACCTATACATAATAATGAATTTGTGGAGAAATCGAAAAGGAAGTCACATGCCTTGTGTAATCGTAAATTATATCGCCTTACCCGTATAATATGAGTACGGCAAGAATTGAATAGTACATACAATACGAATATATTATATTATATACGAAATTCGCTGTACAAAAGACGCGCATCGAGTCAGACCTGGTGGACTTTATACACTGTATTACATTCTATTACATATATTATAATATACGCGAACCGCTTGCAATATTATTCTCTTTTCTCTCAACGTACGTCCGAAACGTCCATTGTGCGTACGGATTTGGTACGATATAATAATGTGTATAAAATATAATAAAACAACAATACGAGCGTATGTCACCCAAATAAAAAATGTTTGACCGACAACGCGCTGTCCGACTGTGGGACTCGGGGCTGGTGACGACGGAAACCTATACGTAATAACTAATAATATATATCAATATAAAATATGTATCGGTGTACGATCCGATAATGTCGCGTTTAATTAGCGTACCTATGACTATGGGTGGCCATCTGCACTCTTCGGATACGTACTAACGAAAATATATATATATATGTGTGTGTGTAACAAAGCCGACAGCTAACGGTACGCGCGGTATATGCTATTTATAAACAAACGAAATAAAAAAAAATATATAATATAGGTAAAAAGTAGCGAATTAACACAGGACGTTTACCGTTGGACTAGGTGTATTATAATTAAACAGAATATACCGAGCGCGACGAATCTCGATCGACAGCTATATATGATGTCATCTACTGCACGGTTATCATCATCATCAATCATCGTAAATAGACGGCGGAACCGCACGTTTCGTAATATCGTAAAAGTTTAAAATTATATATACCTATATATATATATATAATATAATAATTATTATAAATGAGTCCATCTACAAAAGACGACGCCGATCACGAGATCGTCCGAGAATTTCATCATCGTCTTGCGCGCTGTTGTATACTTATAATATTATTATGTTGTATACTGCGTGACACATGCGTGTGTGACGTGTGTGTGTGTGTGTAGTATGTAGTTAATATATAATACGATTATAAGAACATACGACAACAATAAGGCCTAGAACGCTATTATGTAGTATGATGGACAATATTATATAGATTCGATGACGATTGTGCCGATAGGCTAACGGGTATTTCACTGCAGAATGTTTGTACACGCGTAAACGGGCTCATTCCAAAGCGTTCACTAGCAAAATTTGTCGTCGTCCGTTATTGCAGTCGACGATGATTTGCTGTCGCACGTCACGAAAATTGTCGGATGATTGGTGGTCGATAACGCGATAATGGCTGTCCTGTGGACTTAACCATAATTTCGACTTCGTCGTGCACGCACGCAACTATATTGGACTACGAGGTATTGTCCTTAAAGTGACGGAAGTTCGTAACGCTTTTCCATGCCTGTGCTGTACAATAATATTATAAAAACAAAAATTTTAGGCGAGTAGAGAGGATAATCTCCCGTGCTTACCGACTTTCATGAAATCGTAGTCCATAAAAAAAATGATAATTAGTATACCTATCGGATGCTATGAGCGATCTAATTTTAAAGTACAGACTTTTATCGTAAATATATAGATACTATACTAAAAGATCCACAGCTAAGATACCGGTTTAGAGAGACCATCGATGTCAAGACTGTGTGTTCAAATACGTGTATGATGTGCAGATAAATTGACTAACAAAGGTCTATTATGCTGCGGTCACACGGGATTGCCGGGAAATTTGAATTACTCTCCGACTGATTTAGACTCTCAGTGACCGCTATAATAGGTGAACAACTGCTGCTGCACTTTCTCATGACTTCAATACTATTTGGACTGACAAGGCCACGGTCCGTTCGCTTGTCAATAATAATAGAACACGAACTATACTGTTTAATAATACTCGTACATATCGTTATATGTATTATATAATTTAATTGTCTGTAATATAATTAAAGTATTTTCAACGTTTTTGTAGAATTAATAGTTTTAAAGTTATAAATGTAATGTTCACCATATTGAAAAAATAGTGATTCCGAATATTTTTTAAATATGAGTATGTAAAAAAATATATAAGTATTTATTACAAAATATATGTAAAAAATATGTAATTAAGCATATGATTTCAGAGTTTAATATAAATCAATGTAAATTTCTCACATTTGATGATAATAATTAATAATCATAATATTATTGAAATTCTTATCAATAATTCCGTGTATCAAAAGAAAAATTAATATTTTAATATTTTTTAATTCGTTTATTAATAATAAAGTAATAGTGTATATTATATAACGTAAAAAAAAATAATAATAATTTAAGAATTATCTGATCATCTCAACTCTTATAAAGATAAGCTTGTATAATTTTAATTTAAAAATCAAAAATCTTTTGTAAATCCTAACTACTCGTTGTTCTATAGATTATATTGCAGTACTATACTCATTTCATTCCACTCCATTATTCCATATCGTAATGTCCTGTTGGCTTTTACACGCCCTTATGATATACATTGTTTGCAAGACGACGACCGACGAGGGATATTATTATAGTATTGTATAAAATATTTTGCACATATACAGTTTTCGTTTTTCAAAATATAATATGTATCATATAAACTAAACACCTGGTTTTAACGATTGAAAAATGTGACCAATGCGCGCTGCATGATGTTCAATTTGGAACACCTATTATGAAACGATGTCAAATAGCCGCCAAGGACAAACCGAACAAATATGTTCTTTATAGATTTTATACACACCAGATAGTTTAGAGGTGTGGTATTTATTCATATTACGTATTTAGATGCGTATGCGTAACAATATTGTATAAAATTGAAGTCAGATAAATCATTCGGCGTTGCCTTGTGAACTGTGGGAAATATGATAATTGAAAAAAATAAACTGCTAACCCATTTATAAGCGGTAGTAACTGATAATCAAAAGAATGATATAAAAATCTTGTTCAAGAGTATGTTTCCAATTACGGCTCACGAAATAATAAAGAGTTTAGTTTTCTTTTCAAATATCTAATCAAACACAGCAATATTCGTAAATGAGCGCAAAATTAAAACATAAGTTTTTGACTGTTTTCACCAATTCTTCAATTACTTAGAAGTAGATTGGAACGAATTATTTTGTCATTTCGTTGTAGCAAACTACATCGACTATATTATATGTAACAGACCAGAACATTTTTTAATTAAAAAAATATAAGTACCATATTTCTTGCAATAATAGCAGGCTTCAATTCAAAATATCGGCTTTGATTTTAAATCCTAAATTAAAATCTTGGATTAAACATAAATTTTTGAGTTATTTGATCATACATAAACTATAAACTTTATAAACATACAATTATTTCATATTAATCAATTTTGTCTTTTACAATTTTAAATAAGAGGCGATGAGGTATAAGAAATTACGATCCAAAACAGCAGTCGATCGTTACAAATTACAATGTAATAATGTTTACTCACAATACGTATATAGTATGTACTGGACAAAAGGCACATACACCCATGGCACTTGTTGATTCATAGTTAATTATATTTGTATTGTGATGAAAAATAATAAAGAATAAAGCATTTTTTTTCTTTTTCTATTTTTGTATAGCATAATTTATTTTGTCGCCCCATGAAGAGCCATCACCTCTGTTCGTACTAAACCATCCAGGCTGCCATAATTCCAATATAAATATAATACAGTATATTATATTATATAATTGTGTGTTGTCGTGCCCGTGGGATTTATATAGTAGTTGTTGCTGTAGGTAACGAAAAGGAGGCGAAAAGGAACCACGGATAACCCTTTAAGTACAATAATCGAAACACAATGGACCGAGGTATTCAATATACAATGTAGCACCCCTTTCATTAGGACGACGAGGATCTACATCTCATCGGCGAACCGGTTGATTGACTATAATGCATAACGTCGACGTCGAAATGAAAAATATTAGATTTACTGTTGTGTTGGTTATTGCTTATATATAGTCTTCATTCGATGTATAATGATGCCATGTTTTATTAAATAATATAATATACTTTACATACGACGTTATTTTTTATTATTTACACTATTGAAAGTATACCTGTATAATATATTAAGTAATTATTATTATCAATATAGAATTTGAAATCGAAATTAACTATTAATACTTAATTAGTGATTTATATTATCCACCAATTCTACCCTTTTTCTTTATCCGACTTACACGAAACAACTACATGAAGAAGAACCCGGTGGGAAATACTTTCCCCGTGCAGCATCGTTTATACCATTTATCTAACTAATTTATTAACCAAACTTAACATTCCCGGGATGACATTGGTAATAAAGCATATGATCTATCGGACATTTATTGGTTAAGGTTTAGTGTAGGTGGAACGTAGAAATAATATTATCGTGGTTCCTGTCTCAGTATTGGTACCATAAGGAAAAAAATAAAAAAAAGTTAAGTGTGTGACCTACCCACGGAATACTGTGATCTACCAACCGTGAAATAAAAATACAAAACACATACGCGACTTAGTTGTTAGAAAACATTGCTATAGAGTACATAGTGATATTTTTTGTCTCGTTATTCACTTCAATTTACGTTATCGTAGATTGTCACAGTCAAATGTTTTGGCATGGCATATTGGTATACCTATGTTGTACATAAAGTACCTAGTGTGAGTATTGACTATCGAATGTAGTCGAATGGTAGGTCGTACACTTTAGCCAGAAAAGCAAGGTAATCACTTAATCACGGGAGACTCGGTAGGTTACACGATTTACCCAGATTTATTCTAAAGATTATATTGAAATATCGATTATTTTGTGCTTAAATTTCGTTACAAAATCTTGTCAAAATGTCTAATATATAAATTCCAAACATAGTGTACCGGAGTAATGCAGCTTTACTCGAATCCATTCAATTTTATTTTATTCTTTTCACATCAAGATCTTTTCATAATGTAATATTTATCTTATAGAAGTAGAAATCCCCGAGGTGTGTTTAATCTCCCGCGTAGATGGCGCCAATACCATATAATATATGGACGTCAAAAAGAGCACAGTTAAATATTTAATAATTGTCTATATTACCTGCAGAAATCGGAAAATCGCTTCCCATAAGTAACATTGTAACAACATATTGTATTTTGTGCAATATCTGTTAACTGCTAACACAATAAAGTTAGATACATTTTTACTGCGAATTGACGTTACACGATTACGATGACTCGATTATAGTTGATAAATACTAATCGTTTAAATAATGATAAAACAACTTTATTACAGATTTTTAATAATAATAAAATGATAACGATATTTAAAATACTTAATATAACTAATAAGTTAACCATTTTTAATGATGAATAACATGTAAATAAAACACGTAAAGTGTGGGCATATTTACTAAGAACCGGACGTCGGACGGTGTCGTCGTCGCCGCTGTCGTTGTCTCCGAGGCCTGCCTCTCACACATATTATACAGTATCTTACAACGGATAGCGCTGCTGCTGATTTTCCAACACGATCTTTTGACTAATTCGTCCCTTTTCCCTAACAACGACTTGCGCCCTTTTTCGCGGATCCACAGAACGTTCGTCGCTTCAGCGGTGACCGAATTTACTTTCAAAATCTCTTCATCGACGACATTATTACTTTTGGCGTAGAATCCTCTTGTAATAAAATTATTGTTAAAATATTTACGAAGACACAAGTTCAACAAACCCGTCGGACGGTGTCGTCGTCGCCGCTGTCGTTGTCTCCGAGGACGCTTAACAATAATGTTACACGCGTCATTTGTATAATAATAATAAAATATTATAATGTTGTTTTCGCTATATTCATTATACATACAATATACAGTCGCGCGCGCATACGTGGTCACACAATAGGAGACGTCTTTGTACAAACAAATTGCTAGTTTTCCACGTACTGATATATTCAATATAATAACAACAATACCAATAATAATAATAATAATATTATTATAAACTATAAAGACACACGCGGCTGCTACCGGGCCAGCCAGCAGACGATCGCATTATAATATCATCGTGATCATATTATAAAATATAATGACATGTATGCACGCACAATACACACACACACACACACACACACACACACATACTATCTACCGAATGTATTTTAACTAGGCAGGTACCTAATAAGGCTAATACACCTATATATAATGTATACACACGGTATTATAATAATATTATTACGATACGTCGTCGTACCCATGGTGTATAGGTATCGTATACGTATATCGTTATGCAGCTACTGTCTACGGTCGACGAATTGAACGAGGCTGCTGGTGAACACCGAACGGCGTGTTATTTAGACTAGTCTTTTATTATATCGTATATGTGTGTATAATGTGTATATAATAATAATAATAATATGAATTCGAGACTGTAGCGTGCTACGTATATACACTTATAGTATATCGATACGACGGCGGCAGTGTATACACAATATATATATAATATACTATATACCTACATGTGTACACAATATTTGTATTGTTATTTTATCATTTATATTATATATAACGATAATATATTATTATTATATTTTCTATAGGTACCTAAGCGCGAACGTGAAAGAAAAAAAACCGTGTAATCGTCATCTGACTAGACGTCCGATGAGAACCGTAGAGGATCGTGACTTATCGAAATAATATACGCGTGTATATGTATATAGAAGAGGAAGAGCACGACGACGCCGAGCCCCAGTTGCAGTCACGAGTTGTACTCGTGTATATTATATACATGTGTGTAAGTATGATATTTTAATAACCTAAACACTAATCACTATTGCACATGGCTCCTCCTTACTATGCTTATTATCAGTATAGAGGTATGTCTACATGTATAATATCATTAATATCATATATAATATATCCGACTGCTGCTGTTTCTGCTGCTACTCGATTTTTATTTTTCATTTATTTATTTTTTACACTTTTATAATTAGACGCGTTACACAGACGCGTTTTATCGTAACACCATACGCTTCTTCGACTTGTCCACTGTATGTCTCCTATAATTGCCGTCAGCCGATTGCTTGTCGGTTCGACTGGAATCGGTCACTCGTTCGAAATGGAGGTTCTGCAGTTTCCCCTGTCTTTTACACACGTACACAAACAGACATATAAGTATAAATTATTTTTACTCAGCCCACGTGTTGTATTAGTATATTACCCTTAAATTACTCAACCGTACTTGTCACCTACCTTAACTTAACCCAGAACCATATTTTGAATTTGAGTAGCTGACCGAAAAATACGTATGAAAAGTATAAATCATACAGTGGGGCGTGGGCTATGTAGGTAGTATATTTTGTTTGTGGTATTGTAAAAGTGCTCGATATTCCGTCTATCGCGTTTTATGCGGCTGTTATTTTATTTTTTACCTTTCCACTGGTCGTCCTTTCTTCGTTTTTGCGAAACTGGCCACCACCATCGTACAAATACAAAACACGACGATAACGCAACACAATAACATACGCATCAGCATCGCACGAACCAACGTGTAAACAATATATAATCCAATAATAATTATATAGAGCAATACGACGCGGCGGCACGATCAGCAACGATTTCTATACAACCGTCAAACACCAAACGGCTTCACAGTCAACAACAACAACAACAACATATTTATTATTATTAACTTTGTGTAAGTGACCAGTACAATATTTTTTGCACACGATACTGTATTCGTTCTAGTCTCATTAATAATAATCAGTTTCGTAGAGATTTGATGTATAATGTGTTGCCTACATGACTATAATACGTATAATATTTCATGTATTTTGAGACGAAAATAACCATTGATTATAATAATAATTATAATATTTAAGTATTAAGTGTAAAGTTTATGCAATAGATCTAAACAACATTCTGTCGTTCTTCGATTTTTGGTCAGCTATGAAAGACATAGAAATAAACCAATATAAATCAATTATATAATGCAAGATAAACAATATTGTTGAAGAAAAATTAAAAAATTCGATACCGATCGTTTTGAAGGAGTTTAATATAGGCAATTTTTTAAAATCTTGTGTGCATACAGCGTAGTAAGTGATCATTGATATATGTAACTGAATTGTAAAATAAACAGTGAAGTGTTCCCACACGTGTGCGCAAATGTAAATGACGCACTACACGAATATTAATTATTATTTATTATGTTTTATATTTGTCTAAAATAATACTTTGCGAATTGTATTAGGTAATACAGTTGTCCGATAACATTTTTGAGAATACATTTGAATTCGTTGAGACGTTAACTTTAAATCAACTTTTTTAATTTTAAAATCTAAATAAATAAGTTACACAATTTAAATTATTATTTTTTTAGTTAAATATTATTAACACTTTAAAAAGACAAAATAATTTTAGTCACAAATTTGTTTTCCGTAAAAAATATGTTTTGTTTGTTTTTTTCGTTTATTTTAAAAACTACTGGAAATTTTTATTTTTAACATATTAATATAAAATTATTAATATTCACAATTTAAAAATCAATTTTAAAGAAAGTGGAAATAACATCGTTCTAGTACCTAGATGTCATGATAAATTCAAATATATTTTCAAAAGTTATGTATAACGACGAGTGAGTTCAACCTCCCCTCCACGAAATTCATTAAAAATATTATAAGAGTTTTCATTAATATAATTTTTGAGTGATTTGACACTTCCTCCTCTAAAAAAAAATTATGTTATAGATACGGTCATAGAAAATCTGTTGTTGATCACCGATGACGAGATGGCATCGTTATTGACACGGTCATTTACTAAAAACACTACCTAAATATTGAGCGTCGGTAAAAGGTTCGAAGATATTTTACCATTTTTACCTACACAACTTTATTACCGTTGACACACATTTAATTATTAGTTTTAATATAAACTACCAAAACATGATTTAGAATAAGATAGTAGACAATTTAAACATAGTTTATTTATTATAAATAGGTACTTATAAAAATAGGAAAATTTTTTTTTAGATTAAATAGATCAAAAAAAAAAAACTTATAAAACAATAAATAAACGTTTCCATAAATGACAATAATATCAACTTATCACATATTAATTAAATGTAAAATAATAAAGTTTGTAATATAATGTTTAAATTTAAAAAATTAAACATTATATTATATAGGTACCATACGAAATAGAAAATATTCAAATTACAAAAAATGTCATGCAAATATTTATCTTGAAACTATTCACTGTTCGTTATTTATTTAAACAAATTTAGTTTGTCTTATTATTTAATCATCTTAAAAAGTATTGTGGCTATTGACTATTGTATAATATATATTTAACAGTTGACATACACAATTGCATGTGTTCTGAAATTGTCATGTTATACAAGCTAAATTATTTTGAACTATTTATAGTTTTTAAATACTTAAAGAATAGTGTATCTAAAATATTAAAATAACTTATGTATTATTATGCTTAACAGTCAACAATAATATTTGGCTAATATAACTAATTAAGCTAATTTGATTTGATTTTAAAAGCTAATATTTAAAAAGGTTTATGAATATAAAAAATGTATAACTGATTATATATATTTTTAATTTAAATCGATTATAAAATTAAAAATGTCACGATTCTTAACATGTTCTTATGCATAATATTTAAATGTATCTATTTATAAATATTTGATTAATTGACAAGAGATCACAATGTTTACAGGCTATCGATCTATTTTATTACACCGAAACCATTAAAACTTCAAACATATTACGTTTGAATAATTTAACTTATTTTGTTTTGCTATACAAAACAAAACTTAACAATTATTTATGCATCTTATAATTTTATCAATTACCAATTTTTATACAAATAGCAATTGTATTTATGCTATCAAAATGGTGGCAAATGATTCATAGTGAAAATTGGATAGGTGTGATTAAAATCGTATAAATACTTCTCTGTATTCGTATTATTTATGAGTTTATGACCAATATAATTCTTTTGACTTACTGTACGCTTTGACCTCCAGCCTATATCAACATTTCAATTGATTACAATGTACTCCAATTTCTGTACACATACATTCTAAACATGGGTTGGAGAGTTCGGAAATTATTTTTCCTACTCGATACATACGGCCGTATATATTGCAACCAGATATCTTCAGCATAGAAGCCAATAAATTAAATTCAGAGTCAACCTTAGTTTTCAGTGGTGCTGTCACAATATTTGGTTTTACTTCGGTATGCTGCTTGAATTCAGATTGCAAACCGAGATCTACCTGTTGCTTAAAAGTGGAATGCTGCTTAATTTCTGTCTGCTGTTTAAAATCAAAATACGGTTTGACTTCGTCTTGCTTCTTGACGTTAAAGTGTGTATTTATATCACTTTGATGTTTGAAATCGGCATAAATTTTGTCATCAGATTGAAACTTTGAATCGGTATGTGTTTTGAGTTCAGGGTTATCTTTCACACTAAAATGTGATTTTACTTCAGTTTGATGGTTACTAAAATCGTGGTATAATGGTTTTACTTCATCATAAGGCTTTAAATTAAATGGTGACGTAACCTGAACATTTTCTTTAACATCAAAATGTGTTTTAACCTCGGCTTGCTGTTTAATACCAGATGAAGTGGCATCTGGTTTAATTTCTTGATGTGATTTAACATCAACGTGTTGCTTGATTCCTGATTGTGATGGCTTGTTATCGATGAGATACTTAGTCTCGGAATTAGGTTTGTCGTTATCGTGTTGCTTTATTTCAGTATTTGGTCTAGATTCTATAGGTTTATATACTTCCTGGGGTTCGACTTTGTTATGTTTATCTGCTGAGTGCATTTCAGTACTAGAGTTTGGAAGAGGTTTGTGCTGTGGTTTGTGGAGTGACATTAAGTCGGTTTGATCATGTTTAGTGTCGATCAAATGAACTTTCTCATCAATTTCGTCATCTGTACGATGCTCAATGCGAGTCTCTGATTCCATGTTATTTGTGGAAGAGGACAGTGAAGACGGGGACGATGATTGTTCAGGTGTATCGCCGTTGAATAAAAATGAAAACATACTTTCAAAACTATAATCTTCGTCCTCAAGTGGTTTAGGTGCAGATGTTGTGGCTTCTGTGCGCTTAATAGTTGCTATAGTTGAAGAAATGACCGATGATTTTTCAGTGGTTGGGGCTAAAGTTTCAATCAACTTATCAGTGGACGTGATCGGTTTTAACGAAGTCGTTTCAGGAGACACGTGGAATGACTTTAGGGTGGTTGGCGATGAAGTTATAATCAATTTATCAGTTGGTGGCGTAGAATAAAAAATATGTTCAATAACTGCATCTCTAATATCCATTGTGGTTGTAGTTGTAGTTGTTTCAGATGTTACTTCTATTTGCTTCGTGTGTTCCGTAGTTATATCATTTTCATATTCATCTGTCATAGATAAAAAAAATTGTTAAACATTTTTGTATTGAAGATTCAAAATAATGTAGTAAATAAATATATTTCAATTTTATAACATATCAAATCAGTAAAATGAAACTGCTTAAATATAATTATAATAACCTTGTATTAATTACTAACATTCCAAATAAAATAAACTTAGAAAAAAATGTCTACGAGAAATAAAAGCATAGGTATAACATATAGTTCATTAGAAAAAACTTACCGCATACGATACGGCCACAGCAAGTGCTATTGTTCGGGTCATTGATTCGTTGGCAGCCTACTTTTACGGCTGGACAATTTTCTTGGCATACAATTTTGGCGTTAAAACAAATGCATATGTTGCAAGCACTTGGATCGGTCAGCAACTCGCCATGTTTGTACTTCTTACCATTGGATATGCACCAAACTAATAATTAATAGAAAAAAAAACAATTAAGATTTTTATAATACTAAAATCATTCTACTTTCATATTACTTTTAAAATTAATTATCTAATAAACATTCATAAAATGAAGACAATAGTCTTTAAAAAATTATCACAAAATGTTATAACTATTATAGAATATTATTTAAGATGTCTATTCAATTATTATGACTTTTTTATATGTATAATTTATTTAGTTTCCTAGCCAAATAATTGAATTATTATGGCTGTAATGCGAGTCTTATTTTTATACTTTCTCAATTATTTTTTTTTTTTTTGTTTTTTTACATTAAACATTGTTTGAAAGTTTTCAATAGTATTTTTTATTCTGAATTAAACATATAGACAGGTTTTAATATCATGGATTTTGTAATATGAAAAAAGTATTACAAAAAATCAATGAAAATCTGTGAAAGTATAAAAAAAATATTTGCAAATACATCAGTTAAAAAATAAATGTTGATTGTTTATAAGTAAAGAATAAACCGATTATAATAGTTTAAATGTTTTACAAATATAAAGATTTAATTATTTATTTTAAATTTTAAGTATATATTACAACATATTTCTTATGATGGAAACGAGTTTACCAGCGTATTAATGAGTATTAACTCAACGCCCAATCTTTTGATTTTCGATTTTTTATTTTAATAAAAATTAATTTTGAAATAATATTTTTAAATTAAAAATAAAATTATTTTATTAAAATATAGGTATTAAAAGACAGTTTAATTAATTTTAATTTTTAAAATGAGCCAGACCGATACTGATGTTATTTCTATTATCAATTTTAATTTTAAACTTAAAATTAATTGATTAATACATCTGTTAACACATTTAAAAATTTATTATAAATAAAACAACACCATTATAAGTACATCTTAATAAATTACCTGGTCCTATTGGTTGGTGCCCTACAATAGGTTCATCGTGATGAATAGTAGGTTGTTCTGTTGTCTTTCGAAATTTGTCAGGTGTATAAATCGCACCATTTGGAGAATCTTTTGGAACGAATCCGCCTAAATATTGTACATAGTTTTAAACATTAGTTTTTTGAAATTATTATGTATTAACTTAGAACTGAAAGTATTCTTAATTTTAAAATTAGATAGACTAAATGATAGAGTAAATGTTAAATATCACTGATAAAGTTATAACAGTATATGTATATAATAAAATATATTAACATTACCTTCAGTCTCTATGGGTGGAGAAAAACTATTAACTACTGGCAAAGGAGGTTCTTCGACGTCTGATACATTGTATACACGTTCTACCATTGGTTGATAATTTTCATAAGCTGCAACGGGTTCATCAACAACTGCATCCGCTGCAACGAATGGTATGATTCTACATGTCGGGAATAAAAGATTTATCATATATTTTATAAATGCAAAAAAAATATTTAAATAATAAATTAATATTATTAAAAAAACTGAAAACTAATTCATACTGATATTGTTTAATTTGATTGTAGTTTATATAAATACATATTTATGTAAAGTAATAGGTACAGGTTCGTTATACCTAAGTTGCTATTTTTCAGTTCTCTTATCATTATAAGTAACTAAATCAGAAGTTCCCAACAATCCCAACCAGGGTGCTGCAAATCCAGTCGTTTCTAGATATTTTATATAATAACATAAAAAAAAACAAGCCCAAGTGATACGTTGGTTCTATAAGTTGCTTAGTTTTTAATTAATTTTGTTAATTAAATAATATTATACAATAATAATTAAATATAAAAATATATAGTTAATGTTCAATGTAATAATTTGTTTTATAAAATATAATATGTGTATAAACCTACTACTTTTGTTTATATGACGTAAGTCAAAAAAGGTTGGGAGCCTTTGAACTAATTGATTAAAAGCTTAAAAATAATTAGTTTTAGAGTATATATAAAAATTATTCATGCAATAATAAAACTAGTAAGGATTATTTATTAAATTTAATTTGGAAAAAATATGTATTTGTTTACTTAATTTGTTTCAAAATAAATTAAAAGTTCAATTTATACCTTTATTTTAAAATCTTTTTAAAGTCAGTTTGGTAAGTTAAGAATTTATAAAAATTAATTAATTACTTGAGATTTGGTAAAGATGGCGGCAACGTTGGATCATCATAATCCATTTCAAAGTTGTTTGATTTTTCAGTGACATTAAATCTATCAAAGTCATCATGCATTAAACTAGCAGGATTACCATGCCTCGATTCTATGGGTTCTTCTGCAATTTGATCGGTCGTATTCTTTGAATCTATTGTGATACTGGATGATGCACTATCTGTCTCTAACAACATCTGTAAAACACACTGGAATGTAATTTATGTTGCGTACTACGTACGCCTTGTTATGAATATTGTAAATTATAATAAATTTATATTTCTTGTTACTAAATCTGAATTCACCAAAAAACGTCGACAATTGAGCTTATGCATATTTTAATACAAGTATATTTACAAACATATTATAAATTAATACTTTATAATTCAAGTTAACAAAATAATCACCAAACACCTAAAAACTATCTACAGGGAGTATTTTGTATAGTGTATACTGTAAATAAATATATTGTTCTATACTGTTACTTGTTAGGCATTTGATTCAATATTAAAATATAGCAAAACAATATTGTATAGAAAACGTATTGATTTATTATTAGTATTTCAGTATGCACCATGAAACTTAAATAATGGTCTGAAACGTTATTTCATTAAAATATACGTGAAGATAATCTTGGTCGAATAAAAAACTGCAGTGGTACTAATAAAATAAAAGTAATTATATTGTAAATGTAATAATTATTATTATTATTATTTACCTGGGCCACCGTAGGCGTCTGTAGTGGCGAAGGCGGTGACGAACTACTGAGCAGGACATCATCATCAATAGTCACGGTGGACGACAACATTGTCGCAACAACACCAATAGAAGTCGTTGTCGTGGGAGTGACAGTTGGACTGATGTGAGATTCTAGAATGAAAAATGGATATATAACGGCAATTTATTTTATCATCCCATTACGGACGATGTGCAGAATGCAGGGAAAACGAAAAACAAAAACAAGCGGGATTTAAACGATGATAATATTATCATTGATCATACACGTATCTAGGATTAAAATACAGGATGATTTTACAAGTATACTCACCCAATCTTTTTCAATAATACAGTTATTCAAAAGTAAAATATTTTTAGAAATTTTAAAAATACGCTTAAAGACCATATTTCCAAATTTAAGAGATTATTAAATTTTTATGAGATAAGTGTTTTGTGGTGGAGATACGAGATACGAATTTGTGTTTTTCACATAATAACCCTGTTTTTATACAGTACATTATTTAGCAATGAAAATGTTGACATATCAAAATTTAAATTTGAACGATTAAATTTGGATTATTTAACTTTGTGTACTAAAGAACACAATTTATAATTTATAAAAATGATTCTACTATTCAAGTTTCAAGTATAAATATAATAAATACTAGATCCAATAAGTATTTAATTTATACTGTATTTTTTTAAACCCATTTTTAAGGAAAAAGGACTATTATCTTTAATATAAATATTTTAATAACTGAAAAACTAATCGTTCAATTTTTTTTTAGTACACAAAAATTAAAAGAAAATACCATATTAGATAATATACTCTTTAAGTAGCACAAAAAATCTTAAAAAATTAAAAACGTGGTTTAATCTACGAAAATCAGAATTGTATAAAATGCAATATTAAAGGAAAAAATGGGAGGGTGAGCAAACCTAGTGAATCACCCTGTATAATATGGCGTATAGGTGCGTCGCAGAAGTCAGTGACCCTGTGCGGGAAAACGCGCGCGGCGACAGCGGCGTCGAGACGTACCGTTGCTGCTAGTTGTGCTGCTGCAGTTGTAGCTCGTCGGACAGCAGTGCCCTTCCGAGTAGACCGGTCCGCAATTGGGCGATATTTGGGCGCGGATTGGCGGACATATCACCTTGTCACATCGCACCTGACCGTTGATGCAGAAACAAGTTTCGCACGACGACCGCGCCACGCCAATCACGGGCTCTCCCAGCGATATCAGTCGACCGTTTATGCGACAATCTGTGTTTACATAATGCGTGAAAACCGATATCAAATATTTGTTTATTTTACAATAAAAAAAGTACACTAGACGATATTCTAATTTTGTCTTACGATATCAACTTATCAACTTATGAATTAAACGGATACTAATTTTTACAGATTCAGCAATGTATATTTAGGTATATAATATTTTGTTTCCTATATTGTGTTAAACAAACCGATGTAGCAGATATACGCGTAAAGATACTATATGTTTTAGAGCTCTCTGATTTGAACGTGAATTAAAATTAACGTGATCACGTGAGTTTAAAACATAATGTATTTTATTAAATGTATTAAATTATAATATTATTTTAAAAATTAATGTTTCATAATAAGTAGGGTTAGGATGTTTATGATTTTACATATTTTTTTTAGGTTGTCCAATAGCTTCCATTTTTATTTAGAAATGTGGTATAATGTGATATTTATAATCAAAATATCAAAATTTTATTTCGCGTACATAATTGTATATTTTACCACTTTTTATTTATAAATACATTATTTGTGTTTTTTCTGTTTTTAAGCGCATATTTGATGGTTTTCGATGCAAAATGCTGAAAAATACCGTAATTTTATATTTTATTAACTTACTGAATCTGAAATAAGTTTGATTATCTGTATTTTTAAAATTATCACCTATTTATTGTTGAGAATTTAATATGGTTATTTGGAGTAAAGGTAGTTATTTAAATATATACGTATTAGCACCAAATAGACGAAGATTTACAACGGAACATTTAAAACAAATAATAATTATTCAAAGCAACTCTTTTTAAAGTACCTATAAGTTTTTTATATAGTAAATAAGAAAATATAATAAGCAATAGTTAATATAACAAGCGTCAAGCACATAAAAATAGTACCGACCCAATTTGTTTATATTCTATTAATAATTAAATTTGTCTCTACATATGTATTTATTGCATTTTTTTGTCCACATTTCTTTATTTTTTAATGCATATTTTTCAAATTTTTCATGTATATTTAGGTGTTTTTTAGTGCATAAGTGTATACGTATTCATACATTTTTTAGTGTATATACATTCTAACTCTAATAATAAGTATAACTATCGTTAAAAAACAGGACGGGTGAACAATAAATGTTTTGGGTTCAAAATAAATATTTGATTACTGATCACCGCTGTATACAGAAACTAGAAATCATCAGCATAATACATGAAATAGTATTATTAAAAATAGAATTTCACGAGTAACAATAAATGCGTCTTAATAAAAATAAAAAATGTACATGAAATAAATTCACGTGATTTCAGCATACGTGAATTTTAATTTCTCGTGTACCGGTGAATTTAACTACATGCGAAATACAAACCTCTAATATTTTTAATAACAATTTCATGTAAATATCTATTATTTAACTCTTTTAGTGTGAACAAAATCATACTATTTTAGTTTCAGAAACTGAAATTATTTATTATTCGTCCAAAAAATATTGTTCTAATACCTTTAAGTCGAGCAGATAAGGAGGAAGTCATTTCAGTGGTTGTCGCATCCGTTGTATTTTTTATTTGTGCATTTTGTAATGGTGAACCTGTAAAATAGATAAATGTTATTATGCTAAAACGAAAATATATACAAATACATGTATTTAAATGAGTCATTTATAAAATTAACATTATTTTAACAATTTTATAACCAAATGAGAAATTTAACATAATATTAGTATACTACCAAAGTACCAAACTTGAGAAAAAAAACGGTCATATAATAATTTTTTTTTATATCTCGTTTCTTTTTATACGTACAAATGTGCAATAAAACTATTCAATTACTTATATTTATTTCTAATAAATATGAAGAACATCATAATATACGGTTTTATAAAAACATTTATACTGGCCAACCAAAATAATTTTATTTAAAATACCTAGGTATCTAATTTATATACAATATATTTTTAACATTCATAATATCTTGCCATATACACTTACATTTGTATCTAATTGGGCAACAAGTGTGTTTTTTGTATACAGCTGTACAGCCTGGAATAGTTAAAGAACATTGAGGCCGTACACACTGTTGATGGCCTTTGATGCAGTAACAATATTCACACAGACTGGAACTATCCATCGCCGAACCTTCCGCGTAAATCGTACCGTTTATCACACATCCTTGCGAATAGAAAATTAATCAAATTTTTTTTTCGAATTGGAGTTTTGTTATTGTTTCAGAATAAATACAATTTATTATCCTCGTAAATACCTTTAGATAAACCATCAAATGTCACAATTGCAGAATTGTCCATCCTCGCGGGTCCAGACCGATTTTGCAATGAAAACAGTTTGGAATGAACAGCATCAAATTGTTCTACAATCAATGTGGAAATCAGACATATAATTTTATTTTGAAAATTTTGTTACGTTTAATTAATAAAAATAATAATAATATAAACAATTAATGATATATTAGAAGAAATATAAGTTGATGTTAAATTATATTGTAACAAATTATGTAATTTAATCATGAAAAATTTAAATTTTAAACAAAATCAGTTAAAAATACTATTGGATATTTGGATTGATAAAATTAAAAATTAATGAATAATTATGTTTTAAAAAAAAAAAAAACGTAATATTTTAAAATTTTCTTTAACCGTATATCTTATTGTTATTGGTCATTTTAGTAATAAGTGATTTACTGAATAATTAATTTGATTTTAAACAGTGTAAAATGTCCGTACAACTATCAATAACTTATTATCCAAGTTACTATTACAGTATTACACATGTACAAGCATAAGTAATAGTACATATTTATGAGTTATGACATTGACTTTATTTATAATAACTTGAAAGTAATCATTCATCAAGTAAAATAAATTATAATTTTTATTTAACTCCTTGCAGTCTATATTATTATCTGTTCATATATTCATCAAACAGGTGCCACAAGTTATACAATAACTATAATATTATGGTCTATAAAAATTCAAATGTTTTAATATTTAATGCAACGAACAACGATTAAATATCTATATTTTCTAATATTCTACTGACATTGCAAATATCCATTATATACATAGATTTCTCTTTTTTCTATAGATTATCGTAGCTTATAGTGTCAATTAGTATAGTTAATTATGACTCCACAGATTTCATTGATTACTAAAATTTATCAATTACATGGGTTTATATTCATAAATGTACACGGATTTCACTTTTTCTATATAAAAATAAAGTGTTTATGATTTATGTACTAATCTTAAATTGTGTTTGTTGTACGGCAAATACGTATGATTAGAAGATTCAAAAACGTATACACGTATATCCGACTGATTTTTAAAATTAATGGTATATAGCTAACGGGATTCATAAATCGGGTGTGACTCTTTACATATTATACAGTATATCATATGTAGGTACTGTATTCATCGAATACAGTTGCGTGTGAATATTTATTCATCGTTAAGCAATGAACCTTGTTCATGTGGCAAATAATAAGCTAATATTTATTTTACATGTTTACTGTCTTACAATTAATGTTACAGAAATTACAAAAAAGTCAATTCGCCGCATTATTCAATTATCCTATACCTATTTTACTTATTCAGTGTTAACAATTATATTTTAGCGAAATATTTAGTTATACTAAAAAAAATAAACTTCTAGATTAAAATGAAGATAAATATTTTAAACATGATTGGAAATTAAATCATAATAAGATGTTAACAATTTGTAGTTTAAGATAATCGTAATCACTCATTGGAATTCATAATTTGTTTTAGATTTTGAGTGGGGACGATGAATGTGTTAGTTTTACAATGATATAGGTAAGAGCTGGAAAAAAATACTTCAGTATTCAACTTTGAGGATAGTCTCTGGTAAATACTTAGATATAATACACAGTGGCGTATATAGGGGGATAGGGGTTCAAACCCCCCTGAAAGGTATGGTTGGTACGGGCATTGATTTTGATTGTATAATTAATTGGAATTTAAGAATGGAAATTTGTTTAACCCCCCCCCCCCTCCCCTTAAATTAATTTTATACACGACACTGGTAATACTTACATAGTAGGAAAACAATTAGGAAAAATTAAATAATTACAACAATGCCGCACATGAAAACGAAATCCATTTTATATTTTTGGTTTGATTCAAAAAGAAAGAACCGCAAAGATTTGAAATTTTCATAATATATCTATGATTTTTAGATTTCTTTAAATTAATATAACAGATTTTTGAAATTTTCAACTTGAAAAGTTGAAAATCTTGAAAATTTAATACAATAGTTCAAAAATATTGAAAAAGTATAGCCACAATTTTTTTTTTATAATTGTTAGAAATTTAAATTTTAACAAAATTAATCAAAGTTAAGAAAATTTGGAAATTATTATTCTTTAATTACAAATTCATACAGTTATTAGTTTTAATTCCTAGGGAGTAAAAATTTAATATAAGATTTTTTTTAAGTTGTCTTTACCGGGAAAAAGTTTTACGTAAAGCCTTATTAATTTTTATTTTTTTTTATTTGTAAGTTGTATAAGGATCTAATACCTAGAATATAATGGAACCTAAATCAATTTGCATTAGTCATTGACTCATCAAAAACAAATTTGGTTTTGGTGGAAATGGTGATTATTAAAACTTAAATATAATTTCACAGTATAATTAACCGTTATACATTATACAAAATAATTATATATTTTTGAAGAATAATAACATCCGTTTTCTAGTATCTGTGAACTTGTATTAAACATTGGTAACTTCTTTAATAATTTTCAATAATATTAGCATTCATAAATCATAATATATCATGTTCAATCAAACATATTTTGTTCAATTATTAATATTTTTTTTTCATTAATTATCATTTTCATGTTACAACTTATAAAATTGTTTTACTGGCAATGTTCTTAAATTTAAAATAAAATTCAATATAAGTTTTCGTTTAATACAAATCATCAGGCCACGAAACCGATTCAATTGACTGCATCTCAAACAATATTATGTCTCAATTTTCGTTACATTATCATATGATATTAAAAAGTAAATAAATCTGCTATAAAGCTACTTGAAAAATTCTTCTTCTTCATGAATGGCGATTTTTTTCAATATAATTTAAATTTATATTCTTGTATATTATAAAGTTATTATTATAAATACTAGTTTCAAAAACTGGCAAAATTTAATATTGGCAAGCGCACATCACTCTTTTTACTAGTAAACTGGTCTTGAATGAATGACCTGTGGTAGTGGAGATGAGCGGAAGTCTACCTCAAGATATACAAAAGAGAAGAGGCGATAAAATATCACCAGGCGTACATCCCATTCATAAATCAACCCGAAACACTTGTATTGTAATTTTCCGTGCTAAACTTATTCAGAATACATACGATCAAAATTCCTTCATTTAAAACACCTTTCATTGCCATTTGTAAATTTGTAAAGTCCGTTTATTTTGAATAGTTTTTGTGCAGCGAAACCAACCAATTATAGTTGAGCTATTACACAGTACACGCATACCTTTTATATATTTTATGCATTTTACACATAGGTCTGGACGTCTGGTTGGTAGTGAATGATATGCTATAATTATTTTAGTAACCAGTCACGCGTAATACAATTTTACGCCACCGTCCCGTATATAATGCATATATATTTGTATACAAACAGTAAATTCACATAGCAATCATAGCATACCTGCGATGTCATATTATTTCAAGTGATTATAATTTGTATTTTATATATATATATATATATATATATATATATATGTATATTGCGTATGTGGATATATTATAATAATTATAATAATAAACACTAAACAGTTCAAGAAATAGATTTCAAAATCTGAGCCGAAGATTATCTTATCTATAATGTGCTATTGAGTAAGACTTATGAAAACGTCATACCTTCATTAGTTGATCTCCGTCAAATAAACGTATAACTTACTATGTATACCTATAGCAAATGAACGTGTGGTGATTCAGCACTCATCTGCAGTACTTATTTTTACCGAGAATTGTTCTATTATCAACCTTAAAGGTAAACACATTACCTACATAACTTTACGTAGATTTTTGACGACATTTTAATTATTAAGAAGTTGTGAGCATTGTAATATTTTACATACTCATAAAACGTTTAAAACTTAAAATATTTTAAAAAGCCAATATGTATAACTGTATAAGCACAAATAATATTTTTAACTTTAGGTTTTATAATAGCCAAGGTAAATTTACAATAATATTAAAACATATAAAACTAATAGCACAAAATTGGATCAAATGAACGCAAATTTTTTATGTTGTATGTCTGTAAGACGGAAATAATACATGTGACATCCTTATATCAAGTGTGAAAAATTCAAGGTAAAATTATCAATCTTGTTTAATTTTAAAGAATCATTAGCTATTACCTATTATCAATATACTAATTATTTAAAAATACGAGAACTATAATATTATAATGAATACTAATAGTTCTATGTATTAAAGAATTATTGTTGAAAATTTATATTTATTTTTGTTTTATGACTTATTTTCTTATGAATATATAAATATTTTATAAATAATTTTAGCTTGACATTAATTTAACATTAAAATCTACCAAAAAATTTTTAATACATATCATTATAAACATTATAGCTAAATAGCTAGTATTTTTAATGTATATACTCAAAATATTAATACTTTATGTTCATCCACAATATATGTTTATATTAAGAATAAATAAAATATAAGATCTAATGTATTATGTAAGTGTAATATATCCTCAATCCACGTGAGATATTTACTATTTTATTCTATCTGCACAAATAACTTTTAAATTTTAATATACTCTAAGAGAGTTTAAAATTTATATTTTACCATAGTAACATTGAAGGTGCGCACAACATTTGTTCTTCTTGTGGACAATCACACATCCCCGTGGTGGCGGATCTGGTAATTCTGGACATACTTGCAAATGGCATACTAAACTTCCGGTGACACACGTGCATTTTAAGCATGGTTGGTCTGTATTAACCAATGATCCTGGATCATAACTTCGTCCTTTATAATTACACCCGACTGATGCAATTTCTAAATTATAAATAAAAACTATAGTAGTGACAAAAGAACATGATATAATGCATTTTATTTATTTTTATTTTTAATATTATGTTGAGTATGTCAAAAATATTATACTGACACGTCAACTAATATGGTCTTTGCATTCATAAAAGTACATTAAAAATTTCTTTTAAACTAATAAGACGGCCAATTGAAATAAACGTAATGATTCACTAATAATAAATCTTAAACTGTTGTACTTCAATAATTCAATAAATTAGTATGACTGTAAACATCATCAAACATTTGTTTTTATTAAAAAAAAAAAAATACGTTGCAGTAATGCACACTTTTTCAAAAATATAAATGTTATTTGTTCAAATGAAGTATATAAAAAAAGTAATTATAAGTAATAAGTATTAGCTGACAATTGAAAGGATTTTCTAAATACAAATATTTCTCAAAATTTAAAATGTTTAATAACTAACATGTTGTAATAATATTGTACATAACTCTTCAATAATATAGATAGTTTTCCTATAAAAATCTGAAATGCATAAGAAAATCTGTAGATATGGTAAATTTAACGAACTTCGTAAACAATTATTTTGTATACAATGTTATAACATATTATAATACTTTATCATTGCCGTCACGTCTAATGAAAAGATTACATATCATTGAATTTTTAAGGTGCAGGCAATAAAGAAAAAATAGAGAAGAGTCCGACTAACGGTACACGTATAACACAAACGCCACATTACCTCTTTTTCCCATTCTATAGTCTCCAGTGTTTAATTTATTATTATAAATACATACAAACATATAAAAATATTAAACAATACATAAAATATTGAATTGTATATACATACACCTAAAATGGATATAAACTAATGTGAGTAATTATACTACTTATAAGGTACACTAATAATAAATTGATTAGCAATATTGCAATTCGTAATTTATTTCAGCAAAAATATCACCGAAGGAACTATCTTATTAGCGCACTCTAGTGCAATCTTATTTTTAACATATTCCTAAAATTAATCAAATTATATATATTTAAAATATATGTAGTACTTTTAATCATGCAATAAAATAGCATATCTGAATACAAAAAAATATGTGTACAACGATTTATTGTTTAATTTATAAACAAAACTTAATCACATTCTAATATTTTTGATTTCTACTTAAACAAATAAGTTTTTTTTTTGTCGCGTGTTTATTATAATAAAAGGCAATCATTTTCAACGTCACATGTTTAATCATTTAACGCTGCTTGATTATAATATATTATAAAATATAGATAATATTTTTAGTTTTTGAACAATTTTTTTTTTTTTAATATTCATAAAACAATACTTACATATACGTTATAAATTATAATAAATCAATTAAAAATAAGTTTTTAATTAAAAAAAGGTAAAAATAATGAATTATCATTTCTAAACATTTAGTAAAGCCGTTAACTATTCTAAATATATAATTGTATACAAAATAAAAATGTATGTATTTAATTCTGTCATCTTTTATACTAATATTGCTTTGGTTACCTTAATTAATACGACTTGTCAAGATTGATCTACATTTGTATGAACTTATAAACCCTGATATAATATTATTTAAGAAAATATAATTTAATTAAGTGTATGTACTACCTATACAAGCTATAACAAAGTAAAATTAATTAAATAAATATATATACACATCAAATCGATAATATAATATATTATTTCAATTTTGAAATGCAAAACAGAAACTATATTTAATTATTATTTGGAAATGTATTATAATTTCTAGCACACTAGCTATAACATAGTTATATTATATATGATTGTCAATAAATATAAATAAAACACTTATCAGTCAAAATCAAACTTTAAAATAGAATTCATAATTTTAAATAAATATTATAAAATATCACTGAAAATTGTATTTAGTTTATTAAATATATCATATATATTATATAGTATCTATCATCTATTTCGAATGTTTATGTTTCATAATTTAAAATATAATTTATAAAAATTGTATTTTAATAACGTATTATAAATTATGTATACATGAATAATAGTAATTTTATGTGTTAGTAAAACGTGATAATTTTTTGGAGCAACTTGAGCCTATGATTTATAATTGATGTTCATATGCGTAACTGCAGATGAGGTCGGCCAATTCAAAATTCTAACTGTTTCGTGAGAACTTGGTTTTATTCTAAAATCATTCACATACGAATAACGTAATTTTAAATAATGATACTATAATTTATAAATTGTAAAAAAAAAATACTAACGGTTTTTTTTTTAACTGTATTATCTACCTACGTTTCAAAATAATAAAGTGAATGCTGCACCCTTAAGACTTTATGATATTATTTGCGTGAGTTAAAAATGCAATGAAATAAGTACAGAATAAATATTGTTGGTATAGTTTATATATTATATAACAATTATAAATATACCTTTAATATATATTAAGTACAGACTTTATTATTATTTATTTAAAATTTTATGTTTTCAAAAGGACTTTAAAAGTTTAAATTACAGTTTTATTGATTCTAAAACAATGACATCGCTGTGAATACTACTTATTACATGGTCCATAAAGATAATATAGCACGCCTTTAAATATCCCATAATATTTTACTCGTATATCACAAAGTACTATTTATTATTTAATTTTTTTTTACCGAACGAGAAGTCTAAAATGGTATATATTATATGTATAAATATACAAACATTATTATACCTTAGTAGTTTAGAATATATTATATAATACTGTATAATAAATGATAAAATATTTTAATTAAATGGAGTTTATAAACGTTGTAAATAGCAGCATAATGTTTAATTACTGATATATTAACGGCGATATGCAATATCTACTTATTATTCAACTTAGGAAATATCATAGCTAGAGATCTACCATAAAAAATACACTTTACAGCTTACAAATATTGAAATATATACCTACATAATATTTAAATTATATAAAAACCTAAATAGTGGGTTATATTGTAATACCTTATATCACGCGTGAAAGAAAACCATTAATATACGTAGTATTTAACAAGAATGTGTTCACGTATTATTATCATACTATCTTTAACTCTAACCTACACGGATCTCAACTCATCAATAATCTAAAACAGTAAAATTCAATACATTTTATACTGGAGGCTTCACTGTCTTACCAACAATAAAATTATGATTATACATACCTATAAACCTATATCATATAATTCTGTATAAAATATGTTGCTTTAATGTTCTGACAGCTTTAGGTCAAGTTGTCAAAATGATAACTCCTACAGTGCTAGTATTTTAGGCACTAAACCCACTAACCGAACCTAGCATATATTATTATGGTAAACAACATACACTACTCTGCGGGAACCAAGCAGACGGGACATACACAAACACACACACACACAAAGGGTTAATGTACAGTTATACGACGATGGTATCTTGATTTTATAAAACCCAAATTAACGGTGTGTGTAGAATCAAAAACGACCATATACATACAAAAATTGTACTGTGTATTTTTACATACACACTGTGACGGAGCAGTTGTATGTGTGTGTGTGTGTGAGAACATCGTGTTGGGCTCACGTCTGCCTCCAAGGGGTTTCGCGTTCATGGAAGTCTACCGCCCGTGTGTGGGTTTCCTGCAATTCGTAATTACATCCTTAAGCGGCGTGTGTTAACCGTGAGAAAGTTAATACACATAATACGCCAACTTAAGAAAGGATTATGTAGACTTTTATTGTTTAAGAGCTTCATAATATCATATAGCTAAATAATTATTCAGATTATTTTTGTTCAACAGTTAACCCTTTTGAAAAATAATTATAGATCATCGTTACATTGTGCACTAAAAATAATGTTCTGCGCTATATTTTAATGTATACGTTTGTATATATTAAACTATATATTGTGTTGTAAAGTGTAGACGTCATAATATAAAATTATGGTGGGTGTTTAAAGTTTAAACGATAAAACGAAATCACCGGAAGTGTTACTATTAACGGGTTCACATTTTGCCATACTACCCGCATACAATTTTTAGTTACCTATATTTTTTAATATATTTTTCTTTTTTTGGTAAAATAGAAACCGTTTAAAATTACTCATGTATCTACCCGTATTTGTAGCTTAGAATAAACATTGATATAGTTAATTTAAATATTACAGTTTACAATTTATGTTGCACGGTTATTGCAAAATACTAGTCTATAATAATATATTATAAATTTAATATAATCCATTTTATATTCGGCTACACAAAAATAACTATGTTTTTCAGTAAATAAATCATCATTCATCAACATAATATTTATCTAACAATTTTTTTTTTCAAGTTAAGAATAATTCGATTTAAAATAAAATGTATGCATACATATAATATGCTGGAGTACCGTCATTAAATGGTCTTTACACTCAAGTCAAACTTCAGCTTATCAACTCAAATAATTTACATTTTCGACTTATTGTACTAAGAGTTTATAGATAATTGAATTTCCCAAATAAAAAATTTAAAAAAAAAACTCATTCATACGATAGTAATCGTAATTGTACCTATCTGAAAAATAAACTATATTTTTACTCGTTATGACTTAAGTATATTATATTTGATTTAATATTATTATACATTTATGAGTGTAAACATATAATATGCGTGTGTGTATACGAATGTACGGTTGTGCGTGTTGTACCTAATAACCCGACTAATACCTATTATTGTATCCTGCATAGATCGATGTGTGGCCGTCTGGAGACATCAGTATTTTTAATTGCGGCGGTGCAATTACAAAAGAAGACGGTAAGACAGAGAAGGAATAGAACATTCCCTCATTCACTGTACGTTAATTATTTAAAGTGGACCATGTACCGTGTTGGTCATTAACTAATTGCCCGGCCAGAACCGATCGGGCAATATTTTCTTGAGAAAAATGTCGCCGGTCATTTTTTTCTGAATCCACCTATACACGCTCGATACATTTTTTCTTCATATTTTTTTTTCTCTTATACCATTTCTTCTTATTTCCTGTGGCCGATGGGTTTCCGTTGTTATTTCCTCGACACTAGATCAACGGTTTCTGATGCAATGCCTTCACTATAGTATTTTAGAAGCGTGCCGATTAAACATACAGAAATCTCAATAATTGCTATCCAAGTCTGCAATGATACGTACCTACCTACCTCAACTTGTGTGACTTTTCATTTTTCAATGCTTGGTGACCCGCGTATATGATATATATATTATATGTTTTTATTATTTTTATATAACTACAGAAACAAACATATGCTTCAAAACATATTTTTGCATCAAGCTGTGGTCTAATCTAACTATTATTCATAACCAACCATCTAGATTTATAATTATCTTATGTATATAAATTACATTTTCTAGAACATTAGATATATGTATACCATACGCAAATAACTATCCTAAAAAAATGTCTTGAATAATTTAAATTTATTATCATAAAAATTGAACATTAATCTATATAGCGACGGTTGAATTGTTAATATACAAATATCTTAGGGATGGAATTAAATACGTTTATCCAGAATCATTACATATTACATTACATAAGTAGTAACTTACTAGTAAGTTATTTCTATATCTGAAATCACTAATTCCTAAGCAAGTTTAAGCTACATGTCACACGACCATATTGAATCAATATTACCACAGTCATAAAATTTCAAATTTACTGTAATATACAATTGTTTGCTTACACAAATTTCTCGATTACCTACTATTGAGAATTTATTTCTCAACCTTGTGTTTAATTTTTAATTGAAAAAGTCTAAAACGTGATGTTGAATTTTTGCATTTACTGGTAAAAAAAACTACGTAAAACATTGTTCCCACGCGTAATATAAAAGAAATGTTGGTTGAATACATAAACAAATTAATAATTGATATATTATGACGAATTTCAAATTTACAATTTTGTAATGAGTTAAAAATATAGTGAGTAATGTAGATGGGGTGTATATCATTACAATATTATCGATCTACACGTATAAAAATTACCCGTGTCTTATAAGTATATTACGTTTCAATGTATTTATCCTGCAAGTCCCTGCAAAGTTGTCCTAATGAAAGGAAAATTATAATAATACTATTGATTATTGGCTTGATATTATGATATTAAGTACAATTGGTAATAATTTATCAAAACATTCAAAACTACCTAATAATAAAGATCAGCTATAGTCTAAAGAATTATTGTTACAAGAAAAAAAACATTTCCATTGTTATAATGTATTATATGAGTTATGACAGTAACAATAGCCATGTTGGTATAATACAAAATTCTATATTTTAAAATGTTTTTGATAACCTCACTCGATGTTATATCTCTTCTAATTTCTATACCAGTAAATTTTATTCTACCTAGTAATTAGTTAATTCTGTTATATTGACTTAAATTCTCTGAAAAAATCTTAGTTCTAATCGCATATTAACAACATTTTATCATACACGATTTGTCAGTGTAAATATTATACATCGAAATGTTGTACAGAAATTAGTATGTTTTTTTTAAATTAATTTTAACTACCAAAAACTTTAAATAATATATTAATATATAACGTACAACTGCATAATAATAATGATAACAAATTAGAAGAATACCTGCGTCAAAGAATATAACTAGATATTTAAATTTGTTTTTATAATAATATACAAACTTATACATACTCAAAATATTTGTATAGCTTTTATAATATTCATAATATAGATACCATTTATTTTTCGTTAGTAAAATTGATTTACAAAAAGAAAAATGAAATAAAATGAATCAAAAATTAGTGTCTAGCTATAGATTATTTTTGTAAATTTATTATTTCTTACAAAAAAAGTTTAATAATAAATAATAATAGTTGTTACAGGTACGTCGTAAAACCATCATAATATAAAATATATATGTTTATATATTATATATATATACAAAGAAATCATTTTAGATTTTTTTCAATTAAAGGATCCTGTAATTTATATTTACGAAGCGTTGATATTTGATGTTATATATTTTTACTGAAATTTAAATATATAATGGCTTAAAATATTCTTTTTACTGGAATAGTGGAATGCTAATCATATAAAAATATATTTTTGTATTATATTTACATTTACCTACATAATGATCAATAAGACTAGCGATGAACTTTTATTTCTGTTTCGTGTAAACATTTTTCTGTATCGTCAATTTTTGAAATTTATAGCTGGTAACATATTATACTATTATACTGTACAGTATAGGTACCTAGGTACATACAGATACTCAGTACTTTTATAGGTATGTGCTGTATGTTTTTTTTATTTTTATATAAATTAGCGATTAGCATCGTGTAAAAATTTTTACAGACTAATAAATGTCACAAGATATCAAATACATAAATATAAATCTTATTATTTCATTACCGGTGGCGTTGACCGAAGCGGCGTCGACGTCAACGTTTTCGTCGGTGGTTGCGGGCGCGACTTCGGCGATGTGGGCAGCCGACCCATGGCTGATCCCGAACGATCGATCCCGGTCCGCAAGCAGCATCAGGAGCGCGACCATCCACGGACGAACCATCGTACGCAGAGTGATGACCATACGACCGCGTGGTCAAGCACAGACTGTTCTGGCGCATACGACCGGCCACGCGCCTCGCTTCGCTGCATCATATACATCACATACACGTACGCGCGGTATTGTCGTATATTACCTCTTCGCGTGCACACAGATATGTGCGCGCGCGCGCGTGTGTGTGTTTGTGTGTGTGTGTGTGTGTGTGTGTGCATTATATGTATATATATATATATACGTGTACGTGTGTCCGCAAGCGCGCGCGCGCGTGTGTGTTTAGTGCGTGTAATGTTTCCAGCCAGCCATCACCGTTATCGTCGCACCATTGTCGCTGTCCCGCAAGTGCACCAGAGGAACGGCGTCCACCACGGCGACCCATCAAACGACGTGACTATAGCCCGCGCCGCAAAGGTCACCACCGTCAACCGTCACCGCTAAACGTAGGCTGTATGGTGTGCCCATCTTATCGCTTTTTAACGCCGCAACATGGTGTGTGGTCATCGTCGTTTCGCGCAATCCGTCCGGATGTGTATAATATAATATATTTCCATCGTTTATAAAATATCTGTCGAATCGCTTACCGCAATGTGACGCTGAGATTAAATTGTTTCCGCAAATAAGAAATTTCATCACTAAACCGTCATCGACGTCTTGAAGTATGCGTTCAGAAAATTTTTGTTCGAACGCTTTCGCATTACAAAAGAATATATTCCGGAGAAGAGCAAATTGTAAACGAATAAATACAAATACCGTCGGCTACACAAACTTAACGTAAACTTACACGTACCATAAATTATATAATATGATCCGGTAAACTATAATTTTATGTTGTGTGACGACTGTGGACGGTGTTATAAATAATATATATAAGTATCTGATCAAATTTAATTCACTGTAAAATTGACGGCAATCATGACTACATTATGTGCTGTATCGTCGTATCGACTGTGTGATACCAAACAGATTTTACAAATGCATAATATTATATAAGAAAATCTAGACTTTACATTAAAGCAGTTAAACGAATTCACCGATATAATAAAAATTACATACATACCGAGAAGATGAACGATAAACGTGCTAACTGGAATCACAACTTTTTAAAACAAAACCAAATAAACCAGTTACAACAAGTAGGTACCTACCTACACTACGTTCTCGTCATTAACACTATCGTTTCATTCATCAAACATTCAAATATATGGATAACCGCTAGTACATTAATTTAACAGTTTACCTATTATTTAAACGGAAAAGAAAATAACTGATAAATAATATTATGAAGTTAAAATAATTTGTTTTGGATTCTGAGTGGTACATAAATTATAGTTTTTTTTTTTTTTTTGATTTCCTGTTGGTTGTGTACGTGTTTTGGGTAAAATTATATTACTGTATATACCTACATTTAACGTGACCCCTTGTATTTTTTCAAAATCCAAGTGTAGTTAGGATTGAATTGTTTTTAGAACGCCATAAATTTAACATCACATCATTAAGGACAAATAAAGTACCCGTTGATGTATTAAACCGGGCTTATTAAAATTTTAAATCATTTTTAATTGAAACAGTACAATATTAAATAATTTTTTTATCAAATTATCGATAATCTCAAAAAAATTGTTTTTGTTTTTTTGATAATCTATAGTAGGTACATTCATTTAACATGTTAAATATATAATAAGTATGCGATATATAATAACATTAATAACATAATAATATAATTAGGAATTAAGAAATCTCACATTGGTTACACCCTTTGATTTTTTATACCATTTAAATATTATTAATTAACTATTATCGTAGTATACCTATGTAATTAGCATAATATTATTCAACTGTGCCGTCTGTATCCTAATTATACATATAATTATATAATTTAATTTTAAGTGTATTTAATAGTTAAACATTTCAAGTACTTAGGCAGCATTAAAACGAATTATGGAACATTAAGAAAAGAAATCACAAGCAAAATAAGACAAGCGAAAAATAATTTTCTCAAAAATAAAAAGATACCGACCTCAAAAAATAGGAACATCGAACATAATAATTAAAAAGAAGCTAATAAAAATGTATGTCTGAAAAGTGATATTATATTAGGTATAGACAATAAATAAATAATTATAGAATATGTTTGAGGTTCTAGAAATTTGGTGTTTGAAAAAAATGCAAGTTAGAAGTTGGACTGAAAAATAGTAATTGAAAAAACGAACATTAGTAAATACTCTAACTAAAATGAGAAGGCAGATGATAGTATGATACATAAAGACACACCTTTAAAGTATGGTGAAGAATCATACAGCTTAATAACTGAACAATTTTAGAAGAAACAAGATTAATCATTCAAAAGGAGGAAGACCTGGAACAAGATACATTAGTGAGAGCCGAGAGGTATTTTCTATTCCTACAAATAAGGACGTGCTAAACAATAGGGAAACAGGAAACATGGAAAACCATTTGTTGTAAATAAATTTGTTATAAACCAATTAAGATTGAAAAATTAAAAAAAAAGTGAGGCAATTGTTCTACCTCAAACACCTTCATGTCCACCACTGTATCGCTGAAATTGTCCTTACCAATAACATTTTTCTAGTTATATATTAATATATTTATATTTTGGTAATAAGTACTTAAATATTAATTATATTCCTACTACTCGTTCTACTATAATACATAATAATATAATAACCACATAGGTTGTCTCTGTCTTACGAACTTAATATTACCGAAATGTATAGTTTTGAGTTTCCCCTTATTTCTGGTGTAAAGCAACCTAACTTGATGGTACGTGTATGTCATCATAAGGCTTCGGGACTTGTTGCACTTAAAATTATCGAAATATACAGTGAAAATCATCAAAATATGTTTAAAAATATGCAGCTAATTTTTTATTTTGTTTTTGAATAAACATAAAGCATATTATAATTATAAAAAGAAAAATTTAAAAATTAGGTAGGTACACAATAAAAAACGTGAAAAAAAAACTAATTTAAAATTTATAAAAAAAAATTGGTATATAATACAATTGTCGATATTGTCGATAAAAAGGTTGATTCTCAACTTCTCAAGCCACAAAGAAACTATCGTAAACAGACGGGTCAAAGTACGAATCAGATACGATAGAATTACGATCTTAATTTATTTAAAAAATATTTTTGAATATTTTCCAAATATGATTTTCCTCAACAATTTTACTTACATACAAATTTAAATAATACATAATATGCACAAATATGCTAAAAATTTCTCGAATATGCATTTTTCCTAAAATATGACAAAATATACAAAAATATGCAAATTTAAACTTAGTATTTAGTTTCACCATTTTATAAAACAAATTTATAACTCACCTAGAATAATCTGCGACCACTACAAAAAAACACGCAAATGCAAGAAGTCCCGAACCCTAGTCACCATATTTTATCACCAGCACTAAGATATTCAGAAATTATCTTATGTTTGCAACTTTATACTATGCCCAGAGGCGTCTTCAAAGGGGGAGGTGTAAATCGCCTTTACTTTGTAGCTTCTTAAAACTTAGTTTATTTTAGTTAATGTTTCTGTAACTGAATTGTATCTGTATACCTATCAACCTATATAAATAACTTCATTAATATTAACACCATTGTATTTTTAATATTATTAATTAATATAATAATGTATATACTATATACATTATACAATATAGTATATACATACTTAATTAAATTACATTTTATGTTCTCAATAAAATATGTGATTAAAAAGTATTTCGGGAAAAATTCTAAGTCGAAAATTAAGCCGATGCAATTATTATTTAATCTATCAACCAGATATTCTTGTGAAGTTGTGAATGATTTAAAATAGCATTTTACTTTGATCTATAATCACTATTAAATTCTTATAATAATTTTTCTTAAATTGTAAAATATAAAATATTTCAAACTTCATGTTCTATAATAGTTTTTGTTTTATATTACTTCAACATATTATATTATTACTTATTATGTATTAGTATAATCAAACGTTTCATAAAAAAGATATTCTTTACAATGTCGAGTACTCTGATCATTATATTAACGTTTAAGAAGTTTTTCCTGTTTTTAGTAAAAATCATAAACATTTTTTGCAATGCAAACTATTGTTCTACGCTTAGGTAATGTAGGTATTTTTTTTAAATTAAGACCGCCTAAACTAAATGGGTATTAATTATTTGAATATCAATATTTTACAGGGTAATTCTAAGCATGCCCATACATTCATCACCATTTTCTTTAATAATTAATTTATTAAAATTTTAATTTTCTGCAACTTTTAAATATATACTTAATATTGGGGTATTACCTTATCACTGTTATTTTTTTAACTGGATTAATATATTTTTATTATTTTTATATTATTTTATAATAAATTTTTTTAATGTATAATAAAACACATACCTATGGCACACAATTTTCTATTTATGTTTATAAAATATTCTTAGAATAAACATTTTTTTTCTTCGTATTATTAATGATAAAATAATGTTGAAAACGTCCAGGGTTGAATTTTATCCTACAGGCACTCTTGATGTTTTCCGTTGACCGTTTCACGAAAAGTTACACATACGGGCGGTATTAATACAAAACAAACACTAAATTACACAAAGAGGATGCTACACTTGTATATGTTTTGTCTTCGTTTTAAAAACATACTACATAACAATGAGTTAGTATCAAAGCTAAAAGTAAGAGCATTTATCTGGACTTAAGTGTTGATTTGTTTTCGTTATTTTATTTTTTAAGCTAGATATTAACATTTTAAACTAATAAAAATATTTAACATACTCATATCTTACATAAAAATTAAAATATCGAAAAAAAATCAAAGCTTATAAGCACAGCTAATAATGTTCATCTTTAACTTTGATAATAGATCAATTTATTCCAATATTATTAAAATTAAGAACACACAATTAGTTCTACTGAACGCAAACTTGCTATGTAATATGTTTTTAAAACGAAAAAAACACATGCAGGATTGCGTCCTCTTAGATTAACAATAGTTTTCATTTCACGAAATAGATAAAAATTTGTGCTCATTACATATATCATTTACATATTTCCATTATAATATACGTTTAAAAAATGTATCGATTATAATAAATTATCAGTTAAGAAAGGTAGTTAAAAATGAAAAATAGAGAAAGTTAATATAACTATTTGATGTGTCTATATATGTTGAAAAACATAGTTAAGGATATTTACAAGTAAATTCTATGAAAGTTTTAATTCCTGACAGAAGTCAGAAAGTAATAGCATTTGGTATATATTGTTTAAAGTATAAACATTAAACAGTAATATATATTATTTATGAGTATTCGCTATTCAACGGTAATAGAAATATCTAGTCACGGGTTCAAGTGAAAGCCTAAAGTCATGATGTTATTTATGGAAGAATTCTTGTTTGCAGAAACTATGTTAATTTTTCGTCTTTATTATATACTCACGTATTACCGACATACAGTTTCTTTGTTTTAAAACACATTAAAATCTATACAAGTTACTGATATACTGTTTTACTGTCACATGTTACTATTATTTTGCTTTCTCTAATAAGTATAAAAATGTTTACTTGAGTTGCTGATACCAAAATGTTGACCCTAACTCGGATCATAAAATATGATATAAATTATAAATGTATATTGCTACAATATATATTACAAAAACGATTAGTAACATACTCAATAAAATCAATTTTATATAGTTTATACTGTTTATAGTCATTATACCTACCTATTGCCAAGCTATACATCAAAATTATAGGTATGAATGTTGAATAAATTAATTGGATTCAGTGGTTGATGATCACCTTGAGTATTAAAAAAATAAAAACCATAATAATAACACATATTATTACTTTCTCCTTTGAATACATGGAAATCTTCAAATAATTTTTGATTAAAGGAATATTAAATACTAACATGATACTCAGAACAGATTCAAAATATTGCTAAGCAATATATTTTTAGTATATACCAACACCACATATATACTTAAACTGAACATTTTTCATGAAAATGGAACTAAAACAATGTAGACCAGTCAATTCTTCGTAATAATAATTTATTATTTACTAGGTAGATCATTGTAACATTTGATTTACAGATAGATTTTATAAAAGAAACATTTATATAAATTATACTTACTTGTTTTCTATAAAACCATTTTAAATCTAAATATATAAATATTTTAGCACAAATTACCTCTACCATACTATCATATATATCGTTTTTCTCAATTTCATTGCAGAATTCGAATCATTATTGATATTTAAACATAATACTACGCTGTAGCACATCAGTGTACTGGCTGTACTGCTCATTCCTACATTTAACATACATTTTGAAGTTTGCTTCAATCATAATCATAAATATCGTTCAATAATTTAATCCCCATTTATATGGTATCTACTCGTATAGTTATTGTATAAATAACCAAATTAAACATATCAAATCAAATCAATTCGCCTTAACAACAAAATATAATGGATCCTCCGTGGTTTGTATTAAGTACTTATATATGTATTGTAATATATTTAGGAGTATAAGTACATACGACACATTTACAGATAACAAACAGATATCCAAACAATTTATCAGTAGTATTTTTTAAGCTAGAATCCTGGAACAGTAGATAAATAAATAAACATTTAAATTATTAAAATAAATTATACATATTTATTCTTTTAATTGAAATATTTTGTGATAAAATATATATAGGTAAATATACATAAACACGGTTTAATTGTATATTCGTATATAGTGTTACCTACATAAATTGATTATAACAGATCATGTTTATTGTTTGTAATATCTTTAGGGCATATAGGTACTAACATTAAATAATGATTATCCATGCATAGAAAGTTAATATAGGTAATGTATATATGTATAAGTATTTGTCAAAAAAAAATATTAATAATAATGAAACAGTGGGTGAAAGCACTTCCGTCGAAAAATAAACACTTTCTCTGTTTAAAATTAATCGATAACAATATTGCATAAGAATCGTATCATGTAAATGCATAATGTGTAATAGATTTCAACGTTGAAAAATATTAGAAAATATAAAAACATTATTATTCGGACTGCGGTTGACACAAGTTAATCAGACTTATTTTAGGAAGACAAACTAAATAATATTATGTATAGACCAAATTAAATTATATAATCATGTTTTCACTGTTTTCCAACTTGATCTACTTGAGTTTGCAGATTGCTAACCACCTCTGGAGGCACGTGGTCGCCGAGGATCTCGAACAGGTTGATGGCCTGTGAGCCAGGTATCGACTCGTATGCGACCAACTCTACACCTTCTTGAACCTTTTGAATTTGAGCATTTTGCGGTATAAGATGTGTACTTTGAGCTTGCCTGATGGCTTCGTTTGTGAAAATAGCTCCATCTTTAGATCCTTGAGGCATTGCCAAGCACACAGCCATCATGCATGTGCCCAAAACCACAACGGTCATAAATGAATGCATAGTTCTAGTGGGGGAAAAACATATTTAAAAAACTCGTTATGCCATGACCCAACAAGCTTAATGCTCATAAATACAATTATTATAATTGATAGGTATATCAGTATAATATATTAATATCAATAAATGTAGGTAATACTATTACCTACTATACAGTATACATAATTGTATATTATACATTCATCTCAAACACTCCCTATATGACTATATATATATTTATATATTATAATTATATATAATATATGATATTTTAAACTCCCGCTGATTTATGTATATATTTCATAATCTAAAAATCCTAGAAAAATAAATATTTCAATGACGAAATCTAAAATCAAATGTACCTACAGCCCAAATTAAGTAGACACATTTATCAATTTTATCGATAAGTAATCATGAAAAGGTCATCCAATTTATTCGGTAGATATAATTATTATTACTAACAAAGTTATAATTTTTGTTGGAATTCCAACTTAATCATCTAAAAATAAAATTATAGTGAGATGCGATAAAAATATTCCGAATTACTTAGGATACCAGACTGACGCAATTTCAGATTATTATGACTATACTACTATATTATGTATTTATATATATTATATCATAAAAAAACATCTCATCCCCGGGCCACTGCATATGTTGTCAACGTCTTACAAATATAGAAACATACAAATCATACAATACTGTAGGAATTATCCATATAGTAGAGACTAAAGTACAATATAGGAAATTTGCGTTCAAACAAATTTTGTGTTGTTAGTTTTAATATTAGAGCGAATATCACTATTATATCTATAATTCTCTAAACTTAAAGGAAAGAATAATATCTACGTTTTTACGTTGATTTTTACGACAATTTAATTTTTAAACAAGTTACGATTACATAACATATTTCAATTTAAAAAATACTCATAACTTAAATAAAAATTAAAATAACGTAGATACAAACATAGATAATGTACATACCTTTAAATTGTATAATACGTAAATTCACTCTAATATTAAAAAAATGAAATAACACAAAATCAGATGTGAACGCGATCTTTAGAATGACATATTCCTAAGTAATCTCCAATCAGTAAAATATTATCCAACACAAAACAATATTTATGATGGCTCATTAAAATTTAAAAACATTATTATACAAGCCTACATAATTTACGAAAGGTACTTTAAAAACAATAACCTATTACAATATAAGTGTTACATATGCTTACTATTAAGGTTCAAATATACATAAAAAAATATATATATTTTAAAATAATAATTATTATAAATTTAAATAATTTTGTAAAATTATTAAGTAAATAAAAATTATTACCATTGTTTGCTTTTCTTTTACACTTAAATTAACCGATGCGTAAAATACGAGTAAGTATTCAATTTATAAAACAAAATTTAATTTTTTTAAAAAAATAATGAAACTATACCTATAATAGGCTATTAGTAAAGTATATCAATCAATAACATTTATCTGTAAATTATCTCAATATTTTAACTGTTTAATAAAATGTAAAATATTTTTTTTCATTTTTATTATCAATATTGATTTTCTTATAATATAAACTTCAATAGTTCAATCGTTCATTCTCAGTCATGTTTTATGTTTAAAGTAATGTCTTTGTAATTTTTAAACAAGTTAACAAGTATAAAATTATGTTTGCTGATAAATTAACTAATGGCTGTTTGAATTTCAGTTAAATTTATAATAACAAAAATATTTGAATAAATTAACAATAATAAATTTAGTTTAAACCTAACAATCGCCATTGTTTATTGTTGTTAAATATTAAAATTATCTATTAAAATAAAATAAGTAAATATAGCTTACCTGATATAATAAAACGTTTGTTAACTTCGATGTGTTGACTCAGGAGTCACAATATAACGAAAGAACGCAGTGTTTTATAAGAGGACTAAAACAAATCGTGTGATGCGAGTACTCAAGTGGGAGTACTGTCAGTAGCGAATTGAATTACTTTCTCCAGGATAATTTATGAAAAACCTTTCATTAAACATAATACGCACGTGTCAGTGTCAGTGGATATTCATTTAATTTTGTTCGGTACAAGTTTCCAAACAACATGAGGTGTTTTCAATATTAATATTTGATGCATTAAAATATTATTAAAAATATAAAAAACATCTTTTATTGGCAAAATAATAGTTTCTAAAAATCACACAAAAAATATAGCAATTTGATCGTTGTGCGCACGACTTGTTGATAATTTATAAGTATCAATTATTGTAAAAAGAAAATATTAATTTAGCTCGCTAGTTTACTTACCTAAGTTGAAGCATTAGAAATAAATCATCTAAAAGAGAAAACAGCTATACTGTTATTTCAATTTGTATCTAATATGTTAAATCCTATAAATACCCACGATTTAAAACAAATGCAAAAATACAAAACATGAGTATATTATAGACTATATAGTAACCAGTAAGTATTCACCGGCTACCAAGTACATAGTATAATTTATATACAGTAATAAAGTCGCATAACAAAATAAAAAAAATGAATACTACAACATGACCAAATACCTAAATAATTTTTTTAAAATTGATTAATTTTGTAGGTACTTTAACTTTAGTATTAACATTTTATAAGTTATAAGAACCTAAGCATATAAAAGTAAGCTTTATACCTTTTTAAATTGTTGAAATTGCTTTTAATAAGTCTTAGGCAAAATTTGTAATCAATAGCTTTTTTTATTGAATTAATTAATTAATAACTTTAAACAAGTACCTAAGTACATTATGATGACTGATTAGGTATTAGGCATTAGGCATTAGGTATGTCAAAATCAAAATATAAATAAATACTTTCTTATCTATATTTTATGATAACCAAATAATACCTACACAAATATTTTAATAGAGAGAATTATTAATACATTAATTCATATTATAGTATTATACATAAAATATCGACAATTAAGTTAGAATTAAATCATTATTAATTATTATATATGTTTGAATATCCGTCATCCGATGTCAAAATTTGAAGTTCAATCACTCATAATAATGTGCTTATTTTAAGTTTTAAACTAATCTTTTTCTATTTTCTAGTAGATAAGTATATCGTATTATAGCATACAATTTTCAAACATTAAGTGATCAAATAAAAATATTTTTATAGTTATGTCACAACTATTAAATAAGTACTAATATAAATATTTTATGAAATTTTGTTTATTAAAAACCACATGCAAAATTTAAGATTTTTACTATGAAGCGCCAAGCGTGTATGAATACACAAAAACAAATATATTTGATAGTTGATTGACTTGATTTTTATTCAATACATTCATCACTCTGCTTAGAATGTAATATGAACATCAAAAAATTCTAGTGACACGTTACTGTTACGCTGTTGAAATATACCACAATTATGTGTCAAACCCAAGTATGAGGTAGGTATTCTTTTTTTTATATATATAAAGTATATTTACAATCTGTATTACATAGCACAATAAGTGAATTTGATAATTTATGTATATTTTAACTTTGAATAACATGAGAAGGGAGGCTAACCAGTGAATTACTGGCAGTGATGGAACCCAACTCAGGTAGGTATTCTAAAAGAAATAAATGTAGGTATATATTTTTTTAAATTAACATAATATTATATTCTGTTCTTATTAATTAAACAGATAAGTAGGTATTCTACAAATTAGAAAAAATATAGTTTTCCTGGGATGAATTATTATTGTCCGCCACTAACAATAGTATAATACTTACTTATTATACGACATACAATATACACTATAACTTTAAGAGTTTGGACTTGGAACTACTTATTTGTAGTCTTGACTGATATATGATTAAATAACTGCGCATGCGCTATTATGGACAGATCATGATTCATAGACTGAACTCCGTTCGAGCACGTTTATGCATGTAACAGGCAACAGCGTTTCCGACTTCATAGTTCATGAGTCCCACACCCAGATATCCTCATTCGAATCCGCAGATCATTTTGACTGTCGGAAACCAATTCTAAACTGGTCTAATGTCGAGCGAAGCAACCTCAACGAAATGTCGTGAATACTGAATACTGATAGACAACAGTTTGAGTTTTTGGTGTATAACTGAATATTCTGTATGTGTATTGGAATGTCAAAACTCTACTGCGCAATTCTTCGGTTATAATTATGATGTTTAACGCCTGTTGGAACAAAGGCGTTGATCCACATCCACGGTTAAAGACGTATATTATCTTAGTCTTAAACCATCTTAAACCGCGCATGGAACAAACTTAGTATCTTAGATCATATACGATCGCATGGTAAAATAATTTTATCATGTACGATTGTGTATAGATCGTATATGATCTAAGTTTAGTATAGACTATAGACATAGATAATAAAGATTTATTATATTTTTATTTTATTATATACCTAATAGTATAGACTCAGAAGTCAGCACGGTAAGCGGGTAGATACTAGATTATAGAACAGAGCACCCATGAACATTAGATGTTTCAGAAATCATCAGAATGTTCATGAGAGTACCATTGGTACCCATAGATATGTCATAGACCATAGAGTAATATTACTCTATGCCATACACAATATAATTTATCAACTATTACCTATGTCTATGATTAGAGACATAAGATAGTCAATACTGATTTTTACGCACGATAAATTTACCATATTATATATATTAAGTTGGTCACACTGGCTGTTCGGACGGTTACTTTTCAAAACTAGCAATTCGGTTATCACGGGCGAACGGCTGTATATTTTGATTTATTCATTCATCATTGTTTACGTTGTAGTTATTAATTCCACTAATTCCAGTATTTAGAAATTTAATGTGTTTTGTATTAAGCATTGACCAGCAAGATCAATCATACATTTTAGTAATTAATTAAGGATATCTCTTTACTTTGGTAAACATTAATTGTTCGAGTTTTGGTGCTTTTCCTTGTGACTTTGTGAGCTGTTTTTATCAATTTTTCAAACTCGCTTGTACCTATTTTTGTTTACTCTTTTTATTGACTACGATGTTAACGTCCATAATGAATCATTAGCTTCGTGTATTCGTTGTCTATATTATACACTTTCCAAATCACAGGATATATCAATTATATTAACAAAAAAGTAAGTAAATCATTAAATCATTATTAGAATATTATTATATTAAGCAAACAGTCATCAAAAAACATATATTATGACATTTTATAAAGTTTATTTTTACTTCAACGTAATATAATTATAATCTTATTATCTCATTTAGTTTAAATACTTACCAAGAAAGTATTCATAGCATTGTAACTATTAACAATACCTAACTGGGTATTATAATGAAAATCCTCTATTCAGTTCATATTAAAGATTAAGTTAATTGGAATCTAGCATAAAATATAATAATAATTAAATAGGTTAACTTTTTTTATTTATAAGTATATAGTATATCTGATTTATAGTTAATTAATACTTGCTAAATATTTATTTACAAATTTACAACTCATATACTACCTAATTACATAATTGCATATTAGGTACTTTGACTTACCTATTATAAAATTCTATACAATTTTATTTTTAAAAAAAGAATGTTACCTAACCTAACACCTGTTTAATAATACCACACATAATATAAAAATATAATTTGAGGAGATCAAATTTACTCATATATTGTGGTGTATGTTTACAAAAAAAAAATAATGTTTTATTGATATTATACCTACTGATTTTTTCCTCTTCGTTTATTTATTTTAATATATACATGGCAATGTTTTTTTTGGCTCTATTAAATTCAATAATTTATAATTTTTTGCTATAGCCTACGAGTTACTAAATATAATATATGCATAATTTATAAATACAATTAAAATGTATTTAAAAAAAAAATAGTTCTATACTTTTATGTTATATTTTTTGTACTATGTAGGTATACACAGCATAAACACTGTATAACATAATATAATATTCTACATACCCGAATCGAGTTTTACCAGCCCCTAGTAATAGAATAAATTATCTATACATGATTCATCTATGGTAGATATATTTTTACCTAATAAGTAGTTCATACAGTTTATACTATAATATATTTTAAGAACAATTAATATTATTCATAATATACATTTATAATGAAGAAAATTTACAATTAGAATGATTACATCATAGCATTAAAACAGTTTTAGATCCATAGACACTTATATTTGCACTGGTAAATAAAATAATTCAAATCACCAGTGAGAAAGTGAGTAGGTATTCATAGATTCCAAACAACTTATAATGTCATTATAAAACTGTTCTAAATATTAAACTAGTTTTAAGCTGGATTTAAAAATGATATATTTCGAAGCGGGCGTAAACTATTACTTGGTTTAATAGTTGTCGGTTGAATTTCAGATAAATATTTTTCAATTTCTTTATCAGCTTTATAAATTAATTCTAAAGTGGGCAAGGTAACCATAGTTGTTGTTGTATAAACTATGTCTGGAATGCTTGTGTATGTTCTTTTTGTTATAGTTAAAGATGGTCCATTTTGAATTGTTTCAAATTCATCAGGATATTCTTTAGGGTATGTAATTTTTCTAATTACTGAACGTAGAGAGTCTTTAATTGGTAATAATTTTGTTTCAATAATAAATGGAGTAGTTGAAGTTGGCTTTGATTGAGAGTCAAATAGTTCATCATTTAATTTTGAAGAATTGGTACAACTACTATTTATACATGAAGTAGTATTTTTTGTTTCTAATTCAAGAAAACTAGTGTCATTGTACATTTCAGTTGATTTATTTGTATTAATAGATATATTTTCTGAATCATATTCTATGTTTTCTGAAATATTATGTTTAATATTTTTGATATTTGAATTGTTAAATGATTGATTGAATAATTCATTATGGGGATATTCAGTGGTTATTTCTTTCATATTTTTTAAGGTTGTTAATATGGTTGGTAAAAATGTTGTATAGGTATTTTTTTTTGTTTGTGTACTATCTGAATTTGAATCAAAGGAAATTTGATTTGTTTGTGTTTTATATCCAAAGTTTGGTCCAAACATATCTGTGGTATCTTCTAAATCTGTAAATGTATTTTCTGTATTTATTTCATCCTCGATAGTTTTTTGAAGTGTGTCCATAACTAATTTATGAGGTGTACCAATTGTTGATTTATCAGGTGCTCTTGGTGTTGTTGCTTCCCTAGACTCTTCATAATCCATCTCAGTTGTTATATCTATTTCAGATGCTATAGTAGAAAGTTCAATCATTGATTTTTCTGTATCTAACATTAAATCGTTTGGATTAAAAATTTCAACCTGTGTACTACTTGTTCTAGGTACTGAATTAATAATTTCTTCAGTTACTGGTTCTTCTGTCAATCCTATAATAGTTTCAGTACCATTTTGATCTGTTATTATTACTGAATTATCAATATCTGTTGTAGTATCAAATAATTCTTCAAATTGTGGTATAATTTCGGAAGTTTTATTATTTGTTATAAAACTAGTATCGGTGGTTTCTTCATATGTTGTAAAATTATCGATTTCAAAACCTAAAAATGAAGTTTTTAAACTTTCATTAATATCACCTACAGTTACTAAATTATTAATTTCGATATCTGATTTGTTGAAAGTAAAATTTGTATCTAGTATTGAATTTGCTGTTGAAGCATCTAATTCTTCAAAATAAGGTAATGATGTGTTCATGTCCCTAGTTACTTTTTTTGAGTCATAAAATGTTATAGGCATTGTTGTCAAAAAATTTGGAACTGTAGTCAATTCTTGGTTTTGACTTTTTTCTGTATCCCTTTTCCAAATACCATCCTCGTTAAAATTTAGTTCTGTAGTATGTGACCAGTTATAAATTTGTCTGCCATTTGATTTCTTAGAAGTCATTGATTCTTTTTGTTTTTGTTCTAAAAAAAATTATCTCATTAAATATGTTTTTATTAAATAGAATATCCATACATATATACCTATTGAAGTTGACGAGCAATTATCATATTTAGGACAACAATCTCCTGGTAAATAATATCCTTGGCAATCATTTCTAGTATAACATACAATAGAAGTGCATACTATTTCTCCACCATTGCAAAAACATACTCTACAAGCAGATTCGTCAGATTTATTAATTTTTTCTCCATTATTATACTGTTTACCTTTATGTTCACAATCTATTTAACAAAACAAATATGTTTTGTTATTCTAATATACAGTTTTAATTTTAAAACTAAATGTCAACAAAATCATTAAATACCACATTTGTACTTTGGACAGCATTTATTTGGTAATTGAATTGTAATGCAACCAGTATTTATTGGACATTTCATCATTGAACATACAACATTTGGTGGATGACAAATACATTCCTCACATGGGCCTGCTCCTGGTGTATATTCACCTTCTCCATACTTTGAACCATTGACTATACAGCTAGAGTCAACTAGCTTTTTATTATACTCTTTTCCATGTGCAATATGTTCATTCCTAATATTTTCTTGATTTGAATATGACATACTTAATGGCACTGAAATTATAATAACACATTAATTAGAAATACAAAAGTAAATTAGTATTTAAACGTCTTTTCCTTTTCTTTTCTTTTTTGTTCATATTGTATCATTTATTTATTGTGTGTAATAATTATTAATAAAACACACAATTACCAAACAGTTGTACTAAATCATTAAAACCAAAATAAAAACTTTAGCAATTATATTGGACAAAAATTACTATTAATAATTATAACAGGCAACCAATATTAAAAACTGTTAGGAACGTTAAGTTTTGTATTTCTATATAATATTTGTATATACTATTTATAACTATATGAAAACAATTTAGATATTAAATAATACTTTTATAATAACTTTTACTTCACATAATTGGGTACAGAGAATTATTTGAATAATTCTTTATAAATATCCAATATAATGTAGATATAACAATTAAATTTGAGTTTGAATAGATTAATCAGCTCAAGTCCAAAATATCTACACTACCATTTTTTTTATTATATATTTACATAACTAATATTCATTTTACAAAATAATAACTTTATCTCACCTCCAAATACTACCATAGTATTTAATGTTAAGAAAATACTTGAAATAATAATCATATATTTCCATCTTGAACTAATTAATTTATGTCTCATGATGTTCCTATAATAACAAAAAAGAAAAATATTTAGTTTAAATATATAGTTATTGGAAAGTTTAATAATTTAGTATAAATTATGTTAATATAGTAATATTCATCATATCAAATAAATCCTAGGTCAATAGTATAAGTAATAATTTCTTAACAATATTAACCAAAATTAATATAATCTTAATTTATTTTATTAAATTGTTTATGAAAAGATGTATTTTATTTTTAACATTTTAAGATTTTAAAATTATAATACTCATCTCCTCGAAAACCTAATTCAACTCATTATAAAAATTTAACTCTATATAAATTATTCATGATCCATCAATTTATAAAATAAAGTACCTATTTACTTTTAATTTTAAATATTTTATTATTTTTAATATTAGCATATATACTGTTAGGCTTAGGCTAATTAAATTAAATGCTTCTCAAATAAATAGGCAATTTGGCTTTTTCTGTGATATTTAATATCTTTATAAAAATTATAATATATTATTATTACTAGTTATACATTTTTATAAATTCCTATTTATTTATTCCTATTCACGTTTAGAAGCGATCAGTTTTTATCAACAGTGCTCAAGATATACATAAGTGTTTCCCCTAACTTATCAACCATTAGTAATATATATAAGTACTAGAAAAATATTAATCCATCCTGGTTGCTTTTAAACGTGAATGCATTATTTATACACAAAAATATATGTATTGGTTCTTATTGAAATATTAATTAGTTGTATTAATTACAAGTAACATTGTAACAATATGTATAAATTGGTACTAAATGGTACCTACTAGTCAGTTTCTTGTCTTTTTACCACCTAATTACCAGTCATTGTGCTTATTGTTATACATTAAACAAAATGTGTTTTTTATATAAAATAATTGTATATTAACAAATTAAATGTATGCCAGTATATGTGTCCGATTGTAACTTAGTTTAGGTGATAAAATAAATACATTTTATAGTATTTTCAAATTTTTATTTCATTTTTCATAAGATATTAAAATATTTGTTATTATTAGTAATCTAAATATATTTTACAGTAAAATATCAGTCGTATGATAATTAATAAATGTGAAAATAGTTAAGTAGAATTGGTTTTTTTTTATCGTTATCATTCATTAAAATATTGTATATTGCATTCTGGCAGCTTTGTTTTCAAATGATCAATTGTTGCTTCTGGTTCAATTAAAAATTGTAAATTTTTCAATTCCAAATATTTTAATGCCCTGTAAATTTAAATCAATAAGTTATATACATTTTATCAAATAAATTAATTGTATTTTTACTGAAGTTGTTCCAATGCCATTATTCCTTGGTCAGAAACATTTAAACAGCCATTAATTTTCAAATTTGTCAAGTAATCTTTTAAGATATTAAGTTTACTTAATGCTTCATTATCAATTGTGTTGCACCCAACAAATTCAACTTGAGAAATATTTTTACAGTTTTCTATAAAATTAACATTTATATATCATTAATATAACAGCCAAAATTAAATTTTGTATTATTGTAATTGAGGAATCTACCAAAATAACAAAATCCTATATGTGAAATTGAAGCTTCTTTTCCAGCATAAACATGTTCAATTAGAAATTGTCCGCGGTTACATGATGTTATACTAGGTAAAGAATTGTAATGGCTGACAAATTCTTTACAACCTTTCCACCTGACTTGTGCACCATTTTTCATAAGCCACTCAGCACATGCCAAGTTAGGGCCAATTTCCTTGATACGATCATCGTCCAAACTTTTTTTTACAAAATAACAATTATAACATAACTAAATAAAGTGAACTAAAATACTTTATCTCTGTCATTTAATTTAAAGTAAAGGCACTTGCCGGTTGAATGTGTCATCAATCCATTGCCATAAGCAACGTTTATTTATTCCAATTGTATTTTTTTTTAAAAAATGAGATTTTAAAGTTTTTAAAATCATCTCAAACTAACACAATTTAACAATACAATGTTAATTCTGAGATTCGTAAATATTAGTCACAGGAAACTAGCAGACGAGTGACAAATTACAAAAGTTAAAAACAAGTTTGTAATCATAAAGCATAATATATGTCTAATGAGTCATGTTTATGCAATATGCATTTGATATAAATGATGATAAAAATAAATTATAGATAATACGTAAATACTAAATATATAACAGACAAACATCAGTGTGACCAATGGAGGAATATCCTCCTAAAAAATTTAAAATTTATTCACTTTTTAAATATATGATGTTATATATATTTTTATAAATGATACAAAGTAATAATAATAAAAAAAAAAAATTATATTTCCATGAAATTAATAAACGTTAATAAAATTTCTAACAATTTTAGTGCACAAATATGCATATTTTGAGGTTTTAAAAGTCCTTAGGTACCTACTATTAATAATTATTCGACGCTTTGTATCTAAAAAAAAGAATTCGTTCCTTTCAAAATTGAGTATCATTATCCCGTTAATTTTTTTTTATATGTTTCGGATTTTAAACTATATAGTCCTATGTAGTTTTTAAAAGCGTAAAAATATAGACTTTATAATAACGTAGGTGCAAAAAATATCATTTTCATAACCAAAATTATGGGCATTTAATTATTTATTTGTGTAATAATAAATATTGAAAACCCACTACAAATGTACCATAATACTATAATAATAACAATTATATAAAGCATTATACAAGTAGTAGAATTTACCGTACCTTAACCAACAAAATAATTAAATAATATTTTAAAGTTATAAACTTGTATAATTTTTTGTTAATAACGACTTTAATAATATTTGTAGAATATTAATTATAATTTAAGGACTTAAACTATAGTTTTGATCAAATACTATAAAATAAATATTACATTTTCCTACAACAACACCTATTTACAATTTTAAAAATTATACCTATTGACTAAGAATTACTAATAAGTAATAATAATTAAAATTCAACGTGTGCCTACAACTTATATTATATTCTTTATAAAAAAAAATACAGTTCTATATCGTATATTTACAAAAATTATATTCACAAAGTGTGTTTAGACTCATTTTAACTGGCTTGTCTGGCTTAATGTTGTTGAAAACTATCAAGTTCAAGGCCCTGAAAGAGCAGTGATTTATTTTGTATATAGATGCAAGAGGGTCATTCTACTGTTGCTATTAACCTATTAGTTACGGTGTTCGGGTTTTACACCTGACGTGATATTTCTGTTTTTTTTTTTTAGATATTTGTCATTGTTTTGGAGTGATTTGCAGTCAAATACTACGTGCCCAAAATAAAAGTATTCCAACAATTAGGTATTATTCCAATTTTCTATCTTGTCCTGATTTTTCTTATTTTATTACTTGTAATAAAATAATATGTACTAGTTTTAAACTTCTATAGTTCTATATCGCTCTCTGTAGTATGCAGATTTAGTAATCGATTATATTGTTTAACCATTTACAACTGTTATAGTGTGACAATAATATAGACATTATAAAAACTAACACAAACTGTAAAAAAATAATTAGCATTAGATAAATATAGATATATTAGTATATGGTTAAAATACAAAGCGTTTTGATAAAATTGAATAATATTCTAATTATAAAAGAATCGTGTATTTGTGTTATGTATACAATGTACATTCCATAAATTGTTATTGTTAAGTCATAATGACATCGTAAATAATATTTAAAAATAGTAATTTAATTAAGTATTAATGTTGGTAGTAGAATATATTGGTTTGATACTTAAATAATACTATCAAATAACATTGTTTATTAATAGGTAAACGGGAGGTAAACCATAATAATTCTTAGTTAATATACATTATTTTGATATTAAAATTTTGTAAGACAAACATTTATTATAACAAAATATTCATATTTAATATGAATAAGTTAAAATACTATTTGTAGTATATTCCTGTTAATCTTTATTGAAAAGAGATTAACTATACTGTTAATTATACATAATGCGTTAACAAAATATGTAAATCTACAAAAGTAACATTTCTATGTATTTGGTAAGTAACTACGTACATGGAACATGTATAACTTTAAATATTTTACAACATTTAAACTTTTAATAATACATACATTTAAACAAAATATTTTAATTTTGTGTTGTAAACTAAACAGTCCAATAAATATGTTTATTTTATAAAATCCACTTAAAAAAAAAAAATTAGAAATTTATAATAATATAAGAGTTGAATTAGGTATGCTGTAGAAAAATATTATTTGATATTTCCAATTCCCTCTAAAATTTATAATTTAGTCTTACATAATTTGTTTAAAGTTAAACCAATTTTTTTCGGATAATCAATCTAATATGATCAATATGTGAAATTATAATATATGTTTACATTTAAGTATACAAAAATAAAAATAAAATACATGACTAAATATTTTTGAGATAAAAAAAATACCAGCATTTTTGCATAATTAATAGTATAATTTAAAAAAATTGTTACTCACATTTTCGATAGATGATCTTAAATATGAATTAGTTGTATCGGTCTCCTGTTACTGAATAACGATCTGAGGATCTATCTACCTAATGTTGTCGAACAATAAAAAAACGAATCGATTCAAATCTAGAGCCTGTAGACTGAAAAGCAAATCACGCATGCGCAATTTTATACTCGGGGGAAAAACGATTTTTTTAATATAACAAAAACATTATTGGCATTCACTAATAAAGTCTTTAGATAGTTAATTTAATTTTTTATCAATTTAATGATATTTTAGCACTCATCTTATGTTTCTGCTATCGATGAAAAATTTAAAACAGTATTACCAAAATAGGTACTACATATTAAAATATAATACTTGTACTTACTTTACGTTTACTAGGATATTTGTAGAACATATTGTTTTGTACAAGTGTACAACTTTTTAAATTTTCATATTAAAAAAAAAACAACAATAAAGATGATGGTTTTAGATCAAATTCAATACAATTAATACGTCAGCACAATTCTATTGAAAAAAATGTATATCGTGTTAAATAGTTATTATTTTTCTGATGAAATGAAAACTACAAAAAATTTGTCTTATTAAAACTAAATATTTTAAACAAATCACGGTAGAAATTATCAGTGTGCTTTAGAAATTGTCTCATTCCGAGGGTTGTTCTCCTTAGACGCATTCTAACAATATTATCGATCATCATTTCGGTACTACTATGTGCCTTGCACGAGTTTTAAACTTGTGCCCCAGTGTGAAGCAGCAAAATATAGCATGTCATTTGTATTACTTTTCTACGCATTTCATATTTTAATTCTATAAATTATTTAAAAAAAGTATAAGTATTTAAGCAACCAATACCTCGGAGTTTCTTAATCATTCATATTTAAAATTGACCTCATAAATCGTTAAAAAATTACTGTTAATTATTTCTTTTAAATTTTATAGAATTCATTTTTTATATTTATTCACTCATTATAGGTACCTTATTGCTATTTTCAAATGATAAATGTTGGTATTTAAATTGTATATTTTACATGTTATCTGTTCTGTTCCAAATAGAAATACAATTAAATCAATAGATATTTTATGTTTTTGTTATACTTAAAAATTATCCTAAAAAAAATTAAGCTTGATTATTAAATATTAAATAATATATTGTTATATATTTTTATAATAATATTAAATTATTTAATTGTTTAAACAAAAGGAATGGAGTGATGGTAAAATAATTTTATCTACACAAGAATGTTATTTATTAATTCCACTCTAAACTTAAATAATTACAGATAGTAAACTATTTGTTCTATTATGACGTATCAAGATTGAAAATTTTCTTTCCATATCAATTAAAAAAACAGATTAAAGAACAAATGTATTGTGTAATCCATTTGTCGTTTTAGAAATAAAATTTCTTATTTATTTGAAACAAAATATATTTTGTATACGATTTTGAGACGATGAATATTGTAAATAATAATATATAATCTTACTGTTCTAACATAGTATTGTTATTTTAATAACTTGTTTGTAGTTTTAATGGCGAGGAAAAATAATAAATATACTTAAAACACCATAAGAATAGTTTATTAGGACAGAATTTTTAAAGTTCAGTGTTTTTTTAAAATGCATGTTATGCGTTCTAATTTGAGCAACAATCAAAACTTATAATTGAAAACTATTGAAATATGATTCTCGTAAAAAAAAATTGTAATGCTGCCCTACAATGACGTTACAAATAAGTTTATTATTTCTGCCTATCACTACGCGTACACACTTAACAAAGCAAAACTACGTTCCACATACTTCCGAGTAGCAATACTACAATTCTATGTATGTCGAATTTAAAGTATTATAAAATTTATTTAAAAAAAATCATATGTTTTGTTGTCTATCAAATATTTACTTTCAATATTTTAAATTTGTGCAAAGTATATTATTTTTCTAAATAACTGGTTTAAATATTGTAAAATTAATAACAATGGGATAAACCGTTTTGCTATTATGTCAATCAATTTTTATGTTGAATAATAACGGTTATTGTATAATGTAATACAATTTGAAACAAGTTATGATTTTACTGTTCAGTATCTTTGCAAGATTTGCAAAAGCAACAGATGTATTTAAACTGGGCCACAAGACCTTTACCATTACATTAAAAAAACATCGAACATTTTTTTTTATATATTTAAACTGTATCTATGTTGAAAATAATTTGGCTTAAAATACAAAAAAATAATTCTGTAACATTACTATTTAATAATTTAATTTCTACATTTGAGAAGGCCCTACCTTTTATAGGCAAGGTTGTTAAGGGGTTCAACCCGTCACCCTGTAATTTCAGAAAAATTAGTATATATATTATGATTTAATAGAGTAAAAGTCATTTCTGTCAGTAAACTTCTTGTTATACAGAACAATAAATAATGAAATTGTACAACCTTACCTCCACCCCACGGTAAAAAAATATTTTTATGTGGGCGCTTGCCTATAGGCTCTAATGCTATCAAGTTTCATAATTCGCCACTGCAATTAACCGCATTATTTTCTTTAAAATATCATTTTATAAAATAATAAAATCAATATTTTAAACTAACTTTTTTTTTTTAATTATTAAATGTTACGTTAAATTAAATAAAACAATATATTTAATGATATTCAAAAAGACTTGAGTATTTACTGTTACGATTAATATTTATTTTATATAATAAATTTCAAATAAAATACTAAACCTTTGGAACGAGAATTGTAATTAAATAGTAGACATTCTTACATTTCTTAACTATTTTTTTCTTATCCAAACACTGTGTAATGTATATTATGTACTTAATACTTAAAACAATAACGGACCAAATATTTTGTTATCAATGTCTGAACACAATACAAATAAAATATCTCGTAAGACCTATGTTCTATTATTAGTTTTTACTCGCTTACTTATCGTAATCCATATTTTTATATCATTTATATTTTGCGATAACTCGGAAAAATAATTCCCAGCTTATAATGATAGGTACTTGATTTAGTATCATCGGTCGTAACTAAAAAATCTATATGAAAAATGACCAATAGCTACTTAAAAGATTATTTTTTATACTTATAAAAAAAATTTTATTTTCAGAAATAGTTCTTTTCCTTCAAATACAATGGAACGATTATCCTTAGCCATGAAATATGATGAACATTTCAGACATGTGTTGGCTTTATTGGACACAACTGTGGAAAGAGGTACATAATTAACACAAATGTGTATTAATTTTATAATGAATTTTTCCTATAAAAATACAAAAATATAACTAATTAAATTATTAGTGGACAGTAGTTGCATACTATCTTATTCTTCTATATAACTTTTAAGCATTGAAATAGAAAAGACCGGGGGAACATTAGGAGTATTTATCACACTAAAAATTGGTTTTCAGGACAAATTTGTCCATCAGCCAGTATATATCCATAGATATAATAATTTTAATGTATAAATATTTTCATAGACTATAAAGCCAAAATCATATCATTGGATGTACTCAGTGTACAGTTTAAAGATCATGGGAATGACAAAGAAATAATGAAGAAAAAACTACAAGAAATGCGTATTGAGTGTGAACGTCTTATGCATAATCTTAAAAGTTCCAATCGATTATTGGATGAAGCTAATAAAGAAAAGAGACATGCTGAAGTTGAACGAGATAATATGGTAAAATGTTATGGTTAAAAGCTTTTTATGAATTAATGTAATGTTTATTTTTATTAAAACTCTAATTAGGCCCAGAAACTTGATAATTTCTATAGACTATTTAATAGCGCTAATAATTCCAACATAAATCGAGCTGGTTCTCCAGTATTTCAATGTGAAGCAGAAAGATTTGATCAAATACCACGTCAAGATACAACTGGTAATATAATAATAATAATAACCATAATTTACAATTGCTTCATTTTAAGTTGTATATTCCAGAATCAGTATTATCGGACATAAGTTATTCAAGGGTAGAAGATAGTTTGGATTCCGATAAAAATTTTGAAGATGCTGTAGATCGCTGGGAACCTGAAGTATTTGGTACTGTAAAAAGAAAACGAACATCAGGTCTTTCAAACCCCAATGAAATGAGGAAGGAAATTGAGGTAAAATCTATTTGATATTTAATTAATATTTTTATTTAATAAATTGAATATTTACAAGTAATATTTTTGGTTTGCAGACAACTACAACAACCTCAACTCAAATTGTTGCAACTACTACTGTTACAATGCAGCCGTTCACAAGAAACATCAGTGCAAAATCTGTTATTGAAACCAAACCATCTAACATTTTTCCAACACCCAGTGCACCACCTATATCTGGTAAGATATCTATAAAAAAAAATACAAATACAAATAGTCACATTCATTAACAATAAAAATTATTAATTAATTTATGATTAAATTAATCTTTAATTTGACTATTTTAGACTCTTTAGACTCGTTTGACTCTGATCCATATGGTAATGAAAATAATCAAAATATACCTAACACAATACATTCAAGTTCAGCACTTAATAAATTAAACAATAGAGCTCACAATTTTACTCAAAAAAGTGTCATCATTCCAGAAATATGTGGTCCATGTGGAAAAAAGTAATTTATTATTAGTATTAATATATCCGAAAAATATTCTTAACACTGTTTACTAAAGAGAAAAAAACATGTTATAGAGTTAAATTCAATCGTGTTGTGGTGAAATGCTTAGACTGCAAAGCAACAGCGCATTTGGAACACAAAGATAAAATTCCTTTACCGTGTATTCCTGTAAAGAGTACACCAAGCAAAAATGGCGTAAGTTTTATAATTGGATAGTTAATATTATTAATAATCTTGTATTCAGTGTATAAAAATTATACTTTGTTGAAAATATTTGATTAAAAATTATTTTAATTCATATAATTTCTTGAAAAAATTTATTTTAAATATTCAAATCAGTGGTGAGATATGTATGTACTAAAACTTTAACAATATATGAATAATTGTTCTATTTTGTATACAAATATAAGCCCATAATTACACTGTGTTATTTATTTTTATACATTTTTAGTAAATATTTTTTTTATGTGAATACTAATAATAGGGGCGAATAGCTGATTATTCGCCAATGGTTAATGGCCGTCCAATGATACCTGCATTGGTCATCCACTGTGTGAATGAAATTGAACAAAGAGGATTTGATACTGTTGGACTATACAGGATACCTGGCTCAGAGAAAGATGTAAAAGCACTGAAGGAAAAATTCCGTAAAGGAGTACCTAATTTGTCCGATGTCGACATACATGTTGTGTGTGGTTGCTTTAAAGATTTCTTGAGAACTCTTGATGATCCATTAATTCCCCATTATGATTGGAAAACTTTTACGGATGCTGTCAGAAATTCAAAAGATGAAACTGAACACAGATTATACCAAGCCATATCATTATTACCACCTCCTAATCGTAATACACTTGCATACATAATGTTGCATTTACAAAAGTATGACATTTTGTGTTAGATTCAATTTATATTTATATTTATATACTTTATTTAATCTAAATTATTTAGAGTTGCTGCAACACCTGATTGCAAAATGCCTGTTGGAAATTTAGCTCGAGTATTTGGTCCAACAATTGTTGGTTATTCAAGTGAAGTATCTGAAAACCTGTATTTTGATTGTGAATTGAGTAATAAAGTAAGAACAAAATACTGAATGCATATTTTATACTAATCATATTATATCTATCTTAATAAATATAAATGTATTTTGTTTTATTTATATAAATAGGTTGTCGAGGAAATGCTGAAATTGTCACCCGACTATTGGTCAAATTTTTTAAACAATTTAGTACCTCTGCGTGCACAAAATACACCCGTGAAACGCACTTCTTCCCGTCCATTACAACCTACTCATACTCCAATTACAAAAAACAATAGAATTTTTGGTTCTAGGTGAGATACATATTTAAATTGTTTAAAATTAAATTAAATTTTATTATAAAACAAAAATAATTTGTAATTGCAGCACAAAAAGACGGTATTTAGAATCTCCGCGATCTGTCAAGGCTGCTAGGATCAAACAACTTGAATCCAAAAAAAAATAATTCAACAGTGATCTTTGAAAATTTTTTTTGATTTTCAGCTTCTGTTGAATCTAAATTAAATATAATACATACACTAAATTAAGTTATCAAAATCCTTATGTTTACTAATACATTTATTTTAATTTTTTTTAATTACATTAACAAATCGATAATTATAATGTGATTTTCCGAACAAAACTAATAACGCTGATGAATGTTTATCAGGTTTTTTTATATCATGTATTTAGGATTTTTTTCAAAATGTACTAACAAACATATTTTTACATTACTGTTATATAATTTTCAATCATCATTGTTTTTAATTTTTTTTTGTAATCTGTGATTTTCTTTTTTACTTTAATTTTAATTTATGTACCTACGAACAAAATATATTTTATTGCTTATAACTTATATAAAAAAAACCAAACAAAATATTATATATTAAGTCTACAATAAGTAATAAACAATGTATACGTATGTTTAAATTAACTTTAATTTTTAGTTATTTTTATATATATACCAACAAAATAAATAAACATATAATATTAATATTTAATGTTTTTTTTTAATAATTATAGTCATCCCTTATTATATGAATTCTGGGTCACTGCCACTCTGTGGTTTAAAAGTAATCACATTTACTATGATTATTTACATTTTACAATTTATTAAATATGACTTTTTTTAAATAAAAATATGGTGTTGCATAGATGTATCAATTAATATATCTGGTATGAGATTGTATAAACTATTAGTGATTAAGTGAACGAGATATTAGAAGAGTGATAAACAGTGCTTTAAGCGAAGGAAGCGAAGGATAAATAAGGTAAGGCTGTAGTTGTAATAAGAAAATGATCTATAATTTTATATTTTATTGTTATTAAATATACGAGATAAACCCTTTTATTTTGGAAGGAGTAATTGATAAATTAATATGACATGGTTATTGGTTAGATGATAAGAGTTTTTCAATGGTGTAAGGTGAATAAATTCAACTTGAACCATTCAAGTGCTTGGGATCTCGGATGCTAGGTGCAATAGAATTATGGTTTTGAGGTATTTTCATTAAAAGTATTTTGTGAGACTAACAGATGCCATTAAGATTAAATGATTGATTGTATTAAGCAGTTGTAAGACCAGTCATGGTATTACATGAGGGTAGATAGGATTTACATTCTATACGTTATATATTATTCTCAAATAGTAGACAGTTTATTTGAAAAACTCAATGTACATTGACTCTGCGTACTTTGTGTACACAAAATAAAATAAATGACCCCCAGAATCAATCCTAAACCAAATAAATCCATGACATAAAATATGATATTATTATAAAAATATAAACGCACATTTTATTTTTATTTTATTAATTATAATCATACATAAATCAACATCAATATAATTAATGTTTTCAATTTGTTCAATGTTTATTTTGTAACACTACGATAAAACTGTGCAAAACATCGCGGCGCACGTCTGCAACGTAAACTACACGAACGCGCGTTTAAAGCCCTAGAAACTCTCTAGTTATGACGGGAAATTTCTAGCTATACATGGCAAATTACGATTTTTTATTTCATATAATATTTATTTTACAGGCATGTTATTTGTGTCTAATTTAGGTTTTATAATTGTATACCATATTTATTAAGACACAAACCACAGCAGTCTACAATGTTGAAAGTAGAACGTTTGAAAACTAACCACAGTATAAAAATAAAACGTATGTAAATAATAGATAATAATATAAATGGCACCTGTGTAAATTAGATTGTACATTTTTAAATGCTCGTTAATTGCTTCGAAATTAAAATATACAAATAAAGCCTACGCGTGGCCATACATATAGGTAGGTATATCATTAACTTAAACGATTGATAATTGGTCAATTCACAGTAATAACAGAGCAAAACAGATTCTTCTGAACGTATAATTTGCCATATTATGCGTATACAATCATACATCATATTATGCGGGTATGGCATTTGTACAAAACAACAATAGGTGTAGGTAAGAAATTAAAAAATTAAATTTTAAATGCGCGTCACAATGGTGTATTTCGGACGTTTAGGCCAATCTCGCATGACGTGGAACGTATCATGTTAATTGTAATACGCCGAATATCAAATTAATTGTTATGAACGTGTACAATGTTCACTTACAGACATTGTGTCTTATGATTTTATGAATATTATATACCACCTACTGTCCACTGACTGCTCTGTTGTACTCGTATTCGTGTTTTTTTTGTTTTAGATCCATGCACGCCGTATGGCGTATGTCTAACCCAGTTTAGGTACACATTACGCACACATTGCAGTGTACAATGTACCTACGTTTATAGGCATTTAATATTTATAATTATAATTGTGTTGACCTGTTTTCACTAGAACCAGTAGAAACCGATAAAAACGGATTTCGTTGTTTTATCGTAGTCTACAGATTAAAAAATGATGCATTCTTTTTTGATTTAGTTTAAACAAATAATAATGGACCGTTTTCCCCCGACAGCTGTAAAATGTAAAAATATCAATATTGTATATTATTGTATGGTAATAACACTAATAACTAATATACATAGGTATACTATTAATTGTACTAATAAGTACTAAAATTTCAAAACTTTTATTGCCAAACAATACTCAATCAATAATAGTAATTTTAGATTTTAAATGTCATTGAATCAGCAATAAGTAGGTAGTTTAGTAGTTATTGAAAACCTAGCTTGTATAATATAATATAATATATATAATAATATATGATTGGAAATATTAAAATAAATGTGGAAAGCCAAACTTGTATTACTAATATTTAAGTTATTAATAATTACAGTGTGTAACTGTATAAGAAAATACAATCTGTTCATAGAATTAAAAATTGATTTCAAAAATCATCGTTTATAAATACGATAGTATAACACAAGTACTTTACTGTAGGTATACATAGAAAACAATAATTTTATAACTCAATACAAATAACATAGGCTATTTTTACTTAAAAGGGTATTATTTATAAATGTTTAATAATTATTAAGAATTAAGATGCACCATATAGGTAGGCAACACTGGGCATTATCGAGTTAGAAGTTAAAAACTTAAAATCAAGTTCAACGTTAAGTTAATTAACTCGTTAGTTTTTTTTTCAAATTTACTTTTAAGTTACTTTTTTTTAAGATTAACATGTTAACTTCAAGTAAATTTTATACAAAAGTATCTAAATTAAGAGTCGAGTATAAGTTCATAATTTTAGGATTTATTTTAGACAAGTAGGGTTTTTAATTGCCATAGTTGGTACTTTCATGAATCATTTTGAATTTCCCCAGTAATTTTCTTCTTGAGTGTAAGAAAAACTATCTAATAAACCATATTATGTGTGGAATTTTTTATTCTTGCAAATTAGAAAATTTTACTTTAAGCTAAATTAGTTACTTTTTGTTCAAAGTTATTTTTTCACTTAACTTTAGTATTTTAAAATAACTTAACTAACAATTAATTGATACAAAAAGTAGCAGATAACTTATTCGTAACTATATTTGACAGATAATCTTATTCGGACATTGAAAAACTGATTATTATCAATTTGTTTTTTATCTGTCGAATAACTTTTGTTATTCGACGAATAAATTCAATTGAAAAACCGGACCTTAACGAGTTAAAAAAATCATTGACTTGCCCAGCCTTGTAGGAAGGTATATTATAGACAGTATTAGTGTTGAGCGTAAAATTAACAACCACAAATTATATTATTATACTTGTTTGTATATTTTTAATTTACATTTTTTTAAAAATAAAGTCATTTAGCAAATATTTTAGTTTCAAAAAAGAGAAAATACATGTTTCTTTTATATTAATATTCATTGTATAACATAATTAATAAATATTATAATTGTATAACATTTCACAATTTTTCATATTTTTCATTCAAACTTAAAATTATAATAATTTTTATAGTTTAAAACACACTAATATAATGATTAATTATATAATATAATATATTGTTTGTTTTCGCAAATTCAATCACTCCAAATAACTATATAATAAATTATTAAAAATAAGATAAAACTATTATAGAACACTCTAAAAATAATGGTTGATTAAAATATTAAATAACTTTATCCAAGAAAACTAGGCAAGAATACAATATACTTAAATATATATTCAAAAATATTAAAAGGATAATTTTTCAAAGAATAACTAAAGTAGGTAGTTTTTAAGTTAGCATATAAAAATAATATTTCAAGGTCAAATGTATTGTGTTTTTTAACAAATCGATGATACAAAATAAAAATGGTAATAATATTAATCAAAAACAAAAATGTTCTTGATAATAATCATGAATTATACAGAAATAAAATAGTAATACACAGCCAGCTTGTGTTATTTCATGTTTGTTTTGTTTGAGAATAGGTAAATATATATTTTTGTTTACAAACAGAATACAATAGAAATAAAGGATACAATACTTAACAATATTAATGATGACATTTTTATCTTGAAAAAACCTACTCTTATACATATATATTTATGGGTGTATTTTATTAATAAAATCTCTATAATAGAATATATAATAAAAATAATTCATTAATTCAAAAATATATAAATATATACAATAAAATATATATATTATATATATGATTATTACGAGTTTATCCAGATCGATCCAAGGACACTCATAGTTTAATTGCTTATCAAGTTTATTAATATTTGTTTTAGAGATGAATGTTTCAATCAACATTCACTCTTGTCTAAATTAATTATGTTCATCGCGATACTTATCATTTTAAGCACCCCACCTAAAATTACTGTTATATACTTCGTAATGAGATCGATCACAAATTAAATTTCTCTTAAACTTTGGCTTTTGTAAAAGATTTGAATCCAAATTATGCTCCCCTTAATAAAAATGTTATAGAGATCAAAAAAAAAAAAAACAAAACAAAATTATACAATAAAAAAAAATTAAGTCTATCAATTTTAGTTTGAACACATCTGAATTATTAAATTCTTAATTCATGTTAAGAGATTAAGACTTATTATTCTTTTTTTCTTACTTTTTTACATATTTTTATTTCCAGAACAATTTGAGCCTTATATTTAAAAAGCTAAATCGAAAAAAAAATTATATTTCTTTAGAAAGATATGTTAATTTGGGACAGGAGATTGTCTTAGAGAGCATTTAGATAATAATAATGAATATAAATAATATAATTATATACAACCGCATGTGACATAATATTTCTTTAGTTCTTTAATATTACCATAATATTATTCTTGAATGATATAATTAAGATAAATACACTAAAATAATCGTGTATATTTATTTATTTTTATTCATATTACAAGTCAAATTAATAATTTGTTTAAAATAGATTTTTTTTTTTTTAATAGACAAAAAACTGTCACATGCGTTTAGTATATATCTTAAAAAATAAATAAATAAATCAAATACAATACAATAAAATAATAATAGTAAATACGAACTCATAGAGCAATTGGTAACTACTTAAAATAACATAACATATTATATAAACAATAAATAAATCAAAGTAATACAACCAAATAAAATAATACAATTACATTCGGGAAACAACGTAGTTTGAGAAGCAAAAGTCTAAGTAAAATAAAATGCTTGTTCTCGAAATTTTATATGTCATTTGAAAATAAATATAAAAATTATTCTGTGCGCATTTAAAATGTAAAAATATTAAGTCTAACCATAACTATATATATAATTTATCATTAAAAATTATTGCTTTTTCTTAGGACATTATCTTGTGGTTTTATTTATTAAAAACTAATACTTTGTCTTTTATAAATTTATAAATATGGCTTTTTGTCTGGTAGATAAATAAAAATTATCATTTTTATAACAGTCATTCACATCAATGCATATGGACTTATGAATGAATAAAGTACTTTTCCGAGGAACTTTTTCCCAAGTACTGAAACATTACAAAATTTTAAGTATTAAGTCGTAGGTATAAGATACCTCAATGTACTTATGTATGATTTATAACTTGGTAGAACAATAATAATAATTATTATTATGATTATTATATACCTAGGTATATTTTTATAACTTATTTTACTAAATATTAAATAGAAATTTGTTTGTACATAAAACGGGATACAAACCTCGATGAAAGTTGATATAGAAAAAAAAAATTATAAACCCTACCGTGTCTTAGCGTTTGATAAAAATATAAAATAAAAAAACATAATAATAATAAATAAATAAAATAAAAGGAAAAACATTTTAATTTTGGCAGTTAGCGTAAATTGGTGCAGATTGTCGGCATCGGCAGTACCCGGTGTATCGTTTTCATTACGCCAATTGTGCGTTTTCAAGGGACCCGACAAATCTGGTGCACGCTTTCTTCCATTTGCATTGCGTGCACCACTTCTCTCGGTGTTCCATGCCGTATACCTTCCGACACTTTTTCGTTTCACCGCGCGCTTTTCTCATAGGACTACTCGGGAACCTTGGTCCACCCAAATTCTGATACATCATTTTGATCTGTTTCTGAGGGAGAAAAATATATAAAGATTAAAACATTAAACTACCATGTATAATATTATATTATGATACATAATACAAATATACATATTGGTGATATAAATTTACCGTAAGACATTCATTATTTCAGAAAAAACTAACGTTTTAAAAAATATTTCTTTCACGTAATTTTTAACGTCATCACAAAACAACATTTTTTACTACTTTTTATCGTTATTACTTTTATTTTTTAATGACAACAAGTAACAACATACATTTTTTATTCCATATTCCAAATTTTCGACGTATAAAAATAGGATATTAGACAAGTACCTTGTTTTAAACAAGTTGTTTATTATAAATTGATGATTAATTATATTCTACTTCGGAATATGAAATGAAATTTAATGCTGTTATTCAAGAGAGTAAAAAACTTAAAAAAATATAATTTTTTCCCAAAAGTATTGTACTATTGTTTTGTAACCACTTGAAATTATGTAATATTTTCATAAATGATAGTGATTTCTGTAATAATGAGTTTATTACGTTAGGTCGATCACCACGTATATAAAATAACTAATAACTATCAGTACTCGCAAAATCAAAACATTTTATGAAATAAATGTAGTTTTAAAGCTGGAAACAATTGTGTTGGTGTAATTAGAATTTAACGGGAATCTTAATTGTAATAATTATTGTGGTCACAAAATCATTCAAGGTTTAATTTTTTCATACCAAACTTTTTTATAGTATAAAAATTAAATGTGATGTGAAAATTTCACACTTCTAAATAAACATTATAAGTTCATTATAATTGATAAAAAAAAAATACAATGAATTTGGTTAAATGTTATCACAACAAGTGTGAAACTATAAATAAAGATTATAGTTATTGTTGACACTAAAAAAAAATGAAAAAAAAATGTACATGACCAAAAATTTGATTGCATTGTGGTTTTTAACGACTTTATATGAATACATTAAAAGAAAGAAGTTTAATTTTTCAAAGTTTTTTTAACTAATATTTCTCCCCCGAATCATCGTACATTACGCACCTGTCCGTTAAGAGATGCGAACGGCCAGTTGACAGCGTTGTTTCCAGGCGTGCTGGGTATGTTCATCGGACAAGCGCTCCCCGGACGAGGTATGATCAGCGTTTTCTGGTATTCAGGATCTATATTTAACGATGATAAACCAAAAACAAAACAAAAATGACGGTTAATAACTTTTCGCAAACCAAACAGCGCACACGCGATAATTTAGTAATAATACGAATCGTACAAATAATGATCATCTTATTGGGCGCGCATCCTTTACCTTCGTGCGGTGGACGGGCCATATCCCGGTGCGACAGCGTGGGCGGCGATGAAGCCGCGCCAAGTTCTACTTCCGTGTAATAGAATTCCTCTTCGTGGTCGTCGATCGAATCATTCGTGCAATCGTCAGAAAGAGATTTGTCAAGCCTCGGCCTGAAAAATTCGTACCAGAAAAAAACACACACATTAATTTATTAAAACAAAACGATCGATATATTTTATAAATTGATAACACACAAAACAAAAAAAATGTACAGTAACCTCCAACCCCCGGCTACGTCATCGGCAATCCCGAGGTCAATATTTGAATTAAATTAATATGCACAACGATAATATTAGATATATATTATATATATATTATTATTTTAATTTTTTACTCCGCAGCACCCTCGTTTATTGTTTAAAAACGAGGACGCCGGCAGTTGTATATTGCAATAATAATTTAATAATAATATCCAACACTTACGTCTCGCGCATGCTAATATAGTTGCAGTTGCAATATAATTATAGCAGCTGCATACATACATAAAAAATAGTATATTATTAATAATTGCACTATTTGCTGCACACGCTTACCCAAGGTGATTCTGGCGGACGTGTAATTCGATGGAAGCCACAGTGGTGGTGATCATAACGCATCCGGGCCAAGTGCATTGAAAAACTGTGCGGCAATCCGACTGCAACATAAACATAAGAAAAGTTCGATTATACTATTATAAAATTATTATTTTTATTATATTCATTCGTCCAACGTTCTACATAACAAAGAGAGTAACAAAAGTTGGTAACGAATAAAATTCAGCGAGAATAACGAAGACAATAATTATTATTACACGTACAATTATTATACTTAATAAACGGACAATGCTATTATAAGTTATGACATTTAGTACAAACAAAATATTTCTAGGTCATTTAAGAGATTAAATTGTTCTCTGATGTATTTATAATAATTAATAAGTAATGAGAGCATATCCGTTGGTATTCATTATATTATTTTCTAAACCGAAAAAATAATCACGACAGTTAAAAGCAGAAATATATAACAATACGGCTGTTACAATTTAATATATTACAACCGTCGCAAGCAAACCATAATATGAAATTAGGATCAAATAATATTAATACATAACTTGATCGAAAGATGTTATTGATTTATACTTGATTTAATCGTAGATATTAATTTATTGTGACAAGTGACAACGATATATAATAGGGTGACCTAATGCGACACGTCTATACAACGGAATTGTCCCGTTTTAATCCAGTTATCTCCATACTATTTTATATGCATAAAAGAAAAAATCTGTACACAAACAAATACAACGAGCGTCGAGTACCGATTAACAAATTTCAGCAATAAACAGTATAAACGTCGTATTGGTGTATACAATAGAGTAATTCAAAACCCTCACGACCGTCACTGTTTCCAACAACTCGTTTAACATGTAAAAGTTGTCTCAAAAATATTTAACAATTTAAGGAGCAGTATTTTTTTAAAGTAAAGACAAAATTTAGTTCCATATTTTTTAAATGGTCACCCTAATAGTAATACAGTAAAATCCCGTTACAACGAACTTCAGGGGACCGAATTTTTTTTTCGTTATAACGCAAATTTCGTTGTAACGAAAATTCGAATAAGCTCTTTATAAGCCCTGTTTTTCGGCAGGGGACTTCTATGACTTTCGTTATAACGGGATTTTTCGTTGTAACGGGAATTTACTGTATTAATTTTAATAATATTATATTACCTATTAACATGTTGATGTTGTTTACCTATTGTTTGCATGAATAATATTATATAGTTTATACATTTGTATGATTATTATTTAAATATGTATATATCATACTAAAAAGTAAAAAGTAAAAATAATATCAAATTAATGATAAAAAAAATGTATTTTTGCTGGCCGGGATATATATATATATTTTATGAACACCATTAACAACGGTTAACAATGTATATTATATAGACGCATACATTAAAGTTGTTCTGTGGTCCGCATGCAAGTACACCAACATTGCACTAGTGTACAAAATAATATTTCTGCAGTTAAATCATCGTGCGTCACAATGCAAGTGGGCAGTGGCTAACTGTTGTATTTTCGGAATAGCAATAACAAGAGCGGACAAAATTTAATAATAAAACGGAGATAATTTTCGGTAGGTAATTAGATACATTTATGAAACACGTGAATTTTTATTTTTATTATTGTTATTAAGATTTATTTTTTTGATATTGAACAATTCATAAACAATTATTTTACATTCAGTGCAAGTTGTTATATTTTAATATTTCTAATTGATCTAAACCTAAAGGAAAACAAATTGTTAGTGCGTTTAAACACAACTCTCCCTATAATACGTCATATGTTATACACGTATATGTATTTAGACCTATACAGTACATACAAGACTCAGAAGTCGTTTAGATAATTTATTCGAAACGTAAATGTATGAACATTTTATTTATATATTAATATAACTCGTCAATGGAACGCGTCGTTATAACATTTGACATTTGACGGTCACGAACAAATTATGGCATTTAGAAGCAACAATACTCTGCATCACTGCTTATAATACAAGACAGTACATTTCTGTTTAAATAATTAAAACAAAAATAGGAAGATGAAATTATATGATTATATATTTAAACGATGGTCGCTGTTATTTTTGGGCTATGCTGATATGGAACAATCGATGATGACGATGACATATAAATATCATCCGGCAGCCTTTACTAAAAGGCCAATTGCGCGATAAATATAATCTAAAATACTTGGACAAGAATCAATAATAATCGGTGTACCGCTTCGTGAGAACCATTTTCAGTGCCAATGTATCATGATTTAAAATATCATAAATGCATTAAGGTCATTACCGAGAAGTGCCTACGCCAGTAGGTATATATATAACAATAATAAGTCGGTTTAAGACGACTCGACGAAGAACTGGGTTAAAAACGTAGTAAAATATAATATTATAATAAATAGTATATCGCAGAATGCATCATCGTGATAATACTATATAACAAGACGATAATTATATGTGTGCACCGTGAATATGAACTGGAAACGTTTCACGCAAGCACGCGTGGCACCGCAGTAGCGGTCAAGTACGCCCGCGGAGGGGGAGGGGGTCGACAGTGGTCGGCAGCTGCAGTGAGTGTGTTTCGTAATAACGCGCATATAGGTATGATATATTATAATAAATGTATAATAACAATATGATAATATATATGGTGGTCCGCGCGGGTTGCGATAGACACGGCGATGACGTGACGAAAAAGTAAGTATATTTGCGCACGACAATGGTGAATCCGCGAGGCCGATGAGAAGGGACGCCGAAATGAGGCCGGTGCAGCGGATGAAACCGCGTGTGTGTGTATATGTACGTCGAAATGGGTCAGGTCGCGAGCGGGGCCGCCGCGCGCGCGTATATGTTATCTGCTGGGAATGGTCCGGGGAAAAATGAGGTCAGTAGGCACGGTTTTCTGGCGCGCTGGGAACGACGACGACGGCGATGACGAATAAAATTGGATCGATGAGCGCGCGCGATGGCGGTGATGACTGTGACGGGACGGAGCCGAGGAACGCGGTACCCACGTGTCGGTTAGCGCGCGCGTGCACGCCGGCTCGCCGCCGCCGCCGCCGTTGTCACAAGCACACACGCGCGCACACATACCGATCGCGGTATATAATATGATATTACACCGACACTCGTGTGTGTGTGTGTGTGTGTGTGTGCGGCCGGAAAGCTGACTTTAGCGCGCGCCAACCATCGGCGGGCTGAGCGCCCCCGCGACAACAAACCGCGGGCGCCGCCGCTGCATCGCCGTCCTTTGTTGCCGTATCGATCTTAGGCCGGCCGGATCGGCGTCGGCGGCGAGTGGAATCGCATCGCGTGCGCGGTGTACACAACAAAGCCGCTCTCCGCCACCCAATCCCCGTCGCTCACGCCAATATATATAGAACTTACCCCGCCACACGACGAAAGTGTAGTACCGGAGCTCCGGTGGTGCGGGTGGTGGCCGCGGTGATGCGTACAACCCCCCCAACACTCACCGTGACTTTTGTAATCGGGTCAAATGATTAACCCGGTTAACGGAGCGGCCGGGTGCCTGGAAAAACAAACCGAGCGCACCGCCGACAAAGTTTTCCTTTTCCTGTTTGCGCGGCGCGTTCAATTATTATGTCACGCCGAAATATATTTAAAAATAAAATACGGAACGCGACAATAATAATAACCGTCGTGACACGAGATTACTCGTATAAAAATAATATAATATAATAAAATATAATACGACGATCGTTTACACGAATACATAAATAATATTATGTGTGTATAGCAGTACGTTTTCTACGATGTATTCTCCGCCACAACAACAATAATAATAATAATAAAATATTTCGACAGTCCGGGCCGCGCGATTCAAAACTGGGTCAGCTCGACCCAATTCCAGCGACCGGCAGAGGTTTACAACGCAAACAAACACACATTCGCGCACCCGAGCGAAGAGACCTAGTTTCGCGTCCCCCACCACCATCGACCGGGCCCACCGGTCCGTTGTACACGACACGGGTTTGGCGAATCGGCTGCGGTGGGACGCACCCTCCCACCATAAGTCGTCTATCAATTACTACCGTATCCGCCGTCTGTTGTAAATTATCGTTATATACACTTAAACTTATTAATAATGTAATACAACGTTTGGTTATTGCGCGCACGAGAGAGAGAGAGAGAGAGAGCAAAACGATGCAGCGGAGTGTGCATAATTATTATTATTACTTCGGACTGCGGATGCGGTTCCGCGATGCGCGATGGAGCGCGCAATACGCGGACAAATGCGATGTCGATGTGTATTATATTATTTTGTGTGTATGGGATGGATTAATGTTTATAATTTTATTTATCTACCGCGTTTCGATCGTTAGACGCGAACAAAAAAAGATTATTAATAATAGGTAATAACCATATTTAAACGGAAGCTTGACGCGAAATCATCAATCGCCATCGTTTCGGTCGATGCTTACATATTAAATAATATATACGTACGATTACACACACCGCACCGTGTGGGTATATACATTACATAAATCGAAATCACTATATATTACAAGTGCGAAAATAAATAAGTATAATATATCATTATTGTACAGAGGAACTCCGGCCAAGGTGCGCGTGGGGGTCAAGGTGGCACGGAAATAGGCTAGCTCGAAATAGCAGCAGTAAGGAAAACAGTTTTCATATAATAATAATATATATTATTATAATTATCGTCGGTCGGGAAAGACGATTTATTTTTTGCACAGCGTATATAACAAAACTGCGTTTGCGTAATGCAATAAGTACGTACCGACAACGAGATCGCTGCCAACATTATTCATCCGTCCCCACCTTCGCGACAAATAGACACGCGCAAACACAACTGAAATTTTGTACACGGCAAAACACGGTCTGCGAAACATTTTTAAGGTTTTATCTGACATCCAGAGAGCTACCGATATTATTATGCAATAATTCTCCCAAGATCCGTCCAAATCATTATTATTATTATTATTATTATTATTATTATATATTATTATGTATCTGCCATACGTCGTATAATATATTATATATTTAATTTTCCACAAACGAATTGACTTTTTAAGAGGATTATCATTAAATTATGTAACACTAAATTATTATTGACAGTATGTTGATGCTCTCGTCACCATTTGGCATGACACCCAACACAGTGTGTAATAATAATCGCGTTAATACAAGTGAAAATGTGGTCGGGTATAGGTACATTTTGAACAATAGACAAATATTATTTTCAACAATACTTTAAACCACCATTTTTTTTTTCGTTTTTTTCTCCCATTATATACTAATATACTATTATAAGTGTCTATTTTCTTTTATCATCCCAAGTTTAGTTGAATTAATAATTAAACCATGCGACGCTCACCGCTATTACAAATTATAATCTCACTTTGGTTAGAGTAGCATACACAAACGGCCCGGGAAATCATTTTTTAACCGGCCGCTGCTCTCATTATTATTATCATTTTACATACACAAAGGCCCCCGCACTGCTTAGATATCCTGGTGTCCCGGTGGCCTACTCAAACCCTGCTTGTCACCTACCATCATAAACATTGAGGTCGACCAAGTTTATGTTGACCATTTTACAACGCCGGAAATATAAGCCTTATATTTTATCCATTTATTTTTAACGACCTGATCATACCGTTCGATTTGTGAAAAGTATGCGCACACATCATAATAATCATGTAGTTTTAATTTTTTTCACTTCATGAACCGTATATATTTTGAAGCATTTTTCATGATTTCAAATATTGAAATATTTTATATATTTTATAAGTTATTATTATATATTTTTACAACGGACGCGTTGCATGAAGAGAATGTCTTGCACATAATTGTGTATATATGAATTATATAGGAGTATAAGTAGAGAGAGGAGAATTAAGTAACTTTCACTTTCGATTCGAAAGGTTGGAATGACAACTGCACGTAGCATTGTTCATGGTAAACACTGAACTAAAAGCCGTGGTATAGACGACGACGACGTTGGAAACGTGACCGAACAAATTTAGTAAAAACGTTGTAATACATCCGAATTTATTTACCTTCGCATACACTAATGTCTACATTACTATATTTATTAGATAAAAAACACCAATGACGAAAATCACGACGAAAAATCGATTTAGCTGCTTCCGAATAGACCTATACTATAATGTATTGTGTGCGTGTGTTTGTTGTGTGCAGTATAATGTTCGATCGAAAACGCAACGGTCGCCCACGTTCCATAACCGCCACCCATCAATGTATTATACTGCCACTTGGCCTACCCTACGACCTACACGAATCCCTACTTACTCAAAGTAGTTATTCAAAGAATATCGTCGACATTCCACTTACAGTTATCAAAACATTTTTTACAGAAAATAATTACACGGCGGCTTAGTTTGATTTCGATATACATTTCTATAACGTTGTTCAAAAACATTAAAATATGTGCGTATATTAACATTATTCGTTGATACACACATACACACACACGTATAGTAACATGCGCGTCATATACTTGTACGTCATAAATAGAAATTTTATAACAGGGTTACGAACCTTTGCGAGTCAACAATCAAAACCATTATATTATTCCAGTCGTCGTCGACGCCGCCGCCGATGTTCTACACAGGGTCAAGGTTCATCGATCGGAAAAATCTAGCATTAGCACGCACAATGGACTTTGTAAACTCCTCCCTCTCACTCATCATCAAACCCAGTTTAAAGTTTATACTCTAAATAACCGTGTATCAAATAAAATTTGTATAAATTCATAAGAATAAATAAAAATAAAATAAAAATCGTACATTAATTTGGAGTTGTCAGGTACATGCGTATAATTTTATTTTATTATTATGAAAGCACACACTCAATTTATCAGGATAAGCATTCTGCATTATTATTATCATCAGATTTTACTATTATTAGACGGCTTCAGGATGTTTACGACCTATTTTTACTCTTTTCGACCAATTTCCATACAATTCATATTATGCTAATCAATGCAAAATAATATGAATTATATGAAGTAGTAAGTGCCACTGTACTCGTATAATATAATTGTCCTCAAATTCAGAATAATATTTCAGTGTTTCGTATATTTGTAATTCATATTATATTATTATATTGCCGGATTTTTTAAGCAAAATCGTATCGTTTATGACTTATACCTATACACGCTCACTGCGCAACCAATTCCAGAAGTCAGTGAATTATAAGCATAAAGAAGCAGCTGTAGAAGAAGTGTTGTAACGGTGGTTTTTTTCACGATGTACCACTCCTCCAAAACCATGGCCTCTGCCAGCGTGCAGTTGGATGACATTGGCCCGAGGTCATTACCCCACAAACGAAACACGGTATAATAATATTATAACATAATAATAATACGCAGTATACAGTATAATAAACTCGAAATGTAAACACGAACGAGTGATCGAGAGTGAAGACTGAAGAGAAAGAAAAGGCGGGGAATGACACGCCAGAGAAGAGGTAAAACGTAAGATGTTATTAATAATAACATTGTCGTACAGATTTTAAGGTAATAAATATATTATACTAATATAGTAATAAAGACTATAAGAGTCGTATCTAAATTGTATAATACAAAAAATAAAACGCACGTTCGAGAGAGATAAGACGAACAATAGTTATTACTTATTAATATTAATAATATATAACATATATATATAATAATTTGTATATTATGCCAAACAATAATTACGCACGAGTGGCATGGTGCTGTATGTGTGCGTGCGCGCGTGTGTATGTGTACACACGTTTCGGTGTGGATAGGTCGTCGTTTTAAACATTTTAATTGGTGTAATTCTATATCGTATGTTAAAACAGTTAATCGTTATCTCTAGCGAATATAATATTATAATAATAACTACACAATATATATATCACTATCATATTATGGCATATACGAAAACATTTTCTGTTATTATTATTTATTGATTAACCTCCATCGAAATACCTACGCAAAAACACAGTATATAATATTCTAATACCTATACATAATTATACACCTCGCGTACAACACAAAACTGTTATCAACCATCGCAGTAATTTGTCGCATACAGTATATTATTTGTACACAAAAGAAATGCATAACTTATGCAACTATATAATACAATAACGGTTTTTTTTACTTGTTCGAGAATTTTTATTATTATTATTATTATTTTTACGACTGCCAAACGAACCAAGCCACCAAACGACAAAATGTTGCAGATTTCTATTAGTCAATACACGATTTCTAAAGGTAGGTCGTAACGACCTACCTAGGACTTTACACCAATAATAATGAGCAATTAATATTTAAAAATCACACGAAAATGAACGAGTATTTAATCTGTACGCAATCGAGTACAAAATTAACAAGATCGTTTACAAGGACAGAAATTAAATTGCATAAGACTTTTTTCCGCATAGTATTTATAAGCTGTATTTATAAGCTGTTGACGATAATGCGTGAACAAAAAGGTACCTATTGAATATATATTTATTGTTGTTTCAAATTGTTTACAATTTTATTCTGGATAATTATAGTACGAACTAAAAGTAAAAAACAAAACACTTTATGCAAAATGGTTTTTATTAAATTTATTATGTAATCTTTTTTCATAAAAGTTTATTAATAATATCGGCCAACGATAACCTTTTTCCAACTTCTAGTGAACTGCTCGGTGTATTTAGCTTTTTCACAGCCGGCTTGTGTTTTATATTAAGTACTTCTATAATGAGAATTTTTTTTCAATGTCATTAGGCCATCAGTATAATATACTCACGCGACATTATAATTGCATAAAATAATAAAAACGGTAGCTGTCTAATATTATGTGAGCACAGACGAACGACGGCGAGACAGAGAAAAATACTAAAAATATAAACGTAGGAGTGAGAGGCAATATAAATATATTATTTATATAATATATAAAAAACAATTTAGAATAAATCCTGGCCGAAATATTAAAATAATGTTGCAATCAACTATAGTGCGTCTATAGAGTTTAGATTCAAATTCGTGAAAGTTGTGACACGTCATACAACGCCATCAATAGACTGAAAAACATACATATCGTCATATACTCATATAGATCGGCCTTGTGGTGATTTAAGCGATAATGGTCAATAAACTGCATCAGGTTTTCGAATACCGTTCCAACCACATAATTGTGTAACAATATTGTTATTTAGTAAAACAATAGTTAAACTTTGATAATAATATTATAAGAACGAAATTGTCTCTGCTCTTAATCGTATTTTCTTTGTTCATATTCATTATCGAGACACATAAATATTTTATTTTATCATCTTTAATCGATAAATTATAACAGTTCTCCGCGTACTTCTATATACTATCAATATGTATATACAAAATATTATGTAGTGTAAATAAATCACTAATCAGTGTAGTTAAGCACATGCTAACATCAACACATCATTATTATCATCTTAAATAAACCGATAGCAATATGTGGAATACACAGTGTAACAATAATACGACTAAATGAGTGTACAAGAGAACGTTTATACAAGATTCAGAATGAACATTGTTTGTAGAGTAACTCGGTCGGACGTGTTGCCGGAATTGATATAGTTAATAAACTAATATTCTAAACATACAAACATTAAACAGGCGGGTTATTTATAAACACATGGTCGTATAATAGCAGTAACTCGGATCATTTAACCAATGACAAAAAAAAAATACATATAAACGTGCCAAAAACAATACTGATTTCCTGATGCGTTTTGATTCTTTTTCGACTTCTGTGACAGCTCAGTACTGTCCGTTGGCAATAGATAGAAAAGATTGCCGAAGCCGGGCCTCGAAAATATTTCGATTTTCGATCGAATTATTATGACACCAACAAATGTACGCGCGTGGAGGATGATAAGTAGGGGTCGATTACTTAACTGAAATTACACGAATTTATACATTACAATGGAACGATAAAATCTTTTCGTCGTCGACAAAAAGTGACTTGGAGCAAACCGCGTTTTGAAGAATGGATAAAAAAAAAACACGTCTATCCCGCGTGGGACCGCCCGCAGACAAAAGGTTTAAACACCAGTTGTTGTATACATAAAACGTCACCGATTTCGGACGACGTACGCCTTCCTCTTATCGGGTGGAAAAAAAACCCTATTCTATACGTTTGTAATTCTACTGCGTCGCAATACGCTCGGAGCGAATCCCTCTTATTTTCGGATTATGTACGTAAACTGTATGCTCTACGACGATGATATGAGAACGCACAACCCGGTGCCGAGCTCCCTTCACACTGCAGCACGTACAATCGATAAGACCCTAAGGAAAACGCAACGCAATAGCACCGTGTGCTGTTCAATGAAAATAAATAATACGATGTATAATATTATATCGTAAAATTATATTGTGTGCAAGTGCAATGTGTGAAATGATAACAATGATACTTTTATGTCAGGTATTATGTGACCCGAAAGACGTGTAAGTGTACCGAAGAAAACGTATATTAACGCGAATTGAATTTGGAGAAGAAAAAAATATTACACCTGCAGAGGTGGACGGAAATCGTATATACGTGAAATTAGGACCGGCGACGGGGGAAAGGTTACTGAGAAAACGACGGCAGGCCGACGCGCATACAGAAATCAGAAATACGACGCCGAGAGAACCCAACAAACGACCGCGACGAGTGCCTAAGCCGCGCTCGACCGTCCGTCGGACGGGTTCGTAGGAAGACACAATAATAACATAATATTATATAAATATCGCGTCGTGTGTGTCGGCGGCGACAGGGGTGCGCTCGAGAGTGCGTTACACCCGGGACGTGTGACGTCCTTGAGCAACCGGTGGGAAGAAGAGGTCACCGGACTCTCGTACCGCCGCAGACGGTTCTTACCCCAACGGTACGCGCAAGCGCACGGCGGTCCGACCGTGTAATGACCGGTTAATGGTGGTAGTGCCCCAACGGTCGTCACAACATTCATTACAATAATAATGGACATAATAATTGTTGCGATAATGATTATTGCTACAAACAATAATAATTGTCACAACTACCGACGAGTGTGTACGACGTTCGTGTGCATGACACACGATGTCGTTTCGTGTTATAGTAACTCTCTCTCGATATCGCCCCGTTTATCAAACGTGAGATATTCGCGGTTCGTTTCCGTATTCGAGTCCGACACACGGAAAGACCGTACATAATAATATTATTGATAATGATAGCAATAATAATAATAATAATAATAATAATAATAATAAAAAATAACAATAATACGGTATTATGCGAAACGGATATTATAATAGTATTATTGAGCGTAGATAGATGGTGAAAATAGAATATAAACAACACGCACACGGGGGCGGCGGCGTCAGAGTTCTAGGAGGGGGAGAGAGCGAGTACAGTCATCGGCGGCACGGGGTCGCCGAACCCGACGGTGTATCCCGGTGTTGCATCGGCCTCTCTAGATATTGCGTTCAATCCCTACAACAACGTTTTACGCACACACACGCACGTAGACACACAAGTTCAAGAAACTCCAGAGCCGCCGGCAACGATGGCGACAACGACTGAACGACGACGTCCACGAGGACAGGACACGACTACGACGAGACCGCGAAGAACATTATTTATTATTATTTTTATTATTATTATTATTATTATTATTACACAATATGTAATATACACGCGCATAATATTATTATGTGGATATTTATAGAAGTTGAACGGGCCGACGAAAATAAAATCGTATTCGTTAAAATTATATCTACAAATATTATTGTATATATATACCCGCAGGTATGACATGTGTGTATACGTGGACGAATAAATTGAATATACGACATGACATTACGATTCGAAGAACACTAAGTAAACGGACCATTTAAAAACGATATTAAATCGATTATTGGGTCGTTACGTTTTGCTTTCTACATACGTAATACCTTGTGTATAGGTGCACGACCCTGGGACGTTCACCTTCGCCTTAAAAAAAGTAATTAACACACGTCCGCAAGCCACTAGAGCTGCCGCTCGACCATAGTAGAGCTAAAATCAAATAAATTACGTTCAGACCAAGTAAACTACACTACTGGAAAAATGTATTAAAACGCATGAGGGCTGTATTTTATGCACTTATTCCGCGATTAGAGAGCTATATTTTGTTGGAAAACGATTGACAGGAATGTTTTTTTCTGAACTGAATTTATTTGAGAATTTTTGTTGTTCGAAATCTATTTACCTGGAAACGCATTTAGTTTCAAAAGTATTTACTCAAAAAAGTCAAAAACGTATAGATACGTTTGAAAATAAAACCGTTGGCAAAAACTAATTTGAAATCGTACTTATATAAAGCGTATTTTATCAGAATAGTATTAGCTTAAAAAAGTGTTTACTTGGAAAAGTATTCGCACCGTATACGGTAAACCCATCATAAACATTTCCAACGAAATATTTTCCATGAAAATTAGTTGTAGAGCAAACTCAATTCCGACATAATATATTTATAACGGATTACGATTCCAAACTCCAAAGTGATGTGAATTCAATTAAAATACAATTCCAACAATATATTGTTTCCAGCGTGATTAAAACAATACGGTTCCGATGGTATAATTTTCATGTTTTTTTTTATGGACGGCTCCAGAATCATCATACCTAACCCTCGGTGGCGGGTTTAAGGTTTCAACGAATAGCCACTGTTCGTCGTCGTCGTCGTCGGAGTGTGCAGTTGTAGAAACGATGGATATTCCGTTATAGAATAGCAGTACATACTGCATACACGCGATGATTTTCTTATTATTATTTTTTCAGTCTATTTGAATCATCGCCGGTGTTGTTAACCTCTCGGCGGCGAATTTTACGGTTTCGATAATTCAACCGGGCCGGAACAACGCGTGAGGTGATGGCGGCATCGGCAGTTGCCGGCCACCGCCGGCAATGCGTGGGCATATTGTATGTTTATATTATCATATAATTTATAACGTTCGGTCACTAACAACAACAACAACAACAACAACAACGACGACGACGACGACAAACGACGATTGCGTCACGGCCTATGATCCGGGGTTTTCCGAACGTGATCGGTTCGCCGGAGAGGAGATGCGTTGTTTTTTGCGTCGTAAAATTATGAATTTGGTGCCGGACCCGGTGCACCGGCGGTCGGCCTATGGACGGCGGCGCGTAGAAGGTGACGACGCGGTAGGATGAGCGGCAGGCGCGCGCGCGGGGGACACGTGTTCTTGAGTTGCCGGCCGGCAATGATCGATACCGCGCATACGCAGCAGCACACATCGCGCGAGTCCCGTTATTGTTATCTATCGCTCGTAACATTCGCACGTTACATTTCAAACGTACATTATTAATATTATTACTATTATTGTTATTATCATCATCATCATCATCATCATAATAATAACCATTGGACGTATGTGTGTACCGGTTCGTTTGCTCTTAATACGATTTTGTAATCGGTTTTCGGACGACAGTTTGATGTAAACGATATTTCGCGTTTGCTTTGCTGATTTCAATTTCGACCGCTGTGCTCCCCCTATTTTGAAATTGGCGGCAGTTTGACAGCGTTTCCGCCGTACAGCGATTTTGTTGTTGTTGTTGTTGTATCCCGAACAGAGAGAGAGAGAGAAAACGCCATTTTTCCTTTGTCACAACAAGTGTGAGTGCGCGCGCGCGAACGCTATTCCGCTCGCTCGCTCGCTCGCTCGGCCGCTTATACTTTATGGCCGCGTTGTTATGGTATTGCGACGCGGACCAGCGCGCACGCCCCGCGCTATCCACCCTCTTGTACACACGTGCTGGTCTTCGCTCCACGTGCACCGCCGACGGAACAAAGAACATTCCCGGGCGTGCGCAAAAGGGGCCCCTTATTATTCCTCCGTCGTGTCACCTCCGCCTCGCCGCCATAATACGACCACTCGTTTCCTCCTTCTCCTCCACAGCTGGTATAAATTGAACAGCAGTGACAAAGAGAGAGAGGAGACGCCATCGCGGTAATAACAGTAGAAGTAATGGTTAATATACCAGTGCCGAACATCGGCCGAGTAGGGGGACAGGGCGACGACAACGTCCGTGGGCCACGTACGAGGGAAATGCATTGCGAGAAATTTCGCACGGATGACGCGCGCTACGGACGCGGCACGTGTCGCGCATTTCATTGCACTTTTTTACGCCAAGGCCGTTTTGGCGTCCTTTGTTAGAGCGAGGCGCGACCGGTTCTCCAACATATAATATTGTTGCTGTTGTTCGCAAATCCAATGCGATAGCTAGCAAACAGGATATAATGATATTGTACTGCCAGCGACTATATATACAACAAATTCCAGCGCGGTAAATAATAAACAAGAGTGTTCACATTACAACGCTACCATCATCGAAGAATCGAATTTGTTAAAAAACAATATTGTTAAGTGTATACACTATATGATATGTTATAATATGTAATGGCACAGTAGTTGGAACGCAATTTTCGACCTAGTTATTATAGCGAAATATCGCTTAGCGGGATAACAGTTCCCACACGTATATGTGCAATGAAACGAATCAAACTTTTGGACTTAAGACACACCGCAAAAATTATCACTGTTGTAGTGCCATAATCGCGGTGTGGCAGTTGATGCGTGCAGTTTTTTAGATATAGAATCGACAACCAGTATAGATTTATAATAGAAAAAGCGTGTAAAACGACCGACGACAATCGGAATTTTTGGTTGACCACTTGTTCCCGTTACGAAACCACTAAAATACAATGTTTCGAAGGTCGACAAAATTTTTTTCTATGCAACGAATTTTTTTTTTTTTTTTGATACTATTATATATTAGATTATTATATTTAGTTAAAATTAGAAGGGCAAGGATTATAAATACGTACTACAAGCGTATCAATATAAAATAAAATAACAATAATAAAGGCGTAATGCGCACGTGCACCTCCGCTAGTGCAGTTGCGAAAATTGCAAGGCCAAAGTTGCAACAAAAAGAAAAAAAATTACATGGAACCGACATGTCCAAGGACTTTATGACACACGTTGCAGCATGCAATCTGACACTCCAGTATCCCCTTCACCACCACTTCATTGTCAGTCGGTGCACACACGCTCACAATAAATTATTTATTTTATTTTTATTTTATATTTATTATTTACGCAGAGATTTTCCAAAGAGGGAAGATAATGACGAGTTTAAAAAGAATTTTAAGCTATTGTGTTGTAATTCAAAATCGTGAACAGCTGTTTTGGTGGGGGAGCGTTCCAAGACCAATGGAGCAGATATTTAAAAAAATAAAACCGGTCTTGTCAGGGTGGAATACCCAGACACAAAGCCAACCACTACCAATCCCTCCAGCGACCGGAGGATATAAATTATTAATACCTATTATTACTCTTGTAAAAGCGACTTGCATATATAGCTCGGCAGTGGAAAATAAGCCCACTACGACATACTTATACATATTATTATACACAAATAAATGAACGTGGAAGGTATAACCCGACACACACACCATTAGCCATCGGAAATGCTAACCGTTATAATATTTTATACCACAATAATTAAGGCTAACATGGCAAATTTTGAGATGAGAAAGTGTTCGACCTACTGCCAACCATCCCGCGTCCTTGCAATGCACGTCACAATTTTCTTTTTGCTTACGTAAAATGTTATCCGTGTATCAAAGATAATACTACAATAGCAGCATAGCGCTGTACCTGGTATGCATATTGCAGTACAATTTTGTGAACAAACCGAGTACGTACTTCAACGCATATTTCATATTTCCAAGTATAACTTTATGCGTATTATGATACGCCTCTCTCGTTGTGGCCATTATATTATGTACACGTTCGCATTCTTTTAACGAGCGATTGTATAAACGTAGAATACCTCTCACTTTCTCCTTTGATTAGAATCCCAATTTTAAATTTTTATCAATCGTCCGTTTATCAAAATATTAATAAACATCACGAGGAAAATTATTTCATCGGCAGCTACAGCATGAAAGTTGTCTTTTCGAATAATTTTCCAACGGATAATATATTGTTATATATTTGTTTTGTCGCAGCTGTTAAAAAGGGAATAGATTAATATCGAGTATGATGCATTGATGCATATTATAGGACTGATGCATAGTTCGTATGTGTTCCAGGAATGTTTTATCGATGTTTTCCTTACCAACAGTTTGGATCACAGGTGTTTTACTTATATAATATTGCTCAAGCAATTATATATCTTAGCATAATTATTATATTAATATGTATCTAATTTTTAAAGGACATACAGAACATGGTTATTTAGACTTGACACTTGAACGCCGTAGGTAGGTATTGCATTTAAAAAAAAGCTTTATTTAATGTTAATAATGTTATTGATACTTAATACATCAAAATATGAATTGGTTATGTTTAAACTAGTCTATAACACATTATTATCTAATTAAATAAGATAATTATTATTTGTACATAAAACAATCATTAATGTTTAACATAAAATATAATATTTTATACAAACACTAAGTATTATTATAAATAAATAGCTATTTGCTGTTATTTCAATAATAAAAAGAATAATTTTACGTACTTAGTGAGAAATAATTTTAAAAGATACGATAATAATTGTATGATTCACAAACTAAATACCGGCTTAGAGTTTTTAATTGAGTAAAAAATGTTATTAATATTGTCAAATTGATTAAATGATAAACTTTAATTATTTATCCTAATACGGTGATAATTGTTTAAAAAATACATTTATTTGCCTTCAGGCAATGATTTATGATTGCGTTCGTGTAGTGTGGGGTGGCCGGGTGGGTAAACAGTTCACGAGAGAATAAAGTTAACAAATTAAAATTGTCGTCACGGCTTGTAGCGTTCAACTGCAAATTGTAGTATAGATATCTATTACTAACGGATCAGCGCACTTTCGGGGAAAAAACCTACAGTACTACCGTAATTATTATTATTATATACCTACACCTAGAAAATTCTAGCTATTGAATAAAAAATAATTAAACAAAATAATACCTACACTAGCTAATACTAGAATCAGTATGCGAAAAAAACAAAGAGCGGTTTTTTAACAAGCTGACAGGGGCGTATCCGTTTTATTAGTTTTATATTTCACATATTATCTCTTTGCGTTCAAATTAACGCAATGTTAATATAATAGTACATACAATAATATAAACATATTCAGGCGCATTTTAGAAAGGAGGAAATATATAATGACGGTCCGCGCGTGTATGTACGGATGGACGATGATGGCTATCAGAGCAATTATTTTAAACCATACATCGTAATATACCGAGCACAATCATATTGACGTGAAATTTAATTTCGACGGGCAAGATATAGATAATTTTCTGTTTTCTCGATGAAGTCCGGGACACGTCATAATATTATACGATGAAAACATTTTTTGGAAAAAACTTTATTGTAACTCTATATTCTTGCATCGCTGACCTAACCATATTCGCATATAATTCTAAATGCAACTATACACACCTTTTGTCAACTATTGTGTTTATAAACAACGGTTTTTTTTGGTACTTTAATTTTCAATTGAGATATTATGATAATAACAATATGTGAAATACCACAATTGAACCGTTTAACTGGCCGAAACAATTATTTTTAATTTTATTATAATATAGAATATACTAATAGTTATTTATTATAATTGTAATATGTGCTACTGACCTTCTTTCGCTTGGGCACGTCTTCAAAATCATCGTCGGTCAGACCGATGCCCTCATCGACGACCGAAGGCAAGCCGCGTCCGCTCCAGGCGGCCGAGGAGCTAGATTCGCTAAGCGGTGGTGACGGCGAGCTGCGACACGAAAAAGCTCCTTCGCTGGATGTGGACGGGCTGGTGGACAGTGACTCGGGTTGTTGGCAGCGCGTAATGCGTCCTGTGAATAACATACAAAAAACATGTTTGTAATTTAAAAAAAAAAAAAAAACGTAGTAATATCAAAAATAGCACTCTCAGCGCGTCAAAAATGTCGAGTATAATAATATTACAATCGGGGCGAAGGGATGAGCGAGCGCAAGAAAATTCGCAGAGACCGAGTGACGGGCGGACGCTCGCGGGCCCCCACGCAAACGCCAGCCGTTGCCGCCCGAAAATAAGCTCGTAGGCGGCCGTGATGTGACGTCATCGAATGACGCTCTCGTACCGGTACGCGGGGGCGGCGGTTTACTGCTGCTGTCGTCAGGTGGTGAATCGTCGTAGTCGGTAGAAGCGAGTTGAATAATAATGATAAAAAACACGACGTATAGGTACGTATGTTATTATTAAACACTCGCGTGTTTGTGCAACTGTGCGTAAGTGCGTGTGCGTATGTCGGTTCGCACGCACAACAACGATTCGTCCTTGTATGAGCGCGAACGTGAATTTCACTGTTATTTTTTTTTATTAGTTTTTGTTTTTAAGCCTTCTTAATATTTCAAACAATCAAAATTTGTTTGATATTTGTCTAACGATAGTTATTGTATGCATTAAATATACGTACAATCGAACCGCACGCATTTCGTACGTGATGGACGTCAACGATGACGTGATTTTAATATTATGTACTATACAAATATTGTAATATAATAATAACGAAGTCGACGACATGCAATTCTCGATTTCCTGATTAAAATCAGCAAAGTTGGAATATTCCGCGAGCGTTTTACGCGATGCCCATGCATAAACATCTGAAAAATCTCATATATAGGTCGTCATTAGATAACGGTCGAACGATCGAGTGTTGGATACAAAATGTTATATTTCTTATTGGACAAGTTCTAATACGATCAAGTTAATCTCATTAAAGTATTATAATATTGAGGTTTATGAGCTGCAGCTATATTAATAAGTATGCGAATAATGCATGTGGCGATAATGCAGTAAAAACGTGTAAATATATTGGTTGTTAATGCACTATTTATTAAGCACGTGTAGCATAATGATGAGAATTGATTGATAACAAAATGTTTCGTCAATATACACACAAGATACGACGTTGTATATTTTATAGATATACCTACCGCAAGAGTTGTACACGCAATTACATTGTTATCTCGTAAATTAATATTGAATACTATATAATCCAATGTCGAATCTTTATAGAAGACGACAGTTCATCGAATTGAAAAATAAAAAATATTAACTGCAAATAATAATAGATAGAAACCCTACGTTTCGAATGTTGTTCGGATATCATATACACACTAATTACATTAATACTATAGGTATATTGACGACTGATTGAATTCGATTTTGTCTATAAATTATATATTTCTTAGTTAGGTTTCCATTATATTTTTCCCCGATGATCAGTCACGAACATCGTCTTTCAGGATGACGGGAGTACGGAGCAGGGAGTTTATCAACCTTGTTCTGTGCACAAATCTTCCGTTGCCAGTGCACACGTAAATATAGTACATCGTAATATTATACATAATATAGGTAGGTATACCATTTTAGATCGTGAAAACAATATTCACCAGATAGAAAAAAATTAGAAGTCCATTGCGCAACGTCGCTGTGTACCTCTATATATGAACATTGTACACGGGTGTGGGGACAAAGCATAATGGTGCATTATAGTGAACGTTTTACAACACTGTTTCTCGTTATAAAATTAACTGTTTCGGTTTCCTCCGACGCGTATGAGATCAAAGCTGCACGCACGCATCTTGAGGTCGTATTATATAATAACGATGATGAGTGTTATTTAAACCGGGTTTTTTGGACGAGTTCTTTCGACTCGTCGTTTCATCGTTTCGCGCATTTTTTGTCATATGTTAAAACTTTAATAGAGTAATCGGAGGAAACGACGGATGCGTCACACACGTAGCATGTATACACGTTCAACATATTTTCAACTATTCAATGACTCACATAAACGTACACCTATTACCTATAAGTCTGCCGTCTGGAAACTATGATATTCGTCGGGCGGTCAGGAGGAGGGGGGTTTTGTTAATAATTTTATCATAACATAATAATTCAACACGACGGGCGCGTGTGCGCGTAACATACGTCTGCCGTTTCGGCGAATGTTATGTGTCACGCGCGCCGGCCGGCGACACAGTTTCCGAGCACGGGCCGTCCTTGTCGCGTCCAATGTCGGGCGTTTCGCACCGCTCGCGCGCGTTGGCGGGGCGGGCCGGGCCGGCCGGTGCAGCAGGACCGCGCGAGAGCGGTTATGCCGCGCCGGGCGCGCGCGCTTCGCGTCCTTAACACTGCGTCCCGGTTACGAAATGCGCCACATAAAACGCGTACCCGAGCGCGCGAGGCGGGCCACCGCGGTGGTACAGCGCGCGCTGCATAGAAAGCTGGCTTTTCACTTTTACCATTATCCTATCTAGGCCACAGTTGGGCAACTCTCTACATAATAATATAATAATATAAACGCGTTGGAGAATTATTATTATTATTATTATTGTTGTTGTTGTTGTTGTTGTTGTGGTTGAGTAACGGGACGGCGGCGGCTAAGCGGCGATAAGAGCTCCGCGCGCGCCAGATGGTGGCGTCGGCCGGACCGTGCCCAGATCCGGTGGCGAGCGTGGCATTTTAAAAATAAAACGATCGATGCATAATATTATTTATAAATAATGAAAAAATATTGACGACGCGACGAAACGAAAACCGCAAACTCGACTCCATATATTATTATACAATATAGGTACACATATACATATTATAATGTATACGAGTCGTATATTTATACACGCGGAGATATGTGCGGAGGGACAGGGGGGGGGGGGTCAAGTGCTTTAACGTTAAAAACTAATCGAGTGCGGTACGAAATTCGACAAGTCCCGAAGGAACTCTGATTTACGCGTCGGCGGCGGCGAGAAGTGTATGTAAGAGAAGTGCAGCGTGTGCGTGTGTAACGACCGAGCCCGGTCGAGTTTTATACGCGTCGCCGGCCGTTATAATAATTTATACACCACTATACACTATACGACGACGACCGGATCGTTTAATAATTAGACGCGCGGCCAAGTGCCCCGTTATATGCACACACACATTACGTGAAATACATAATATTATTATATCGGACACGACGGACGTTGCAATTACGGTTTTCGCGTTCAGCGCGTATGTATATTATAAACGCGGTTTTTCTTTGCTCGTCGCTACTGCAGTATACAATAATGCATTATATACCTACACCTATACCACCCATATATTATTATTATGTATAGGTATATTATGCATATTATATTATATAGGTACACCGTGTACACACCGGTGCAGCAATGGTCAAATCAGAGGTCAACGCACCGCCGCCGGTTAAAGTACATATTATTATTATTTTTTCATAATATAGGTATGTGCCGCGGTAGTGTATGACTGCGGCGGTGTCAATGCACCGTAAAACGAAAAACAAAAACACGCACAAACCACAAAGGCAGGGCCGGATTTAGGAATGTGGGGGCCCTGGACCCATCCTTAGAAGTAGATATTTTTTTCGATTACATAATAATATATTTAATAACCAAAATTCCAAATAACTAGAATTTTGGTTAGGAAAAAACAATGATTTGTTGTAATGAAACAATAAAGATAATAAATAAGCAAATTGCATTTATTAGATTATAATATGTACTATCAATTATCATAATATATGTACAGAACTTAAATAATAATTGTTATAATAATATATTCATATGATCACTTTGCGAGATTTTGTTGCCGCAAATTTTTCAACTACTTGAGAAAAATCTAATGATCTAAGTATGTCACTTTTAATACTTAACAATGCAAGTTCTGATAGTCGTCTTTGTGTCATCGAAGTTCGTAGTCGGTTTTTTATTAACTTCATTTTTGAAAATGATCGTTCTCCACTACAGTTGGACACCATCAAAACCAAATATATACGCAGTACTACTTCTATATTAGGAAATGTACATTGTAAATTATTTTCCTCAATAATTCTGTATAAAAACATTTCCCATTGCTCATTATCTTTACGTGTTTCTATATATATTTTTACAAATGAACCGAACTGTATAAGTTCGTTACCGAGTGAAGATTCTAAATCATTAGAATAAATGCTAACAAGATAATTTGCAGCAGATTGTAGCTCAGAAGTTTCTAATTTTTCAATTTTATTTAAAAAACCAAAACGTTGACAAATTGTTTCATAAGCACCTATTCTTTCGGTTAATGATACTATCAATTGATCAACTACTGAAATAAAGCTTTCTATTCTAAATTTTTCTTTTGGTGATAACTTGGTTGTTGCTGTTTGATACACAAGTTGTATATGTATATTTATAACTTGTTTTTTTTTTTTTTCAATATTTAAAACCATACCAAATTACGAATATTATTTAATCGGGATTATCCTATGCTATACATGTCCATAATAATCGATTTTAAATTTATATTTGTAAACTCGCAACTTATTTTTATGAATTTATAATATACAAGTATATTAATAATAAGATTTATTTATATATTTATGACTTTATCAACGATTAACATTTTTATTGAAGTTGTGGTTTTATCTATTTTTAAAATATTATATTATCCCGTTTTATATTTAAAAAAATTCCACTGAGAAGAGGCCCTTATTTTGTGGGGGCCCGGGGCCCGGGGCCCCCTGGGCCCTCTCCTAAATCCGGCCCTGCACAAAGGCATCCCTGAAACACATATACGTGGTATGTATATTGTATGTAGTGGGCGGCCAACGAAACGGCGTTGATTGCATGTTGTAGCTTCCTGTGCGTAGGTAATACAGCTGTATACCCAAATATGTATATTATATATTAAATATATGTAACCATTACGTGTAGCCGGCGTGCCACCCTGTAACACCTGAAGCGCGGAGTCATATGCCACGGGCACCTTACCATAAGCAATAAGTGCGATAATATTGCCATTATACATGTATACTATTAAAATAATATTATTATTGCGCTCCATCCTCTATATTGTATAATATATACGAAACATCGCACTACAACGGCCGTCATTTTTAAAAACGTAAATCAAGTAAATGAATATTTAGGTTTTTTATGGACACGGCGATATTGTTGCATTGTGAAACCGTGGAGAAAGGACGTTGCAGAGCATGACTGAAAGTGAAATCCCGCGTATCGACTTCCCTCTATATCGTGTACAATATATAATATTATATACAAAAATATCACTCCTCCCCCTATTGATGCATATATATATAGCAAGCGACTGTATTACTATTTTATCGCTGTGCGCAATCGGCAACCCCCCGCTCTATAATCCGGGTCGAGTTACCGACTGCGGCCGTTTTACCGGAGATTTCCATTGGGTTTTCTCACGTACCCAGAACGCGCAAAAAAACACAACAAACGGATTCGGGTGAAAGTGCCCGTATGATATATAACGAGTAACGATACACGGAATCGAAAACAATAGCGATTTTATTTTGCTTCGTACACGATTACGAAAATATACTGACATAGTCGTTGCAAAAAAGTGCACTTAATTCAAATACCGACCTTGTATGGACGGCGAGTGGGGACTGCATGACAAACTCATCAACACCAAGGCCGCAGTGCACTCTGTCATTTCTTCCTCTTTTGGTTCATTATCGTCGTCTTCGTCTTTCATTTCCTCTTCACGGGATTCGTCCTGATCTTGGCTACTACTGGGCCGACGTTTTCGGGACCTGCATAAACAAACCAGAAAAATTATAAATTTTAATTTTCATGCTAAATTTCAATAATTGTGCAGAATTAAGCGCTATTCGTTATTAAACATTACAATATAGAGTAAATCAACGAAAATTCTTCAATAACAACCACATTTTGATTTCATTTTAAGACTTTAGCCTCTACCAGAATATGGTGGAAGGTCAGGGCAAACAACTGGATTCACACCTGGTGTAAAAATTCTATTTTTAAACATCAAGGATGACGGAACTAGGTAACAAGTGAGGGTTTATTTTAATTCTAATTATTACTACCAAGGTTTAAATCGAGGTTTAAATTTAAACTAATATATTAATATTATTATAAATATATTATGTAACCATTATCTATCACTTGTATCCTAAACTCTTCAGTATTATGAATCAAACTTAATTCGGGCTAAGGTAATTTAATTTTTAAATTTTGATAAATTGTATTGAGTATTTATATTCTAATTTTCGATATTGTATCCCTACTGCAAGTAATATAAATATTATTGCTCGACATACCAGCCAGATTTCTATACAGAAAAAAACTATTAAAATGTTGATCACTATCAAGGTAATTTTATTCTTCTGCATTACATATGCAAATATGCAATCGATAAGTTTAATGCAAACAACAACCATAGAAATATATATATATATATAAGCAAGCCCATAAGTTACAATCATAACATCCGTACTCCGTACAGATATTACCATTGATCGATACACTGTACACTGTACAGTGTACATAACATATATTATGAATTATGATATACATTATACCTATGTAAATAAACCACCATTATTGCGTAACTTAACGTAATGGCCGAGTGATTTTATTTGCGCAATTATTATCCGCAAATAGTAAATTTATATATATATATATATATATGCATTTGTATACTAATTAAATTCCCGCTGTGTGCCGGTCCCAAAGTGTTCCGGGACGTATATATATATATACAATATATTATATAGAAAAAACCAATAACAATACAACAATGTTAAACGAAGACAATTTTCTCGGATATCACCACGCCCGACGTGACTGAAAAAAGCAATAAGTAGGCCAAAAATACAATAACAACCGTCAGCAGTTTGACTCTCATTCATGGTCGTTGGTGTAACCCACACTATTATATATGTGTACGTACATATTCTTTAAAAATCTTGTCGTGTTCGCACTCCATGCACCTGCGACGCCAACAACCTTGCGAAATTGTATTGAACTTGATTGTTTTTAATTCGTGTACACGTATGCATGCAGTGAAATTACCAGATTTCATAACACTGGTCATATAAAGGCCGCGACCTAGGGTACGGTTTATTTTTTCACTCAACGTTGCGATTGGCATTTGTATTTAAAAAAAAATGTCGGTAAAACCCGCCGAATTTGTTTTTCACTTCACCGCTTAATATAAATATTTTATATAAGTGTATTTGCATAATATAAATTAATTTATTAATTCGTATTATAGTATGTATAACCAAATACATCTTATATAGGTAAATAAAATTTCGTTACACTTTTTTGCATGTAGGTATGTCGTACACTCATACCTAGTATATACGATTCATTTTGTTGTTTCATAAAAAAATACGCTGATCAATAATTATTGAATCGACTGGTATATTATTTAATGGGCCTACGAGCTACGACAAGGACGCAGGCCTTTTACAATACGATGGTGTACCGTATTCGGCATATGTGAACCTATATAGTGTATTTATGATGACATGATGTACTATATAACACTATATCTACTACAACGCTTTATATGAATATATATTTGCGACACAAGTACTGACAGTGCACCGGTTCTAAATGATTTACCGGCTTACAGCAGTAGCACATCGGCAACATGGCAAGGTCGTCAGTATGTCAACCGACCTTGAATAAAAAAAACCAGCTGATCCGAGGGCCGCTATTTCTTTTTATTATGTTTTTTTTTCGTTACTGTACACCTCCTCTCCGTGTCCCAGTTACCGCCCAAAATACACGCATGTTTTAATAATCTGAAATACGGTTTTACGATGGAACACACAACAAGGTCTCCCGGACACAATTTGCATCACGCGAAGGGGGACCACCATTTATAATATAGAAGTGTGTATACTGTGTACACCTATTTGCAATCAAAAAAATATTACGTCGCGTTTATATCGTTTGGGCGTATGCGTGTCGATACACACTTGCGCGGATTCTGCGAGACCAACATGCAGTCAATGTCGGAGAACGGGATACAATCATTTTTTAACGAAAAATTATGCAGTCTCAGAACCGGAACTCTATCAATGCACATTTTTTTTTTATATACTAGTAACCCGTCCGTTGAGTAAAAGCAAATAGTAATATGCATATGCGTCGAGCGGCAGCGTACCACCGATGTTATTGTATTATCGAAAACCGACTGCTTGCTACGAGAACTAATTTGAACACGTAAAATATTTTTCTTCGTCCCACGCATATAGAAATGAGAATTCAGCGGAGAAATAAATTTAAGACCAACAACCCGCCTGTATAACGAGAGAAAACACCGTGCCAAATACCGTAACTGCCTGCAGAGCAGATCGTTTTCATTTTCGTGTCACCCGCCCCTTTCTTTTGTGTTATCCCTTTTCACTTATACTAACATTATTATTGTAGTATATAATGTGTATAATATTATCATACAACAAACGAAAAACGATATATCAAATTCATACGATAAGCCCACACATCGCACGCTCTATCAAAACAATTTCATGTTTACATTTTATATTTACGACATTACATACTACTATACCGTCTATACCGGACTATTTTTATTATCTTTCAATAAAGAAAAACAATTTTATTTTTTTACTTGAATACCTAAAATGTACTATTATACAATTGCTATACCATCAATAATTTTCTATTTATAATGAAAACTGATGCCTGATTAACAAATATGACACTGTGCCAAAATAGTAAATACTAAATAAGTGTAAATTCATCATGCCTCAAACGAGTGTCAGGGATCCTGGCACCTATCATTTATATGACTAAGAAAATTGAGAAATGAAATGTTGTACCTACTATTACAATGATTATGTTTAAAGATATTTTCGGGCTATTGAACTGTTCTATTGTCTTCGTCTAAACCTTTATGTACATTTTTTATCTCGACGTTATCTACGAATATATTATGACATTATGTTGTCCTTATTATAACGCGGCTATCGAACAACGCAGAACCATAATAAACTTATAAATGCCTAAAAGAACTTTGTTTACTCTAATCGTTATGCCCTGTTGTAATATTATCAACAAAACAAAGGTTAACATAAAAAAGATGTATATCAAACTACAATGCAATATAAATAAGAAAAATCAATTTAAAAATGATAATCTATCTTATTTTTTTATTAACAAAAACTTACCCGCTGATTTCAATAGCATTCTGAGAGGATGAACTACGTTTCCTGTCCGACATGTCTGCCAATCTAGCGAAATCTGTATCCTGATCCATTAGTCGAGCTGATTTCCTGGACTCTAACACGCGTACGTCATCCAATTTCTTTATAACTTCGATGGACCCCTATAAAAGAAAATAACGGTAAATGTTGGTTGTAAATAAATTGCATTTGGTAAGGGACAGGGGTGTATATTATCAAAAATGCATAATTTTCTGCAGGTAATCACCGGTAATTATGTACCTCACATTTAATCAACTTATAAATAGTAGCGATGCTTTCACTCCGCCCGCGAGACCGGTTCGCTTCCTTGTGAAATCGGTGAAATGCATGCTCACACATACACCTATGTCTCAAAGTTCACACATATGAAATAATTGTATTTTTGATAAAATTATAAGGAAGTAAAATGAGACGTGTTTCCAGTGGATGTTTCTATTTTAACTCAAGGTTCGAAATTGTTTTCATACTTGCAACCGGTTACCACAATGATGCAAATTATAAGAAAACGCTCAAGTGTGGTTTATACGATTTTCTTATGGCCCGACTCGATGACCCGAATTGTAAATCAAGCCTGCGATATCGGTCGCGCACACGCCGCGGCAAAGTCAAGGTCAAGCACAACGCAATTGTGCATTATTGTTTGTTTAATACATATATATTAATAAATAAAAATAATCACATAAATATAGCGCCTTCTAATCGGTTAATCATAATAAAATGCTAAACAGTAAATATTAAATAATGCATACAGTTTATTGCTCAAGTTTCGATAACGTGCGTTATCTACGAACTTTTCCCACTTCTGTAAACTAGGCATCCCCGCGTACGAGCTAATTGTGGTTATGACTTATGAGTTTTAAGCCACCAAGTGGTACACAGAAACGTGTAGCTGTGGCGGAGGCGTTGTAGGAGGGGGGCAAGTTTGACGCAATTACAATGTCCTTTCGCCAAATCGTTACAACGGAATGTCGCACGCTGCAGCTCGCGTACACTAGGAGAAAGGTATATTTTATTGTATAGTGTATATAATATTATTATTGTTATACACACATCGCGGCGGCAACTTGTGATGTAAAAATAATAATAATAAAAATGAGGTAGAAAGTAAGGAGCCTTAGGAGCCCCACCTCTCGTGCTGCATCCCGTTCACCCAACAGGTTTCAACTGCGCAGTGAACGGAACCAGCAGCGATCCGCGGACGCCACATTTAAATAAATATAATATTATAAATTATAATATAATTATTTAAATAACATAATATTACAAAATTCGATTTCAACACTGACTTGAGAAAAGTTTCCGTAACACGTCACCTACGCCAAATGACGCGCGAGAAAATTTTTTTCGCATCAACGATTCTTGGAAAACCCGGTTCTATTGGTTTTTAGAAAATCAGATCCTTTACGTCGTCAAAAACAGTTACGCTATAACGGGTCGACATTTGGGTGTCGAAGGGATTGCAAAACCGAAATTCCATAAATGCCGCAGATGAGGAGGGGTTTCGACCCCGTCGAACAGCTGCTACCACTTGCCAGCTGTGGCAGGACCACAAAGTCGAGATAGATATTTCCTGACCGTGTATGGTCTGACACGTATCGGGTCCCGTCCGATGGATACTTTGTATGAATATTTAAAAAAACAACAAACGCTGATCTCAACCGGCCGGCCTCGACGGTAGGTTGGCAACCGTGTCGCCCGCGCATGCATATCGTAACCGCCGCCAACCCGGTGAAATTGGCGTGCCTACGCGGAAAACTGCTGCGTACGCAGGCCACGAATATTCCGGAGTTCCGTGTGCAGGTAACGAAGTGTAAGCTACGTCGTAATAATAAGACGACACTCGGCTGTTACTTGTTATTAATCACGGGACGCATTAAAATCGCACGGTCAGCCGTGCACTAGCGCCGGCCGGCCGGCAACAAGTACAACGGCAGTGGGCGCGGGCCGGGGGGGAGCGACCGAGACTGAAAGAAAACATATCCGTTTTGGCGCCAAACATACGAGCCGTCCCGCCGCCACAAAACGTAAACCGCTAACGAGTCGGATCGCTTCCGCTCGGTAATACGATCGTTTTTACACAGACCCGTGTAAATGACTTTTTACGTCATTGAAATGGGTATTGTGCAAAGTCGATAATTTACAATTAAAATACTATAATAGACATAAAAAACATAAACTCTATTATTATCTACTCACTTCGTGCCCGTGCGGCATGATGGAAACGCGGACTTCTTCAGTGTCCGGTCTGTGGACGACCACGTCACCGGATATCTCGCGACCGTTGAACGTGATGTACACCCGCTGACCGGCCATCAGTCGGAGGTCGGACAGGGTCTGGAAACCGGGGCCCACCAGCTCGGTGGCCCGGTATTCGCGGCGGCCGCCGGTCCCGTCGTCGAACCGAATTGAATATCCGGTCTCGGAGCCATCCGCGGCCGTCTTGACCGCGGCGATGATTCCGGCGCACAGCTTTCCGTCGTCGCCGGACGGCGCGCAGACGCGCGTCCCGATGATGGACCGCTTGGCCAGCCGTTTTCCGGCGCCAGCGATCAACCCGTTCCTGTGACGCATCGGGATCGCGAACGAAGCGTCCAGCTTGGCGGTGTGGTACGACGTGATTGATCGATATAGTTTATCGCGCGTTAGCGCGATCTAAAGTAACGGGGCAGGGAAAATCAAACACAAAATAATATATGTACCGGTGTCACTCTCGTCCAATATCAGTCGACACTCACCCCGCCGTCGTACCGATTCGCGAAATTGTAACAACACATTTTGATCGATCAAAAAAATATTAGAGAAAAAAAAGTTATGTAAATATATATTATTAGTAATTAATTTATATTTGCGATTTTAAAATAACACCGATTTTGTATCGTAAAAAGAAAACGATAAAGTTTTTTAGCGGCGATTTTTTCAAATTGTTTTCGCGCGAATGTTTTTTTTTGGCGAATTCAATATCACACGGAACACACCCGGTCAACGGGGAAAACGACGACGACAACAACAACAATAACAATCGGTGATTTGAGGCCGAAGTGCCAAACTGCAGAACAGCGAAGGACTACCGGCTTCGGCAAGGCGTAAAACGGAACTATGTACGTGGTTTGGCACAAATGTTCAACGCCACAGCTGACAATGCCGGTTGCCGGTACCCGCGCAGTGATACCAATTTACCGTACCCTATCGACCCGGTTTTGCGTTCTACACTCGTACTTTGTTATTATTATTACGACGCGTATCCTGAATCCGCTTCTCGTTCACAAAGGAAATCAACACCGATTTCCTGACGTTTTTCCATGAAATATAAATTAGACATTTGTTTTTGTCCACAAATCCGTATTAGCTTTTGATTCGGTCGCGAGCGCAGCCGCGGCCGGCGTAATATTACAAATATTACGCTTTCGGTTCACATATTAATGACGTCATCGCTCTCGTATTTAAGAAGGTTTATTTTTTATTTGCGTCGTCATTGGTATTTCCAACAATAATAATAATTGTGTATTGTATTATTTTATGTAATACACATTAATACTTATATAGTTATATATGTAAGCCAGTTACTTGAAACGTACAACGTGATAATAAAAATATTACTATTATATTATATGGATTGCATTCTGCATTTCTGCATAATACATAATACACAATAATATAATATTTATATAGGTATAATTTATTTATTTAGGTTGCGCTGTTGCAGGTAGGGACGTATTAATAAATTATATATCTGAGAATAGCACTCATAAGCCCCCTACAGTTAATGCGAAGTAAACAATTGCACTACAATGACTGATTTGCCCTACCTATATCAGCTATTAACATGGATAATTAACCAATAAACAAACTACCACAACATTACAACAACCTAAATAAAATTAAAGGAACTCTTCATTACGATATCGTCAAAAAAGGTAAAAAAAAACATTTAAAACTACGCCTACTTTTGCAAAACGGTAAGCGGTCATTTTATACGGTCCATTGTTAAAACTGCATAACGCGGACACTTTGTACGGTCGGATAAAAATTTAAGTTTAAGAATATATGGACACTTTGTATACTATTATATACATAAAGTATATATTAATGTCTATAGTTATATAACTTAGTGATAAGTATATATAATGTAAAAAAAATATATAAAATTAAAATTAAATTACAAACGTTATAAAATATAGTTTATTAACTACAAGTCAAAATAATCAGTTCTTTTTAATCATTAGATTTTAAAAACCCTAACAAAAATGTTTCCAAAAATACTTATTTTGTATAATATGTAAATAGTACGTACCTATAATATTTGTGAAATATATGTACTCAATATTTTATATTGTTGAAAAAAAATTAATATTTTTAACAATAAGAAATATACTATAGTTCTTTGAACATATATATATATACAATTAAGAAATAACAATACAATATTTATATACGTATAGTAGGTACTTACTGGTTCTATATGATTTGTAGAAATTTAGAAGATACTTAGATTTACCAAATAATATTTAAACTTAATAACATTTTTAATAAAATTGGTCATGACTTCAGACTTATTTATATTATATGTATTATGTATACTTTATGTATATATACTGTATAATAGTACCTATAAAGTGTCCGCGTTCTGCAATCTAAAGTTTTACCTGGCCGTACAAAGTGAACTAGAACTCCTCAAAACCCTTTTCTAGAAAATCTACCAGACAATTAATAAAGAAAATATTTGGTTATTTTACATAACCAAATTTTGGATGATCAAACTGATCATAGTCAAATAATGTATTTATGTATCACTAAAACAAATCGTTGCGCTTAATTATATCTTTACTTGGAAAATAATGCATAAGAAACAAGCAATCATAAAAAAAAGTTTGAATTTAGATTAATTTTTTCTACATATTATTCAGTTACTGGTATTAACTGGTAGTAGCGTTTTAACGTTTATATTCAATTTTGCAATGCTATAATAACGAGCATAATACCAATAAATAATACATATTATGGCATTATTAATGCAATTATATAAAATATAAATACATGCATTATTATTATTATTATTATTATTATTCATTATTTTGCATGAAAGTAAAAGGTTGTTAAAATAAAATAAAACTTATGTAACTTTTAAATAAAGTTAACTATAATTCAAAATGTTCACTATAATAAATTATTTTATATATTAAACATATTATTTAGATCTTTTAAATTATATTACCTACATCGTGAACTTATTCCTGTAAACTCCCATTATAAATTATTAAATGTATTAGGTAAATTATTCTTCTATCCAACAATTGAAATCAATTTTAAAAAATCTATATGAATAATACATTTAACTATCATTATTTTTTTATGATTCTTTTATAAAAAAAAGTCATTACTATTCAAAACTATAAAAAGTTATAGATTAATCTCTTTTTTTAATTGCCAATTTAAGTGTTAAGTTAAACAATTATTTCAGCCTACCTTGCTCTAGTTGCTCTAATCATTATATTTAAAAAACACTTATTTTAATAAGAAAAAAACTATAAATATGGTTAATACAAATATAATAAAAAGGATAATATTCTCAATAATATGTATAGTGTATACATTTACATTTACGTGTGATATGTAAATAAAATAAAATGTTAGTTCAATATGATTACCTAATTTAAAACTCCACCTATAACGCTATATAGCACTCCTCTAAACAGACTAATGCATCTATTTTATAATTTAATAATATTTTAAAACATCTAAATCCTATACAAGTAGGGAATATTGGTTGATACATAAATTTAAAAATGACTACATTTATTATAGTTAACCAAATTAAATAAAATAAAAATAAATACACGTATATAGATACAACGATAAATAAAAAAAGATACAACACGGTTTTCGCATTGACAATAGCTGATAAAAAAAATGATTAATGTTTTTAATGTTTTGACTTTTGGCATTGCCATTAGACAAGCATAATTTATCCTTGTTTATATAATGTAATACAAACAACAATATAATCATCTCGCGATTCATCTTTTGTGATATTTACTATCGTAAAATTATAAAAATCAAACTATAAAATAACATTTATTTTATTTTAGATGCAGTCGATTTATATTATATTATAGTCTCTATGCTACTAATTTATTTCGAAATTTACACCTAGGAAACAATCTAAATCTATACTTTTAACGATTGTATTTTTGTAATGCGCTTTGAACCCGTAGTATAAGGTGTAATTAAGTCCCCACCCAAATTAAGGTGAAACCCAACAACACAATGTGGCTTTTAAATAATTTTGTATTTTTTTTTTTTTTTTTTGGTCTTAAAGCTTTCCATCAACGACACGCAAACCATATATACATCGTTATATTGTATCGACAATGCTCATTGTGTTACTGATTCTAAAAGCACTACACACATACATATTATATATACAATATACATGATATTACACGGTTCGCATAACAAATATTCTAAGGCTATTACCTATTGCCTATTGGTATAGTGTTAGATTTTTTTCTAGAAAAATTCTGATTTGGAATCTCGTTTACCCCGCATCGAACAAAAACAGCGTAATTTTATACATTTTATAGAAACATTGCTGTGTTCGTGTGTGTCTTAGTATACGAATAAGAGATCCGTATACACAACAGGTCTAACGCGCATAATAGAACCGTATATTATTTTTACAATAATAAGTGATAAATATAGGTAATTAATGTCTTCTATAGTATTTTGTCATTTCTTTTACGTTTAATAAAAATAAATTTTGCAACCTTTGGTTAGCGGTAAGCGTCAGTACATAGAGTATAGTTTAAGTTCACGCAATAATACGGTGTATACGGTATCTATACGATATATTATAATACAAGACGTGGTAGTCACTGCGTCCAACACGTTTTCATTGGATCTGCGATATATATTATGTCTAATACACAATAATAATACATTTTTTACATAATACTTACTCATATTTATGAGCGAAAAACTTGAATGTTAAAAATATTCTGCGCAGTTGTTTGTTTTTGTTTTTGTTTCATTTTGTTTTTTTGGGCACTTACATCTCCTTAAATCTCCTTATTAATTGCTCGCGTACATCGATCACGTTTAATATTGTTCGATTCATCCATCGCGCAATAATGAATGTATATACGTATATGGTGTATGCATATACATAATAAGAAATAACTATCTAATTTAATGGAAAGGGAGGTTGGAGAAATCAATCCTCCCCGAGTCATTTCGAGTTCTAATAAATTTATAAGTTTATTGATCAATTAAGTATTCTTGTATTCAATATTATGATTGCTGTGACAATAATTAAATGATGTGTATACGGTTTACTGGCATATATATCACAGCTTTTGGGGGAATGAGGAAGAAGCATCCCGCTAACCGCTAAACAGTTTTTTTATGTCCTTGATAACAACATAATGTATACATGATAAATACGAATCAATAACAACCTATTAAAAATATTTAACTGATACGCAGCACTGAGTCAGTAAGTAAACTTTGAATTTTAGGATGTTCAAAACATTTTTCTTCGTTGTCGTCCTTTTGTCGTCTTAGATTCAAAATTCAAATATACGTATATAAAACATGATATTTGTATACACCAACATCGTGACCGACACACAATTCGCGTATAATTCGTCTATTTCGTCTCTATACGTGTATGCATTAAACAGTATTACATCTTAACATATGCATGTGTAGTGTAAATATATATAATATGTATATAAACACACGGTGCCGAGTAACGTAATAGACGTAAGACCGAGCACCGGAATGACCCACTTTTCGCGGTCAGAGCGAGAGCAAAATGTCCGTCGTGACCGGGTTTTATGTGATTTGCAAACGGGTCAAAAGAGCCACGGCAAGTAAAACGGCAACGATAATATTATATTTAAATATAATGATATGTTACCATAAAATTATTTTACAACGAGGTGAGTCGTGTACGTGAACGAAACGGACGAAACGCACCTAAACGGAGATATTTATAAAGAAATATTTTGGTGTTTATGCACTGCATCCTACGCCTTTACAATTATTGTCATAACTCTACGCAAAAATTCGTTGGCAGAGAAGCGTGGAAAGTGAAAATGTTGTATTCGCTTAACCACAAAAAGCAGCGAACATCATCGGTGACGCCTTTTATAAAACGCATCGCACTGCGACATTATAATAATATAATAATAGTATATAATGTGCAATATTATGTGTACGGCGTGTGTGCGGTGCGAATTTCAACAATAAAGTTAAGCGGTAAATAACGACGCCAAAAATGTTGTTGCGCCGGTCGGTTGTGCGTGCGTATTATTTTTTCTCTACATATTATATTATTATGATGCGCGCTTCGCCGGCCGGCCGGCCCTCGATGGCAGCTCAGCTGACACGCGTAAACACAACTTTCAGCACGACCGCCGGCAGTGGCAAACGGCCGGGCGCGAGGGGAGTCTGCGGTGACCTCGGTACCGTGTTTACATTGGTTGACCCACTTCGGCATCGACTCAGCGCGCGCGCACGGCGCACATACGGACTCGCGCGCACGCGCTTTCCGCAGGTATACGCTAGCCCGCGCGCCGACCCACCGCCCTGTCCGTCAGCCGGCCGGCCGGCCGGTCTTCGTGCCGCTAGCGCGAAACAGCAGCGACGACGGCGGTTCGCACGGTGAAAACATTGTGCAGCGCGCGTTTGTTGGCGACACGATAATTATTGTACATTATTGTGGTGAGGTGCCGCTGAGAGTGCCGTGACGTAACCGACTTGGACGGCGTCGACGACGACGCTCGGTACCACCGGCGAAAGTTTTTTTATCCATCATTTCGCTTACTGCGTAATATTTTTAGCGTCCCTACACCGCCGCCCCGTGACCCTTACGCCGCTTGATCAACGAACAGCCGCCATCGCGCTTCGCCGATACCCGCACGCGCGCGCACTCTCGAGTTGGCTCAACGTTGTCGCTGCTTACGTTTCGCACGAATGGGCCACATCGCCAACAAACATTCGCGTATTTTTATTACGCGTCGTTTTTCGTTGTTTGTTTACGCGGGTCGCCGCGCGCGCCCTACGTTTCGACTGACTTTACTTAAATAATGCCACACGGCAATAATATTATTATTATTGCTGTTGGTGTATTATTACTTGTTGTTATTAGTTAGTTATTATAATTTATGATATTGTGATGTTGTATTCGTCCATAATACTGCAAGCCGCGAACACGTAAAATAATATTCTAATACAAATTACAATGTACTTTTTCGACAAATTTGATCACATCCTTTAATATATTATCCTGTATCATTAACTCAATAATAATTGTGCTTGAGCAATTTTTCCCCAAAAAAGGCCCCACGGATTTCGTAATTAGGGTTTTTTGATAAAAGGTACTTATTAGTTAAGATGGCAGTCGCGGTATATGAAGAAGTAAATGATTATCAAAAAATACATCAATATACTAATATTATACTATACTATAATATAAGTGTACAAAATAATCATTAACAAATAGATTTCAATAATTTAACTCTTTTCGTATAAACATTCCAAACGACTTGAATGATTATTGATTTAAATCTTTCTAAATCGATCTGACATTTCCGATTAAACGCATTGTAGAGTTAATCCTTATAAAACATCCTTTTTGTTGATTAATTATAAGAAAAATGATGAAACATATATAAAAACAATAAAACAATTTTTTATACCAAACAATTATATAGTTTTTGAAAAACTGAACCCTAGCTAAGCTCAGTCACCTGGTACTAAATATATAATTAAATACCAGATTTATATGCATTTTAAATTGTAAAATATGCACACAACATATGTTATTATACTCTAGATCCACCCATGCAAAAAGATTAATAATAGAATTTGTAAATAGCAAACCCAAAGTCTCAAGTTGTTTTAATACTTTCAACAACAATCGAAATTTTAATATAAGTTAAATCGTTAATTATTTTTGATTTAGTTAGAATTTGTTGACAGTTTTTAATGTTTTTTATTGTTTATTATTGATAACATTTTTAAAATGTTTGAAATTATCTGCATAAAAAATTGCTGATTCTAACCAAGGACCCCAATATATAAATTTATTTATAATAATTGTATAATAAAATAAAAAATGTACATGTATAGGTGATATGCAAAAATTCGTAATTTTATTTATTTAAATATTATATGATCGATGAAAATAAATCCATTTACTGCATGTAATTGCTAATAAAAATATGAACATTAATTATATACAAAATCCAGTCTTTATATATAATATTATATAAACACCGTGTATTACAATGTTTATTATTTATTTAATATATAACTGCACGTGTCCGACTTGTGTAGTTGTGTATAAGTGGTAAGTAGGTACAATATGCAATTATATTGTAATAGCCGATACAGGCAATAGGTGCATAATTATAGTGTCACCTATGGTTGTATACGCTGCATATTATGTACTGAACTGTATAATTAAAATTCTCGTTCAGTATTTAATTTGTTTTATTAACTGGATTTTGGTAAGAGTTGCATATTTATTGCGATTACCTACGTACTGATTACCTATACACGCTCCATTACGTTTAATGTTTATATTATATGCAGTAGCAACATACACCCCTAAACCAAATTAATTTGCAACTAATTTTTAGCATGTTTATGTTTCGTCATAATTCATAAGTCAAATGTACCTAATAATAGTAATAATTTGAAACTTAAAAGTATTGACATTGTACTTTCATATCAAAATAATCTTAATCGGCAATTTCGTTGTAGGCACGCCCGGCGGCCGGCAAATATAGATGTAAAAATATCTACTTACTCAATAATATTTTCAAACGATATAAATTAAAAAAAATGATTTTGTGTTTAAAATATTTTGTTTGTGGGAAAACAACTGTATTAACGTTATAAATACGATTAAATCTGTTTTGTATTGCAATTGTACTTTGATCAGGAATATTATACAATTTTCAAAATATAAAATTCCGAATTTAGTACGTAACATATATTATATATTACATTTTTAAATATCTTAGCATAACATCATAATAAATAAAACGGCCAAATTTAACATAAAATGATTATTATTGAGTTATACGGAAAACAATTCTGTAGTATCAACCTCTCTAGTCTCTTCTAAGGATATTTTATAGTTTATTTAATTAAATTGTACTAAATATTAGTAGGTCATTTGTTTTTCTATTAATAATACGGTAAGTCGAACTTATTATTGCCAAAAACATTCCATATATTATATATAGGTATATAGTATGTATAATAATTTATTATTATAATGGTATAATATTACAATTGATTAAATATATTCACAATATATTACCTGTAGGCTGTAGTATATATAACTGTGAATAATTAATTGAAAATATTATGAATTTTTAACTATGAAATAATTTGTAAATTGTAACAAAAATAAAAAAAAACACACGTCCCTCTCAGAATTTAAAAAAACGTATTCGTGCTTATTATGCGTATTTATATACTGTCTTAATGAAAATGTTAAGTTCAATAATTATGTCAAATGTTAATAATGTACGATATTTACATATTATAAGAATACTCGTATAATATAGGTACGTACCATACTCGTTCAGTCGTTCGCTTTTAAATGTTTTCGCATAAATATAAAGTTAGTAAAATAAATACAGTAACAATTAATGAATAATAATATTATTACTAAGTACCTATTTTCTCCCAGTCATTATAATAATAGTTATAATATTTAATATCGTTTTTAAACATTATGTAATCACAAAATAGTATATATACTTAGTTTAACACAGTATAGGTACTTTATTTAAAACATTATATGAATACTTTTAAAATAATTCGATTGTTCAAGATCAATCTTACGGGGGTTGTTGTTGCCGGTATTATTGAGTACTATTCGTTTGACTTATTTCAGTATTGCACTGTAAATGTAAAATCTATTATACTTACTTTATTTGTATACACAGACACACAGTCAATAATTAAAATAGACGTTAGGCATTTATGTACGTGTATTACTAACTGATTATACATTACCCAACATATACAATTTTGTACTTTTGTACCTATACTATGTGTCTATATGTATATATTGTATATATTCTTCGTATAAACGATTTAGGTACATTATATTTATTATTATATATAATAATATATTATTATTTTAATCTATATTATACAGGCAATTAAATGTATATCATCTAAGTTAATAAAAATAATAAACTATGTAATATGTAGATTTGTAATGATGTGTCGTTTAAACTGTTTAAAGGCAGAGGCATTTATCAAAACTAATGGTAAGAGGTATTAATGTATTATATATTTATAGTATTTATACATTATACTTACGGGCCAATGAAGACACTGACTATACTGAGTAATTTAGTTATAGACGTTTTTGCTTATTAGTTCACCATATACATAGGTATATTAGAAAAGAAACTATATACTAAATTTACTTATCTTAATCTTTAAGGCGACCTCGTAACCGCTGCAGATTGTGCTCTATCCGTCTACTATCTTTTTTTATAATAACGCCTAATATAGCGAATATTACGGTAAGAAAAAACCATGTCATTCAGTTACCGAGTACCTATTCCATTAGGATATAATAAAATAACCATTAAATTCAATGTTATAGAATACAGACGTCAACGACCATACGACGTTGAACACACAAATTCTCATCTGGTCACTGAAGTTTAGCAATATCGGGCGTAGCTACTTAGTACTTGGATAGGAGATCGCTTATTCGCTTGGGAACACTACTACTACTTGCCGTAGTAACTAATACTATAAATGTAATAGTTTACATGTTTCCTATTATTGGTTTTTGGTTAAGTACAAAAAGAATTTAAAATGACCAATGATAAAACAGACAATGTGATACAAATTACTATTTATTGGAAAGAGAATAAGGAATTTAGGAATATAAATCTGAAGACCTACACGAAAAGAAGAAAATGTAAAACATAAAATATATTGTCGTCGTGGTACTACTATAAAAGTTTTAGACGTTTTAGTACTATAAACAGTTTATATCCAACGTATCTAACTGTTATTGAGCATAAACTTATAAGGAATTTCGCGAAAGGTAGGTACCTACTTATATTTATGAACACAATATAGTTATGTACCTACTGCAACAGAAAGCAAACACTGGCCATGATAAAACAAATTTTGGTAAATTCAAGGATTTTTAAATTCACATTCGATTATAAATTATAAAATGCATTTATTGTACATTTGTACCTGTGTGACTAGGCCAAATAACTTTTAACTAGGTCATTACCGCTTTATTATCAGCGGTGTTAAGCTGTCGTGGAAACAGACAGACAAAAGTTGACAGCAGTGCACATCAAACAAAATTATTTATTCAAGAAATTTTGTAACTGCTAGTGTTTTACCAAATTATCTATATGTTATTAAAACATATATATACATAGCATTCATAGTAACAATTTCAGTATAAAAAATTACGGTGTATATTTGTTGTAAATTATAATAAACTATTGAAGCGAGTATCTATTATTACCTATTACCTATTACAATTTTAAAACCTATGAATTATTAAATGAACGAAAAAATGATGTGCTCATATAAAGTACGATTTCAGTAGAAGATAAAAGTGGCTATAATTAACCATCAGTATTAGAGTATAATATAAATGAAAAATAATATGCATTATGCCGTATAATATTACACTATTGTTATTATTTTACAATAATTGAGATCTCAATAAAAAATAATTTTAATTGATGTATGGCCTAAACGTAGATTATTTTTTATGCAATACCAAATAATACCAAGTGATTATTATATTTTGTATTATATCTTAAAAAATTAAATTCTTCTATCTTAACTCTTGCCCTTTTAAGCTTAAATTTTAATTATATAGGGAAAAAATGAACGTTTAGTAATCTAGCAACGGCAAGAGGTATACCTATGCGGCTATACATAATATCTACAAAAACAAATTAAAAATAATAATAACATTGTTGCCATACATTTAAATTTTATAATATTTTCAAATAATTGTTTATACTTCATTTTATTAAGGTTCAAATTTTGAAAAAAATCGTTAAACTATATATCACGAAAATTTTACAAATTATTTTTTTCAATCTTTATAGTTAAAAATTCATAACATTTAAAAAATTTTAAAGCAAAAACTTGGAAATGTTATACAAGATTACTCAAAAACTTACAAGTTGTTCTTAAAGAAAAAAGAAAACATTTGAGCGTAAAGTCGTTAAACTAACGGATGAGAAGTTGCCCCCCCCAAATTCTCCAATTTCCTTCAAACCTACACGCCATTTTCTTGAAAATAATTTGAAAACCTTTGAAAACAATTTTTCAGAATTTAGAGAATGTGGGGAGAGGGGCAACTTCACACCCGTGTTAAACTACATTAATTTCTTATGTGAGTTTGGAGTTAAAGTTTTGATAAATTTGAATATTATATATTTAATATTTACACATAAATCAAACGATTTTTTTCTGTTTTGTTGTAAGTAATTAAAAAAATATTAATTATTGAAACTTAAATTTTTTCAATAACGTATATCTTTATTACAGGCACAGTGCAATCTTTAAAATACTTGGGCTGATTTTTAGCTATTTATACCACGAATTTATTTATTACACCATTCTACGGCAGGTCATCAATATTGAGTTATTTAATATGTATAACAATCATCTATGATACGTTAAAATTTTTTTCGGCAAAACTAAATTTACTCTACAGCCCTACAGGTATTATTACCATATTGTCCATATTGGTGTATTTATATTTACTATTTGAGAAATAATTTACTTATTGTAATATATTGTATAGGTACTTAACTATATAGCTGATTAAAGGTAGACATTGTCAAACTGTTTATACAATGATATATTATTAAATTCAAATTTAACATTCATTACAGTAGCCTATACTCATTTTTCATTTACAAGTTGGCACTGTTGGCAGTTGCACTCAAAACCTGCAGCTAAAACGCCTCCACAACAGACTTTAGGGTAATCCCTAGTTTTTTTTAAATTAATTAATGTTATTAAGTCACTTGGAATCCGTCGCTGTCTTCAGGTACAGAATTGAGAATTTAGATCTGTTTAGTCCAAACTTTTTTAAACGGTAAATGCTAATATAACGTGGCAAATTTTATCGAATAGTGCGCTATTTAGACTTCAACAATGTGTCAATGTAAATATGTAATAAAACAATTTTACCATTCACGGTCACGGTGGCGATGAACTAAAATAAAGTTGAGAAGTGGAGGCAAAAATTATTTCTCGTTACTCGCTACCTTTTGCGCAATACCTTTTATATTTATTTTATGTTGACTATACGTACTTCGACAACTTATTCGAAACAATTGAAAAACTATACGCTGCGTATACCTATATGTTATTAAATTTGTCGCGGACAATATGTTTGTTTATCCCTATTCCTGCTAGACATAATTAGACAATTATAATTTACATTTTGGATACCCGCGAACCTCAACCACCGAAAAAAAATGGGGTGGTTACCCCTCTCGAGTTATAGGTTCAATTTCAATGCCACTGCACTGTCAAACATTTTAGAATTTTGTAACACGAAGGGTTTACAAACTGCAAGTAGTAGGAAATCTATTTTAGCATTAAAACATAATAATTGCTAAGCACGATTCACGAATGAAAATAGATTAAATTAGTTTGGAATGATGAATATATGAGTGAATTAACGATAGACTACTATGATGTCTTATAAATTAACGACCAAAACAAAAAAATTACAGTTTATTTATATACTTGTAATTAAAAATATTTTTTGAATTTTTAATGTAATTAAATATATTTTTATATTAACTATTTAGTCTATACAAATTAAAAATGTATTTTAACTTTTAAGTGTACGCTTAAAATTGAAACCCTGTTGATAATTCCTACAGACACACTGATTGAATATTGTAATCATAGTTTTACTTATTATATAATACAACATATATTTTCGTTAAAAATATGCGTGTACAATAATAATTGTAAATGACATATTAGGTTTCCAAAAACAAATAGGTCAATGTCTCGGCTCGTATTCCATTTCTATGGTTAAATAGTGTTTCGTTTCCACACACACGACGCGCGTGTGCCTATATATGCCTCTCGTGCTGTATAGTCCGTAGGCGTGATCTCGTCGAGTAATAATAATTGTTGGTTTCGTCTTCGTTGTCAAATTGGAATTTCGTCTAGAAATTTATTTGATTAGATTTGTGTGTGTGCGTCTTTTATTCAATTTTTTACTAAAGTTAGGTATTGTCACACGAGTAAATATAAATATAGGTACTAGGTAGGTATTATATATTAAAATATTATATTTTATATTTTTACACATCAAACGCTTCGATATGCCTTTATATAATAAGTCTGAAAATATTACTATATGAACCATACTTTATTAACATTATAAACACAATACATAATATTATTATTTATTATATTATAATACGATTTCAAACTTCGGGGGATATAGGTAGAGCTATTATAGATATTAGGTACATTAAATTATTATTATTATTATTATATAGCCATATAGGTATAACACGAAAATTGAAAAATGACACCAATTATTACAATCAATTATCACTAATTATCATATTATCTAACCGAAATATATAGGTACATCAATTTTTCACCCATTTCAGCAATATGGTATATTGTTTATTTTTGTATGTATATAATAAATATAATACAGTAGTATTATTTCCTATTAGCTATCATATTATTAATTATAATACCATATGAATAAACTTTATTAAGTAAGCACACCTATAATACTTATTATTACTTTTATTCTTGAACCTAAATAGATAATATTATGAGAATAATACATTAATACATAGTCGAATCCTATAATGTTATTTTTGTATTTACATAAGTACCTCTACCTACGATTTTGAGTTGCCTACCTATATATATCCGCAACAATATAATGTGACAGCAACATATATGGTCAAATTATGTGGAGATCAGTGTGTCAAACCGAGGCAAAAGTCATATATATATATAATATATTGCGGGCGTTCTATTTTAAAAGGCACCACCAACTGCCAAGTAACTTTTTCTAAAATGTATAGTAGAGCAAAATCAAAGTTAAATTTTTCAATAGGCAGGTTAGGTATAACTTTTTAATTAATCAATGTTAACTTAGTAACTTACATATTTATTTATTTTTATCTAAATGCTTTACCTAAATCTACAATCAATCTTATATTTTCTTTCATTGACTCATAGCTTGGTAGAGATAATTTCTTCTTAAATTATCAGGTTCTTTATAATTGTATTTCTCGGTTGTTTTATTTCTCTTTTGCATTTATTTTCCCTTCTATTATATTTAAGACAAATAATTGTAACACATAGTGTTTCAAATAAACTTTGTTCTCCCTGTTTCTATTATTTTAATGATCTATCTTGATTCTTAGGCCATGTTTAGCATTTTTTGATTTTATTTCTTTCTTGTCCTGGTTATCTTAATTATTTTGCACTATGTAGTCCACATCGCCATTGCTTATATTTTCTTTGGGTCGTGTGTATTGGGTATTATAGTAAAAGTCCAAGACTCGCTTCCGTATAGTTCTATGCTTCAAACGAAAGTCTTAGTAAATAATTAAATTCCTCAATGTCTATAGTTACCATATAAGTGCTTCAAGTATAATCTTCTTTATGTACTATTATTAATGTAGAAAGTACTCTTGAGTTTATTGCTGAAATGGCATCCACACATTGAACCACAAAAAGTTTTATACTTACCACCGACTCTTTCTAGCTTTTGTTCTAATAAAAAATGATGACAAAAATAATAATATTGATAAACCGGTATAGTCCAAAATAGGTCAATAAGTATACGCGCTTGCGCTAACTCGTACTAATAACCGACAATCGCACACAAGTAATGTCACGGTTTTTTTCATTTTCGTTAGCAGTATTGTATTGAATTATACGCGTGTAATATACATTTCGTGTAACACATATTACATATATACACGTGCTAGTGTAAGGTACCTCGTTATGCCTACATAATATACCATTATTATAACGAGTTTGACCGGAAACATTTTACACATGCAGGCTCAGTACGTAGTTAAGTAGTTATATTATATAGATAGGTCATATTATAGTTACCTTATACCTATATATAAATATACTTGAGTGAAACTTTGCCACAGCTGGAAATTGGAATCGTGTTTAATGTACAGGATTTATCATCAACTAATCATGATGTTTGCAATATCGTTGTCTAGTCGATAACTCTTGCAATTTTCATATTTCCTAATCGATATTTTTTAACTACTTGTATATGATTATATAGTAGCATATATACAATGTATATAGAATCACCGTTACAATTTGTGTGGCCTCAGGTATTTTCTAAACTACGAGGCCCTGAAAATTAGTTAAAAACATTCGAATTTATTTGTAGAATTATATTCAATGAGCACTTTAAGAAAAATATGAATAATAAGTTTAAAATTCTAATCTTTCATTATCTATTTTCTATCTTAATTTTAAAATAAATAGTAGGTAAGTTGTTATTAAACTTATATATTTTATTTTTTTTTATCATAAGTTATTTTTTAAATATAAAATATTTATTAGTTAAATACAAAACATAGCTTTTTAGTTTTAAATATTACTTAAAATAAATAAACACATGCTGAAATCAAAAAAATGTTGAACTTAATAATGTCTAATAATAATGCAATAATGTTGCTAGATATATTATTATTTATGATTTTACTTAGGTAAGATTTTCCTCGCCTTGAAAAATTAGTTTTACCGAAATAATATTAATTTAGGTTTTATAGCAGTTTGAACTCATACAATTTGTGTGCCTATACTAAGTATACCCCTCTCAAATGCCCTCACAATGACGGTGATTAAGGGTTATATTTTATTGTATTCATAACAATGCGTTTAAACGATAACAGCCGCGCCATCTACATTTTACTGCTATGTTTTGACTTTATAATAAGAAACATAGACTGCGACGCTGCGAAATGAATACGATTATTGTTACATTTTCGGATTTTTGATTCTTTGCAAACAGACTATAAGTTAGTTTAGGTAATTTTATTGATTTTACAATAAATTTTATTTAATCTCGTTCACTCAGAGAGGATTGATTGTTTTTAGTATTTTTTAATCGCATGATTTATCTTTTAACGATAAATTTCACATTTTAGATGACGTTATACTCGCATATGTTGTCTCTGTCTTACAAACGTACATCATAGCAAATATGCGTTCAGCAGAATACATTTTATGATGTTAGCTTTAATATTAGAGTAGATTTACCTATTATCAAACTTAAAGGTAATAATAATATTATTTAAGTCATTCCAAAGGCTTTTATTGATAGTTTAATTTGTAAGTGAGTTATAATTATATAAAGTATTACAATTTTAAAATTCTCGTAACTCACTTAAAAATTTAAATATCAACATAAAATGGATTCTGCTGAAGTGCTGAACGCAAATTTGCTATGATGTACCTACGTTAGTAAGACGAATACAACACATGCAAATATGACGTAAAAGCTATAGGTAAATTAGTTTAAATTGTATATCTTTGACTTATGAATGTAGAAGGTTTGAAGGTTTGGAGTTTGGTAATAAAATAATATATGTAATTACTAACAAAATAAACCATTTTTAATATTTTAGATTTTGAACAGAGTGATGAATGTATTTTTATAGTTTTCTCTTGTTTGTTCATATTTCATACTTAACCTTTATTTTCTCACAAACTTTACCCTTTTGACTTTTCATCTTATTTTTCTTGAAAATGTACAATATATTATGTTTTTTTTTTTCAAAAACCTCAATCAATTTATGGGAAATAATATTCTATTTCACTTTTTTATTTTGTTTTATAAAATAATTATCATTATCATATATATTTAATTATGTAAATTACTTAGAATGTCATCAGTAACCACTAATTAATGATGCCAAATCGGTTGGCCATACTTGCGTAAACTACGAAAGGTTGGTAAAAAAAGTATATTTAGTATTATTGTTATGTATTTAGTATTTTTATCTACATTGTGGTACGAAGATTGTTGTACGCCATCTAGTAAACAAACTTTGATAGATACATATTTTAAGCTGGTTACACACAACGCGTTTTAAAAACGCATACAAACGTTTACACTATCGCGAAACCGTACGCGTCCGAGCGTTCGGCGCTTCTAAACGCAGGTGTTTAATTTTAGGCGGTAAAACGCTGCGTTTTTTTAAACGCATACGTTAGCGTCTAAAACGCGTAGTGTGTAACCAGCTTAACTTTAGTAGCAACTACCCTACTGGCCACTACATCAATGCTAAACAGTAAACAAAATACCAGACAGTGAAAAAAAACAGTTTATAATAACTTACCTACTAAATAAGAGTATAGATTAATAACATTATTTATCTAATCTATGAAAAATATTGTTTTTCTACATATAGTTAGACAAAGTCCATTCAGACCAATAGTCTGGAGTATAATATGATAGAAGTTTTGGATCATGATTAAAGATGTATTTAATTATTATAATTCAGATACAGGCCCCCATATAATATGTATTATGTAAGTACTGTAAAGAAATTCTGTGCATTCAGATTTCAAGTTGAAGCCAGAAAATCCTTCCCAGCAGTGTAGTCGTGTAGATGATAAAAATATATTATTTAAATTTATTGTATTTGTTTAAAAACAATATAAAATATTTATAATAAAAATAACCCTAGAACAGTCATAGATATAATTGAATAAACATTTTTTAATATATTATTTAATAGTTGATTATTGTATTAGAATTGCAGTCTTAGAATACTTATTTTATTATTGATCAATTGATCCCACTTAAATATATTAACACGTGGCACTGAAGTGTCATGTATAAAAAGCAGGTAACAAAAAATAAGACAAATCTGATCAAAAAAAGACAGATAAAATACCTAGTTGTTTATTAAAATAAAAAATAACAATTGCGTACATATTGTTAGTTTGTTAATTACTTTTCACGGTATGAGTCCAAAATCACAAATAATATAAATATGTGTTAAAATTTGTCATTCAATTCAAAAATAGTATAAATTGCAATTCTATGTAGTCCTCTGTCCTAAAAGAAAAAATCAAAATTAACACAATTTTTATTTTACTTTTTTATTTTATTAGCCTTTAAAAATAACAAATTATATAACATCCGTAAAAAGGCTATCAAGCCCATACTAATCTATGATTAGTATAATTAATTTCTTTATAATAAATATTTTTTCTTATCTATGGCTGATATCACCAATGTTTAGTGATAAAACGAATTGGGTGTTCGATATCGACGATAACAGTTATGTTTGTGCCAGTGGAAAAAAGGGCGAAATCAAATTATTAAAAACACTTGTAGAGTTTGTAAAATTTCGAACAATATGCCATAGAACAAAACATATAAACGTTACCGATTTACACCAATAGTTTAATGGTTTTCATGTGATAATTTACAATGGAAATCTAGAAGGTAACAACAACAATTATATTATAATACTTTTGATAAACCAAAATAAAAAGAAATCATTCAACAATTGATTTGACATTAGTTATGAATAATGCACACGGTTATTTGAAATTTTGTGTTTGATCATCAGGAAATGATCTTAAAATGGAGTTTGCTGATAAAATTAGAATTCCAAAGTTAAATGGTGTGACCATGAGAGGTCCGCACATATCCAACACTAGTACTGGGACACTAGTCATTACTGGTCATCATTTAATATTTTCATCAAGATCTGAGGATGTTGAACTATGGGTAAATAGCCAAAGTCGGTTTAATTTATGTATTTTTTTTTATAAAGTAAAAATAGGTAGGTACCTGTGTTAGAAAATATATTTTTTCCAATATTTCCTGATTTTATATTTTCAATTTTTATAAATGTAGTTTTTAACTTTACACTGAGAGAACACTTAGAACATAGTAATAAACTATAAAGAAAATGTATTATATAATATTATAATAAATAAATAATATTTCTAGTTTAATGATAACTAGTGTCATAGTTGAAAAATTACATTATTTATTTTAATATTTTTAGATTTTGAATCGTAACATTGACATTGTAGAGAGAAAACTAAATACCATTACTTTAAAGTGTAAGGACTTTAGAATTATTGTTTTTGATATGCCATATATTGAACAAGCTACCTCTGTTGCTGCTTCTATTGAATCACTCATAATGACAGGTTAATGAAATATCAAAATATGATATTACAAAAGAATGAAATGTATGTTTTTAATTTTTTTGTGTAATTTTTAGATGAAGCAGATTATCTACACCATATGTTTTCAAATAAAAGCAATGAATATCGTTCACCATTTGATGTACAATCCCAATGTGAACAATTAGTTGCTGGTGATTCGATGTGGAGAATATCTCAGGTCAATAAGTCTTATAGGGTATGTATTTAAATTTATTTTTATATTGTAACTCATAAGTAGAACTAGGATTTCTATGCATTAGCACATTCTTTCCAGTTTTCTAACACAGTGGTTCTCAACCGGGATGACATGGGCCCAGCTTAAGGGTTGACACAAAATCTCCACCTGGGCCAAATTTCCCATTACATGTATAAATCATTATTTTTTTTTTTTTATTATATTTTTTTTTCCAATTTAAAGTTTAAAGTGTCAACATTTATTGAACCCAGCAACTCAAATAAAATGTATACTTGTTATTTTTTACTGTATTTTTTTTTTATATATAAAATATATGGTTAAGATGGTTTATTATTTTGATGTTAGGGTGATGCACTGTTTGATTTTAGTGGCTTAATGTGACATAAATCCAAAAAGGTTGAGAACCATTGGTATATACATGATTTTATACATTAATTATCAGTTATGTCTACAATTCAGTTCACACTAAATTTTATAAAACTTATTATTTACATATTTTAATCAAAATTCATATAATTGTATATGTTTAGAGTTTTTGAATATTTATTTGAAAAAACTAATGTAAATTTGAATGTTTCTAATGAAGATCAACAATCATTGTTTTATTTGTTTTTTATTTATAAATATTGTTTATTCATAAATTTACACGGTTATCAAGTAAAAGATAAGCTTGTAGAAATGTGGACTATGATTGTTTATTGATTTATTTACTAATCATTAGTATGACAAATGTTTGCCATGTAGATATTACATTTTATATTTTGTGACAATTTAAGTACAATTTATATAAACAATTTCAAACAATGTTCAATTAAACAATTATCAAATTAAAGTTGCTAAGGCAATTCTTGAAATATTTTCTTGCAGTTTTCAAAACTGGTAGTAATATAAATTATTAAATTGTATTACTTATGATCAATTTTTATACAATTACTATTTTTTTTTAAGTATTTTTTTTTTTCATATAAATCCTAACCCTATTCTTATGAAATCAAATTTTAAACAAATTGATAACTTTCTAGGTTTGTAGTACTTACCCAGAATTAACTGTTGTTCCATCCAATGTTGATGATTCCATGTTGATTGCTTCTGCTAAGTTTCGACAAAATGGTCGATTCCCAGTTTTGAGCTATCGTCATGAAAAAGGCGTAAGTTTTTAGAACTATATTTTTTGTTACAATTAAAACTTCATCTTTTGTCTGCTATGCTATGTTCCTTACTCTTAATTCTTCACTGTCAATCTGACTAATAAAAAATCCACTAACCAGATAAAATGCTGTTAACTGTTCTTAAAAGACATTAATAAGTAATAATACTTAACATAAAATTTGAATTGCCTGAAAATATGTGAGATGCCATAATTACCCAAAAAATATTCATACAAATATTACAAACTGTTGCATTAAATTCTTCTTATTCAGTTAATCATTAACTATGTTTTTTATAAATGTTCCTACATTAAGTAGTTTAAAAAATGAAAAACGTTAAACTAGATCACTATGGACTCACTAAAAAAATAACTTACATAATTTAAATGTGAATCATACTCTAAATAAATTACATTCAGATTGGAAAGCAACAAAAATAGTGCTCAAAGAGACACACCTTTGTTTCTCCCCTTTAAAGTACCAGATCCAGATGGCTCATGTACAGTGGACAAAACAGAAATAACTGAATTCTGAAAATTATTTAACTAGTTATGCCTATAAATAACTCAAAAAAATTTAAATATTTTTAAAATGTTATCATATAATGAAAATTATGATGAAACATTTGGTGTAAATAAGTATCTACTTTTATTTTTATTTTTTGAAATACAACTAATTATCAAAAATTATTTAAGAAGAAATACGGGTGAATATTTAAACTTTAATTTCTCATTAAAAATTTATTTGGCATTCCAATAGAATTTTTTTTTGTAAGAGGTTAAAAACCTTACAAAAAACCTCATATTAAATGTTCAAATCATAGGTATATAATATTTTTAAGAATTTTTAACTACAAAATAATTTGTTTATTTTCTCAATTTTTATGTATTTTGACAAAATTTTAACTTTTAACACTAATAAAAAATCTTTTGGCTAGATTTTCCTCCATTTTCAAAATTTTTTGATTAAGAAAATAACAACTTATGAGGAGCTTTATATTAAATTTTCAAGAAATTCTATCTAGCCAATTAGCAAATAATTTTATATCGACATTTATAAAAAAAAAAAATTGAAAATTTCCCAGTCTATATATAGCTTAAAAAATTGTTGATATTTTAAAAATGTCAAAATATACAATAATATAAACATATGGTAAAAATTTCAAGTATTCATTTTTTAGTTGCACTATAAAAAAAATAATATTGATTTGTCAAAAATTGAATTTACACGTAAAAATTCCTGTTCTTAAAAAAAATTTTGTTTTTCCCTATTTACCTTCTAAAGTATTACATCCAATTTTCTATTTTTTCAGCCCTAAAAAAAGTTTACGGCTAAAAAAAAATAAACACATTGTAAAATCAATACACTCATCACTCAGCTCAGAATCTAAAATGTATTAAAAAATGTTAATATTATCTGTTAAAAAAATAATTAATAAAAACAAATGTATTATGTGTAGAGTGTGCTAATGAGAAGCAGTCAGCCTTTAGTTGGTTCAAGTTCTAAACGTTGTAAACAAGATGAACGTGTTATAAACTCTGTACTTGGTCCTGGAAAAAGAGGGTATATAATTGATACCCGTAGTGTTGCAAATGCTACAAATGCCAAAGCTCGTGGAGGTGGATTTGAGATGGAAGCTCACTATCCTCAGTGGAGACGAGTAAATTCAGCTCTTGAACGCCATAATGTTTTATTGGACAGCTTATCAAAAATAGTTGAAGCTTGTAATGATACAACATGTACTATAGAACGATGGCTTAACAAATTAAATGGGAGTGAATGGTTGTCCCATGTTAAAGATACATTAAATGCAGCTTGTTTAGTAGCTCAATGTTTAAATAAAGAGCGAGCTTCAGTTTTGGTACATGGATCAGAGAGCACAGATGCAACATTGGTATTAATATCATTAACTCAATTGATATTAAATCCAGAATGTCGAACAATTGTAGGGTAAGAATTTGTAATACTATTTTATTATTACTTATGTCTATTGAATAATATGTTTATATATAAATATTTATAGATTTGAATCACTAATTGAGAGAGAATGGCTTCAAGCAGGACATCCATTTGAAACTCGCCATAAAAGTGGTTGTTATAACGCAGCTCGTTCAAAAGTATCTTCATCATCTTCATCAAAAATTTTTCATCATGGATCAGGAGCCACCTTTTTATTATTTTTAGATTGTACTTGGCAAATACACAATCAATTTCCATGCTGTTTTCAGTTTTCAACAAATTTTTTATCATCACTTGTTGATCATTCATATTGTTCAGATTTTAGTACATTTTATGGTAATTGTGAGTCTGATCGGAAAAATAATCCATGTGGAAAACCAAATCTATGGTCACACTTTGATCAAAAAATTGATGAAATTATTAATCCTCTATATCTACATACAAATAATGTGATTTGGCCTTCTGTTGCTCCATTTAGTATAGTAAGTATATCATCATTTAATACCATGTTATTATTGTTAACCATTGTTTAAGATATTACTTTTGATAAATTACTTCTTTTAATTTTAATCTTACTTTTATTACAATAAGTATATTAGCTTAAGTATGTTGAAATTGTTGTGTAATTTTGCAATCAAATTAAATTTTTAGGAATTATGGCGAGATTTGTACTTAAGATGGTCTATTGATCAAACACACCAAAAAAAATATAAAAAATCAATTGATGATTTAATAAAACGGAATAAGGAATTAAAAGTCTTAGCTACAAAACTACGCAACGAGGCTCAAGAGTCTGGTAACAAATCTACATAACTAATTAATTATATTTTCTATATTATTCAATACAGGTACCAAACAATTATTTAATGATATGTTATTCTATCTTTATGCCATTTTATTTGTAAATCAACTGTAGAAATTATATAATATATTTATTAATATGTATATTATTATTTATTTCCAATGAAATAATGTACTAATTTACCTGAAAATAAACAACTTGATAACTTAAAGAACAAATATTTTTTATGTTTACCTATCAAATAGATCAGTAACATTTATTTAATACTTTAATTTCTATATAAAAATAAAATGATAATTGTTTTTTATGCATACAGCAATACAGCATGAATTGCTTTAAACTAGTTATATCAAAAAAAATTATCAAATTTATTTTTATTTTTCAAATTATAAATTTTCCTTCAGTTTGGTTATAACTATTTTTAAGATTTTTGTTACATAAATTACATAAAGCAATAAAGCTAAATAACTAATTAATAATAATTGTTATATATTTAATACAGGTGCATATTGTGTAATACAAATACCTAATTATAAAAAAAAATCTATGCCTTTATTAATCAAAATATTATTATTAATAATATATAACAATTAGGTTCTATCATTAATTATCAATATTTAAAAATAATGGTATTTTATAAACTTACATTACACCTCGTTTATAAAGTAATTACACCTCCCTTAGTTCTTTAGGTATTGGTGTGTTAAGTATAGAAACTGGTGGTTTACAGAATAAAAAAAAAAAAGAACTGAAAAATGATTAACTAATTTAACTAAGTAATAACTTTTATTTTAATCAATATTTAAAAAATAATTTATTTTAATTATTAATATTTATATCAATTATTATACATATTTTTTTTGTATTAAATGATTAAAAAAAAGTTGTATAAATTTAGTTTCTTAAATTTATGACTTATGTATTCTTTTATTCTTTTTGTTAACAATTAAAATTGAAAATATAACCCATAAATAAGCATTCATATCATATGACATTTATCTGTTCATTCATAAGTCACTAACAGAAAGTGATACTTGACATTATTTTATGAATATTATAATAAATTTAATACTTAAGTGCATAAACTTTGAAAATAAGCTATTTTGAAGAGGCATTTTCAAATTTAAAGTTATAAGTTAAACTTAAATTATTAAAAAAATTCCAAATTTGTATCACTTGTAATTTTAAATTGTTATCAAACCATGACATTTTTTCAAAAATGTGCTTTTTGACTATCAGAATATAATGTTTTTGAATCCTTGATAATAGTACTCAGGTACTTTTAGTAATATGCAGTTTTAAACCAAAATAGTCTTAAAAATTTCAGTTTTAAAAAACAAAGATGATAAAATTTATAAAATCTTCAATTTATTTTATCAAAATATTTTTTGTGTGTTTTAACATCAGCAGCCAACAAACTTTGTTAATAAATAATAAAATGAAACATATTTTATTTATAGAAATAGGTACATTACAGTTATATTCTGGTATTCAAGAAAGTAATAGTATTAATGGTTCATGTATATTAAATAAGTTATAATTTGTATTTTATCACTAATATACACCAGAAAATGAAAAATATTAAAGAAACACAAATAAAAAAAACAATAAACGAGTGATCTCACTTAAACAATAAATAATGCTTTATTATTTATAATAATTAATTGATATTTTATATATAAAACAGTCTATAAAAAAATTGGCAAAGACGCGGCAAAAATTTACAAAAAATAACAAGACCCTAGACCCAGTTGTATATTATACAAATAAATTAATCATTGAACTTTTTTTTGTACTTTTTTGGTTTCTGGGCTTCCAAGTGTTTTCTTCCTTTGGTATACCATATGCATATACATTTGAGGGAATACTAAAAAAAAATAAAATGTCAAAAAAATCATATTACATCATAAATGACTGATATATTAGCACAATCTAAGTTTATTTTTTAAATAGTTTCATAAGTAATTATAATGTAAATCTTTATTAAATATTATTCTTTTCATATGGATAGAAGATGCATAGACAGCTTAGCCCACCGTGATACTGGATTATTCATGATAGTCTAATTTATTGGTATAATCACTTTCTCTTTTCAAAATATTATATATAATAATTTGAAGATATTAGGGACAATATTAATCTCAATTTTTTTAACAGGCTGTCCCTGACAATTTGTACTTCGTATATATTTAAGAAATATAATTTCATAAAACATTTTTTATAAAGCTTGTATACTTTCATATTTTTTATACATAGATTAATATACTTACATGGTATATAAACCAGCATAACTATGGCAATTGCAGTCCATAAACTAAATGCAATATTTAATTTATTAGGCATTTCAATACTCCACATTTTGGTTCTTCCTACATATCCTAATGATGTCCAGTATACTAATAATTCACCACTAACTCCAACTGGGTATAAAACATAAAAGAACGTATACCTAAAAAATTACATTACCAACATATAATTCAATAGTAAACCCAACAATAAGATTAATATAATAAACACTACCTTGCCCAAGTAATTAGATAAGGGATATAACCAATAATATTGAAACCATAGTATGAGTATCTGGTAATTTCTGCAAAGCACCAAGCAGTTAAGGCTAATGGTAAACCAGGCGAGCCCGATGTCTCTGGTATAAATGCTATAGCAGCAACAATGGCTACACGAGACAGAACTTGTTGAGTAGTAACTGCCAAATTTGATTTCACCAAACCAGAAGCTACATTGAAAATCTATATTAATGATAATATTAATAATAAAAATTAGTATTAATACAATTAAATAAACAAAACTTTAACTACTTTAAGAATACCTATAAACAGTTTATCTTTTAATTTTCATGCTACAATTTTTAATTATAAATAATAACAAATACCTACTAAGTAATTTAATAAAGAATAAAAGTGTTATTTGTCAGTATACTTGTCAAGATCAAAATATACAATATTTTTAGTTACTACTTACTCAAGTGGCAAATCAATTGATACATTTTTATTAGTATTTAAGGAACTATAGAACCATAATATTGTTGACTAAAAATATTTGGTTAATTAAGTAAGTGTATACTTAGGAAAAATGTTTATATGAAATTAATATGGATGTGAATTATGATTTTATACTTATGCTTAGTGCTGAATTTAAGGGTCTCAGAATTCCACAACAACTACTTAAGAAAAGGCCTTTTAAAAATGTATAAGATGCTATTCTTATAAACCTATTTCTATCCAGCTTAAAAAAAAAAAAAGAATAATATTCTATCCATTTCTCCAGGTTGAACCATTTTGTGAGATTTTTTGGTACTCGAGCCTGGGAAGTGTAAAGACCCTAAGCAGCTGCCTAGTTTGGCTAAGCAAAAATTTGGCACTGCTTATGCTAGTGAGAGTATTTTTATCTTCAATTATACTAATGATTTATGATTAATATAATAAGATATTATAATATATTTTTTGAAAATAATATTGGATTTGAATAGGTTTGACATGCTAAACTACATAAACCTGTTGTTAAATAGTTGTTATATACAATATCAACAGGGTAGCCTGTAGGTACATTATATGAATTAAAACTTGTTATAGACCAACAAGGAACTGTTGACCTTGCATTTGACCTAAAATAGTGAATATTATGAATAATAACTTACATATTCAATGACATTCGTATAATACTAAATTATTTTAAACTTAATACTATATTTATTATTCATCAGAAAAATATATATTATTTAACAACTTAAATTTACTGAAATGCTTGTATTTTATTATTTAAAATGTAATAGATAATTCCTTATTAATTATTAATTTAGGATTAATGTTATTTTTATCAAACCTACACATAAGAAAATATTAAATTTAAATGTAATACAATTTGCTATAATAATTAACATTAAGACAAAAAGAATATCCAATAAAAATTATTCTTATTTTTCTTAGCAAACTAAAAATTGCAATTTACATTATATTTCAATTAAAAATGTATATACCTCAATAAACGCTGCGTTTTGGAAAATTCCAACTGTATACTTTACGACGTCCCACAATGATTGAGATTTGGGTGGGTTCATATAGAAATTAACGATTTGAAATAACAAATAACTCCATCTAGAAAAAAAACAATAAACTCAAGCATTCTGTAGCTCATGTATGAAAAGTATTCAAATGACTGTAGATTACCCTAAGACTTGGATGAAATTGTATGCAAACAAATATGCATTTACTACCGGATTAATTTTTTTGTTCGTTTTTCCCTTGGTCACCGCCATTATACAACACAGTATTACGTTAAGTGAAAATAAAAAATTATTTAAACGAAAAAATAAGAAGAATAATAAAATAAATTTTAAAACTAAGCAAATTTCACAATCTTTTTACGAATGAGATCAACACAGTGTCGGGTTTTTGGTGTTTATACAACGTACACGATACGCCGAGTCACCGACAACAAGCAACTGTCGAGTTAAAAGTTACAACTGTACAAATTTCATAAAACGTCAAACACTCAAGCGAAAAGCGAATCAACGATTATCATTCGTATCAAGGTGGTTTGGTTTGATAGGTTATCAATTCACCTTGGTTGGTAGTTGGTATGAAATATTGTATTATATCATAGAATAATAATAATCTTACTATTGTATTTTTTGGTTCAGTATCGCAAATTCGCAACAGTTACTATCTTAGAGTTTCGTATATCGAATTCTTAAACCATATTAAATTTTTAATATAATATTATACTATTTTTTTCCTATAAGACGTACTTGTACTCTTAATAGTTAATATGATTTTTAAGGTCTATAATCGAATTGCAAATCGCAGTGGAAAACTAGAAAATCAGAATAATATCATACCCAAAGTGGATAGGTACCTATATATTATATTCTGTATATAAATTCTACTTGTTTCTATACTACGAATATCCAAGAACCAAGAGTCGAGTGGCATTTGTTACGTGTTACGTGTAAATGAATTTGAGTGTTTTTTATTTCCCTCCCACCCAAAAAATTACTCACTATTATTTTTTATAGTATAGTGAAATTGCGGTGCAATACTTAAGGTACGTCCGCGAACGGATGAGCGACGTCACGCAATCGTGAAGATAATGCACCTAGTGGATTGGTATCTACATTCTACTTCTACATTTACCATCTATACATTATTACTTAGTAGTATAATTAGTATACTGTATAAATAGTATCTAAAAATTACCAGGGCCGTAATAGCGCAAAGGCACTGTGCCTAGGCCTACGAACATTTTTGGGGCCTACAAAAACAAAATGTGTGGCTATCTACGATTTTAGGTAGCCACAACAACTCTGTTTCTGAACAGAGCGATGAATGTATTGATTTTACAATGATGTGTGTTTTTTTAATTTTTGTGTCGTCACGTTTTGGAGTACCTAGTAATAGTGCTTTGATTTTTGACTTCCATCCCTCTTTGAAAAGGAAATTGAATATTTGAATCTAGTTGGTACTTTGGGAGGTAAAAATCTTTAGTCATCACGTTTTTTGTTTATAACTTTATAAGCATTTAAAGTTCAAATGTTTACAAAATATATCAAAATCGCGAAAATTTGAAGTTGAAAATTCGTAAAATATTTGTGATTTATACTTAAGGGCTAAGGTTAAAAAACTCAATACAAGATTATACATAAGTTTTCCTTCAAGTAACTGTAAAAAAAACTCCAGCGTCAATATAAAAAAAATGTTATGAGCGTATGAAGTTTATTCTTTTATGAAATCAAGTAAAATAACGATATATTACAATTTAAATATAGGTAATAATATAATATATCCTACTAATTATCCTAGACTGACAAATCATCTCTGTTCAGAATCGTTTTTATAATAATGATTAATGAATAATATACTGAATTACCTACTGTATAGCTGCAGAGCGGTAAACTACATTTCCTTTTTTTTTTTTATCAAGGTAAATATTACTTTAAGATATAAATCACAAAAAATTTACGAATTTCCAACTTCAAAATCCTTGTATATTTTCGTGATTTTGATATATTTCGTAAACATTTTGAACTTTAAATGCTTATAAACAAAAATTGTGAATTAACGATTTTTATTTTTTTTTTACGATAAGTACAATTTATAATAAACCTTGAATTAATTTTTAAATATTTTTTAGGAAGCTTAATTTTTTTTATCGGCAATTCAAGAAAAAAAATTTAGAAAAATTGAAAATTTTAATTGTCTGCAAATAGCTTAAAAAATTCAAAATATTTTGAAAATTTAATCGTAAATAAATAACGTGAATATAAACATACGGTTAAAATTTCAAGTATTTACAATAATGATTCGTTTTTGAGTTACAGCAAAATAAAAAAATAGATAATGTAGAAAACAAGTTATGCGTAAAAATAATTCTCGTTTTTCCGTTATTTTTTTATGGGTTTTCCTGACGCATTTGAAAACTATTGGAATTTTTTTTGATTTGAAATTCAATTTAAACAAAAAATGTATGTGATCATGTAGTTATGCGCCTATAAAATATGATAAGACTAAGTACATAATATACTCATGTGAAATTATTTGAAATTGAGTTTTCCAAACTAACGACAGATATTATTTTTAATAATTGTATACGTATATATTTTATAGACAAAAATATATGATTAAAATTTAGTAGTCTAGAAATTAAATATTGAGTATATTATAATAATTAACAACCAAACTATCTAACTCTTTTCAATAGGTAAAAACTACTCGTGTTATTTATGTATAAAGTTTCTATGGTTAGGCTATACAATAATTACTATTATTATTTATCTTGTATTCTTGTATGCATTTTACAAAAATAATGATATTATTTTTATAAAATGTATAAAAAAAACATTGAAATTGCCTAGTTAAAACTCCTTTAAAGCAAGTAAATTTAATGACTATCTAATTGCCACAAATTTTAATTAAAATTGCCTACATACAACCCCTTAAATACGGTCATCTATAAAATAATCTGTCTCAGTCTAACCCATAATCCATAATTCCTTCATTTCATTCAGGGACTATAGTACCATACTACTTTAGAAGTCAAAACACTCAAAACTAATATATTATGACGCAATTATGGAATTATTATCTGTTATCCTAAAAACATTATAAGCACATATTTTATTATCTATAACTTAATACAAATTAAATGTATAGATTGTATAATTGTTCAGATATTGTTTTGTAACCTACAAAGATTAAATTTAATAAAATCAATTACATGTAATAACTATAAATGCAAAGAATTTAATCATTCTTTATTAATAGTACATAAATTAATTTATTAGCCTTATCTATCATAATATGACTCATAGTATATATTATTAATTAGTATGTATTTATATTTTTTGTTATCAGTGAATCCATTAAAACATGTACCTCTAAATTATTTTATTATACTAGTATAATAACGGTATTTATAATAATACGATAAAAATGACTATATTATGGTAAAAATAGTATATAAAATATAATAAAAAAATATTATATTATTATTATTTTATGGTAATAATATTTCAATATTTTAATTAGTTGCATTATTTTTTAAATTGAAAAAAGATAAATTACGGTCAATTTAATACTTAAACAATTTAAAATATGTCCTATATTAAGGACATATAGGTCCTGGGTGTGTAAGTCGTATCTATTCAGATTTTAAAATATTTTTAGTTAGTATATACACTATACGTTTAACTAAGTATTTCAAAATATACTTAAAAACTTACTTTTGAATTGTATCCACAGTTTAAACATAGGTTAGGAAATTTTAGTTTATTGCCTAATAGTAACTAATTAGTTTGATTATAACTAGTATCTTTAATTTGTATAATTTGTAAAAATTTAAACTTGAATTAGTATTATAAATTTATAATAAATAAAATTAGTATCAAAATTATGTTTTTGAATAATGATTTCCTTGATCTTTTTTTAAAAAGGTCTTTACAAAAAATAATTTTAAAAAGTAAAAAAAAATAAAACCTAAAATAGTATAGTAATTTTATTATAACTCGGAAACTGATTATTGTAGACTTGAAGCTTATTGCTAATACAATTTATATTAATAATTATTTTCAATGCACAATAATAATTTTCAAAATATTTTAGCTAATTGTTAGCTATTTGCACCGCGATCCTACTCACACAATTCTATACGGTACGTCGTCACGTCGGAGAGTTTTGACTTAAAATGAACCGGAAAACAGATACCATTTTTATACCATTTTAACTTCGGCGATACTGATACATAGAAAACTTTACACCGAAGAACACCACTACAATATGTCACTAATCACTGCAGTGTACAGACACTACGTCGTCCCATCAAAACATGTCAGAATGTGACGACGCCAGAACAATTGAGATGTCGTCACGCGGGAGATAAAAATAATATCGTTGACAAGTAGGTTAATCGAACGGGACAAGCTCAAATCGAGCGCAGCTGCGTAGGTACTGTACATTATAATTGTATAATAATAAAATAATAATTTATGCTTACATGCAGTTAATAATAATCCCGTCATGTGCTTCATGAAAACCTATTTGCTATACTTCCGCGTATAGTAGTAAGATCTTATAGAAGTATAGACTATAGACTATAGAGTATAGGTAGGTGCTTATGTAATACGTCATCTATCTGTACCACGACGTAATAATAAAATAACAGATGTATATCACCGTTTTATTGTTATTATTACTTATTGATATTTACAGTAAATAATTATAACTTATAACTTATAACCATTGATTAAATCTTGAAATACCATAATATTTTTAATCAATGTTATTTCGTATTATTGTTGACTGTTGTTCATAATTATTAATTATTATTGCCGTTCATCTGGTTCATCATAACCGCGATACCGCGATAGAATATAGATAAATTATTATGTCATGAAATTATAAATTTTCATTAATAATAGGTCATTTTAAGTTTTTGATTCCCGGATCTTAAAATTACTAATTAGTAATATTAGTTGGTCATTTACAGGAAATACGAATACTAATAAGTAATAACTAATAAGCTACCCAGAAGTTATCGTTAAAGTGTCTATTTAAAATTATTGTATATAAATAAATTTTTTTTTTATGTTTTGAAAAAAATACACCAGATAAGGTGTAAATTATCATAATTCATACTATTTATATCTAATGGGGAATGTGAACGCTAAAATGTTTCCATATATTATATATGTAGGTATATACTATATAGACATTAGTGACGATTGTTGAAATTTTTCTACATCACACCATTTTATCCAAGGTTAGTACAATTATCAAACTGATGGTTTCCCTTATGGCCCTATAGCCTATAGGTGCATACGTACAACGATAATACTGCGGCCACCGTTTATGTCTTATCTCTGTTCAGTGTATAATTATTATAGACATGCAGTTGATCCAAGAATCTAGATAAATCAAATATATTTTATAAACTATATAAACCAAAGAGATTAATCAATTTAGCTTAAAATAAATTGAATACAATTGATTCGGATGTATATATCGAGTAGATGATATCAAATAAAGATTAATCCTGGTCAATAATTTACAATTTTGTAAAAAGAAAATATTATATATTAACTATTCAAAAGTAGGTAATTATTTGTTTTAGTTGTTTTTTCTTTACATATTTGGTAATTATTTGTATTATAGATTTATCATTTATGAAATATACGTAATAATATATACCTAGCTAATACTTATACGTAGCCACGTAGGTATCTGATATTTAAGAGATGTAATATTGTAATTATAGTGGATGAGCAGCGTAATAAATTAAATTCCAGACAAAAATTCCAGGGACCTACTTGAAAAAAGTCAGAAAATGAGACCTGACTAGGTTTGCCATCCATTACCGATATTAAGGTCTCTGTACTCTGTCCTGACGTCCTGATAACAGACTATAATGTCCCGATTGAAAATGTGCATTACAAATTTCGCTTTATGCCTTTATTGCATAAAAATATGTAGAACTATAGAGTTGCCATTCATCTCGGTTTTAACGGCATATCATCCCGGTGTTTCCCAGCTGGTCATTAAGTTTGTGGAAGCAGATTTTTCTACGGTTTCCCTGCAGCGTCCAGTCGCAGCGTCTAGCGTGATGAACTACCGGTCTGGACATATAGCCACATAGGTAAGCGTCATAACGCCGTGCTGTTCCACTCTTTGTCGCTGCAGGGAAACCGTAGAAAATTTCTACTATAAATTATAATAACTTTATTGAATCTTATTTAAAGGTTTATCTAGAAAAAAATGGTTATTCAATAATATGATGTCCCGGTTTGGTGAAGAAATTCCAAAAATAAAAATAAATGTAATTCATGTAATTTAAACATTTGAGAACAATTTCAAATATATTCAATTATTAGTTATAAAAATCGATTTTATTGAAAACTGGATTTGCGTAAAAATTTCTATTTTTCATTAATATTTTATCATTTATCTTAATTATTTGAAAATTATTGCCCTTTTGACCTAACAAAGTAGGTACAAACTATATAGATCTAGTTTTCTAACAGAACCTTCCTCAAAGTTGAAATTCTAAACATTTTTATTGCTCAAAATGGCGACGACAAACAGAAAAAAATAATAAACACAATATATCATAGTAAAATCAGTACATTCTTTGTTCTGGCCAGAAACTAAATATTTATTTTATTTTCTTATAGAACATAGTGTTTGATTATTTTTCCTTTTACGTACCTATACAATAACAATTGTCATTTTGTCAAATACAAAAATACAACGGGAATCCATAGATATATATTTATCCAGAAGCAATATCAATGACCAATGTGATATTTATCAAGTTTGTTGTCTGTCTATATCTATAGTTTATCTAAATATACATAGGTACTAACTATAAAATAATAGAACTATAAAATTACATATTAAAGGTTATTATCAATATTATTACTAAAATTAGATATTGTATATAATATATTTATAAGTATAGGTAGACAAGTAGTTGGTAGTTGGTACATATATTTATATCTCATGATAAAATAATAAGTAACGTGGATTTTAACCAACAATTCAAAAAACTATTCAGTTACTTTAATAACTTTTTTTCAACATTGCACTCCAAAAATTCCTAACACAGTAAAAATGACATTTACGAATGATATAACAATAGGTTTTGATATGTATTTAATCTGCACACGAAGACATAGTCATAAAAAATTTGGAAGCTAATAATCAAATTTTGCATGGAAGTGGGGAGTAAATAAGGAAAAAGTAGCATTATTAAATTAAATGGAAATCGCAAGAAAAAACACAGGTCGAAAAAAATATAAAACGCATATTAATTATGTATTTATGTTAAATTTTCATATAAAACAATAGTTTTTATACATTTTTGGTATTTGGTATATAGAAATAGAATAATAATTAAATATAATTATTGAGTAAATTTTTAATTTTGTGAATTTAATATAATTTATATTTTTAAACTTCTTGTTCGACTCGGAATATTCTCGGGCTTTTTGTTTGACAAATTTTCAAATCGAACTTTATTTTTCCTCTGACTTTTTGACCGATTACTTGTGTCTTGTGGTATTATTAAGGTAATTATGATAGGGTACCCCGACCACCATACAGAAGAGGTTTATTTTCCCTAATGCTTTTTATATTCCATTAAACATTAAACAAACATTATATATTTTTTCTGTTCAATAACTTTTTATATTTCAAGTTTTATAATAATACACGTTTAGTTTAACGTTTAAGGAACTTAAAGTTTAACATTATTATTTATTATGATAAACTTGATAGACTAATAATTTATTAGGCACGGATCTGCGAAAGTGATAAGAAAACAACGGTTCAACTTTGGGTATTTTTAACACTTATTTATCTTAACTAATTAAATTAACAATAATACAAAAATAAAATACCAAACTTATAACTTATAAGTTATAAGCATTAAGCACGCACAATAAATAAACAGTGCATACTGGAAATTAATGCGATCGTGATATTTTATCAACTGACCAATTAGTTGCTATTATTACAATATTACCTAATATGTGTTTGAGCATAGGCGTAGAATGGGTGGCTACAGCCCCCTCCCAACACCAAAATTCTGTTTAGCCCCTTGTGTTGTTAAAAATATAGTCTATATAACATTTTTCTTGTTTTATACAATTTATTATTTCAGATGAATGTATTATTATTACACGTTGTTATTATTTATAATTTTTTTTTTATTATATAAAAAAATCATAAGTTTTTACAATTTTTTGAGCACCTTCAAATTCGCTTCCGTCGCCCTTTTTTTGGAGGTGCCATGCCCTCGGGCGACCGCCCAGTTTGCCCGTGTCTTAGGCCGCTAATGAACATTTGATATACAGATGAAAAATACTATTAAAGCAAATATTATAAAAAAAATATTTCTTGTCTTTTCAATAATATTATATTATATTATATATTTATATGTTATTTTTAATTTACACTAACATTTTGTACAATGCACTAAAAATATATACAATTCTAAATAAAACTATAAAATATATGAAAAAACATCGAAATAAAAGTATCATTTTTGAAATATTTATTACGCATAAAACAAATTATGTATACTTAGAATGTAAATAGAATGCATTATTGTCCTATAGTTGGCTATAAAACACCTAAAATTATTGCACTTTGTATTGAAATACGGGCCCTACTATAAACTATTAATCTAACCCATCAGCATCTATGGTCGTTAGGATGAGAAAAGCTGGGTCACATGCTGCAAGCGTTGCAGTCATATTTTCTATAGTCGTTTTCAAATTTTGAGATTACTCCAACTTTTGATTCCCGGTTGATTGTGGTTAGTAAATTATACAATATTTACAACAGCCATTCATAAAACGATAAAACTATAAAAGACACACACCACATGACAAACAATGTAGGTATAATATAGTTATGGTTTGGCTTAATATTACAATTAAATAGGTAATAACACTAATAATAGTAATAACTAACATTTCAAATCACAATTATAGGTAATAACTAATAACATTGATTATATAATAGCCTATTTTGTTTATTCAATGTTAATAGCAAACAAATAATGATAACAATAATACCATGTACCTACCTAGATATGCATTATGCACGTTTATATTACCACAGAATAAATTATTATATAGTATACATTCATTTCATATTACTTTAAAGGTAATTGATAAATCACTTACCACAATGTAAATAATTTATATAGATTTTTATAGATTATTAGCTGTACCTATATACCTACTTACTTCGTTGCCCGTAAAAAATGTATCCGTGTTAAATTATATTGCCCATACATTTATCTTGTATTCCATTAAATTTAAATTACACAAATGTTTACCTCTTTTTGCAACAGCTTTTTGTGTGACTGTTCATAACATAAGATACAAATCTGAAAAATCTGATATTCGTAGTTTTTTTTTATCGTAATTGAATGCAGCTTTCTTGAGATCGATCATCGTTCTTGATTGACTTAGTTGGCGCTTAGTTTCACGTCGCGTACTAGTGTGTCTCGCACTTCGGGTATTGCAAACTTGTAGTAATTCTTAAATTATAAGCTTATATTCGAAAGTATTCAACTCACGCAGCACATATTATATATAATATATATTATATATATTAATATATTTATATTTAAAAATAATCTAGATACCTATTTTAATATAACTTATTTTTAATCAAGTCTTACAATTTATTTATTCTTTTACATAATAATTACAATTTGTAATAAATATAATATTTTATTTTATTTTAATACTTATTATTGTATCATAAATAAATGTTCAAACATTTTTTTATTATTGAAACTAAATAATTGAATTTTTTTTTACTTTTATAATAATTCAATATAGGTAATATATTTTAATTTTAAATTCCGTTTTTCTGTACTGCTATAGTGCTATTTATATAGGTTTCATCGTGAATACCTATCTAGTATCTATACACTAGGTATACTTATAGCTGTTTAATTAATCTAACTACCATAAAATGTATTACTCAGATATACTACCAGGATTATAGTCTATAGGTTGGATTTTTAATTAGCTGAAAGGAATATACATTTTTATTTTAATATTATTTATTAATACATGATTTATAATAGACAGGGCTCCGGACTTATAGCACTTAAAATCTTTAAAATAAGTGTTTAAAAAAGCACTTAAAAACAACATTATGAGCACTCAAATAAGCATTTAAAAAACTTAAATTTGAGCAAAAATATTTAATAAAAAAAAAAAAAAACTTTATTTTTAAATGATAATGTAGGTACTAGACATAATTTGTAACTGTGCTAAAAATAATATAATTAAAGACTACAAAAAATATTGAAACAAAATGATTAGGTAAAGTTTTTAACTAAAAATTGAAAAAAAATCTTTATTCTTTATATTATAAAAAAATCAAACTTCATTTTCGAGACATTTTGCCTTATTGTTTATAGATTTTCCGAGGGTTTATCTGAAAAAACCATAAAAAACTGGAAATAAGCATATTTTTAAAAAACCGTTGAAAAAAGCAAAAAATGCTTTTTCAAATTTCATAATTTAACGTGTTTTAAAATGACATACACTTCCATAGCACTCTGCGACATTTTAAGTCAATCCATAAAAATAGGCAAATGCTTTAAGTCGGGCGAGCCCTGATAATAGATAATAATAATAATAATAATATTTTAGCTCAATCTACTTACATTACATTGACAGCTGCAGCTGCACTCGCTAGGAAAATGTCGAGCCTAGGTAATAATTACGTTTTCGTATAATCAAATGAGTAGTAGAGTACTTGTAAGTTGCATTTTTTTTTTGTTTACAAAAAGAAGTTTGTTACCGTTAATTTAGTAATTTACTGATGTAGGTATCTGCGTTTTAGTAGGTATATAATATATATTCTAAAACTTTCACGAGTTTATATGTAACAAATAAATACAAATATTAATATTATATATTTGAGCGTTTTAATGGTTTATTGAACTTTTGATACTTATTTATCAGCAGACAGCAAATTTGTCGAATCCGTTTTTATTTGCACCCAGTTTTCTATATTGGCCTTAGATATAGTTAGATATTCGACAGTAAGCCAAGACAACCGATGAATTACAGAAGAAGGACCTCCTGGCTCCTATACTTACAACAACCACAACAAGAAATATCTACTTCACCTATTTTTGGCCCTACTTGGCTACACGTGTATACTGTATGTCTGTATGTATTTAAAAAACGAACGTGTCAGGCGCCAGGCAGTTGCTACGCTAAACACGCGTCTTTTGTCTTTAGTAAGTGTTAAAGTGTTTAGTGTCTTACTGACTTACTCTCTTGTACAGAGGTACATTTAATATTACTAGTGTACTACTGTACTATAACGAGTAGAAGTCTACAACACTACAACAGTAATATTAGTAAGTACTAAGTACTAAGTACTAAGTAGTAGTAGTGTCGTACACAGTACACCTAAATCGGTATAATACTATAATAATATAATGTCATGTATTCATGTTATACATAATATTGTATAGGTAGTAGGTACTGCGCAGTAGACGTGTGCGCGTTTTTACCTATTCGGTTTCGCGCGCGTGCACCACTGCCGATTCGAATTTCCCTCCGATGTTTGGGTGTTGGCTGCACCGTCATGATGATGGGCGAGGGTCGAGGACCGGACCTCCGCTCGTCACCCTGTCTATCCAGGACGTTGTTGCGCGCATTCACCGCAACGACAACAACACTGCGGCCTCGTCCTTCAGTGGGCCCGTCCGTAACATTCTGGGTCGTCGTTTCGACTGGAAACTTTTTTTTCAAACGCGTTTTTTTTCCTTTAACATTTTTCCCGGTCGTCAACCACCGGCGTTGGTCTTTTACACATTTCTGTTGGTCCGTTGCGCACCCGCGCTTCGCGTTCCCCGGACAGACAGACGTGCGTGACCAGCCCTACGGCGGCAGCAAATCTCGTCTCGGGGGCCGGACAAATACACACGGAAGAACCTGCAGCTGTACTACGTCGTTCGAGCCGTCACCGTCACGTCGTAGGTGAGTTTCTCGAATGACAGATTATTAATCTTAAGCATAAAGGTATATTGATAATTGCTCAAACGGTGTACCGCTGTTAAGCTGTTACCATATAGGCATAAAATGGTTGTGAGGAATGTCGCAGGCGTGTATTATCGATGGTGTGATAGTGGCGTCCGTCGGTCGAGCGCGCGCATCTTGATGCCGCCGCGGGCTCAATATGGCCACCACCTGCATTGCGTACGATGGGTTCGCGCCATTTTAAGCATCTTATAATAAATTGCTGTCTTCGTTAGTAGGATAGGCGATTTTTGACTTTCAAACGGTTTTTGTTTGTCGTAAAACTTCTTCGTTCATTATCAAAGATCTGTTTTGCTCGATCGCCAAAAGATAACCGGATCAACATTTGTCAAACGAACATAAATATAATAATTTTTAAGACCTTCTTGACCGACGACTTTTTAAGTCTATAATACCCAATTCAGCCGTTTACACTGTGTTATCGCTAATGGGGTCAAAATACTTAATTGAACTCCGTAATCTCACTCGTATGTGTATTGTATAGGTAGTGGTAGATTTCATAAATAGTTAAATGCTGAACTAATCATGTCGACTTTAGGACCATAATATTATCACCAAATTGATATGAGCCTAATATAATAAGTGTTATAACATGAGTAGCATAACTTGATAATCAATATAGACCAGTGAGGGATTATAGTTTTATATGGAGTGTTGAATAAATTCAACTATCTAAAATAAAAGCCAAATCTAATATTTTTCTTTTCCTATATTGATTATGATGTTGAGGTCCAATAACAAATAAATTAATAATAGTTATATAAGTATTATTATTGTTAATATTAATAATATTGTTGATTTGATAAGAAACTGTTTTTAATTTTTTCTCTTTTAAAGTTTATTTCTACCTAAAGAAATGATTGTAAATAGTAAATGATCCCATTTCAAAACTAGGCAAGTTAGAATCATTGCTGGTTTAATAATATTGATATTAGGTATGTGTAACTAATAATCTGATGTATGTTATTTAGATTTAATGTTTTGTATTTAGGTATAAAGTATTATTAATTAGTGTGCTATCTGTAATTAATTAAATTTTATAATGTGTAGCCGTGGCGAATTAAAGGGGCGGTGGCCCTGTCCCCCCTTGACAGTTATATACAGGCTTAGGGACTTGTAGCATTTGCATACTTTTTTAAATTATTGTTAAATATAGCAGATTGCGAAATAAATTCATTTCTTGGTGCCATGATATAAGATCTAAAATTTGAATGTGCATATTTTTGCATATTTTATAGATTTTGCAGGAAAGTGATTATTTTAAAATTGTTATGCTTATTTTGCATATTTTGACAAATATTTCAAATTTCAAATTAAAAACTATAGATAATTAACTCTATTTTATACATATTTTACCCAAATTCATACCATTTTTGGAAAAGAAAGGAATAAAATTATGCGATTTATTAAAAACGGTCAAAGATGCAAAAAATAAAATTGTTAACTTAAAATGTACAAAAGGCAAAGCAGTCGTACAGTAGTTAAATTACGTTTTAGAAAAAAATCCTAATTACAAATCTTTATGAAAATTTCAAAAATTTTAAGCGGCGAAGTTGAAGATATGGAAGGTTCTGGTTTATTTTATGTATATGCTCCAATGTTGTCTGTAGATGTCGAAAGAAGTTTTTGCGTGTATAAAAATTAACTATCAAGTAATGGTTGAAGATTCAAGTTTGAAAACATCAGAAAATATCTTGTTGTGCAGTGTAATTTTCAAAGTATTATTATAAAACAAGAATATTGGATGGTAATATTTATTTTTAGGTGTATATTTTAGAGCATATTCGGCCATTTTTTTGTGTATATTTGGGTATTTTTTAGAGCTACAAGTCCCTAAGCCTAGTTATATAATATATGGAAAGCCTGAAATCAAATCTTAAATATTGTGTTTTTAAAATGATATAATATGAACAATTTTGCCCTTCCCCCCCCTCCAAAATAATCCTAGATACAATACTGTGTGTAGCACCTTTAAATATTTAGATTGCATTTTTTTTATTTTCTTAATTTATCCACATTTAAAGAAAAACAATGGACAAAAAACTTAATTTTTAATTTATGTATGTATAAAAAAGCACTACACCCATATAATATTTTTATTGTTCATGTTTCCATGTTGCAAATGTATATTCAATAAAAGCAATTGTGTATTATTAGCTTTATTACTACTTATTATAATAAAAAGTTTTGAACTCAGTTCAAATATAGGTATATTTATCAACCTCAAATGTTTTTCTTAATATTGCATTTAAAAAAAAAAACTGAATTTCATATTAAATACTTACATAGTATATATTTGTTCCCTTATTAAATTAAATAAATACAATTATTATAGATAATGAATTTTCCTTAATATTTATCAATTATAATAACAAGCAACTGATGATAAGTTGTATTATATAATAGTCCCGATAATAGTATTTAATGTAATGTTTTTTAAAGTACTAAATTAATATTGTATTGTATTGTGTATAATTAAGATTCATTACACTTATAAAGGACACATTTTGGCATCTGCTATTTTATTATTCCAAAGTCCCAAATAGTTTTGTTATCTAATCTCAATATTATTGACATTGTTTTGTTTAAAATATACTGTTTAATATGGGTTTTGATTATATGAAATTCTTTTATGAGTACTAAAATGCCTTTGTTATTCAATAACAATAAATAAATGGTCTAAAAAGTTAAAATTATATGTTAAACTGATTTGACTATTTTTAATAATACTAATTAGGTAATAATATATATAAGATTGCATAAATTATGTAAATCAGGTTATTGTTTACAATTTATTTGTAATTATTCAGGTATCTATTATTGATTTGATTATTGTCTTAATTGAATCTAAAAATATATTATTTATAATACTGTTCATTTTAAAATATGTATTAATTTTGTAATTACTTATTAAATTATTTTTATGAATAAGTAATTGAAACAGTTTATGTTATTTTTTTATTAATTTACTTTTATTTATTCTATAGTTCATTCAATCATTTTTTTTAAGTTTATTGAGTAATTTTATCTGTTAAAAATTTTTGTTATAATATTATATCTATTAATCCAACTATAGATCATAAAATAATAAGCGATAATAAGTTTAATAATACAATTTGTTAAAAATACATAATATCTATATTATGAATATTGGATTACTTAAAATTTATAGGCGTGGATTCCAGTTAAAATATTCGAAGAAATTTTACTTAAATGGTATTCTTATCTTCTAGTTTTAGTAAATACAATATCTATACATTTAAAAACAAGCTAGTATTAATATACAATGTTGATCTGGTTCATATTTGATCTCACGAAATGGTTTTAAATATAGCATAGTATATTAGGTATACACAATATTTTGTTTAATATTTAAATATTTATATCAGTGGTCTTCACCCAGTGGGTCGCGATCCATTTTTGGGCTGTGTAAGCCTTAACATTGGGTAGTGACAAGTCTTATTTTTATTTTATTATATTTTTTTGTATGAATTCTATATATTTTAAATTAATAATGATGGAATATTCTACCTACTAAAATGTTATTTTTATTTATTCAGTTATAATAGTAGTACTATAGAACATTAAGAAATTTTAGATTATTTTATTGTTTTTCTACAAATCGAATGTGGGTTGCGAAAAATTTAGGCTAAAAATGGTCACGGGTCCAAAAGGTTGAAAGACCCCACTGATCTATATAATATTTAGTATATTTTTTAAGTTGTAATTGAAGGTCTTAGGATAATTGAGTAGGTTGTAGGTACCCATTACTATTATGTTTTGACATTTTACTTACTATTATTTAATAATTCTATATATTGAAGTACTCGATTTTTGTTTTCTATAATATTATTTATTATTTTTCTAATATTTATTGAAAACTTAACTATATAGGTATATATTATAATTTATACATTTATAAATAATAATTTATTATTCCAATATTAAATTAATTGATATGTATATATTTATGTTTACATATTATTTTTATTATATATTTACATAACATAGAATCGCAACACTATAACAATTATAAGTTTTCAATCTAAATTATATATTTACTTATCTTGTTAGTAAAACTATTTTTTTATTATTTTAAGTATTCCTATCAAGCCTCCTGAACGTTCATTAAATAGGAAGACAGAGAAAACGATTGAAAAAAAATGAATTCCAATACAGCTTACTAATAACTGCTGTTTGCTGCATGCAGCAACAACAACAGAATTGTAAAATGTAAGTACTTTCAACCCTTTTTATTTTTTCTAGTCTATTATTATTTTTATAAAATCATCTTTCAATATTGATGCCAAAAATATGTTTAATTCATATGACTATAAAACCATTAATGATTTAGTAGGTAATGGCTGTATAATATTTAAATATTTTATGCATGTAATATCAGTTGTTAATATAAGATATCAGGTATCATTTTAAAGAATATATGTATACATGTGGACATTTCTATTTGCAACTAACTTAAAAGAGTTCTAAAAACACACTTGTGCAAATACGTTTTTAGGTTTGGTTTTGGCATGGATGTATGTTTGGCATTAATTTTGATTGCACTAAGTTTAAACATATGCTAAGTCTAAATGTTTTAATTAAATTAACCATTGTTCTAATTAACATAGTATTAAAAATTGAATTTTTATCGAAATTAAATTATTACAATATCTTTGTTTTTATGGTTTCTATCTTATTAATTGTTATTTAGTATAGTTTTATTGAATTTAGATTAATAATATTAATATTTTTTAAATCAAATTTAAATTGTATGAAGAAATTACAATTTTATTATTTATAAAAAAAACCTATATTATGACATTATGTATTGTATTAATGAAGTAAATTATTAATAATTAATAAGCATTATGGTTGTATTTATGTCTGGTGGCAATACTGGCACAATGAACACCATAAAACAAAAAGTTGTGAAGATATTTTGTTACAATTTTGAGTTACCATATATTAAAAAAATGTTTATTTTTATTATTTTACTCTTTCTTTTTAAAGTTTAAATTCAAGTGGTGTTTTGAGCCCATTTTTGTTTTAGTCTATTTGTTGAAAATGTAATAAACTAAAATTAAAATTTTAAATAATAAAGGCAATAAATTTATGTTTAATTACATTTCGACAGATAAAAAATAGATTGTAATTGTTATTAACAATAGATATTATATAAAAATTTAATTGGGTCGGTTAGTACTGAGATGAATGAAAATATTTTATATGTTTATTGTTGTGCCTACTGCTTAAAATTGTCAATACATAGTAAATTCAATTATGAGCATAGAGCAATATAATATGTAGCAAAAAACCAAGTAATATACAATTGTTTAGGATTTATTCATTTTATTCAAAAAAACTTTCCTTACAATAACTAATAATCAATGTAATATTAGTTTTGATTCCTAAAATAAAACTATTTATTATTGACCAGATTTGATTCATGCCATTCTGCAACTGAAACCGGTGTCTGCGCTTAGGGGAAGGGTCAGAACTGGTAGGAGTATAGAAAAGTATAGAACTACTAATCTATTATTATTGTAGTATAAAGAAAATCTATGTATTTAATAGTGAAAAAACCAATACAGGGTTCAAAATTTAATATATCCTTTATAAATTCCTTTAATTGTTCCACATCCTATAATAAAATACAATTAGTTAATTGAAAAAATGAATTTTTTTTTTAATAATTTGATGTGAGTGCCAAAGAAAAATATAATCTATATTTCAGAAGTAAATGCATTTGGCTAGACTTACGTTTATTTAAATAAATGTAGATACTATAAATATTTAAATCTTTATTTTATTTTTTAGCTCTAGTTAAACAAAAAGATTTAAATCAACAATTAATAAAATATTTCATTATTATACTTAAAATGTTTACTTATATAAATTTAACTATTATTAATTAAAAAAATAATGATATAGAAAGAATCTAACTGTATGATATATTTTCTTTTATTTAAATTGTCAATAATATGTTTTGCTTATAAGTAGTATCTGCTTTATTTAATTAATTACTATTTTCAAAATTTAAACATTTTATTAATTAATTAATTTTATATTTAAAATATTTTCCTAGTATAATAATTATTAATATTTTTTTTCAGCCAAAGAAAACCAAAAATGCTTTACTAAGTATCTGTCCCCTCTTAAAGAAGATGGGATATTCAACAACTACATACTCATCAGCTCAATAAATAACCCTTTTTGGCTGTTTTGTACTTTTTTTTTATTTAGTATAACTTACAACTTAAATTTTTTATTCACATTCAATATATTTTAAATTACAATACATTTTAATTGAAAACTGAAATTTTAAGGTAAATTAATTTAAATAAACTGGTAAATTATTATTGATTGTACCTTTAATATATTAAAAAAATTGCAGTCATCAAAACATCAAAAGTATGTCCCACAGTCATTTTTTAACCAAAGAAAACTTTCCCAGCTTTTGCAAAAAGTTGTCCGAACTTGAGTGGACAATGGATTCTACATGTACAGAAAAACCCGAATCTTCGTCTCCTGCCTATTCTTTTCTGCCAACAGCCCGAAATGTACCCAAAAGTGATTATCATCCTAAAGAATCTTACCAGCGTTTCTTAATTGATTCTAATGAAGACAATACTTTAATTGAAAAATATCTAAAACAAGAATGTGACACTTATAAGTTATTCGGGGGTCCACCAATTAATCCGTTATTTACTGATGAAGGACGTGGTTCTAGTATTGAAGATTCTCCAAAATCTTTTTCATATTTTTCAAAAACCAATTGCTCTTACATGGATAAAAGTATTTGGGCACAAGATTCTGGTAATGATAGCTGGCCTGATGCATTTTTGCCATTGGATATTAAAGAAGAAACCACATGGAAAGAATTGAATACTGAAACCAAAAAGGAGCCTATGTCATGGGCAGTAATACAGCGTCCAGCGAAAGAAGATAAATTCAAGCCCATAAATCAATTGGTTGATGCTGGTGCAGCAATTTTTCCAGATGGCTCACAATTTGAAATTGATTTATCGTATGAAGCATTTGATGCTGTTGAAGTTGAAGGGAAATTATACATTGGTAAAGATGAATTTAGGCGTACAGATGATGGATTGTTGTATAAAGTCTGTAACCAAGATAAAGGTAAATTATTGTTTTATTCTCAGTAGGTTATAAATAAAAGTATATTCTACAATGAAAGATAAATTTAATTTAGGTACTCAAACGGACAATTGGGATGATGATGAAACTGTTTTGGTGACACGTACTGCTAGACGACATTACCATTTTCCAATATTCCAGAATTGGCATACATCTCAATCAGGCGATAACCAAGATTTGCTGAGTGATTTTTTTAATCCACAGCGTGCACGTGAAGTTAGAGGTGACATGGATGATAGACCTCAAATGGTAGATATGCTTCGTAACATTATGGGTATGCAACATATATGGGATAAGCCAACTATGTACAATGAAATTGATGCTTATCCAGAACAAAATTTGTACATACCAACAACATGTAATGAACTGGCTGCTACCTACACAATGTAAGATTTAATAATTATATTCTATGTGTAATTATATAAAAATTATTGGTTTTTATTATTAGATTGCAGTCAGACAGTGGTTCAGAAAGTTCAGATGATATAGATAATAATTGTGGTACTTTATTCCGTAATTCGCGAACTTAAAGAGGCATTATTGATTTTGGAATTTGCAAGATTAAATCAACACTGTAATATTTGTTTTGCCGTGCACCGTTTATGTTTTTTGTCGAGACATGTTAGACTCATTAAGGTTAGGTTATACATATTTTTCTTTGGGACAAAAAACTATAATATTTTACATTTATATGACCTATAACATATAGTTTTGGTCAATAAGTTATTTGTTTAAAATTGTATTTAAAAACAAAATAAAAAAAAAGAACAAAACGTCAAAAACCCTTAAAAAAAAATATATATATATATATATTAAAAATAAACATACATTAATATATATTTATATCTAATGGATAGACCTAAGGCTCTAAAATATTATCATATGGGTAATTTTCTTAGGTTAAAGAAATTATCCCATTTAAATAATTTGCTTTGATTAATGAAGTATTTTTTTTATGTGTTCAAAACTGTCAAGACATTTTAAGAATTTATCATTTTATTAGCCCGATGTTAGCAATATTTTGTAATTTATCAATTTTATTTTGAAGAAAAAAGATAATAAAATACTAAATTGGTGAACTACCCAAAAGTCGAATCTAACAAAATTATTATCAAGATATCAAGAGTTAGGTTAGGTGTCTATGAGCAAAGTACATACTCAACTCAAAAGTGAGGAACTGGACAAATTTCTCTGGATTTTTTTTATGTGAGAATATTTTGGTGAATTCAATGTATTTTAAAATTACTTAATGTTTCAAGTTGTATACCTTATTTGATCTAAATCATACATCAAATTATTTTAAATTGATAAATATTGTGGGTTACATAATGTTTTAAAAAATGTATTTATTCTTGAAATTCATAACTAATCACCATTGTATAAAAATAATTTTTCTTTTAAATCCTGGTCATAAGTTTGTCCAGTTCAGTTAGAAGATATCAAAAAGACGGGTCCTGATTTTTTTTAAATATGGCGCCCGAAAATTTACTTTACATTTATATATATAATTGTATATATATGAATGTATTTTTTAGTTTAAAGTGAAATAAAAGTTATTTTTTCTAATAAAACAGTCCGAAAACCGTTTTCGGCCCTGATTTTTAATAAAAAAGCGCCTAGAGTTTTATTTAACACTAACCAATTTTTTTTTTAAATATTATTTTTATTTATTACATACAGTTAACGGAAGTGCCTTTTAGAAACACATAAAAAATTTGAATTTTTCATTGTTTATAGGGGGTAAATGACTGAATCAATCGCTCTTTTGTTTATCGGTTATTAGAAAAAATAATTAAAGCCGATAAATACACGAATGAAATATTTATATTTATCAAAAGATGCGCACCCCTTTTCAATTATTATTTATGTATGTGTTAAAATTCATGTACGCCAAGACCCATATAATATACATAAATAATTTATTTTTATTGCTTTTGTATGTATGTGTGTGTGTATATGTATATATATACATATATACATATATACATATATAACTTTTTTATGAGGCCAAAGGAATATTTTTTTTGTGCATTTGTTTTGTTAAAGTTGTTATTTATTTTAAAATATTTTTTTTTACATTTCGCAAGAGATGGAGCACAAAAATACAAAATTATTAAAAAATTGATTTTGTTATTTTATATTCTACCTTGATTTGTCTTGACAGTTTAGAACAAATATTATGTTAATCAAGTTTGAATGAATCTATATAGTATATAAAAAAAAATACCTAAGAGGTTGTAAGATCTTTTTAGATAATTGATAATTACTAATTTATGTATATATATATAAAATATATATACAAAATGTAGGTTCATATTTTAGTTTGTGAATTTAAAGAGTTTTTATTTCAAAAAGAATTATGTTACATTTTGTTAGGGCATTAAAAAGAAATAAGACAAAATATAATCACAATTTATAGAGGATTAATGCATATTATGTATGTTTTTTTTTTTTTATTTTCAACTTGTAAACTATTGAATTATTTAATTTGAATGACACAGTTCAAGTATTCTAAAGTTAGGAGCTACATAGATTATAATTTAAAAACTGTGAATTGAAACTTTCTTTTTAATCAGATAAATTATATTATTATATTATATCTCAGTCGTCCCTCAGAAGCCTAGGTTCTTTTTTAGGTAGCTCGTGTAAAACACCGATTTCTATGTGAATGTATTGACTTAATACTGTATTGTAAAAATGATTAAGTGATTCAATTTTGCTGTCCAAATTGAAAATAAATAACATTTTTTAAATTTATATTCTTATTTTAATTTTATAAATGACTTCTATTTGGTTTACATTAGGAATATCATCATTTTATTAAATGTTGAATGACATCATTTTTTTTATTCTAATCAGCGGAATATAATTATTTTTATTTAGTTCCAATGTTGGATGTAAAGTAATATAATGTAATATTATATTATATCAGCATTAAATTCTAAAATGTAATATTTTAATCATAATACAAACATTATATCTATTTAAAAAATAGTTATTAAAATGTTTTAATAAACAAATCACTTATAATTTCAAAGTGTAGGTTCAAAATCTATATTAAATATCTAAAGATTGTTGTTTCAAATTAATTATAAAAAAAAATTCATTTGTAAAAGGTTAAAATGTATAGTGAAAAACATTACACTTTATGAATATTTTGCATTCAATTTTTTTTTTTTTTTATTTAACAAATATTGTAAGTATAAAGTTAAATTCATTTAGTAAAATAATTTATTTTTATTTTTATTTGTTGTTTAATAATTAATGTTATCATATTGTAAATTATTTATCAGTTGGCAAATTTTGTTAAAATAGTTCATACCAGTTCTTGTAGTAAAGATATAAAACACAAAATTAATTGTGATTTCAAATAAAATAGTTTTTAACATCTATTACACAGCACAGGATAAATTCCTTGGTCAATTCCTTTTACAATTATAATTTCTAAAATATAATATTCAAAAATGTTTTGCTAAAAGGAATATACAAGTTAAATTGACCTAATATTATATTATACTACAATAATGAAAATATAATCTTTATATAATATACATTTTAAATATTCTGTATAAAATATCTAGTCCAAAACATAAAATTATATTATAATTTAATTTAATTTCATAAAAAAAAAAAAAGTAATAGAAACTAATTTAATATAATTTCCCCATTTTTAATATTATAATATGTGTACAGTTAAATTACAAAACTTGTAGGAGGTTTTAACATTAAAATCAAACAATTAATTTTTAATTTTAGAATATAAAAAATTATATTGTAATTATCTAACAACCTAATTCATGAATAAATTATAGAATATATTATATTATGATATATTACATATATTCAAATATAACTACCCCTTGTCCACTTGAATTGATATTTGATATGTGATCTATGTCTTCGCCCATATTTGTTTTATTTGGTTATCTCAATTTTTTTTTTCATTATAAAGTAATATTTCTTTTTTATTATTTTACATGTGTTAATAATATTATATTACATAAAAATAATATTTTTGTCAAATTAGATACATTTTTATTTTATGTGTATTTGATGGATAAATAGCATTTTTCATGGAATATAAATATTTTAAAATGAAATTGATAATTACAATTTTGATTTTAATATAGTATTAATAGTTATGATGTAATCGGTTTTTACGAATACAATTTAGTTATTTTAATTTTACACTCAATATGTAATATTTATTTTTAAATTTTCATAGTAAATTTTATTAATATTAATATTGTATGTATGTATAAAACATTTAATATAATATATTTTACTTTATATTATGTATAATGTTTGTTGGTCGGACTATGGATACAAGATAATTGAAAATGTTTGTCAAAATATTTTTGCGGTGTAAACAAAAAATGATTTAATAAAGTAACTTTGAACAGAGTATTATTATTTATGTTAATATTTATTATATTAGTAGACCCTTTTAGTTCTCTTTGTGGCCAGTCGCCAGTATCTGATAGGTTGACAGGATGTTAGTATGGATACAGCCAAGTTAACTGGAATTGCTTACTATGAATTATGATATTATCGAGTGATTCTGAATCAACTATCCTATAGTTAAAATTAAAATATATTTGAGTTGTGAAAAATGTCATTCTGTAGACTGTAGAGGACACACTAAATATCATGTTGCAATTTACGACTTGATATTTCTTTACAAGTGAGTGTTATTTTGATATAAAAGCTTATTTTTTTAAATTTAACAATGGGTTAGGGATTTTTTAATGAATTTAAAATATACTTATTGTTTCTTTATAATATTTAAAAACCTTAAAAATAGTTATTTATAAATGTCATGTTTAGGTATAAGCATTTCATATTTAATAACACGACAATACGTAAACAGATTTACTTGGAATCTTTCTTACCTACGTTGTTTGTAAAATAAATAAATAGGTAGGTAATATAATATGTAAATTTTTGTCAGCATTATTGATTAATTGTTTTTAAATTGTCAAAATAATATAACCGATTACCAACACATTTGAAAAATGGGGACGGGAGCAGATTGTGTCCTAAGGAATATTCCCACATTATTTTTATTAAATTTTAATGAATGATTTATTGATGATTGTTTACGTATATCGTATGTGACATTAAACAATATACATATTTCCTATGCAGTGTAATTTTATTATTATTATTTATTTTTCCTGTGATGTCACTTAATCACGTCGGGAGGCCGAGCAATTGTTTATGTTTAAAATTTAAATTTAAAAAACAGTAGTAGATACCTACACTGCATATGTGCATCGATTTCCTGATGTTAGTTAATATTTTTTAATGTTTAAAATATCGTATGATATATTTTAATTATTTTTAAACAAAATTGTTTTCAGCTTCTTTCCCTCACAAGTCACAGTAATGATTTTATTTATAAGTACGTAATTAAATATATATATATTATAAGCTTATTAGTTATTACCAGTAATCTTAGTAATAATTATAACTAATAAATAAGTAGGTAGTTACTTATCTAAAATAGTGATTATTAACTAGCGTAGTACCATTGATTTTAAAATATCGTATAGTACCTATACGAGTACATTTTATTGGATAATACGATATAATAATAATTAAATATTTAGGTAAAAGCTAATAAGTAATAATAATAAATTATCAAAAATAAACAAATAATTATATTTTATATTTTCTGCTGTGTTCTTGTCTTTAAAGAATCGTTGCATATACCTACCTACTACTATTGATTATAAATACTAGTATTTATAATCAATGCTACTGCTTACCTATAAGTACTTATAAATTCTAAATCATGCGTCTCACATCTTTTACGTCTTAAGTGTCACGATCTCTTGTTCCGTCGGTATTGGCTGTTTATAACACACGATTATGTTAATAATTGAATACCTATGCAAGAAAAAAACATATATCCTGTTTCCTTTTTTTGATTCCAGTGTTACAGTGTTACTACGGTAATTACACCGGATGCAATAAAATTAGCTTATTATTTTGGTATAACAATAGATCTCTAATTTTCTTATATGTAGTCCGGGTTTACTAATCGATTTGCCACGATTTATATAGGCACCCGCAGTATGAATGCACGGCCGCACGGGTCGTTGATCCATAAACGAAGACAAGAAATATAATGAATTATGTTTATGTACACTGTACAGCCATCGTTTAACGTGTATAATTATCGGGAAACGAAAAGGATACGTATTTATAATTACCAACAAGAATAATGAATAATATTTTAAACTAGGTATACTTATTGCACAATATATAGAAATGCCTATTTTTTTTATAATGTACGTAAATCTATTATGGCGCGAGTGCCGCGAGTAGAGAAATAACTTTATTTTAACCCATTATTTGTGTTTCAAATATGAAATATTTACAATTACGATCACTAAATTACGTAGACATCTAATGAGGTATTTCCGTTCAGGAATTCTATCGAAAATGTATGTCATCGATGCTATTATAATTTATAGGTATTAAATATTACATAAGTATGTTGTTATCATTTATCATAGTTCTAAAAAAAAGAGTACCAAAAATAATTAAAATAAACACTAAAACTATATAACTTAAAACATTAAGATGAACAAAACAGCCGTTCTTCCCGTATTGTTATTATAGTGTAATCTACTTCAAGATACGAGAGAAATAACTGTCTTTCAACATTTAAAACCTTTGAAAAAGAGAAAAATAGTTCAGTTTCTTTAATTAAAAATTTTAACACTTATTTATCACTTGCAGAACAATTATTCAACGATTAAAATAATTTTAAGAGGACGTGGTACCCGCATGTGTTGTCTCCGTTTTACACACGTACGACATAGACAAAACGCGTTTACGTGGTCTGAATAGAACTCGCTCAATTTTGGTTTTAGAGTAAATATACCTATTATAAAATTAAAAGATGACAATATTTTAGAGGGCAAAACAATGGGTTTTTACCATTATTCTCAATATAGCGTTCATTATATCGTTTAGAAATAGCAAAACTTTCAAAATAAAACTAATCGTCTTCCAAAATATTGTCATCTTTTAATTTTATAATAGGTATATTATATATTTACTCTAGAACCAAAATTGAGCGAGATACTCAGACTACGTAAACGCGTTTTGTCTATGTCGTTCGTGTGTAAGAGGGAGACAACACATGCTGGTATCACGTTATATTACTTAGCAACGAAATTTTAAAAATAATCAATGTTATCTATTCTCAATTTCATTTATTTAAATATGTATAATTATGAAATTTAAACTAATTCTTTAAAACAAAAGTAGTAAAATAGAACTTGATGACTTGTCTAATCAAAACTTAAAATACAGAAATTCAATTGAATCAGAAGTATAATCAAATAGGAATAATAATATAACATAAAAAAAATCCTGAAATCACCAGTCACCGTTCTATCAAATGTCTTAATTTATGCCTTAGATATGGAACAATACTATTATAATAGTAACCTAACTATTAATATATAGTTATAAGTTTATAACTTATAACTATACTGTATCAGTTATGCTCTTTATTGTATAATATACTCTACTTTAAACTATCATAATTTATATTAAGTTAGATATATCTTATACTAATAACCTTAACATAGATGTATAATATTATGACAATTTTTCTTCATGAATAACCAACGATTTTTTAGATTTAAATATGTTTATATATCTAGTCTATGCTCATGCGAAGAAAAATAATTATTATTACATTCCAAGATCATTTTCTATGGGTGAAAAACTCATTATATATTTACAGAATATAAATAATATTGTTATGGATTATAAAAATCGTGATCCTATCGCAAAAATAATTCAATAAATACTTCTTATAGGTTAGTATCTGTTTTGAGGGAAAAAAAGTTTATACATTGAAAAAACAGATCTATTGTACATTTATAAGTTATATTTACACAGGGCCGACTTTAATTCTTTCAAAGCCAGTGTAACAATATTTTTGGCGTCTCTCCTGATAAAATTTTAATTTAACATCTTTCATACGCCCATCTGATTTTGGCATCCTGAGCCGTCGCACGCGTTAATCGTATCTAAAGACAGCTCTATATTTACATTAATGCCTATAAAATTACGGTGATCTTGATTTTGGGACAAGATTCACTGAATTAAAAATATTAAACAATTAACAAACGTCGAATAACATTATAAATTAGTTTCTAGTGTTTCTACATTGTATTGAACACTGCGTTTCATACGGCGTTACGCTTAGGCAATATAGGTACATTGCTGTGCGTTTTTCGTTAATTATCATAAAGCATTATTAAATACCTGAGTAAATTCTAAATTTATGATTTAGTGTTAAAAAATTCATTTACTCCATGAATTTAAAACAAATAGCAATTACAAAAATCAAACATTAATTTTTTTACTACATGTTGCTAAATACTAATCAATTCATCTTACACTGTAAGGCTTACGTACATTTATCGCAACTTCTATTAAAAAAAAATATTCATAGGTACTGCATACTTTTTGTGTGTATTAGTTAAGATTTTAATGTGCAAGAGGCTAAATTCTAAGCAATTTTCTTAAAATTGATACATTTTTATTTTACGTATTTTGTAAATACTAAATTTGTATAAATAGTTCACATTTATATATTATATTTATATGATATGTCTATTGTCTATACACTATATACACATTTACATGTATGTACTACATATAGACTAAAATAGGAACCACTAAAATATGCAGCATGTATGATCGAATGCATAAGTATTTAATACTAATTTAGTTATTTTTTTTCATTTGTTGTAACTTGTAATACACGGTTTATTGTTACAGTTTATTTCTTAATTAATTCATTGCTTTATTAACTTTTAATTTAATAACTTTGTATTGTTAATTTAAATGTTGAATTAAATTAATTTGTTAATGCTCAGTCGCAGAATAATGTACACAACAAATATGATTGAAATTAGGGTTTTTAAATTTCGACTTAAAAATGCTAAGTGTTTTCTTCTATCTCGAGTATATGTACGTACTTATATATATTATGTATATATGTAAACAATTTTATTTTTAGAGTATTTTATACTTATAAATCGTGTTTAAATACTATTTTTCACCATCCCATAACTGTGTGTTTAATAGATTAATTGTTTCTTATAATGTCTCCGAGAAATATTATACACGTTCTTGCCATAGATTTATAATACATATTTGTAATGCATACTACGCCCTCTTATGGCTTATATCCATAATACATTGATGTAAAATGTAATAAACAAATAAAGATAATAATTTGTATCTATATTTTTATTACCTTAAATGTTGCAGTGGCATAATTATTTATTGCATTATATAAGCGTTATCTTAGATTAAAAACCCAATATTTAATGATCCGCAATGATAACATGGACTAGTTCACAATTCATTTGTACACCTGAAGGCCAACTCGATCTATAACTTGTCCACAGTTTCTTAGTATCTATCATATCTATTTTTATACACATAAATGTTTCTTTGTTAAAGTTTTCCTCTATAAATTCAAATACTACCGAACTGTTTTTAGTAAAATGTATATAAATAGATTCTACGAGACTTGAAGGTCGTTTATACAGCTTATGTTTTAATCCATATAGATTACTATATTTTGCTCACACTTAAATTTATTTTTGATCACATAAATATTGGAAATTTTTTTGTTTATTTAAATGGTTACCATTTTTGCAGATCATATTACTATTAAAATAAGGTGAAATTATATAACTTATAAAAATATTTACAAATAAATTAAAAACACATATTAAAAACGTAGTTACGTTTTAGGTACATACTTATGAGTTATGAACACAATTACAACTATTAGTTTTATGATTTGCAACCATGATTTGATTTCTTAATTCGAGATATGTGTTTCACGTGAATAAAATATAAAGATGAGTACTTCTAATTAAAAATGTAAAGAAATGAAGTACAGTAAGTATGTGAAGAAACGCTAATATTTGATTCATTGGAATACATAGAAAATAAAAGTTATTCAAAGGAATAATAAGGATTTTTTTAAACTTATAATAAATAATAATAGATAAATATTAAACAGGTAATTAAATTTTATAATTAGAGTATGATACAATGACACCTACATATACAATAGACCCGTGTGTATTACTGTGTGAGAATGTTGCAGTTACACCACTTATAGCGATACGTGTTGATACAAATAAAAAATGGCGTCCTCCAAAAAGGCTTACTTAGAAAATAACCCCTAAGTCTATAATAATTCGAATAGTATCATTATGCTTAAATCGTAGATTTCTACTTTTTCTACGTCTCATTTTTTTATGTGTTGTTGTCTATAAGTGAGTTTTAAGTTGTTACGTTAAAATTTTTTTTTGTGATGAGTAGAGGAGCGTAATTAAAGTTGGGAAGTTTCATTCAATATCTGTCGGCTATCACATAGAAATATAGAATTATAGAAATTATATTGTAATGACTTTTCTTGCCTATGGGCTATGATAGTGTGCAGTGCGCCTACATCCCAGCGAAACGAGTCATGTATGAATCGTTCTTGCGAATTTAACTGCACCTTGCGTCTAATTAAACGCGTCTCTATATAGTCTTAATTAATCACTTTAGGTTCCTTCTGTATGGAGGAAATAGGAATAAACAGTTTAATTTGTTATGAAATAAATACTTTTAAAATTACTAATACGTCCTTTATTATTAGAGCTCTTTGTATTTACATAATAATCAATTTATTATAATGTTTGTAGTCACTAGTCAGTGCAGGGTTTGTAAAATCTGAGTGAAATATTTGTAGAATATTAGTCGCATACTGAGTTATTGATGACCATGTAAAAATTAAAAAATATGTCCTGTTCAGACATGTTAAATACCTACTGAATGTAAATGTTATACGAAATATATAATAAGATTAGGCGCGGTTCCAAAGGAGGGGGGTCTGATGTTGGGGATGTTGCTTCCTGAAAAATAAATACTCTACTTAACATATATTTTTCAGTATAGGCTGGATATATTTTTACGCAAAATTAATATACCATAAAAAAAAAAAAAAATTGATCAATAATTTTTCTTTATATATACAATACTGATAATTGATAACCAGATTTGATATGTCTTATTTATAAACATAATTATAGTTATTTATTTAAATTTTAATGAATATAGTATGTGTTAGAATTTAATTTTATTAAATAAAGAAATGTTTTTAAAATGTGTTTTTAAAGTTGATATTAATGTTATTTTTTTGAATATTAAGTACTAATACATATTAATTTTGAGGACTAAAAAAAGATCTTGCTTTCAGGATGGAGTATACAAAATACGAGACCTTAACCTTGGCACCCCCCATAAAAAAAATCCTAGATCCACCACTAATGGCGTAATTCCATTAAATTTACCCAAGTGTAAACAGGTACGGCTCCAGCCCCTTCCTCCTAAGAATATATAATACATATTATATTTTTTGATATAAAGTTTTGTGAAAAGTATGATTTAGTCCCCCCAACTAAGTCTTGGAGCCCCCTGGGTGTAAAGTATAAACATAACATAACAATAACATTTCAATCAAAAACATTATCAAAAAATTCGATATAACAATTAAATAGGATTATATTTTTATAAAATTTTGATTTTTGAGTTCAGTTTATTTCAGCAGGTGCAAACGCATATCTTTGCACCTGCTATAATTATATTGGTAAGGGGTGCAAATGCACTGTTGTACACCACCGTATTTACGTCACTGTCCATAACTGAATAAGATGTATTCATTCAATGTACATTTATACAGTAACAGTATACACTACAGTGTTAATAATACAACAGAATACCTACAGATAACAATCAAATTAAAACACTAAAATACGAGTTATTTTTATTATCGCATAGCTTACATTCTCTAGTTCACTACTAACTATAAAGTATAAGTCATATTCGGTGTACACTCGCACTATATAGTGCATTACTTACTCAAACAGTTGATATTATATTATGGTTATGTTTAATGTTTGACTGTTCGGTCAGTTCGAGATTTTGAGTACTTAGTAGCTTTCAATGTGATTTTTGTTTAAATTTAAAAATCAACCGATTTAGTGGCTTAATAATTATTGTTAATACATCGTAATACACTTGGAATACAAACACAGTAGATTATAAATACTTTATGTCTTTATACTACTTACAAGTTTGAAAATGTAAAACAACTCTTTTAAAGTTTAAAATTAAGTGTTTGACTTTTGTGGCGTACAAACTTTGCATACGAGTTTTGTGTTTCCTCGAGTGTGTTCCAAAATGACTCTTATTATTCAATGTTCCTATAGTGCGTTTGAAATAAGATATCCCCGAATGGGTTCTAAGAAAAAACGATCATAATTTTGTCGTTGGTAGATACGATTTTATTGCATACCTAGATTTAATATTTTCTAAGTATTTTATTCTAAAATTGTAAGAACTTATGGAAGCTATACATCATGTTTACTCTAAGTCACCAACCTGACAATTGTGAATTATGATAGCGTATCAGGTATATTGTATAATATTATGGTAGTTGGTAGTTTAATAATATTATGAATACGACGCGGTATGTGAGTTGTTTTGTTTATGTCGAGGACAGTTTGCGACGACAGTGACCCACACGAGAAAAACAGCTGTGAGCCGGGAGGAACGCACGCACGGTCGCGCGTGCGCAACAGTCGAACCGGTCGCCCCGCGCGAAGTGCCGCCGCCAAAGACCACCTCGGGCGCACGGACCGCAGTGGTGTAGTAAGTCGAATACGCAAGTAGTCGACGGTCGGTCACCACCAGCGACGTTATCGAATAGGTTTTGCGCGTGTATGCGCGACTCCGCCACCCCCGCGAGTTTACGCATAATAGCACGGTCGTTTTTTTCCGAAATAATTTTTCGACTAGAAAATCGTGATTTTTTTTCCCGCCGTTTACTATTTCAGCTCACGAGACCACGAATATAAGAATCACAGACATACGCTCTTATCGCCGGGATTTGAAGTTTATAATTTTATTCACGTAAGTAAAATTATGTATTATTATAATTATAACTCTTCGTCGATATCGACTATATATTCTGCGTACATTACAAGCTCAACGAACCAGAGGAAAACCAATCGTAAACCCTCGAAAATCAAAATGTTTTGGGTCCTATTTCCAATATATGTGCATTATAAAATCGATTAACTCATCTACTACACTATATAATATACAGTTTATTAAATATGTTATCTGTATTTTATACTTATAAATATTTAGACAATAGATATCTTCCTAATACCTACTATAGTATAATACTACGAGTTGCGTGAGAGACCCACTTGTGGAAAATGTGTGTAGTACAAGTGGGTTTTATTTTTTTTTTTATGAGGAAATTACGTGTTTTGCCGTGGAAAATGGACACCCGCGCGAGATCCGGGTGATTGTAAACATTCCAAAGAGGACCGAGATTTATGTGCAATTAACAATTTATTCTTCGATGGTAATAAAAATAATATTAATACGTGTATTATATATTTTTATTTTTTCGAATGTACGACCCCGTTTTGAGCCTATAATAAATATCGTTTATGATCATGTTATTTGATATTATATATATCTACGATAGTACGATCGATTATTTGTCAAACTGCGTAATTTATTGGTAAATTTAAATTTCTTCTTTGCGTATATGCCTGTTTTTAAATAAATAAATAATTTGGATTATTTTTTTGTTTGTTATATATTTTAAAAATATTTGTTACGTTGTAAACTCTCCCCTCAACACCACTCCATTAAACACTACAAAAATATTAACTTTTCATTTGATTGTTTTCATTTGTGTTTTAAAATCGATGATTGGTGGCAGTAAAACGTTGCTTGTAAGAAAATAATTATCTTAACGAATTCTGTGATCTGTGTATACATTTAGACGATACAGCTAAATTATTTTATTTACGTTTAAAGTTACAAATTATTTTTAATTTCAATAACGTAATCAACTTGAGATATGATAATTAAAAAGAAAAAATTGTTATCTTTATAAAATTTCGAAAATAACAATAAATATGTGGTAAAAACGTTAATGTATTATAGGTATATATCAAAAAATTTATAAAAAATTTATCGTCATAAATTATCATTTATATATATATAGATAATATATCAACATTTATATTATGTATATAGATTATTGATTAGTTGAATTATTTGTTTATATTGTATACACGCTATTGAAATATTTTAAATAAAAGATTTTTAATATTTGAATGTATATTTCATATATATAGGTATTAGTTATATTTGGGGAAAAAAAGTATTAGTAATATAGCCTATAGGTACTGTTGTATTTCCGTTTTTATTATTTACTTTTTCCAATTTAATATAGTTACCAGTTACGATGGTATAAAGAAATGTCGATCTATTGAAATTCAATTCCTAATTTACCAAATTGAGAACGAGTCGATTAAAATTTCAAGATTTATGTAAAAAATGAAACAATTCAAATCCTAGTGTTATTGTCATTGATTCGAATGGAATAACTGGTTTCGAAATTTAAAACTGTTAACATTTAACGGTGATTGATTATGGTTAATTGCGCGGTCGGGTAAACATTTTCCTATTCGGAAATATGAGACGATATAGCTTGTTACAACTTACAAGTACTATTATATTGGTATCGACGAGTTTAATAAATAACTGTTCAGTATTTCATCATCAGCCATTACTATAAACGTGTTTAATGTTTTTAGGTTGTTATGATTATCATTTTTATTTTTTTTACAATCGGATACTAATAATGTGTATGTCATATGCGTCTTTAAATTAAGTTTGGGATTCAATTTTTAGTAAGATACAGTGTATGAACTCTATCGATATATAAACTTATTTGCTGAAAATTCACCTCATCGTGGGTCATCATATCTTCAATAATATATTTAGAAACTTAATTGTATAGGATTTTATTATAATAAAATGTGTGTGTATATATATAGTTACAAAGGATTTTATCCCCTTATACATTCCCTATTGAGTGGGGGAAAGCGCGCGTGTACTGGGTCATACTTGTACTTTTGGGTGACCGGTTTTACCGCAACATTAACATAATGTAGAGATGAAACGAACGGAATTGTGCAGTCCCGATGGAATGACATTTTGCTGCTGAAAATACTGGTTTGCAAACGAGGCACCGGTCCTCCCGTTTTGGAAGTCCAGCGGACACATTAACGTGTATATAACACATATAAACGGCTGCATAAAAAATATGTTATTTTTTTATAAATCTTTATATTCCAGTAGGAACGTCTAGTAGAAATACACACACATATATATATATATATATATACTTACGGTTTGACCTTTCGAGGCCACAGACGCCGTCACCATATTCTAATCACATAAGACGCGAGTCAGAGCTGTGCGGGTAGACAAGACATTTTTGTACTTAAAAATAAGGAACAAAGGCTCTTTTCTCTCACCAAAGTCGACATCGTAATCAATAACTTATAAGTTATATTATATGCCACTAAATAAAAAAAATATTCAGTTGTCGATTGTATTAAAATATTACTCATTGACTGTAGACACGGAGTAATTATTCACTTTACACTTGTATTCTGAAGTAGGTAGTAGGTAAATCAGATATATTATGTTTTGGACTATTAAACTCTGATTTTTGTCGATTGAATAACCATGGTCAGGCGCGGATCCATAAAATTTTAATAGGGGGCGCTCGAAAAAAAATGTTATACCTTTCTACTTTCTATTTAATTTATTAGAGCTAACATTTTTATCAAACATCAATATTTATTAACTTAAAAATAACATTCATTTCTTATAAATATTAATAAAATAATAGTATAAAAATTAATCGTGAATATCGATCAAATAATAATAATTATCGAATATCGATAACCTGCAATTACAAATAGTTGTACGATAATAGCGGAAAGCACCGATATTATTATTTTTATTTTAAAAAATAAATAATATAATTTATAATATAACTTTATTTTTTGGTGGCTTAGATGACAGGGGGTGTCCGAGCACCCATAGCCCCCCCTAAATCCGCACCTGACTATGGTATAATTTTGATTGTCAGTTTCCTAAATTTAAATATTTGTATTATTATTATTTGAAAACTAATTATTCAACTCTATTACACCACCGATATCATATTAGGTATTCATTCGTTTTTTATTTTTCTATCTAGCATTGCGGTGCTTACATTTAAAATTATTGTGTGGGAAGTTATGACTATCATAATATTATTTAATATTCACCCTTAAACTTTGATATATTTATCAACATATCATCATTTAGAGTTTTTTAAATGTTGTTGACATGTCATATGTTCAATTAATATTTATATAATAATATTTGTATGTCGCACTAACGCTATTTGGTTTTTAGTACATGCAAATTGTGTATTCAGTGTTATTCTATTTTGTGATAACGATATAAATATAGGAAGTACCTATATAAATCTTCGTTTCATTTTATAATTAACCTATTAAAATTAATGATAAAAAAACTGGAGAAATTGCTCTGCTGTATAGTAGGTTTCTAGCGTAACTTGTCATTGAGTAGGTCACTGTAATGGATGTGTTAAATTTGAATTCAATGATAAATCATTCACGAAAAACAATTCTGATCGATGACGGTTAGTTTATATTTTTAAAGATATTTTATGATATATATATATTGTTATATTATAGTTATTAGTAATTTATTTTTCTGTTAGTAATGCGGTAGATTGAACTAATTTTTGCCAAAAATAAATTTCACCTATCATAATATATTTGTAAAAGTTATTAATTATTACAATACTACTATTTATTAGCTGTAACGAATGACTTTGGATAATTGAAATTTTTACCAAATGTTTAAATGATCATTTTTTTTATACATAATACAATTTTAAAATATTTCGACTCTTTTACAGTTATTTATGGACATAAGGAATTTTTTTTTAGTTTTATTTTTATAATTGCTGAGTGCTAACACTAACCGTATAGTTGAGCGGTATCAAACTTCCTCATCTTAATATCTAATTTGGACTATTTTTGAATAAAATATTGTGTATATATAGGTTTATGTATATTTGATATTATTGAAAGGTATAAGTATGTTAAAATTATATGAATACCTATTATATGAATTTGAATAGTATTTTTGTTGATTATATTTATATTAAACACACCGACACATACGGCCTCTTTGATCGGTCTAATAGCCGTTGTTGCAAAAATAAAACTCGTTTGATGTGTATCTACATTCTACTGTGTTATAATTTAAAATTTACCTATAGATAAGTAGATTACTTATCAGTTATCATGAACAATTCTCTCTGTGATATCAACACCGCATTCGTGAGATACAGATATTATTATCATCTTATATTATTATTACAGTTATTCTAAATTTTTTTCACATGATTTGTTTATGAAAGAAATGTTTATAGGCTAATATATTACATAACGAATATCACAAGTTTTTCTTCTGAATTTATATTGTATAACTCACTACTTAGAATGCTGCTGTGGTGTAAGTATTTGAATAATTTATTGTTTTGGATATACTATAACCCGTAAATAGTACAAATGTATAATAATGCATTGACCATAGTTTTTAACGGATACTTATGTACCATAGAAAGTACAAATTTATCCTTTGCATACTATACAGTGATGTACACTTATTTAGGAGATTAAAAAAAAAGCGTAAAAGTATTTTTCAGGAGCTATATTTTAAAATTTTCTCTGTGAAGAAGTTTAGTCTATTAGGAGATATTATGGTTATATATACCTAAATAAATGTTTCATTATTTTATACTCAATGTTGATTTCATTTTAGTTGTTCAACCGATTAGTTTAGTTTAACTAAAACAAATTTTAGATTTAGACATGTTTTTATTCTTAACATAGAAATTAGTTTGATTTTGCATAAGAAAACTGGTCATTTTTTGCATGTGTCTTAGGTACATTAATAGTCCCCGGACCGTATCTTTTATATCCTCCTTCATCACACTTTGTTGGAGCCGTTCAAGGTTAGGTTACAATGAATTGAGTATAAACATATACTTTATACACTCCGTTAATACTTGCAAATAATTAATTTCGTTATTTTTTGTCTATTTTAAAAATTGTGGTAACAATATCTAAAGATTTTTGTTATATACAAATTATGAATAACTAAAATTGTTTAATATACCTACATTAACCAACTTAATATGAATTATAAAATTAACTTTTAATTATTTTAGAATAATGGGACTTACAAATTTGATACTTTTCATACAATTTTATTTGATTAAACAAAATAGTATTAATTTTTCAAAAGTACAATTTCTGTAATAATTTTAATGAGATGAGTTGGAAAAACGTTATTTAAGTAGACTAACATATAATAATAAGACAATTCTGTATCCATGATGACCTGTCGTTCATGATGGGTATAGCGATTTATATATAATATAATATATGCTCTATCACGAAAGCTCCAGTGCGGTGGTTTGTCGGTTTGTTGGCATCGAACCTTGACTACCCCTCCCCCCTTCCTTAGAATAGTATAGAATATTTTAAATATTCATGCTGTGCCAGCATATAGTATAATGACTGCTGAAAATTTCGTCAGGCGTGACATCCCTAACTATATTATATTACAGCTGCGCCGAACTAAATTGATTTTTTTCGACAAGTTGTATTTATAAAGCGGTATATGAACATGTTATCAAGTTTTAATTTCCCGCGCACTATTAGATTTTTTATTAATTATTATTAAAACATCAAAACTAGTTTTTGTACTTATTTTTAATATACGAGGGATGAAATATGTATGCTTAAAGGGGAAATGTTGAAAGCAAATGTCCTAAATATATTATCAGGTCCAACTTAGTTTTATTTTCACGTTAAACACATAAATAGCAACGCGATACTTTACTTGAATGTTTGGACGATCATGTCTCTACTCTTTTGCTGCATTATGTTTGTTAAATTTATTAACTGCACTAGTATGATTTGTATCATCGTGTCGTTTTACACGGTACCCAGACTCATCCAATTCATATATATTACTATTATTATTATCATTATACTATGTAGATAAAATAGTACTTACAGTATATCTTATATATACATTATACATTTATACCCATATATAGATTATATAATATATATTATATTATATATAATAGGTAGTTATGATATTTTCCATAAACTGTATTATTATAACGTCCTATCACATAATTTATTTGTATAGTGAACAGTGAACACATGTATTTTTTTGCAGACTAAATCCAGCGCAGCGTTGCGCAAAAGCGCGCAAAGCAATAGATTAATTGTGACACGATCGGAGAAAGTGCACGTGTGCTCTGTTGGCAGGCTGATTTATTATAATTGATATATCTGTTGCGATACAATATGTATCGCACTCGCACACAATGTGTCCCGTTATAAATGGACTAAATTACAATAAAAACAATTTGAGGACAACATGAAATCGCGTATAATATATGTACCTAGGTTTAAGTACGCGGTCGTATCATATAATGTATTTAGAATAAATTGGAAATTTTAAACAAAAGACAACGATCACGATGCGCGTGGATATTAAATTATTATTACACTCGAGTAATGGCTAACTTTTATCAAAAATAAAAATAATAATAATAATGTATTATTTTTTTGGATGCGATCTCTATATATAGTCTTAAATTTGATAGTTTGTTAGGTCATGTTCGTAAATAATAAGCACCTTCAGGAGATGTATTTTAAGGTCAATGGACGACGAGGTGTCTTATTCAATGTCAAGTGCACATATTTAATATGCAATATGCATGTATGTGTGTCTGTTGGCAGGTGAACGAAAATAAAAATGAAAGTGTAGTTTTAAATCATTGATTTATTTTATTTTTGTTCTTATTTCTTAATAAACAAAAGCTCTAATACAAAAATCTTAAACTAAAGACAATTTAAAATTTGGACGCATTTTATTTTTAAATCATTGCTTTTATTGTGATATTTAAATGATTTGAAATTGAATACACGTAAACAGCATTACAATGTGATTCAACGCACGTAAAACGCACTTATCTGCTAAAATAGTACTGTTATTTTTTAATTATATTATACAATTTATAAAGAATAATAATTGCTGTAATTATTTCTCGACGTTATTTTGTTAAAACGTTTTATTTTTATTTGTAAAATATATCAGTCTTGCCGATTGTTTGTCATTAGGTACTAATCAACACATTTATATGTCTATTATGATCAATACTTTAGTAGATTTTTAATAATTAGCGATTACATTAATTATAACATAATATAGGTAAGCACTACGTTTGTTATTTATAGGAAATAATTTTAGAAAAAAAAATCGATGCGACAGTTAGTCTGTAGAATAATTAGGTAGGTACTTATATCATATTAAGTTAAACAAATATATTGGATTAATTACCACTTATTAAAATCATATTTTGCATTATTTTGTTCATTTTACTTTTCCCGTATGTACCCCGTGAAACGTTCATGATGGTGTAACGTTTTATTTATTATTATTATTATTTTTTAGTGTTATTGAATTATTCAATTTGAATACATTGTACAGAGTTGAGTATATTGACAAAATGATAAATAAGCTATGTATGTGTAATAATAATATATATTTACGAAAACAGAATTGGTTCAAAAAAAGTTTGTACGCCTTTATTTGTCGATTTGAAGCACAAAACTACGTATATACTGTATACTTATGGAAAACATTGACGCATTATTGCTGTGCATACAGAGATTAAAATAATACTTTATTCTAGTATGTTATAGATATTTATTCATGTAATATAATATAAAGAGGGGATTATGTAGACATGTAGTGTCAGATGGGCGGGTGTAATCTTGCAATATAGGCATAACTATAGTGTGTTATTCTATGCTCCACTAGAAAATCCTGTGCGCGCGAGCTGGCCACCTATAATTTTAACAATACATTTACCGACGACGGCCCCACATATGGCTCGCGAGTCTGTGGTGTTTTAGGTTTTTTCTTTTTTAAAACTAATTTAACAACTGTGCATTTTCATTCTATTCTTCGGTCCACGAGAGAACTCAGAGAAATAAACCGTTTCGCGCTTATAGATTTACGGCAGCGACCGATGTTGACTGACGCCAATGTTGTTCGTACCATCTAATGGGTGGGAGATACGTTAATTCAGACACGTTTTGGTCGGAAACTCTAAACACAGTTTACTTTTCTTATTGTGGGCTGAAGTATAGACTCGTTTTGAGTATTACTATTTTTTTGTCGCGGATAGTATGAGTACATATAAAAATGTACATATTATATTCTATATATCTAGTGTATAGTAATAAATATTAATTGTCGTCCATAATATATTTTCAATCACTGTAGGTATAGAGTGTAGAATCTATATTATAAGTCATATTAATATACATAATATAGTACAACTTCTATATTATTTTAATTTGTTTAGTATCCCACACACTGTACAAAGTACACACACGGTGACGATAGCAGTTGAGGTCACCGATTGTATACAAATTCTCAGCGGGAGATTCTGCGATAGCAATATACGAGTGAACCTTCACGTACAAACATCCCTTACGTCACATACTATACACCAAATATTCGTAGTGTATTATAAACATACTGCGCTTAGTGCCCTCCCGTCGAGTGTCGATCATGTACTATATAGACCGTCTCTCAACGATAAAAATTAATTACAACACACACGATCCGAATAGAGCCAGTGCAGCACCAGGACAAGAGAGCATAATAATAATATATGTTTGCCTCAGAGAGGTCATGATACTATGCGTGTTTGTGTGTGTGTGTGTGTGTGTGTGTGTGTGTGTGTGTGTGTGTGTGTGTGTATAATGTCGAGGCAACAGTTATATTTTACATTTTTTTCTATTTCCATCTCTCTCTGTGACGATGACGCTAGGCGGTGTCCACACATACACACACATACATAGAAACATGCACAAGAGGAGTATGTAGGATTTGTGTGCGAGATAAGGATAGGTACCTTGCGGATTACTCAACTGCGCGGGGTCCAGTCACGATTTTTAAGTATTAAAAAACAGCACGTAGCATAAACGTGAGAGAGAAAGCAACTTTTCTTGTATTATATATATCTACATCAGTACCTATATCTATAATAGAGGTGCATGAGGCGGCATCGGTGGCGTATTCGAAAAACTACAACTGCTGATATATATGGGTCAAATGCGCCCCGCAGGAGAATAACCCAGATCACCATTCAACGACGATATTACTCGGAGTCTATCATACATTTATATATCTTATATATAATAATATTACTGTTATACATAATCAGAGTTCGGAGATTGATAGTGATATCTGCAATATTGTTATAGTGCTTACATAATAATAATAATATAGCCGATGCACTAACTATGCTTCTTCTGTTTTGTTTAACACTACTACATTAAAACTGATAAAATAAGAAAAAAATAATAAAGTGCACTAAAATGATGTTTAAATATTCAAAATTTATACTACAATTATATTGAAAAAATAAACAAAGTATTTTAATTATTCATAATTTATAAATGAATTGGAATAAACTAAGAAACTTTGTATATTGTAATTAATTTAGTATAAAGTTTTTTTTTTTTACTGAAATAATTCAAATATATTAGTGTATAAGTATAAAAGAAAATTATATTAAAGTATCATATTTCTTTTTAGTTATTATACATATTATGGACACAAAATATATTTTGGATGGTAGTCATTACTAGTCAATAATAAGTCACGCAGGGAAATCCAATTATATTTTTTAGTTTTGAATATTAAAGGGTTCTACTTTTATGTCATTAAAACAATGCGATATCTAAAGCAGTACGTAAATGTCAATATATCCCGGAAAATTGTACTAGCTAGCTGTTTTGGCTATCAAAGCTGAAATCACTACATACTAACTTAACTAATCATTTTTATTTTAATTGGCACTACCCCATTATTACTGGAAAAAGAAAAAAAACACTTTCATACTTCAACTTCATAATTTAACGTATTGTAACATGACATACACTTCCATAGTAATCTGCTACATTTTAAGTCAATCCATAAAAATAAGCAAATGCTTTAAGTCTCGAGCCCTGGTTATAATAATACATAAATATAATAATTATTGTTATGAGTATAAAGAATGATCGGAAAATTATTACAAATTATAACAAACAAATAAACAATAAAAAAAATTGATAAATTTAAATTCTATAGCAACATAATATTTAAACCATGTTTTATTTTTAATTTTGGTACAGGTTAGTATAGTGTTATATCGTAGTTTATTCGACGAAAATTTTAAAAAGATGATTATATATTTTTATATTTCTTTTGTAGTTATCGAGTAAACTCATATATCCGTAGAATATATTGCATAAACATAGTATAATTGTTACTACAGTCACTGTATACTATACTTTTATATATGCGTATAGTGGCATGTAAGATTTTGTGTGGGCAAAAGAATAAAATATATACACGATAGTATATTCACATGGCGAAGAGTAGATTTCGATTTTTCATTATTGAAAACGTGTGAATCGTACAGTTCTTATGTTTCGTTAAATTTCAAAAATACTCCATGCTGGTATAGTCACTATTTTTCGTCTTAAAATTATTGTGTTATCATTCTTGATAATCGTTCTGTGGTTGACAAACGATGTGGTGTACTGACCCAGCTTTCACTGACACTGCCCGACGAATAATGACCGCAAATTGTGGTTTTTGTTTTTTATTCGTATTTTTTGATTTAGAACGTATGTATAACTTCTATAATAACTAATCCAATAGACTGCAGAAATATTTAGTCTGTTTAATAATCTTTATACTCCGACTGTGCGTCACAATACATTGTAACAATTAATAATAAGAAAAAACTTCTTATACGACAGTAGATATCTGATATAGCATATAGACACTGCAAATTGGAAATGTATTCAGCCTATTCAGATATTCTATTATTATGATAAACAACATACACATGTATAATATTATCTACAGTAACTGTTGTTATAAATTATTCGTATTTTGCATTTGCTAGTAAGAGTATAATTTGACGGTATCTTTTATTACGAATGATGTACAGAATGATTCTATAAGCATGTTTACCCTTTTTTTATTCCTCGATAATGCAGTTATTCAAAATTTAATTTATGAATATTCCTTATATAATTAAAGAATTATATTTCCAAATTTTTGAAATTTTTTCTTTTACTTAGAAGTATCCTATGAAAATGCACCTTTGCTGGTGTAAATTATTTAGTAGATATTTTTTCTGAAAATTTTAATATACCATAATCAAAATTGGAACGAGTAGATTTAGAGTTATTTAAGTTTGTGTACTAATAATAATATAATAATAATATAGGCCCATATAATAATAAATTTGGAAGATATGGGGTCATATCATTTAATGTGATTGAACATTTTAATAGTTAATATTAATCTAGCAATATTTATAATTTGGTCCAAGTATAATAAATACTAGTTCTGATTTTACATATATTTTGTATTTTTGTAAATGAATTTAAACAAATTATATTATTCTTAGACCTTAGTGTAATTGAAAATTAAGAAACTACTCGTTTAAATTTTCAATTAAGTATAAATTAAAACTTTTAAGTTGAACATGCTTGGTGAATCACCCTATTTATAAGTATATATAACCAGTAACCACTATGTACTGTATATATACTTGTATATTATATTATACAGCATTACAGAAATATAAATACATAGTACATACTCGTACGTCATACACGTTATAAACATTTAGTTATAAGCCAGTCGTGTCACCGCGAGCAATACGATATTGAACTACAGAGAAAGCAGAAAACGCACACACATAACGCCCGCGATTATGTGCGATAGGCGCCAAAGTGTTATTCATTATCTCAACCGATATCTGATTTTGTAAAAAAAACTCTTATTCGGTACATAAAATAACCTCGGCGTGGAATAAAACGCACGCAGTTGAATACTATAATATAATATATTATATATTATTCCTCTCACCTGCACGTTTGATAATATTTTAATATTAATAGTATCATTAGGTATAAGCACATAATCAGTAAAAGCTATACAAGCCGCCCACTTGACCATTTTATGTTATACCATTTAATATGATATATTCATCGAAGCATTTATATAAATATGTTTAAAATTTATTTGTAGAATTTATGAAATTTCGCAACTATCCTTATATCTTATCGTAGATATCGTGACTACCGAAGTCAGTTCTCCTAAACTCCCAACATTGCGCCAAAAATAATATATAATAATACTGCACATACTATCGTATACAACATTGAATATACATTATACGCGTTTATTTATACACGAATATACGTGTAATATGTATGTAATTATTATATTACCTATACATACGTACCGATTATTATTTCTCCAATATCCCTTCCGCAAAATGTGCGATAAATCCTCGAACGTGTAATTTTGTTCAAACCGACAATAAACGACTTATCGTTGATAACATAGAATTTTTTTTACTACTTAATAAAGATGTCGAAATTATACACAGCTTACTAGCTTAAGACTGAAATATGATTTTATCGAAATCAGTATTTATCGTGCACTCTATAACTACAGTGACTTTAACTTCATATACCTATTATCGTTTTTACCGAGTACTAGTAGGTATAATTAAGTGTATTCGTTTTTGTGTCATTGTTTATTATATTTTAACATACATGAATGATTTGTCGGTCATAAATCAATGTAGGTAGATTATCTTATATACTATGTACATGCAGTACATTTCTTTGTATATATGTCGTGTACGGTTTCTTAAAAACAACACGTTTTTGTTGTATACACACATATTATCAACAATCATCAGAAACGATTTTTGTCCGAGTGATTATTTATTCGTTTTAATTTCTAACCAAAATCAATGCCTTATTGTGTTATCGGTATATTGAATGAGCAGTAGACACAACAAACGAACGCTGGATAATTTGTGAGCCTATATACATAATGTATATTATATGTATACAAGTCCCTATTGGAAAACTATACGAGAGAAGATTAATTTTTAACTAATTAATTCTATAATAGTTTATAATTAGAGTATCAATAGAATACTGTTACTTATGTATAATACACATATTTTATATCATATTCAAAGATTGAAAATGCTATTATATGACGTGTAATGCATATAATACATACGTGTGTTGTATGTATCCACTATATCCGCATGCAGTGAAAATATCAATAAAAATTATTTCTGCAGATTCCAAAATAAACGTTGTTATTGTATTGCTATATGACTACTTGTAAATAGAACTATAGACACAAACATTTGTATAACGCAGATCACTGACAATTCTGATTATTGATAATACGTGTTATACATATTATGTACGTATAGGTAATTTTACAATAAATAAACCTATACATATTATTTAATAAGTATTTGAATTGAGGAATTATCTATTTTTCAAACTATCTACGTATATATACTTGTTTTTAGTATAGTAAGTATCGTATTTCAATATACCAGTGCCAAAAAGAAAACAAGGCCACACCTACAGAATTCAATATAAATATATATAATATAACCAATATACATATTATTATATAGGTTTTAATTTCAAATAACGGTGAAACTTAAAAATTCAGTTTATATTATAGTTTTTTTTTAATTATTATGATATATGCACATCCCATTAATAAATGTGTTGAAAATCGCTTGCACTAAATTTTCTAACATTTGCCTAGGTTTATGATTATAGTACATATACATAACATTTAATGGCATTAGTTAAGCTAGTGATGCCGCCACCTTAGATCGTTTCAACATAACCATATATTAAGAAATAAGAATTCATCTATATACCAACGTATACATTATACCATATCAGCTATTTAAATATTCGTAAATTAACGTTCACTTAACCTTTTAAACAACGTATTTAAACGTTGATAACATTGTTTGTTTTTCAATTTACTTAAATCAACTGTGGTAGTTAAACAAAAACGACGTTTCAAAAACAAAAATCAGAAAGTTGCTCTACAGTTTATAGTAGGTATCAAATGTGTACTTCATCATTGAGCTAAATCACTATAGTGATAGACGAGTTATAAATTTAATGATATATGAAAAACAATTATACGTGGAAACAGTTAGCCTATATTTTTAAGGATATTTTATAATTTTATTTTATATATTAACATTTATATTTTGTTATTTGTAATTTATTTTTCTGTTTAAGTTATACAGTAAATTTAATTAATTTTGTCGAAAACAATGTAAATTATGGTACCTATATATCATATAATAGTTATTATAATATTAATATATGTTCTTTACTTATAAGTTATAAGTCAATATCAACATACTGTAAAAGTACTGGGAATTATTTACTTTTTATTGTTAGAAAATCCAACTAGAACCAATTAGCTACTAGAAACCACCCCCTAGTTGAAGTAGTATTATTACTGCTGTTAAAGTGTACGTCAGAGTACTCAGAGTTAGACACTCATATATTATTATTGTACAACCAATATATATATATATATATCTATTGCTATGAATCTAAAAATACAATAATAATACGATTTTCTCTTTCTGTTAAACTATACCTATACATATTTATTATGCATACATCAACGCGCTGCTTATATTCCGACACTTACGCATCACACACACATAATATAATAACTATATAATAATTAATAAGTATTCTCGTCGCTGTTTATCATATCGTACAGTATATACTTTGTATCGAAATTATTACTTATTATTATTTAACCGTATCTTATATACCCACATGGCTTTATACACATTATAATGTGTTTGTGCAGTGGTTGAACTTCCGTCATCGTGGTCGATGCATGTTTCCGTCGACACGACGATAACAATATATATAATATATATTATAATCTTTGCCGTATATACTTTGCAGCTATTGTGTATAATATATACGCTTGTGTTTTTTAATTGACCAAACGTGACTTCCTCGACGTTTTGGACACGGGTCGTGCGTACCACCGTCGTTGGGCGACTCATAACAGCAAAATAAATATATATTTATATACCTATACATGTATATTTAAAGCAATAGCAGCTGCTGCTGTTGCTGTTCTGTTGTAGTTGTAGTTGGTCTTGTGCGGAGAAAGAGAAAGAAACGTGCATATATATTTGTTTATTTTTTAGCGCAGTAACCACGACATCACTAAATTGACTTTAAATCGTATTTAGTTGTACGCATTGATAAATACTTGAGCATATATTAACAGGTACAGGGTGAGCTGTTAGATATGGTCTTTGGATTATTAAAAATATAATATTATATTATATCGTATATGACTCACATTTAAATTATTAAGTTGTATGTGTGTGCGCGCTCTCAAGTAAAAGCATATTATTTTAGAAACGAATTGCATCTTAAAATCAGTTGCATCTACTACTTAACGAACTGCAGCTGGAAAAAAGTAAATAGTATGTCTAGTTTAATTAAACATTTTCACGTTGATATTTTAAATCAAATTTATAAGCCATTTGACCAGTTTTGAAAATTAATTTATTTTTTGTATAATTTTCCTTGAACAAGATACGATTTGTTAAAATAATGTATTGATTTGTTATGTTGAGAATGCATGCAGGTAGGACTTTGATAACGCTGCAACTAGGTTTGGAGTATTGATATGTAACATAGGATTTTTCATGATTGGAAATTGTTTTCGGAAACATTTCTCATTGAAAAAGCTATGGAAGAAGTACCTATAATATTAGATATTTCAAGAAATATTATGGTTATATTATTGTATGTAATACATATTATATGGATATTAATAATTTATTCGCGGTAAAAATTCCAGTCTATTGAAAATTATTTTAAAAATTACCTTAATTCTTTTAACACAACTTATACTACTCTCCAAGCTAAGTTAGTAGTCAAAGATTAAAAATTCATAAAAACGCATAAATAATTACACACAACTTATTAAATAATAGTATCTATAAGCAGAGCCGTCTTAAAGTTGTATGCGGCCCTATAATAATAAATTATAATATATACATTTTTAACACATAATGTATTATTATTTATTAAATATTATACTTTATTATTAAAAAGTGAATTTTTGTTTAAATTTCTGTTATTTTTTTGTACGTGTAACGTGTACCAGGAATAACTTTAAAATTTAGAAATTAATCAAATTGTATTATTTTGATATATAAAGCTAATTTTAACACTTTTTCGTACGAGATTTATATTAAAAACATTTTAAAAAAATTTAAAATTATGATATTCAGTAAATAATGTAATCTATGTGAATTTGTGGCCCCTAAATTTCGGGGCCCCAGGCCCATGCCTGAAAGCACTGTCTATATGTATATATGAATTACAGATGAACTATAAACAAGTATAAGTATATAAAATAAAAAGTAACAATGAGTAATTTAAATGTTTTTTTATTGTTTTGATTTTCAAGAGGTTTATTTGAACGACTTTTGTCTGTTTATGCACACATTTTATTACGTGGGGAAAAGTCAAGTCATTGAAATTTTTGTGTGAACCAACTCGCTTGGGCGCGTGCAATGACAACACAACAATTAAAATCGGTTTTGATCGATTGATTGCGTATACTCGTATACCTATTATTAACAATGAAATGCGGCCAAGTGATAATGTCAATTTATCACTGTTAATTTTTTTTTACATTTTCTCTAACGGTAGATATCTTTGCGGTGGGACGCATCATTATCAAAAATAACAGTCATCTTGTAAATATATTTTAATTGACAATAATTTTTGGATCATTACTGGCTAGTTAGTTACTAAAGTGGCTTGTTTAGCATTATTATATAATTAGATAGAGTTTGGTATAGGTATAATAATAAAAATATATGGTCTTGTAAAAATTATATTTCAATGCTATTATTGTAGAGTTAATATATACCGTATTGATGCCTTGATGGAAAAGCTTAAAAACAATGTGGTCGAAGCAAAATTAAAATTAATATGTATATATATATATACATTGAATTCAATGATTCATGAAATGTTTTATTACAATCATATTTTAAATTCTCGTCGAACTTCTGATTACTTTTAGACATTAAACTGTAGGTAATTAAATTATTTAAAAGAAAAAAATTACACGAAAAACTAAGAATATTATGTACTTGTATAATATTCAAAATATTTTATTATTGAATAACCCAAATATACATTATATTATTTATATTCTATATTGAGAATTATTCAAAAAGCTATAAGTTTATTTTTTTTACTTAGCACTTAGCAGGCATGTATCTTAATAGGTTTATTCGTTTATAGTAATTTAAAGAACTATATATTCGGTTTAAATTAAAATTATTATTTATTTATTTATTATACATTATTATATGTATTAATACATAATTAAATAAATAAACAATAAACTATAGAAATTAAAAATAATACATTATTATATTCATCGATATCACCACCATCGGGTATTGTTTAGCTGTTATAAATTTATAAGCAAGTGTTGGTTTGTATATAGATAAATACAATTGCTATACAATTTTACAGGATTTCACTTATCATAATTTGTCAAAAATAGAAATAAATTAAAAATCTCTTTTTTTAATTGATCTCTTTTTTTACGCTTTGATGATTCCCGTGGGTAGTTTTTTTGCCTGTCATGGCAATGCAAATAAATAATTATAATTTAATAGATTTACAACTGGTTTATAGTTCCTTGTTTGGAAGATTATACGGTATGTAATGTTTTTTACACATTTTGTATATTAGATTTACGCGTATTCAGTGTTGCTGTGTAAATATGATTTTATAGTATATACAGTTTATATGATCATTGTTGATATAAATTTCTTGTACATGAATAATTAATTCGAACAATTACGAGAATTTATTGACAATTTAAACGCCGAGACCTAAAACCCTTAAAATGCAGTTTAGTTGTTTAAGTTAGGTATGTTAAATTACACATCATTGAGTTTGTATAAATCAATCTTAATTCAAATTAAATAAAAATTTAAAATCTTGACGATTTTCAACTACCTACTATTCTGTCTTGTAATATATACGATATATACAGTGCATTCTAAAACGAGTAGAAAATTAATATACCTAACCATTGGCAGTATTGGCACTCTCGTATGATTTTTTAATTATTTGTTTGTGAAAATCATATTCATATATAGGTAACCATATCATACTAAACATATAATATATCGTTTGATGACGTGGTATCGTGATGTACACTCTTAAGTCCTGAGACTACTATTTATCATTATTATATTGATTAAAAATTTTAAAATAAATAATAATTTCGTTAATTTTAAGCACAATGTATAATATATTAAGTATAATTAGCTAGTACGTGTATTAAACGTAGAGCTGTTTGTGGAGGTGCGGTGGCGGCAAAAGAACACAGCTTCCGTTATTGGCGGAGAACGGGGTCGGCCGGTAAATCTTTCACGCGGCGGCGTACACCAAAGGAGTGCTTCCAAAGGAGTGCTTATACGACTCGATAATAATAATATAATATTATTGTGAATAATATACACGCGTATACTTGACCGAATGATGACCCTCATCCATCTCACTTAGCAGTATATTATTATTATTATTATTATTATTATTATTATTGTAATCGCCACTGATGCGGCTGTGGTCCACACAATATCTACCTTAAACATACATATAGATCCGTCTGTACGTAAGTTTATACGTATATAATACTATATATATATATATATTATATACTATTTATATATATACATATATGTGTGTGTGTTGCACTATTGCCCACCGTGTACCGGCAGCCGTGTCTCGTAAACACTCGTAGCGAATAGGTATAGGTACTGAATTATCATGTGTTCATATATTATAATAATACAATATGTGTATGCGAATGCGTTTATAAATACGATCGGTCGCCGTATGTATAAGTTCATATATTGTATTATATATTAATATATTATTGTATATTACGCATTTTTACGGCCTGGTGCTAAAACCGGTCTGTCACTCGGGATGCGCGATCATCTATTCTGCTGCGAACATCACATACACATAATCATATCTATACGTAAACATATATCGTATGTTAATCGCACTTTGCCGAGTCCTACTAGACCGTCCATGAATATATATAATATACAGAGTGATTCACCAAGCACAATCACCCCCATTTTTTCTTCTAACAATGCACCTTTTAAATTCTAATTGGGGGACGGGGTGGCCGAGCGGTCTAATTCGTCGGCTGCGGAGCAGCTGGATCCGGTTCGATCCTCGGCCACTGGGCGGCATTTTTCTCCGGGTAAGTCACGGTGTCCGGAGAACAAGTGCTGCCATCCCCCCACCCCGGGGCATGGCAGAAACCTACGGGTGCCCCATTAAAAATTCTGCCAATCAGGCGCCGGGCTTACTCCCGAACTACATACGCCATACGAAAAAAAAAAAAAAAAAAAATTCTAATTTTTGTAGATTTAAGTATATTTAAGAAAATTAAAACCATATTTTCAAATTGTTAGATTTTTTGTGCTACTTAAGGAGTGTCTTGTGGTTTTCAAATTATAACCTTCTTTTTTACTGTACCTAAATTATTATTATTATTATTATTATTGGATAATTTTGTTTAAAATGTCGATGTACTTAGTTAAAAATTTGAAAGTGTAGTTTCTTAGTTATTAAAATTATTATTCTAAGGTCCTTAAAAATATAAAATATATGTAATATGAATCTAATACTTATTAAACTTAGAGCGTTTTTACAATTATAAATTTTGATGGATCAATATTAACTAGGTTCTAAAATGTTCACAATATCTTCAAACACATTAATATAATGGAACTAAATTATCCTTAATAAACAAAGTTAATTTTTTAAAAATATAAAAGTTTTTATGACAGAGTAATATACTCTAATAATAAAATTAAGAACACAGTGATGGGTTCTGTTGCACACAAATCGATTATGTTACACTTAAAACAGAGACAAAATGTATGCTGATACCCTCAAAATAAATAAAGTGTAAGACATAAGTAAGATACTGAAAATGAGAACCATATATTGTTCAGCTATTATCAGGATGGTAAAAAAAATAAGAATATTCAATGAATGAAAATAGTTAATTGGATTTGTTGCACTAAGATAAACTGTATAACATCTCATTTAATAGAAGACGTGTACGACGTGAAACAGGAAGAAGAATATCTAAGGCCAAGAACAAGCTATATAAGATTATAGGACAAATAATGAGTGATGTTGATGTAAGAGCTTATTACACTTTTCGGTAATTCGTAAGAATGTTGCAAATAACACGAGGGTATATCATGAAGAAATTGATTTTGTTATTTAATAAATTCTATGATTTATAACAAATATAAATAGTTCTATATAGTATTTATTTCTTGTGTGTAAACTCTATATGCAGTATATATTACGTAGCTATTATACGGACAGAAGATATGTTCTGTACTGTACTAAATAATAGATATTTTACAATTCATGGGTACGGATACCGCTGGACTTATTATTAAAAACTAATCAAATTCCCACGAATTCGTTTGTTTTAAAATTACTGTTTAAGGCTATGCAACGTAGGCGAATCTCAAGCATGACGGTTTATTATATGCGTTTTAAATAATATATTACGACCTACTGCAAGTAAATAATATATATCGGTGAGAAATTAAATGCATTCTATATTCTAAAAACGTGATATTTTGTACAAAATCGGCGTTCTTTTGCATCACAGTTTTGATTCAGTAATAACTATATATGTAAACATGTAATATTATAAGCATAAATATTAATATCGTCCTTAAGTCAGAATTTTTTTTGTTGTTTTACTCTTCTGAGATCAACGTATCATTGTAAAAAAATTAATTGAAAATAATTTTTAAATATGCGATATTCCATAATGTACCGTATTTATATAAATATTGATCTACATGGCTACATAATATGTATACTATACAGGTTTTAGGATCAACTATATAATAATAAATTAATTTAGTATTATATAAATGTAATAAATTAAAAAAAAATGAAAAATTTAAAGGTATGAGCATATGCATATATAATATAATAATCCCGAACGTCTGGATAAGTAAGTATAACGATTGAAAGAGATTTCATTGTACAAAATAAAAATGTGGTTGTAATACATAATATTATAATTTATGTATCTATTAATTAATAATTTTCCGTTTGTGCATATATTAAACTATGTGGACACTGGCGCACTACCATATATTATTATTATTATGATTTATCAATTATAATGTGTATTATGCATGTGGAACTATTTTTATTGTGTATATTTTTCCAAAAAAATTTTAAATACCTTTTTTATTTTCGGGTTTTACTCATGTTTTCTTGTAAACCGTATACGAGGTGCAACCACCATGGATAAAATAATGTCTGGGAAGGGGTTTCCTCTCGTTGGTTTACAGTTTAACGACGTCCAAATACGGAAGGTTGGAATATTATATAATAAAAATATATAATATACGTACCGCGACGGAATCGTATGTAAAGGACTGCCGCCGAGTGTTTTCTCATGAGATTTTATATACATGGACGACGACCGACGACCGCGACGGTCGCATTATTATTAATACGACCCTCGAACCCATTACATTTCTCTAACCTATAGCGTCGGAAATGTAAAGAGCGGGCCGAACGGGTTTTATTATATTTTTTCGTTTCATTTATACCCCCCCCCCTACCTCACCCAATACATCACTAACCCGAACAATGGTTCATGTCGTAATAATACTTATACATGTTATGTTGTACAGCAGATTAAAAGCAATAAATTGGTGGTGAAATTATAATAATAATAAATAATATATGTATATATATATATATTGGTCACGGTCACGAAGTGCAGTTCGAACTCTTATAGTGCGATTTAATTTAAATCGTGTCAGGGGTTAAAATACGTTACAATGTTACATTATAAAACGCTTTGCAGTATATGTAATAATTTCATTGTACGTAGGTACACCCTTTCACTCGATGTCGTATTGTCGTAAGTCATTAATACAACTTTTTACGATGATAATTATGTATAAGTTATAATATAATCTTAAAGAGCGTTACAACAACAGTAATTATTCATTTTAAAAGCTTCTATTATATAGTTATTTTTATATCATATACCACATAATAATACATTATATACATATATATTTATTCTATGTATGTTTGAATATGATAATATAATCATCTACTTTACAGTTAGGTACATGTAAAAAAATGGTATAGGTATAAATATAATATAAAATAATTACACAGTATACTACGTTATTACTAGCTTATTGACTATGTACATCCTTAAAAATTCATGTTACGAAGTCGAATAGAAATCGTGTTTGAAATATTATTCGTAAGTATGTCCGCGTATGGGATTACCTACGTACTTTGGCCACGTATTATTTTTCTAATCAAGGGCCTACACAATTATAATTATCATAGAGTTCCCATATTCAAAATTAAATTATAGTTACGTCTCTGCAATATACAATAATAACTAATAAGTATGTTTTTGTGAACAGAACACATGTAGGTACTACACGTATTGTTGTGTTTTGTTTTTAATTAAACTGTGTATACTTTTATAAATTCGATCGGGTTAATAACGTAAAACGTACTCGCAATTTACAATTATTATCCATAATTTTTAACGAAAATAACGTGAATTGCAATATTATCCGAATAATACACGCGCATAATATTATGTTATAAAAATAATAATAGTTCTATTTATTTACGAAAATACGCCAACTAGGCTAGGTAGAATAACGTTGGAGATGTGGGGAAATTACGTATATATAGAGAGGCCTATAACCTCCAGTCTCCACTACCCTAATTTATTTTCTATAGTTTGTAAAATGATTCAATTTAGTGTACTTAGTATAATATGAATTATTCATCATAGTATCATACTTCACGTTTACACTTATTGAACAGCAACTATTTTGGTATGTCGTGTGTGACAGTTTTTTATTCAGATAATCAGTTTTTTTTTCTCTTCGAGTATTTGCAACAAAATTTCAGTTTGTCGATTATGAAATAAGTTTTGTGCATCAATTGCAAGTTTTTATAAACGTATATTTTACGGAAAATAAGAAAATTAGAACTTTGTTATATCAACGTTTACCGTGTGAACTCAAAAAATTGTTTCTGTTATACGATATAGCGTCCTTTACTTAGCATTCATACCTACTATCTTTTATTCACTCAGTCGCCCTCCTCATCAGTCCCCACATTTGCAGTATGATCGACTGACGGCAGTCATCCGGTATTGTGCACATGTATATATTCACACCACATACACACATACACAAACAAATATAATGGAGATATACTTCCTGTTTGGGTAGTTTATTGTGCGTTTTTAAGAAATATGAGTCCAAGGGAGAATAATGGTAGTTGTTATCTATATATAAGTACTTATAAGTATTTATAAGTGTTTTTCTCATCGTTTATTTATAAAAGGGAGGACATTTATTGGGTATTACCTAAAGAGTAAATACGGAGGACGGGTGCAGCCCTTTTGAACTGGAACGGATTTTCACACGCCCATTGCGATATTTACTGCAACATACATTTATTGTAACTTGTAAGTAGCTATACTGCAAAAATAAATGTGTGCAAGTTTCAGATTTCCACACCCTACTGTTGGATGTGAACATGCCCGTGTGCGCGAGTGTGTCAATTATGTTAACGGTAAAATAACTTAAGTACCTGTATACGAGTTAATATATTTTATATTATGTATATAATATATATTTATAATTTATAAGTATTTGATAGTTGTATACATATTTCATATTTGTATGAAAACAATTAAGAATAAGAAAAAGCACCTCTGGTCGGTATATTATAATAAGCTATTAATTGACCGCACGCTCTCTATGCCGAATTCATAATATGTAGTTTTATTATTTTTTTTTACCAGTACGCGATGTGGGCCGCCCTATTTATTACGATACGAATTTTTTGTTTTTGGTTGGCGGCAGCTGCAGCCTAAATTAATAATTATATTTATTATGCGCGCGCGCGGTCCGCAGGGTTGCTGCCATGTGTGCGGTCTCAACAGGCGAGCGCGCGGAAAAACTGGTTTGTGTGTGGAAACAGATTCTACGGTGAACCTATCGGAAACGAAATGGGTGAGCGCGACCGTGATTGTGTGTGGAGAAACGAGACCCGATTGATATACACGATATATATATATACTGGTGGAATATATCATATATTATACCTATAATGTATAAACAACGCTTCGAATGAAAACACATAAATCCTTTTGGACGACGACGCATTTTTTTCCAGTTTTGTATATTATATTATATTACGCATCTTCGAGATGCAGAACGATCGCGTACGGTGGAGACCACAGCACAGACAGATTATTCTCTCTTTCACATACTCACGTATTTGCTGGTTATATTACATAATATGGGAGTATAACACGGACATGAGGAACCAATCGTTTTCATCAAACTGTAGTTGTGTGTTATTGTATGATACAACTTGTATCATATATTCATATATCATATGATGAGCAGGTAACGGAGTGCATAATATTAAATATCTTATCGATTTCCCATTTTTGCGCACGCTCAAGAAAAATCTATATTATATAATATAAGTTATACATGCTCTAGTTTTCTCTATATTTTAATATCAATACATATGTCTATTTTTATGCAGGAAAAAATAATGATAGGTACTATATTAACGGCATGGACGTCCCCAGGGGGAGGGGGCAAGATGGAATACTTGCCCCCTAGAATAAACATAATAATGTACTATAAATAAAATGTAAGTTATTTTTTAAATTAATTTTGCCCCTCTCTCCCTAAAAAAATGTCGGATGACACATCATATTATGTACATATAATGCAATTGACGTTCAGCAAAATGGTTAAAATAAAATAACAATTAAATATTGTGTAAATAATGAATACAATTAAACTTAATATTAAAATTGTGTACAATACACTTGGCAAGAGCTATAGACGCGTCCAACCGTGTAACATGGACACATTTTTATTGACACATTTCGATGCGATGACGAAAATTGTAAGCGTGTGTTCTATACACGTGTTTATTACACATAATACACATAATTTACCTACGTTTCGATTGCACATGATGACGACGACTTGGTCGATTATTATATTTGTTATCCGAGTTGAACGGTAAATCGTCGTCTATACGTGTGCATACCGGAGGAGCCGACGGACGCTTAACTTTTATAATATTATACATAAACGATAAACATAACACATATTATGCCAAGACGACCGGTTGATGAAAAACGGGAAATTTATATGTACGAAAGAATTATGTACATAATAAGTATTAATAACATCATTATTCGTAATCACTTATTATCACCTATTATTATTTTTCTAATCCGGGATAAGTACCTACTGAACGTTCTCCTAGTAAATTCGTATACATATCTTCGTCGTAATTTTACGATTATAATGGTCATCGCTTTTAACTGATTTTAATAGATAAATATAAAACACGGCTTTGCATGTTAAAGCCACTTACAGCTAGTTTACACTGAAGATTCTGATGCACCGTCGTTCACAGATGTAGTGTTTATTATATACCTACACCTATTAAATATTTAAATATGCAACATTTCGTGGCTTTTGTTTTCCTTCTTCCGATCTGTTTTCTATTTCTGGTCCGAAATGGTAAATATTTGATAAGTAATAGATGTTCACTGCTCACTAGTCACTATATACAATAATTGCATGCGTATGATGGAAAATCTGATGAACGAGTATTTCGGCAACCTTGACACTGGTAACCACGCGCCATATAAATAATGGTGGAGACTTTAACGTCCCAAAAAAAAGATTTTAATGACGTCACATCAAATTAGCCGTGAAATTAGCGTAGAGGTTATACCCACTCGATAGACCGGTTATATCATATGTGTACAAACGCGCTGTCTATTAGTGTCTTGAAAGTCGTTAAAACCGAGTACACTTCACTCTATACTACCATAGCTATAAGGATGTGTTACAGAAGCGTCATATATTTTTATGTGTATATTTAATATTTATGTGTATAATATATTATGTGCACACGTACTAATCGATATAGAAGTTTGAGTGTTGAAACTCTTGTAGTCTAATTTTGGCCTAAAAACTTGCTCCCTTCAAATTTTAAAATAATTTGGTACCTACACGACTACATACTATATTGTATAACCACATTATGTTTACCAAACTCATCATTATAGTATATGTATATTCATAGCATATGCGACGAGACTAACACATTTTTTGAAATTAACTATTAACATGACAGTAATAATGTATCTGCCCAAATACGAGCTGCACAACTCTCATATCCTTTAATATGTGTTTTACGATCTAAAATTCTAAAAGCATTATTTTTTAATATTATTGTTATGTTCAAATAGTAAGTTGATGACGACTATTTTCTTGACAAAGTAGTCATTATTGTACTCTCTTGAAAAATTAAGCACATAGATATAGAAAAAAGGAATACAATACATTAAGTATAATATAATATATAATATATATATATTATATACCATTTATTATACTTTTTCTCATATAGGTACGATGTTATTGTAATAGTATGTATACTGTCTACTACTGTGTTAAAGGCCTAATACTCAATGTATGGAAAATTTAATATAGGTTAGGTTTTACATTAAACACTATGAAATATGACATAGATAATAAAATGTATTATATTATACCTGCATAGTATAATTTGCAGTGGTTAAAATATGGTAGTAATTTTGAAATATCAAAATTTAATACATATTAATTCTAGTTGTTAATTGTTATAGTCTTATTATATTGATCTTATCAGTGTTAATAAGACTGGGCGAGGAAGGATATCTAAGACAAAGAGTCAATATAAAGAGATAAACGGTGGATCGGGTTAAATGGGGAAACTTGATAAAAAAGCTTTCAAAAAGTCTCAATGGCCTGTATATATATATATATATATATATATATAATACTAAAAATAAATTAATAATATATTATATGAAACGTGTATTTTATAGGTATATAATAAATACACTTATATATCGTTTTGCATTATATATTATATTTGCATGGCTCTGTGATGACGATAGAAGGCTGGTATTGACCATTATGTCTACCGGTGATGAATATGTAAACAAACATTATATATTATAAAGATGATTTATCGTGAAAAAATGATGATTGTAAAATAAAATAAATATCAGTAAAAGTGTGTTTTATTATTTCATAGCGTACAAAGAAATCATACGTGGACCGCACGTGCGTTCAACCAGCCGTTATAGAAAAAAAGGAGAAAAAAAATCTGTTATTTGTACGAAAAATAGTTATTCATATATAATAGAGTTATATTATATATATAATCCATTCCATTACTATACATATAGTTGTCGCTAATGAAAACGTCATTTCTGCGTGCCCAGTCGTAATAATGGGACAAGAAAAAAAAATAAATAAAGAAAAGATTATTGACGTCGTAGAAATCTTTTCGCCTACCCAACCATTTAAATTATTATTATACTTAATATTATATAGACGCTTAGACCGCTGGGAGCATAATATACGCGCACAATATATAGTTTCAGTATATTATATGTATAGGTCGTACCCATATTATTATTACAGTATGCAGTTACCGCGCGTGTGGTATTGTGGTATATTATATTATATAGTATATTTTTTAGTATATTACAGTCTATATGGATATATAAAACAACGTCGTCGGTTCGCTTTCACGGCAAAAAAAATACACACACAAAAACAACGCACGGTGTAGTGTATCGGGTGTGAGCGCGCGCATGTGTGTGTACTGTGTATGTTTTTTTTTAATACGCATTGTTGTTATTATTATTAAATATACCTCAAATGAAACAACGTTCGTTTTAACACGTTGAGCGATAGATCCAAAAAAAAATAAATAATTCTAACGGTTCTAGCGCGATATTATGTACGTCCGTCAACTGCGCGCGCGCCATATACGTACAATGGCGCGGAATCGAATTAATCATTATATAGTATCTCCTCTCACTTTATCAGCCTCGGGGAAAACGCGTTCCAATCGATCCACATAATATCTATCTCAATGTGTGTGTGAGCACTTACCTTGTAACCACCAATATTTTTAACGTATATTCATATAAATATAATTATAATATAATAATATGATACATATTAGGTATACATGGTACATAGCATACTGCAGTACCTATACGACTATACCAACTACCTATTACCGCTATTATATGTTATATAATAGTTATGAGGTGTGTTTAATTATTTGATATATTTTACATCAAAATATATACTCATGTTGCACAGTCTGCACGTGCGAATGACCGACGTGCATCACATGTTTCTATTTATACATAATATTATACTTCCGTGTCGATCGCAAATAACACGTGAATATGCGAATCCATCTGATTGATAGATATAGTAACAAATAACACGTAAGATATTTATTAATATTTTATTGTCCCAAGTTTGACTTACAATTTTAGACAATTTTATTCGGAAATATTTGTATATATAGAACAAAGTATTAAATTATAGATATAGGTATTACAAATTAAATCATATTTGTAAAAACACAAATGTTCCAGATCAAACAATTTTAAAATACACAAAACCATATTTTATAATATACGACTAACCTAACCTACCCTAAATTTGATAGGCAAAAAAATTATGATTTTAAAATTTATATAATATATCGATATCTGCACAAATTAATTTTTACTCAAAAATTAAAATATACATAAATATGAAGTATAAATATATTTTTTAGAAATATTATAAAATAAATTATTCTAACAGAAGAATCGATTTTCAGATTATGAAATTGTAATTTTTAACTTATAAATCTAACCACACATTCCACATAATATACTTATTGTGCTCCGTGAGTATATATTGTGTATTTGTGTATAACAAATAAAGAAAAAAATAAATGTGTAAATCTCATAGTTATTACCGCTTAAATTATGCAGTTGTTTAATTATTTTTTGTTTTTAATTTATATATATTTTTATTTAATAAAATTTTAACGATAAATTATTATATCATTTATACCTCAACAATTAGCGATAAGAATAGAAAAAAGAATTTATATTGAATATTTAAAGGTATTTTTAATCATTTTATCAGTTGGACCTTTGCAAGTTTAATCGCTGTAAATCCCCTTAAAGGCTCTTTTATCAAATGACGGGGTGAATTAAAATCTCTATACGATTAGTGCCTATACATTAAAGGATGTCCGAATAAGAGAAGTATAATACTACATATTAATATAATATATCATTCCATCGGTCACGTTTATGATACAGCATTCCACATATAAACGATGGTACTATACCTACTTAACTACTATATTATAAACTAATACAGTATGAAGTATTTCTTATAAATACAAGGAATTCTTGCGGCGATGGACAATAACACACTTTTAGTCGAAAGTGCATTACGGCGGCGCGGCAGCAGGCAATCGGAAGATAGGCGGCATAATAGCGTTTTAAGGCAAACGTGAATTCTCCATAGACAAAAATATTCAAATTTTCCACATGTACCCATCAATTATTGTACGCATTTAGTTGTTATATTACGCTGCCGGTTTTTTTTTATTCCATAGCCACTGTAGCCAACGCGACGTGTCGTAAATACCTATCTACATCGTTCCTATATTATATATAAATATATAATGCTATTATAATTATCATAATATATATATATATATAGTAAAAATACATAGGTATTATTATATCAAGCTAGAATACAATAATTTTATACAAAAAAGAAACGCTAGCACGTTTCAGCATGTATAATATTTATATTGTACCTACTACAGGACTACATTATATATATATAAACTACACGAACCAATAATATAACTTGAAACGGATTAAAAAAAAAAAAATTCTGTTTTTGTTACATTCCAGAACCGCTGCAGGTTATGAGTATTGAACATGGATAGCGGCAACGAGACCCTTTTCTCGGAGGACTCATCGCCCGACTCGGCGCCACCGCCGTCGCCCAGCAGTGGCCGAGGGAGTCAACAGCCCACGCCAGCGCCCACCCCACCGCACATCACTTCTTCCTTATCCAAGGTAAACACACACATTTTGTATTATAATACTTTATGTTTGCATCAGTCTTCTGATACTGCAGACGATGTCTGTATACATATCATAAAAAGGTTTATACGGTTTTATATCGTCGAAACCCTTTTCTCTGTTTAAAATATTGCGTTGGGCTGAAACAGCACACGACGCCGTCAAGACTCATAATGTCATGTCGTGTTAGAAAATAAGGATCTGAAACGAAAACGATACTAAAGAATGTATTATATTTTCGTGTCAAAAATTTGATAAACCATAAACGTAAACAATTTAAAAGTAAATATAATATTTCATGGTCGTTTTAAATGTCTCTTCTATGGACCTTTTTTTATCGTAAACCAAAAATCTAAATAGTTAAATAAATACGTTCAAAGAAATTTTTAACGACTAATCCAAAAAATATAAAAATATTACTCAAGGTAAATATTTAAAGCTCAAGTTTAAAGAACATGTATAATTTACCTATAACTATCAAACCCCATTTTTAATTTTAAAACAAATCAGAAATAATTTTTGTTCTTATATTAATGTTGAATGCATTAATTATTAACATAATAACATTATATATTTGACTCAAAAGTCAAAATCCATCCCAATAAAAATATTCGTGTTTTATTGACTATAATTGGTATTGTTATTTTGTGCATTCTTATTCAAATCTCCGTTGCATTTTATCAGGTGCGTTGCAATAATTTGATTTCGATTTAAATTATAAATGTAGGTACTCAATCGATATAAAGATATAATATCTAGATTAAACATAAGAACGTGGGAAAAAAAATTATGTCCTGCTACTATTTCAATCAACAATAAAGAAAACAATATAATCTAAAAATTTAATTAGTCTGAAATCTGAGAATACACATCGTATACCTATTGGCTATTAAATACTATACTATAATGTGTGCTTAACGAATCGAAAAACATCAAATTGCGTATTTTTGTACCAAATATGTACATATATGGCCCCAAACAATTATTAATATATAATTACGTGTGCCTACGCGCGTATATTTTGTGCTGTAACTAACATCGGATAAGTTTGGCAAAATGATATGTCGTCATTCTTAATTATACATACTAAACTAAATATGAAATTTTGATACCCGCAGTACAAATACATTGTTAATTATGTAAAAACATATATGTTGGTAATTACTGCCATCCATTATACAAACATAAAATACTCGTTTTCCGTTCAAAAATATGTAGGTATTGTCTGGGAATATTATTCGATTTATAGAGTTTTTATGTTCAATATATTAACGGCATATTTAACTCACAGAAAGGTATAAGACTCGTATCCATATAGTAAGATTTTAATCGATTTAACCTTGTAAATCCTTCTGATTATTATAAATGATCATCACCGTTTATAGCAACGACAACGGAGCCATACGTGTGTATAATGTGTTTAGTCTGGATAATTATTTTAACAATAAACACAGTTTTATTAAAAAATATATTTTCGCTATTTTTATTGTTACCAGTGTTTGAATTTTTTACCTTTTTTGATAATAAAATGTTTTAAATTTGTAAAATTCGAAGCGGAAAATTTCTCTGATAGTAATAAAAATTAAATTTTTTAACAAGTAGTTAATATAAGTTCTAACTTTTAAGTTATGTGTGTTGTAATGATTAATTTTTTTCTCGTAAATCACTATATATTCACTTTTAATGCGTTTGTATAATGAAATATACGTAGTTATTAATTTTATGTATATCTAATTTTGTCAATTAATTTTGAATGACACCCCCTCTCCCCTTTGAAATTCCTAGCTACGTGCCTGTTGTAATCTATTGTATAATTATATATATTATAGGCTAATATTTTGTAAATGTGTTTAATGTGTAGATGATATTAGTGAGGAGTGATACTTTACAAAATGTTGATCCACTACTCTACTCGTCAGAACTTTAAATGTTAAAATATATTATCAAAAACGTTAAATACTTTTCGAGATGATGATGGTGATTAGATTTTAAAGAATTAACCTGTATGATATAAATAAATAACGATGTCAAGTACTTAAGTTTGGCAATGAGAAAATTCCTCATCTTCAAATTAAAATAATATACCATATACCTACCGTGCAAAGGATAATAGTGACACAGTAAGTTCAGCACAGTTACAGACTTTCGGCTATATAATCGGCATTAGACACATTTGGTGTATAATATTTCATATTTTAAATGCTGATTATGAAAACAGTTAAATATTTAGTTTTGAAATCTTTAACGTTTGTATTCAAAGACTAAGCGTATTTTTGCACTTATGTTTATTTTGGCATTATACCTTCACTTTCTAATGCTTTTGTAATGGTGCATACAAAAAATGTTTGTATAGATGCATGTACAGACAAAAATATATAACACTTTATACAGAGTGATCTTTTTATCATACGAGTATAAGGACACTCATTATTAAAGTATTAAAACGTATAAAACCTTTTTAAGTCATTATTAAAAAATAAAATGATTCAAAAATTGTTTATTTATTGTTAAAGTTTTTTACTTTTGAATGATAACAGACATACATATTTAATTTTCTAAGCAGATTATTTTTCGGAGTCTATAGAAACAAAGTTTCGAATAAACATTTAATTAATTATAATTTAAACTCGAAACTTGAAGCTCTTAAAAATTACTTAATATGCATTCATGTTTAAAAACATTTTATAAAACTATAAACACAAATAAGCCCACAATTAATATTCTTTTAGGTTAGTCACATTTATTTGATACGTATTTATGATTAAACTCTTAAAATAATATAAATGATAAAACAAATACCTATAGGAACTTATAAATTTCTAAAAAATAATTTTAAAATAACAAATAATAAATAATAAATAGCTTTTAAATTTTTTTTCTGGAATGAAAATATTCTTCTGATTATAATTATTTCTAATTTTACAATTCAATTTCGTATTTACAGAGCAAAAAACAAACAAATTAAAATTACCAGCCTATTTATAAATAATTTTAATTGCGACACAATAAAAATATTTACTTGTAAGTGCTACTTATACTATATCACACAAAAACTATAGTCATTGAAAAGTTTTTTCCAATTATATTTTAATAAAATGTATAACATAATAACATATAAATAATTTTTATACATTATTATATTAATTAAGTATTTGAAAAATCCTACATAATATGTATTAATGTATATAATATAGTGAATACTGATGAGTAATGCGTTTAAAGAAAATTAATCTTTAATATATTATATTATAATTTACGAATTTCGATTATCATTAATCATCAATTAAATAAAAAACACTAAAAAATTCAACTTAATGTATCGAAATAATCCGTAAAATATTCTTCTTCGAGATGAGAAAATGAAAATGTATGCTGCATTTAAAAATTACAGTAAAAATAGTAAAAAATAATAACATTTTTGGAAAACATACTTCTTATAGTGACTTTAAATTATTAAAAAAAAAAAATAATGTTAATAATGAGAAATATTGAATTTCGTTAAAAAAAATTATTGTGTAAGTATATGAACCACATTTTATGAATCGAAAGTAATCTACTTTTTTCCCTTTATTCACTAAGACAATATTTACTATGTACCTAATAAGTAATGACATTACATACAATATACATTGTGATTTATTGAGACGTCGGATAAGTGTCTAGTGTTAAATGTACCAGCTCATGCTAGTATGCTACCTAGTATGTATACAATAAACATACATATTATAATACGACTTTCGTTTATCGTATTGTAACGCTATATTATATTATTATGCACAAATAAATATATAGATTCAAATACCTATTTAATTATATATTATATCATGACAATATATAATAACGTCGATATTTATTTTAAATTATCTTAAACATAATATTTTATGTATAGGTACATTGTATTAAGTAATATTTTTAATTTTTAATTATTATATATGTCCTATTTTATTATCTACTTATTTTAAAATGTATATTTAGATTATACTATTATATTCATTTTTTTAATAATAATATCTTATGTATAAGTACACAACATGACTTAGGGTTATATCTATGGAAAGTAAAAATAATGACGAAAAATTAAAATAATGATTGTGGAACAATTAACCACGATTCATTAAACTATAATTTGTAAACACAAACTTCCTTTATATTTATCGTACCTTGCTATATATAATACATATAGTTTATTTGTGTAACATTATTTCCATGTAATAGTGTTACATATTAAAGTGTTTAGCTATTTAGCATTGGGAATACAATTAATAATTATTCTTTTATTTTACATGATTTTTACTTATATAATTCTTGAATATCTTCCTATTGGCTATCATAAAGAACTATTGGGAATTGGGATTTCAATAATAATATTTTTAAAAGCATATTATATGGGCACTTTTTAAACATTTAACATTAAAACTCGTCTACATTTGTTCGTTTAAATCTTATACTTTTACGGTTACTCGAAAAATTATTATTTTTTAAAAGTAAAAGTATATTAAATCGAACATAAAAATTATATATTTTATACGTTTATTAATATATCTATGTGACACATGTTTTTTATCGGTTATTTTACCGCATAAATTGTCGAAACCTCACTACCTCAGCATTTTTATTCGAAGGTTACACTTTCTGATAAATGTCAAATCAAATTTAATACGCCAATAAAATACGGCGGCACGTATTGTGTTGTATTTCTTAATAAATATAAAAATAAATTGTTATTTCACTGTGAAACACACGTAACGTCATTTTAAAATCGTTCACCAAATATTATTATTTATTACAGACTGTATTTTATTATAACCGGATACATCACATACATATAATATTATATCACCAAAACAATAATAATTATTCAACAATCTATAAAATATACCTATTAACCCAAACGTATATGTTAAACTCGAATCGTCGTATTTTTTTTTTATTGTTTAACAAGAAATGCATAATATATATTTTCATCAAATCTATAAATTAAATTTTATAATTGTTTTCATAGTAATAATGGTCGTCGGTCGATGTTGTTTTATGATCCATGCAAAATATAATTTACAAGTTGCGATGGGAACGATATTCGCGGGAAGTCGGGAACCGCGACATGTATACTATTATAAATATTTCTATATGTACCTGCATTGCTATACACATTAGTACATTACTCATATTATTTGTGGTCAAACTACACTAATATACTTTAATACTTAAATACGTATTATGTATGTTGTATGTAATATGTATGAATGTACGATGTAACTATTATAAATTTGTAACATATAATAATACTACAGTAGTAGAATATACTACACTGCAGTTGATATAATAATAGGCGACCATTATGATTACGACCTTAGGTAATAAGTAATGAGAAAAATCCAAACAAAAAAGTAAATTCTTTCCATTTTGTCTGTTTTATGTCCTATACGAGCTATCGGCTGGTCTCGTCGGTATATAAATATATAATAATATATTATTATATATTATTGATATTATTATTATTATAATATATTTTAGTCGTTGATAATCGTCGTTTTAACCGTTCATGTACTTATAATATATAGGTGTATTATATCATATAATAATATGTGCTCTTGGCGGGAAAGGAAAGAGACAGGCGAGACTGGTTTAGCACGTGTGTTGTGTTTAACATATATATAAGTTCATATTATTATTATTGTATATTTTATACGTGTGTTTATGATAATATATTATATATATTATGAGCATTAATGCATTTATTATATATTGAACATAAAATGTAGGTTACGCGAGTGACGTAGGTATATAATTTTATAATAATAATAATAAATAGTATACCCAGATACGTTTCAGTCGTGCTCAGTGCAGCTGTAACAGAAACCCGACTAATTACGTCAGTCATCGGATTTATTTGTTTACTTTTTTGTTCTAATCGTTTTTTGTTCCGCGTGTTGTTTATTTTTTTTTTCTTATATTCTAATCGATTCTTTTCCGTGTTGTAATAATGGACAACGGTAGTTATTATTACGCTGTACTGTACGGTCTGTACGTACTGTACTAAACCACACGGACATAGTAAAGTCATGGAGGAATTGTCAGGATTGATTATTAAGCTAATTCACGACGTAGACGAACATGCAGAGATTCATTCAGAATTGTATACGTTTTTAATATACCACAGACATAGTGAGCTCTTTAACCGTTAAATACGAATTGACAATCATAAATAAGTATATACATTGTCACATTGGTGTATTATTTGAAAATTATTTTGTGCAATGTGTATGGTACATTGCATGTGCATGTGTATACGTTGTGTCTTTGTTAGTTTGTTATTACTACTGCTGTTGCAACTACTATCGTCAGTAGGTACTATGCACAACTAAGGTTACACTACATTATTGATTATTGTTTGTGGATAAAAAAATCGTTCCGGTAATTCCGCCATTTCTCTGTGATCGCCGAAATTATGGTTTTAAAACTTACTGTGAAATTTCACAATACTGATTGCTTGAAAAAAAAGATTACATTTTATAAACCTATTTTCAAAATTAACAAATAACAACATAATACCATTGCACTGCAGCTTTTCATCAAACGAGTTGTGTTGTACCAAATTTGTAATAATTACTAACAATTTATAAGTGTATAAAATAGTAAAATAATATAATATTATATTATTATCACTGGAATACGATTAAATCAATTCATTTATTTCCTCTTCCTTTTCATTTGACGTTGCTATTAATCCTTTCCACTGTTCTCTTTTCGATACCAATGTTTTTCTATGTTAATAACAATTTCAACAACGAATCGAAAAAATACAATTATTTATTGAATTTATCATTAAAGCAATCGATTTTAGCAGTATTATAATGTTGCATTTAGGGGTATCAATATATTTTTAAAATGTTAAATATTCAGAAAATGTTTTTTTTTACCTCTAATTATCATTCGATTAATGATTAAAATGTTAAAATTAAAATAATATCTATAGTCTATACTATAGACTCTATAGGTAATATGAAAATCTGTAATGCTAATTAAACGTTAGTCATTAGTTCATTACTAATCCATAATAATTATAACTATTTTATTAATAAAATATTATTAAAATAATTTCATTATAATATTATGTTAAAATTTCAAATTTTATAATGAAATAATGCCTTTGATAATGAAATTGAATTTCAAAAAAGTAAATAATAAGTTCTATGTATTTTAACATTTTTAACCTTAAAGTTTAAATAAGTGAAGCACTACAAATTTCAAACGATGTTAATAAATATTTTCAAAAACACAAATATTTAAAAAAGAAAACTATTATACTTATTCAAATAAGTAATCAATTTTCGACATATTTTATATATATTTATCTCACTTCATAATATTATTAGCATAGTGTACCTAGTGAATAGGGGTTTAAACACGCAAGTGTTAAAAAATGTGTATATAGGATTTAGGTATATATCCCAATATTCAGTAAGCAGTAAATATACATTATTTAAAATTGTATATATTGCACGCTCACGGAAATAATCACCACCCCGCTAGGAAATGTCGTTTTTTTTCTCGCTTTTGTCATTGTTGGATGGATAAAGTAATGACACGACTAAGTATAGTATAATATATATGTATATACATATGTGCAATAAAATCAGGTGAGATATAAGTATACGAGGATGAGGGTTAGGGCATGTGTATCGGTTTTTAAAAACAGCATATTTCAGGATATTTGTGTCCTAGGTTTAAAACTAATTGCAATAGTGGTTTTTTGGAAACTCAAAATTACGAAAATATAATTAAATAGCAATTATTTGCGAATACAAAACATACATATAATATTGGCGTACAACAACAACGACTGTGCGAGCGTTGGTTTATGTGCGGCGGCATGTATACATATATAATAATATATACATGCATAACAAGGTCTAAGAGTGGAGACGAAAATTATTTACAATCCTCGGCGGCAGTGGCGGGCGGCATTATCTCTCCTCTCGGGGACGGACCGTGGGAATGCGTTAACCGAACGCCCACAGTCGTAGAGTATATTATATACTGACACAGACTGGTTTTTTTCTTATTTCCTTCTCTTCTTTACGTCTGTTAGCCTCTCCTTATCCTCTCGGTCACTACCGATTTCGTCTCATTTCCCGGTGAACAGTGTCAAATCCCTGTATAGCTCATTATAATAATATTATATATACCTATAGGTAGGTAAAAAATTTTTAAATTTATTGGAAAAGAAAAAGTATGCTTTAGTGTGAAATATTTCGGCTATTTTTTGTATAAAATAAAAATGTTTTATGTAAATGATACGTCATATGCCTATTAATCTATTTACTACAGGAATATGCAAGTATAGGTAATTTACCTAAGTGTGTTGGTTTTCTAAACTTGGATGTCTGGATAAAATAAAATGCAGACAAGTTGGCTAACCTACATAATGATATATGATATGTAGGTATAGTACCTATATACTATTTTATGTCCAACAACAATTTACATAATTGTATTTTTATTATTATTTTGTTAGCCCACTGTTATTGTTTAAAAAAAACAATTTCTATAAATTTAAATCTATACATAATAATATATATTGAAATACGCGGTTACATATCAAGATTTGTACATATATATATATGAACACTAGACAGTAATTTAGTTTCTTTATGTATAGATACTATTATACTGATATAGTACCTATAATAATAAATTACAACTACGCTAACGGTACATAATTTAATAGTTGAATTTCCTTGTATACGAGTGACGAGTCTGATCATTTTTTAACTATGTTGAAGTGATAATAATTATGATACTCATTTTACTATAATTTAAATACGAACTAATTTTTAATTTTGGTAACTTTATAACGTATTAGTTTAACGTATTATAACTATAATTTATAGTTTATACTTTTATTAAAATGTCAAAATCCTGTTATTTTTGGTGTAACTATTTAAAATCGAAACGAAATCTTAAAAAATAAATTGTTTTATGTCACTTGAAAATATTGAAAAATGCCAATTTATAAATGATTATTGAAATTCTGAGCGGAGCGAAGATTAATGATTTTAAAATCGACCTACCTATATTTTTTATAACTGTCGTCACTTTTATGAGAGCATTGAGAGCAGAGAATTTGCTACCATCGTCCTCATTAAATTTTGATTAAAATCAAAAATTTTAAAATGTATTAACAGATTTCTTCAAATTTGTTGTCTTTAAATAAAAATGCAATTTTATCATTCAAACATTTATCTAACAAAATATTACATACATATATAATCCCTATTATAATATAAAACTATGGCAAATTAATAATAATTTTTGGTCTGATATAGTGAAACGCTTATGATTACTATCTAAAAAAAAAGAAAGTGGAAAATTCAACACGAATTTTCTATCATGGTAATAAACTTCCGGTTTCTGATAATGTACAATTGAAATAAGTACATTACTTAGACAGTGACATTGTATGCTTAAAAAAATGACGACAAAGGTTTATTATTATGCAATCTAAATTTATTTTTATTCTTTAGAAGGCTAATTACAAATATACACAATGAGTGTGATGATATAATACACTAATTGTGTCACTTTTAAGTATTAAGTGCGTGCGCGCGCGCGCCCGTGTGTGTGAAGTTTTTATTATAATATTAATTGGATATTACAATACAAGTTAAAAACTCATTGTTCTATTACAATCTTAGATGTTTGCCGTAATGGATTGTAATAAATAATAATATTATAGTGGTGTTTGTAAAGATAGGTCGTCACAACTCGAACAAAATAATAAATTCATCGATGAGCGAAAAATATTTTACGCAACAAAGCTACACGACTTGACTACAACAAATCGCCTAATAAAATTTATTTTATTGCAATATACATATATGTATTACAATTTTACACTGATATTTAATCATGGTTTAGTTTAGACCATCGTCACGCTGCAATTTATCAATAATATTGTAAACTATATATTATAATTATAAGGCTCGAATGTCGATGTCTACGATAAATCGGCAAAATGCCTATACTTAAGATACAGTCCAACAATTACCAACAAACGTACTAAGTAAATGGCGTAACCAAGAGATGAAAGATTTTCGGAATGGATTTTCCTCTCTCCATCACGCATGAGTAAAATTTGAGTATAAATCTATAAACTAATATAAATGTAGGCTGAGCCGTGCCGTGGGGGGGCCTAGGGAGCATGCGCCCGGGGCGCATGGTTTAAAGGGGATGCCAAAAAAATTGAAATGCATAATGATAAATAAAATAGGGGGTGAATATTTTTAATTTTGCCCTGGGCGCCAAATCTTAACGGCACGGCTCTGAATGTAGGTACAATACAACTATAATATAATGGACGTGGTAAAATTATTACCCAAGTACCACCACCTAAGACTAATATAATAATATGTATAAAATATAATTTTTTCAACATTCAATATAATAAATTATTATTACTGTACTACAGGCCCACGTGGGTTATAATAATTACTGCAGGAAAATCACAGATACGTCATCATAATATTATATAAGCTATACCTATTTCATATTTGTACCTTTTATAGCCTTATAGGTGTCTATTAAATATCATAAACGTACAAATTATTATAAAGCGTCAAAACGTGAACAGCGATGTTTAATTTATTTTTCTTATAATCTTTGATCTACATATTTTATCCCTTGAAAAATACGAACGTTTTCAATGCTCTCCTGGAGCGTTTGTATAATTCTGACCTGTATCTAAATCTTGCTCAACGCCGGCACCATATCAATCGCTTTAAAGACATCTTAGACGCACGTGGCCTCCGGCGTGACGGCTGTATGCTGTTTTTTTTTTAATTTTGTTTTTCCACTTTAATAAAACGTCCACCGGTCGAAATTACAACCTTGCCATACGAGCCTCGAGGTGCCGGTCGCACGACGATGGCGCATATTATTCATACTATATATATTTATATAAGTATAATAATACTATAATAATATGTATCTATATCTACACATTTTTTTTATTCGAGTTCAATTATTAATATTAAAAGAAAAAAAATTAAGAAAAACCGGAACTCGATTTGAAGGCGGTGTTCCGCACGCGCCCATAGTTGAAAAATAAAATCACATGCGCAGAAAGAATATATAATAATATATGTTATCTATGTAGGATTATACACTGTACGGATACTGCAGCAAACTTAAACGGGAACGTTATCCGAAACCGGAAGAACAACATTTAAAAGAGTATCTATATTATATATTATATCGGCTGTTACCTACGACTCTTTATGTCGAAATAATATACATATATTATTATAAAACTATTATATATAAGTATTTAACAAATACATACCTAATATATGTATTTTCAAGTTAATAAATTAAATGTAAGATAACTGTCAAAAAAATTACGCAAGTAGATAGACAATCTTTTGATCCATTTTTATGGACGCGTATATATTCCCATATTATAATGCATCGAATGTGCATAAAAATTATTTATCGTTATTTTAATATCAGCGGATACTCTGTTCTTAAATAATTATTTTAAGTATAATTTTAAGTATAACACATGTATTATACTTAATATATTATTTAATCGGTATTCTTTTAAGTATATTTGTCTGCATAAACTATAAATTATTTTACAGCAATAAACGCGTATAAAATCCATGCAAGCCAACCATCGACCATTTTTCCCTCGTAAAACTACTATTGACTGTCTATTGTCAGTAAAGTTGTCACTGCCGATAATTAAAATATAACACATCAAATTTACTCCCGTAACGTCATATGTCTATGGTATATGCCACATGCGTACATTTAATAATAATTTATTATGTTCACGACGTTGTCGTACTTATTTAGTAATAATTCATCCTGATAACTACTGCCTAACCGACGAATTATTCAAATATATAGTTATGTATGATTATGATAATAATAAATCGTAATATTATTTACTGTGTGTATACCTACCTATCTATGTTTAATGTTTATAATACATATTTATCTTATACTCATCGTGGACGTTTTATTGCAGGGAAACAGTGTTATTCGTCCAGTGGCCTTCAAACCGGGTTCAATGAGATTCACCGACAACGGCGAAAGATATGGCTCCACGCCTATCCTGGCCAGATCCTCGCACAGACATCTATATGGCAGTAAGTACATTTATATAACACATATAATGAGATTTTCCTGCATTCATCTAGCCGATTGTAAGCACATAATATATAATAATAACAAACACTCGATTACTCGAAAGACCTATACGAGATAAAAGAACGCCTATGTATATATATTGTATATAGGTATACCAATATACCCAACCATCGGTATTTTTTCGAAATAGAATTTCAATTCTGTAGCCGTAAGCCCGTAAAGTACTAAAATAAAACTTAGATCCGTTTTTTGGTGGTGAATCGCGGCGTTACGAGGGGGTACTTCGCCTTAGTGGGCAGTCTTTCCCCTCGTATTCACATAATTTATTAAGAACAAAACAAATAAAATAGTAATTCTATTTGTTATACATGAGCGGAGCGATAAATGGATTATCGATATTGGTTTTATAATGATATGTACATATGTTATTGTTGTTTTTATTTTGTTTCTGTTATCGCTTTAAAGAGCAGTTTAAATGTTTAAATATTGAATGAGGTTTCTAGTAACAAATTAGACAAATTAAATCGATTAAGTAATTTGGGGAGGGGTTGTTAAAAATATTCTCGTTACTTTTTACAAACGATTACCTATAATGTATATTCCCTATAGTTGGTAACTCATACATAGTTATATAATATTATATCGTAATTTCCATACAATTTTTGTCTATATTAACAGTTGCGCAGTTGTTTATAACTTATAAGGTAACTTTTCGAGATTTGAAATTATTTATTTATTTTACTCCATCCTACTCACCTATATGGCTACATACCTACAACCTAACAACAGTTTGACACCGACTTCAGTCTTATAAAACAGTGAATTAAATTCCCAACGCCCATAATCAAACTAACTGCCTCTCATATTCCTACCGGAACATATTTTAGCAACCAGTCCAATCGGCCACAGGCGAGCTCGATACCATAAAATATAATAATTTAAATAGATACTATTAATTTAGAATTTATTCGTTTTTTTAAAACATTTGGTTGTGTATAATATTATATTAAACTAAATTAATTTATAAATGGATATCGTTATAGTTCACTAGAACTTTTTAACTTACGTCTCACTTCATCATGTATAATAAGATTATAAAAGATAATATTATGTTTATGCATGATTTTTGTTATGTATATATTTCAATGTGTAACAATTTAAACTGACAATATTCGCTTTGAATCGTATCTGAACAATTTTACGACTTTTTCATTTTTTCAATATATTATAGGTACCAATGAACTGCACCATCAATCTAAGAAAACAAATATGATATCTTCGGGCACGTTGGATCGAAAACTTCGTTCAGCATCTCCCATGGTGATGTCGTCGTTACCGGCTCAAACCAGCTGCAAATTTCGGCTGGGACAGCAAGACGATTTCAAATCATCCTCCTCATACAGTTCCTATAGAGATTACCGACCCAGGTATATATATAACGTTAATGTGCTAATACGAGTATATTTTTCATATATGTATTAACGTGAAATAATTTTATATTTTTTAGTTCGAAATCATTCGCGAGGCTCAGTAAACGATGTTCGGCATCCGAAGGGTCAGCTAGTCTGTTAGACCTGACCCCTTCGCCATCTGAATCTACAATGATGACCGAAATGGAAACAGTGTTGAGAGACAGGGACCGTGAATTGAGGCACCTACGGCAAACGATGGAGCACAACGAGCAAGTTATCTTCAGAGTTTACCAAGAGAAGGAAAACGCTTGGGACAGGGAATTGCGGAGGATCAAAGCAATGGGCGATAATCGACTCAAAACGGCCGCGCAAAAGTCACTTAAGCTAGAACAAATGCTTATGATGCAGACGTACAAGGTAAATATATGCGTAATATACATATCAAGGTTTTTTAAATATTGATATTGGATAATAATAATTTTATCATACTATTTGATATATATCTATATTATTGTGTCATGAATATTAGTTGCAGGATGAAAAAAAAAAATTACAAGAAGAAAATGAACGCTTGGAGTCAGAGACGACGGATTTGAAAAAAGAAGTAGACGAATTGAAGGTGAGACTTGAAGAAACTGAATGGGGATTGTGTCAGAAATCTGGAGAACTTGCTCACGTAAAATCACAACTGAAAGATACTCAAGTAAGTAGACATTATATATATATATATATATATATGTATAAACAATAAACTTACCTACTATATAAGTATAAATACTAAAAATTATAAGAACATATATAGGTACCTACTTAGATCTCAAATATATCTTAATTCAGGGGTAACTGAGTTGAATTTTTTTGAATTTCGTAAATACATTTGAAAATAGGTATGCAATCAAATTTATAAAACTATAGAAATGGTTTATAATAATAATAATAAAAATTGCAACATTTAATTAATATATAAATTGTAATAAATTTTTTTATTATTGTAACTAAGATTAACTGTTTATTTAACTATCATACAGTCAAAGTAAATTAATCATAGTCAAATAACTAAAAAAATTAAGCTAATTTACTATATTAGGTACTTAAATACAATCAAAATTATTTGTAAAAAAAAACAAAGCTTAGAAGTGGCGATTGGGCCTTCAATCCGCTCTTTTTAGTGGCTTAATTAGGAATTTTCCTTGGGAAGGAATACATTTTTTTTAATAAAAGTTGTAAACTATATCACTTCCAAAAAAAAACCTGTAATTTAAACTAAGAACACAATTATCTATAATATTTTAAATGGATTAACTACTATTCAATTATAAATATTAATACAATATTAGTAAAATAAGGTTCTGGGGGATAACCTATCTCCTTAATTACGCCCCTGACTCTTTTTGGAGTAATGTCATAAATTTGTATAAATAATTTTACATACGATGTCGACGTATCACTATTATTTTATACTCAACGGTACCAATTTTCAGAGCGAACTTACGACAAAAGGTCATGAAGTGATCGCGTTGAAATCAGAAGTCAGAGACCTGTTACAAAAACTTGAATCAAAAGAACGTCGTATTAACGAACTCGAAGGGAGACGTCTTGAAGGACGTAACAGTGACAATGGCGGTGACGGCAATAATTGCAACAATGACCAATTGGCAGCAGACAAACTATGTTCGCTCGTCGGACGACTCAACGAACAAGTAAGTTGTTGGATCGTAAAGTTCCGTCTAGAACACTGTCGTCCGTATTGTAGGCACAATAATAATGTTTTTTAATTAATTTTATAGCATTTTCACTATTTTTAGTAACATGACGTGTTAGCAAATAGTAGTACTTATATAACACCTAAATAATAAAATAAATAAATAGGTGGTATTATAATCGCGTTTTGCTTGTGCGCAGGTGGAGAACGAGTTGAGCAAATCGAACAAGTTATTGTCTGGATGCTATAGTACAGAAGACCTGCAGTCGTTGTTACCGAAGAAGGACACGGAGGCGGACTCGCCATTGGAGAAATTCGGAGAACTGGAACGGCATACGGCAAAATTGATCCGAGTGCTTAACGAGGAACGGAAGAACTGGGATCAAGAAAGACTCAAGTGGTTCCAAGAGAAGGAGAAAGTGTTGTGTTACCAAAGGCAGCTTCAGATGAACTACGTGCAAATGTTCAGGAGGACGCAAGCGTTTGAGGCACAGATCGAGAACCTCACTGTGCAAATGAACGTATGCTCGGACCACTGCACCAGCGGCAAGAGCACTGCCCGAAAAACGGCTGCCGCTACAGTGAAGACCGTAAACGCCATTAAATTATAGACAGATTTAAGGACTTTTTTTTTTATTAAAAGTCCATCACATGGGAAGTTATATATATATTGTTGTGTGAAGTTTTTACCATTTATCATAGTTATTATTTCTTATTATGTTTATATTTTATTGTCAATTAATTTTGAAATTATGTATCATATTGGTAAGTATTCTTCTTTGTATAGTTGCAATATATACATATTATGAATACTTCGATAAGGCACATTAATCATTTTGTGTTATTAAAAGTGCAAATTGTAACACGATTACTGATTAGTACTTTTTACTATATACATTTTTACAAGTAATAAAAAATACTTTATTGTTATTCGTTGTTATTTAAATTATTCTCGATTTGTTTTAATTGTTTTGAAATTGAAGCAAAATTGAAAGTAATTCAAACTATACACTGGTAATTAATTTACCATTAATTAGGTGTATTAGTAATTTTACTTATTGATTAATAAAGCCAATAATGGTTTAGATGTTTAGAACAAAGTAAATTGCACAAAATGCCTCCAGCACAATAGGAATTTAATTGCCACATAAATATAATATTCTGACGAAGCTGTATAATATCGTATCGGGAAAAAAACAATGTTTACTTTAAAATTTAAATTAAATTATGCATAAAAAATATTTATATTATAGTTATCAACCCATAATTCATATAAATTATAATAAATTATAAAAATATATTGAATTGCCAATATAATTTATAAATATAAAATATTACCTATATTAATTATAACATTTATAAAATAAATTCTAACTAATTATTTAATATAATTTATATTATATTTAAATTAATTAAAAAGCAAATAATACTATATGTGTTACTAGAAAATAAAAAGTATATGTATACTAATAAATATATTAATTTATTTTCATCAAATTTTTCTAAAAAATCTTAAATTTATTTGTATAATAATATCAATTTGTCGATACTATAATAACAAATAACAATATAAGAAATTATAAAAAAAAATTCATTTGAACTACTAAAAAAAACAAGATAGAGAACAAGAGGGAAGGAGGAAGACTGCGGAAAAAATGAAAGATAACAGTGTCAAGGAACTATTAGAATAAACTGGAGTGGACTGGGAGCAGGATAGAAAAAGATGGAAGGAAGACTAAATAACCCATAAATGGCTAAAATAAAAAAAAATTATTGTGTTGAAATTTTTAATTATTCTTTAGTTTCATTTTCAAAATATTCAATAACATCTTTTCTAGTTGCGGAGATCACTATTTTATATAATTTACAATTTTGATTAGTTAAAGTTTGCATGTATTTTGAAAAAATGTTAAAATTGTTAACATCTATTGAACCATTCTGTGAAAATTCTGTCATTTGCTGCAAATTCTTCATATAAGCCTATTATAAGCTAACATAACAGTGCCTCTGCCTTCTCTGTCTGTTGTCTGTTCTAAATAAGCACAATATTTCCTCGTCATAAACAGGATCCACTAAGGTTTTATTTTCATAAATACTCCATAAAAAAAAAAGAAAATGATTTTAATTATTCAAAAATGACTTCTAATATGAAAGTGGGTCAAATTATTTATTATGGTTAAAATTACAAAAATTGGAGTATTTACAAAATTAATTTTTTATAAATAAATATAGAAATTTATTCTAAATTAGAGTTCTTTAAACTTTAAATAATTTTAAAAATATTTTAGATTTGAGCTATTTATATAAATTTTACATATTTTTTTCATGGCAATATAATTGAAATTCTAATACTAAATCCGATACAAAATATACAAACAGCAATTACTTAAAAAATATTGAAAAAAAATTTACTCAATTTTTTTATAAACTATAAAATTGGATATTTATTGAAAAATAAATAATTTTTTGAATAAAAATTTTTAGTTAGACTATTTGACTTTAAAAATTTAAAAATTAGTTTATAATAAATTACTTTTATATTATATAACTAATAGAAAAATAAAGTACTAGTTATTTTAATATACAATTAAATATTATAGATAATATAGCCATTGAAAATAAGTAGAGAGCTGTTCCCACTCAGAATACTTTTTAACATTCAATGATTGAGTTTAAATTTAGCAGAAATATTACTGAGATCAGTGAGATCGGTCCCCAATAATATGCGAAAACCTACAATAACACAGACCACAGTGACTATTACTGGTTAGTCTGGTTTTAATTATTTTTGTAAAATATATTTTCAAACATGTGACTTTTAAAACAATAATTTGATCATTGTACACATAACACATGTCACTTTTCTAATATTTTTTTTAAAAAAGAGCTATTGTTTGCACACATAAGTTATCAATGCATGTTTATTAAACATTTAAAAAAATAATAAACCAATGAAGTATCAATCAATACAGCCACAATCACATCGAGGTATGCATCCATCTAGGTATTTAGTACTGTTGAAATTAAAAGACAAAATGTTTTTCACAAATCAATCGTTAATATTATTCAAGAATCCAACTGCAGTAACTGCACGTGTAGTGTAAAACAGCTAATCAGCTATAATTCTAATTAGGAGAATGAATGGGACAGAACTTATTCCAATCACCCTGCGGCCATAACTAACGTGTGTCCTTACAAGTTACAGGACATATCTTAAATCAGTTAAATCGTACCTTAAACCGTGGGTAGTTCATTATTGTGATACAATCATATTACGTGCAGTGGCGTATATTGGGAGGGTTTTTGGAGTTCAAACCCTCCCCTGCAATGTACGGGCATTGATTTTGATTGTATAATTAATTGGAATTTAAGAATGGAGATTTTCTTTTAATCCTCCTGAAATTAACTTCTATATACGCCGAGTGCTAAACCACAGAATATAACAATCAGAATGGACACTGTTAAAAAATAAAAACTGACTAAACACAGATATATATATATATATATATATATATATATATATTCATGATATTATATATTTATATCTGACGTATTAATTGTACCACAGCTGAAGACAGAATAATAATAATTAATAATTCCGTCGTTCTGTGAATATGTACACCGTTTATCAGAATGACAGAACGAACCGACACTGGCGTCCACGGCACGGATATAGATATAGTATCTATATCCATGGTCCACGGCATCTTATCCGCTGATAATATGTTAACAACTCCACAGATATAGATAGTTTATTATCTATATCTGTTAACAACTGTTTAGCCGTTGTGGTTGTCGCATAGACATATTATGATAATATATCATAATATGTCTATGGGTTGTCGTGGTGCACCGGTTCATATGCGATTTGTAGTGCCGGTATCATACATTTATATTTCAGTAGGATATTATTATAGGCTATATGCCTGTATAGCAGATATACCATAATTATGCTCAGGTCCTGCTGTAATTCTATACTCATCTGGTATCTTGTGATTCGTCGTTTTGATACTCGTGGCTCTTTCGGCTGTTTGAAAACTTTTTTAACTTAGATATAACAATAGTTACACGGTTTTTGACTTCTGTGGTTAAATTTTCGTATCCGTTTGAATTCAAGTTCGTCCCACAAAAAATGGCGTCTGGATCTGAGTCTTTGAAGCGAAAGGCTCCGGGTCCGGATTCGTATATCGATGAAGTGTGGAAAAATACGAAAGGAGCGGTTGACTTGAAATTGGAGATGTCTAAGCCTATCAGAATATTTATGTCTCCGATAGAATGCGATCCAGCAACACACGATGAAAAATCAACACTGTCGTTTGCAGGTGTGTTTACAGTATAAGGAGTATGCTATGTATTTCAGATGATGACAGTTATTACAGATACTGCATTATCCGTTAATACAGTTTAAGGTGTTAACAATGCTGTGATTTTAGCCAAAAAACACAAAAAAATCAAATGTATAATATTAATTATTGTTTGTTTTAGAACTTTTGGACTTTAGTCTCGGTACTTTGACTGAATCACTTCATATAAACTTCATGGTCGAGCTCGGATGGCTTATTGCTCAATACATCATAACTAATCAAAAGTAATATGATAATAAATATTAATTATAAATAATTTATATAAACTTACTTAATTTCATTATTTGTTTATACAATAACAGCACTTTCACAATTTTTTAAGTTTTACCAAATTTATTTCGTAATTAGACTAATTTAAATCTACAAGTTTATAATAGCATTAATCATTATAAAAAAACAGATAAATATAACAGAGTAAGCTTTAAATTTGTTTTATGCATCAAGAATTCAAAACTAAAAATTGTAGATTATTTATTTTTGTATATTTTAGCATTTAAGATTTTTAATATTCTTCAAATTTGATTAATTTTGTATTTTTCAAAAATTTGTATTTTGAATAAAAATAGAAGAAAAAAAAACTTGAGATTAGATTATAAATTTTAAAAATTACTGTTGTTCATTTCATTCAATCATTTCTTTACACAAATTTATTTTATATTATTTTATTAATTTATTCATATACCTATTAATTATTAATTACTACATATATACAAATTTCTTTTACGTCTTTAAAATAAGATGTTAGATAATAATAATAAAAAAAATGTTTATACATTATTTTTATTTTTAGTGCTATTAAATAATATTGTTCAAAATAACAAAATTGTATGTTTATTCAATCTGTTAATGAGTAATTAAATATATATTATGTATTTAATGATAATGTTGATTGATATTTGTGTTAAAAGGTTATACCCATGTTCAGGGACGTACGCAGAAAAAAGTTTTGGGGGGTGTTTTTGAAAATCAGTTATTGAAAAGTAGAACTTTTTTTAATAAATATACAAAAAAAATTTATGAAAATTAGGTATACTTAAAATTCTTTTTTTAAATACAAACATTAATATAAAAAAATGAATATTGAAATTGAATAAGTAAATAACCATGAAAAAACCCAAGTATTTCGGGGGGTGTTTGAACACCCAAAACACCCCGCTGTGTATATCCCTGCTCGTGTTAAATCGTAAATTATATAGGTACTACACAATTTTAAATACGCATATGTATACACATAAAATGTTCCATAAAACAACATATTATCTTGTACAAACCCTTTTAAAATTTTTAAATCTTATCATTATATTACATATTTAATTATAGGTCACTTATAATCTATATTTCAGAGTTTAAATCTTAAAATACTGTACCAAACTGTAATTAACATTTAAGGAATAATTTTATATTCATAATACTTAAAATAAGATACGTTTGTACAATGTAATTTTAGTTTATGGTAATATTTATTTTTTAAGTAATTTTACATTATTATATTTTTTTCAGGGGGAAAAAAATTACACTTTTATATGAGCATTGTGATGAAGATTTAAGAAAATTAGATTCAAAAAATAAAATACCAAATATTAAACATAAAAAAATACTTAATAAAAATGCTTTTGGTCATCAGCATAGGTCAGTATTATTCTGTAAATATAAATTTATAAACATTGAACACTTACAATAATAAATTTTATTGTATTGTAAATTTTAGTAAGGTATCATTGTTTGCTTATTCTGATGGTAGTTTACGAGTTGTAGTTATGACTGCCAATTTATGTGAAGATGATTGGACCAAATACACTCAAGGGTAAGAAAAATTATTGTTGTTTTTGTTTTTTTATTAAATCATTGTAAATTTTAGGATTTGGGTTAGCCCAGCATTTCCATTAAAAAAGGAAGATAATAAGTCAGATGGTAATTCAAAAACTAATTTTAAAACAGATATTTTACGATATTTAAAATCTTATGATGAACAATTATTAAGTCAATGGATAGAAAAAGTTGAAAAAGTTGATTTCAGTGAAGCAAAGTAAAAACTAGAATATATTAAAAACTAAAATTATGAACAATAAATATTAAAAACTTTTTGTTGTGCAGTGTGTTTTTCATACCTAGTGTTCCAGGCAAGCACAAAGAACAGCTGTGGGGTCATTTATATTTACAAAGTATTTTGAAAAAACATGCTCATCTACCAATTCATGAACCATCAGATTGGCCTATAATAGCTCAATGTTCCTCTTTGGGGTCTTTGGGTACCACAGAAAACGAATGGTTGAAATCAGAGTTTATTAAAAGCCTATCAGCTTCTACCTATTGTGATACCACAAAAATAGATAATAAACCTATTCCTATTCCCTTCAACTTGGTTAGATAAACAATGAATGTAGTAGATATTTAACCTAAATAATGAATTTTACTTTATAGATTTACCCAACTGAGAAAAATGTTTTGAATAGTTGGAATGGACCTTTAGATGGTGCCTGTTTACCCTACAATAAGAACGTACACATCAAACAATTATGGCTTAAAAAATATATGTGGTAAATATTTTATAATTTTTTAAACAATTGGACCTTCTTACACATAGTCTCTATGTTGATACATTGTTTTTCAGCTTATGGGAGTCCTGTTTTCGAAAGCGATCAAAGGCCATGCCTCATTTAAAAACCTATTGCAGAATTTCATCATGTTGTACAAAAATGTCTTGGTTTTTGTTAACTAGCGCTAATTTATCAAAAGCTGCTTGGGGCAGAAAACTTAAGTCAAAAGATGAGAGTAACTACATAATGGCACAAGAAGCTGGAGTTTTGTTCTTGCCAAAATTTTTGGTAGTTATATATTTTTTAATCTTTGAAATGTTTTATTCTTCTAAATATTATGTATCTTATTTTTGCAGACTGGAACAGATACATTTTGTATAGATGAAACCAAACCAAATAAATCACTAGAATATTTCTCTTTACCTTTCGACTTGCCATTAGCTCAATACTCAGCTACTGACCAGCCTTGGACTGTATAAATAGGTATATAATAAATTGATTTTTAAACTTTTATTTAATGAAATAATGAATACTGTTACAAACGAATATACCTACTCATTTTTTATTTTATTTTTTTATGTACCTTGAAATATTAAATTAATGTTTTTAATATTCTTAATTTTGTATTCACTATAGAATAGTTTTTCAATTAAAAATTATTATTTATAGATATTTTTATTTAATTGTGTATAATTTAAAAATACAACATTTCCCAAATATGGTGTAATTAATTTTTAAATATGTAAAACATATTAAAATTATAATTATATTGTGTGTTTAAGGTTTAGATATAATTATTTTATTAATATAATCACAATATTGTAATACAGTGCCACTCAAAATAAAGATTATACAGTGTATTTTTTACTTATAAGTTTTTTTTTTTTTTATTCAGAAAATTTACAATCTATTTATACAATAAGTAAAAGCGATACCTATACATTAAATTTAAAAAAAAAACATGAAGCACATTAGGAGAAAAGCCATCCAGCGATGGAACCCTTTGATTGAATTATTAACTCAATATTACTGTAGCAAGTCACGGTACCAACGCCTCTTGAGGTGGCATGATGAGTTGTCAGGAAGAGTACATGATGATAGATGGAAGATAGATGATAGATGATTAAAATGGTGTTGAAGTTTGGATTGAAGCCTGTTATATTGTACTTTGATTAGTCAACTGTTAAATTTTTAAATTTTTGTATAATTTATATTAGTTATCATGAGCATAACTTGAAAGTTTATTAGGAGGGCAAATATTTAGTTATATATCAATATATTATTAATTATTATTATATTACTTACTCCTAATTTATTCTAGGGGAACAATGGCCTATGTTAGTTATGTTTTTTTTGTAAAACAAGTAACTTATAAATTAATTAATAATTATGTAAGTACCCAACCAGTATAAATTAAACAAAGTTTAACCATATATAAGTCATGAATAAATAGTTTATTTAATCACAGTTTAAATAGTAAATACTTAACCGTATATATAGAGCCTATATATTAACCTCAACTCCCTATAGAGAACATTTTTTAATTCCCCGTGGCTGTCCACTACATAGAGGTTTCACTGTACAATAATACTAAGTAGGGTACTTCTGTGTTATCTTGACTACCCAAATATTTCCAAGACTACCTGTTAGAATCATCTGGGTTATCTCGACTATCTCCGTATAGGAATCTATTATAAAATGTTCCTATTACCAGTATTACCTATATAATATTTAAAATATTGATAGAAATATTTTTCCCAAAACTATAAAGCTGCAGCTATCTGACTCTAATATGCTCTGTACTCTGTTTGAATGCCTTGCCGCCTTGGTGATATCACTATAACATATTATTTTGTGCCTTTGTGGCCGTATTCAGTGGTTTTCAAACTAGGTACGGCGAGATATCGTTCAAAAAATTAAATAACGCCAAAAACAAAACAAAATGATCTTAAAAATTGTATTTATCTAACTTAGTGTTTTAATGTAAAAATAAAATAACCACGAAAGACGTAAAAAAAATGATGTGCCCTGAAATGTATGCAAGAGACCAGTGTTTAAAAAAATGTTGAAAACCACTGATGTAAATCGTGCATGGATCTTATACCCCTATTCGTGATACTTTTTCAAAAATGAACAATGAACGTTTGACACAAAGTGTCTGAAGTGGGTATAGGCAACAGGCATTGACTTTAACGTTCACACAGTGCATCAGTATTCAGTGCAAAATACGAAGTAAAACGGAACTAAATGTGTTAATAATAAATTAAAATATAATAATTGTTATAATGTTTGTAAAACAATTTTCCGGTGTCTCCGCAATAAACAATGTAAAAAAATTTGTTAATAAATATGAAGCTGAGATCGATTCAGATTTAAAATTTATAATCGGTTGGTATACCGTAAACATGGACCATAATGTACACGCGTTTATTTTATACCAAACATCGCGTGAGGATTCTGCTGCATCAATCCTCTTACTTTCGAAATGTGATTTCGACCCGCTAAAACAACAAAGAAAACCACACATTCTAGATTTTGTGTACACAATCCGATCTAGGCGAAAAAGAGGATATGCTGCTAAACTTATTGCAAAAGCTCAAGCCAACTTTCAATTTACGGTATTCTGCAAGAATGATGAAACATCCAAAATGTTTGCAAATTTGAAATGTATAAAAAATGATACTTTATCTGATTCGACTAATTTAAGTGTATTCCGCTGGGACATTTGTGAAAACAAATAAATTATAAAATTTTTTTTTAATTGTAGTAGAAATGTATTAGTTAATTTTATTTTCCCCAATAAGAATTTGACTATCTAGTTAGTAGTGTCTGAACTTGAAAATTATGACAATGGTTGGTTACTTGGTTATTTGTACATGGTTTTATTAAATTCAGATATACTTAATTGCAGTAGCATAGCCAGGGAAGCTGCACTCCCCCCCCACCATCACCCGAAATGTTAAGAAAATTATTTTAATTTTTAATGGTCTATGAAAATTGCAAAGAAAAAACTTAAATTGTATTTCACAAAAATTGATCAGCCCCCCCCTCCGAAAAAAATCCTGGCTACGCCACTGCTTAATTGCAAAGTTCTAATTGTTGACACAATATTTTTCTTTATTGAATATTTTTTTCATATACATTTTCTCATTTAAATAAAATTTAAATTTAGAAAATAATTAGCTATAATTGAAGTAATATTTTCAAATGAATTAAAATTAAATTTTGTTTTGATGGTTATAGCAATATAGCCTATAGGTATATATGTAATTTGGCATGATTTAAAACCTAACTGTCGTACATGAACTATTCAAATCCAATATTGGTTTATGAAAAGTTTTATTTTAAACACACATATCTAACTCTGATAACTACCTATTTTTGTAGCAAAAGGTAACTTTTTTTAAAATAATATAGTATAGTATGTACCTAATCAAATAAATATCTATAAAAATGTATGTATTCGACTAGGAGCTGTCAAACTGCCACTGTATTAGACATTAATATGGGGGAAAACTTACAACATAATAGACACATTTTCTCAGGAAATTTAATGAATTTAATATAGGTATTTCGAAGACTGAAAGAGTTATCTTATAAGAAAATTAGAAAGTACTAATTGTACATATTATTATTATTACTATACAGAAAACACAGCTAAAGATAAACAGTAAAGCAACTAACATATTGATTTTAATAAAATAAATAAATAATTATACCTGAAACACACTAGTAAATTAAAAAAATAATTAAATAATAATTTTATTACGAGATTACAATTTTAATGATCAGTATTATTAGTTCATTAAAAACCAGACATAAAATGTAAAAAAAATGTTTAAGTAATATGTTTTTTGGCCATAGTGTCATCATTACATTATATTTAATTTGTAACATAAAATAGCAGTTTAGCATAATTAGTGCATAGGTTAATACAAAAAATAAATAAATACAGGGAAAACGTGTGATAAATTGGATTGGAATACATTAGTAACTTAAAAAATGTTGTAACTATTTAAATGTGGCCCGAGGAGTTGTTAGTAGCTTTAAACATGCACTGTAAGGTGAAATTATGCCCATATAAAGTTTTATCTTTTATATGTCAATACATACCTAGGGGTTTTTAATATTATGAATATAATGTTTATTAAACATAAAATTAGCAGTTGAAGAAATGTTTCAAATATAATTTTAATTTTATATTTTCAAAATTATATTATTTTCTAGTGTTTATTTATTATTTATATTTAAATCTGTGTATGTTAGCAGGATAATTTTGTTGTTGTTTTTAAATGGAAGTTTTACTCCATACGTGGCAAAATATGCAACTATTCATCCAAAATATCTTTAGTTAGTAACATTACTGCCAAGAAGCAAAGAAGCATTTAATTTTCTTGTATTTAGTATAGTGTAATCTCACTGCCTATACATCTTTTATGACAGTGAATTTAGCATATCATAAAAATGCACAACGAACAAAAAAATACTAATACTTATTTTTATTTAAAATAAAAACAAAATATTTAGCTTATAAAATAAAAATAATATCTTTTAGTAATAGTACAATATACATAATTAATAGTCTAATAAGGAAGAACACCTTTTTAAATATTTAAAAACTCAGATTTTGATGAATGTTGCCTTTAATAGTTTAATTTCATTCAATTAATAAATTGTATCAGTAGGTAATATAATCTGTAAAATTCCCATTAGTTTTATTGAATAGCCTGTAAATTATATCTAATAATTAATACATTTAAAATCTTGTTTACAACTTAGGTAAATCAAAAATAATATATTTAACAAATTAATAGATTGAATATTCTTAAACTTACTATTATGTATAAGTAATAAAATGTCACCAGAATATTGGATAAATGATAATGTAGTGCTTCTTGGTGTAACTAACACATTTCTAAGTATTAAAACTCCAATATTGGTGTGTTACTATCTTTAATAATAATTAATATAGTTATTACTTATTATATTTAATAGATGAACACGTTTTTAAATATTTCATGTTTTTAGGCAATATGTTTTTAATTCTTAGTAATTTTAATGATTAATATGATTTAATCATTATTAATTTTCAAACAAATCAAGTACTTAATAACAATAACAGTATAATAATAATATTAAAATATGATTATATATTATATTGATTAGGTATAAGAATGTTTTTTTTTTTTTGAACATTTATAGTTTAAGACGTTTAAGTAATTTATCTTGCATGTATTATTGAGATATGATAAAAAAATTGTGTCAAATTAGTGTCAATCTCAAATCTCAATAGTCAATGTGTCATCAATGGATGACTTTTTTCATTAAAATCATTCATGATCTTTTTTTTTCTCTGAACCCATATGCTTATTGTGTTATATACTTATATAATATAGATTGTATATTTTTATAGAAATAATAAAATTATTCCAACTTGATTAACTTCATTAGACTAATTTCTTTAGTACCCAATGGGCAATAAAAAACATTAAAAACAACCTCGCGATGTTTGTTTTAAGTTTGTGTATGGCCAACTCGTTTTTAACCGACAGGGGTAATTGGACGTATTACGTAAAATTATATAATGTGTAATCTATTAAGGAAATTTAACTATTATTTAGTATTAACCGAACAATTCCATATTGTATGCCATATGGTATGAGAATAATTAATTGACAATTATTGATTTATTTAAAAAATAAATTCAATAGATAAATTCACAATTATTTTAATGGCCAGAGTATACGGGTTTGACTTAAATTAAGGATCTTTTTTTATATACTTATTTTTTCATTTATACTCTATTCCAAATAAGAACAGGCTTCGACGGCAACCAGTTTACGTCGGGCACATCCGTTTGTCCTTACCTACCAGCTGCTGGTACGACAAGTTGGCCGCCGAAGCCTGTTCTTATTTGGAATAGAGTATAGTTGTGTAACAGATCTCGACAACACTTATACTTCAAGCGTCTTAGGCCTTTAGGGATTACCAGGTATTGGAATAGAGATTTAGTTTTTTTATTAGAGCCTATAGAGGGTTAGTATGTCCGGCTAGACGATTAATGGTTATGAAATCTTTTATAAAAGCATATTTCGCTTCTTCGTTTATGGTAGTTATTTATATAAGACAGGTAAAACAAACAAACAAAAAAAAAATAACCACGGAAAACAATGACAACAATTCTTAATTTTTAAGCATACACAAACATACACTGAATATTCGCCCTCTTCGAATACTGATAGTTGGTAGTAATATTGTACCCAGAGAAGGGATCTATCATCTATGGAGTATTGGAGTCTTAACATTGTAAACCTCAACAAAATTTTTGTTAAAGTAATAAATTATGAATAATACATTATTTATGTTTTATTTTATTCACACAAAATTTTTAAGAAAAAATGATAAGGCTCCCCTTCATAAAATAAAATCCCTACAACTCAATTTTTTAAAAGCTAATTACAAAATTATTTATAATTAATTAAAAACATATAGATTTTAATAAAACAAAATAAATCATTAATAAACACGTCACAAATTTTAATTTATAGAATATGTATTGTGACATTGTGTTTATAAATGATATGGTACCTATTTTGTTTTATCAAAATCTATGTTATTAATTAATTATAAATAATTTTGTAATTAGCTTTTAAACAATTGAAGTGTAAGGATTTTTTTGCTCGGGGATTTTTATTCCGGGATTCGTTGATTTAGTTGCATTAGTTGCATATCGATTTTCACCATTGATGATTGAGTATTTGACTCATTAGTCATTGAGTGCTATAACTACAACTATAATAGACATTCAAATTCTTGGCTTTCATAAATACATTTTCAAAACAAATCTGCCAAAGTGCCAAATTATCGGACGATATTATTAATGGTATACTGGTATCATCACAGAATAATTTATTCTATGGTATAGTTTGCTATTCTGTGGTTTAATATTTAGGGTTAGTTTATCAAGAAGAGTTATCTTATCTTTATTTTAAATCGTCTTCGTGATTCGTGATATCCACAATCGACATTGGCGACATTCAAGGTTTATAGGTAAACTTTTCCACCGGATCGTGTTTACTTCAGTATGTAGTAAATAGTAATTATTATATAATATAGTGCTTTACACTGTGTTGTGCAACATACAGAAAAGTTTGAAGTTTAGTGATTAGACAATTTTGTAGTCACTAGTCAGTTTAATTTGTTTATTGAAATATAAAAAAACTTCAGAAACTATATAGTTAACATTTTAGCCAACATCTTGAATTACAACAAGCACAGTCTCATAATAGGTAACGCCAATCGGTTTTATTTCATATTGTTTAATATCCATGAACCAACCTATTTTGTTCATGATCATTATTTGTCACCTATTGTCGTAAATGCATTAACTCTCAATAAAAACTAAAAAGAAAATGGTGTAGGAACCTTTTGATTAAGCATTTCTCAATAATTAACACCTGTACTGGGTGTTAATGCTGGGTAATTTCCCAATTTATATTGTTCACTGCTAATCAAACTTGCTTATTGTATAAAAATGTTTTATAGATAGTAGATTTTCAGTTAAACAATAAAAATAAAATTTGCATTAACTATTTTTTATTTCAGATGGCCAACCTTTATAAAAACTATTTGAAACTGTTGAAACAATGGCCGTTGGATCCCAGTAAAACTGGCAGGTAGTTAAATCTTTACTGTTAACGTCTTTCCTTGTTATTTTTCATAAATTCCCTCATATGTATGTTTCATGATTGATGCCAACCTATTTCGCTTTCTATTGTTTAGAGATCTAGGTGAACACATACGCAAAGAAGTGGGAGCAGCTTTCAGCTCTGGTGATTCCTTCCGCGGTGATACCACAAAGTGCATAAAGAAGTACGAGTCCCTCAAACGTCTTGCTGACAACTACTACTGTAACAAATACAAGCGATCAATTCAAGCATCAGCATCAGGACTCAGTGTTCATCATTGTACTTCTGTATTATCCAAAGAATCTCTTGAGATTTTAAATAAACACAATGAAGGCTTTTTTAAAACAACTTTTAACAAAATCAAAGACAAAATCAGTCCGTCATCTCAGCAGCAGGCCCCACAAGCCAGTACTGCTGGAAGAAGCAATTAGATATCTGTCACCACAAAACGGCCACAACATCATAGATATGACATTCGGTGCTGGGGGACATACAGAAAGGATTTTGCAAGAAAATGATACAACAGTTGTTTATTGTTTGGACAGAGACCCAACAGCATGTGCCATGGCAAAACAACTTTCTGAACGTTATCCAAACAGGGTGGTACCTTTAAAGGGAAAATTTAGTGATTTGCCAGTTTTGTTAAAAAATTTAGGATGCAAAATGAATAGCTTTGATGGTATTTTATTTGATTTTGGTGCTTCCTCTATGCAATTTGACACAGCTTCTAGAGGCTTTTCAATTAGTAAGAATGGCCCTTTGGATATGCGAATGGATCCCGAAGAACAGACAGTTACAGCAGCAGACGTGTTAGCCAAAGCTGATCAATCAGATCTGTATAAGATATTTAAAGTATACGGAGAAGAAAAACACTCAAAAAAAATTGCAAATGCTGTGATCGAAGCAAGGTACAATTCCAAAGTATTATCATAAGTAGAATTGAGTTTTAATAATAGTAAATTTAAGTTTTTAAAAGTTTAAAACTTAGTTGGATGTATTAAATATTAATACTTTGAATTCTCACTATTAATTTACCTAATACATTTAATTACATTAACATAAAATATTTAAATGTTCTACTCTGAATCAGTAACTAATATTTTATCTACTTATTGTTGTATTTCAGGTATTTATTCAAACCATTAAAAACTACGCGTGATTTTTGTGAGCTTGTTCAAAATGTTTGTGACAATGAGATGAGAAGCGATATGTTACATAGACCATCTCATCCGGCCACTAAAGTGTTCCAAGCATTACGCATATTTGTCAATAACGAATTGAACGAAATCAACCATAGCATAGTGTTGGCAAGTCATTATTTGAAAATGGGTGGAGTGATGGTGACGGTTGCTTTTCATTCCCTAGAAGATACCATAGTAAAACGACACATTCAGGGTAATATCAATGAAAACATGGCTAACACTCTACCCTTGAAGTATATTAACCCAATGCAGGCCTATGATAAGGAGTTTATGAGTGTAGTAAATGACACTTGTTGGCATCAAATCCACAAACATGTAATAACTCCAAGTGTTGAAGAGGTTGAATCAAATCCTAGAAGCAGATCAGCACGTCTCAGGGCAGCTGTTCGAATCAAATAGTTTCTATTATATCTAGTTTTTGTTAGATTATGTATAATTATATTTATATATTTTTCTTAAAATATAATCATTTAATTTACATGCAAGTAATTGGTTAAAATAATCCTAACAAGGTAAAATGAAAAGTCAGTAAGAAACAAAAACCTTTAATAAACATTAAAATTATCCTTAACTATAAACAATGAAACATATTCCCTTAAACAATTTTGAATGAAAATAATGGTAATAGTTTGTAATTATAGGAAATTATTTATTAATAATGCTTTTAGTAAAATTAATTAGTAATATTTAATACTTTTTAATTAAAAAAAATATATTACTGAATTTGTTTAATAACAAATAATCAAATAAGACATTTTTAAAAATAAATTATTGATTGGTAATAATTTATTATAAGTACTAAATTTGTAGATTTAAAATTAATTTGCATTAATTTATTTTAACATTTCTCAAACTATTATATATATTATAAATATGACAAATATTCTTAAAGTAACTTTTTATATTCTACATTCATAAAAATGTTTTCCTGCATAATTCAATCATTATTGATTATAAAGATATAGTTAAAGCTTATAACTAGGGCTATGCATTTGTAAGTTTTTTTTTCACAGTCCAAAAAGTAGCTAGATAAGCTACAAGTTTTAATTATAGTCAATAGATCTAAAATACAAAGTTTTATTTTACATATTTTTGCATTTTTGACACGTTACAAGCGTACAACATATTTCTGTATTTTAAGATTTTTCTTTGCATATAGACAGTTTTTAAATGCATATTATGTAATGTTTTGATTATATTAATTAAATAACATATTTATAGTTATATTTACAGTCAAAACAATTTGCATTTGGTATGTATTCATTTTCATTTAGGGACATACCAAATTTTTAAAAAAAAGAAATATTTTCACCATTGAAATTTTATCATGATATAAAATAATTGTATGTAAAGATATTAAAAATAATTAAATTATAGATTTGTTAGCATATTTTAAAGGTTTTTAGAGCATATAAGTCCGGGCTCGACTTAACACTAAGACCATTCTACATTCATGGTTTGTAATCGGTTACATATCTTAATATAAAGCAATAAACTATGATTCCATATTATACAATTTAAAATTTAAATAGAACTTGGTATCTATTTATTATTACAGGCTAGTACCTACAATTTTACTTTGAATAGATCCATACTAAAATTATTTTTTTATTCAACTGCAATATTAAAATATTTAATACATTTTTAGTATTTTGTTTTGAATCAACAAACAATTATTAAATAGTTAATAAGAATTGTGGTAAGTCGCAGTCTTATTAATATTAAATAAAAGGACAAAATATAAACAACTTATATTTTATATGCAATGTAGAAAAAATATTTATTATGTATTAGGAGCAATGGAAGGTAAATAAATACCTTGTAATAAACAACGGAAACTATGTACAGGTAGCTAACTGAGGGATGAACACAATGGAGATATAAGGTGTTCTAAACAAAAATTAAAAAACACTAAATTAATTGTTAACTGTTACCATTTTTACTAAAAAAGATATTTAAAAGATAAATTTATAGCATATAATTAAAGCATCATTTAGTATAAAAAAAATAGTGTACTAACATGTGTTGTTATTAACTTGTCTCTATTTAAGAGTGAAAAATACAATTTAAGTTCAAACAAAATAAAATAAAATAAAAAAATATATGATGTAATATGAAATAAACTGAAAATTCCATAATGTATTTTTATTTTATATATTAATTTATTTAAACAATTAAAATATAATAATGATAGGTACTTGTATTTTAACAAGAATTTATATGGCACTATGTGTGTGGGTATGGTAAAATGGTTGCACTAAAACAGACCAATAATTTCTCCTGTTTCAGTGTTCAAGTCTATATCGTAGATACTTGGACGAGTAGACAAGCTAGGCATTTTGGATATCTATATATAAAATAAAAAATTATACATTTTTGTTATTATAATACTATTCATTATTTTTGCTAAAATAATATATATTACTTCTCCGGCTATTGTAACAACAAATCCGGCACCAACAGATACATATACATCCACTATTGGTAGTGTGAAGTCTGTAGGTACGCCTTTTAGACTTGGATCTCCACTTAATGACAACGCTGTTTTTGCTATACACACTGGTAACTTTCCATAACCCTGTAAGTATTTAATAGTACCTATTTAAAACCTTTCTTTATTTAATGATAAAAAAAATGTATAGAGTAGGTGTAAAATATGTAATAGATTCTTGATTTCATAAAGGTAAAAATACTTTATAGAAAATTAGGATGTATTTCATATTAAAAAATAAGTATTTTGATTTGTACACTAAGAAATTATTAAATTGATAGACATGACATGTTGTTGTTACCTTAGATTCATATTTATTCAACTTGTTTAAAATATTTTCATTAAACTCCACAGATTTTGCACCATACATTTCTTTAGCAATAGTTTCGATCTTGAGTTTCAGTGGCATATTCAGGTCATACAAAAATCTACATTTTAAAACAGGAATTTAATATTTACGTCAAGACAAACAATAGTATTGTAGATTACTTGAATTCCTGAGATTGTTGACTGGCTGTAATGACAGCCTCAGCTAATTTGATAGCTCCAGATCCACCATTTTCCCAGTGGGTACTAACAACCGCATCTATGGCACCTGCCTGTAGACTAGCATCTCTAACAATTTTCCATTCATTTTCGGTGTCGTCCTTCATAGCGTTTATAGCCACGACTACAGGAATACCATATTTGACACTATTGCTGACGTGCTTTTGCAAATTTGCTACGCCTTTACTTAATGCTTCCTGTAAGGAAAAATTAACATTATTAGATGATCTTAGAAACAAATCAATTTAGTTACTTCTTTTTCTTCTGATGTAACAGAGATATTGGGACTGATAGCTCCACCCCCATGCATTCTTAAGGCTCTAATAGTACACACTAATACTATGGTATTTGGCAAAAGACCAGAATATCTGGTTTTGATGTTGAAAAATTTTTCCATTCCTATAAGAATTTATTAAAAATTGAAATTTAGTGAAATGTTATATTTATGAGGTGTTTTCATTTACTTGTCTCTTTATTTTTATATCATACTCACCAATATCTGATCCAAAACCGGCTTCAGTAACAACATAGCCATCAGGGCCAACTAGTTTAGAAGCTAGCAGATCAGCCACAATAGATGACGCACCATGAGCAATATTAGCAAATGGGCCTGCATGCACCAGTACCGGTGTTCCTTCAAGAGTCTGCATTAACGTTGGGTTAATGGCATCTTTCAAAAGCACAGCCATTGCACCAGTCATACCTAAGTCATCTGCAGTGACATCTTTACCATTGGTATCCTGCGCAACCACTATGTTTGATAGTCTTTCTTTTAGATCTCTGACATCTTTGGCTAGAGCTAGTATAGCCATGATTTCACTGGCCACAGATATGTCAAAACATGTTTGCCTAGTAAGGTTTTTCTCAGTTGGTGATTGGCCAACCGTAATTTTACGTAAATAGCGGTCATTTGTATCCATTACTAAAAGTGAAAATATTATTTTTATAACCATAAAATATTATTCCAAGTTAATCATAATTTAAAATACAATACCATATGCGAATATTATTTAATATTTACCTCTATTCCATGTTATGGTATTTGGATCAATATTTAGTCTAGAGAAAGAAGTGATTTCTTCAGCAGTCAACGTTGACGGGTCAGTATTGTTGATTCCAAGCCTCTTTAACCTGTTCAATTGTATGGTAGAAAACTTACGTACACCATTCACAGTTGGTACAAGACGATCATATAAGGCTTGGTCCTTTTGAGTAGCCTCGTGGAACATACGAGTATCAATTTGTGCAGCCATCAAATTGTTTGCAGCTGTTACTGCGTGTATATCGCCAGTCAGATGGAGATTGAAATCTTCCATTGGTATCACTTGAGAGTAACCACCGCCAGCTGCGCCACCTGATAAAAGCAGTATTAATAAACAAAATCACTTTTAATCCCAAACAAATAACTAATTAGTAAAATTTATTAAAATATTCACAAACCTTTAATTCCAAATGTCGGCCCTTGTGAAGGCTGTCTCAAACAAGCAATAGTATTTTTTTTGGAGTGTGCTGCTAATGCTTGAACGAGACCTACTGTTGTTGTGCTCTTACCTTCACCTAATGATGTAGGCGTGATACTAAAATATGATTTTAAATCAGAATATTTTATCATCAAAAAATTTACTATATTAATAAAGGTTCATTCAAGGAAGAGATTTGATCTCAAATACAATTTATATTTAGTTAAATATATTATAACTATTTATTTAATAAATTATTAATTAAAAATAAGATAAATGCTAAATAGTATTAGTATTTAAATTAACTATTGCATATATTATTATAAAATTAAAATAAATTGTTTATAATTGTCTCATATTTATGTTAACAAATATTTCATATTGTGAACATAAATAAAGACATATTTAAATAGTGTTATGCATATTATTACTATTATTATTCCTAACATTAATCATTAAAATTAAAGTTGTTCCATTAATAGTTTTCTTAAAAATTTCTTAAACGATCCTGACTGCACTAATAAACAAGAATTATTATTATATTAATAATTTTTTATTTATATTTACATACCCAGTAACCACAACATATTTTCCATTTTTCATATTCTTCAGGCGGTCTAAAATTGATATACAAATTTTGGCCTTTTTATTACCATATAAAAACACTTCAGATTCTTTTAGACCTATTTCTTTAGCCAACACCATTATATTCTTTGGTTCTTGACTTCTAGCTATTTCAATATCACTGATAACAAAAGAAAATATTTTTAATTTTGGTTTAAATAAGAGAATTCATTATAATATTATCAACTATACTTTGGCACTGGTCTTTGAAGTTTTAATGGAAGTATCTCTAAATTCCATTGACTCTTGTAAATAATGTTTGCAACCTTTGTAGCTGCTTGTACAGTATTTGAGAGCAACATAGCTACAGTCATAGGTCCAACACCACCAGGCACTGGTGTTATGGCAGATGCTATCTGAGATGCTGATGCATAGTGAACATCTCCAACCAAACGGTAACCAGACTTTTTTGAAGAGTCTAAGTAAAATGTAAAAATTATACACAAATTAAATTGTCAAACTTACAAAGATAATTACCTGGAAGAGAATTGATACCACAGTCTATAACTACTGCTCCTGGTTTTATCCATGACCCATGAACAAATTCTGGTTTGCCAATAGCAACTACTAAAATATCTGCTTTGGATACCTAAATATAAAATTATTTAGTAGTATTAAATGTTTGATAGGTGACAAATAAAATGTATTTTTGAATAGAATAAACTAGATATAAACTAGTTACTCAAAAAAAATGTTCAAACAAAAATATATTAACATGTAAACAGAAAATTATCAAAATGTATATTAAACATAGCTAATAATCATTGTTGGAACTCTAGCTAAAAAATGGTATTTATTTAAGATAAAAATAAAAATGGTTGGTTTAATCAGAAAATATAAACATATTTAAAAAGTTATGAGTTATTTTTATATATTCTCATAAATGTACTAATTATATTATAGTTGACTTTATAAATATACCTCTTTTTCAATGTCCTTAGTTTTGGAATGACAAATTGTAACAGTAGCATTATGCCATAAAAGTAAACTAGCCACGGGTGCCCCAACAATTTTACTGCGACCCAATACTACAGCTCTCGTTCCAGAAATTTCAATTCCACTTCTAGAATTATAATTAAAAAATAATTAAATATTTATATGATTTAAATAGGAAAAAAAATGATTACCTTTTTATTAGTTGAATAACACCATTTGGAGTGCAAGGGATTAGACCAGTTAAATCACCAATTGCTACTCGACCTTCATTAACAATGTTTAAACTATGTACATAAACATAAAGATACATACAATATTTAAAATATCTTTCAAATAATTTTAAGGACAAGGGGTAGACTGATACCAATTTGTTTTTAATGGTCATTAAATTTAGTAAATAAAGAGGCATAACATAATTTTTATTAATTAGTCTAACACACCTAAAGATAGTTATTTATTGGTAACAGCACAGATGTGGTAAAAACATTTTTGTTTTTGTAATCTATGGTAAATCAATTGTTATTCATTGTAATATTCAAGTACATGTGAGTATAATAACTTATAAATATTAAATGATATATTTTAATCACCTACTGATTGCTATTATATTAAACTACAATAATAATATTGTATACACCTTACTGTATAAATTTAAATTTAAATTACCTACTCCAAAATTTAATATTTTATCGGCTAAAACTAAAGCAATGTCTCTAATATAAAAAAGCCCAGGCGACAATCGCCACTCATATCAGTCTGCCCCTGGTTTAAGATACAGTATGTATAAAATATATTAACCCATCAACATCCTTTTCAGGGGAAACAGCATTGGTGATCAAATGTGAATCGATATTTTCTATACAGTCTAATGGCATTTGAACGATAATACCATGTACAGATGGATCACTGTTGTATTTATTGATTTCTGACAATAACTAATTAACATAAGCAGACCAAATAATTATATTATGATATAAATGGAAAAATAAAAATGAATATTTTTGCAACTGCTTCAATTGAAGCAGAATTAATTCAATTTTAAAACCATAATAAACTACACACCTCATTTTGAGTGATTGTCTTGGGATACTGTATATGTGATGCTTCCACATCCACTTCAGCCGCAGACTTAATTTTCTGTCTGATATAAACATTGGAGTCATCGCGTCCTCCTACTTGAACAATAACGAGGTGTGCTTTAAACCCATTAAAATGTTCAGCAAGTGCATCCGTTTGTTTTTTTAGGGCAATTTTCGTTTCCCTAATACGTGATGAGGATATATATTAATAAGTATATCATCAAACTTAAACTTACAACTTACTTGGACAATTCAGTACCAGACAGTACTTTTGCAACAATTGCTTCGGACATGACGATGATGAGTACTAACAATAAAATTACTGAGAAGTAAATACAACTAATACTAGTACACGAGTTATTGAAGTGTGTGGTGCTAAACTGCTAAATGAAGGATTTTAATTTCTATAGCACAATGAACGAGATTCAAAGGTTTGAAAATAATTAATTCGGAATTACCATGGTCCAGTGTCCACTTGTTGCTCGTTATCAATAAAATGGAAATCGCGTTATCTACTCGCCGGTGGGATGCCCGGCATGTATTGTATGATAAATAATAATTATTATACGTCTTATTATTAAATGTAAATTCAAATCGTTTTCCAACTGTTGCTAGCCGATAGGTCGGACGTATAAATGTAATTACTAATTAACATTTATATCCAACTCTGATAGTTTTGGTTCAATCATTGTCTTATTATATAAAAATAATAGAACACAGGTCATTATTTCTAATCGCGTTAATGTCGATGCAATTCTTATCTCTCGTAAATCGATTATGATAATATTCGAAATTAATATGCAAATAATAAGTAACTATAAAAATTAATTTCGTCATACCTAATATTTAAAAAATGGTTAGCCGACTAGATAGATAATCGAGTGTTTGTAATTCATTTACTATTAGTTTAGATTAATCTACGTAGATTAGATTAGATAGCTGTATACGGCTATTCAATTATAAAAATTGAAAAATTGTTTAAACTAATGAAGTAAAGATCATTACATCATTACCAACTATCAAGTTTCGATCACGTCAAGTAGGTTTTTGGAATCTTGCATCAAATTTAATTGTTAAGTAGCAAAAATATTATATCTCGATGAATCAATCGAATTATAATTATATCTAATAAAACAAGAAAAAGAAAGAATATGTTTGAATTTGAGTGCGAAAAGTTTCGTGTTTCAGACGAGTCAAAGATATTTAATTTTTTATTAGCTTTTAAATAAAGTGAACCACTCAGACTGACCACATACCTTCCAGTAGAACTGGTTGCGATCATCGTTGCTGAATGGTCATTACTGCGAACAGCAGACCACCAGCAGCCTCACGCTCTGGTACATGGACAAGTCTCATCATCGTGGCTGATGACGACTCCAGATTTGCACCTGGAGGGGACGATGCATACTACAGAAATGATCCTGTGAAGTATGATCTTAATTTGTCTGAGTGACGCCGGCCCATACTTATGTTAGGCATCGATAGCTTAACACAAGCTGCTCTTACACTTGCACATCGGATTTTGGCATTATATGAATCGAATTCGTTAACTGGAATATTACCTGACTAAATATTTTCGTTAATTATGTCATTTATTTGATGATAAGACAAGAGAAAACAGTTGAAGGTTTTGAAAAAGCTTCAACGATGCCGCGTTCTAGTAGATGGTTGACGGCAGAGCCATCTATGAACATCTTTCGGAAAACTATCGGAGAAAAATATTTAAGTTATAAATTACAATAGTAGTACAATATAGTCTACGTAACTACATAAGAATCGTAAAACATAATAAATATATAAATGATTATATTTATTATTCATGTATACTATACAAATGGATTATATACAGTACTTTATAATAATTAATAATAAGGGCATCATCACAGCGTTGTAATAATAATGATAATAATAAAAAAAATCTATTTTTGTCATTTCTATTGCCAATAACAATATTGTCGTGTGAAATAAAAACAAAATTTAAATTACATATTATTTATTGCTATTTTGAGTGGTAATGTTATATTTTATGTACTCTATTTGTAAAGGTGTTCGTTGCTCACATTTTTTACCTTTCCCTATCAATTAGCCTCATCCCCTTATCGGGCCTTATACCTTTAATTATTTTTATTTTGTTCTTATTATTACTGTATACAGCACGGACTAAGATATATCTTAGTTATAATTATATTAGTTAGTTTAGAATATTTAAATAGAAAACAATAACAAATGCGGTTGATAGACACAATTAATTGGCATTTTATTATCAAGTATAAATATGGTACCGTAGCTTTAAGTTAACTATTTTTGTCATAATAAGTGTTCAATGGTAATTTTAACAGTTATTAATTAATAATTTCATAAAGTCATGACAAAAACGATCACTTTATTCACTTAGCCACGAATTAAGATATCTTAGTTCGTGATTTAGTGGATGACTATTTTCAAAAATTGTACTAAAGGGTGCCGCTAGATGGCACTAACGTTGTTCTCTTACTGTGCCGCGGCATTGAAACGCCGATTTTGGTGCGCCCAACACACTTTACTTGAATTCGGCTAACCTAACGATTACTCAATAGACAAAAAGAGCGTATATAAATACATTTTAGTAAATAAGTTCGGTCCATAATGTGACAAAATCCGATGTGCAAGTCTGTGAGTAGCTTGTGTTAAGCTATCGATGCCTAACATAAGTATGGGCCGGCGTCATCAGACAAATTAAGATCATACTTCACAGGATCATTTCTGTAGTATGCATCGTCCCCTCCAGGTGCAAATCTGGAGTCGTCATCAGCCACGATGATGAGACTTGTCCATGTACCAGAGCGTGAGGCTGCTGGTGGTCTGCTGTTCGCAGTAATGACCATTCAGCAACGATGATCGCAACCAGTTCTACTGGAAGGTATGTGGTCAGTCTGAGTGGTTCACTTTTAATGATTGAAATATTTTAAGCGACTTGTAATACAATAACATTTTATAATAAACTCGTTTTAACTGTTTGCCTCAAGTTGTAAATCACGCCTGGAAAATGCATTTACGCCGAGTAGAAATAAATTTATGACAAAGTTGTTGGACAAAAATTATATTATTTTGTGTATTTCAATACATAAAATAAAGGATAATTTCAAGTTCCGGGTTATCTCGACTACCGAAATATTTCCAAAATTGCTATTGATAAAATTCATAGTCCCAAAAATATAAAGTAAGGAAATAGGTAATATTTTAACAAGCATGCGCATAAATTGGCATGTCTCATAAGAAAAAAAATGTCAAACAATTACTTATGTGTACAGTTTTTTGTTTACAAAATAACATTTGTATTATAATCTATCTAGCGGTAAAATTATTGAAAATAAAACAAGAATTATATTTATGAATGTTTTGATTTGATTTAATGATCTATAACTATAATTTGAAATGAAGAGTGAAGACCTTTTGTTAATTCCTCAATAGCCTACAAGGCTAAGTTACATTTCCTCATAAAATATTTTGTATAATTCAAAAATGACTTGGAGACTGAAGTGTTGTATTTAAATAACAATAAAAACGACTTCTGACTGCTCAAATTTTCTAAGATAAAATTATAGAAAGAAAGCAAGGAAAATATTTTCTATACATGACAAATTAAATTAAACTATTAGATATATAGTTGTATTGTCAGTATTATAGTCAGTATCCGGTTATTAATTAAATTAATTATTTTTTTGGTATAAATGCACTAAATGCAGTTTAGTTTCCTCTCGATATTTTCGATTTTTTTCTTCCCAAAATGTGTGTTTTAAAACATTGAATACAAAAATCTAATTCAAAAATTCTCTCAAATCATTATTTTGGAAGTTATATCTTTCCAAAGTTTACGATTTTATGCATTTACGCATGCATGCGCGAAACGCTGTATACTTTGCTTTCCTACGTTTTCATATTAATATTAATGATTATTAATACATATTTTAGTTTTTACCCTGTAACCTACATGAGGAGGTTTTGCATAACAAGTCGAGGGATATTTTCGATTTGTGGAGCGTAGCGACGAGTGCCGATACACGCGTAGTCACTGCCTAGGGATATTGCAGTGGCGTAGCCAAGATTTTTTTTTCTGGGAGGGCTGATCAATTTTTGTAAAATACAATTTAAGATTTTTGTAGCGACTATTTTCATAGACCATTAAAGATTAAAATAATTTTTACATTTTCTTGATATTTCAGGTGGAGGGAGGGGACTGCAGCCGCATCAGCCCTCCTACTGGCTACGCCACTGGGAATATTGTGATATTGTGTTAATTTGTTTTATTATTATGAAGGATTTATTCACGAAAATAAAACCAAGGTAGATATATCCACCATGAATAAAACATTATTATTTATCGGTTTTATTGCCTTTTGAAAGTCGTTAAGTATAAAAATTTAAGTATAATCTAAATTTTTCATCAAAACTACTTTAGATAATAATATTATAACAAAAAAAAAAATTAATAAGGCCCAAGAGGTGACTATCCAATACGAAAACGTAGGAAAGCAAAGTATACAGCGTTTCGTGCATGCATGCGTAAATGTGTAAAATCGTAAACTTTGGAAAGATATAACTTCCAAAATAATGATTTGCGAGAATTTTTGAATTAGATTTTTGTATTCAGTGTTTTAAAACACACATTTTGGGAAGAAAAAAATCGAAAATATCGAGAGGGAACTAAACTACATTTGTTCCATTGGCTACACTGTTATTTTTTTTATAAAATATCAATATCACGCTTTATCAATTATGTGAATGTGGTTATCTAATATTGCTCATTTTAATATGTAAATATTGTACTTACTAATTATTATTTAATATCCATGCTTTCATGTTTATATCTTCAGCGCGAGCTATAATATTGTATAACTTCTATCTCTAAGACGTCGTGTACTAACTGTTTTGTGAAGTCTAACTAATAATTACAATTTATAAACTAAAAGTTATAAATATTCTTTATTTTATTACAATTTACAATTTTAAATGTGTGAAGTGCAATGTTATCCTAGATAACTACTTGTTTTGATCTATTAAGTTTGAATCGTTGACCAGTTAGTAAATTTTTATTTGTTTTTTTTTTTAAAACTACCTATTGCAACAATGGGTAAAGTTAAGTCAACGAAAATAGATCCCCATAAAAATTTTTCCAAAGCATTAATGAAAATGAAGTTTATGAATCCAGATTTAGACACAAAAGAAGAAGCTATAACAATTAAATCTGAACATAGGCCTAAAAAAAAAGATGTTTCCAAAACTAATAATTGGGAACCGTTTTATGATCTTCTACCTATGTCCAGACTATCATTTAACGGGATGAATACTGATGTAGAGAATTTAATGAAAAAACTCGGCGTACTGCAGCGTGATCCTCATGAACATGGTAAAATGGACGTGGACATAACAGTAGAAGAAATGATCATTAGAAAAAATAAAATGAAACAGAGGAAAAAGTAAAATTTTAAAATGTATTTTAATATAAATTTTGTAAATTTCATCTCTACGTATCTTAAAATTGTTTATATTATTGAGGGAACTATCATATTCATATGATCATTATGTTCTATTGGTGTATAAATTATTGATTATAAACATATCTTTTAACTAACTGTATTTTTTTTTATTATGATTGTGTTTTACTTTCAAACTTGTTTTTTTGCATAATACATAAAAACTTGACTGATATGTGATAGTTAATTTTGTATCAAAATTCTAATGGTTACCTATTATTAAATATAAATGGTACTAGGTAAGTTGTTACAAAGGTTAAGTACTTATGTTTGATACTTGATATTTGGACATTTGTTATTTTGTTACCTATATACCTATAAATTAAAATTGTAGTTGAAATACTGTCTAAATAATATGAAAAAAGTGAACTTTAGTTATTATAATTACTCCAAGTTTTACATTTTTTTAATAGATGTATATATATTATTCAATTATACTTAGATTTAAGCTCAAAGAAAGAAAAAATGTGTATGCCGATCAATATTTATTCAACTCTACTTTTAACCCAATTCGATAACTGGGTAACAAACATTTTATTTGGTATTGCCTACATTAAAATATGGCAGTTAACACTTCAAAATTATCCTCTATATGTGAGTAATCTTATTTTTCTATTAAAAATAAATAAATCCATTTACAGTTAATAAAACTAGTTTATCAATGACATATCCTGTAATTTATTGGGTTTAATACTAATAATTACATTTATTTATTAATATGTAGTATATTTATATACCTGTATCAGATGTTTCATATAATATTGTTAATTACTCATAAGTCAACACTGCTATAAGTACCATGAAATAGTGTAAGATATGTTTTGTGATATACCTTAAGGCTTAAAGTTAATCTAAAAATATTATCAATAAACTGGAGTACTATAATACAGTCTAGACAGAAACCTTAGTAAATAACTTTTATACTCTTACTGTACACCTTCTTGAAATCTATGAAATGTGGGTAAAAATATATATTTTTATTTTTATACAGAATGTTTTATGTATATAGTTAGAAGAATTATAATATATATTATAATTATATTAGATTGTGTTGATACTTGATTGTGAGCGGAGCCATGAATGTATTACTTTTAGTATATACAATGATTATTTTTTTTTTTTTTTTTTAGTGTATATTTACATGATTTATTGTAGAAAAAATGTTTCCATCTTCAACTTTAAGGATGTTTTTTGATAGAAAATTGAATTTAGTTGGTACTTACAATAGGAAATGTTCAGTGCTTTTAAAAATAACTGAAAAAAAAAATTAAGGAAAAACTGAAATTTTTACACAACACCAGTTTTTAATAAAATTTATTTTTACATATTTTGTTGTAGGTAAATCAAAAGTGAATAATTGATCACAAATGATATTTATAAGGTTAATACAATTAGATACAATAAATTAGCTAGGTATATTAAAAAAAGACTTACGACTTAAGAGAAAGGGTCTAATGATGGAATTTCATTACATGAAGTAAGTTGTATTTAAAATTTATTTTTTTTTTTTTAATATTATACTTTTTCATAACAATTAAAATTATTTTTTTGTTACCTATCTAAAATGTTAGTCATAGAAACCTGAAACATTTCACTGTTATTCAATTAAATTACCTGAAGTACCATAATATTTACTCAATTTAAACTATTAATAGTTATTTATTAGGACATATTCAACATTTTTGAATTTTTTAGTTTTTTTTATAAACTTATGTTGATAACATTTTTAGAATCATAGTGAAAAAGACAATCATGAATATTGAATTCCACGTACATTTTTCTTTATCAATTACAAAATATTAATTAATATATATATAAAGCCATAAAGGTATGATTTTTATTTATGTGCATTTAGCATTTGACACTTCCTGTATATTAGAGCGGTTATCAATTTATGTTTTTATTTTATATATACTGTGAAAACTAAAAACTATTAAGGTTTCTTTTACAATATTTTATATAGCTTACCACTTACCCCTTACTCATTTTTGTGTTGTGATAGCTGTATTATTATTATTTATTATACTTAATTTTAATTTTAAAATAGGTACTAACGACCATGACAGGTTATTTAAAATTTATTGAAGATTTTTAGGCATAAATATAATATACTATTTTAAAACTTTCTGTTTTTAAGAATTTTTTTTATCATAATAGCTAATAGGCGCAACTAGGGTCCAATAAAAAAGTCTTTTTCTATCGTATTTTGATAATTTGAAGCAAATATATCAATTTTTAAATTTTTAATATTTTTCGGGCTTTGGACTATTTTGTCATGCCTACTACAAATCTTCTTCATTCTCCGCTATTTCTTTTCAGTTTCGGTTTTCTAAGTCTTATATTGTGGAATTTAAAGAATGCTTTCTTTTCTTTTTTTGTCTTATGTTTTTTCTTGGAGCACTCTTTATATAATTGGCACGTCCATTTACCATTATAACCTTTTTTAATCTCGTTCAGAACATTTAGCATTTTGAACAAACTCTGTGCCTATGTATTTTTAATATTTTTAATTCAGGTAAAAAATTGTTTTATATGGGAACAAATATAAAATTAATAAAAAAAAAAAAAATTGTAGGTAAGTGGGTATTATTTTTCTGTATGTACATTAGGTGTCTAGTCACTATTATAGTATTATATGACTATTCGAGTAGGTGTGTTAAATTTGAATTTAATGATGTATTGATGTATCATTGTAAACGAAAAACGATTCTGAGTGGAAACTTACCGCCTATATCAAACTATATAACCTATATAAAATCATATTAATTTTTTTTAAGTTTTTTTGATATATATAGATATTAGAATCAGTTGTTTTAATTTTAATATTATAGTAGGTAAGTTGATTTAATTTTTTCCGAAAATATTGTGTTTATTATATTATTAGAAAAATATATTATATTTATTCGGTTATTCCATATTAAATCAACTTTTATGATACAAAATGTAATAACACCTTTCTGTAAATACAGTAAAATAATAAAAATAGATGTATAATAGGTACCTATAAAATTAAAATTTTAAAATCAACTAAAAAGGTTATTTCGTATAGTAAAATTCGTAATAATATAAATTAGGTACATAAAAATTAAAAGTTTAAGTTCTCATAAATAAAGTTTATAAATCATAATAAAATAATTAACATATTGTTTTTTATCATTTAAATAAGTAATTTTGTCTAAATTGCAGAAAAAAAAAATTGTCTTAATATATTTTTTAGATTTTATGGTTACAGTATCAACTACTTATGAAGAATTTTACATACAAATTTCAAAACTTAGATACAAAAAGAAAAGTTTTTATGAATTTTTAACTACAAATAGTTAACTATTTTTATCGAAAATTATAGAAAAAAAACTAAATTAAAAATGTCTTATATCTTTAAATAACTCAAAAAGTTTAATTTTTTTTTTAAATTTGATCGTATAATGAAAATGATATTATAAATATTTTTTTAAATATTATATTACAAATGAATATCGAAAGATTGTAAATATTGACTTACCGATAGAATTTTTTTTCATTTATAAGTTGAAAAGTTAATAAAGAACCTTTTTAAATCTTAGGCATTAAAGTAAAAATTTTATGAATTTCTAACTACAAAATAATTTACTGATTATCGCGATTTTTATGAATTTTGTTAAAGTTTTAATTTTCAATACTCATAAAAAATATTGTGACTAGATTTTCGATATTTTTAATTGAAAAATTAACAACTCCTGATGAACTATTAAATATTCAAGCATTTCTACCCTGCAAATAATTTTTAATCAACATTAATCCACAAAAAAAAGCTAATTAAAATAAACAAACTATTATAAAACCAATACATGCATTGCTCAACTCAGAATTTAAAATAGATATTTAATACAGACGTACAGTATTATAAGTTGTACACGTGCATAGTTTTTTAGACATATTGATATTAATGTTTTTGAAATGCATACCTGTATCTGATCACAAAATGGTTAACTATACGTAATATAAGTTCTTATGTAAACTATGTATACAATTATAATGAAGGCCTATGAACCTATTATGTAACAATAACGGTAGCAGGATAACACAATCCTTTCAGACTTTTATGCGTAACTCTAACGATTACCTTGAAAAAGATATTAGATTACCTTGACGCTTTTGCTATAAAGTATAAGCTATGCCCCTGCTGTAGGTTTTCGCCACACATGATACTACATTACATATTTGACTGCTAAATTGAGTAAACCTTACATGAATTCTATTAATCAGTAAATAGCACGTCATTTGTTCATACATTGTTCAATTTTCATTTATAAAGACATATCATAAATCCTCGGACCTCGGTTAATATTATATACAGAACAATATTTAAAAGTATATTTTAGAGGTACCTATACGCCGATTATATTATACATATCTAGGCATATAACAGTAGTTACTGTTCGTTTTTAATATAAGTGAACGAGTTAACCGAAAAATGAGTTGCATCAACGGTAAAGATAGAGTCAATGATCATCAAAATAAGTAAGTGTGGTATTTGTTCACTGTCTCATCCAAAATTAATTTGTTTACGGTATTTATTGTCTCAGCAAAAGATGTAAACAGAACGTGAGCGCATCAAACAGCTATGCAGATTATTTACAACTTGACAAACTATTAGATTCTCAGACTATGTTAAGCATGCAAAACGGTAGGGTTTCTTACGACGAGCATCTCTTCATAGTTACTCATCAAGGTAATTAAGGCTTTAAATAAACACAAATACATAATAATTTATCTTTTATTATTTATTATAGTTTAAATAAACTTTTGTATAAATATCAATAAGCAAAACATAATGAAATTTAATAAATAAAGTTGGTGATTATTTTGTTATTATTTAAAAATAAATGTTAGTAATTTTAGTGTTTTACTGTATTATTATAATCATTTTGTGAGATAAGTTTTCATATATAAACATTAAAAGCTCACATATAATGTATGGTAATTCAATTAACAGTAAATAATAATTTTCTTAAAAAATATTAACTTTTTGAAAATGCTATTTTTATATAATTTGAAGTTATTATAAATATATATATTTTTTAAAGTTGTATTATTTTATTTTTTTAATCGTTTTTACTTGTTCAAATGACAATTTCTATTTTTAATTTCATAGTTCGAAGCAAAATACATTCCTGAGTTTTTTTTCATACATAAAAATTAGATTTCTAATTTCTGTATTAGATTACATGTTTTTAAGTTTTTTAGTATCATATTTAACAGTTTAAATTATCAAATTCTTAACATTATAATTAATGTAATTAAGAAATTATAATTAATAAGCTACTCGTTTTTTTACATAAAAAAAATCACAGAAAAATATTTCGCCTATGAAATTGGAAATAATGGAAATGTATATTGCCATTAAAATAAAAATATTTGTTTTTTTTTTTCAAAAATGATAATTCAATTAACCATTATTCATAACTCATTATTTTATTACGTAAAAATTTCACTACTTTCAGCTTACGAGTTGTGGTTCAAGCAGATTTTATTTGAAATGGATATTGTTTGTAAATTATTGTCTGGTAATCTTTGGGTATGTATAATTTTGCTGCACCTTACCTTTTATAAATTATAAAATTAAAAACATTAATTAAATTAATTGACTAATTTTTAGAATAACGAGCAGGAAATGTTCAACATTTTAAAACGTTTAGGTAGAATTTCATCTATTATCAAGGTAAGCTTATATAAATACTAAATATCCGTAATACAAATTTGTACTTCGGTATTATCTAGAGTAAATATTTATAATTTATATGAATAGATTTAGAAATTATCGGATATCCATATTTTACTATCATGTATTTAAATACAGAAATATTAAACATAAATAAAATTTTATCAATGACAATATCATTTATTTCAGTAAATTCAAAAATATTAAATGAATTTCGTTTTGAAAAAAATGTAGGTACATACAACAATTATGAATTAAAATAAGTAATGAAATAATATGTATAGTGTATACCTATATAATAGTTTATTCGATAATATATTTATCATTATATTATATTACATAAAATACTTAAACCATTGTGTATTTAAAAAAGCTGGTTGTTTTTTGTATATTTAAAATGGCATTAGATCGGTTTCTGCAATTGATGTGGATTTCGACAGCACATACATTTTAAAGTAATATAATGGTAATCCCAGTAAATGTTTAATATATAGTACCTATATTATAGGTATTAGGTGTGCCATATGCATACTCATAGGCGTAACTAGGGGAAGGACTTGGGTGAGCTTCAGCCCCCCCAGAATTTTTGGATAAATGTATGTGCATTTAGACATATTAGTATTAACTTTATTTTTGCCTACGATATAACAAAATATATTGTTTCATTTAAACGAATAATCATTCAAATTAATTGTAAACACCAATAGAAACAATAAAATATAATAATCAAATTAAAAAAAATGTGCTATAGCCCCCCCTAACTTAAAGGACTAGTTACGCTTACGTACATACTAACATAATATAGCCTTATAGGTAGTTAGTAGAATTTAATATAGAATTATTATAATATCTATTATTTTATTCAATTTATTAAATAATATAAGAACATAATATGTTAATGATGAATATGAATACATGCATAATATTATGTTACAATACGGATCATTTTATAAAATACACTTATAAGGTTTTCCATATTTAAACAGTTCAAATGACTTTATTTTAAAGTAATTAGTTATATAATTATATACAATATACAATATACATACACGTGTTAATGCGGCTTATAATGTGTTCGGTATTTTTATTTGATTAAGTTACTGCTAGAACATTTTGGAGTTTTGGAAACCATGACTCCTTACGATTTTGCCGAATTTCGTGATTATCTAAAACCAGCATCAGGATTCCAAAGTCTTCAATTTCGAATGATTGAAAATAAATTAGGATTAAAAAAGGTAAAAACTGTTCTATTTACGTTTTTGAGAAATATCTAATGAATCGAATGGATTATCGCATATAAATATATAATACAAATAATAAAATATTATTTTTATGATTAAATGTTGTATCATAAAATACCATACGATTTGTTAGAATTTCTATTATTTTTTTAATTAGATTATCAAATAGATTATTGTTTTCTAAAAGTATAATTTGGAAACAAACTAATTTATTTGAAAGTCATGAAATATATTTATTTTCTAGAGTATATATATAGGTAGGTGCTATTTTATTAGCATATTACAATTTCCTTCTTAGAGGTAATAACCTGAATATAAGTACGTTAGCTATCAGGGAAACTCTGTTTTCCCTTATTTATTATCTTACATTTACACGAGGTGTACTAATATGTGTCAATGGATCATAACTTTATTTGTTTATTCTTATCGTTAACAGATTAGTGTACAACAAACACATTTTATTGCCTAATTTTCAGAGTATCAAAATATTTTCATGCTAGAAAAAAACGAAATGTTATTTAATTCAAATTGAAATGTTTTAGATATTAAAGTTAAAATTAAATACTTTTTAACTTTAAAACAATTGTTACATTTTCGAGATTTTGAAAAAAATAATAGTGGCTGTAATACTTTGTATTACATTTTTTTTACTCCATACAAAAACATCTCAAAAAAAAAATCTTGTATGAAGTTTTGAAAAAAAAAATTCGATTTTTTTAATCAGATTTTGTTGTTACAAGGAAAAAAAATTAATTTTGTCAAAAATATTTCCTTTTTTAATTAATTTTATTTAGTTATTGTGATTATTAAGAATATTTTACTTATCAACTACCTACCAACTAAATCTAATTTTCTGTCTAAAACTGTACTCAAATTTGAGATTGATATTTATTGTACTCTTAATCATTAATGGTTATTGATATACTAGTTTGTTTCAATTTTATGTATTGATAATTGTGAAATACTTTGTATCAAAATAGTTAGTTTTTTTTAATCTATTCATGCTAATTTTTTAAGTTTAAGAGATGGTCTGCTTATATTAATTTTTCATTTTGAACACTGGTATACCAATAGCCTTAATTTGTCATACCTAAAAATATGAATTTTTTAATTACCTACAGTAAATTTTTTTCATGAAAATGTTAAGGAAAACCGTGTCAATTGTTGTAAATCGTACACTGACTGCTTTAATGGTAAGAAATACGATGAACTCGAACGGGTCTCGGCTGAACCTAGCTTATTCTCTTTGGTTTGTCATTGGCTTGAATCTATCCCTATGTTAAAAGATAATATTGTGTGGGATCAGTATCGAAGAGCTGCAGATCATTGGTTAGAAAGATCTACTGAGGTATGTTCTAATAATAATACAAAAATATAATTGTAAATATTTTAAATTGGTTTGTTATTTGAACAACAATAGATGTTTTTCTGTATTAATCCACTTAAATTATCATTAATGGATCCTTTTGGTCTTATTATTTTTTGATTTTTATTGAAAAATTAGAGTAGATACAGTTTATTTCAGAAATGAATAACGTATACAATTACAATATTAATGTTTACTATAATTTTATAACTAATGAATAATAATAATAATAATAAAATATAAAATATAACGCAATATAAAATGATTATATTAATGATATCTGATATAATATAAACTCTTTAATAAATTATGATGGTAAATTATTTGTCTTTTGGGATATTAATTAAAGAGAAATAATACTTTTGGTAAGAATTTATTTAGAACTGTTTATTGGACATAAATTAGTGGGCTAATGAGTCCTTAATTCTTTTTCATCTGGATTTAATTTTATAACTATTTTTAGAATATTTTTAAACTTTAAAAAAAAATATAATTTATAAATGTATACGGTTGTATTCTTGTTAAGTATTGAAAGAAAATAATAATGTTGAGATAATTTATATTCACTTATAACAAACGTTCTTAGTCGAGTTTGCATGACCCAATTTTATGAACTTTTTAAAAGTCGATATTTATATACGCTAAAATATTTAACGTTTCTTATACTTATATCATTATTAGTAATTAGTTCTTAGTTATTTATTACTCAATAAAAAAATTATGACAATACATGTATTGTGATATTGAAGTGACTGAAAAATGTATGTTATCTTAATGTTAGTTTTTTATTGATTATTACGAGCATAATAGACACTGATGTATTTATTGTGTAGATTAAAATATAACATAGTGTACACTGTACATTTTTTAAGTTTTCACATTTTCACTTTAATAATTAAAATATCTTGCTGTGTTTAATAATTTTGATTTTTTTATATCACATTTAAAATAAATAAATAAATATTGTTTGTACATTTATTGCATGGTTAAAGTTCTCTTCTGGTGAGAATTTTGTTTCTTAACTATAGGTCTATAATATAGCTCTAAATAGTTCTTTTCATCGCTATTGTTATACGGTTTTTATATACACAAATTATGTGGACATGTGGCATCATTTAAGTACATTTACCTACTACTTACTAGAATTTAAGGTATCATCTGTATGTATACAGATGATACACATATATTAACTATAGCCTATTGGTATTATAAATCTATATACCTACAATAAATGTAGTTTATTAATTTAACGTGTTTGTATTATACGTGAATTTATAAATTAGAACACTTAAACATTCAATAAATTTGTTAATTATTAATTTAATTTAGTCTGACATATCTTGCCTGGAGAAACAACGTAAGCTTATGGACACTGTGTTTAAATGTGACCAGCACAAACGCTTGGTTGACCAGGGGAATCGAAAGTTTTCTCATATGGCCTTAAAGGGCGCCATAATAGTTTATGCATATAGACACGAAAAAGGATATACATTGGCCAACAAAATACTAGAATCATTGGTGGATATCGATACGCTTTTATCAAAATGGAGATGTAAATATTTGATTGATTACAATAATGTTTCAAATTTAAATTTATATAGACACATAATAATTACCTTTATGGCTATATCATACTATATAAGCTATGTGATAATGATGATTAAATATCAATAATCGTATGCTATTATCATGTATAAATGGTTATATTTTGGACTTGATTTGCATACATAATTTTAATTTTCACAGAAATTATAATAATAACAATTAATATTTTTGCGTATAAAGTTTAAAATAAAAATAAAAAAAAATGTTATATGTAAAAACATTAATTCTTATTGAAATAAAATAATAATCATTGAATTATTTTATGGATTAGTAATTGTTAATATTTTATATGATAACTGATAAGTACCTACCTATTGCATGTTTCATAATATAATATCATAATCTAGAAATATTTATTATGCCTGTGAAATTAAATTTAAAGTAATTTTATAGATAGTCATTTCGTTATGGTACACAAGATGATCGGATCCTATAGTTCTGGCACGGGTGGTACTACTGGTTCAGAATATTTAAGATCTACATTATGGTAAGTATACATACCTATTACCTATGTATTAGATTTCCACAATAAGTAATAAGTACCTAAAAATTAATTAATTTGAACTTCAAACACTTATAAATAAATTGTAAAGATGTATTATTGATGTCTTGTGAATTCTGCAGACAATTTTAAACAACGTTGTATTAAATGTTCAAGTCATTAAACTTAGAAACAAAAATGTATCATATATAAATCAAAATAATTATTAAAAAGGGAAACATTTTAAATTTCCTTTAATAGTACATGAAGATCTAAATTATTTAGAAAGTTAAATCATGATTAGAAAATACAGAAATAAATACGTGGAGAGAATTTTTATGTCTAGATACAGTTATTAATTTTTATTTACAATAATAAAATAAAGATTTCGTCCACACAGAATCTAAAAATAAAACACATCAAAATTAATAAGTAGTTTCGTTTTCTACTCGTAATGATCATTAATACAATGATATGGCATTACTTGCAATTTTCTGTAAAAATGTACTAAACTATAATTAATATCTATGATAACTACTAGTTGTTGCATAGTACCTAACCATATTTTATTCAATAAATTGAAGTTTATTAAATATTTATTTAGTAAACTATTTATAAATCAAATTATGATAGTTTAATTTTCATTGTCCACCCCTAGACCCTTGACGTCTAATTTTGTTCAATTCCTTTAGTGTCTTAAATATACCTCTTAACCTTTCCCCCATTCTTAAGTCTCAACATTAATTTGGAAATTATAATCAACAAAATAATCAACTTATTTTGGAAGCTGGATTTGTTATCTAGAAATCTTGCTTTCTCTGTTGTATTGTTTGACGTTTGTTTATTTGCATATTTGTGTTTAGTTAAGTAATGTATGTAATTGTCGAGCTAAATACTATTATATTGAAAACTAATAAAAAAAAATGATAGTTTAATATTTATATGTTTATATTTCATAACTATTATGACTATAAAAAAATAATATTTTTAAACACTAATACCAGTTTGCATAAAAATAGTATTAATTTAATGGATTAATACATGATTTAAAATTTAATTTCAGTGATTCATATCGAATATTCATTGACTTGGTTAATCTACCAGCACTAATAGTACCTGCTATGTACATTCCGCCATTAATAAAATCACAAGGTAAATAAAATCAAACACTATTTTTTGATTAAAAATATACAGTTTATTAATTTGTGAATTATGATTGTATTGTGGGTTTAAAAATTATAATATAAGATTAGCTAGTTTTTTTTTGTCACTGCAATACTTAGCCAAAACGTTTGTTAATCCTTTAAATATTTATAAGATACTTACCTAATATTGTTCAAAAAATAATTAAAGCACATGAAAATATTAAATAAATGTTTGTTTCAACAAGTAATTAAATAGTGTATATTTTTTAAATTAACGATCTATAATTTTTATATTTGTTAGTTATTGTTATATAAAAGAAGTATTTACTACATAAACATATAGAAATCAATCTTTTATATTTAAAGTCTCGCAGCCCGCAGGGTTCAAAAATATTGTAATAATAATGCTATAATTTGAATAAAAAAAAGCTATTGTAATTTAGTATAAACGTAGGTAATTATTAGAAAGAAAATTCCATATTCTAATACAGTGGTGCCCCACCTGCAAAGGTATTCTGTGTGGCCCGTCACAAATTTATAAATAAAACATAATATTATATTATAAATCTAATACGATGGTATTCAATTCCATCAATTACACTACATTTTAATATTTAGTAGTAAAACTATTCCAAATTATTATTGTAAAATTTTGAATTTTATTTATTGTTCGAAACGACTATTGGAGAAATTTCATTAATTCTTTTTATAATAGAAATTTTTATACTAAAGGATGGATAAGAAATTCTGGGAATTAAGTAGATAACTTATTGTACTGACTTAACTATAGTTTGTTAAAATAAAATAAATGCGCAATTTTAAGATTAGAATGTGTTTATACAAATGTATTTAATTATTCACTAAACGATTTTTGAGTGTTGGACAGGTTTATTATAAGAGATGACATAGATAAGGGATACCTGAAGTCATAATGGTAAAATAGGTTCAAAACTTCAAAAGACACCATAAAGGCATAAAGTATATTATATAATATATATATTATACATTCAAATTAAATAAGAGCTGAGTCAATCTATTTTCACGAACAAATGTATAAATCATTTTATTACAATAATATTGTTTTACTACTAATAAGAAGTATTTATTATTTTATTATTAAAAAAAATAATAAACGAAAGTCTGGAGTACCTATTTAAATAACATTTAATGAATATTTTGATTAATATATTTTACAATCACCAATACTATGATACTCGATAGGCAATCTATAAAACTATACAATACAATTTTATATAAATGTGCATTCATTTCCAACTACCTGTTAGATTTTGGATCACTCTCCAACAGAAAATAGTTTTGTAAAAATAAAACTCGTTGGTTGGCGTCGAAGTTAGAAATGTGAAAAAAAAATTATTATCTTATACTACAGCGTCATCTAGCTACTACAGTAAGCGGTGATGGTGGTGAAAACAAGTATGTAGTTTTTTGCGCTCCTGCAAAATAGTTTAAAACGGTGACATTAAATGGCGTTGCTATTATTGTCCAAATGCATCCACCAACTATCATAAATTCATATAGTTTGTGGACTTGTAGTTGGTCATCGTTCAGTTTGAACTGTTTGGAGTGATTGTCATTTGTCAGTATTGCCTAATTTTTACTAATTTATACTATTGAATAAGTAATAATATTCTTCGATGGTTTTTTCATCGAATATTATTCGAATAGTTTAAATATATGACTTTTTGAGTCATTATCTTTTAGAGATTATGATTCACGCCTGACGATATTTTCGATTTAAGTATAGTCGTATTTTAGATATTTAGCTTGTTTTAATTCAAAATACCTCTTAACATTTAACATATGTAATTACATAATTATACCTATAGTTCTTAATTATATGAAAAATAACTTTTATAAATCCTGTTCTGTTTATTTTTATTTAAGTTTTATTATACGTATGGTTCACCATTGATTATAATTATAACTTATAAACTTACAAACATCACTCAATAGTAAATGACTGATAAAGAATAAAAACAAATAATACCCCATACAATTAATTATACTTCATGAACCTGTGTAAACAATTTAAGGATTACATGTAAATTGTAATCCTTCAGTGCCATAGACTGCCATCACAGATATAATATGAAATCTTCTTGAATTCCGGAAGTACCTATACCTATAATAGTGTATTAGTGTCAATCATTTCTGTACAAATAATCAATATTTTTTGTACCTACGTTATCATCACGGCAATTGCTTTATGTTTATTATATAATTAATTCATGTAAGTTGAAAAAGTACGTACATACTCATCCTAACACTCGAAACCGTAAACGAGTATCTAAAAGCTCTTGAAACTTAAACAAAATAATATGTACTCTTCATCTTGAGTTGTATGTTTTTCGACATTATTTGTCTAGTTGTTTACATTTATGCCTTAAATAGCATTTCGTTCCACAATTCTATGTAACTGTATGATTTAAACTTAAAGTAAAAATAGGTAAGTACTCACTGACCATCCATAATACAACATACAAGATAAAGTTTAAAATATAATTTACTTAGACGTTGATTATAAAAAATAACAATTATTTGGTATTTATTAAAAATTTTAAACTCTAAACTATGGGCCAAAATAAAATAAAATGAGAATTTTAAACAATAAATTTACAATTACATTGTAGTAATTTAAATTTTATAAATCATAATAGTAAGTAGGCAACATTGTGATGACATGATCATAATTATTATTATATATAGACAGTTAGACAGTATATATAATAATCGATAAATATGTGGCTTTAGGTGCATTGCATATGATATGCATGTAATGTTATCCAACAATTTCAACATCTTGTTTAGTATTATCCATTTTTAGAGAATCTAGAACACATAATTTTAATATTATAAGTACATTTAATATATTAATAATATTTTAATATGCATGTTAATTGTAATTATTTAAAAATATAATTCATCTTATAAAACAATAGTTTTTTTTATGCTTGTTCGTTCTTAATTTATTTTTATATAATACATTGGTCATTGATGCGTACGATGACTACGATGTATACTTAAATATACTTATATACATTAAATGTTTTATATTATTATAGGTACACATTTTGTATATTGCTGTATTTGTAATATATAAGTGTTATTTTAAGAGATTTTTATCGTTAATATTTTAAAAACTAATATAATAAAAATAATTAAAGTGTATAATAGCAGTCAAGATTATACTGTACCGTTTTTGTGTACTGAATTCCAAGGCTGAGTTTTTGCCGAGCCAAATATAATAAAAAACAAATTGCATACGAACAGCACTATTGCACCACTGATGAACACAATTCGCCATTCCGAAACTGAAGTCTAATATAATATTATAATACAACATCGATTATTTAATGTAAAAACCAACATAAATATAAGTGACAAATCGTGTAGGAATGATTATCAAAACAATCCAATTACACTCTATATACATACTTCTACATATGATACAGTTTGGTTAAATTCTAAAAGTGAAAATGGTATTCTTCTGTATACACTAAGTTGGTTAGGTACCAATATACATATATTGAATAGGATGCACAGAAGTATAGAATTATGTAATGTACGTAAGATTTGAGTCTATTTGTACCTGATCGTCAACAACGAGACCGACGAACAGAGGGGCAATAATCCCTCCAGAAGCTGCGGCTGTATTGGTGATTCCCATTAGGAGCCCAGCGTAGTTGGGTGACAGATCCATGTGATTTATGTTGAATCCAGCGTTCGATGAACACCCTATGGCTACGATGAACACGTAAATGATGATCGTCAAGTGGGTGTCTTCGATGTAACCTAGTATGATTAAGCCAACGGTGCCACCCCACATGGATATTGTGTTCCAGAATTTTCTAGACGTTGTGAGGGAGGTGATTTTGCGCTTATTCAGAAAATCGGCTATGAAGGTGACTGGGATTTGGAGCACGAACATGGCGAGATATGGCAATGAAGACAGCAAACCATCATCCTTTATATCGAATTTCAGCACCGTATGAATAAACGTAGGCATCTCAGTCAACAACAGCCAAAATCCCCAGTTATGGCCAATGTGCGCTATAGTGGTGGCCCACACCGGAAACGACGTGAATATGGATTTCCACGGAGTATCTGACAACTGATCACAGAAGAAACTAGTTAATTTTTCGTTTGATTGTGATTTTGAAATTGACAAATCAAATTTTGTTTAACACTTAAACATAATATATGTATTTATTAAAGTCACGGTAGTTATGCCGTTATGCGTAAGTATATATATATAATTATATATTTAGTAATATATCTGCAGGTTAATCTTTGCCATATTTTTAATGTGTATTTTTGTAAAATGGATTATTTAATAACTATATTTTTCGTTAATTTATGTTATTGTAATTTTCAACTATTTAAGAATTAATTTTTGGTGTTTAGGATTTGCAGTACCTATGCTTTATTAATATCTATAATTTTCAAGGCTCAAACTGTCGAAATGAGAGGGGATTGACATTTTAGATCTAGTTAAGATTTTTGTCTCAACTTATCACCGTTCAGTAAAATATATATATATTAATATATTATATACCTAGTACCTACCCATAACTAAAATAGTGTTTTTGGTTTAAAAATTAAATATCGTATAAATATAAAATTTAGAATGTTCCCTATAAATGTTTCTCTAATCATATACATTGCATCATCGATGTTCAGTAATTCTTGTAATTTATACATACATTGTATTATTGTACAGTATTAGACATAATACCACTAAATAATTTTAAGCCTAATTAAACTCATTATTATGATAAAGGAATGATATTAATTTGAAATAGAAGACAATATGAAAAACCTTAACTCACGAATGACGACCATATCATGTTGTCGCTGTATGTTACGGTATTGCCATTTATTCACCATCATTATCTGATATCTACTATTTTTCTAGTTTCAGTGTATGAAAGCCATAAAATATAAATTAAATCAATATATTGTCAGATTATAAATATTACATTGAAAAATAAAATAAATGTTGCACTAGTTATTGGATTGTAGTTTACGAAATGTTTACAATGTTTATAGGTATCTTCAAATTAATTTATGGTGTTTAGTATTATACCATTGTAATTTTGAATTGTATTAACTTAACTTAGATAAATTTAATACAACAATGTAGGTATTATAGTAATAATATATAATATTATATAATACATACATTATAATACATAATGTATATATTATATAACACAACTTTTGAAATATTTTACAATGGAAAAGTTTCGTGAGTGTGAACAATTTTTCTAAAATAAATGTACCTACAACATAAATAATATTATATACCTACTTTCGATTAAGTTTACATGGTTGCCTATTGGGGAACTTGCCCCTTCTGAAAAAATATTATTGACTTATTATTTAATAAATATTACTATGGTATTATTACTTAATGATTTAGATATCATGAAACGAAGAAATGTACAGTTTTTATTTACCGATACCGAATATTTCATTTGATTATATTTTATTTTCTATTTTACGAATACCAACATTATAAATATTAATTATATAAATAATAGCATATATATTTTATATTTATGCGCTGAAATAACCTTACATTTTAATTTAGCTTTAATTTGAATATTTTTTTATTTTGACCCCTCTTCCTAAAATTTTACTTATCTACGCTCACATGAACGTTGATAGTTTAAAATTACGTATTTATTGATAATCAACATAAATATTTAAAATAAAAATATATTTTACTGTAATAAAATGATAATAATAATTAAAATTTTTATGTTGCTAGTTTTAATTATTTTTGCTTTTTTTTAAAGATAATTTGCTTTGCATAGTTTTATTAACCTATAAATTATGATCTATATTTTTTTAGACATAAAAGATATAACACATAATAATATAACAATTATAGACACATAACTATAGAAGGCCAAAAGGATAAGTACTAATGCATTTTGTGACATCTAATGTATTTATCTATAGAATATTTTTCTTTAAAAAAAAAATCGTTTACATTTCTTAATTATATTATGTTATGTACCTACTATGGACTACAATTTATTTTTCAAAAATGACAAAAAAAGGCAGTTTTTAACTAGGTACTCATTAATATATGTTTTGATTATTTATACGCAAATGGGTATATTATGTTATTATGTAATTTAAAATTCAATAATCTAAATCCCAGACTTAATATTGAATTACACTTTTACAATATGATAACGTTATCTAAAATTAAAAAGCGTCATTGACAAAATTATTATTCAATTTTAAAATCAATAAAGTAACTAATCTAGTGTAGACCTTTTAATCAATAATGTTTACATTTACACTATAGGTACTCTTGATACATTTGTATAATGAATCCCTTGTTAATTAGTTGAAGGATTAATATACAAATACATATATACTGATATTGGGGAGCTCAATTATACTTATGAGTTATAATCGTTGTTTAAAATGTAATTAACACGCCTTACCCCGTAAGAAATTCGAAGCATTTGTTATTATTTTTTATTATTGAACATAAACTAAAAGTAAATGGATGATGGCTGATAATAACAAAGTGTCTACAGTTTTCTTTACTACCTAATAAGATATCTATTCATATTTTTGTTACATTAAAAATTGAAAAAATTAAAATATTGTATTATTATAATTTATAGTTTCTGTAGTTATTAATTTTTGAGCTACAACAAAAATAATTTCCCATTTTTTAGGTAATTTTCTTTTGTTTTTCCGTTTATTTGAAGATTATTACAGGAAATATTCATTCTTGACCCCAAAATACAAACCAGATCTAATTTATTATCGAAAACTTCCATCGAAACAGAAAATTGGATTCTATAATCATATATACATTATAGTCTATATATGTATCGAGGATTATTATAATTATTATGCGTATTTTAATATTTTGTGCAGTCTTATATCTCAGGGTTTTTTTTGATGAGTTAAGTTCTGTTATTTTTCGTCATATACCTACACGGGATTACAACACAATCGTAATTATAAAATATAATATTATGATCACCCGTATTTCGTGATCGACGGTGTTGGCGAGCGACGCTTGAATGTAGTCCTTCTCGGCCTGACTGATGAAACGGTGCGTGGACAGCGAGCCGGCGCCCAGCAGCAGCCAGACGACCGTCCACGCCAGCCCGATGGCGCCGCTCAGGTAGTAGACGGACGGCCAGCCCAGCGAACTGCCGCACAGCGCGCCGGAAACGGCCAGCGTGACCATGGTGCCCAGCTGTATGCCGCTGGCGATGAACCCGACCAGCTGGCCTCGCTCGTGCGGCGGTGCCCACTTGGACATGATGCCATGCACCATGGGGAACATGAACGCCGACGACAGGCCCTGCGCGAACCGGACGGCCACCAGGGCGGGGGGCGCCGTACATGTACACCAACTGTGGGCTGACGATGGCCAGCACCGACGAGATGGTCATGCTGCACGCCAGCAGCGTCTTGTTGTTAAACCGGCACCCGAGCACGGACGCCGGAAAGTTGGACAACAGGTAGCCGACGAAAAACGTGCTCAGCAACACCGACCGCGTCGAGTTGGTCCACCCGAATATCGGCACGTGGTCGGCCAGCTCTCGCAAGTAGTCCGTCGAGTTGATCACGGGATTCATGGCCACGATAGTGACGGACAGGTTCACCCGGATCAAGTACCCGCTAACCACGCACAGGAACAGCAACAGGCTCTGCAGGTGTCGGCACCCTAAACCGGGTGAGTCGGCTGCTGGACGCGGCGGGTGAAACGATAACGATATTGTTATTAGTATTATTATCATCATCGTAGTCTTGGTCGAGACCATATTAAAAAAAATTGCAGACTCCCCCCCCCACAACCACTACCACCACCATTATTATGAACCCTTACTGAGATTTGGTTCTAGTGCCCGAATCTACAGCGGGTTAGACTTTGTAGCACGCGTTGTAACTATATATACGTACAGCTAGTGACTGGTTTAGGGTACTTATTAAATACAATTGTAAGCATCTCATATTGTAATTATAATAACTTTAGTTTTGATTAAAAGTACCACACGTCTTATCTCATTTAACTTTTCCACATATTAGACTACACGACTTACTTGTATGTAAATATCAATTTATTAATTACATTATTCATTTATTTATTATACTTAAAGGGGCTATCTCATTGGAGATATAACCCCAAACATGTCCATGATGTATACATATAATGTATGTATACATATAATTTTAAGTTACTACTATATTATATATTATTTATTGATTGATTATCATGTAAACACCCATTACATTGTATTTATTAAGACTTTTGGTCGTTTAAATAAAGATGACTAGTGCAGTTTAAAAAAAAAAAATTATTATACTTATCTATTTCGACACGAATGATGAATGGTACCATTTTTTTTTACTGACATAAATTATTCGTATAATAATTTATTAATTGATTCGTTTATATTATTTGTTCGACATCAATTAACATATTTATTTGATTTTTATTATCATATCAATAAATTCTAATAACACTAAAAATTGGCTGTGCTATTTACGACTGACATGTATTTATTTGTTTTGTATAACATACTAGTATATTACCAAAGTAATATTTAACTTGAACTTAGAATACATGAAAATAGTTCTATACTTCAGAATATAAATAAAGCATGACCTAAATATCACTTTATATTAGCTAGTATAATCTTTAATTAATTTATAATACCTGTTACCTATTTTTTATGATGTGTATTGTTAATATTATTACTATTTTTAGATGATTATTAAATTATTTACATAATAAAGTATATCTATAATATTAGGTATGGATTTTATAAATTTTATAAATGTAATTAACATATGATTGCTGTATGAATATTTAATAATGAACCTTAAATCAGTTAGGGGACGTAGTGAAGACGTGCACCAAATCTAACCGATTTCGGGGACTAGTACCATAATAATAGCTCAGTAAGGGTACACAAATACGCATCTGGAAGTGGTTATACTCAAATTTCACGGGTGATGGAATTTTGAAGGAAACTAACCCCTTAGGTTAGGTTCAAATATGGTTCGATTAAAGAATCACTCTATATGTATATAAATAATAGGTTGCGTAAATTTAAAAAAATGCCTACTTCAATAATCGTGATGGCTTAACATATTTTCGATCTGGCTGTATTTTATAATTGTTTTGGAATTTATATTATAGCTTTGAGAGTGTATTATCGGTGAAAGAAATTGGTTCAATATTTGAAAAAAATTAACTAACTGTGTTTTTTTCAAACCAGTGTTTGGTATATATATATTAAATCATGACGAAATGCCTAATTCTAATATAAATACAATAAAAACTTATTTACTACTAAGTACCTATCTATATTATATTGCATTATAGGTAAATATTTTCATTCGATTAAGTCAAAAGTTACAACTTAAAATTTTCTCAATATTTTAAGTAAATTAATTTCGACTAGAACATTTTATCAAGTTCTAATTATTGTATATATTGTATGTATTTTACAACAAAATAGTAATTATGTATTTACTATAAATATTCCCCATAAATAAATATAAATTATATCTAATAATTGTTAAAACAAACATTTTAACTCATTGATACAATATATCTATTGAACCACAATAATGTACCTACTGTAAGTAGTCTATGTATAATTATAATAATGTGATTTACTAACCTTTTTGAATAGAATTCATTTCTTGACAATGAACCTGTTCTGTCTAGGTGTTTCAAATTAGGTTTCTTCAGTTTTATTATTTTTAAAAATATACCATAATTATTAAAAAAAATATATAGATAGGTACCTACTAAAATATTTTTAATTGTACAATTAAAATTAAATTAAAATAATTCAGTATCTATGTAATTGATTTCTATATGATAGAAGAGCGTAATTAATTGTATCATTTCGTTTTAATATATCAATAAATAAAATGTAGGTATTCCTTAGTATACACGCGATAAATAAATAACATATTAAAGACTGAGCACTTTTATAATAAATACAGTAGTTTGAATGACATAAAAAACTATAACACTTTAAAATATCATAATAGTGGGGAATTGGTTAATAACAATTAAAGTTAAAAAAATATAACTTAATAATAAGAGGTGCGCATATAGATACACATACGTAGATATATATACAAATATTATAATAACACTCGACTGTGAACAATGATTTACATTTTAACATAATAAATTAGGCAATTTGTGTAACACAAAAATTATCGTAAAATATATTAAGTTTCTAAGAAAAATATTAAAGTATTCCAAACGTGTAAATTCACAAATCTTGTCTCTTTTATAAAATTTTTTTGGTAATTATTATTAAATGCACCGTTGCTACAATATTTAAGTGGCAAGTTATGAGTTGAAAAGAATTAATTTTAAAATAATATTTATGGTTGTATGTTAATATAAATAATTACAATAAATTTCTATTAATTTATTGTAGTCTTTGACTCTTTGTTGACTGTAACCTAGAAAAAAGTGATAGTGACATTGTCTTGTCTTTATCACCTCAATATTACATAAAGCAATTACTTATTATTATTATTATTTATTTATTTTAAAGCGAACATTTAAAAGTCTCACAAAAAATAACAAATACCCCAATGTCTAAATTGTCAATCTTATGGGCACACACGAACCTACAGCGTGTTACCTCTCAAAATGTAGGAAATACGACGACCACCACTAAAAATAAATCTCTAAATGTCTCTCTGAAGGTTCACACCCAATTTATTATAAAGGTTGCATTATATACAACTATACAAGCAACTCATGACTCATCCCAAAACGTTTCAACTCCCCGAGAAAAAATATCAAGTAAACAACCTATAACATAACGTCATAACAATTAACAACCCAACATCTTAAGTAGAAATCCTCAATATCTTCAACTATCCAACATTGCAGCCAACACTCCAGAAGCATACAATAAACTACAATAATTAATTACCAAAAACCTCTCAATAAACCAACTTACGTATGTAGATATAACATAACCGTGGGTCACCAATTCACCATTCATCTAACCCAAATTAATTCCATACTTCAAAATAATAATAATAGTCAGATTTTCAAATTCCTTGAAGAATTTTAATCAATGATAAAGTCCTCTCTTATATCTCCTCACTAATCTTTTTTCAAATCTTTTAAGCAATAAAAATGTCATTTAAGTAATAATGCTATGTCTAACCTGGACTTCTTAATTGACTGAATACACGCACATGCCATGAAATCCCATCAATGGACAAATTCTTCACACAAGTCTAAACAATCACTTAATCAACCAAATCACTTTCGCTTATTAAAAAAATTAACAAAAAAAAAAATATATTGCAGCGTAACATAAAGTAGTTATAGTTAAATATATTATATATTATTTAATTATTTATATATATATATATATATATATATATTATATGTTACCGTCAATGACGTTATTTAATTGATAACGTAAATGTTTAGAGTTTACCTATTATCTAGGAAATGTCATAATATGCTTTTATTGAAATGTTCATCACTTATTTTAAAATGATAATATCAATAAAAGCATATGACATTTCCTAGATAATATTCTTACCTTTAAATTTGATAACAGGTAAATTTACTCTAATATTAAAGCTAACATCACAAAATTAATTCTGCTGAACGAACATTTTCCATATTAAATGTATGTAAGACGGAGACAACACATGCGAGTATAACGCCCTAGCTTTTAAGCATTAACAGACAATATAGAAAATATTGAAAAAAAACAAACAGTTTTTTAATTCATTTACAATTATGAATTAAAAATTACTTACTGGTAGCCGGTAGGCAATGTTAATAATTTTAAAAATATTTAAATTGGTATTAGGAAATTTAAAATGACGCTGCATAGTTCACAAAAAAAATGCAATCGACTATATTATATTATGATATTTACACAGAAAGAATTTTATGTATAGGTAAATACTAAATATTATATTATTACGTAATGTGTTACAGTGTTCGTGTATGTATACAAATATTTTAACAAGTACATTGTCCGTAAAAGTAATTTATATTGTACATCCACTATGCTATATTTTACTTAATAATATACAAATCGTAAACAAAATTCAAAAATATGGTATTTTATAACTTATACAATGTTAGGTATAAGCACTGATTAGTGATTAGATAAATCAGTTTTACAACATTTTACAACACAGATCCGATTCTAATTTAAGAATTAAATTTAATGAACATTTTTATGAATTATGATTTATGGTTGAAAAATACCGGGATTACCTTTTATCGTTATTACCTAGGTCCTAAGAAACATTAATAAACGCATCATTGCCTGAAAATAATGGGTATTATTGTATTAATATTATTTCCTAGTCAATATCGTGTACAGTATACGAGTTATTATGTTTGGAAATATCGTCATTGACGTTGCTGTCATTAACGATAATTCCTTAATTTACGTCTTTGACGGTAACATATTTTATTTATATTGAGAATGTAATCAAGCCAATAATACTACAATATTTAGTTTAGATAAATTTAATGAGGACTGAAGTGAGGGTTTATATAAACTATAATATTTAAAAACCAAACTAAAAAACTAACAACACATAGACACTTATAATACCATACGTTGTTCCTAATCGTGGTTTATAAGTAGGTACTAATAATTAGGAGCCGGAACTTGATACATTTGCATTTTTTTAGCTTTAATGCGTCGCTCGTCTCTACTTATATAATCATTTAATTCATGAAACATAATTTTAATGATACAATTTTTTCAGGCACTTTTTGAGAACTGTGTGGTTTACGGTAATTGTTTATTTGTTTTAAAGTATATTTGGTATATTTTATTTATTTCTCTGTCTACTTTCTTTTACATTTATTTGCATTTCCCCGTTGAAAGTTATACTTTATTGTAACATATTATTAAATTATTTAATTAAGTATTTGAAAAAAGTAACATGATATTATAACGTATAACCTTCAATTATTTCTATAAATATATTTATTTATATATTTACTACAAAGAAAGAAATTTCACCGAAAAGCAGTGTGTAATATAGTTTATTTTTCAGATGTAATTGTAGATTTTATAGGTATCTATGTAGTATATCTATAGTATTATTTATAATATTTATAATGAATTTATTAGATTTGTATCATAAAATAATGATTACCATTATCAATTAATTTTATACATTTTTTGTATATTTTTAGATAAAGTTTCGGGTTTCACTAGTAATAACTAATGTTTAATATATAATTATATTGCTTGTTTTTCCCTTGGAAATTGGAATAAAAACGTGTAAGTACCTAAACCACTGGATTTAATATGCATTATAGTTATTGTATTATCATACGCGCGTATAAAGCTGAAATGTATTATTGTTTTTATTATGTAGTAGCCGGTATTGGTATCAGATATATAAATAAACAAGTGAATTCAATCTGTTTGATTATATAAATGGCTGTAAGCATTACGTAAACTATATAGTTAGGTAACTTAAAAACGCCAAGTTACACTTTGGGGGTTTTATGACAAAATCCTGCTGTGTATAACAAAACTATTGTAAACTACAAGCGTTTTCACCGAGTATTGCCCTAGTTTCGTTTAGGAATTTAGAACTATATTTTTGCAAGGACGGGGTATCCTATATAATGCAATCAAACTTTTAGGCTTAAAGCTAAGGTAGGCAGATACAATACGTAGCTCGAATTAACCGCTATACCGCTTAAAATGTATTAATAACGTACAGGAATAATACGTAAGTATGCTAATATGCATATTTCATAATATTGTATTATTTTACTTATAGTAGGTATTTATATAATTGTGTTCGAACTAGGATGCTGTGGTATAGATGATAACTGGTAAGGCATCTAACGTCCCGGAACATGGGACGCATCAAATTTCTATGACGACTAAAAATAAATCGCGATATTTAATTACGATTGTGTATAAGTAATAAAATAATATATATTATATTTTAAATAAAATAGGTAGGTACCTATGTGTACCAATTTTTTATTTACAAACCCTTAACTATAATATACTATATAGTGAATATTACAATACTTAGTAGTTAGTTGTATAGTTACGGGACTGTTGTCGTGCGCCATGATGCCCGAGTGTTGTTGACCTACTTATTTATATAATATAGGTAGATACAGTAAAATAACTTAAAACACTGAAACGTATTTATAATATATACGGTTCACCTTAATAATACATAGCACTTAATCACGCAATCTACTGGAGAACTTATATGTAAATGGTTAAACACGGAGTTACATAGAATATATATACTGAAAGCTGATTAGAAAAACAAAATAAAAACCATATAACTTGGATATTCATACATAATTGTATAAAATATAGATGAGTAAGGCTTAATTTAGTACAATGCATTTTAAAACCTTTTTAATTATAAAAGTAGAATAGTGCGGATAAATAACTTTTTAATTATTTATATTCTGAAACATCACATTGTACCTACTCAAAATTTATAAATTTATAGAACACTCAAATCCTATAAAAATGTATGATTAGTTTCTCCTGAAAATCGTCAATTCACCTATAACTTCTACTTTCTAGAGCATTTTCAATTAAGGAAGTAATTAGTGATTACTATACTTCGCGTGCTCGAAGACCTACAAAACAAATGTCGCCTCACGCTCACGACATTTTATAAATCAATACAAATGGATTGTTTTTATAGTGTGAATTTAACACAAATTATTCGTTGTGTATTAAACCATTTAAAATAGATTTTACACTGGGAAAGTAAATATTTTAAATTTTTATTTGTATAATTTGTGTTATTTTACTAATAATAAATATTTTAATAAACGTATAAAAACTTAATTTAAAGTAATTAAAATACAATTGAAGTTTTAAAATAAAAATATTTTGTCTTATGTATACAGGTAATATTTTAATATGGATTATATATATTGTTTTATTGTATATTAATATTAATACATTTATAACTAAAGAAATTAAATATTTTAACTACGAGAAGAACCACTTCGGCGCTTATTGGTTTAAAATGAAGTGTTCATTTTATTTTATTTTTTAAGATATTTTAAGAGTATTCAAAATTCTCAGATTTCAGTTTATAGTGAAAGATTTGATTGGTACTTAGTTTTATGCTATAGCTTAGTTATTTTGAAAAACTTATATTACTACTGTATATTAATTTATATTTTATTTTATAATATTAATATTATCTTCACATTATCCAATAACTTGATTAAGCCATATAGGTTGTAACTTTTTAAGATGCATATATTTTAAATTATTTAATATTTTTATTATAAACTTTTTTTCATTTAATTGCCAATAGCTCAACAGTGCGTACAAATGTACAATATACACATTTATATCATTTTATTGAAATTTAAATTGATGAATAAAATATTAAAACGGAGTTGAGTATATTATATGTAATATACAAAGTGTCCAATCGTGTTTATCCTTGTCAATAATACTTTCTATTATTTTTAAACGTTTGCGTATTGGAATAGTTCTATAGGTAAATATGTGAGTTATCTACTATTCAATTTTTCGTGTTATTTAAAACTAGAGTAGGCCTGACTTAAAAACAATTATATTAGGTATCTTATTAAGTTTATTAAGTTATTACCTACTAATTTGTATTATTGTAATTAAGAATTTATAATTTAGATTTTAACTAGTCAATGACTTGGATAAAACCGAGTCAGTGGTTGTACGAAAACTGATGCATATATACTATTATATATTATATTAGTATAGATACGATATTTAGTCAATCCAAATATTTTTCTATAAAGTATAAATGCATAATATCATACACAAATCAATGGCAGAATATTATTAATAATACAATGACTATAGTGTATTACGCGTTTTAGTGATTTTATTAATTTACCGTCTGCCCTCCCTATTTTTACTGAACGACATGATATACCAATATGCAGGGTAGGTACACGTAATAGGTAGGCATATATTTATATATATATATTTTATATATAGTTATACTCTAAACAGTCTAAACTATCCCATTGCGTGCACATATATCAAGCATGCACAGTTAGCAAGACGAAAAGTAAAAAAAAAATACTCGCAGGGTAAAAAAACCTCGAAGTTTAATATTTAACAGTATATACAGGGCGATTCACTAATCGTGCTTACTCTATTTTATTCTTTAGTTACGAATTTATTCCAATTCTGATTTTTGGAATTTTTAAGTTTACCTAAAGATCATATTTTTAAATACATAATTTTTTTTATAAATTAGGGAGTGTCCAGTAACAATAATTATTTCTTTTTTTTTTAAATATTAATTACTCTTTTTTTTTTGTAAACTGTTAATCAGATTTATTTAAAAAAAATATTGAGGTATCTATATCTAAATCGAATTTCGAAAGGATAGTTATTATTTAACTTTGTTTACCTACCTACTAAGAATAGGTTAAGATCATAAAAAATAGGTAGGTATTGGAGGCTATAATTATTTGTACATTTTAGTACTTTATTCTATTAATATAATTAATTTATCAACATTATATAACGAGTAAATATTACCTGAATTTAATAAATACTAGATCCAATATTACATAATATAATATCTTATATTTTTTTAAAACTATTACTATTTTCTTTAACCTTATATTTACCTTAATACATGCATTTTAATAACTAAATTTTTCAAAAAATTATTTGCTAAACAATTTACAATAAAAAAGATTGGTTTTAATTTGAAAAAGAAGTTTTTATTGTCCTAGAAATACAGAACATTCGTTAAATGGTATGAAAAAATCGTAATAATTGAAAATAATAGGGTCTTTATTTCTTATAACTTGTAAGTATACTTAAAACTTTAAAAAATTGGAATTTCGATAAACTCGTTATTATTGACTTGTCTATTTATTATTAAAGGAATAAATGAATGTGAACATGCTTGGAGAATCATCCTGTATTCCTGTAAATTCTTCTATATAATTAATATATTTACTATTTGTTTACTGTTTGGCGAATCATAGCTAATTGTACGCGTATTATCAGCGTGTCGTGCCTGTAACCGTATATATCCGTAATATTATAATATGATACCAAAATACTGAAATACAGGGTAATTCATCAAGTATCCTCAAGTCTATTTTATCTTTTAATTATTATGCATTTATTAAAATTTTGATGTTTGGAATTTTTAAGTACCTTTAAGATATATTTTAAGACCTTATTTTAAAATAATAATTATATGTTGTATTTGATAAGTGTTTTGTAGCAATACAAATTTATTTTTCCAAGTGAAAACATTCGCTTTTTACTATAAATTGTTGAGATGTTGATATTTTTAAAATGTTAATATACCTAAAATCTAAATTGAAACAAGAATGAATTGTTTCTGAGGTATTAAACTGTATAATAAACCCATATAATAGTCTTTAATGTAGTATGTATAATTTGAACGTTATAAACAATTACAATTATATTCACTTATTATAATAGTTAACAGTAAAAAATTATGGTTCTCATTTGAAGAAATAAGTGTATCATCCCCACTAGAAACTTCTTAAATGGTAAAAACAAACAGTGCATTTAAAAAATGGTCTTATATTAAATGTTATACCTACTGAAAAATTCCAAAAATCAAAATTTGATTAATTAAATCAATAAATAAATTAAATGCTTAATTAAAAAAATGCATTATGGTGTTGACCGTGTTTGATGAATCACTCCGTATATAACTATTATATTTTGCAGAGCTAACTTGCCTTTACTTATACATCGCATGTATACATATAGCCATATAGGTATAATGGGTATGTACATAGTTCAGAGTGCGCTTGAAACACGAAAAACGGTGTGTGTAGCTGCTAGTGCACGCGTTCACGTCGTTCAACGTAGTCGCTTATTATTAGTGTTGTTTCAATTGTTGTTATTATTATTTTTTTCGACATGACGAGTAACAACATCAAGTTGTCAAACAGCGGTGGCGGTAAACACGTACGGTCGCATAGCCTAAAAAGCTTTCCAGCAGTGGCCGTTGCGGTTATCGATAATAAGAAACAGCCGGACAACGGCGTCGTGGTAGCTGCAGGGAGCGATCCACAAACAACAGTAAAAATGACATCAACGTGGAAACAGGTGTTTATTTTCGATTATCCAATAATACGATATATAATAGACTAATAGAACAATAAATTACGGTCTTCTGAATATTTTTTATTGGTAATTTATGGGTTTAAATCGCAGTTTATTGTTGTTTGCGAGACAGTATAAATCACACTACTAGATATATGTTTGAATATATTATGTCTAGTCGCAAATAAGGTGGGGCTTGGGGGTGGGGGATTAGCCCCCTAGAATTTCTAAAAAAAACAACTAATGATTTAACTACATAATACATTGGAAATCCAGTATAGAACTGAGCCATAGAACTCAGTTCCTCCCCCCAAACTTCAAACACTATTTGCACCTATTTGTCTAGTATAGTTGTCAATTTAATTTTAAAATGCTTAGGTAAATTCTTAACGTAGGTGATACTGTGCTGGTATTATAAATTGTTTTGAAAAATATAGATCATTTTGTGTAATTTTTTTGATAGTAAAAAATAATATATTATAGGTATAAAATGAGATAATTTAATTACCTATTGAATTGTTAATTGCATTTATTGTTCGTCGTATTTATACTAATGTATCAATTTCATAATTTGTATAAAAATGTATAAATATTAAAATTATTATAACAAAAAAAAAAAACGTTCAGAGAAATGACGGTAAAGTAGTCAGTAGATGTTGTGTGCATGCCTAGCATCGAGTAAGTCACTGTAACGGATGTAAATTTAATGAAAATTTCAAATGAATTTGAATTTAATATTAAATATTTATAAACGATGGAAATTCTATTTTGAGCAGGGACCGTCTTTTATTTTTTATTTCTGTCGTTCGAGCCTACAAAAACAACATTAATAATTTTTAACACATTAAATAATTGTACAAGTATAGTATATCTACTCAGTGTAGGTATGTATAATATAAGTAAAAACTAATAACCTGCGCATCATTATAGTTGCATTAATGACATAGTGAGTATAGATCATAGTTATTTGATTCGAGGGTCATTAATATAAAATATGTTACAGCTAAATGAATCAGTTTAATCGTGTCTAAAATCATTAAAAACTTATTAACATTAGGATACAATTTGATAGAAACAGATAATATTATTTTATTTATACAATTGTATTATTTAAAAACGATTTAAAAATATGGGTAAATATAGAAAAATAAACTAAATCACTACCTGCAATATTATACATCAAAATAATATAATACGAGTATAGTATGCAACTGAATACTGAAATAAAATTATGTAATTTATTTTATGTATGTTATTGAAATATAAAATATTAATCAAAAAAGAATTCACTCAAATGCGTCTTTTGCTATCAATATTTATAAATAGTATCTGAAATATAATATGTTTGTAAATTATATTTTATTTTATTTCTTCCAATTCAATATCTTGTCAACCTGATACAACTCATCAATATGTAACTTACAATAAGCTTTGACCTAATTTATGTATACGGTTCCTTCTTAATATTTACTTAATTATTCGTCACCTATACTCAAATTAAATGTAACGTATAGGTATACATTTTTTTAATAACTTGATTAGTTAAATTAAAATAAATTTTAATCTAGTTTAATTGTTTTTACAAAATTTTTATTCAGAATTGGTTTTATTTATTTTATCCATAGTAAATCAAAACAAATATTAAATGTTAAGGCATGTGATCGAACTAGAGATCGAACTAAACAACTGTTACGAAGAACAATGTCGTGGAAAAGTAATACGATCATAATGCAGCCCGAAGAACGCAAGCCAGACGAGTTATCCAGTACATGGGAAATACATGTATGGGGTATGTTAAGTAATAAGTAATATTTTTTTATGAAAAAACCTTAGACTTTTTTTTGTTGAGGCAATGGTATATTATTATAATGTTCGAATTCTTTGACACATGTGTAAAACTGATACTTTATTCGTAAATAACTAATAATAAGTATATAATAACAACTGCCAAGTTGTCATCCTTTATAATATAATATATAAAAGGTATAAAAAAATTTAATAATATTGCATCGGACATCAGTATTGACTATTGAGTTTTTAATGTGTGTAAAAGTGTATTATTATACGTTCTATATAATTTATTATTTAGGTAAACTATTGTTTTATTTAGGTCTTCGATAACCTAATGTCCAGATACTATAGAAAATTATTTCAGCTTAAATATTCATGTTTATATTCGTAATTTAAAAAAGCATCAAAAATTAAATAAATAAGCGGATATTTTAAGTAAAAAAATAGTAGAATAAAGGAAAATAAATACATAGTTACTCTAAAAAAATACGACGTTATCTAATGTTTTCTATAATATTGAAGTATGACGAGACACACACACACACACATAGTCAACATTTGGAAAAGGTGGTTACAACCTTAAAAAAAATATGTTATATTGACATATATCTAACTTAGTCCTTATTATTTTTGGTATTTTGGTATCACCAAAATAAAACCTAAATATGTCTGCTTAAAAAAAAAAGATATTTAAATATGACCAAAAAATCTACGTAACAAAGGATATAAAGTTTGGGGAGAAACGAATTTTCTAAAATTATGTTAACGAGTACTCATTACCAGTATTTTTTAAATTAAAAAATAAAAGTATTACAGATATTGATTATAGATACTAAATTTATATAAATAACTAGGTAGAATATAATATAAGTAATAAAGAAATGGTATCTTAATTCAATGATATTACCTTTTATTTGTGTTTACATTTTTATAGCTTCTTGGATGAAACGTTATGCTAGCGAAGATGGATCAAAAACATTGGATATTCCATTTAAACTATCGCCATTACAAGAGGAAAAGTTATTGATTTTTTTTAAATATTATTTAGACGGCGATTGCGACGGATTCGTATTTGAACACGATTTCCATCAGTTTGCAGAGGTATTTAATTATATATATGTATATGTATTATGAGTTATGACTGTTTTAGATGATTAATTGCATTCTATTTTAGTTAATTAATGAAAAGTTAACTGTTTACCGTATAATACAGGATATATGAATATCAATAATTATAATTATCAATAATACCCATTCAATTTATTTTTGGTAGATTGAAAAATTAATTAATTAAAAACCTTATATATAATTTAGTTAACATTTTTTATAATATTATAATTTTATTTAAATGATACTAAAATAATAATTATGATTTTGTTACTTAACATTTTAATTATGATTACATTTTCATGAGCTTTTATGTAAAGTTAAAAATTAAAACTTACTTATATTATTATTATTTATAAAATATAGAAATTAAGACGTTTTGCTGATTGGTCACCAAATAGTGATGAATATATAATATTAAAACAAGTTTTAACAGAATTAATTCAAGTATTCATTCAATGTGAAAGCGGTCAAAGTAAGCATAAAAGATGAAACCAAAATTATCTTTATTTATTTATAACCTCATTTTTATAACAATAGACAATAGAACGTATAGGACAGAAAAAAATGTTTTTAAATTATCAAATATAGGTAATATTATATATCTTAACTGACTCTTTCTCATTATAAGTGTTAAAAGCTTTTTGTGTACCAATAAATAAATAGGTAAACGATAGAAAAAGTGAATATTTTTACAATTCTTAAATTTTATATTCTTTAAAAATATAATATGATAAACAGATTAGATACAAAAACACAGTATTGTATTTATAAAAAAAATGCATTTATTCCTAACTATCTAGTTATAATATATAACTAGAACTATAGGTTATTAAATATTGATAATATATTATTATAAATAATAATATATAATATCAAACAAGATTGTGTATGATAAAATAGCTCATCGTTTGTAAAATATACAAGGACTAGGTGGGCCCATTGGGTCATGTAGAAATAAATTAAATAGAATGATAATATGGATCCCTTGAGAAACATTGTAAGTCTATGTAAATATATATATACCATACATTATATTTTAAGTATTAATCATATTTGGGTCAGAGAGTGTTAAATATAATATAGAGTGCCTCAAGCCCTCAAGGCACTCTAATATAATAAATTAACGTCAATTTTATAATTTGTTAGTTATAAATTCAGTGTACAAATTGCTTATGTAAACTTAATTGATGATATTTATTATTCACTTCAGTAGATCGAACATTTGAAAATAATAGTTTTTAAAAATATTATTAGCCCTTTTAAATTATAAGTTATTTAATTATGCGAAGTACAAAGTACCTAAACTTAATTATTTGTATATATACCTACTGCCTTTTTGTAATTATTCCTAGATGTTGCGTTTACTAGTCTATCAACAGACGACTGGCTTAAAGTATGGTGTCAAACGTTAAGCAGGTGTACTGTAGCTTCAGACATGCCATTGTGGCTGAAATATTTTCAGAACATATTGTTTAAGTCTTTGGATTCAGGTTATTATGATCATTGTAATATTCATAATAATAATTAAATATTATTAAATATGTGTACACATAATACGAATTTAATTTAAATAGGTAAAGGTGAAATAGAAAAAGCAAATTTACAAAGATTCTATTGTACGTTTCTCAATTCAAACTGTGAGGAAGCTAAGCAAAGTGTGATCGACGCGATATACGATTCATTAACGTCAGTAAGTTGTTCACATTATTGAAAATCTATGAACTACCTATATGAGATAATATTGAAAATACGTTCTGTGTCTATAATTATTTTCCTTATTTTATGTTGTGTTAACAAAGATCTTTTATTTAAAAAAAAACCTAACCAATATTGGCTCAAATAGTTTTGTTCAAAAATAATCAATTTAAAAAAGAATTTTAATTTAATTTAATTAAATGATTTTATCCAATTTTTTATTTGAATTATGTACCTATAGGATATTAATCATTGGCAGCCACTTAGATAGTGAGTTAGATATATAGGTACAGAGTGCCCCGTGAGTATTTACCCATTGTGATATATCTCCTGAAATAACGGATATATCATGATTTTGGTTTTTTTAATAAGATTCAAACGGACAAGAACTACAAATATTTTATATTTTAATTTATTTTAATGTTTTGGTAAAAAAGTTAAAAAATATATTTTTTTATTTAATTATTTTCAAAAAAATTGAAGATAGCCATTTTGAAGAGTTCATTTTTCTTAAAATATATTGACGTTTCAACATTTTAATTTCATTAATCTCCTAAATTTTAATACTTTTTCTAGTTTCGAAAAATACTGCGAATTATAATACGATGTGGTATCATTGTACTTATATCAAGCATGTGACCCGTCGCCTGTGTGCTCGTACGGCCCTCGAACGCTTTCAGTGTAGCTCGTGATATTCAAAATAATATTAAAAATCAGGGGAGATAAATAAAATTAAAATGTTGAAACGTAAATATTTTTAGAAAAGTGAACTCTACAAAATGGCTATCTTCATTTTTTTTGGAAATAATTAAATAAAACTTTTTTTAGCAAAACATTAATATAAATTAAAACATGAAATATTTGTAATTCTTGTCCGTGTGAATCAAGGGCGTATTTGAGTTGAGTTCATGGGGGGGGGAGGCAAAATTATTTTTTCTTCTATACATATAAAATACCAATAAATTATTAATTAATGTATTATATAGAAATAAATAAGAGTGGGGGGGTGAATGCCCCCTTCGCCCCCCTCAAATACGCACTTGATGTGAATCTTATTAAAAAAACAGAATTATGATATCTCCATTATTTTAGGAGATATCGTAATGGGAAAATCCTCTCGGGACACTGTAATTATCTAGATGCAGAGATGTTGTATAATAATTTTGACTTGGAAATATATAGGCAAAAAAGTGCTACGTATAGACGTTAAGTAGATACCTAAGTAGGTAGGTATCTATATAACACGATAAATAAGTTTTATATATAGAAAAAATATAGAAATTACAAATTTAACTTATTTCAGTCTTAAAATAGGGTTGACAAATTTTTAGGTGTACTAAATTTCATTGCAGGGCCACACAAGTGTCAGAAGTGGCGGCATTAAATAAGTCTTATTTACTCTACACTTGTCAATGTTGTCACTACATATACAAAAGTGTATTTATAGATGGTGCTTAAATTTTAATTTGATTTTTAAGTTCAATGGAATCGGAACTCGTAAGGTTTATATTTACTTTTTCATACCATTTTTCCAATTTATTTACGATTTTTTTTAGCACGGTGATTGTTAAGGTTTTTTTTCATATGGCAACCCTGTTTTTCGTTTTCTATTGAATCTATTCTGAAGAAAAATATTATTCCGAAAATGTATAAAGTATAAAAAGTATAAAAAGTACAAATACCTACTATTAAACAAATACAAATTGTCAATATTGTTCTTATTAGCGTTTAAAGTTTAATTAAATTGAATTGAGTTGCAGTGATACCCGGAAAAATATTAGTGCACGCCATTCCGCCTATCTAAACTTAATAAAATACTCATAAATAATTAACTTTTGTCATTTGTTTGTTAGGCAAACGTAAAACGTTACCTACCTACTACATTAGTTAAATATTAAATAAATGTCAAAGCATCAAAATAGTGCTGTAAAATTCTGACTTCTTAAATGTATTTAAAACCTCTTGTCAGTTGTTGGAGATTAAAGTATAGCCTGTAGGTATATTATAGTAAAAAAATATCAATGAGAGCCGAGAGGGAGGATAGAGAATTTAGTACATTGACACAACAAAATTGGTATCATCCTTTGGCCAAATTGTCCAAGCCTACCTTATTATATTTTATACTTGATATATTAAAAAAATTTTAATATTTAATTTTTAATCGCCATAAATTATTATTTTTTAATATTTAAAATGTACATAGGTATTAAAATGAATATTAAGAAATACCAAATCCTAAGGGGGCTAAATATATCTTATTTAACTCTACAAAAAATGTATTTTATAATTATCACGGTAATTAGACATTAGGTAGGTAAGTCATTTTTATTTAAACTTAATTATTATTATTTTTGCCTTCAGAATGGAGACTTTAAATTGGACCGCGACACTTGGGGCCAATGTTTCGCAAACTGGTTACTGGGCACAAAACCTAATGGATGTGGTCAATGGTTATTTGGAAAATGTGGCCCAACGCCTGAATTTTTCCCTATCGATTATTCTGCTATGAATTCGACGGTCGATACAAGGGATACTTATTCACATAAGAGGCGGAGCGATAGACATTCCATTGTGGTCTAAAGAAAACAGTAATAATCAATAGGTACTTATTTTTGTTGCCATGTGGACAATGTGCTAAACAGTCCATTTGTGTATATTTTGTATAAAGGAAATATAAACATCTTACCGTTTTCACATTTCTATAAATGATTACGTTTTTTAACTTCCTCTAGTTCCCAAATAGAATTAAAAGTGAAAACATTTTAACTGAATGCCGCACCTGTGGTAAGGAGAGGCGGGAAAGTATAAGATTTCTAATGTCCTATTTGAATCCCTCAATCAGTGCGACAACGAATCGTTAATAGTTAATATAAATTATTTATAAGAATATCTCAGCGAGTACCTTACCTACTCAAAAAGTCAAAAAGATATTTAAGTCTTTATTTTAGGTGTAGATGACCTTATAATTGACAATTATGATTGTAATTTAAATCAAATAGTTACATGCAGTTACTCCGTCTTACTGAGGATTACCTATTTGAATATAATAAAATGTAAAAACTAACACATATTACAATATTTATTTAATTATTTATTTATTTTTTATTGAACAAAAAGAAACATCGGCTACAAAACCATTAGTTATAGTATTACATTATTATTATTATTATTTTTTTTTTTAATTTTGAATAGTGAGTATTTTGTATAAAATTTTTTAAATTAGGTTGTACAGTTTGGTTTTCTTTAAGAAGTTGACTATATTAATATTTGATTGGAGGTCTTGTTGTAGAACTTCATTAAGTTGATATGGAATGGAGTGTTTGGATCTTGAGTCTGCGTACTTGGAACAATCAATGATTATAATGATTATATTATGTTTGACAGTAAACTCCACTCCACATGTTTCGCATATGGGAAGGTCTTTTTTAGCCATGAGGTATTGAGGTGGTTATGTGTTGCGAATGTATGCCCAATTCGAAGACGATTTAGAATAATTTCGTCTTTCCTATTTAAAAACCGGGGTTTCTCCATACTTGGATATTATTTATTATTATAGCTAAGAGCACGAAATCTTAATTCGTGTCCAGGTGGTATATACATATTGTTTATCGAGCATATTTTAATGTATCGTGTGTTGAATTTGATGCACTCAAAGCTGCTAATAATCAAAATCATCATAATATTATTATTAAATCTAAATCACTTATTATACTGATTAGTAAAAGAAAAAAAATAAATAAACAGCCTTGCTTTTAACTTTTATTTTGATAACGAATTTAAACTTTTTAACTTCACTGTTTGTGTATATATTTTGAATAAAAACAACTGCAATGGTAACATTTAATTTTAAAATTCTATAATAATTGTTCTTTTCTGTATTATTTTTTTTCTTGTATTTTGTATTATTTGATGTACTTTCTTTGTCCGAATCTGGCTGATAATAAATAATTAAAAATAATATGTTGTTATTGCTATTGTCAACCATATACAGTTGAAATATAAAATATTCGTCGAGTACTTACCTAATAATATCTATCTGAGACTACAGTTGATTTTCAGTATTATTTCAAAGAGCATACCTATCGAATAATTCTTAAGACGGTAGTGAACTCTTTTTTTTCGTTTATTATACGCATATTCGCAACAAATCATGCAAGATAATAAAGACATTAAGATCGATTGCGAAAGCCAACCGGACTCGATGGTTATTCCCATCGTGAAAAAGTCGAAAAACACGCAAACCACGAAGATTTCGGAATTCTCGGGTTTAAAGGCTAAACCGTTCTTCAGATCGATGACGAACATCAAAATAATGACGTCTTGCGGCGAATCCCGTAGACGCACCACTCGATGAGTATCGTCCATCGCCAATTACGCGGGGTCGCAAATGCGGCGAATGATCGCGATCGTGAACGTCGCTGTGATGGCGCCTGCCGCAGAATCCGAATCGCCTATTCCTGCGTCGTCGTTACGGCAACATTCCGACGATGATCCGACGGTGAGCGCTGTCGAAGTCATTTTTTCTTTGATATTATTAGTTAAAAAATTACATAACTATTACATATTTGTTTAATTATTGAAATCATTAGTTTCTATGTATAAGTAAGGTAGGCATACACTATATAGCATTATTGAATAAGATTATATGTTCATTGATCATTTTAAAAAGTATTACTGTATGTCTGTATAATATGTGTACCTACCAGTGTACCTAGTGTAAAAATATATTGATGAAGATAGGTATATACATTTGGAAGTACGAATTGCGAATTATGGAAATAAAAACTAAAAAGCCTTAATATTTAATTAAAAAAATAGGGAAAATAAAATAGTTTTAATAAACAAACAACTTACAAGGTAAGTACAATAAATAATAATATTATGGATTTAATAGATGGTCTGTACTCTGTAGTGACTTATTGAATAGAAACATTAGAAACTGTAATGCGTTTTTACAGAAGGAAACCTATAACTTTTAATATTTTTCTTCATGGGTACTAGTACTATAAATTATATAGTTAAAATCTGTACCTATAAACCTAATATTGATAGGTACCTAGTTAATTATTTCTGGACTTATTTGTTTTTGGAGTTAATTTAGAGTATCTAAAATACAGATTCTAGCTAGTTTGTATAGATTTATTATTTTATAAATCAAATCTTATAAAATGCTTAACCATTACCCAATTATGTATTTTATATAATATGCATGGTACACACATGTATTTTTATGCGCGCAATATATTAAATATTTTAATAATTTGATAGAATAATCAATTATAGAATTTATTCAGTGTTTTTTTTTTGGTTTTCCTATTGAATTATCGAATAAAATTTTATTTGCTTCTTCGGTAACTTTATATAATTATTATTTGAAATAACCATCTTATCAGAATAAAATAAATTACATACTTTATTTTATTCATATAATGAAAGCTATGATTAGTTGTAGTCTTGTAGAATATGTTTATATACATATTTTTTATAATTTAACATTAAATTAAAAAAGTTAAGCTACAGAAGTTAACTTAGTTTAGTTTATTTTTTTTATTTTTAACTGGTTATTAGTAACAACTTTGCAATTATTGTTTATTAAATATAATATATAATAACAATTCTAAAAAATGTAAAATAAATTTACTCAACCATAATTCATACTTACAAATAATTCAAAACAACTAAATAAATAATACGTCTATGAAATTATAAAAATACCTATTAATTTTGTGTGTACTTATCGGGGAAAAAGTTGTACATTTAAAAAATAATAATTAACATAAATAATATTTATAATAAAAACAATTTCAATCAGTTTATAAACAATTTAAATATGCAATAATGCAATCAAAAGTTCTAGTCATAATGTAAAAAAATTTCATCATATGATATAGGAGGGTATTAAGTTTTAACTAACATGTTAAAATATAAATAATTTTTGACATTTCAATAATGCATTTTACAAAGCTGAAATATGTTTACGTTTTGCTAATTTTATTTGAATTTTCAAATCAAGTATGGCCTCTCGTTCTTCTTCTATACTTTTTAATAAGTTCATTTTCTGGAACTTATAATTAGGCAAATTAGTAAACTATTTATAAACACACAAAATTTATCCTTACTTGCAGCATTTTATATTCACTTAACAATGCACTGTTAGTAACTGTTGTTTCGTCAATTGGATACATAAAATATTCTCTGTATACAAATTATTTAATAAATATATAAAAATGTATAATAAAATATTAAACATATTTAGGTATTCAGCATTAAACTGAAAACCAGATACATGCCAAATATAAATACCTAGCATTGACAATTTTTCCAACTGATGCCAACTTTGTATGCAATTTATCAATTTCACATTTTTCTTGAACTATATAATCTTTTAAGTTTGCAATGAGTGACATTAATTCTTCAGATTCATACTGTAACACTAATTCTTCATTATCACTATCTAAAAGTTAATTCTTATGATTAAAACAAAAATTGTATTTATCTAAAAAGTAAAAATAAAAATATAAGCTTGATAGTAAATTTTCTTTACTACCTGAAGTAGTTGTTTGTATCTCTTCATCAACTAAAGAGCTCTCACAATTTGAAATATTAACAGTATCACTTGTTATTGATACTACTTCAGCTTTGACAGATACACTGTTGTTAGAGTTTTGTCTGTCTAGTACTGTTTGAGTTCCAACTTCTTCAAACTTTCCGTTCATCTGGTCTTCTAATTTGGGTTTTTCTTTTGATACTTTGTGGTTATCCTTTTCCAATACCTTAAGTTTTCTTTTCAATTGTGTAATTATTCTTTGTACATCCCACAATTCTTCTTCTTTTGTTTTACATACAAAACCAGCATTCATTTCACGGTGAATATAACCAAGAAGTGATTCTTGTTTTTTTAATTCAATGGTCATTTCTTCTTTACCTGATGGTAAATAAGGGCTAGCACATCTTAAAGGTGGTATATATTTGTGTAAAACAGCAGAAGAAAACAAGTCATTTTTTTTGGTTACAAGAAATGAAAATAGTGTTTGAGACATTTGAAGAACAGGACAAAGGACACAACCAAAGTTTGTAGTATTCATTTTGGTATATTTTTCCTAGTAACAAATAAATAAATCAAAATCAAGTTATTGAATATTATGTCATTAACTTACATTTTCTATAATACTGGTAAAATGAACTATTAACCATGTGAGTGTATGCTTATTGCATAGTGGAAGTTCTGAAATTAACAACTTAGCCAATTCATTATTTTGTTTTTCAGCAGCATCCTCAAATTTTGATAAAAGATCCGGTGTCAATATAGGATCAGGAAGTTCCCTATGAATTTTTTTTAAATTAAATTATTATATAATATATATAATTAAAAATACAATACCTTAAATATTGTTTCAATAGACTCGTAACAACAGCTAAATCATAATCAGACAAATTGACAGATTGCCTTCTATTATATTGAATTTTAAGGCTTTGTACTTTAGATTTCACACCAGGCACTTTATACACGCCATCAGTACATAAGCCTAAAATTTAAAAAAATAATAAACACTTCAATTTTTTTATTTATAACATGCTGATAGTGTTAGTATTATTTAAACATTTTAGTTAGAAAATATACAGTGTTAGTTTAGGTCTAGAACTATTATATTAATTAAAATTTTTTTTGTTTTTGTATATTGACAATTTAAAGCTTAGGTAGAAAATGAAGTATGTAGGTAACTATATAATTTTTTTTAGAAGAATGTTGTATATTTAGTAAGTAGAAAACATAATTTTAGATACTTACCGTGCATTTGCACATAGTCAATACAATTTCTCAGAACTAATGGTAAGTGTATATCATCATGGCATGGATTTCGTTCAAATGATATTTCTAATGGTACTCCAAAAACAGGTTGATCTTCTATATATTAAAAAGTTGATAGATGTTTTTAATATTTATTTATTTTTGAAATTAATTATCATTTAAATTACCATACAAAGAACCTATGTCTATAGCATCTTTTCCATCAGAACCTTTCTGTTTCTTTTTTTCTTTTATTTTATTTTTGGGTTTATCTTTCTTTTTATCCTTTTCTCCATCTTTTTTTTTTTCTTTAGGCATGTCTTTAGAATCTTTATCTTTGAGCTTCTCATGCTTTTCTTTTTTTGTAGGAAATTTAAATGGCTTTATTTTTTTTATTTTTGAAGGACTTCTGTAAAATATTATTTTTAATAATTTATATAGGTACTTTTTTAATTATTATACTATTATTCATTTAATGAGTTAATGTGTATGTATGCAAATTAAACTAAAATTAACATCTGGATAATATCTGTTTTGATTCATTTTTATGTATGGTTTATAACATAATTATATTAATTATAAACTTACAACTATAGATTACAACAACTAGAAAAGATTTTTATATACAATTTTTAAATTATATTCATTGTGATTTGTAGAATGGTTTAGGAAAATGGTTTGTTAGTTGGTTAAAAACACAATAATAATTATATTTTAATTCTATTACTTTATCAATCATAAGTATATAACCAAACCATTGAATAAATGTACAGTATATTTAATCAATGACTATACTTACTTTGCATCAGGCTCTTCTTCTGGAGAACTTTCACCTTCTAGTGCTGCATAACCACGGTCTTTTTTCTCTTTTCGTTTGCCTGTATATATTCATGTTATAATAATGTTAGGTAGATACCTAGCTTAAATCATCCCCATATTCAAGATATTTTAATAGTTTCCATTACCGTCAGAGTCTTTGTGTCCAATTTCTGTAGACGTATACAAGCCTGGGAAATCCTTTTCGACGTCAGGGCTATCAAAATCCATAGCTCCTCCCAGAAGTGATGTATCGTACTTTTAAAACAAATGCATGCAGAGGGTCAGCCAAATTGTGACTCCTTAAAATATTGCAGATGGTAGATAAGTACTATAACTATAATGTACTAAAGTGCACAGTATCAGATATTAGGCAGTATGCAATTATAGACAGTAGTCAAAGAATAAAATAGAATAGACAGCAGAACAGCAGAATACATATGATTGCGTTATCAACTGCCTACTATATTATACATTACAATAGTATTCTCTGATACTAATCTACTACTTTATCACAACAACAACAACAAAAATAACAATAACAACACTGCGCACTGATAAGCCGTGATGAGTCACCGATGCCAGGATCAAATTTTATAAAAGAGTGGGGATATGATTCCGTCACGCACTTCATGCCCTACCACTTGCCACCGTGCGTGTTCAGCAGCCGGCAGGTAAGAATTTATTCCATCCGTACAACTCTCGGCTGGTCTCGTCATATCGTTCACTGTGTTGTGTATATTGTGTTCAGTGTCTTATCAGTTGTCATTCGCGTACGGTCTGTTGTTCACGAAATCGACTCTTCCTTCTCCGACGACGTGTTATTAACGAAGATAATATTATAAATTCGTTTGACGACAAAGTTAATTGTACCACTTCAAATGATCTCGTCAAGTGCTGTTTAGATTTATATTTTTAATACCAGTGGCTGAAATGCCAGTCAAAGTAAAATGGAAAACCGTTTACGCGGCAGTATTGGTGTTGGCCGTCGAACTGGCCTCTGGTATGTTTGTACAGAGACACTGCAATCATTTGTACCCCAAACCAGACGAGGTAAGAGCTAATAACTATTATTGTGCATAAGTGTATAATTATTTAGTGGTTTGTTTTCTTATATCTGTAAGTTATATATGGGTAATTTTTACGGTGATTGGTTTAAATATTGTATATTTCCTGAAGGCATATCGATTGCAAAACTGTGAAATAGCTAGTTTAGAATAGCTTTAGACAACAGTACCGCTGTGTATAAGTTTTTATAATGTTCTTACTAGTCACCAAAATCATATTATCGTGTTAGGTAAGCGATTTCCGATAAATCAACGTTAAATACCTAGTAAGAATAATATAATAATATAATCATTATTTTGAATCCTGATAGTTTTGACTGGAAGTTATAGTTTATTAATGTTATGGCTATTCATTTATTAATAAGGGATTAATATTTATTTTTTGGCAGAGAGATAATTCTATCTGATTAAAAAAAAACACAAATTCATACTACTTATTCCTTATTTAGTTTATATCACATTTTTAAATATGTGTTCGTTGTACTTGCTTCTGAAAACTTGGAGTGGTAGTTTATTATTTAATCGATAAATGTTTTCCTATTATTTAAGCCTACATTTTTTTCTTAAAAGCACTATAAATTTGTTTTTAATAATAAAATTACTGCGTTTTAAAATTTAAATTCGTTATTATATCTACATTTAGGTTAGGGTACTATAATTTAGGTATTATTCAATTATTGTGTATCTATATAATTAATTTAAGCATCTAGTTAAAATTGGGGTCAAATCATAGGGGTTTCCGTGGTTGCCGGGTGTGATTGGTGCATTAAAATTGAAATCCCAGAGCAAGGGACCAGTACTGATGTTACTAAAATAAAATTTATTTTTTTCTAAAATATTTGGTAAATACTAAAATATTTTAAATGTATGTGGAAAAATTTATTATGATATAACAGCTAAATGTTGTACAAAAGGACTACAAATCATAAATAAAAATTGAAACTATCTTAAAAATGGATATTAAATTTAAGGGAAAATATTATGAAAAAGGCACAAAAATATTGTAAACACACCCTGAAATTCAAGTCTGCACACTTTTTTGGGTTAAATATTATATAATTAAATTAAATACAAAAATGTACCTATGTAGCTATTGCGTAATATTATAACTTGTATTTTCAATTTAATGTATTATAAGTTTGTTTATATATTATATATTTTAATATTTAAAGTTATAGGTCTATTTTTTCTTTATAGTATCTACCAACAAGAAAAAAAAAAAATTTTTTTTTTTTTAATCAACTTGTATACTATTAAGTAAAAATTTAAATTAGTTTAAAATTATATTCGCTACGTAATTTATTTTGTGGTTATACTCGTAACAAGCTTTTTTATACTTTTCTATAAATTTGATATTCAGATATAAATTATAACTTATATTTAATAATCTAATATATTTGTTTGTTATTACGTAAAATGTTATAAAAATATTTATTATTTATCTATTTATTAGTTAATGAAATCATAAAAATTATAATAGATTTTAGTGTTTAATTTTCGTAAAATTTTTAATTATTGGTAAAATAATTAAAAGCCCTAATTGAGAAAAACCTCATTTTATATTGGTTGCCAAAATATGCATAGTTGCATAGTTTATATAGTAATAGTTATATTATACAAACATATTTTAAACGAATTGTTTTCCTTCAAGTTAAATACCTACTTATCTTTATCTACGACTACTTAATATAAACTAGGAAGTGTTTAAAAAGTCTGGATAAACTTTAATTTTGACTATGTAATTAACTTTCCTTGTATCGACGTATTAAATATATTTACTTGTATTTAAAAGTATTTTAATTCAAATGCAAGACATTTTTTCTTGAGTAGAATGCAATTTTGTGTTATTGTCATTTTTTGTGGTCACCCATGGCGTTCTCAAGAAATTTCGCACAAGGTTAACTAGGTACTTACTAATGATGTAATTATTTAGTATTACTAAATAAAAAAATTCAGGTCAAATCCCCGTTCAATACTGTTGTATCGAGTATCGGATATGATTAAAAACCGTATGATAGTCGTCAGACTCGTTTTTGAAAAATATAAAGAAACATAAGATGAGTCTATTCATAAGGAATAATTTAAAAGATTAAAATTTATTATTATGAATAAAATAAGGTACAGTGAAGGTACGGCTTTTACTAATATTTACTTAAAGTGTAAACAATTTGAATTGTTTACAAACAATAAAACGTAAATTACTAATGTCTAAAAGTATGATCTACATTTTATAATTAATAAATATTATGTAAGTATATGTTTCAAGTAATTGAATCATCTTAATTTGTTAATTCAGCGATTGTTGTGGAAGTAATACTTTTTCTGTTATAGTTACTATAGGAGTGATACCACTTGAGTTTTTTTAATTAGGGTTTAAAAATTTTATCAGGCCATTTTTTTTACCACTTATTTCATCATAGTAAATACATTTATTTTATATTCGTAAGGTAAATATTTGAAGTTGAAGGGTGCAGATGTACATTTAATAATTCATTAAATTATATTATGTTGCGATATAAAATTATTTATGTTCAATTTATGTATATATTTTTGTTGCAAATATTTACGTATCTGCATTTTGCTATTTTTATATTATTGTACATATTATACTTTATATAATATACCTACATAACTCGTATAGTCGTATGTATTATTTGTAACAAATTGTTTAAATAAATATATATTTTTAAATAATTTATTGTTTTTACAGAGTTCTGAATTTATATAAATAGGTAGAAAGAAACTTGAGTAAACATAAAAGTATCTACTATCTACTATCTTCTTTGTTAGTTATTTGGTTGGTCTTTTAGGAAAATTGTTTGTGGTTTAAAAGTGGATTTAGTTTATTGGCTTAGATATTTTATCGCTAATTTTGTAATGTAGATCTCCTTTAGTATTATTTAGGTTATCAATGAAGTTTTTGTATTGGTTATAATAATGTTGATCTATGTGTCATTGTGTAGTTGATTTTTCCATTTGTCTACATATATGATCACATATATGATGTCCACATTTGATTCATTTGTCCACATAATATTATGCTGGTTAAAAATGATGATTTTTTGCAAATTTTATTTTTATAATTTTTTTTTGTCATGGTAGGTAGATATAGTAAGAAAAAATAATAATAAATAATATAATAATGATGATTTTTTTTTCTAATTAGTTACTATTTTTGGTAACGATCAAAATGATGGATATATTTATTCGAATAATGATTCGGATATTTAGTGTAAAAAAAGGTCAATTATTCAAAATTTTATGTTTGTGATTTTAAAAAACCTATCTTATAACTTATAAGTTATAAATAAAGTTCTTAAAGGTCATTAGGAGATTGGGTCATCAGCTCAGTAAACCTGTTATCTTACTAATGGCATTATTTTTTAGTGTACGTTGGTATTAGCTATTCGATCTAACAATCTATTGTTGTTAATAACCAAAAAATATTTTATTAAACAATTAAAATATTGAACTTGAATTGAGTGCATCAAATAATTTCATTATAAAATTTATTAATTTATTGGTCTTTATACTGGATAATTCATTTAAAATAAGACACTCATTATTTCTAAAAATATTAATATTTTTTGCATCATTTTAAGTCGTTAAAAACAACATTTTTATAAAAAACAAATATATTTTTTTATGGTTATCGGTTTTTAATTTTTTTTAAATTTTTTTAATAGAATAAATTTTTAACCCCTTACTTAAAACCCATATATTTTTTGGAATACTCTCTTACATACAATTTGAATTTTGGTCGAGTAGTTTATAAAAGCGGTACCTACCATTAGAAATTTAATTTATAGATTAAAATATTTCGAATAATATTTTGTATGGAAATATAATAACAATGATTAAAGTTATATGAGTGATGTATGACTAATTATATGTGCTTAATTATTGTTTCCTCATTTTGAATCCAATACTAATTTTTACAGTACTGCAAAATACATTTATAAAGTCACCAAATTTTTATTTTATGTCGTCGCATGTTTTTCATAGCTCATAAAATTGGTTTAGGTAAACTACAGGACGCAAATATCTTTGCTGACGTTATTAAACTCTTTTTAATTAACAAAATTAATTTACAACTTTGTGTCTATAGCTAATAAAATTACATTCATTTAGTTTAAATATTTTATTTAAAAGTATAAGTTATACGTTTTTCTTAAAAACCACATAGTAATAAAATTGCATATTGGAGACCGAATGGGCGTACACACACGTAGTATTTCCGCGGTAAATCGTGATAGCCTCGAGGTGTATAAAAAGGAACACTACGAACCTTCTGTGTAGTATAATGTCCATATACCTGTATTAAATACGTAAAGTAAAACTGAAACCGTCACAACAAGTATACCTACTCTATTAAATAACTTATTGGTGCAACGTGGTGTAGAATATGAAAGTAAAAGCTGGCTTATAGTAAAATAACGGATCGGAATACATTGTATACTATATATACTGACGAGACCCCGGAACTCTTTAGGCCTTCTTACTCAGGAAGATGTAAGACATAAAATTATTTCTATAAATATATGTACATATTATGTAAGAAGACATTTTTGACATTAAATATTCATGCATTTATATTAAATAATTATATTTTTTAATTCTAATTGTATTATACATAGGTATAATTACATGCATTAGGTGTATATTACTCAGAGATTATGTTAGGAATTAGTATCAACTGTGCAATGTATAATTTTTTTTTTATACATCGTAATTATTTATATTAATTTAACTTATTATTGATTTTGGTTTTATTTATTTCTTAAGTTTTCATCATAAATATATAATGCATATATTTTTAAGCAGTTAATGAGTTAAAATTTAATTTACTTAAAAAGCGTTTAATTTGTCTAGGAATATAATATATTATAATAAACAGTGAATTTTATAAGTAAACATTCATTATTTTGACAATTATTTAAGTTTTTTTACATTTTATTTTACTTTAAAATCATTAATAAACTCAATTTTGTAGAAAAAATATGATATTTTTATCATTTTTTTACCGTTAGCATTATATATATGTATTTTTAATGATAACGTACATATTTAGTTTCATATTCTTAAGCAAAATATCTTTTTGAAAATTAGTTATTAAATCGAATTTATAAGCATAAAGTATAGTTTAGCGAAGTAATAGACCATTATTTTGCGGAGTACCCATGTGAATTTAGATCCACTTAGATTAAATTTTAAATGCTTATAAAATTATAACTTATATGCTTTTAAATAATTAAATATTAATTTTTTTAAATAACTCATGATGTAAATTTGATAAAATTTATAAAATACGAACTATATACATTATACATAATGTATTAGTAATCTTCGAAAGTAACCTAATAATTAAACATTATTTTCAACTATTCATTCTTCTTTATTCCTTTATGTATTTGACCATTAAGATCATACTACCAAACATTATTCTTTTCTTACAATTTTTTGAGATGTATGCATAGGTACACCTGCATTTTTATAAAAATAAAAATACAAAAGTTCAGTATTATTATAATAGTTGGGCGATTATTAACTCGGCCCGAATAAAATAAACATTTAATTTTCTTATAATATTTTTGAGAACTATTTAGTATTACCTAGGTCCTAGACTCTAGAGGACACCACGAGGAGGTGATTCTCATTATCCTACAAAAATTATTTTCATTATCATATTATTATTCATAGTATTTAAAATTCGTTACCTATATACAAATATTAAAATTTTGTAAAAATATAGATAAAATGTTTCATTGTTGGATTTAATTTGACTATTCAATACAAAAAATATAAGTAAAATGTATTTATGTACAATTGTAAGTGTAAAAATATAAGTAAAATTGTAGTGTAATAATGTAAGTTTATAATATAAATCTATTTTTTAAAGTAAAAAGCCATGTGTTCGACGTATTCACTCACCCATATTTTCTTATTTTTATATTTTTAAGTGTTCTTTCTAAGAATTATTTTTTTTTTTTAGTTTTTGTATTTTGAAATTGAAATGGTATATTTAGGCTGCTCATTTTAATGTACGTTTATGTTGTACTTCTTTTAATTTTATAATGACGGAATATATTATATTGGTGTGAGTTGAATTGAAACTTGAATTAAAATGCGCATGAAATGACTCACATGTATTAGTTGTTAAATACGTATCAACTAATGCACAGGCCCACACACATCAGGCGGAAAAATACCATCTTCTCCTATGTTCAAAAGTCCTATATGAAAATTAAATTATTTGTCTCAATGTTTAAATAGATTTTAACATTCGTTAATAACAAATTGTATATGATAAGATATAGTACTTTATTTTTTTACTTTATTATTTGCAAATTAAATTATGCGTTGCTTATTATATTTTATTTGTCAAAGTTATCGGGCCGAGTATACAACCGACCTTTTTTATTATTTTAAATTTCCGGGCCGAGTTTACAATCGACCTATTTTATTACCTAAAATTTCCGGGCCAATTTTACAACAAAAAAGGTAACCGCGGGCCCAGTTTACATTTGCCCAAATAGATGCATATTTATTTGTAATGGTTTAGTAAGTACTTTATATAATATCAAAATTAATTTTAATGATAATGCTTCTTTTAGTTTCGTTAGATTATATAATGATTTAAATTTCAAAATAATTATGTAAATTACCTAATTAATTTAATTTACTTGGTTGGTTTATTAACTTAAATTAATTTGTTTAGATTCTAGTTAAAGAATTAATAAAAATTAATTGTTATTTTGTAATTTTTCTAATCAGAAACATATATTTCTTCTATTGTAGTATTCAACATGGAAAATTGAATAATTTATTATTTATTTTTAAATAATATAATAACATATGTATTATATTAGTAGAAGTAAAATAATTTCAAATAATTAATATGATATGAATTTAAAAATAAGATGTATAGAAATATAGAGTAGTACTTTTGTATAATTGGTAGTAAATATTTATATTAATTATTATGATTTAATTTAAAATTAAAAAACGTATCAACGTAAATCCAAAACAAAAATAGACAATATTATAATCCTAAAATTAAATAATTTCACAGTATTTACAATCTATTTATTATTACATAGTATAATAAACAATTTAATATAACTTAAAATTATATTATAACTTTATTTTGTTTTAATTTAATTTTTAATTTATTTATATTTTTATCATACAATTTATTTATTTTTTAGATGGGTGGTTGCCCAATTTAAGTATAATTTTTTTATTAGTATATAATTATTACATACGATTATAGTTGGAAATAATTTCAGCAAGTAAACAATTTAAATATGCATTAAAATCATTTTTAGTTACACTAAGTAAAGAATCAATATTTTGGATTGTGTAGTACTATGACCAATGACCAGGAATCGAGAAATTTAAATTAGCAAGTAGATTAGGACAATAAATGTTTCATTAACTGATTTAAAAATGAAGCAGATCTAACCTTATTAGTCTTGTTTTTAATGGTTTGAGGTTTAAGAAAGTTAATAATGACTTGTAGGAGTAGTGAGATTGTCATATAACATTGCATCTAAAAGATAATGTTCTCAAAAACCGATTTTAAATTGATTCTATTGTTTGTATTGAACCTACTATATTTCAACAAATAATCAACAATTGATCGTACATAATATGCGCAATATAGTGATTCAATACATAATGGATTTTTAAAGTTCTTGCAACTTTGATTTTTAAAGCCTAACCTAGATGAGTATTTAATTGTAACTACGTATTATTTATATATTATATGCATCACTTATTAGTTATTACTAAGGTACTATACTTATATTTTTAATTATTAGTTTATACTATGTATAAATACATAAAAATCAACTTTGTTACTGTTGAACCGTTATTAGTTTTCAAAATAAATAGTATACCTGTTGCCGCTTTTGGTACTTGACTAACATATATATTATATACATAAATAAATAATATTCATATACATTTGTATATATATTTACTTGTAATTATAAACTATAATAACATTATATAATAATTAATACAATTTAAAATTTATAATTAAATATTTTATTGTTCAATTAAATCGTGTAAATAGATACTTACTAAAAAAATTTTAAACCTTATAGTACCTAATACCTATAACGTGTAAAGTATTTAAAATAAATAGTAATATATAATGAATGTTATAGAATTTTACAGACCATGCAGTATTTTGATATTTTTAATTCATATTGTTGGAAACAATAAATCATGTTATTAACATCATAATTCATTACCTATATTGTTGGAAATAATAAATCATGTTATTAAAATCATAATTCATTACCCTAAATCTGTATAAGTTAATAATTATTTTAATGGTACAGATGTTTTTGCGATTTGATTTCTATGATTCACAAGGGATAAAATGGATCCATTTATTTATTTGATTTATCATTGTGAATCATAATATTATTAACCCATTTTAAATTCTACACTTATTCCATACTTATTATAGGTACAAAAAATAAGAAAACACTCTTATTTTTTTTTATTGTTAATTGGTACGTTATTAAATCATAAATACTTTATTATTATTTATGTATATTTTTAGTCTTCGTAATTTATAATTTTCTTTAAAATTTAATTTGAAATAGTTTTCATTTGGTTGAACGAATAAAAGTAATAATGAAATGTCAATGTGATTTAATATATACCTACATTATATATTTTTCCGACATTATAATAATTTTAGGCAGAGGAATGGATAAATAATACAATTTACCGGTGAAAGTCGCATCACTAGATAATATTGCTATTTTACATTAAAAAGAACATGCTAGAAAATCATGTGTATGACGAAGAGCACACAATTCGATTTCAACTCAACATTTATTTTTGGCAACCGTTTAAATGGTGTTACAATTCTATCGTGATGATTATTCTTAAAACGTATTTGTTTTCACTTGGCTAAATTTCACAAAATATTTATCAGCTTATGTCCATCGAGTTTTAAATGCTGTTACGAATAAAATAGTAATGTGACATTAACCTCAATAATAAAATTTAAATTTTAGTCTGTATTTCATACTTTCATTGCGTCATTGAATTTCTTAAGCAATTTTGTATAATTTGTAGATATGTGAAATGTATCTATTTAGTATACGTAATACGTTAGTAAGTATTTAATTTTTTTTATAATATTGCAATAGCCGATATTTAAAATAATTATATTACAATAATACATAATATTATGTACTACTTGTACATGTGCCTACTATACATTATTATGTCCTGTCTGTAAAAACGCTTTTTTTGTTTTATGTTAATATATTATAATATATAATTATAGAAATTGGGTATGAATTGTTTTGGATATGATAATATTATATAATTTTTGTCGTTTTATTGTTTTAAACTGGAATATTATCGCAAACTACGTAGATATTAGAACAATTATTAATGATGTAATACATTACAAAGTTGTATTCGAATCCAATTTTGTTTTAAGTTGTAACCAACTGTGGATTTAATGTCAATATATCTTATTTTTTAACAAACTGAAGTTTGATTAGCACCTCATATACAGATCAAAGTATTGAACTTTTTATTGCCTAGGTTGCCTACTAAATAAATGTAAATAACAAACAAAAACCTGTTTTTTTTTTTGTTAAGAATGTTATTACTTATAATACTGTTAGAAGTGTTTAACGATGAAAAAAATAGCAGGAAACCAGTTTTGTCTGCTTCTTTTTGTACCAGACTCAGAGAACCGTTATGCAACATTTAGATTCACATTTACAAAAACAAGTGTTCAATATGATATGACTATATGTGGGGTGTATGGATAGGTGGTAATAATAATAGGACAGTACAACAAATTAGCTTTAAACAAGGCTCCGTTATAATTGATTCTAAATTACAGTATAGGTAATTAATAACTTTAATTAGTTGATATTTTTTATGTTGATATATTTTAAATTAAATTAAAATCTAATTTATTTATAAAAATTTGTTCAAACTTTTTAATAAATTTGTGTTTAATTTATATATGATTTTAAATTAATACAATTATTATTATCCAAAATTTGTTTTAAAAATATGCTTGAAGCTTTTTAAAATCTTATTTAAATATAGTGGGTATAATGAAATTGATTCATTTATATTTTTTACTATTTGGAAAATATATCGTGTTGTTATATTTTATGTTATACCTCATGTGATAATATTATATTAATATTGTAGTTATTATTTTTACATGGCGATTTTTAAAGTTTATTATATATATATAAACTATACTAATATCATTATAGAACTTAAATTTCTTTATTTATAACCATAACTGTTATTTTAGTTTGAACACATAATTATTCAAATATTTTATTTTAAAAAATCAATAGATATTTTAATTTTGACTTGTCTGAATAACGTTTTACAATTTCCTTTCAACTGTTAGATGTCTAAACTTTTAGACTTTGTGCACTTTTATAGTCTAGGATTGTCTTTGAAAGTGTTTTTCAAAAATAAAAATACCTACAAAAGAAAAGTAAAAACTGAATATTAATATCTATCGTTTCCTTTCTCCTGCTCTAAATAAAAAAATGTAGGTGGTATTAGTACTGCGGTTAAATAAAACTATTTAAATAATTCATAGATATAATACATAGGTATTATCTGTAATTGTTTTGATTCCTAACAGATTTTAATATTTGAATTCAAACTTCATAATTAGGTATTATTATTATTTTATTTTTTACAATGAAATTTTAGTAAATCTAGGTCTTCAATGCATTATTATAGCACATGTCCTACCTCTACAGTCTACACCTGTAATATAGGTATGTCTACAATATTATTATTTGTTGCGTTTTTACTATGCTTAAAATCGGTTATTGTTATTCAATTTATATGGTTGTTATTTATATTTTTTTTTACATTGAATTAATACTGCCAAGACAAAACAGGTCGCGTATTTATAATAAGTTAAGATATGTGGAATAATAATAACGATTATAAAATTGTCATGCGCAAATATTGTATGCTTGGAAATATCCGTAGTTAATATGCACCATGATTGATAAATCTTATGTTTATTTTTTTTATAACTGTCAATCATAATCTTTTATAATAAAATTTAAAATGTTTCATTTTTATATTATTAACATATTTTTATATTTTTATTTGTTCCGATAATGTTTTGCAATGTTATCGTTTATTTTAAAGTTGCTATTTTTTAAATTATTTGTATTGATTCTAAAATGTCTACCTATTCGTATAATATGATTATTAAATTTAGTTTCTAACGCTGATCTAACTTTAGATTTTGTTTCTCTTTTAATATAAGTACATATTATTTAAATGATATAATATACAAAACTATACAAGTAATTTTATTTTTATAATTCGTATTCACTGTTTATTGTTTATGTAGCATATTGATGAGTGGTCGTATTTATTTAGTTTATTATATTGAATCTGCAGGTTATATTAATAATCTTGTTAGTTAAAATTATTATTGAAGTAGATACCACCTTTTGAATATAATTTAGACTACTTTCTTATTATTATCTATAGCAAAAACCATGATTTTTTGAATGGCCTAACCGCCTAACTGTGATTTATATTGATTATTATAGCGATATTCATAATACCTCAGAGTGAAAATATTTTAAATAATAAATACTACTGATTATTCATCTTTTTGATGTATCGTTAATAATTATTTATTGTGCTTTCTTTCTAAAATTACAACCATGGTTCGTAAACCATTGTTCTTACAGAAAAAATAAGTCTTTCGGAATAGTTACCTAGACATAACGTAATACATATTGTTTTTTCCATAGAATACCAAATTTGTTATTTCCGGATATACATTGTTCTCATTCTTGATTACTTCATTAAATTTAACGTTTTCTATGGTGTATACTACAATAATAAGCATTATTGTTACATCATGTTTTCTGTTTTTCAACATTTCTATTCAAATTTTATGTATATATAGTAACATCAATTGACACTATCGATATCTCTAATTTTCGCTACTATTACTTACTAACTTTAAACAGTAAACAATTCTAATTGTCGATTGTATCTTTACACGCTCTGTAATATCTAGGAACAGCCACATAAAAAAAAGATTATTTAATTATCAAGGATTATATTTAAAATTATAATTTATAAATTTTGTATGTTAGTTTTGTATCTGAGCAATATTTTTTGTTTCAGTTAATTTTATCTCTTATCATTTGGTATATAGAAGAAGTTATGTTCCTAAAGTTTCATCGAGTTAGTCTGTATGGATGTTATGTTAAGGATTTTTTTATAGTTTTTTCTATAACAAAAAAGAAAAAAATACCGATAAAAAATAATGAAATTTATGATACAATTGATTTAACAAACTCTATAATATAAAGTTATGTTATTTTTGTTACAATTTATAAAAACATGCATAATTGACCAGGAAGTAATAATTTAAGAATCACAATTCTTTATATAAGGGAAACTTAAAATACGACTTATATTACTATTACAGTAAAACTTCCATATAACGTACTTCCATTTTACGAAATTTTCTGTTTAACGAAATATTTTTAAGAACTATGAACTTCATTGTTAATGAATACGTAATTCTATTTAACGAATTCTTCCATATTACGAATTTTTTTTGTTGCTTATTCAAATTCGTTTTATGGAAGTTTCACTGTATTTGTTTATTTTTTAACTAAATTGTATCTATTTTTTTGCTTTCCTTGATGGCCAACTATCACCAGTAAGATAAAGAATGAATTAATTCCAAAATTTGATTTAGCCAAATAAATGTAATAAACGATAAACGTCCATCGTGTGAAAAACACGTCCACTTAAAAAAACTAAATGACTTTATCAAATCATATGCATACTTAAAAAATAGTAAAAATACTCATAAATCTATCCCTTAAACTAAAAAGATAACTTTATAAACTTCTGCTTAAACTCGTGTATTAATATTTAATATTGGGGCTCAAGGTTAGGTTAGAAAAGTTAGGTTTTATAAATGAAAACAGTATGACTAAAGACGTTTTCACACTTAAGTCATAGAAACACACGACTATAGTTTATGTTTTTACTAGTATCTCAATTTTATAAAATAACTATGTTATTCGTGACTTATTTGCAGATATGCCATATAATAGCTCAAAAGCGCGTATTAATCACTTTACAATTTGAACTTAGGTTTCATTTAAATTTTTAGTTTCAAGTTTGAAATAACAATAATTTGGAATTGTGTACCATAGGTATCTATTATTATACTTACTTTATCTAATTATATAAGTTTGTACGACGAATGTGATTTTTAATCTTAATAAAACATAGTAGTCCACGGATAAAACCTATATATTTTTATAGATAGTTTTTTTTATACTATTTTTACCGGAAATTTTGTTCTGCCAGTTGAGCATGAAATTCAATTATTTATGTGTAAAAAAATCAGTGTTCCCAATGGTTATGTAGTATGTGTTTCTTAGTCTATGAAATAATAATTTATATGTTGTAGACGAATCTATTGTATAATATTCAAGTAACAAACGTATTATATGACTCATTGCGGGGGGTTGGTATGAAAACGAATAATATGTACAAAATTTAGTTATAAGCAAGCAACTTCTGAATAATAATAATAATAAATGTGTTTCCATCTTACTCTTCTTTATTGCATTAACATTATAATACCTATAAAAAAAAAAGGAAGCGCTTTATTTAAGCATCAATTTTATTAACTTTTACTTTAGTTTATTTAAACCATGATTGAGTGTAAACTGTAAGTTATAAAATATTTTTATTTTATATTGTATTATATTAAATAAAGAGTTTGTTTACACGGGGCATGTGAATATATTGTGTAGGGTGTGTATTCAGAAAACATAAATATTTACTTTAATAATATATAGGTACTTATCCTTGTTTTGGTTTAGTATACAAACTATTCAGTATAATCATATACAGACGAGGGATTTCATATACATACTTCATAAATAATTTGAATGATACATTTATTATATACTGATGCGTAAGTTTATATTTTATTATATATTTATCTGATTTTTAGTAGAAAATTCTTGTTATTATTTAATAATTTATAATGTTTTACGTACTACTTAAATAAATAGTATACATTACCAAACATCAGAAGGAACTCGATTCTACGGATTTGAAAACAAAAACAAACGTCTTTACTACTCTAGCTAACACAGGACGTAGGTAATTCTATCGGAAGATTCCTACAACGAAAAATAATTACGCTCATATCCTATTGCCTAAATCTTATTATTTTTATATTTACTGACTCTTTATATATTTTCTCTACTCACTAAAATTAATATTACTTACAAACTTAAACGAAGCAAATAACTACAATATATTATAGATAAATTATAATGTAAAAATGTAACATGTTATGCTGAAATAATTTAAAATAAAAAATAACAACCTATTTAAAATGTATTTTATAACTATTGAAGTCTTAGTTATATTCTTATACTTATATTATTAATAATCGTATTTTCTTTTTTATAAATTTTTCAAATACGTGCGTTCCCACTTAAATAAAGATTTTATTAAAATGGTAAGCCATTTTATCATTAACATAAACTATAAATTTTCGTGTATTTAATATTTATGAAACCTTTTTTGGAAACAATTTAGGCTTATCTATGGTAACCAATGTTTGTTTAATTTAAATTAATTTAATATTTTTGGTAAAGACTTCATTTTTAATAACGAAGGTTCAATATTGATAAATAAATTTTAAACTGTTTAATATTTAAAAACGACTATTGTTTCTCAGTACTTTCTCACCGGAGCAATAATTTCTACTATGATAACCATAACTATCTACACATTATAAGAATAACAATAGTCAATAATATTCGTGTCTAATAAATAAATCTTACAACATTCGGTCAATCTGTACGTGATGAATCTCCGTATAACGGTTCGTAATGGACAATCGAAAAATTGCGTAATCCTATGGCATAGTTCCAGAAGGTACACGACCGAGTAAATTAATTTTGAGTCTAATTCACATTGACAGAAAATTATTTATCTCTTCTTTTATTTCTTAGTTTCTTTCTTACTGGAATTTATTAAAATATAATATGTTATGTATATTTTATTAATTAAATAGTATTGAACGTAAATTCATTGAAATAATAATAATAATAATAATGATAAAAAAACATGGTTAGCACGTCTAATAGTTTCGTATTATTTTCATATTTTTAATAATTATAAATCTATACAACTTTTATCACGATTTTATTAGTAAAATCTATTTCCAAAATGTCTTTTTAAAATGAAAAATTAATAAATATCAACTAAAAATATATGTATTATTTATATTATTATCTATGTAATTTCATTCATAATATAGTTATAATTTTTGTGAATAATTATTTGAAAACTAAGTACTAAAATCACTATACAGTGTGATTCTTTTAACGTTCATTCATTATCTCGAAGTGTTAAATTTTTTAATAACAACGTCAAAATCCCTCAATATTCGACGTACGCGTGGTTCGGTGTGCGAGTCTTTGACTGTTTTTCAATGAATTGTTTGGTTCCATTTTTCTAGAATCTTAAATCACAGTTTTTAAAAAATAAAATATATTTTTTCCCCTCTAGATGTTCTATTAGTTTCCCGCCATAGACAACGTCTTTTATTTTATTGAATACCAAATTGTATCGTTTTTTTGGTCTTGACGTAATGTCAAATATATAATTATATAATTCACACATTTTACTCCATTACTAATAAATAATATCACGACAGATATGTTGCAATTGCTGATTTAATTTTAGAGTAATTTATAGGTAGAAATAAATTATCATTATAAAAACACACGCGTAATAAATTAATATAATAATATGTGTATATTTGACATGGTTCGGTGGAGCGTTACGTATAGGAAGTCTACAATGTAACTAAATAAAGTTTCAACTACTGTGTATTTCCAGTCTCCACCAATTAGTTTCAATCACATGTACAATATGATCCCAAATTCACATAGTAATTGCAATTCGTATAATGCATATACATTATATACGCAGAGATACATTTATGTAGTATCCATATCTATGTATAGGGTTTATTGATTTCATGTTTTTTAAACTTTAAAAATAATGTACTTGTTATGTAAATTGAGTATATTATATTAAAAATATAATTAAAGTATTATATCTATTAATGGTTTATTTTCATGTATATTATATTTTTAAATCTACTTTTTTTTATTATTAAAATACCAACAAGATATTTTATTTAAAATGTTCTTAATTGTTTAAAATTCATTTTCAATAAGCCGGTTATTTATTTTAAGTTCTTTCGAAATTTGGTTATTTTTAACTGTGATATACTATTGTTTTTAATAGTTAGTATAATAGCATTCAATATATATTAAGATGAAAGTAAGCCTTAGAATAATTTTTCGTCACTGTCACGGATGGTTATTATGGAGGGTCAAGTGCAACGCACGAAATACGATTATAGTCGAATTTGTATTATTGACCATAATATTAACTAATAGCTATGAAATTATAAAAAAAATGCAGATATTTTTTTAATAGTTTTAAATTTTTGGTTTCTAAAAAATAATATAAACAATAAGCTAGGTAAAACCATGACAATTTATATTAATATATAATTTCACGGATTACCTCAAAGCGTTACTAATATGAACATAATATTTATATATTTATTCAGCTATCGACTAGCTTAATTAAATACTTTATCTACTAATTATTATGCTGTAACAATTGTAATAAATTAAATTTACTAGAATTAGTATATTAAAACGGTTTTATACTATACTTATCATTTGCACATTTATATGTAATCGTTAATGCGCATTAGATTAAGTTATTCCGGTAGTCAGGTGTAATAAAAATCTTTTTAATTTGCATTATAGTCTAACGTGCATTGACCATTAACTATAGATATTTTATTATTATTGTTATTAACCTATGTATTTATTATTTATTAAAACGTGATACCTAGTTAAGTGCTTGCAGCTAAAAATTGAGTGTTTTTAATTATTGATGTATTTTATCTGTAATATTTTACATATAAGGATGTAATTACATTATTACGACCTATTCTCTTATAAAGTTCTGAGATGTGAGAACTGAGAAAAGCTGAATTACTGAGACTAGTGGTATTTGAGAGGAAAGTTTTAAGCAAAATATATAGACCTGTCTTTGATACTCAAACAAATAGATAGAGAAAATTACATAATTATGAACTTTAAATGCAGTTTCAGAGACCTGATATAGTTAAGGAGATCACAAAAAATATATTCATGTGGGTGGGTCATGCCTGGTGTAAGCAAGGATCTCTAGTTAGGCGGTTAATTGAAGAAGAGCCCCTAGTATATAGAAAAAAAAACCTTTAGGGTAATCTTAAATTAAGGTGGAAAAATTGTGTAAAGAATGATATAAAAACGATAGGATTAGAAATCAGATGAAGGGAAGCTTCAGAGGATAGATGTGACGATTTGTATTTAGCGGCATGGTCTTAAAGGCCGGAACCAATAGAGAAGAGTATAATACACATAACGTAAAACTCGCTTTAAAATTCAAATAAAAAAAAAGCCCGCAAAAATATTGTTAATGATGTTACTTCAAAGTTTGATAATAGGTTTAAATTCATTCTAATATTGAAACTAATGAAGCTATACGTAAATTGTTGAACGAACATTTACCTGTTATACGTACTTGTAACATGGGTACAAGAAATCATATAGCATTATTATAAATCTAATAATTCGTTTTTATTGGGTATGAATATTGAATACAACACAATAGGTCCGGTTATAGTCTAGTGTACAATGCTGTAGTGGTAGGTGTACGCACGCAACGAAGTATATTAGGTAACTGGGTGCACATATTATATTATATTAGACTATACTCCCACCCAGCACGTTCATGTAACATAGTTTGATATATATGTATATATAATTTTATAAATTTATAATAATGTATGAAATTATTGAAAACATATTTATCACATTGTATAATTTTATTTTTATATTTCGATATAGTTATCACTAGGTATAAAAATAAATACAAGTAGTTAAAATGAGTATATTACTCAAAATAACATATACAAAACTGAAAATAACCTATATTGATTTACTTAGCAATAATAGTTTCCTACATATAAAATTGTGTTTATTCCATGAATATATATTGTATTATTTAATTTATCAAGAGCAGATAAAAAAATGTAATTTGAATACATAATACTCTATATACTTGGGTATAATGAAGTCGCACAATGTTGCAGTATATATATAAATACTATATAATAATAAAACTATACTTATACGGGTATAGAAAAATAACAATGTTTTGTTAAAATCCTACTCTCATAATAATATTTATTAAATTATATAGCTCGTATTATTATAGAAAATGTTGTAACATTAACTTCCTGATATTATGGAGGATAAAAAAATGCAGTCACGAGGCTTTTAATTACTCGATTTAATTTATGCAATTGCAAGTACCTATTTAAAAACATTATAATTCCGGAAATTTTTTTTTTCATATGAATACGTTTAATTCGATTTAACTGTATAATACTAGTATCAATTTGATTTTGATCGGAGCAATAATGGTTTTCACTATTGAATTTTTTTTTTTTTTTTATTGGATATTTAAACATAAAAAATGATTTATCTAACAATTTTAATTATTTTATTGCTATCTAAAAAATATTATTTTCTTTTTACAATTAAAATATTAAAATACATTAAAATCCACTTACCTATAAATTCATAACAGTTTACAGTTGCGGTACAGACATAAGTTAATAACAATCATAATAGTTATTATGTAATGTTTATTTATCAAATTACCGTATTGTCCGTATTACCAATAGAAAAATAAAATACTAATATTGATATTAATTCAATTTTAAAATATCTTTAGGGATTGTATAGGCTGACAAGATGTCTTCACATCAGAATAATTATTTCTAGGCATGTTATGATTTGTCATTGAATTCCAATTGAACATAACCATTATACATTTATACTCAGAGCCTACTCAATGACGAAGTAATCTCGATACCCACTATACAGCAGTGTGACTTCCCCAGTTTTTTTTATTGTTATCCTGTGATCAATCTACCTTGACTGCAATTCCGCTTAAGCGATAGGAAATAAATAAATATGGCAGGTAAAAGAAATTTACCTATTAGATTACATATTTTTTACTTTGCTAAGCTACCGAATATCGAAATATTATGCAACATTGATTTCTTTTTTTTTGTTTATTGTGTTGTATAATTTAGGTCCCTTAAATTTATCTCCGAATTAGGTACGTGTGTATTTTCAATTATATATGAAAACGGTTTTGAGAAAATAATATATACGTTTATTTTCGTAATGTATTAAAAAAAATAATAAAATCGATTATTTAACATGGACGTCGTACCCTCATGTGTTGTCTTTGTCTTATATCCATCTGCATATTGTTATACACCGCTATACAGTCAGTGGCGGATCCAAGGGAGGGGTAAAAGGGAAAATACCCCCACCCCCTTGAGCTTATTATATTTAAATTTTATAAATTTATAAAAGTATAAAAATGTTGTCATTAATACCAGTTTGTAAGAATAAATTCTAAATGGTGAATATTATAATAAGTAAATAATATAAGTAATTAATGTTTATATTGATAAGTATGTTATTAAGTAGATATGAATAGTATCTGATGGATATATTTTAATTACCCCCCCCCCTTGATGAATTTTTGGATCCGCTACTGTATACAGTTTAATTTTAAGCATTTTGATTATTGTGTCTGATCAGAAGATAAGACCTATATTGGCCACGGATACAAATACATAATAGTGATGTACAATTTGTACAGTACAAACGATGTTAGCAAAGCGATTTGAATAGGGATTATATTTTTGACATAATTGGTCATCGCTATAGCGGCGAATCGGTATTTGTAATTTTACTAATGTACAATATATTTACAAATTTACGTTCGGCAGAATCTATTTTATGGAGTTAGCTGTCAATTGACCTACTATCAAACTTAAAAGGTAAGAATATTATTTAGGGTATCGCGTAACTTTTTATTGATATTTTAATTATAAAGTGAATTATATGAGCATTTTAAAGATTTAATATTTTATATAGTTATAAACTTATAACTCAGTTTAAAATTAAAATATCTAAAAAACCCTACATGAAGCCTTAGATAATATTCTTACCATCAAGTTGAATAGTAAGTAAATTTACCTTACTATTAAAGCATATTAAAGCAAACAGCATAAAATGGATTTTTCTGAACTTAAATTTGCTACGGTGTACGTTAGTAAGACAAAGGCAGCACATGTGGGTACGACGTATTCTTAAAATGCACGGAATATACATATGTATAACTAATATTATAATACCATAGATGTCATATAAGGTTGTCAAAAAAATTAATCTGTGGTGTATTAGTATACGTCTATAATATTGTTTTTATTTAAAATAAATCTCAAGCAATTTTTAAATAAAATTATTTTCATAAACTTTAAATTCTGAATATATTGATTTTAAAATGATGTACCTGTAATATAATATAAAAAAATATTAAAGTATATTTTTGTGTGCCTGTGGAGATATACCTTTTAGAATAGTAATAAACATTCTTCGATTTTCTACTTTGTAGCTGGATTCTGTTAGAAAATTGGATCTAGTTGGTACTTTGAGGAAAAGTAAAAAAATGCTCAATGCTTTTAAAAATAATCAGAGAGAATAACTACAAAGTTTGTTATGCTCGGCCAAAATTCTTGAAAATATATTACAAGGTTCCACATCCACATGAACATATATAATTCATTCTTATAGAAATTTAAAAATATTAAAAATACGCAGCAAAAATTTTTTTTAAACGTTTGATATTTAACTTTCTAAGAAATTAGTTATTTCTATGGAAACTAACGGTTTTAATTATTTTGTTATAATTTAAAAAATATTATTTGTATGGACTTGAAATTTCTGGCTACTACGTATATTATTATTTACTAAACAAACGTAATGATAATTTTAAAATTGATAATTATTATTAATTATAAATAAGTATATAATCTGTGCAATTTATTTTGGCACCAATTAGTTCAGCTTATACTATATGTATTATTAATAGTAATAGATATGCAATAACATATTTCTTAAAAATATAGACTTATCGATCAACTGTCTTTGATCAGGATTGTGTTATTACCCAAGTGTTTTTACCATAAATCATTTTAAGTGATCGTGTTCATTGAATGAGATCACAATATAGTTAATTATATGAATTGCTTTTTAATCATGATAAATGATGCTTAGTTGTGTTAATACATATATTTTTATCCATTTTTATTGTTATTGCAGGTAATACATGGAGTGCACATTGAATCACCGCACATAATGAGAAAAAGAAGTGTGAATCAGCCGCTGCGAATTCTTCTCTATTACGACGAGAGCGTGTACAGGTATAATATTATTATGTATATTATTATGATATACTATACGTTTATTGTAATTAATGATCATCAAATCACATACTTATATACAATTATTACGTTAAATTACAGTGAATGCATTTTTTTGTGTACACGACAAAAATGAGTTGTTGTTTTTTTATTATTATTATTCTTTTATGTATACATATATTGTTATAAACTATAATGGCGTTACAATCTTGAGTCTTGACGTAATAATTTCTCAATGAAATACGCCATGATGAGCACGCACAGATGCTATTTTGTATTTACCGACAAGTCGTGACGTTTGGTTATTATTTTAATTGACGATATATTGCAAACAGACACTATGATCTATCTTTATGTTTTGTCTTAGAAGATAATATCACTATTTAATATTTATTTAAATATATCCTTCGTATATTCTATCGTCTGTATTTGTATAGATAGAAACAGAATAATTTAGATGTCGCCTTTAGATAAATCGTTTATATAATTAATCAAATTATTACATATTTTAACATTTCGTTTTTTCTAGAAGATATTTGTATAAAAAAAATATTATTCACACATTATTATAATTTGATGTGTTGATCAGTTTCAATTTTGCTGCCGTTAAACTTCACCTAATTTTTTAAATTAAGATATTATATTATTTAATTACACATTACAGTTTTTAGTCAACAAAATGCAAAATCAAATTGCGTTGGTATACCTATTATAAAATCATAAATAAAAAATTTAAATAAAATTACAAATAAATATTAGAGCACTGAGTATTAGATTGTAGTTTATAATAAGGAAGATAAATTCAAATTTCTATATATTTATGACAATTTGTAGTGTTGTATAAGTATAACTACTATTAAAATTGATTGTATTTGTACTTTATATCAAACAATATAATAACAATGAAAATAATAACAATAATTATTATTATTATAAATAATTACATTTATTGCGATATGTAGGTAATATAGGTTGGTACTCCGCGATATTATATTATATCTACGTTTAATTCTCTACTATACACGAGTAAATAATCGATTACTTGAATAATAATATTAAGAAAAATAATTAATAGAATAATTTGGGAAATAAACACCAGGGGGCAAGATGAGACGGCGGCGAGACGGGATACAGCTGTCCTGCCTTATTAAAATTAAATTTAGTTTAACTTATCTTATATCTGTAAATTAAAATAAAAATGCAAAATGCTTAAGTGAAGTTCCTTGAATTTTGTAGATGATAAATTAAATTTAAGTATAACTTCCTAATTATTTTAATCCATACTTTTGTGCATAAAACATATTTATGTATATACAATGAATAATTCTAAATCGTATTTAAAAGAATATTTATGTTATTTTAAACAAAGTTAGGTATATGCTTGTTTGTTTTTTGATGCAGAATAAATTTGTGTATTCTTAATTATTATAGCATCAGTACAAAATATAAATACAAATTCACGTAACCATATTATTAAAAACTTTCTCATCAACAGTTTTCAATTAATAAAGTTTACAATTAACTTCATCTAATTAACATAAATTACATTAGACTAAATATAAAAGATTTCATTTAAATAAGAATTATACTTATCTTATTAATAAACATTTGTTTAATATTATGTCATATTTATTTAAGCATACTTTTTTTGGGCAATATTAAATATATTCAAATAATTATTAATACATCGTCAATTCTACCAATTGATATGCTATTAATGTTAATTATAAAATAAATTAATGTTTGTTAGTAATGATTTTTATTTAATTTGTGATAATTAACACAGCTCACTTGTTCATGTACTATTATAGCCTATAGGTACATTCACAGTTGCATTTATTTTAATGTGATTTTGGAATTTTTTTAACTAATTTTTATAGTTAATTGGAATTTTATTAAAACTACGTCCAAATTCCAAAATTATTTAAAGTACATAAAGTATTCCCTATATTATTTTCAGAGCCCAATTTAGGAAATATGGGCTGGGGGCAATATAATTTTAGGGACCTTTAATATTTGTCAAATGTAATTTAAAAAAGACAGTGAACATTAAAATATAACATAATTGCATTAGTTTAAAAAATTTTTAATCACAGGACATAATTTAATTTTTAATACCTGTATACAATTTAAATATAATTATTAACTATCTATATATGGTTATAATAATGTTAGTACAAATTAAAAATATTAACTAATGTTTACTGATATACATAATTTAAATGTTTAACTAAAGCAATAATAATATCATAAAATTTCACAGTGCCACTTTAATATTCATAATCATTCAACAGGGGTCCAGAGCCCAAAATAATATCGGAGCCCGGAGCTACAGCCCCCTAGCCCCTCTCCCTAAGTTGAGCTCTGATTATTTTTTATGTGTTACACTGATACTTAACAAGAAAATGTTTGTGTGTTTTCTATAGACTAATGACATGTTGTTGTGAACAAACTGAAAAGTATCGTTCATCCAAGGTCGCATCAACATAATATTATTCTACTAATGTTTTTCTTATGAGGACTTTTAAGTTTTCGTTCTATTAATGTGTTTAAGTTGTATTTTTAGAAAAATATACAATTTAGTAAATAGTAATATTGTTGATGATACCACGTAATAAATTATTTATGTGTGTATAGTGTACCATAAATAAGATTAATACCTACATAATTGTATCTTATTAATTATTGAAAAGTTTTCCTTATTTGATTTTTATAATAACAATTTTAATTATATTATAATTTTAAAATGTAACTTAATTGTCAACATTGTCCATTAGTTTACGTATATTATATAATTTACTACTTCAGTTTCTTTTTTTGTTAAATAGACAAAATACACATGCAGTTATTCAAAAATAATTATGGTTAACATTAGGCTTTTAATATCATTGGCATGCCAATAATTATTTATAAAAGTTGAGAAATTTATTTTTGATTATTTTTAATAGAATGATAAATATAGGTCTTTATGTATTTATCAATATATATCAAGTATAATTGTGAACTGATATAACATATATGTTATAATTGTTTTAAAAATCATCTGTGAAATATAGCGTATTTTTAATTTAAAACCATGAAGATGTACCTATATAGTTTGGTATTAGTTTTTTGTTCAATAGGAATAATAAATTGTTGAATTTTATAAATAATAAAATTCTGATTGGTTTAGTCCATATTTTGTTAAAAGCGGGCACTTGCTTAACTCTTATCTGCTTTTTTCGAGGTTCTTTAAGCAATTTGTAAAATGTCTTTTTCAATTACTTATCTTTAAAGTACTTGATACATTTATATAATTAAGTTTCTACGGTAGTAATAATAATACTGCAATAGGTACCAAACACTTTAACAATAATAGCTTAAATAGTTAATTTTAGTACTCAATTAAATAGTTACTGTAATAATTTAATTTCTATATTCATTGCATTTTACGAATCCTACCTAAAACATACCTATAATTTACTCATAAATTACAATTTTAATAATATAGTTCTACGTAGCATACACATTATAATAAAACGAGCTACACTCAGAGTTGTTTTTAAATATTATGATGATTTATCAAGGCTTTCAAAGTTATGTATTAAACATTTTAATTCACTGCTGTCTATCTATCATCTAGGCAAAATGATATTGTTGAAACCTCGATCTCTGTATATTCTGTTAGTTTTTTTTATGTGCAATATTGATTTATTAATTTATTTCGTCATCGATTTTCTTTTCATGTGTAGGTACATACCTCACCCACTATTTTAAACTTTTTTGATTACGATGTACAATCGCTAATTCTATATATGCACATGAAACTTAATATCAATTTACATATTTTTAATATTTAATTTCAACAAATAAATTACCTAACGATAATATAAATTACCTAAGACGATTATTTATTTTTTACATAGGTTGAATATTTATATATGTATATATATCTATATATATATTGTTAAATATTGATTCAATAAAAGCAAACTTGGAAAACTGATGATGCATATTTAAGTGTTCTTAATTATTGATAAGTAAATCGTGTATTAAATTTAAATTCAACGATAAATCGTCTTATATAAAAAAACGATTCTGATTGAAGCTTTGCATCTTATTTGTGGAAGAATAGGTTTAATATGATAATAAATTTATCACTAAAATGTCATGTGTTTCCTTATTTCAGTAGGTTGAACTTATTCTTGATAAAAAATAACATCTTATAGAACTTAGTCAATATCGATGTATATAATATTAACAATTGTATTATGTACCAGGTACCTTGTACCCGTACAAAATAATAATAAGACATAATAATGACGAACAATTTCAAGTCTGCGAAGACGATCAATAAAATAACTAAAATCGTAAATTTTAGGTTTGAGTATCCAATTTTTATGGAAACTAAATTTACAACAATTATTCTACAATAATATAATTATAATGTATTTAATAACATAATATTATAATAACATTTAATATATTATGTTATTTTTTCTGATGTTAGCGTACCATTCAATAACGTCAAATGTGTGGTGCAAAAGGCACGCGTGCCACAGGTTAGCCACCCTTGATCTAAATAAAATTTGCTACTAAAACCTTCTAGTAGGTAAGTTTAGGGATTTAACACTAACAGATTTATCGATGTGAATATAGAACTACCTTTTGTATTATAAAACATTAATAATTAAGATAAAATAAATAAATAAAACACATCATTGTAATAACAATAACTACATATTCTTCGCTCCTTTCAGAATCTAAAATATACGTTATACACATTTTCTGAACATAAAAATTATGTTTTAATATTATCATTAAGTAATTTAAGTATAATTTTTTTTTTGTTATAGCTGTACTACAATTGATAAAATACGCTCTCTTAAAGCTTATATTATTATGTTATTATATAGGTAATATATGTTTCAATTGTTTTCATGAATGTTTCAAACCAATTTGTATTAATACATTGGAACGAAAAATGTTAATATGAATAATAATAATTAATATTGTTAAACCGTTGTAGGTACCTATGTATTACAAATATATTCATAATTTAAAAAAAATAGTAGACATTTCTTCCAACACACAAATTGTTGAAATTCTACGTGATTATAATAATAGTATCAATTTACTGCTGATAGTGTTCAATTAACCTAAAAAATCTTATGATATAGAAGTGATGCAAAGAATATCACGACCGACCACACCACTTGCACCTATATTATATATAGCATCCGATACTAAACAGAAGATAAAATAGAATTCTTAAAAATATTAGTTCCCTTTTATTCGTCTTCATATGCTTTCACTGTGTATTGTTTTTCTTGGGTACCAATAGTGACCATGGCACATTTGTTTCATTTTTGTATTTATAGTGTTTACGAAACTAATCGTGAGCATTATTCTCTATTCATCTGTAAACAGAAGGTCAGTTAACGAAAAGTAAATAATTATTATAGTTTTTTTTTAAATTTTTACAATGCCAAGTAAAATGATTGACTATATAAATCAATGTATTGTCAGAGTTAAAACATATTTATAACAAGAACAATTAATAAAAAGGTAAAAGGCCTCAGCTTTTATATAGCCATTGTAGTATTATTAGTTTGTTATTTATTTAATGTTACAACCATTTCAAGTTTTCCGTTTTTGTAATACTGCCTGAGGATAAATTAGAGTTTTTATTATAGCTTTCTCTGCGTAATAAGTAAATTTATAAATATCGATAAGTAAGTAATTTTATAAATAGAAAAATAATAAATATCTGATATTATAATTACAATTAAATGTCATTTTTTGAGTAGTAAGTCAGGATGTTTTGTCTTAATACTGGTTTCAATCATTTACACCGTAGAATAAAAATTATTTAATTATGTCTATCATTATAATACAATTAGTATTTAAGATTTGTATATGAATATTGTGTTATTCAAAAATAATAATTTTAGAAATCTGTTATATGATTATGTGTTATAATTATTGTTTTTTTTTTGTAAACTTCAATTTTTATACGTAATATAGGTGTTTTAATAATTGCTATTAATTTACTTAAAATTAATTTTTCAATGCGTACGATTTATTTTTAAATTAATATTTTACTTTTTGAAAAATATTTTTAAATGGTGTAACTTTTGAGTAAGAACCTAGAATATTGATATGACATGTGTATAATAATTAGTACATTGATTGGATTGTTTTTATAAATTATTTTAACACGCATGTACCGAAGGATATTTATTTTATGGTGAAATAAAATGTGTTGAAAAATATTGAACTTAGATTGTAGGTGTATCATAATTGTAAAATAATATTTATTCTATAAGGATAAAAAAAATAAGATAAAAAATAACTAAGAATAAACATATCCCAGAGAAAAATTTTGAAAGGACAATAGAAATTTGATAAGTTTTTATACATCACAAATAATTTTATTTAGATGGATTTTATACTGTCTATAAAAATGGTTTATTTTTTATGTTTGGGTTTTATAATTTTGTATTACTAAGAATTGTTGATTGTGTAAATAATAAATATTTATAAAATGTATTTTTGTGAAATAAGATTTTCTGAATATGAATTACAAACATGTGCTATAATATTTCAATATTTAAGTAAAATAGAAATTCGTTTAATATTAAAAAAGAATCTATGTATTAATTTTAAATACGCTTTATTTATAATTACATAAAACAGCTTTAACTGTATTCAATATCACTTAATTATTATACTTATTATAATAATTTGTCTTAATAAATTTTAGTACCTAATGAATAAAGGGTTTGGAATTACACATTTACTAAAAGCGTACACGTTAAACTGCATAGTTGTGAAAAGTAATATAGGTAATCAAAATAATGGCGAAACAAAAAAAGGTTATGTTTAAAACATTTAAGCTAATGAATGCTTAATAATTTCCTATAGGATATGCAATCGAATACTGAAAAATAAAAATTTTAAATTAACAGACCGTATATAATATATGGATACATAAAAAATAAAAAATAAATACCTGGTTTAATAATTATCTTAAATATTTATGATAAATTCATTCAAATGCTAAAATAATGACATAAAAGAACATTTTGACTCCTGAGTTAGTTAAACTACTAGCAATAAAAGGTTTTATATGCTAAGTGTATCGTTATTAGTTATATCTCTCTATATTCGTTATCTTATCCTTCCATTTTTACTTTCTCCTCCTCATTTTTCTTTCTCCAGAAACGATTAGCCGAATGACCTTTATCGTCGGTGCTTTTGATGCGAATTAAAATCAAATTTTTGCCCATTCTTTATAGCCATTTGTCAATCGAAACTATAAATATGAAAGTAAGCCATCTTCCACAGTATGATTCTAACAAACCCGTTAGATTTCTGTTCATTCATTTGAAAATTGTTTATAGGATAATTTATGAAACAAGCTCTTTTATTATATATCACGCAATAATTGTAATTTTAATTATCATTATGTTTAATAACTGAGATTTAAGATTTTAATTATAAAATGTCCTAGTAAGTTATAATTTAAAAGTTTAAAACCATTATTAAAAAAAAAAAAAAAGATAGACAAATAGGTACCGCACAGCTGCAGTACATCAGGTGTCGAGTGGGTTACTATTATAAGCGTGTAAAATTTGTATTCAATGATATATCATTGTATACGAAAACGATTCTGAGCGCAAACAGCTTATATTATTAAATCATGTGATATGTTTTTTTATATAGCTATTATAAAGTCAGTTGTTTTAATTTTAGTACTATATAGTGAGTTGATGTAATATTTTCCGAAAATATTGCATTTGTTATATTAATAGTATTTAATTACTATAATATTATATATATATATATAAGACAAAACTTAATTATGTATGTCTGTAAATACAGTAAAACAAAAAAATAGTTAAAAAAAAAATATATATATATATAAATATACTTTATAATACCTATTAAATAAATAACATTTAAAAAAAAATTAAGTATAATATTATTGTATATATTTTTTATGAACATTTTTAGAAATTAGAATAAAAAAAACTGAAAGTTTCTCATGCTTATAAATAACTTTAAAAAGTTAAAAAATTAAAAATGTAATCATATAATGAAAATGATAATACATTTGGTGAAACTAATAGTTTATGAGTAGCTTTGTATTACATTTTCAAGCATTTCTACCCGATAAATAATTTTTAATTGACATTTATAAAAGAAAACTAAAAAAAAGTTAAAAAATTCTTATGCTATAAATATATTAAAAATAATCGAAGTATTTTAATAATTTTATCATAAATAAAAAACGATAATATAAACATTTGGTGAAAATTTCAAGTATCTACGGTTATTCGTTTTCGAGTTACATAAAAAAACAAAATACATTTTGTAAAAATTCCCGTTTTTCTTTAATTTTTTGTAGGTACAAATTAGATCCAAATTTATATCAAAAATCATCCCCATTTTATCATTTTTGAAAATCGAACCATTTTATCGATAACTTCTTGTGTACTCATCCACAAAAATAAAAACATCATGATAAAATTAATATACTCATCGTTCCGCTCAGAATTTAAAGGAATTTTATATTATATGTACATAAATATTGAGTAAAGCAATAATGTTGTTGATTTTGCTGAGTAATTAGTGATTACTGATTAAATATTATACACGTTAAAACATTAAATTTATATTTCAAATTATTAATATTAAAATTCAATTTTTAATTCAAAAACGTTTGTTAAAGTAAGATATATGATATTACATTTTTTCTTGTATACCATAGCTTTTTTTGTTTTTTCGACATTAAATATTCGAACTATTTTTTGTCATTAAAATTGCAACAAAAATTACGGTAAGTAGTTTGAACTGACAGAATGTATATTGATCTCTGTATAAGTTTATAAAAACTCAAAATGTAATAATTCCAGCTTGAGTTAAAAATAAAAGTTTGGTATAAACTGGAGATAATTTTACCATTTTTTATTTTTACAAATATATATTAAATATTCTAATTGAAATTAAAAGAGTATATTATATAATTTAATTATTATGTTATGTACGATTTAAATTGTATTATATCACCTATCAATTTTTACATTTTATTAGATTTTACTTTATTGTGCTAAGAAGGATAAATACGTGGATCTAACATGTAAATATAAATATTTTCATGTAGATAGTTTTTTTTTATTGTTTTATCTCAAAAATACATTTGTTGAATTCTTAAATCAGGACTGACATTTGCTAAAAGCAACGTAGTATTATTCGAATCTCACTTAATAATTTTATCGGTCTTCTGGAAAACGAAAAGTGTTTTCGCGAAGCATGTCTACTTCTGATCAAATTGAAAACTGACAAAATCCTATTTGATAAATGGCCTGCCAAATACTGAACATTTCAATTTATTGTAAATTCATATCTTGTTTGATTATGCTTAATATTTAACCGAGTTAGAATTTACTGTAAAAGAACCGAATCGTTTCATAAATAAAATACAACTATGAAAACATTGAAAAAAATATAATGTATATAAGGTAAATCTTATTATGAATATTATGCGTATAAATGATGTTTGAAAGTATGTAATATTAATAGAGTTATGTTTTTTTTAAGTAGTAAAAATTATTAAACAATTAAATTTGATATAATAATAATTAATACTATATTGGTTATACTTTGTTTTATTTAAGTATTGGAGGTATTATATGAATTTATCTCAACTATTTTATTGTTACTCGACAATGAATGTTACATTATATATGTATGAAATTTTACATAAAAAGTAGTTCATAAAAATATGAACATTAAAAAAAAAAAATGGAAGAAAGATATTAAACACTTCTACTGTACAGTAGCCAGTAGGTTTTGGGTGTTATTCTCGCCATTGAGTAAGCCACTGTAATAGATGCGTTAAGTTTAAATTCAATGATTAAATTATGGCATTAAAAGACAATTCTGAGAGAAACTATCTATTAGCCTATATATATATATATAACCAAGTATTACAGAAGGTTAAATTAATTTTTATCGAAAACATTGCATTTGAAAATGTCATTGTGTATATTATATACAACAATATAGTTATAAGTTTCAAATCTCCATGAAAAATATTTTTGAACCACAATAAAATAACTAAAATCTTAACTCTACTTACATAACTTTGTCCGAATTTATTGAAATTTTTTATAAAAAAAAATATGCTTAATATTTTTTTAATTTTTGGTGTAGAAACTACTTATGAATAAAAACTTTTTATATATTGAAATATATATTATAAAAAATATTTATTTTCATCCTATAGCTAAATTGAATATTTTTTTTTTATACATTTTTCATGATTTTGACAAAAATTGCTAAATTTTGTATTTTGAATGCTTATAAAAAAATCATGCCTATGTTTTAAATATTTTTTAATAGCTATTATAACAAAATTTTGAATATTGATAATATTCTAAATAATTATTTTAAAATTAAAGTGTTTTAATTTAATCGGTCTTTAATTTTTTATCAATTCTTTGATTTGTTTACATCATTTAAATTAACTTACCATAGAAGACCACAGTATTTAAATTCGGATTTATAAACATACCTATTTCCGTACCTATTATATTTATGATTAAATGTGTTGTATAATGGGCGTTGGACAATATTATTTATTTTTAGAAATAAGTAAACGGTTTTTTTTTTTTATTGACGTATTGGGTTGGTACATATCATTTAATTTCATTCTTAATTTCTTGTTCTGCAAGCCATATTAATCCGGCATAAGTCCTGTAACTATCGCTGAATTTTTTTTAAATTACGGCATGTATGTATTTATTGGTGTTCCTATATAGTAGTTTTTCCTTTGCCGTCATCGCATTATGACATTTATTATATTATTATGGTTCATGTTTCTTTGACTTAAGTTAGTACATCTTCATTATTTTTCTTTTCTCGCTTACTTTTTTTTCCATACGTCTCCAACACCACTTTTCACAAGCAAATAGTATGTTATTAGTCTTTTGTTTTAGAGTTTTCTTCTCCCCTGTAGTAATTTCTTTTGTTATCCAAAAATTATTAATCATGGCTCAGTATACCTTAGGTATTAATAATTTAATTAATTATGCATTGTAAAATAAATAATTTTTATTATATTTTTAGGAATAAAAGCTTTATACCGTCTCCGCTGAAAATAGTTTTTTGAATGCAATGATTCAAACACTGAATTACAATTTAACAAATTCATTACAGTAACCAACTAAATGGAAAGATTCTCAAACCTACCAATCAGTATAGTAACTTTTCTGGTATTCTTTATAAATATATATTATGGAATCTTTAAAGTTTTCTCGTAAAAAATGAATAATTTTATGGTATTTTCATTACTTTTCATTATTTATATAAAATATAAAAGATCAATTCTTTAAAATTAATCTTCCACTATGTTTATTTTATAAATAATAATCGCCTAGTATTTTAAAAAAAACATCTTTGTGAATTATGTTTTGCGTATTCAACATATTTTATGTATTGAATTATATTTATAATACAGTTAATTGTGGATTTTATTAGGTATTAAGAAAAAGGGCTTAATAATGTCGCTTCTGGCACTTTCTAAAATGCTTTTTCTTTCATCTGTGAGCATCTGGTAAAATTACTGATAAGTTTATATAGGTAATTATTAATGTAACATCTGTTTTAAAAGCTTTTCTTTTTAAGTATTATAAAGATCATCATACTATTTAGTCGTTTATAACTATTATTATTTATCTACTTTTAAAGCACTATGTAGTATTCATATTTTTTTAAAGAATCAAATTTTTTATTCTTGATTAATTATTATTTCAATAGATTTTGAAACAAATATGATGAAAATATTTTTTAATTTTCGAGATGTTTATGGTTATAAACAGTGCCTATGCTATTATACTATTGGATTCCTATAAATATTGGATTTAAACATACATTTTTTTGTATAATTATTTTTTGTCAAAACTTTGACATATATGTAGATACATGGCTATAGATTATTTCATATAATATATCAATTGAACGAATTGAGAATTTATTAATAATTTATAATTTAGCAAAAATGTATGATTTTGTATCTAGCATCACTTTTAGTAGCACAGTGAAAATGCTTCAATCTTCAAGTTTGAAGGTCAATTTTGGTAATAAATCGAATCTAGTTGGTGCTTTGAGTTAAAGGTTAAAATTAAGATATACTCTTATCTATTATATAACAGAGCAACTTTCCCAAGGTTTTAAAAATATATTTTTTTCGAATTTTCATTGCAATACTGGTTAACTATTTATTGTCCTCGAAAAACCATTATTATCTACACGATAAAACACATATACTTAGAATTTTAAAGTCGATACCGGGTAGGTATAAATAATTCTATCAATTCAAACATCTGTTCATCTTGTACGACTTACTTAATTTGAAGTTGCTCATAAAACTTATTAGAAACTTGTACCTATAATGTGGTTTTAAAAATCGATTTCGTTTCACATTTATTCCCCTGCAACTTGAACGAGTTAAGTCACTTCAACTTCTATTCAACTTGCATTTTGCTAAGTGCACTTATCCCTTATTTTCCATTAGATTTTCAGTTTGTTGAACTGTGCATATTACGCATTTGTATTTTTTTTTTTTTGTATCAATATTATACTATTAACGTAATTTACAAAAAAAACAAGTCTACAAACGTTTTACATATAAATCATAAAAAAAAATAATTTTGTTCATTTTCATTTTCGTAATTCACTGTTATATTTTAGCGATAGTCAATATTTTAAGTTCATTATGGTAAAGCGTGATGTCAAAGTGAATTAAAATAAAACACTATTCACTACATCCGAATAATATTAAATTTGTGTAGAATTAAAAACGTTTAATTGAATAAAATAATGTTTTTAAAACATTTAACATTATGTCAATTTAAAAATAGCTATTATATTATGTCAATTAAATATAATGTGTCTAAATAGTTAATTACTTTGTTCAGCGCACATATAACAAGAACAATATATATCTGTATAATTTATACGGTACAATAGTCATGTTTTTCCTTTATAGTATAACCTATACGGTTTAATGTTGTCAATTATTTTTATACTTTTTTGTACCAAAATGTTTAATTTTAACGAAATAGAATTTATTTTGATTTTACTATGACAAATTATATAAGTTTTAACTAGATTTAAACCCTTACAATTAGCTATGAAGTTTTGTAAATGTATTGTATGATATATAATAATATATTATTGTTAGGTGTTATGTTAGTTTACATTAGGTTTACCTAACTTGTTACAATGTTACATAATACACAATATACATTTATTATTCATAAATAAAACTTTTAATATCATTATAATTATTTGAATTTCAATATTTTTAGTTTTAATAAGCAAAAAGGTAATTGTCACACAATTCGTCCTGAGTTAAAAAATTGAGTTAAGTGGTTCATTAACTAAAGCTGAATCAATTTTACTTCACGAGATGCATTGATGTAACGTCGATTACAATATGGAATGAAGATAGTATGGTTATTTCCTTTAATTTCTATTTTTTTCCATACAGTATTTTTACATCGGCATATTGTTATTTTCATCAAATCTAGGCCATTAAAGATGCAAATTAAAGTGGCATAAATGTTTGCTGAGTTATGAAAAGCCAATATTTAACAACCACAGTCATACATACCGCAATTATTTATATTTGAAATATAGAGTATACAATATACATTAATCATTGTATATTTTACATATATATAGGTAGGTACATAAACGAGAGACAGACTTTTTATATCACTTCAATTGTGGTTTTGGGTACCGTGGTAGTTTTTACTACTGTCGACAGTCTACATCATATACTTTACGTCTTGCATTACACACTATATTAATTGTATATTATTAAAGAATTTTGTGGTTTATAAATCGAATGAAGTATAATGCACGTATATGATAGGAACACCGTGATTTCGCTCATATAACAATAGTACCTATTGCTATATTTCCCAGTGATTGGCGTATAAATATGTACGTGCGTAGTTAAAAGTAACGTTTAATATTTAAAAAATATATTTATATAATATTTTTTAAATATTATTAATTATAATATATGTCTTGCCGTAGATATTTGATGAATTTTTGTATACAAAACATTAATTTTAATATCAAATCTATTTAAGTTTTGAATTCTACACATATTACTCTTACTTTTTAATAGCTTTTAAGTACGTACAAAGTGTCTATAAAGTTGAAATTACTTTGTTGAAAAGCTTGTAAGAACTATATATATATATTATGTTATTAGTCTTAAAAAACAATACTACTACTTACATATAAATCTCTAATGACCTCGGCTATCGGTGCATTAGTTTAAAATAAAATAATAATATTATTATTTACTTTTTAATACTTGTCCTTGTGGACGAATGAGACCTATTATATTATATTATTATATTATTACATTAATATTTACTAATTCATTTATCAAGCATCCTACCTCCCACCCCTACCGATAATTTTTCCCTTAAATAATTTGTTCATATTCTGGCATAGGAACTTATAAGTATATACTTAAGGAATATATTTAATGTATTTAATTTTTTTTTTAAGAAGTGTGCTTTGGTGATAAAAACTTATTCTTTTTTAAATGAAAACCATTTTATTGCAAATTGTTAAGCAAGTTATTTTATTTTAAATTTTGATGTGCTTATCTAAATCGAAATTTTAACGAGTAGTTTTTAACCTATTTAAATGTATATTATGATATGATAGTCTTGAAGATGGTTTTACAAAAATATAAAGTATATGTTACATTAAATTTGGTATATACTAGGAATATTTTTACAAATTATATATGATAAACTAATATTAATTTCTATAATTTTCGGACCATCATCATAGCCCCCATATCTTCTAAATCAATTAATTGACTTATTATTTTCAATAAACAAAGTTAAAAAAATCAAAAACTATACTCATTTGAATTTGAATTTATATACATTTACATTTTCAAAAATTAATTTAATTAATAATTTAATATTTGTAGTAAATAAAAGGATCGTTCTTATTTGAAAAAAAATTAATTTATATAGCTATAGGTCACTCCTTAAACAAATAATATTAAAATTTAAATATTTAAAAATATAGTTATTTAGTATAATTAATAGTATAAAATAAACATAATTTATATAAATTTATTATTACAAGAAAAATTGGGGATTATATTTTAAAAATAAATAATAAAATGGATACATATTTAATATTTAAAATTATTTTATATTTTATTTGACTGCATAGATTTGTAACGCCTATGATGTAAAGTCATTGATACCGATGATTTCAGGCTTTTATGGCCATCTGTTCTCAAAGAATATCGCCGAATACTACAGCCCAAAGTGACCTTTTTTATTTTTCCAATAGAAGTAGCATTCCAATTGGTTGACTTTTTGTTTATCAAGTAACAATGTTATATTGTATTTTCGTTGTTATTACAATTTTCAAGTATAGACATAAGTAAAAAATCATAACAATTTTTCATAGATTTAACATAAAAATAGTTTTATTAGTTTTATTTGTTGGGTTATAAATTATATTATGTAATTAAAGATAAATAATTAAAAAATAAATAGTAATAGATTAATATTAATCTTAATTGTAATAAAAAACGTAAAATAAAATATTCTTCAAGTGACATTTCACTTGAATATATAAAGCTATCTTTGAACATGCATCTTCAATTTATAAAAAATTCTGTTAAAAATTAAAAGTAAAACGTTACCTATGAAGAAAATAAATATACACAGATAAATTTTTTATTATTATAAACATTATATACATATAGTTTTTTCTGCTAAATATGATTTCAATTTATATCTTTACTAATATTACGTATTTTGTTTATTTTATCACCAAATTTACTTATAGCTATTATATATTATATATTGTAAATAATAAAAGTATTAAGAACATAAAAATAGAATATCGAAACTATTTTTAAAGATTTATACATATTCCTGTTTTTAATTAATATTTTTATTTTGTTTCAGGCTTACCGAAGAGAAATTTCAGCTAATAAATGTAAGTTTTTTTTTTAGAATTTAAAGCTTTATATATTAGTATTGTCAAATTTGTTTAAATATTTAAATCGTGTTCATTTAAGGAAGAAACGTATTTTTTGTTAGATCGTATTGACTTTCAAAATTATATTACTTTGGTTTTGAGATTCTGTATTGTACAATTTAGTAGCTTTCCGATAATTAAATATATTACACGAAAAAAAGGTTAAAACTTATTAAATGTAATCATATTGTGTCTATCTACTAAATTTGTTTTTACAATCTAACTAATTTATGTGAGTATATATAAATACAATTTTATAAATTTTCTGAAATTATTAATTGAATAATTCACAGTGGTGTTATGGAAGTTATGTTTTATCTCCTCGTGTTTAATTAAATTTATTTAAATTCGTGTGTAAATAGGTTATCTGTTAATCTGTTATTGTTTATGGCTGGAGTATTAATGTTGATGTGACTTTGAAAATAACATTTAATTATCAATAAATGTATAGGGTACATAATACATATTGTATATAGTATATACTATTGGAGTAATAATAAATTGTTATCATAAAGTAAATTAAATTTTAACATATGGTAATATTGTTATAACGTTTGAAGTTGGAGAGAGGCACATTATATGTCCAATGTCCATGACTCCATATAGTGATGCTATCTGTATATGATGGCTATTATCAAATCCTTTCTCCAGGTTGTGCGTCCAGCAATGAAAGCCCTTTTGACCCATTACATCACAATCAGAGGTGTTAAAAGTGAAATAAATATTACATGTTTTTATTTCAAAATTAGTTTGACTTACCGATCATGATTATTTAATTATCTAACATTGTGAACTATACAATTGCAATCTTAATTTTTAAGTATAATTTAAAACATAAAAATAATTAATTTTTTTAATGATTAAATAATGATATAATGATAAGAAATATATTATTTTTAAAAGTTTATTTATATTAATTTAGTTAATTCCAAAAATATGTTTTTTGGGGGTTACCTATTTGCGCCAAAATAAAAAGGGTATGTTTATTCCGTAAACATTTTACATTAATGACTTGGTTAATTCATATATTTAAAATACGTCGTGTTTTTAACGTAAAATAAAGTTATTTTTATAAGTCTATAGATTTTGAAACTGCATATTATCAACTATTATTACCTATATTCTAGAGTTTTTAAAAACAATTTACATCAATCCTGATAATTGTTTTAAAAAAATATGTATTATTGGTTATTATTTTAAAAAAATTCTTACAATTGATTATAATTTAAATACAATTGTATTGATTATTATTATTTGAGCAAAATTTATATTACTTTGTTATAATTATATCAGGTACATTTGGTTCATTGGCGCAAATGGGCTGACGGAAAAAACACCTTTTTTATTTTGGTGCAAATGGGCGATGCCCGTTTTTTCATTATTTCCTTATTTATAAATTATAATGGAGTAGGTATAGTACTTTGTATAGTTATATAAAACAATTATGATACTATAGGTAACAGTTTTCTATATCTTAATTCTTAACGCACGTAAGATGTACTTATAAATAGAATCCCTATCGTACTTTTTTTTTTTTTTTATTTTTACAAGGTATTTACAATCTATTCATAGAACAATAAGTAAATTTGATATGAGTAATAAAAACATGAAAAATATGACGGAAGAAGCCACCCAATGATGACACTACCTATTATCGTACTTAAATACTAAATTGTGTATTAACACTATTAACTCAAAGATAACATTTTTTTTTATAATTTATTGTTATTTTAATTCATTAGAAAGATGCGTACACATGTATGAACGTAAATAGAACTTTTAATTATATTTAATATTTTACATCCTCAGAGGAATGATGAATCTATTGATTTAACAATGAAATGTGTTTATTAGAAACAATACTTTGGTTTTCAAATTTAGTACATTTATTCAAAAATTAATGTAATTGGTACTTTTAGGAGATAAAAATTGAAAATTCCAAGTATTTAAAAAAATAATCGGGAAAAACTGGTGTTTTTTTTAACCTAAATCTAGTTTTTAACAAAATTGATTTTCTTATTTAGTTGTAACTCAAAAATGAATATCCGTAGATGTTTGTAATTTCCATCAAATATTAATAATGACTTATCTACACATTCTACACATGTTATAATTTTAAAATATTTTTAATATTTTTGAGCTAAAAAATTTCCCTCATTTATTTTTTTATAATTTGTATATAATAATTGCATAATCTTAATTTATATTAAAAATATTATTTATGAATTTCAAAAAAAAAAATTGTAATTCTTAAAAATATAAAGAAAATCTTCATTGAATTAAATTTTGTATTTCCGCGGACTTTAACTATTACTACGGCGGAGTTAACATTTAATATAGAAAGTAGGAATACAATATACACATTATATACAATATATTATATTTAATATGTAAGTCGGTACATCATAAGTCTTGTAAGTACACATAATTCCAATTAAAATTTTTCATTATCGAGTGTACAATGTACCTACATTGTTACTATTCAGATAAATTTTATATATGTATTGTTACTATTTATTATACACGCATTCTTCAGTTTAAAAACAAAGAGAAAATTATTTCCGTTAATTGTAATTATAGGGTAGTGGTTATGTCAAGGGACGAATTTCCAGAATGCTGAACATTTCATTGGGTAAAATATTAAAATATCAGTTTACCGTCGTGATTATTTATTAATATTTTAGAATTATAATTCAACAATATTTGATAGGGTATTTCAGAAAATAATTTAGGGAGAAAGATGGAGAGAGTAAGTGTGTGTGTGTGTGTGTGTGTGAGAGAGAGAGAGAGTGATTTAAATTTAAAATAAACGGTAAATTGAATAGCACTTAAGGTTGCTGCATTAATTACTGTACTTTTACTATAGTATCAGTTGTTGACCTTACATAGATCAGACACTATGAAAATATTTATATTATTTGGATTTCTACTATTTTAGTTTATTAAAGTACATTTGTTATTTAACATTTACATAGAATAAATTTTTTTTTTTTGGTTGAATGTACATTTCTGTACTGTTTAAAACATTACTAAGTCACTCATTTAAATAAAAAACTCTGTTCGTTGATTCTCAAAGGGATGTAATAAAAAGATTTTAAAGTTCTGTATTAGAATGTGATAAATCGTGCAAATTACTTAAGTAAATTCTTACATCAGTATGTTATATAATAGTCCCAATAATATACATGTTATATAGGTACCTTCAAATACTTTACTTTTACAGTTTGATATATTATCATGTTTATTATATATTTATTAGTCCTGTTTTTAACTTATTTAACTCCTTTTATTTAAATTAAAATAGTGGCCCAAAACACTATATTTTACGTTTTTTATTTTGGATTGGATACACTCAAAAACCTAGTACTTATTAGTATCGCTTTTATAACTGCTAAGTAATTTTCAATACCGTTAAAATTTTAAAAAATGACGGCACACCTGTTGTTAAATACTAATGTGTTCCATTATAAAACTATTTTTATATGGAACTTTTATTTAAATCTATTTAATCATAATATTATATAAGTACTTCTGCAGGCTCTTTCGCTTTTTCTAATAGATCAAATAATTATAATATTTTTAACAACTCTTAGTTGAAAATAGTGTTCAAAAAATAAAATAATTATACTTTTTTAAGAATATGGTTATGTATATTTATAGATGATTAAAGTGAACACATACAAATTTCATTTTGTTTCCTTGAATAACCGTTAGTAACTCTGCATAGATATTTTCATGTCCAAAATATATTTTTTTATTTAAGTAATATTATAAATTGTTAATTTTCTCATTCTAAGAAATTTTGATTCGGTAACTATGTTGGCGTAGCTATATAAAACATACACACCCAAAGTATTGTAATAACTACTAATTCGCCTGGAGCCATTGTAGACACTTTCGTTAAAAACCGACAATCGGTTTCCGTAGAGTCAGTCCGGAAGTAGACGTTAAACCATTACATAAACACAATCGCAGAACTGGATCATGAATCTTTTGAGACACTGTACTGGTGTCCGTTCTTGGGTTTATTTAAATATTTATTGTAGTATTTCTCTAGTCACGATTATACAACTACCTATAATGAGAAACTTTATTAGAAGTGGGTAGAATCGATAATGACGTGTACCTAAATACGAAGTATAATGGAGGCGTCATGTTAAACGAAAGTGTTTCATGGTGTGACCAGTATAAGTGCAGCCAGATTTTATTTTTATTAACTTTCATTGTTATTTATTTTTTATTTTTTAGTCGTTATTTTCCTAATTTTATAAATAAATTTGAAAATAAATATGATGGATCACTTTTTTATTAATTTACCTGCAAAACATAAACTATATAAGTAACATTGGAATATTGGATTACTACATAATTTTATTTTCCTTATTCAAATCTAAAATAGATTCTTAACTTTTATGTATAAAATTGTTCTATACTTAGTGTATAAATGATAATATTTTATTGTCTTGTCTTTATAATACAATTCAAATTCTACCAAATATCAATACTCAATAATATGTAATTTCCTTATTTTTATTTATTTGAAATAAACCATTTTTTGTTTTCTGTTACACAAAACAATATACGGTAATTATATCTATATAGTATATACTATATAGGTATAATAATACTTAAAAGGATGTCGGTGCACTATTTGTTTTCTCTATCTGACCTACGCGCTAAATAGCGAATTCACGTTGAGCAGAACGATTCTTATATTATTAGTTTTAATATTAAAGGAAATTAACTTGTTGTGAAAAAACGTATAAATATTAACCTGGAAAATATTAAAATTGAAATATCACCAAGCTTATACCTTAGATAATATTCTTACATTTAATTTAAGGTTAATTCTCTCCAATACTAGAGCTAACAACAGAAAATTGGTTCTGCTGAATGTAGATTTGCTTTGTCACGCATGGGCTAGAGAGAGAAGACTAACAGTGCGTTAACATCCTCTAACGATCTTTATTATAATTTATAAAATAAATTATATTTATCAAATTATTATGAAGTAATTTAAAATAATTGAAAATCATTCGTTTAGGAAAGAGTTTCTATGAAACTAATGAGATTTGATTTATTCACATTCACACAATTACATCTATATTGCATGTTAAAAAATATTTAATTTTATTATTTGAGGAATAATTGTATAAGTAATTAAAAAGTATTAATGACAACAAATTAACGAAATCAATAAATTACAGTCAGTCTAAAAATTAAAAATAACTATTAATTTTTAATTATTCAAATGACAGAAAAAAATTATAAGACTGCTAGGGTCTTAAAAAGTTTGTATGCTTATTTCTTTATTAATTAATCCTGTAATCAATAAATTATTAATAATATTAATTAATCTTTTATAGTTTTTATAAATTGTAATTTTAAACAAATGAATAATTTAAAAAAATTTAAATAATCTAAATATTTGTAATATGTGATCAGTTTCTAATCCATTTAGTTTTTTTTCTAACCCCAGATGTATTAACGAAAAGATACATTTAAAATTTTAGTTAATAATTTCAATCTCTCTAAAATTTAATTTAAATATGGTATTGCAATTTAAAAATAAAAAGGGTGGGCAAGTGGGTATCGCTCTGATGTGTAGTAGAGATGGAGAGTAGATCACTATAATGGATGTGTTAAATTTGAATGGCAGGTATCATTGTATACGAAAAACGATTCTGAACGAAGATAATTTGTTAGTCTAGGATAATTATTAGGATATATTATATTATTACCTATATTTAAATTAATTAAATTGTAAAATATCGTTATTTTACGCGGTTTCGTAAAAAATTAAATCTTAAACGCTCTTAAAATTTTTCTTTATTGATGCTAGTATTTTTTTTTCAGTTATCTGAAGAAAAAGTTATGGAAAACCTTGTATTGGGATTTTTAACCTTTTATTCCTTTAAATTTTCGCGATTTTGACATATTTCGTAAACATTTGAACTTTAAATGCTTATAAACAAAAATTGCGACTAACGATTTTATTTTATACGATAAGTAAAACTTATAATAAACCTTGTATTACATTTTAAAGATTTTTTGGTGTGCCAAATTTTTCTTATCGGCATTTCAAGAAAAAAAATTTAAAAAATTTCAGTTATTTTGCAAATACCTTAAAAAAAGTCAAAATATTTGACTTAATTTAATCGTAAATAGATAACACTAATATAATGATTTGGTGAAAGTTTCAAGTATTTAAAATGATTCGTTTTTGAGTTACAGCAAAATAAAAAAATCGATTTTGTCAAAAACTGGTTATGCGTATAAATTCCCGTTTTTCTGTTACTTTTTTACGGGTTTTCCAGACGCATTTGAAAACTACTGGAAATTTTTTACCTTTGACCGCCCCCCCCCAAAGTACTTACTAGATTCATTCTTAAAAAAAGGCTGAAGTGAAAAAATCAAAGCTTTATTACTACTCCAAAACATGATGATGACAGACACACAAAAAAAAAGAACACACATATCATTGTAAAATTAATGCATTCATATCACTCCGTTCGGAATTTAAAATTTAATTATTAAAATGTTTATCTAATTTTTATATTAATTTTAGTAAGTAAAAATGTAAACATGATGTGTGGTTTTGATAACGTATGAAATATTGTATTAAAATTAACTCAATTGCATGATAAATTACACAAATAAGTGTAGTTATATTAAGTACACAAGGTAGTTACAAAATCTTGGTATACCAAAAATGTTTTCTACTATATAAACATGAGTAGAGTTGCTTATAACAAAGAATGTTTCATTTTTTTTAAAGAGCGTAGACTATAAAAAACACTTAAAAAGAAATCGAAGTATAGAAATACTCTATTTTAGTATTATTAATTTTAATTTTAATTAATTTTGTTTTTTTATACGTTTTAAATTTTAATATAATTTGATTATAAATAGTTTGGTGTATTATATATCTATAAGAATATTGTATAATAATTGTTGTCGTAATATTAAAAATACATATTTATTGTATACTATAACATAATCTAAAAATATTAAATTAAATTAACAAATTATTCTGTTTAAATTCAAATCTATATTATTCATTAATATATTATAATAAATAACAAATACTCTTAGGTATAAAAAAATATTTATTAGGACTCCTTTACAAGAGGCAGATTAGACGAGAGGGCACTCGTCTGTCTTACTACCTAAATTTAGCACAAATCACTATTATATAACTTGACGTTATTAATATTTGGAACATTTAGTATCAGAAATATAATAAAGAAACTAATGATAAAATATTAAAATTTTTCTAATCGATTAAAAAATAATTATATTGTTAAAACGTAAACGACAAAAAAATATTTAAACGAATTGCAAAATCAATTTATTTTATCTAAGAATTTGACAGCCTTTCAATTTTTATAATTAATTATTCATGTAAATATTTATGTATTTAAATATATGTTATACAATCTAAACTATTGCATCTTCTACTAAAATGTCATTAAAAATGAATAATAATTGTTTTTTGTTTATTAATAATTTTTCATTGAATATAACATATAAATATTTAAAAAATATTAAATATTCAACAATAATTCTTTAAAAAGAAAAAAATCTATTCCATATTTTTTCTGAATAAAATCTGCTTGTATTCTTAACTGGATATTTACGTAAACATGTAAGTTAAAATTGTTTTGTAACATTGTGTATTGCGTACATAAAATAATTTATAGATTGAATTAAATTTGCAATATATATAATTGTGTGTTTTTATAGAAAAGAAATTAAGTTATGACATTGCTTCCAGCACTTTCTTTATTACCTTTTCCAGAAATTATGAGCATTTGGTCAAATTATTGATAAGTTAATATAATTATAAATTATTAAAGTTATATCATAAAAGCTTTTCTTATAAAGTATCATAAAAACCGTCATACTATATTTAGTCATCTATGTTTATTATGAATTTAAAAGACACCAAGTATATACTTTACAATTTTTCAAGTATAACCATTTTTTTATTCTTAGTTAATTCTTACTTCAATAGATTTTCATTTTTTTGTTTATTTAATGATTATTTAAATCCATTAATTATGGCAAATAAAAACTTATTTATTACAAATTCGTAAATTTTCTTTTGATATGTTTGAAATTATGTATAACTCAAATGGTGAATAAATTAAAATGTGGGTTTTCATAACTCTTGTTAGAAAATAAATTTAAAACTCATAAAAATATACTCCATAGGGATAAAGAAAAAGTTAAAATTAGTAATCTGTACATGTCATGTATTTTATTTCTGAAAATAATAAATATACAGGTTAAAAAAGTATGTTTTATATTTTTTAGTGTTTTCAGTCCTCTCATGAATGTAGATGAAAAAATACATAGAAAACTCCCTTAATTTTAATCATATTTAAATTCTGAGTAAAGCCATGAATGTATTGATTTTGTACAATCATATGTTTTTTTATTAGTGTACACAAAAATTAGTACATAATATACTTTGATAGTAGTTTTTGATAGCAAATGAAGTGTAATTGAAAGATCAAAATCAAAATTCCTAGTTTTTTTTTCAAAATAAACGAAAAAAAAACACAAAATAATTTAGGCAAGTAGATACCGCTCTATTGTACATTAGGTCTCTAATGAGTAGCTATTATAGGTGTGTAAAAATTTGAATTCAATGATAAATCTTTATTTGGACAATAGCTTTGTGTAATGGTCATAGATGTAAAAAATATTCTTGTTTTTGAAAAATTAATTGGTATAGGTATTTAATTTAACGTATACTAATAATAATGTAAAACAGATAAAAAATATATTAAACTTATAGCCATTATTGAATAGTATTAATTTCCTCATTCGTTTTTCATATTTATGTTGCAATATATTATAGAGTATATAATTGAAAGATTTTTTCCCCTATTACGAAACATCAATTATCCTATTATCTTTGAAACTTGTTTGAAAATCTAAAAATAATAAAATACATATTGTAATAAAATCTGAATTAATGTAGAATATGTTTGACAACAACCCTAATCCGTTTTAATAATTTTTCTTTTTTTTGACTGTGGAGATCTATTATTTTAATGGTTTAATAATAATAGTTGCGCTTTGCGTATAAATAACTTAGGGAAACTTTGCTCATCACTTTTACGTAATATGACAGAATATATGTATTATATTGATATTGTTGAATTTAAAAGCTATGATTTCTCATTTATCACCAATTTTTATTAATGAATATGCTTGGGCTAAATTTTTTATCGAACATATCTAAAAAAATACTTTAAGAAATTTATATCTACTATCTACATGCATTGAACTATATTAGACATTACTACTTGCAAATATATTTCCAAAAATATCTAAAGTTTAAAACCAATTTCTAGTTTTATATGCAGAATCTAAAATTGTGAGGTAAAGAATCCACAAATCTGTTACATAATTTTACCTATATCAAAACTGTCAAATCAATTGTTTAGATGTAGAATATGCTAATAACAAAAAATACAAATACGAAATTCGTAATTTTATGTGCACTATCAAGATTGGACCATTATAATATGTGAAACGATTTTCAATGAGTAACACGTGTCGGTTAACTGGATATTAGAAAGCGTCTAAAGCTAATAATAAGAGTAGGTATACTATTGGATAACACCATTGCCTTGTAAGGGGATCACATTGATAACAGTTTCACATTATACTACGCGACCTACTAAATGGCTTAAGAACTAAATGGCTTAATTAGCCAACCGATTAATTGATTTTATTCTCTGGTACTGTCACATTTCAAATGTAATCAAAATGTTGTTGATCATTGTTTCTTTTCTTTTTAGAATACCATACTACCGGAAGCTGTACGTTTTTGGGAACAAGCACTCATGGTTCGCAAAACTGAAAACGTTATTCGACTCAACCGGTAATTATGTGAAAAATCTATTTAAAATTAATGATATGCATTAATAAAAGGAAATTATATGTAAGAATTAATTGACATTTTTATTGAAATATTGCTATGTCTAATAGTTCTAAGATAATCAGAAATGAATAAAGAACAAAATTAATTTAAATTATATATATTAACAACTTTTAAGATAGCGTTAATTATGGTGAAAAATAATAACATCTGGCATAATTCAAGTTATAATTTCAAAAAAATATTCAATCCTGAAACCATTAAAATTGAATTGAAAAACAGGGAAATCATTTTGCTATAATATAATAGTTGTCGTGTTAACCTTGGCATTGAATAGTTTGCTTTTAGAATAACTTATAAGGAATCTTCTTTAAATTGTTTAAGCTTTGCAAAGCTTAATAGGTATACCTATTACAATTGAACATTTTTAACTATAAAATAATTTTCATCGCTTTGTCATTTAATGATTATTAGAAATTTTAATCTTTAAACGGTTAAAAAAAAAATTAAATATATTTTCGGTATTTTTTAATTGTAGTAAAAATAACTAATAAGGGACCCATGTATTAATTTTTCAAGATTTTTGATCACAGATAAAAATATTATTGTACATAAATCAATGGAAAACTGAAATAAGTCAAACATTTCAGGTATCTATAGTTTACTATAATTAAGAAGAGACAAATTATTTTATAATTATATCATATCTAAATATGTTTCATATAAATATTTGATGATAATATCAAGTTTATGGTTATTAATTTTTAATTACAACAAAAAAATAAAATCAATTTGGCCAGAAACTGGTTTTATATAAGAATTCCCAGTTTTCTCTAATTCTTTTTTCAAGTTTCTCCCGATACTTTGTTAGGTACTAGGAATTTTTTATTATTAACCCAAAAAGTTGAAGATTGAATAATTTTTTAGTATATCAAAAGGTGATGACACACAAACATACACACACAAAACATAGCACACTCCTTTTGAGCTCCACTTAGAATCTAAAACAGTAAATCATTGATTACTTATCGGTAATTATCGGTATAAATACGAAAAAGTAGATAGTAATTTTTATATTTACACACAATGCATATACAGTACGTTCTTGATATTATTAAAATACAATGCAAATGTAAATTATTACTAAATTGAATTTTTAGCTCACACTAATACAAGCCATAAAATATACATATATAGTACTAGCTGATCCCTCACGGCGTTGCCTGTGACAAATTAAATAATGTTTGTGGATTTACATTGTCCTAAACTTATTTAAATGTGAACTACACAATTATTAAATTATTTCTTTAAATATAAAATAAAAATATCAAATTTTACCCAATTCTAATAAAATGATATTTCATTTTCTGTAACCAATGACAACATTAAATAAACAAAAACATATTCGTTTTTTGTGAGCCAGCAAATCTATCTATAAGTCTCTTTAAAATACAAATTTAGGAAAATCCTTTATTAGTGCAATCATACGAGATGGTATCTATGTACTACGAACATTTCGAGTTAGTAATAGCTATCATATTTCTATAAATTATAAATATTTTTATAAATCACTCAGTGAATTAATCAGTGTGGGGAACTTTTTATATATATTATAATATAATAGCTATGCTATTCATTGTGTAATATATTTAGACTTGCCCTCATAAACAAATTTTAATCTCAAAAAATGAATAGAAAGTATTTACAATTTTAATCCAGATGTGGATTAATAATACAAGACTTGTACTTTTTGAATTCTGATCAATTTTTTAATATTTTAATTTAGCAAGATGTAAATTTAATAAATGTATCTATTGAATTTTTTTACAGAAAATGTGTTAACAATCAAGTTTTTTATCGAAAAGGGGATCCTCATCCATACTGCAAGAATGCATGTGAAGACCGAACAATGTGCGGTGAAGTACAAGTTCCCGAAGAGCATTTGGAGGTAAAATGTGTAATAATAATAAAATAGATATTGAATTAAAAATATATATATTTTAATTTCCGTGGTATTATTGTAACAAATGTCTTTCGTTTAATTATATTAAATTATTAATTTATGATTAGTTTAAATATCTTTAAGTATATAATAAGTAGTAATAAAGTACCTAAATTAACTTAACGTAAACGATTATATTATGGTGAACCATATAATGTGAACCATATATGTGAATATTGTAATTTGCGGTGTCTTGGAATACAGAACTCCAGAACTGCCATATCATTATAGCATGATGATATTATAATATAAGCGTGGCGAAACTCATCAATGCTCACATTAAACATAATATACCGTGCTAGGTCATGTATTTTAATTTTTAAATGCATTATATTATAAGCATTTGTCTATGGAACAAATAATCACCTGTTTATGGTGGGCTATGTTTATGCAAGTAAAATCAGGGTACACGTGCACTTGACTCCAAACATCTAAGGGTCTTATTACTAGTATATTACACATATTGTTAATGGTAATCGGTTAAAATGATACGGGATAAAGCCAAATAAAAAACTACAAAATTATAATTTTAAAAGTACACAAGGACAAACATTTTAATTAGTTTCAGCATTATATCAAGTTTGATTTCAATTTTAATATTAATGTTTCATTGTCAATAACAATAAATTAAGTCAGGATTATATTATGATATCTATCGTTTTAGATCAAACGCTCGATTTTTATTATTTTTATTTGAAAAATGATATATGTGATTTTTAATTAAAACCTATATTTTGACGTTTATAACTTTGTTGTTTTTTACTGTATCGTTTTGTTGTACTTGACATTTTTTTCTGTGCTATTTTATCTTGGTTAATATTTTCTTTAATCAGCTGTATTGATTTTAAAAATTAATGTTTAATAAACAAATAAAATGTTTGTGCCTATATAACGTAGAATTGTAAACTAAATTTAATAAAAAAATTCTACCTCCAACACAAGCTTTGCTTATAGGAAGTAGACAAACCATAGAAATTGTATGATGTTTGATTATAAATTGTAATAAATGGTTATTTTTAATATAAAAAAAAAAAAATTCTTAAATTATATAAAATTCAAAGTAGTTTAAAATATTACCTTTAAGTATAACTAAAAATTACAAAAATAAGAGAATTTGATTAAATTAATTTAAAAATAAAAAAAGGTGAGCACGATTGATGAATCACCGGCTATGGATGAAAGGAGTATAAATAAAAAAAACCCCCGTTCGAATTAATCAGCTACATATTATGTAACGAGTGTCTTTATTTATTTAGGCATGCAAAACGTGTAACGCATCGGGCATGGATTGTGGCACGGGAACTTCAAAATCAGGCGTGGGCATTGAAGGAGCTGACTTCGTGTTCTACGTAAGCGCAATGGAGACGGAACGGTGCCACAAAGGGTTGACGGTGGCGTACGCAGCCCACTGCCAGCAGGAATCGTCGCTGGACCGGCCGATTGCCGGACATGCCAACCTGTGTCCAGAGAGCATTAGCACTAAGCCGCAGGAGCTTGAAGTGCTCCTGTCCACGGTCAAGCACGAAATACTGCACGCGCTCGGTTTCTCCGTAAGCCTGTTTGCATTTTACCGAGACGCTAATGGGTATCCACTGACTGCCAGGGAAGACAACGGCAAGCCCAGGCTCAACGAGAAGTAAGCTAAACGACCAATTAATTTTATACTCAGTGCCTGATTTAGGAGAGGGGAACCAAGGATTCGTACTTGGCTGTAATATTTTTAAAATTATTTAGGGAGTAAATTGTACATGTCAATGTATTTTTCTTTTGTAGTTTATACATTAATGACAGGTTGGTTAAGTAGCAAACCAAATTAAAGCGTGTCTTGCCATTTTCATAATTGAAAACAAGTTAAGTGTATTACATGATCGAATTTCACATACATAAAATGATAAATCAATACGTAATTTTCAGAAATAGTTCAAAGAACTACGCGTATATGTATAATAAATATTATATACCTAACTATATAATAATCCTTGTATTACATTTTCCAATCTCAAGCCTAATGATAGTCAATTTAATAATTGTATTAACTAAAACATCTAAAACAAATTTTCAAAATATCATAAAATTTCTAAAGAATTTTTGTAACCAATACATGTAAAAATACTTTTTATATAATAAATAATAATTAGTTGTTTAATTTATTAAATTATTTTTAATATAAAATAAAGAATTTTGGTATGTTTGTACAATTCAAATTATTTGATTATTATTTAATAGCAAATATTTTAAAGATTATTGATAAAATATATCTAAACAAATATGTTATAAATGTAAATAAAAAAATATTAAATAGATATTTATAAATATTAACCGATGAACATTACAATTAAAATTACCACATGATTTACATTATGTTTATTTGAAACGATTTTTGTTGTTTTATTATTTTCTGTATAAATATTAATACTAGCGAGTATAAAAATATAAATTAAACCACAAACAAAATAATATATTTTTTAAGGGTATTTAATATTATAATTAAATTTATTAGTTACAACTTAGTTATTTCAATAAAAATAGTCGATTTTATTAATATCCCCAGAAGTTAAAATCCCTAGATCTGGATTTTTACTTAGGCCTAAGTTTATAGGTACTAAATCAGTCATCTTGTTCATAAGTACCTACCGTTGTGACGCGAAATGTTTAATATATTTTAGGTATGTCCTTGCTGGGTTCACTCGTTATGACTACTAACATCAATATTATCGCTGCATTTTATTCTCGAATCATTACAATTTATTTCATACTTTTGTTGATTTTCAATTTATTTGGCTGACGTAAATAAATAAATAAAAATACAATTATGTATTATTTTTTTTATAACAAATTTTAATACTAAAAATTACATTTTATATTTTTATGATTGATAATTACTACTTAGATATAGTTAAACACACTTAACATTTTTTTAATTTAATGAATGATGTACTTTGACAGTACCTTATTGAGTTTTGCGTTTTCATTTATTATTCGTTGAACATTTCTAAAATTTAGATCTTTTATTTAGTTAACTTTGATTTATTTTATTATAATATTTTAACATATAAAGTACTAGACTGGTGCATATAAATTCAATAGATACTAAAAATTTAAATCCATTCTTGTAGTTTTATTAAATTAATCGATGGCCGATTAAGTAAAAAATACGATAATTCCCTCCAATATATTTTCTGTTGTTTAACATATAATAATAAGTATAACTTACAAACAATCGTTTGATTATTATATTAGACTTCAAGCAAGGCAGTGGAGTGACAAAGTAATCAAGACGGTGGTAAGACGCAATTGGACAGTACATGGCGGCGTAGTCGACAAAGAAGTTCAAATGATGGTAACACCTCGAGTCGTAGAAGAAGTTCGAAAACATTTCAACTGCTCATATTTAGAGGGGGCTGAACTGGAAGACCAAGGGGAAGATGGTACTGCTCTCACTCACTGGGAAAAAAGAATTTTTGAGGTATTTACTTTAAAAATTAACTTAAAATTATGGTAATTATATCTATTCACTTTAAAACACATACGCGTATAATACAATTACATATTAATTAAATTTATCGGTCTCGTTTTAGAATTTCTTTTTTTAAGTTGATTATTGTGTCGAAATATTTCATATTGTATAATATTTCTTCAATTTTGAAAGTTTATTTTAAACAAAAATGATGGATTTGAGTATGACACATATTATGAGATACCTCTTTCTCTTATTTTTTCAAATGAGTTTCTTCGAGTTTTTAAATTTTTCCAATCTGCTAAAGTAATCAGTAAATTTGGTTATATGTATATCGTATAAGACGATAAAAAATAACATTGATAAAATTAGCATCAATCATAAAATAAAAAGTCTAATCAATAAACCAACTGTTTTGTAAATTGCCTGTAAACACCAATAATATTGTTTTCTACACTTATAACCAATATTTAGAATATCTTGAAATTAGATTTACACTTCGAGGATTTTATAAGTTTATAAAATGTTTGAAGTTCAAGGAATTTGATGTTTGTTATAAAGTTCATAGTATATTATAATTTCTAAGGGTCAAATTTAATTGAGAAAAAGAAACTTCATTTTTGCGCATTAAAAACTTATATCAACATATTTAACACAATGTCAATACCTAACATTATTTTAATAAATCAATTTTACTTAATAAATAATAATTTGATCATTTTTAATTTATACGAATTATCATATTTAATAATTAAATTTTAAAAAGATGTTTACAATGTATTAAATTAATTTGTAGCTATATATAAAAATCGTTCAGCAACTATTTTTAATATCAAACAAAAAATTAAAATAAATATTTATGTAGGATTAAATACACAAATAATTTAAACAATAACTTTACAGTTATACCTAAGTATCTATTTAAGGTAATGCGTACTGATTTTATATTTAGATTTTCGGTTTGTCGATTTTTAAGAATATTTTATAATTTATTTTTTTAACTACCTAGTTGGTATTAATCTATTTTTCTATTAATAATTTGATAGATTGAACTGATTTTTGCCAAAAAAACACCTATCATTTATTATTGTTGTTACTTTATGAGTCAAAACCTAAGTACAGTGTGAATAGATTCCTAGTTTATATTTACCACTAAATAATTGCTTAAAATTAATCTTAGTATTTGGAAATTTTCATTGTGTATAGAAAATACTAATAAACATAATACATAATAACTAAAAAAAAAAAAATGTCAAGTTCTTATAATCAATTTTTTGACGAAAACTAGTGTTCTGTTTTTCAGTATTTTAATGTTGTTTACTTTTTTCGTTTTTGCCTTTTATTTTGAAAAGTTTTTATAATGTTTACTTCTGACTACCTACAAACTAGATTCTGGTTAAAAACCACCTCATGATTGAAGCATTTTTTTTTTACCAACAAAATTGTTTTCGAAATATTTAAATTTTTTTCATCAAAATTCTGAAACAAATAACTGAATAAGAGACCTAATATTTTTACAAAATATTTAAGATTATATTTCCTATACATGATAGGATTATTTTTTATACACTTATAATTTATAATATATTTACCTTAGCTTTACTTATTTTATATGATAATGATATCATAAAATAATATTGAATTCAAAATTTTTTCCACTTTTTATAATTTTAATTTGAATTTACTAATTATAATTTGATCAAACAATCCGACATAAATAAACTATTAACTTATGTAACAACTGAATCAGTTTTTCTCTTGACAGATGCATTATGTATTATATAATAAACAGAGACCTATAAATAAACAAACAGATATTGTAAATAAATTACCAATTTTCCACTGATAAATCCTAAACCTGCTCTTATATAAGACCTTATTAGTCCAAGACTTTACAATATGACTGATACTTAAAAACTAATTTAAAAACTAGTTCTAATTTTGTTATAAGTTTTCATTTGAAAAAATGAACTCTCATAATTCCGTTGCTACCCGGTATTTCAGGAAGTATGTGCCATGAAAACAATAAGACAATAGTTAATATAATAATTTCAAAGATACAGATTGGTATAAACAAGCCATTGTTTACTTCCTTGATAGTCTTTAATGTATAAAGTGTAAATAATTTATTTATTAAAGTTCGCCCTTTATTGTTTTCAATGAATGAAAATAATAATAACTAAAATTGAATAAAATTTTCAAATTATATTATGAATACAATGAAACGATTTCCGCGTTCTTTTTTTTTGATAAAATAATGTAAGAAAAACAAATTAATCAGTGTTTTATAATATTTTTGAAAATCTATATAGTCATCTTTATTTCCTATATAATATATATAATTTAAAATATTTAATTTTAATGTAGTAGTCTTCTGATCCATCTAATTATCACAATAATAAAGACTTTTATTAAATTTTCTAAACATTTAATATATCAAAAATTGAGACTTTTAATAACATATAATTGCGTTGTTAAACATCCATTATTTCAGATATTCTCACTTTATAATTAAGTGCTGAAGAAACTATGTATAATAACTCACATTTGTGATTAATATTAGTATATTATTATTATTGTAAAATTGAAGGTTATTATAAATCATTATTGCACTTTCAAAACAATTATAAACGTTTAGCACGATTGTCCATAACGTTTAATGAATGTTTTCTTAAACTTTAAATGCTCGTCAAAATTACTAAATTTTGATATTACTTTTAATACCCTAAAAATATAGATTTTATTTACATAAATGTAAAAACATTTAAATATGTTACAGTTTGGAAAATTGTAGATAAAAAAAACACCAAGCAAATATTTTATTAATATAAATCGAATACGACCACTATTTAGTAGATACATTAATTTTTTATAATATAGATTATTATTTTATTTATAATAATGTTTATGTAGTACACTAGTACAACTAATTTAAAAATTAATATACATATTATAGGTAGTAATAATTATTTTATGTAAACGTTTATACGTCTAATATGTGTGTCGGTCTAAATATTTTTATTTTGAACGATTAAAACAAAGAAACAAAATGCTTAAAACTTTTCCTAAGATAATCTTAATTAATAATAAGTATTTACATATTAAATATCTTATACCTACCTAATAAATATTTTAAACTTCATATGGCTAAAAAAGGATCCTTTATGATAGTCGACTAATTTTCCCAACTGATAATGTATGATCTTTAGTTTCAGACTTGTATGTAATAAAAATTATTCTTGTTTATTTCTATAATATCATTAAAATATATATATATATATATATATATATTACAACTTGTGAATAAAACCATAAGGTTAGCATTACTGCATTACTGTTTTTTTTTAAATTAATAATAATTGAGGTATTGAATCAAGTAGGTAACAAATTATTAAGAAAATATAAAAATGTATAGGTTTGAAATATTTCTATCTAAAATTTTTTATTAAATTATTACAAAAACACATGATGACCAGAATACCAGATATAAAAATCCAAATAAAGTACATTTTGAAACTTTGCTCCTCTATCATAAAAAACCTTTCCTTGGAGAAAATTTGACAATGTGTATTCTATTCTACTTATTTTGTCCAAAGATAGTTTCTATCTATATAAACGATTTTTTAATACTCTATAATAGGAGTGGCGAACCTTTTTTGGGGTTAAGTGCCAAATTTTCCCAATCAAGGTTTTAGAAATTTTATCACGTGCCCAAAGAAAATTATATTTTCTTAGGATAAAAATAATGTTCCAAATTTATTATGTATTTATTTAAATATGCACACCTTTTTTTTATAATTATAATTTTTAAATGTATATTATTAGTTTCTTTGAATTTCTTATAACAGTTATAATCAAAACTCTATAAATGGCATAATAATTTCAATTTTTCACGTACCATTGAAATTTGATCAACATGCCACCTTTGGCACGCGTGCCGTAGGTTTGCCACCCCTGCAGTCTATAATTTCAATTTCTATTATCGACTATAAAAACTAATTATTTAAAATTATATTTTCATCACTATAACAACTTATTAGGTGTGTTTCTTTATGATGAAAATACTTTGAACTTAATATATTTATAATATAAGAAATTCTAGTATATTGTTATTGAAAAAATTAAACTTTAAAAAAATCATTAGATAACTAATAATAATATGTTTCCTATATATTTCACTTCAATAAAATTATATATTATCTTGTATTATTATGCATATGGGGGTCAAATAAAATACAAATAAATAATCAAATTATTAAAAATCATTACCATGTCTTACACCTTAATATTTTCAACAAATATACTTAACACTATTCTTAAGGACACTAGGAAAATGTATCAAAAAAGAATATGTATGGTCATCATACCTTTACAGCGTACTATAAATACCTATTAACCATAACCTAATTTTTCAAGGAAAGTTAATTCCTCAGCCTAAAGTAGGTGTAATTATTTCTAAGAGTTTAGTGGTATAGAAGCGTAAAATTATCGAACTTGACTATAATATTCGAGAGTTGAGTCACGTACCAGCATTATATTTTATCATTAAATCGTTTACTGTATTTTTCCACTTTACTATTATACCACTTTATTTCATTTAAAACTTGTTATATTTAAACGTTTTCTAGAATGAAGCAATGACTGGTACTCACACACAGAATCCTGTATATTCGCGGTTAACTCTAGCTCTGATGGAAGATACTGGATGGTATAAAGCTAATTATTCATTAGCCCAGGATCTCAGTTGGGGCAAAAACTTGGGTTGTGATTTTGTAACAAAAAGCTGTAAACAATGGATGGACATGAAACGTGCCAAAGGCCAATCCATCCATCCATTTTGTAATAAGGTGAAAAGAGATCCTCTGGAAACCGAGTGTACGGATGATCGTAGCTCGGTAGCATTGTGCAACCTAGTCGAACACGTACAGCCATTACCAAACTTCTATCAGGTCAGTAACATACTTTGTAATTATTATTGTTTCAAAATTTGTGCTTCTATGTTACCGGTAAATATTCTAAAAACGAAATATGTTATAACTTCATTTATTATATTATACAACTGAACATTGTACATTATAATACATTATAATTTATACCACGATAGTATGAAACTTAGTTTTTTTTGTGCTTGATATAACCCACAAAGTTAATCCTAATAGATAAATGTACCTATTTGTTTATTAGATTTTACTTTAATTTATTTTATGTAAATAAGCTTACTTTACACATTTTACCTGTTCTAATTGTATTTATAATATAGCTTGAATTATAAATATTATAACTTAGAATAAAATAAAAAATTAGACTAAATTTTTTTATAATTATTGAATATTGAATTTGCCCACTTATTTTAATAATTATATATCACTTATAGATTGTTTTGAGTAAAATGTAAGTTATAAAATACTTTATTATTCGTATTATATATAGGTACAATAGTGTAACATAAATAATATAATTACGTATAATATATGTAAAATCAACTGTTTCTAAAGCACCAAAGGAATAATAATATAGAACAAATAGGAAATTGAATAATACATTGAATCTTATATACATTTTTAGGATATTTTTACAAAAATACAGTAAATTATGTTGTAAAATAATATAATTCTTTTTAAAGTTCGTGTTTTATCTACTTACAATAGTTTTATTAAATGAATATTTATTTGAAAATCACAAATATATCAAGTACAGATATACGAGTATATTATTGATTCAAAATTATAAATTTTCCTTTTGAATTTATAAAAATTAAAATACCCATTTTTTTTTTTTAAATAAATAAATTTAAAAACAGTACGGACATAATCAGATACTTGGTAGAAATTTATCATATTTTACTAGTACTGTATAATAATTTTAATTTAACAGCAATAATATCTATAAAAAAAAACACTCGGATATAAAAGTTTATCGATTTTATAATACTTAGAAAATATGGAAAAATTGTAATATAACTTTAAATTAAATCTTTTAAAACCTTAATACCTAGGTTATAGGTTCTTACAGGAATATGTTCAGCGCAGTCCATTATCTTGAAAAATAAATAAAAATAAATACCTAAAATAAAGAGTGGGATTTGGAGTCTAATTTAAATAAACTTTAAAACTTCTATTAAAATGTTCATTTTAACTTAAAACAAGTACACATTTTTAAAGTTGTATAGAAATACTTTAATAATGTTAACACTATTAATCACTATATTTATTTATTATTATTGTAGCTATCTAGTAATTGCATTTATTCTTATTTTTATTATATTATTTTAGAACTTTGATAACATCCCACACGTAACACCCGGTCGTGAAGCATATTACGGAGGATCTGTAAGTCTAGCGGATTATTGTCCATATATACAAGAGTTTATATGGAGGTCAAAAAGTGTGGTGATAAGAGGATCACATTGTCAGTATCCAGAAAATAATCCACGTAAGTACATAAATATATTATACTTTGAATGACATGCATCACTATTGCTGTTCAGATCAATGATTATGATATTAAATTAATATAAGTATTGAATAATACAATAAAATTTTAATATAATATGCATCACTGTATCAGATATAATATTAGGTTATATGTATTGGTAAATTTAAAAGTAAAACATAATTTAATCGTTTTATTCAAGACGTTGTAGTTGTCGAGTTGTATAAAATAAAAAAATGTAAATGCGTGTTGCTTTTTAAAGTTCTGTGTATATCATCGATTATTGACATGCAACAGACACCTTATAATCTAATTTCGATTTATATAATAGACTTAGTTTTATGAAATCTAAGTAACTCTTGTTATCTCGTAGTACAATATAGTTATAGTTGGACCAAAACATAGTTGAAAGAAAAATAAATGTATTGTAGTTTTCTAATGTTCGATGACCATAAAATTATCTAAATAATAGACTTTCTCAATACACAGTTGATAATTTTATCTTATTCTATATAGATCCGGATAAGAACTTTGCGTTAGAAGTATATGGAGACAATTCTAAATGTTTCGACCATACTAATCAGATGTGGGAAGAACAAACGTGCAAACAAGTTAGACAATGGCAACACTGGGGCTCTGGATGTTACGAATATAGCTGTCAAAATGGAAGACTTCATATTGTTGTAAGTATTTCCCTACTTCAATTATTAAAACATGTTGTAAAAATGTAATTCGAGTGATTTTTTAAAATATTATCTGAATTATTTAATGAGACGAATCTATTAATAGATGTTTTGATTTTTCTCAATGGTATTTATCAAACAGAATATAAATTAAAATTATACATATATATGTTAAAATTAGTTTTTAGTTAAATAACTGAGTATCAGACATATAAATCTTCAATATAATTTTTCAGTAATATCGATCATATTATAATTAACCATATAGGTAGGTAGGTAACTAATATATTTATACATTTATTGGCTTGTAGTAGGTTCTAAATATTAATTCCTATTTCCGATTGACGGCTCATTTTTTTTTTCTTAGCGACCTTTTAATTGAGTTTCCTAGGTATTGTAATCTAATTATTCTGTTTTTAAAACATCTTATTCTAAGTACTTATATTGTTTTCAATCATAATTTATTATATAAACTGTGTACTACGCCGTATTTTTAATTTAGTACAATATGCATTTTGTGTAGTTGATAATAATAAAAAAAAAATAGATTATTTAATTTTAAAGAATAAAGTACCTATAACTAATCTTATAAAATACTATAGCTTTTTAATATCTACTAAATTTGTTTTTATACAAATACATTTTTATTTAAAAGAAATATCCTTGTACGTATATAGCTTAAAAAAATCTGAATTTAATTAACTTGCGTTTAAGATAAATTACTTTATTTAAAAGCTTACTTACATAGTTTTAAAAGAAAGTATATAAAATAATCTAAAACTTTCGTACATTTTAATTGAATCATAAGAAACTTCAAAGTAGTACAAACTAAGTATCAGAAAATTATAATTTGCTATACAATAGTATTTTCTGTAGTTTTGAATACTACTTAATTGTTTTCCAGCAGAACAAAATATATTAATTGTATTCTCAGAATGTATATATATATAGGAAGTGTTATGTAACACTGTGTAGTTTATTTTTGTAATCTGAAAATAACAGATCATTTTCAATTATTTAAATCAGTAAAATAATAATTATGTACAATTTTTCTTTGGAAGGGCTTTAATGTCAAAAATGTTTGAATCAACTTTAAATTTCTTTTCCCATTAGTAGTGAGGACGGGAATTTGTAGACACGACTACGTATCATCACAGAATAGATTATAGGTAATAGATAAAAATATCATATTAATTTGGCTAAAAGCGTATCGGTAGGGGTGGATTGACATTTGGGTGTCTATGGCAAAGCTCTCTGGTGAGTTGATGTGACTCAGCGGGTGAGCAGAGTGAGCAATGAGCACAGCTGCCTATTTTATTATAGTATTTTTTCTCCTCACTTAAAAAAACAATGATCGTGATCCCATGATCCCATCCATATCATTGACAATGCAATATAGTCATTGCCCAGTACTAAGATAACAATTCGTGTAAATTCACGCCATGGCCTATCCATGACTCATTGATGTATCCATAATTGCTTAATATTTATATTCTTCGTTATCGTATAGTGCAGTATTATAATATAAAATATACAATTGGCGTATCACTGTATATAATACACCATATTATAATATCGTATGACGTATTTGTTTATGTGCATTACAGGTGTCCAATCACACGTACACGTGCTACTTCCCGGGCCAGGAATTGGTCATCCGGCTGGTAGCCAACGGTTGGCTGCACAAGGGCGTCATCGTGTGTCCGGCGTGCGAGGAGTTGTGCGGCGGCGGGTCGGACGACAACAAGTGCAAGCCGCCGCAGGACGTGCCGCTCACCGTACCGTATCACCGCGAACAACTAGCATGCGGCGGCACCGCCACAGTCGCCGTCACGGCCGCAGCCGCTGTCACCACGGTAACCGTCGCCACGCTGTTACTCATGATCTCGACGTGAACAAACAACGATGTGATAATGTTAAGACATATATTATCGTATTTCGTTTATCATTCCCTTTCCTTTTCATTATCTCATTATCTATATCTATCTCTTTCTATTTTTTTTATTCGTTCGTCCCTCTAACCGCAAGGGCGCTCTTGCGTGTGCGTATTTGTGTATGACGTATGTATATATAATATTCCTTGTATGTATATAGGAATAAAAAAGATAGTAATTTATGATCGTCATCGTAGTCATCGCAGCATTCCTAAATCGTTGCGCGCTTGTCCGGAGCGCGAATTTCATCGCACTCTGCAATAAAGTGAATAACATGAATAACTATAGATCGACGCAGATATTTACGCATCGATATTTTTCAAACCAACAACACAGTATACGCATATAATTAATATAATGCGTCAACGCAACGTAGGTACCCCCCCCCCAACAAAAAAAAATTGTACCGCAGTCGTGTCGGCATGTCTTATGAATATGTTACTAGCTAGGCATATAGGTTAATCGATTTTTATGCGCGATTTACGAACTAAAGTGGTCATCCTCCAGGCTCCAATTGGATTTGCGATTGCATGCGCGTATCCGCCGTTTGATGTACAGTGTACACGTATACATCTCAAGTACAAGGTGTTAAAAAGTGGCATTTCACCTTTAAATAATTTAATTTTTGAACTTGACCTCCACTGTACTATAATATAGTATAATGTGCGGTGTTTGAACAAAATTAAATTATATAAATATAAATGTTAATGTGGAAATATTGACAATCAAATTAACATTTCTCAATTACCTACTTATGCAAGCGTATTCGCTTTTCCCAGTTTGTAGACGTTATTTATTGGCTAGTAACTCTTATAATTTTTTTTTTATTTTGAGAATACGATTTATTTATTATGAAGTTTCGATTTTTCTTTATTGCGTTCCCGCTTATTATTTCTGTGATAGCTTTCATTCCATTTTGTTATTTTTATAGCGTACAATTTTCCATTGTAAATATCGATCGCCCTCGTGTTGGAGGTATACAACGTTTTCGTAATATCTCTGGACAAGGGTCATGGACCGTGGAACACAAAAGTAAGTTTTCTTCTATTGGAAACATTAAGAATTTTAAAAATTAATATAGGTGCTAGAACCAATCCCAGTGATGAAAATGCTCATGTATGGATATAAATGTGAAATAAAAAGTAATCCTTTTAATTGTAATTTAAGTTAGAAAAACGTTAGAAAAAATATTAATGATACGTATACGTACCTATAGGTATACCATGTGTCATTATAATCATTAGAATTCTCGTGATTCGTGTGTAATATTTTTAATTTTAAATTGAAATACGTATATAAATTATTTAGTTTGCCTATTTCAATGTATACATTCTTTCATTGATATAAAGAGTATCCGAGTAGATACATGTATTATCTATGTTTGTGTAATGATATGTATTAAATGACATTATAAGTTTTTTACCAACTCTGTACAAAATATGTTAGTTAAGAGTAAACAGCTATAATCTAACTTATTCCATTTGATAGAACAATTTTGTTAACAAAAGGAAAAAATATCAAACAAAGAAAATTGTTTTATAACCAAATTTTTAATCAGTATTTAAGCTTATAAAAGTTTCTTTTTTAAAATTTAAAACTAAAATGTATCAATGAAAAAACTTCTTTTTATTCCGTAATATAATAAAACATAAGTCGCAATAAAAGTCTATTTCGTTACTGCCATGGCCAAGGTACGTACTTCAATCAGTATTTAACTTTCGTTATTCGGCGAAAATATTCCGAGTATATTATTTTAGGTAGATATTATTATGTATTTTACTGTTTTCGTGCACGAGTAAATGGCCAGAGGCCGGATATTTAAAAATGCTCAAAAATAAATAATAATATTCTGATATACTGCAAAAAAACATTCCACACTTCCAGACTCCAATATATACGTATATAATATATGTATTTTGTATATACCTACTGCCCTACTAGTTAGATACTGCTTGGTGCTTTAGTAGAATTAATTAATTGTTTGAGCGGATGTAAACATTTACAATTGAAATGGAACATTGCGCCATCATAAGATGACGTATTTTCTTATCAGTAAATCTTCTATAATTTTATCTTCCATATCCTTATAATATTATGTATATTCTATATCATAGTTACCTACCAATTTGTATTGTGTAAAAATATTATTTTTATTTTATTTTTAAGTACCTATTGTAATTACTAATTACCAATTTATAAAATACATTATGTTTATAAGTGTCACTAGACGTTAAGTTGTGAATATGCGTTTTTTTCCATTAGGATTAGTTTTATAGTGTGTATGTAAAATTAAAAATAACGCAAATATTATGCATATTATGTCTGGATGATTTCCCTCAAAACCACACCTTAACAATATTTGATAAAACTTTTTTGGTGACCACTATTGGTAATTATTGTTTATTATACCCTCATTATTATATTGTTTCTAAATTATATAAATAATTACGTACTATTAAGAACTATATGTATATTGTTTACCTATAGTACCTAATACTCATATTATATAGAATCATTTATCGTGTAACCCGAATATAATAAAATACATGTTTTGTTGTTCCTATAGAATATATTAAATCGTGTTTTATTGTTATGCCTATCATAACTAATAACTGTAACCAAGTCCTGCGCGTGTCGTTTTGGCACGGCGAATTCGGTTTTAATTTTTCCGATTACTCGCAGTCTGCGGCTACCATCATCTTTAACAGAATATAGACGATGACGATGATAATAATATATATATTGTATTATACACGACACTCGATAATATACATAACATACGTATATTATACGTGTATATATTCCTCTGGTTCTAAATATAAAATTTATATTCTCCCACTTGTACGCGCTGGCGTCACAGAAAACGCCGTCACGGTGACAAAACGAAAAACGAGAATAAAAAAAAAAAAAATCTGAAAAACTGTAACGTTTTCGTCAGTCGCGCTCTCAGTATGTCCGTTGGACAAATGGACGTCGCCGCTGCGCAAGTCGCATTACGGGTACTCCTACTGTTGTCGTCGTCGCCCGCGACTGTCGTCCGAGGTGAGTGAACATCAAAATATAATAGTAATATATAATATTATTATAGTCATAAATGTGCGCACTAGATTAACGATTTGTTTAGATGTATGACTAGCTATACAAGATTATACATTTTTTTTTATATAGTTAATAAACGTAAAATAATAGTTATATATATATATTTTCTAAATTAATCGTTAAGACGTTACAACGTTTGATTTAAAAAATATATAAGTATTATCAGTTACCATTAATAAATTATAATATAGCCTAAAATTATTATATCGTTGGCACGGGAATGGGTGTATGACTAGACTAATGCAGGTTACTATAATACTATGCTATTCTACAGTAATTTTATAAATTTAAAATTTATAAATATTTTTTCGTTTTAACTTTTGTATAATACTGCTTTAAATATCTTATGCGACTGATATATATCTATGTTTAAGATGGTAACATTTATATTAGTGGTTAATAAAAAAAATTACCCTCTCCCCAGTCTCCCCGGAAAGTTGTTGAAACAGAACTTTAATATCAATTTGAATACTTATTTATTATTTATGACTGCAATGCCGATGTCAGTACACGTGTGTGATTATAATGGTATTATATTACACAAATGCAACCCGATATCTGTACAGTGTACACTCGACCGCTATTCGGACACTGGTTACACTACTACCGTGAACGATGACTATACGTTTTGCTTTTTCGCATCATTATTTAACGGGATACTAGTTAACGTTACGGTTTTATCTATATGTATTAGGTATATAATATTTATATATATATATATATATATATATATATATATATATATTACAGTAAATACGCCGTTGAGGTATTGACATATATTGTACTTCTATTAATATGAAACTAGATAAAAAAAAATGTTATACACACCGACACATGGCTCGTTTTTTTCTTTTCTTTTAAGTACCTACTGTATAGTTGTATAAATTCTACATTATGGTGAGAAAATCACTGGTTGTATTATTTTACCTATTAGTCATACACGTGTATAAATAATGATGAGTTGACCAAATAATGTTAAATTACATTTGTAAATTTGTGATAGAAAGTTCTCTGAATTGTTTTTAATTGAATAGTTTATTTTATTTATTATATTATAATAATATTATTCAATAGATTTCAACAATAAAAAATGTATATTTATCTTATTAAAATAAATTAATAATATAATTGTATTTCTTAAAATATCTTAATTGTTGTTTTTTATTTAGATTTGAAAATAATTTTAAAATCAAAAATTAATTTAGTAGGTACGTAATTATAGTAAAAAGAACTAAGAATTTCTGGCAAAGCGAGAAAATTATTGTTGGCATTTATTGAGTTAAAGTCAAATAAGTCGCCAATTTCATTAACAACCGTCAACGACCCTTCACAAATATTTCTTAATGTTGACACTCCTACCGATCACTATATTAATCACACTCAATGTTCTACCAGCAGATAGAGTATATCACTATTTAGAATTTACTAAGCCGTTTCTATATGAAACATTCAATTTTCATTAAGCTTTCGATATATAGGTACTATATGCAGCGGTTCTCAAATTTTTTTTTACCACTTAAGTATATTATCAATCAGTCGCGTACCACTAATGATTAAAAATAGAACGATCCAAATTCCAAATTGTGTTGTTAAATGCATTTATTTTAAATAATTAAGCAGTAAAATACTACAACTACAGTATAATTATTTTTTATTTATTAGTTTTTTAAAATAAGATATGAATTAAATAATTGAATGAGTTTATTATCTAAAAACGGCCCTCCGCGTACCACCATGTAGTCTTTCGCGTACCACAGTTTGAGAACCGATGCTCTATAAGATCTTATTTGCGACTAATCACAATACAAGGTAAAGTTTAAAGCTCATTTTCGTGTAGGCTGATTGCTTGTTATCATAAAGACTAAAAAAAATTAAACGATTATTTACTAGTTGCGGACCAATTTTTCAGACCAATGTTATATAACCGCAATATAATATATACATTATAACATAATAATTGCGGTCATCAAGTTAAAATAAAATCCATGTGAGTTGCGGACACAAATATTTCCTTCACTATTTTTTTATGACCCAGAAAAAACTACTAAAATAATTGGTAGGTGGAATAAAAATTATTTTTATCTTACATCATTAAATATTTAACTAATATTTTATGAAAAAGAAAGATATTTAAACAGACATATAAGTAAGGTCGTTTTTAAACTAATTTAAAATATTTATTGACTGCCATCTCAAAATCACCGACACTGCAATCTTAATTCTTAATACTGATAAATAGGTATTCATTAATAGAGTAGCTACTGGCTACGTATTTAAACAATAATGCTAATCGTCGACATCAATCACAAATTTAATTTGTCTAATCTACTTGTATTTTTCATTCGATATATTTTCACTACATTGGGTATTTATATTGTCAATTGCGATCGATCGGTTACACATGCGCGATGTAAACATTATTAATTTCAGTTTTTATCATAATCTTTTAGTAATAATTTAAAAATAATAACAATATACATATGCATTTACATTACATGATACATTTTAAAAACTCTTTATTTTTTTAAATCGAAGTTTTTTCCTAAAACCTTGATCAATCGAAAAAATGACATTCCTTGAATTTCGACTTATTGTGGTTCTACTGTAAATCTATACAATAAGAAGCCTCGCATATCATTTTTACATTACAAATTCCTGATTTCATCGCTCAAGTATATAATATATTTTTAATTGTACCTATAAGTTATATAAAATGACAAAACCAAAAAAAATCGAAAAATGAGTTTTTGTGTCAAACAATAACTATTATACGATGACATTTTAGGACTAAAAAAAAGTATTATGTTTGGACAACTCGTTACACTAGTTTGACGCCATCTATATACATAATATGTAATAAATCTATATACTTAAATATTGTTCATTGCATTGGTGCAGTCCTGTGCGGCCGTCCCGTGTGGCTGACCGACGGCGATACGCTGTACTTGAGATGGCAGAGCGGGCTGGGCCTGTTGAACCGTTGCTCCGTGGTGCTGCCCAACGGCACAGAGACAACCCTGTCCGACGCGGCTGCCGCAGTCGCCACCGCTAATCTCACGTACGTGGGCGACGGTTATCAGTCCGGGCAATGCGGTCTAAGGGCCGTAAGTGTGATGCCCGGCGTCGGCAATTGGACGCTAACGGCGTCGTCAGTGGACGGGCGATACAATCGGGACACGAGTCGCGTCACGTGCATCGGTAAACGCGCTCAATATTTATTTATTTTACCTAATTGATAATTGCGTAATTAGTGTAAACGTATTGCCAGTATATTATTTAAACATATAGTTTAAATAATGGATAGGTTATCGAACTCTTCGAATTTCTTGAAATTCGAACTGTTTAAAATTTGGAGAAATTTTGAATTCAAACATATAGTCCAAGCAAAATCATATTAAAAACGATTCAGTTTGCAAGGCCGTCAAACAGTAAATATATACGTAATATTAAAAAATGTAGGTTTTAAATCAGTTTTATTTATATTTTTAACTAAATATTTACAATCCATGTTAAAGGCTTTAACTATGTACTTATATATAATAAGTATTTTTGATAAAAAATATGTACAAAAAAAACAAAAGTTTTATTTAAAATAATACAAATACAAATATCAGTAATAAATAGTTACAGAAAAAATGACAGATAGGAAAGCCACCCAATGATAGAAACTACTATACTATAGTACAGTACTAACAGAAGTTATTTAGGTTAATTTTTTAAGGTATTATTATAGCACTATTAGTTCTCTATAAACGTCAAACTAAAAGTGTTATTGTTGAGATTTTAATTAAATTAATATATTAGGGTGAAAATGAAGTTGTGTATTTACTTAGGTTATTATTAATTGATCTTTTGATCTCTATCGAAATCTAGAAATAGTACATTTAACTAAATACATTTTTAGTATATTTACAAAATAAAATACATTTTAAATCTATGGAATAAAAAAAATTAAGTCAACGTAAAATAAAAATAAAAATGTAATTTTATTAAACGTATAAAAGTTTTAACGTGGTGATTTACGACATAAATTAAATATGTAGGTAACGTTTTTCAGCAAAGCAAATAAATTTGGTTAAAAGTTTAAAACCGTTCATTTGATCATTTACTCGTACCTTAATAAATTATAATGTGTACACAAGCAAAGACGCAAATAGAACTATACACAAACATACATAGGTACCTACTTGAAAAGTAATCGTATTTATGCTTTATTCTTATTTACTTAAAAATTTATAATATACTATAGCTACATTGCCGAGTTATAGGTCGTATTTTTCCTGTACAACCAGATTTCTCACAATTTTCAAACTCTTATTTTTACTCTTTAGGGGTTGAATTTTCAAACAATTTATCAAAAATTACTTCTTAACGAATTCCTACGAATAGCTATCTGCATGTATGCCGTATTCAGCCCGATCCGTCCAATAATCAGTCACGTTTCCCTTTTGTATATAGATTATATTATACACGACGTGTGCGAAATAATTAATCAAATAATTGTAGCTGTTCTACGACTTCTACGATGTCTTTAATATTAAACCACAACCACACGTCTATAACTGTCTGCCACACTAACTGACAATTGTAAACCGTATGTCTGTACACATAGTAATATAATGACAACATTATTTCCAGTACAAATCGAACATATATATAGGATATAATTGCCAAGAAACGGATTTACAAGCATTTACTCGTTTAATCGTTTTTATGAAATGACATCTACCAAGTAAAATCTATAACAGCGTTTTTCAACTGTGGGTTGCAAGTCAATTTTTGGTGGGTCGTGAAAATGGTTTTAATTATACATAGATTCTAAGGTATTTATGTTATTGTATACTGTATGAATATAAACTTTATAAATTATAAGATGTTATCAGCCACAGCAAGAAAAGCAAGCACACGCTTTGCATACGCCTCATTATTAAAAATAAATATGTAAAATTATATAAACTATAAATCAATAGACTTTATAGTATAAAGTAATAAGTAATAAAAGTAACAAACAAATTTTGATTTTTTAATATTACTTATTGATCCTGTAATAGTGAAACCACGTGGGCCGCGATAGATTTTCACGGAAAAATTTGGGTCGTGGTCCTAAAAAATTTAAAAACCACTGATCTATAGCATATTATACAAAACTTGAATCTTTTTCGTGTGTGTATTTGTATGTACAATAAAAAATAGCGTGATTTAAAACTTTTGTTTTATGCATAGAAAACATTCAAACTTTTTGAGATTGCTTGACTGCCTAATTATATTATGTCTTAATTTATATTTTATTGTGTTTGTATTGCGTTGATATATAAATAATTTTTTCATTTCTAATAATTTTTTCCTAACATAATTTTCGAACAAAAAATGATAGTTAATTAATTAATTTAAAATGTTGTCTTATGAATGGTTCTTTACTTCGTGATTCATGTCCTTTTTTCTCTTTGTCATAAAATTTGCTTATTGTTCTTTACGCATGAACTATATGCAATAATAAAAAAAAATGTGTTCAAAATTTAGTTAATTAATTTGAAATTCACGTCATTTAAAAAAATAATATATATGTTATCTTCAATGTTTTTTATTTTATTCTATTTTTAATCAGTAATTACAATAAGTATCTTCCTATTTTATAATTGGTATTTCAGTGGCGTATAATACATAAATGACGTATTAGGGGATTTGTAGGAGATACCTAATCTATATATAGGTTCAAAAATTAGCCATTTTAAAGATGTACGTGTTTTAAAGTATGCTAAAAAAAAGGTCATTGATGTATGAAAAAATAGCCCCTCAAATTCACATCTCAGCTATCATGCACGCTTAAAAATGCAATAACTCTATATTGCAATTATGACAGTAACCAGTGGCGTGGTTAACTTGCAATTTTTCAAAGGCAAGTCTAGTATTCCACCCCCTCCCCTACTTAAAACCCAATGAAGCGGCTTTTATTACTATCATATTTTTAATAACTTATTATTCAAATTAAATATCATCTATCCGCTTTATGACTATAAGTCAATAACATCATGTGCTATAAGATTACTAAAATAATGAACCTCGCTCACTCGCTGTAAGAGACAGGCCAATCTAGACACCTCCTTCTCCTACTTTAATTTACTATAACCAAATTATAAATTTTTTTTAATATTATTTCACGTGTATTTCACTGCATACACCATTTTTAGAATTTAGGATTTTTAGCTACTTACTTATTTCGTTTGGTATTTGATAAGTTTTCAGGATTTTATCGATGTTCTTACACAAATTGTAAAATTGTATAACTATAATTTTAATTTTTTTCGTGTTATTAATTTTATTTAGAACACTATTTGTTTGTATTTTTTTTTTTTAATATTCCTACAGGGGTTATTCAATTTTATTTTTATCGTGAAGCTATAGAAATAAATCTCTTACATCCCGGAGGTGGAAAATTGCAAATTTAATTATTTTTATAACATTATTTGGAACACTACTGATTGAATGAAATTAAATTTGTTTGTTAGTTTTAAAAATTGTGGTGATGTTATTACGGAATTTATTAAACAAATAAAAAATTCCACAGAGGATATAACACCGTCAACCCACTGATCCTTCTACACAACCCTGAAATAGGTTACTTTTATATTAATCATGAAATTATCGAAATGTTCAATATTATTTATATTCAAACTCATTAGCATTCATCGGTCGAACGTTTTATGTTTCTATTTTGTCATTTTTATTGCCTATTTCTGAATGCTGACATAAGCTTAATTATTATATTACGAAGGATAAATCCCAACCCAAAAATTCCAAGTGGTCGCTCCCAATAAGTTTAGTTATATCTTTGTTCCACCGACGTGCATTATGCGTCGATGCGATTATAATATTCTATAAACAATGAAATATTATGACCGTCCACGTACACAAATAATCTATATAGTATGCATAATAATGTAATATCGACGCTGTTTACGTTGGTATATAATTACTCAACTCGGGTACTACATAACCACAAGCCATACGTAATATGCTATGTGGGAGTATGATGCGATCGATATAATATTAAGTACGTACTGTACAAAATATGTCTAGTGCAGTAGTGCGTCTATTTTGGCGTATTATAATTTATAGACATATGTACTACGGATGTATGATGTATTTATTATTAAAACTATAATATTATGTTTCCTTGTTGGTGTGTTGATTGCACGACTGGAGGTGAAAGAATTCTAAATGTATATACATTGGTAACGTTATCGCATTATTGATTTGCTGTTCTGATAAAACAGTGCAAGTGATTGATGGCATAAATAAATATTATTTACTGACTGGTTGTGATAGCAATATATCGGTCGGAATACATACGCTGTTCTATTTTTTATGATTATATAGTACTATGCAGGTATCGTTGAAAATGTATTTTGGAAATATTGAATGAGAAACTTTTTATTCGTTGAAAAATGATTATACATTCATGTCGATGTTAATATTTGTATTACCGCATCTGTATGAATTCTTTAGCAATTGGCACACATTTTATTATTTAATATTTTAAGCAAGCTTGTTTAAATCAACCAATGTATCGGTGCCGAACTCGAGTAATTAATGAAACTAAAGTATACTTGAAAACTTTAAAAATCGATTATACTTAATGTGTTATGTATATTATTCACCTAGTATGATCTTCCCCACTTTTTATTAAATAAAAAATTTATTAAAATTCTGACTTTTGAAGTTTTTAAGTATACTTGAAGTCTTGTAGATCATATTACTTTCAATTATTTAGATTTTTAATATAACTTAAGGAGTATTATGTGACGATACAAATTTATTTTTTCAAATGAGAACTCCTTTTAACTGTAAATTATTTAACGGATATTATGTATCAAAATTAAAATTCAATAATTAAGTCACTTTTGAGTTATTAAAATGTGTACCTATTACTGAGGATAACAATTCATCTTTAAAGGTGATTTTATTAAAAATATAAAATACCATCTAAGTGATTCATTTAAAAAAAAAAGACATAGATTATTTCAAAAACACATAAGGTTAGGTTAATAATATGAGTTATAACTTAAAGTATTTAAAATTTAGATAAATGAAGTGGAGTGATACCTCGTCTATGTTGGTTGAAAACGTATGCTGCAATTTTAAAAAGTGGAAAAATTAAAAATGTATAACAATAAATAGTTAATAAAAAATATAATTTTTTCCAAAAATGTTTAAATATAAAATTATGTAAAAGATATTTTCAAAAATGTTTCTATAATATTTGGTGTTAAGTTAAATGTATCACTCCGCATATTATGTAATATTATATCTATAGTATTTATTATGATACTCAACAGTTTTACTTTTACGAAATATGAAATGTTGATAGATTAATATTAATTATGTATAAATACTATAATTAGTATAATTTTCAAATCATCATTGCCACATAATTTCCAAACCTGTTGACGTGGGAATTGATATCCTTAGTACACAATATTAAATTATTCAAAAACTACTTGTTCAAATTTCGATTTAAATTAATCGTATAACTTGGTTTTAGATTAAATTACACTGTAAGAACACGCTTGGTAAATCATCCTTTATTACTGATGGTGACCAAACGGCTAATATGATTCTCCATTCTCCTTGATTAATTAAATATGAAAACAATACTAAAATCCTATGTCACATTCTATATTCCTACATACCTAATAAGTGTAGATATTATTACCTATACATTCAAATGAAAATGGATTATTCGTAACTGTTGCAACAAACATGGGATATAGGAAACGCTGTAAAGGCATTATTATAGATACACAAAAGCTAAAAAGCACTCATGTAGATAAAGTAAACTAACGCAGTATAAAATACAATATTGAAGTAATTCTGTGAACAGTATATTATTATTTAACCAGATATACACACAATACTATAATATATTACCTATACGTCATTATATATAATATAGGTATAGTATAAACCTATTGATTAAATAATATTTGATTGCCAATTTAAACTAGCTTGTCGGTGTTACGCAATAGTTGTACTCAGAAAATCTGATATATACTTTTAGTACACATTGTCATACTTATTTTTATTCAAACTTCAAAGCAATCATTTTATCTTGGACCAGATAAAATTATATGAAATGTAAAGAATTTTTAATATTAGTTTTAATTTTTTTACAACTTTGAAGTTTGAAGCAGAAACGTTGATAGTGCAAGTGATGCAACCAGGATTTGTCAAAGGTAGAGGAATATCAATTATCATGTTGTTTGCCAAAAATGGACACATTTTTCGTAGCACAATACACAACTAAATACAACATTGGTATATACGGTTTACCTAATATTGTATACAAATTATTAATATGGCCAAAAACTAAACTTCTTACATATATACCTAATATATATATTATAAATTTACAACCTATCTAGTTCGACATAATTTGAATTTGCATGTGTCAATTCATAATAATTGCAGTGAGAGCATTCAAAAGTTGTCTTTGTTAATATAATTTTCAAACGCATCAAATGAAGTATTTATTTATTATATTATGACTACAATAACCGTAGCTCATCGTTAGTAGGTATAATATATAATTATACAAATTGTATAATATTCAAAAATAAAACGAAAATCACCAACGAATCCTCAATCCTTTTTTTTTTATTACGAAGACCCGGCTCATTGAATATCATCATAATGTACCTTATGCCTTATTATACCTATAATCTATTTACTATGAAAATCTATTAAATCGTAGTGTATAATGCTGCATGATTCGGCTATTTGGACTTTGATCAATTATTAACGAGAGTATTTAATAATACATTCGTGGTGTGATGAACACAATATTATATACAACATATTTTTAAATATATTTGTTTACTTCTTTGAACCGTCGCCAAAAATCGCATGGTTGTTAAATATTTTTTAAGTACCTACTTATACAGTGGTACTTACAATAATTAAATAATATCAACCGACTTGTCATTGGAACATTTGACATTATAAATTTTCACTTCTTATAATTTAATTTGTTAATTCATTTATACATAATACCCTCCTACTCGCTTATCTCGTACATTATAACAATCTTGGTATTAAAAACTACATAGTTATTACTTATTAAACAAATATTAAAACCTCTGTATCCTGTATGTGTTAAACAGTAACTCTACTATTAATGGACAACATAATCATTCCTTGTTTTTAGAACTTTCAATAATTAGAATGAATTTATTCAAATTATTATTTTTAAACATACTTAAAGACTGTATTTTAAAGTTTCTTGATTTTTTTATACTATTATTTTAAATAATGTCCTGTGGTGATGATTTTACAACAATATAAAATAGATGTAATAATATTGGATCTAATATTTATTTTATTCTAATTGTATCATTTTTGCAAAATAAATTATAAATGTTGACAGATATAATTACTAATATAAGTAATATGTTCAAGTCACCATCATATCCCTCATATTTTCTAAATACATTATCATATGGACCTATTATTCTTAGACTTTCGTACATAGCTAAATAACTCAACAACTACTCGTTCGCATTTCGATTTTGATACGTCAACATTTTCAAAAAACTTATCCATCAATTAATTTTTAGTTGAAGAACCCCCCCCCCCCTGGTTAGGTTCTCTTTGAAAAATAGAAATGTATATCTCCCCATAATACTTCGAAGTACGTAATATTACAAAAAATTGTAAATATGACCTTTAAATATATTTTAAAATAAATTCATTATTAAATGAAAAAATGGAGTGAGCATACTAAAACATTTTTCCAACAAGGGCTATTTTATAAAACTAATTTTTAAAAATGAATAGGGACTATAGTTCCTACTCCTACATGAATAATGATTACGTACAATTCAAACAAACTCCGTGTTTGTTATGCCAATATTGTAACTTATAGCCAACCGATACCTTTGTTTTAATATAATATAATGATAATTAATATTACAGTAATAATCAATAAACTTCGCAATTCCCATTTATGATTATAAATAATAGTGTAAACAATCAGCAGCTAATTGAAATAGCTAATCATAAGCTCTGGTTCAGCTTTTGAATTGAATCCTACTTTCAGAAAGACCATCAAAGCTAATCGTTGTCATCATTATCAATATGTACGTATTTTCTGTTTTACTATCGTCTCAATCGAATTGTGATACAATTAACTTATTTCCTCCACATCCATATCAACTACCACACCTACCGCCAATCCCCCCCCTAAAACAATATTAACACTTTATGGAATAGAATATTATAATGTTTTAATGTTTACCAAATTATAACACATAATAATATAATAAATATTTCTTTCAATATTATTATTTCATGTCAGTCAAAACACGCGCAGTTTATTTGTATGTGTATTTACAGCGAAACAATGGCCCAAGTCGACGACAATCCGCGTGCCCGTTGGTAGCGCGGTGAACGTGACATGTGGACCACCGAAAGCATTTTACTGCCGCATGTCGGGCCCGTCCGGCGAAGTGTCCAGGCACAAGGGCCAGTGTTGGGTATACGTCAAGTCTGTCGGATCGCACCACCAGGACATGTGGACCTGCTGGTCGGTTACAGCTGAGTCCGCGGCTGAAGTTCAGTACACCCTTCGCTTACACGCTTACCGAGGTGAACAACAACAATAATAACTACCGTTAAACGTTATTTTATTCGCTTTCTTCTTGTCTCGTTCCTCCAACAACTTTTCCGTTTTCCTACACGGTGTGGGTAAGTTGATTATTTTAATTTTTTTTTTACTTTCGTCATTAAGTGTAATAGTATTACTTATTTGTTATAATATAACCTTATAGGACATAATCACATATATAGATATCTTATATATTATTAAATCTTGCTTTAGAAACTCCATAGTGTATATAGTATAGTAAAATTAATTACTAATAGGTTCCCATTAATATAAATACATACATATTATATGGTCTTTATTATAACCCAGTGATGCCCAACCTTTTTTGTTCGGCGTGTCACCTTGGTAAACAATCATCTCCGAGCGGGCCACCAAATATAAAAGTACCTTCAATGATCAGTATAATATCAACAAATGAAAAACACTGATTTATAAATTTGTGACGGGCCACACAGAATACCTTTGCGGTTAGGTAAATATAACCCCTCTGGCCTTATTCATCCCCTCATTACCCTAGTGAACATCACTGCACGGAATGTTATGTTGAGAGTTCGGGATTTCTTGCATTTGCGTGTTTTTTATAGTGGACTTAGATTGTTCTAGGTGAGTTATAAATTTGTTTTATAAAATGGCGAAACTAAATACTAAGTTTAAATTTGCATATTTTTGTATATTTTGTCATATTTTAGGGAAAATGCATATTTGAGAAATTTTTAGCATATTTGTGCATATTATGCATTATTTAAATTTGTATTTAAGTAAAACTATCGAGAAAAATTATAATTGGAAAACATTCAAAAACATTTTTTTAAATAAATTAAGATCGTAGTCTATCGTATCTGACTCGTACTTTTACTCGTCAGTCATCTGTTTACGATAGTTTTTTTTGTGGCTTGAGAATCAACCTTTTTATCGATAATATCGACAATTGTATAATATATATGTACCAGTTTTTTTATAAATTATAAATTTCTTTTTTTTCACGATTTTTGTTGTATATCTACCTAATTTTTAAATTTTTATTTTTATAATTATAATATGCAGTGGCGTATCTGGGAAAAAATCTAGGGGGGGCAATGTATAATGAATGTAATATATTTATTATTATCAAAACCCTGACACCCCTCCCCCCGCCCGGTTAAAATATATACCTTTAGCTTTCAAAAAATTGTTAGGGGGGACAAGTGCCCCTCTTTCCCCCCCCCACAATTACGCCACTGATAATATGCTTTATGCGTTTTCAAAAACAAAATAAAAAATTAGCTGCATATTTTTAAACATATTTTGATGATTTTCACTGCATATTTCAATATTTTTAAGTGCAACAAGTCCCGAACCCTAGTTATATTGTTAACCCTTAATAAATACACGAACACGTCTTAGACCACGAGTCTTGCGAACTGTCCGTGTTTTTTTTCTTTGGTCACTACATACAGCCATCCTCCTCATGTCTAGAGGGTGCAATAACAGAAGTCGGATACGACGAAACACCGTCCGAAGTGCGGGTATTCTGCAACGTCCACGACAGTAACTCCACTGAAGTCAGCAGCGGAAATAGCAATGCTGTTGGTCAGGATGATAACTTTCGGTCCAAATACTGCAGGCTTACGTTACCACGAGACACGAAGATCCTGTCACTGGCGTACGGTAGAGGCACTAGCCGGTACTCGTATCACGGTGCAGCGGACAACGATTGTGGTGTGTCGTTCGCAAAACCGTTGAAACGATCCGAAATTGGCCGATGGAAGTGTATGAACGGTATGTCCGACGATCGAGTTTACGGCGGATTCGTCGTCGTCGTACCGCCCAACAATACGAAAGGTATGTGACTGACGGCGGTGATGACGAAAATACATTTTATTACAATGCGACTCAATATATAATATATAACATGAAAATGTCCTATTATTCTGATTTTCTTTTAAAAATAAACTTTGAAACAATACAAATTAAATAAATGTATAGTATAAAATAATAGTTTTCTATAATATACATAATTATTTATTTGTTGCAAAATTGTTCTAACTCATTCGTGGCATTAAACCAGAGCCACAGCTATAAGCCTATAACGATAAAACATTTTATAATATTTCCTGGTCGTTTTGCATTCGGCAGGTATACCACCGCTCACGGTGACAGCCAGCAAGTCTGTGATGGTGCCAAAAGGCAACACGTTTCACGTGGAGTGCAGTGTACATTCAGAAATCGACTATTGCTGGTTGCGGCATCCCAACGGCACTGCTATCCCGGTCACAGTTCCAGACAGAACTTTAGACGACGACCGGAATAGGATCGGAACTAGGTACCGGTACACGGGCGAAGGGTTGTCATTCGGCCAATGTTACGTGGCGATCAGTGACGCCTCCACATCGGACACGGGTGCTTGGCTTTGCGCTTTAGGTCTGCGCGACGACCGCCGTGAAATGTACGGTACGGTGGACATTACGGTTTCCGGTAGGTGTATGTTATGTATATAAATAGGTGTATAAATATATAATACTAGTTGATCTTGCATAGCATTATTATCTATAAAAAAATGAATTCCCGTAGATTCATATCTTCTAGAACTTTGTTGAATGTAAGCTGTATAAATTTTTAACACAATTATATTTAGGTAGTTTTGACCAAATCTAAAATACAAGTCTTTAATGATGTATATCTATTAATGGTATAGGTGAAAATGGTACAATTATAATAACTGTTTTATTTTACGTAACCAATGCATTAGGTACCAGTCCAATTAGTAGGATAGTACAGTAGGGGAAATATCCATTTACTGATTACTAAGGAAACACCTGTTTGCGCAGAGTCGGTGATTGCGGCCCGCCAAGAAGAACTATACGCGACCGAGGGCAGCCGGGTGACGTTGGGATGCGACACGGTCGAAAAGCAACCTATAGCCTACTGCCGGTTTCTCACGCCACGTCTATTCGGATTCGCCGTAGACGAGAAATCGGACGCACAGCCACCGCCTCGATACGCATACTCTGGCCAAGGACTGACGGCAGGCCACTGCGGTTTGTCCATCGACCGCGTGGACGATTCCGACTACGGAAACTGGACATGCGCCGTGAAAATCCTCGATTCTACCGGATCTGAAGAAGTCAGTACGACCGTCCTATTGCGAAAACCCGAAGGTATTATATTAAATCACATAAAATAATGACACGCATACAAATGAACCGGCAAGAATGTTATGCTAGCCGTGTGGCTGTGTGTTGGGTCAACTTTTATAGACAACAAATCACATTTTCAATAATGTAATAATAATAAGAGAACTCCAGTAGCGTTTTTATTTTTTTTCGATATCACTTTATTACCAAGGACATTATTTAACATAAAAATAACGAATTGCAAAACGATAATAACTTTTCTTCGTATTAAAAACAAAACGTAAAATAGATAGGTATTATATTGTTTTTTGTTTTTTTTGTTAGGAAACAGGAATATTAGGTATAGGATTGATGGTACATTTATATAGACCCGCCAAGACCGCGAGTGGTAAATGTAAAATTGTATTTTACTTACACGACACAGACACACAGTTTCTAACGAACATTTTACTTAACGCATCGGCACGTGTTTATATTATATATCGTATGTGTATATCTGTGTTCTTTCACAGGATTTACGATGATCCAGATCATCGGCATCGTGTTATGCGGCACTATGATATCCATCATGTCGCTGTTCTTTGCCAATCATCTCATCACCAATCCGTCGGCAAAGACTAGGAAAAAAATCGAAAAATTAGAAATGCAGCTCGAAGCGGGCGAACAAGGCGCAAGTCACAGAATCGGCGCCAGACGCGCACAGAATAGCACGCGGGTGATCAGGACTCAGCCGGGTCGGAGCAAACAGGGGTCCGTACCTCGGAGAATATGACCGCTGCGCTCGATTATTTTATTCGCTACGATTAATAACATTTCTGGTAGGTATTTGTAAAGTTGTAACACGAGATCTTTACTGCAGCCCTCAACACTAGTTCGATTCCACATTTCCACTCGATAATAATCAATACATGTCTATATACGTATATTACGTACATTCATATAATAACAAAGATGGCGTATTGACGTATAATAACAAATTCCTAATAATAAATTGGCCTCTGCGGATTATATTTTATTATCTTCAACATTATTTGTTCACTATTTAATATGTACAACTCGTTATGCCAATGACGAATGCCATGATGATAAACTTCTGTCAGACTCGCACAGTCGCACTGCTGACGACTTGACTTACATATACAATCACTAAACATTTAATAAAATAATAACGAGCTAATAGATAGTTCATTAAACATGATTTAGTGATCCTTGCCATTTGTTCGTTAAATTAATCATTTTTTATAAAATATATACAACTCGGCATTTCAGCGCTTCAGCGTTTCTTAAATAATTGTTGTACGCATAATTCTTACAAATTAATAATTATCAATAATCGAGATAAAATTTCTTAAAAATTTGAATTTTAAACGCTTATAAAAGAAAATATAACCATGTATTTTTTATATTTTTTAATTATGTAAAACAAGTTATGCTAACCCATACAAAAAATTTCTCATAAATAAGCCGAATGATGACTTTAAAAGTCAACAATTTCAACTTGTTTTAAAATGTCTATAAATAACACAAAAAAGCCTAAATATTTTGAAAATTATGAATTTTTAGAAAATAATAATATAAATATTCAGTTAAGCACAATTAACAAGTTTGTTTATTTTTGATTTACAATTTTTAAAAAAATGTAGGCTTTATATTTTTTTCCTTGTAAATATTTGTAAAGTACTGGAATTTTTACTTTTAGTCCCTTCCCCAAGTATAAACTTTTCAAAGTTAAATATTGAAACATTCTAAACTCCTAAAAGTTAACATAACTATATTCTCAAAATCTACAATATATCATTGAAAAATAAAAATAAAATAATAACTAATTAATAACAAACTTTTTTATATTATATGGAAATTAAACAAATAAAAAAATAACTTTAAATGTAAAAATATAATTGGAGTATAAAATAAATATAATTTAACTTTTTTTCTTACTGTACAAAAATCTACTGACATAATGTCATAATGATATAAGCATAATAATTTAAACCTCACTTTGATCATCAATATTTATAAAAATGCTGCTTTATTATTCAATATAGTTCGTTTGTTAAAAAAAATAGTTTTTAGACCTGATGATGTTAATATTTAATTTTTTGTTTATCATTCCATTGTTTTAATATTTTTGCATTATCTATACTAATATTAATTGCTTAGTCTAAAATATAAAAGTTACACAATACTTAAAAACTATAGGTAAAGCTATTATTGGTTGGTTATTATATTAATGTTATCTATAAATGAAAATATATTATTCTTTGTCCATACAATAAAATTAAACAAAATACTGTGTTTTATACTTTTACTCTAAAAACTAATAAATATTTTAGTTTATAAGTCAAACAAATTATTTGAGAGATCATTATTTCCTCTTGTAAGCATGAAACATTTTTCATTTTATTCACAGTGTTAGATATTCCAATGATATAATTTCTAAAAATATATAGCATATTATTAGCCACCTAAGTAGCTCTTAAGTTTTAAGTCATTAAGAAATTTAAGTTTATTCAAGAATTGTAGAAAATACCATATTAATTGTTAACAAGTGTAATTTGTCTTCCCAGATGAAAACAAAATATTATAGTGTTACTGTATATTATTATTTAATCATAATACATAAAACATTCAGATTTTTAATGATTAAATTTTTTGATGATTTATAAGCAAAACAATTTAACTTGCTTATATTTTCTTCTTAACACATAATATGACACAACATGTATGTTCATAATAATCCTTTATACTCGTTATTTTTAATTTTAGGGCGAGTTAATTTATTAATAATGTAAAGGTAAGAAAGCCTCGCATAGATTTTTTTTATTTATATTTTAGTTTTGAAACAAGGTAAGAACATGTTAAAATGTACAAACAAAAATATTTTTTATTAAAAATAAATAATTACAATTTATACATAATGAAAAACAATAAGAAATTATTTAGACAACTTGAGGATAATTATTAATCGTATAATAAATTATAATATAAAATATTACCCTTATGAGTACTATAATTCAATGAAATTAACAAGCATTAATGTTGAGTACCTTTTCGTACTAGAGGAAAACTACTCTTTGGTTGTGCAGTATTAAATTTTGATGCAATATAAATAAATGGATCAAATAAACTAGTCCGGTCCAAAGCGTTAACTTCAAAATGTTTCATTTTTTCTCTAATAGACCAATGGGAAGCTCGACTAGTAGGACTCTCTAAAGTTGGAGCTTTGATATCCATTTCTCGCATTCTATGGCCAACAATGACATAAAATGTCTAAAAAATAAATACATCAAACATAAAATATATTGTTAAGTTAAATTAATGTATAAAATGATAAATTATTTTAATTTCTACTATATTTACATCCTTTTTTTCCTTATTTTTATCAATTTCTTTTTTTAATGTGACTAAGCAATCAAACGTTTCTGGTCGACTAGTGTCATATACTAATATAAATGCATCTGCAATAGATGCATACTGCTTAGCTATTTGACCAAATGACAACATGAGCGATGGATCTGGATTTGAATACAATCCAACCTCAGGTAACTGTGTCAAATCCAAACCAGCAGTATCATAAAAACGAACTTGTTCACGTACATTTTTGCCAATTTCTATAGAAGCCTGATATATATCCTCGATAGTAGGCCACAGTTTCTACAACCAAAATTAAACAATAATAATAAATAATAACAGACTTCTGTGTTTGTAATATACTCACATAATTTTTGCTAAAGTGTCCATAAATAGCTTGTTCCAATATTGCTGTCTTACCAACACCTTTCACACCAAATACAACGACACGATAATTTTTTACCATTTTTACTCATACGGTTTAATTAAAATTAAAACTAATTACAAATAACAAAAATAAAACATTAGTGATATTATAATAAACGATAATTTATCATAAAATCTCTATACTAGTCACTGACATGTTATATTTATATCAACTTTATTATTAGTTGATGACGATTGACAACATTGATTCAAACATAAAAAAAATTACATTTTTTCGTAAATTTTAAAAAATTCTAAAAACTTAAATCCTACAATAATACAAATCTAATAAGTAATAATCGTTCATTGTGATAAAGTAATAATAAACAAAGATAGTACTATCTTAGCTAAAATCACGGTTATCTACGTAGTGACCTAGGGTTATAGCCTATAGGTATGTTAACAGTTAAAATTATAAACACAAATATTGTTAATATTATATTAACACTATAGTTAAAATAATATTAAAAATAAACCGAATTGAAATTGAATATTTATATTATGCATGGTTTTAATTTTTTTAGAACAATAATTTATGATTTAAAGAATCAGATATCTCGTTCTTAACATCAATTTAAGCAGATATCAGAAACCGATATTTTTGTTTACCGACAGACATATCGGCAATCGCACAGACAACAAAATTTGATATTTATACATGAAAGCATTTCAAATAATATGTTATAATAGTTATTGGTTTTAAATTTACGATAATATAATATCAATAACATCAATTACCTTGACAAGATGTCGGACGACGAAGAAATTACTTACGTAAAAAAACAAAAAACAATACACTATGGTTCATTGGAAGACCAAGAACGCATCCGTCTATCTTCAGCTGCCACTGACAATGATGGCGAACCAAAAGTTATCGGAGGAAATATAAACGTATCCAATGGTAATAATATTAGATGAATTATAACTAATCCAACTAAGTCGATTTGCTATATATTTTTTATTAAATTATTAATTGCATTGTTGTTGTTTACAGAATATTTTGATCTGGAGGATGCTATATCTAAAGACAAACAAGCATTACTTGAAGAATTTGAACGAAAAAAGAAAGCTCGGCATGTGCAAGTTTCTACTGATGATGATGAAGTTAAAAAAAACCTAAGGAAACTTGGACAAGCCATATGCTTGTTTGGTGAAGGACCAGCAGAAAGAAGAAATAGATTGCGAGAACTGCTTTCAAGGTATTTTAAATTGACTTTCACAAATGCATTAATTGATGAATTACCATTATGATAACATTAGGACTTAGGATTAACGTACATAGTTAAAAACTGTTTTAGAGTAGGAGAAGATGCTGTAGCAAAAAAACCAGAAGAAGAAAAAGAAAAACGACAGCAAATCAAAGATCAAGATACAACCTGGTACCATGAAGGGCCCCCTTCACTATTAGATGCACGTTTATATATGGCAGGTATGTATTGTAAATTATATAATATGTATAAATGGCATTAAATTTTAGTATTAAAATAAAAACATTCAATTTTTATTTTTAAAAAATAATAATTTTAGAGTATTCATTATTGAGATCACATTTTCGTTTGGAAAAACTCAGAGAAGAAGCTAGCATACCTGAATCAACACTTACAGCTCGCTTACAAGATTTACACAAATATACAACATCTCTTTCAATTTATTGTAGTCAAATTGGCGATACCAGACCAATATCATACTGCCGATTTAGTCCTGACTCTCAGTTTATAGCTACATCATCTTGGTAAATTATTTTTATTTCTTATATACTTTTTTTTCTTTTAATTATTGTTGTATTTATACATATACTTTTTTCAGGAGTGGTTTATGTAAATTATGGTCAGTTCCTGATTGTACATTAGTCAAAACATTTAGAGGACATAATTGTAATGTCTGCTCTATCACATTTAATCCACATGCTGGCACTGATGAAAATGTTTGTGATCTTGTGTCATGCGCCAGTGATGGTTCTGTTAAACTATGGTCAATGAACAGGTATGCTATTTTACTGCTTGTTTGTGTAAAGTAGCGGTTCCCTAACTTTTTTCTATTGCGGCACATTATTATTAGTTATTATAAGTCACAGAACTTTGAATAAATATTATCTTCTTATCGAATAATACGTAGGTAACATCTGATTTGATAATTAATCATCTCATAATTTTAAAATAAAAAATAAAAAAGTACTTCCCATCTTTGCCTATTAACGAATATGATTGGGTGTGCAATCCTTTTGCAGTAACATCAGATGTAATATCACATCTACAGGATTAGTTGAACAAGAACAACTTTTAGAACTTCAATCTGGCGTTCATTGAAATTAAAATTTATTTAATGAACTTAAACTGTTCCAGTTTTGAAGTCTTATTAAAACATAGTATCTGATAATTACAGAAATTTCAATAAATATATTATTACCATTTTCTACAACATACCTACCTCTGTGAGCTTAGGTTTTCTTCACTAACAAATATTAGAAATAAAAAACGTGAACTACTTTTATCAGTTGAACAAGAAATGCTGGTGTGTTAATTGTTAATCTCTCCTAAAATTGAACTATTATGCAAACAACATCAAGCACACGTTTTACACTAAAATTTATTATTATATCTCTTTTTTTGTAATTTTAAAGTTCATTTTTATATTAATTATATTTAAATAATTTGAAACAAATCATTATATGTTTTTTTATAAAAAAAGTTCAAGTTATCGCGGCACACCCTTTGGGAAACACTGGTGTAAAGTGTATCATAAAGGTTAGGTTAAGGTTATGTTATAAAAATGTTTGTTTTTAGTAAAAAAGAAGAACCAGTAGCAGACTTGGAAGGCCATGCACCATTTAGAGTGTCGAGAGCAGATTTTCATCCATCTGGTCGATTTTTAGGAACTTGCTGCTTTGATAATTCTTGGCGATTATGGGATTTAGAACAAGGAGAAGAAGTTCTCCATCAGGAAGGACATTGTAAACCAGTTTATTGTATGTCATTTCAGAGTGATGGCTCAATTGTTGCAACTGGGTAAGTAGAATTATTCATTATTTTTTTTTTTTTTTTTTTTAGTATAAATACTAATTATTATAAATAGTAATTAAAATCAATGATACTATATACCAGATGATTCTTTTATTGAACAACACTCATTATTTCAAAATCTATCAACCTTTTTGAAAATATTTTTTACATAATTTTCAATTATTTTATCAAAATAAAACATCATTTTTATTGCTCATCTAAATTTTAAATACTTTAAACTCGTATAACTACTTATAATTTTTATATACCAAAATACACCAAAAAATATAACTCCAGAATATGAAATTAAAAATATATGGTGACATTCATAAAAGTAAAAGACTTAAATCAATATAACTATTAAATATATATACAATATACATATACATTATACATAAATATTTTGTTTTATTTCGACAAGAAATTGTATAAAAAAAGTTAATAGATTTTAAAATAATGAGTGTTAGATAAAAGAATCACTCTGTATACTCTAAAAAGTTAATTTTTATTATATGTTAACAGAGGTCTGGATGCTTTTGGACGTGTTTGGGATTTGCGTACAGGAAGATGTATTATGTTTATGGAAGGTCATTTAAAGTCTATATATAGTATAGACTTTTCACCCAATGGGTAATTTTTTATTTAACTAAAGCTTTAACACAATTCACAACTAAAATATTTTTAATTTCAAGTTACCAAATGGCCACTGGTAGTGAAGATAACACATGTCGTATTTGGGATGTTAGAAAAAGATCATGTTTATACACTATTCCAGCGCACATGAGTCTTGTTTCAGGACTGAGATACCAACCTGAAGGTCATTTTATAGTCACTTCTTCATATGACAACACAATCAAGGTAATAAATAAATTAAATAAATTGTGTTGTTTCATTTAATAAAAAACATTTTATTACTATAGATTTGGGCAAATAAAACATGGCAAATGTTAAAAACGCTATCTGGACATGACAACAAAATTATGGGAGTGGACATATCTCCAGATTCAAAATACATAGCATCATCATCATATGATAGAACATTTAAATTATGGGCTCCCGAATACTCAACATAATTGTTGACCTTAGCTGATTAAATATGTTATTTTATACTTGTAAAAATAATATAGTTTTCAAATAAATTAAATTTTTTTTTTTTATCTAATATTTCTAATTTTTGCTATTACTGCCGCTACTTTTGAAGCAGCAATTGATGATGATTTCATGATGTATTCATCACTTTCTAATCTTAATAAATCCATGATTTGTACAGTAGTCTCATTGAGTTTGACTCCTAGTTCTTCCAATACATATCCCAAGTATTCTGAAATAATATATGTTTGAATGAACAAAATAAAAATTATTAATAATATATAAGGCATCCACTAATAATTTTTTCCTAATTTTATATTTAAAATCATATTTTTTTTTTCAAATAATCTGTGCTATTATTATATGTTTTTTTTTAATTTTCAAATGTGAACGACTGGCGATTAGATCAAAGAATAAATTTATATTGGCTGAAACTCCTTTTCATTTTCCACATCATACAATGTGGTTGGAGCATATTTAAATGACAAAAGTTGTCCCAAATTTAAAGTAATATTTACATCTTTTTCCGTTTCATATTCACCATTTATAATGTTACAAATTTTTATAAGTGTTTTGAATCTCTTATTCTTCTTTAGCACAAAGTCCATTTTAGTTTAAATAGGTAGTATATTTATGAAAATTTGACAAATGACCAAATAATTATAGACGTATAGATATAGATATTGTATTGTTATAGATTTTCAAAAATGTATATATATGAAATTATATGTATTATGTTCAAAATATGCAAAAGAAAATTGTTCTATTTCATCAAAAATAAGCCAAATTGTGGACATATCTGACAACCAATCAATTTGAACTTAGGAAAGGAAAAATGCAAATGCATAGAAATCCTAGCCCTACTTATCATTATTCTATTATTGAGGTATGGTTCAATATTGAATAAAATTCATTCATAAAAGACTTACCAATGTCTGCAGCTAGTTGTTGAGCAGCCAAATTATTTATTTCTCTTAGTGACTGTATCTGTTCTACATATACATCACATGTATTTCTTGCTAATATCCTTAATAAGACATTTGTATAACTTTCTTCCAGAGAAGCATCAGTGTAACGTCTATCAGATATATTTAAAACTACAGTTACTGCTTCATTATCTCGAACTAAAAATGGTTCAACATGCTGAGGAAGTGTAATTAAATACTGTCCAATCTAATAAAAAAAATAAAGAAAAACAATTATTTGCTAAATATTTATTATTAATTATTATTTATTTGGTCTTAATTATTTAGAGCCATATTTAAATATAATATTACTTGGGTAATATATTCTCTCGGAGAAAGTCTATGAGCATCAGATGTTTCTTTACTAAATTTTACTTTTTCTAGTTGCTCTAAGTAAAATGATATTGGCCTAAATGATATTTTATAAAAAGTTTGATATATATGAGAACACAATTTTTCTGTCGCTTGAATTGATTCCTTAAATAATTTCCAATCATTATCTATAGATACAAATATAGGATAGAAATTATATACAATAAATATTGAGTTAAAAAGGAAAAAATATTAATAAATCAACAATGCTTTGTGTATGTAAAGATTAAAACTTAAAAACATTTACATAATTAATAAATAATAATTTAAAATTTGAGAATATAACATACCACTTTTTAACAAATCAATAATATTTTTCAATTCAATTTGTTTATCTTCAACTAATAAATATTTTGAAACATTTAATGCTCGTTGTTCATTTGTTAAGATACAACTTTTAAATTCAGATTCTACAAAGTATAATTCACGTAAAAATTCTCCTAAAAAAACAAAACAATAATTTTAAGTGTCAAATGTATAACATTATTTCTAGTTATTCAGAAGAATTACCTGAAGATTGTAAAAATTTTAAACATATTTGAAATAAATTCCAGTTTTCTCCAGGTTTAATGTTAACTAATATTTTTTTTAATACTTCTTTCCCTCCTTCAATAACATTAGAAAACATTCTCTATAAATTAAATTATTTATCATTAAAATTGTTTAAATATATTATGTAATTTAACATTATTTTTATTACGTTAATTGCAAATATCATTTCAGGAAAAACACAATGACTTAAAACAGCACTTCGACGTTTTGCTTCTTCTGATGCTCTGAAAACAGTTAATTGAGACTGACCAAAAGCTTGAACTACATCTACTAAATCATCTTTGTTTAATTCAAAATTAGTAATCTTTTTTGAATGCTCATATTCAAATTCTTTGTAAGATACAATTTGTGGAATTAATGGTCTGTATATACTTGTTAATATGTTATCCCAATTAAATGAATCACCTATACAAATGTAATTTTTGATGTAATGTTAATCAAAATACATAAATAAAATGCTTACTGATTTTTGAATCATTTTTAATGTTTTTAATAAAAACTTCAGTTACTATAAATAAATCTAATAGTAAAATAAGTGGTTCTTGATGATTTTTGATAGAAACATCAACCAACTCAAACATTGGAAGTTCTAATATATTAAACAAATCTCCGTATGATAAAATTAATTGACTTTCTATTTCAGACTGCACTTCAATATCAAATAATTTTTTGTACAAAATCATCTGTAAATAATATTTAAATTCATTAAAATCAAATTTAAAAAAGTTATAAATACTAATTTTGAAGACTAAGCATTCTTACACGTATTAAAATCATATAACACAAATAGAAATGTCTAAAAACTTTAGAAAATGTATATATTTTTTTAATAAATAATGTATACTATATTCTGTCTAGCAAGATAACACGCCTGACTTACGCATATAGACTAATGGTTAAAACCTCAATTCCCTTCCAAGGAACTCAATTTTCTCAGGTTTTTTGGTGGCATATTTTTCACATCAATATCAATAACAATAATCAATAGATAACATGATTATGATGGAAGTACTTTAACTAGGCTTAGTATGAAGACACAAAAACCAAAAAAAAGTTTTGTTGAGCCGCGGTATGTTTTCTCATTAGACAAAATAATAAGTACCCAAGATAATATTACTATATTATATGATATTTATAAGTACAGGAATTTTTCAAAGAAACTTATATTTTTTTAACAGTAGTTGTATATTTTAGATATTAATTTTTAAATATTTAACACAACTATAATAGAATAATGAATAAATTATAAATACTATTCTCACGTCCATTATATATAATTTATAGGTGATGTATTGATTTAGCTTAAATTTATATAAATGGTAACTTACTTGCTGCTTTTTACATTCTATTAATGCTTCATAAAAACTTTCAAAAAATATTAGAGGATTTTTAGAATATTCATTTGCGTACATTTTTGATGACCATTCTTTACGTAATCTGTTTTTATTACACTTTAAATAATATTTAATAATTTGATCTTGTTTTTTGAGATCAGTAAATATATTTACATAATGCTTTGATTCATCTATAACATGCATTATAATATTTTATACATTATATAGCTAGAGCATATAAAATTATTCTAAAAATTAGTTTTTCATACCAATTTTTTCATTTTCAAAAGCCACATTAACCATTGGAATTAATATTACTTCAAATTTACTCTTTAGCTCTTCCAATTGGTTTTTTCTTTCTTCATAATCAGAATTATTTTCCAAGACTGCTAAAGAACGTTGCATTCTAATCAATCTATTTGTCACTTGGTCAATTTCTCCATTATCCATTAACTAAATACAACACATTGTCTAATATAATTTTTCCAATTATAAATTAATTATTATTATAAATTACTATTTCAATATCAGTAATAAGTTTTGTCCAATTGTCTGCTTCCTCTAAAGCATTTTTGGTAACTTCCATGTTACATTTAATTCCATCATATAATTGAAGTTTTAATAATGATTCACCAGTATGACTTTTTACCTATGCATCAAATTATAAAAAATTCAATTAAAAATATTGTTTTTTTCTTAAATTAGTTAATTACTGTATTAATTTCTTGTTTTAAGTCAATAATTTTTTGTTGTATGTTTGATGCTTGATTTTCAAATTGCTCAATATCATTGACGACTTTTGGTAGAGAAGAAAGAACTTGTGTTGTTGTTTCATCCAGTACCTCGTGTACCTGTTCTACACATAATTGTAACTTTTTCAACATAGATGGAATAACCTATTTCAAAAATAAATGTTTGTATTTTTACTAAAGATTCCATTTTTATAAGTATAAGCAATATTATACAGTAAATATATAGCATAATTTATATATTATGTAATTATATTTTAATGTTTAAGCTATAAATAATAAATATTAATACATTTATATACTTTACACACCTCACGACATTCATCTGGGGGTTTGTCCTTTAACGTGTTATTAATCCAATCTACAACACTAAAATCTTTTTCTGAAAATGATGAAATATTCTGAAAAATTAAATTTAGGTATAAATTTACAAGCTATTTATTAAAAAAACATTTTTTTTTTTTTTTTAAATAAACGTCAAAATTACCATTGTAGTTGAATACCAATGATCCTAATCCCAAACTTCTGTGCCCAATACTGTTAAATCGTGTCTTAACTTAATTTATTAATAGTGGTCGTTACTCCTTAATGATTCTTTAATTCTTTAATTCGTGTCCGTGGCTAATAATAATAATTTTACTATCTATGATAGCACATACTATAATAATATTGATAATAATGATAATATCACGATTACAATCAATTTGGATTTATATCCAATAATATTATTATTTATAATTGGGGACTGTTATATATATATTCAGCGATAAATTGGTTATGTGTTATGATATCAATATATATTACATTAGATTTATGAAATATTATAGGTCACTGTCTTAAGATTTAAGAAGATCTTCTAAGACCCTGCATGAGGCTGCGTCCCTGCAGCTTTAGGTTTATATACTTGTGGTGGACTAAATGATCGTCCGGTCTGGTGACTGATAACCGCGTACTAGTGTCGCCATCTATAGCTACGGTTCGCCGCTAATACCCAAGACGACTGTTATCTTACGATGGTCGTTATCACCTATCGGACATCCAGTTGGAACTTGGGTCTTGGTGACTAAATTGATATATTTTACAATATTATTATTATGCCTAAAAATTAGAATATTTTGCCGCCGCGGTGATGCAACGATTGTTAAATACCACCACCGCTTCTTTCCGCGTTAATTGTAAATAGGTAATTGAATCGATTCTGCAGTATTGTTCTGTACACGCACGCCATTTATTCCGCCGCAATAACCGCTCACCCGGCAGCAGATTCCATCCCCGTACGTCGTCGGCGACACTGATGGTCGCCCCCGCCCGTTACAGGTTAACATGATCAAGAGGTCCAACGCCAAAGAGATGTTCATCATACGCGCGTTGGAGAAGATTCTCGGGGACAAGGATGTCAAGAAGTCGTATCATGCCGAGTTGAGGAAGGAATGCGAAGCCGCACTGCGTAAGTAATATTCATTCAATTGCAAAGGTGAATGTTAGTAACGCCACTGAATTGATTCATATATGTTTTTTTATACGTTATAGAGAGCATAAAATCTGAGTGCCAAGCTGAAGAGAAGACAGATGCATCATCTGCCTTGCCCCTGCCCAAAGATGGCAGTTCGGCTATATCGGCAGAGAAATACTTCAGACCATTTGAATTGGCTTGTCAAAGTAAGTCTCCTCGAATTGTCGTTACTTCATTGGACTGCTTACAAGTAAGTCTATTTTTACTAATTTTGTCAATACAAAAAATATGATTTGTGAGTTACATAATGCTTATTGATTGATGATTTCAGAAACTCATTGCATATGGTCACTTAACTGGCAATTGTACCAATGGCACGGGCAAGCCATTAATTGATAAAATTGTAGAAACTATTTGTGATTGTTTCACAGGTCAACAAACAGATGAAGGAATTCTATTACAAATCATTAAAGTAAAAATATTTTATAATTTTAATTTTTGATTTATTGTGTATTTTTTATATATTTTTTCCAGGCACTATTGACTGTAGTTACAAGTCAACATGTTGAAGTGCATGAAGCAACAATTTTAAAAGCAGTTAAAACCTGTTATAATATTTATTTAGCTAGTAGAAATTTAGTCAACCAGACAACAGCTCGAGCTACTCTTACCCAAATGTTGAATGTAATCTTTACTCGCATGGAAATGCAAGCAATGGAGGCAGAAGTGCCTAAGTATGAGTCAGAAATTGTAGAGTCATGTGAAGTCGATGAAACAGTTCAGAGTGATGATTCAGTTAATCCAGATATTGATGAAAGTACTATTTGTGACATTATCAATGACATATGTGATTCTGCTATACAAAGTATTGATCAAGGTAACAAAACAAGAGAATTAGCCCAAGATATTGTTAGATCCATGTCTCAAGTAAGTAATTTATTATTTGTTGAATTAATAATATACATATTTATACTTAATACCTAATTGTTTAGGAGAGTTTGGAAACTACAAATGAAGCTGAATGTAAAACAATTGCATCTTTTAATCATATTTTACAAAAGGATGCTTTTCTAGTTTTCCGATCTTTGTGTAAGTTATCAATGAAACCATTGCCTGAAGGAACACCAGATCCAAAGTAAGTATTTTTGTTTAATGTTTTATTAAATAATTTGTTTATATTGTTATTAACAACTTATTTTAAGGTCTCACGAACTACGTTCAAAAATCTTGTCTTTACATCTTTTATTATCCATTTTACAAAATGCTGGACCTGTGTTTCGAACCAATCCAATGTTTATAACAGCAATCAAACAGTTTTTATGTGTTGCTTTATCTAACAATGGCACATCATCTGTACCTGAAGTATTTGAACTTTCACTAGCTATATTTTTATCCCTGCTATCACGATTTAAAACGCATTTAAAAATGCAAATTGAGGTAAGCAAAAAAAGAAGTCATGTTAATTTAATGTGATTGTTATGTTTAAAATTTTGGTTAATAGGTATTTTTCAAAGAAATATTTTTGAATATTTTGGAGACTTCAAGTTCAACCTTTGAACACAAATGGATGGTTATTCAAGCTTTAACGCGTATTTGTGCTGATGCTCAAAGTGTTGTTGATATGTATGTCAATTATGATTGTGATTTGTCTGCGGCAAATCTTTTTCAAAGGTAAACGTTAAACTGTTATTAATAACGAATAAAAGTAATATTTAATATTTTATTTTTTTTTTAGGTTAGTTGATGATCTTTCTAAAATTGCACAAGGTCGTCAAGCAATAGAACTAGGTGCGACCCTAAATCAAGAAAAATCCATGCGTATTCGTGGTCTTGAATGTTTGGTGTCAATATTGAAGTGCATGGTAGAATGGAGTAAAGATTTATATGTTAATCCTAATTCTCAGACTAATCTGGGTCCCGAAAGAAATGTACGCGAGTATGATGCCAATGAGTCAGCTGTTACTCAGGACAGTCTTAACTCATTTGATGGCAGTGAATCTAGTTTAACATCAAATAGTTCTGGTAACAAAGAAGCTCCAGATATGCCTCAACAATTGCAAGTGCTTAAACATCAAAAAGAAGTCTGGGAAACAGGCATACTTATGTAAGTCTGAAAATAGTTTTATTGAAATCAGCTTTGGTTGGTTAAGCTAAGGTGGAACCTTACATAAAATTTGAATTGAATAACATTATTTTGTATACTGTTTAGCAAATTTTTCAAATCGTATTAGATCCTTCATTAACTTTTTAACAGAATGTTCACTTTTTTAAATAGTAAATACATAAATATTTAAAAGAATATTAGAAAACTTATTTTTTCTTTACCTGCTCGCAATAGCAAATTATTGTTTAACAAAATCAATATTGGATAGTTAGCTTTTTTTTAACTTTAGAATAAAAAAATAACTTATTATTAAACTTAAGAGAAAAATATTATAGGTTATTATTAAAGGCACCTCAAAGGTTTTTATTTTAATTTTTAATTGAATGTCAAATTGAAAAATATTATAATTTTAAAATTCCCATAAGTTAGGAATCTTGTCTGTGTTTCTATGTTGGCTTTTTCATGATATTTTAATGTTTAAATGAGATATGAGCATTTTTAAATTGTGATATATCAAAAAAAAAGTCAACGTACAAGTGTCTGTTAAATTATTTGCTTGTTGTCACGTGTGTGTTTTTATATTTTATGCATGGTTAATGTATGTATTTTTATTTAATTCAAAATTTAAATGTTCTTAAAATGAATTTAAATGGATAAAGTTGTTTTATTGTTGAATATGTCATTTTTATGTTAGAAAAGTAATATGTTTATTAAACACCGATCCTACTATTATTTTGTCAGTTATTACTTAAAAAAAAAATTATTTTACTGTACATGGTTGTTTCATAGATGATAGGGGTTAATACGCATAGGTCACCTCAATTGAAAAATATAATAATAACAGCTTTTGATTGAAATATATAATATTTGTTGATAACTGATACATTTCAGGTTTAATCGTAAACCCAAACATGGTATAAACTTCCTTCAAGAACAAAAGCTTCTTGGGACTAGTCCTTCAGACATTGCAGAATGGTTTCATGTTGATGAAAGATTAGATAAAACAGCTATTGGAGATTTTCTTGGAGAAAATGAAGACTTTAACAAAGAGGTAAAGTTATAATCATTTATGGTTTATATATCTTAGATACATACAATGAATAGAATTGCATATGACATACATAATTTATGTAGATATGATCAACAAGTTCCTTATTTATCACATATTATATGTACCAGTAGGTAGTTGATAACCTAATTGCATTGACATAATATGAACATCATTATTTCAGCTATGTAATAAAAAGTGTCTTAACATAGCACAATATTTTCTTCTAATTAACTTTTTAAGGAAATAGTGGCTAAAAGGTAGAAAAGATTTTAATTTGAAATTTCTATCCCTATCATTTAAGTAGGTCATTACACTCTTAAATATGTTCCATGTATGTTTAATGTTTATACTAATAGTTCCCAATTGGTCTATGCCTCCATCTGAAAAAGAAAATATCACACCCAATGGTGGAGGTACATAACCCTTGTTTTCTCTGGATACAACAACCCATCTATTTATTGTATATAATACAAGATATATTTTATATTTATTATTATAATTTAAAATTTGTCATTATTATTAATTTTTGTATTTTAGGTTATGTACTACTATGTAGATCAAATGAATTTTGTTGGCAAAGATGTTGTTACAGCATTGCGATTTTTCCTTGATGGATTTCGGTTGCCAGGTGAAGCTCAAAAAATTGATAGATTATTGGAAAAATTTGCCAGTAGATGGTTTGAGTGCAATCCAAAGTAATTATTTTATAGCTTAACTTTTTTCATTAAATTATTTAAAAAAATACTACTTTTATATTATGTTTATTCTCAGCAATGGGCTCTTTGACAGTGCTGATACACTGTATGTGCTTTCCTACTCAATCATAATGTTAACTACAGATTTGCATTCTCCACAAGTCAAAACTAAAATGACTAAAGAGCAATATATAAAAATGAATAGAGGCAGTTGTATATCTGATAATAAAGATTTACCGGAGGAATACTTGAGTAAAATATATGATGACATTGCTGGTCATGAAATTAAGATGAAATCAACAGTAAAACCGGGGAAACAATGTATATATTATGAATGATTAAAACTATGTGAATATTGCTAACCTAATTTGTTTATTTTATGCATTAGTAATACCAAATGAAAAGAGACGGAAAGTATTATGGAATATGGAAATGGAAGCTATAGCAGTAGCGGCTAAAAATCTTATGGAATCAGTTAGTCATGTTCGAGCACCATTTACTGAAGCTAAACATTTGGAGCATGTTAAACCCATGTTTAAGGTTTGATCTTTTAGCCAATATTTTTTTTAAAACTATTATAATCAATATTCACAACTTAGAATACTTGCTTACTTTTATTACTTTACATAAAATTTAATGGAGAGCTATTGAAATATATTTCGTTGCTACAAGATTAAATGTATCATTTGAAAGATTTTAATTTTTCTCATCTCAAGGATTTTTAATGCTTTTTCTAGTTATTTCTGCTTATTTTTTCTATTTTGAGATGATGCAGGAGGTAGCCACAGACATAAACTAATGCATTATTAAAGTATTATAAAAATATACTCAGCATGGGCATAATTACTTAGTATTTTATAATCTAAAAGAAAATATATGGACCTTATTTTTTATTTTTGGAGTTTGAAAGAGATTTGCTATTTTGATTATATTGATGATTTTTAATAGATTATTTTGATAATTTAAGGTGCTTTAAGTCTCTACCTTGTTTATAAAATACAATTATTATTTCATTTCTAGATGACATGGACACCATTTTTGGCAGCCTTCAGTGTTGGTCTACAAGATTGTGATGATCTAGAAATAGCAATGTTGTGTTTGGATGGCATACGATGTGCTATTAGAATTGCTTGTATTTTTCACATGACTGTAAGTTCAAGTGACACATTTTATTTTGTAAAAAATAAATATATATTTATTTTAGTTGGAACGAGATGCCTATGTCCAAGCTTTAGCACGTTTTACTTTATTGACTGCCAATTCACCTGTGACTGAAATGAAAGCTAAGAATATTGAAACAATTAAAACTTTAATAACTGTTGCGTACACTGATGGAAATTATCTAGGCACTTCTTGGCTAGATATTATCAAATGTATATCACAATTAGAACTTGCTCAAATGGTGGGCACTGGAGTTCGACCACAATTTTTATCACAAGTTATTAGCAAAACTTATCCTCCTATTGAAGCTCTTAGTCAAAAATTAAACTTTTCCACATTAGATTGTAAGTTTTATACTATTTGTTTTTATTATATTATATTACTTATAACTTTGGGTCTTTAGCTAGTGGTAAAGGATCAATAGGAGAGACAAGTAGTCAGAGTGTTGTTGTTGCAGTAGATCGTATATTTACTGGCTCTACAAGACTTGATGGAGATGCCATTGTGGAGTTTGTTAAAGCATTATGTCAAGTATGTAGATTTTGTGTTAAATAATAACATTAAATGATGCATTATCAAAATTTCTCTTTTAGGTTTCTATTAATGAATTAGCTAACTCAACAAATCCCCGTATGTTCAGTTTGCAAAAAATTGTGGAAATTTCCTATTATAATATGGGGCGTATTCGACTCCAATGGTCAAGAATGTGGCAAGTACTAGGTGAACATTTTAACCGTGTAGGCTGTTATCCAAATGAAGATATTGCAACTTTTGCCCTGGATTCACTACGCCAATTATCCATGAAATTCATTGAAAAAGGAGAGTTTGCTAATTTTAAATTTCAAAAAGATTTTTTGCGTCCATTTGAAATAATTATGAAGAAAAATCATTCCCCAACCATTAGGGATATGGTAGTTAGATGTATTACTCAAATGGTAAATTCACAAGCAGCTAATATTAGATCTGGGTGGAAAAACATATTTGGTGTATTTCATTTGGCGGCTTCTGATCAAGATGGAGCTATTGTTGATATGTCATTTCGTACAACACAGCATGTGATCAGTAAGTTACTATAAAATAACTATTTTTCCAGCATTTTTATTTTTGCTTTGTTGGATAGACTTATTTTATAAACAAAATTGCATAATTATGATGGAATCATTCCAAGATGCTGTAAAATGTTTATCCGAATTTGCATGTAATGTTGGTTTCCCAGAAATCAGTATGGAAGCGATACATTTGTTGCGTACATGTGCTGATTGTGTTCATGATAAACCTCAAGTAAGTTTAGTATTAAAATAAATCAGAATAAATCATACATCATTATAATATGTACTTAATATTTTATTATTTTCAACTCTGTTTTAGATATTTGCAGAACATTTTTCTGAAGAACCACATTCTCTTGAAGAAGATGGTGTGTGGGTACGAGGGTGGTTCCCATTGTTATTTGAATTGTCGTGTATTGTTAGTCGATGTAAACTAGACATTCGTACTCGTGCCTTGACTGTACTTTTTGAATTGGTTAAAACTCATGGAACTGTTTTTAAATTAAACTGGTGGAAAGACCTTTTCAATGTGCTATTCCGTATATTTGATAATGTGAAACATCAAGAACACAGCGTTGAGGTAATAATTTTTTAAGTTTTTTTTTAATATTTTTGTACCATTATATACTACTCTCATTATATTACTCTTATTTAACAATAAAAATAATGTGTTAACATTAGAGGATTGAATGGATGACAATCACTTGCAATCATGCACTGACATCAATTGTAGATGTTTTTACACAATACTTTGATATATTGTGTGCTATTTTGTTGCAAGATTTGTATGCTCAACTTCAATGGTGTATTCAACAAGGTATAATCTATAAATATGTTTATTTCACTTTAAAATTTTTTTTATTAAAATATTATCTTATATCACAGACAATGATCAGTTAGCTCAGTCTAGTACATACTGCTTAGAAAATTTGATAACATCTAATGGTTCAAAATTTGATAAAGTGAATTGGGATTGTACTTGTCAGACAATTGTGTCAATGTTTGACAGTATGATGCCAAAACCATTAGAGGAACAGGATATAAGGTCCGAAGTATGTACATTAAATGTTATTTATAAACATAATAATTTTGATGAGGCATTTATTTTTTATTAATGTAATTATTATTTATTTATCAGCCTGTTAAACCAGACATCTTAATTACTGCAAAATGTGCTATTCGCCTTGAGCTTATCCGCACTGTGGATAATATTGTGTTCTTCCCCTCCACGTCGCGTAAAGAGGATCAAGAATACTTAGCATTAGCTCAAAATACTACAATCAATCAAAATACTGAAATAATGGAACAACAACAAGAGGAACAAGGAATGTATAGTAACTTGAGTTCTGAACATTTGTTTATGTTAACTGATTGTCTGTTGCGTGTTCATAATTATACCAAACAATATAACTACACATTATTACAAAACATTCCACAGCGAAGTTATGGTATGTGAAAAATCATAAAAATTAATTTTTAGTATTTTTTTATTTTTTTATTTATACTTTTACAGTTAATGACGATATATCAAATATGTTGACGCAAGAAACTCAAAGTATAGCTTGCGTATTGAGAATAGCACTAAAAGCTATATGTGATGAGTCAAGGCGTGTGCATTGGGCACATGCTCAAAATGTGGCTAGTACTGTTGTTAATGATTCTTTTCAGTATTATTTATCATTGAACAATCATTACCATCGAACTTCATGGAATCCTATTTTATTGCTCATATTTACAAAACTATACAAATTACCTGAAGACAAGGTATATTCAAATTTTTTTAGCTCTGTATATTATTTATAGAAACAAAACTTTAATTATTTATTTCAGTTTGCTGTCCAATCTTCTACACACTATCCTCTGTTATGTGAAATGATCAGCATTGATCTAAAACCTGAACTAAAAACTGTCCTTGGCAGAATATTTTCACGCATTGGACCCGTTTTTAAAATAACGTAACAATACATTAGCCACTGAACTGTTACATATTTTATTATATTTTTAATCATTTATATGAGGTTTATATTTATTGCTCACTAATTACTATTATAGTCTTGTTATACAAAGGTTATGATCACCAGAGCATTCTAAAGGCTAATAGCACACACTCATTGATTACAACTATATTATATGATAAATAAAAAAGAACTCTGTGTTTGTTTTTACTTATATTACTATTTTCAATTATTATTGTTAACTTTGTACACGATAAATATATAAACATTGTGTCGGAGTATATTATTATTTATTGTGTCACTTGTTTTTTTCTAATGAATGTGATTAAATTAAATGTAGATATAGTTTAATAATCCTTATAAGTTATTTTAATATCTATAGTTTTATAATTATTGTATTATCTAAACTACTAGAATGTGCTGATACAACCGTCCCAAAATATATAATATATTTTTCATCTTGTGAATTTTGTTTTATAAGAATTTCACTTTGTGAAAGTCACTGATTGTTTACTATGTGTCTTATTAAATGTTTGTTATATTTTATCTGTTATCGTATAATTTTATTTAAAAATGTCTACAATATAAAATCGGAAATTTTTTTTTTTGAATTTCTGACTATTCACTCATTGAGCATAATTATTATTTTAAGTTATACATGGCTATTCTATGGTACAAGAAAAAAAAACCACAATGGTGATGTAATAAATACTAAAAATCTATGATTGTATGGAATATGAACTTAAAATGATTTATTCTCAAAATAGCTGGATAATATTAAGTGAACTTATTTTGTACATAAATGAAGTACTGGGTATGTGATCACCTTACATTTTGTAATTAATATTAAATGTTTTATTACTTAGAATATTTTAAATTAGGTATTCAAAAATAAGCAAACTCTTGACATTGAATCCAAGAACAATTAATATCAATTTACTTAATTATACATTGTATTTTAATATTGGCGTCAGTTAATCTTTTTTATGTTAGTCTTAGTAGTCTGTACATACATATATGGTGCTAGTATTCCTTATTAGTTATTACTCGTACTTTTTTGTTAGATCTGCTAAAAAAGTAAGGTTTATTGGGTAAGAATACATTTTAGGTAATCTCAAGTTTGAACTCCCAAAAACACAACGAGCCCTATAAATTCTATTCTCAAAAACATGCCCATCTACTTAAAAATATAATTTTTTTATACTTGTGTGTTAAATCGTGGTAGCAACCCACAAGTATCAAATACCAATAATAATATTGGTCTAAGTTAAGTACACTGAACACTTGTACTAGTTGTACTTATATAAACATTAGACAATTTATACTCTATAGTCCATGTACTATCGCCAAGCGTTATAAATTAATTCGTGGCGGGAACCGATTTGTTTTCAATACAGATGTTATCACAGATTTTACTATATGTCTGTGGAGTATGGATTATTATGGACTTGAGAAGATATCATATAAATTAATAATAATCATAACACTATTTCGGATGTAGCTGCACAAACCATTAGAACATCAGGATCAGGTCGTCTAAATATACCTAATTATAATATTATATTATTATTATATTTTTAATTTTATATTATGTCCATTTCCATGATTATATATTATTATCATTGTTGAGTGATAATGTGATATTTTCGTATTCCAATTTCCAGCTGTTGCAGGTTTGTGAAAACTGGAAATTCACCAATGTGAATAGTGAACGCTAAATTTAGTGAATTGTGGTGTATTGCGGTCCTCGGATTTCGGTAGCAGTTCCACTTGGGTCATCACATGTTAAATAAACCATTTATTTAGTCATGGGCCATCAATCATCAGTCATCACTCATCCGGTCATCGACTGACGCATTCTTCGGATCTTTAATCTGGATTCCGGTTATTGTCTTCGATGTTTATCGGATATCGAAAAATGTCGTGTCGGCTCATCGCACAATTCCAATAACTCGTTTTACCAATTACATGATATCGCAACTTGTTAAATAAACCTAGTAAGAATCGTCTTCAACACGCTTACTTATTCTGTTACTATTCACTAGGTACCATTTTTGTGGTGTATTAACTACAAATAGTAGCATTATTTTTTGTGACATTCTGATCTATTGGCTAGATAGTTGTTAGTCATCTTTATTCCATGGAGAAAATGTTACAGTTGTCTGTGACATTAGTTATAAAATGTGTAAAACTTACCCTCACCCCTTAGTGAGGGATGGTATTGATGTCGAGTAAGATTCTCCACTAAAAAGTACGGGTTTATAATACCAATTACCTATGACAATTAAACCTATGATTTACCAAGCACACCACCTCCAATCTTCTTCAATAATGAAATTAATTACTCAGTCTGATTTTTAGAATTTTTAAATATACTTACAGATCATATTTTAAAATTATTAATATTTTTTTTTTACTACTTAAGGAATGTCCTGTGAAGATAAAAACTTTAATTTTTCAAATGAGAACTTCACTTTTCAACATTTTAACTCTAAACTATTTAGTGAATAGATCTTTTGAAAATGTTGAGGTGAGGTATCATAATAAAAACTAGTAGTTTATAAGTTCTTCAACTGTGGTTAATAGATTTATGATTTTACATTTAGAAGATATTGAGGCTACAATGATTTAAGAATGTAGTAATTTATATTAAACCATTAATATTTATAATTTATTGAACATTTTCAAGTGAATAAATATTGGAACCAATATTACATCAATTTTATATTTTTGAAAAACCATTTTTAAGGACTTTTATCATTACAATATAAAAATTGTATCAACTAAAAAACTGCTCATTCTAATCTTGCATTAAGTACATCAGCATTTTAAAAAACAAGTGTCTATCTCCATAGGACACTCCTAAGTAATACAAAAAAACTTAAAAATTTGAAAATAATATGGTCTTTTAGTATACTTGTGAATTGTAAAAATGATATAGGTGTTATTACAGGAAAAAATTGGTGTGTGCACTGTGCATACTTGGTGAATCACTATTTTTTTTTTTTTTAAGCAATATCTGTGTTATTATTTAATTCTGTATGCTATATGCAGTATAATATCAATTGTATATTTGAGGCATAATTAAAATTAATGCTGTAACACATAGCTCCTATAACACAATTGACTTGTTATATTAGATATGATACTCACTTAATTATCATATTATTAAATCTAAACGGTTGTCTTATGGTATTAATATGGTTACAACAAACATCAAGGTAAGCATTTAAACTGTTTGAGGTGCTTCAACTGAAATTATTGCCATCTTTTATTACTTGGACTTTTTCATTTAACTTGTTATATAATATATTTGTAACCTTTTAAATTTTAATGCCATATTTTTTACTATATTCGATAAGATTTTTTTATAAAATAGTTGCCTATAATAATTATTCATTATGAGTTTTATTCAATTTATGATCAGAGAATTTGTTAACAAAAAACTATCAAAGTATGATCTAAATTTTTTTAATAAAATAAAAATCTGACAGCATTTACTGATAAATAATGAATAGTAAATGATAATTACCAAATTGAATTTTAGTTTGTTCTACATTTAATGTATCTCTTTCATAATTATTCTACAGAGACTTTAGATCATAACATGGCGACATCAATGGAATACAGATTTAAGCATTTAGTGTTTGATATACATCCTAAGAACCCGCCAGAATGGGACCGTCCTCTTTGTGTAATTGATCAGGGGATCGCATGTAATGATGACTACTTGTTTAAATACAACCGCTATCGAAAGCATTCTACAAAGAATAAGTCTAAGGTTTTTATTTTAAATTGTTGAATTACTACTGTTATATAATAAGTAAACAATATTTTCTTACATTTTAGGAACTGGCTAATGAAACTCTAAAGAGATATAATTTTATCGCCGATCGTTGGGAAAAAATAAAATGCAAGAATTTGCCAACATATTTTAAGTTAACTTCAATTTTGTTGTCTGGCAATTTAATTATTATTCATGGTGGAAAAGACTTTGAGTACATTAACAAATACACTTTTCAACTTTTCATTGGTATTTATTATTAATTTGTTTATAAACATTTTAAATTTTAATATTACTATATTTAAAATATTAATTTGTTTCATCCATAAATATTTTGTACTTAGGAAATTTGGCAAAAAAAAATCAAAACAACTGTGTAGAATTTGAAGAGATTTGTTCTACAGATGAAATACCCATCACTGAGTATGGTCAACCAGTTCTTATAGACGGACAATTTGTATATTCTCTCAATGGAACATCTGAATATCAAAATGAAATGGATGTTTATAGGCTTGATTTGTGTACTAAAAAATGGCAGTTATTATGTCAAGCTCGTGGTCAATACCCAAGAACTGATGAAAGTCTTAGACGTGAAGTGGCCTTTTATGACAATCATTTGTACATGTTTGGTGGTGCTCATGTGATGATTCTACTTAAGAATATGTTTCTAGACACATTTGAAGTAAGTCTTACTTGAGTAGTCTATTTTAAAAATGGCTAAAATTGATTATGAACCAAAAAATTAATATTATTTAATATTATAATTTTAGTTTTGTCATAAAAAATTGTTTTAAATTTAGCTAAAAATTTCAAAAACTTATCTTCTATTGACTCTATTGAATCCAAATTTATAATCTATGTATGTGTTTTCATATAATTTATTATAATAAATTCTTAATTGTTTAATATTAAAGTTTAACCATTTTAGTTTACGTATATATACAATATGTTTATGAATACAGTTGTAGGAATTCTCATTCAAAAAACTTAATTTCAAAACAAATTATATTATTTATACTTCATAAGATCTAAAACTAGTCATCTAAAATCATTTTTCTTATATAGTTATGTTTGATTTAAAGTTTTTGACATATAGATATAGTAAACAAATATATTAAAATATAGAGTAAATTGTATGTTGTATCCAAAATTGTGTTAGGCATTTATTAGTTATTTCTCATTTTCCTAAAATTTCCGAATAAGTAGTTATAGAAACTTGCTACTTGTTTAATCATTGTAATAAAGATTATACTAAAATAGTAATGGTACTATAATAGTTAATTATTTTTAGTTATCATCTGAGTCAGGTGTATAAAAATTGCATTGTCCTACCACCCAAAAATTATTAGGTTCATGTGATACTGGCTTTAGATTAGATTTGTATGAGTATTATACATTTATACCCATTACCCATTATATTGATCATATTATGGGTGATGGTACAAAAACATTTTCAAACTTTAGGTAGAGCAATTATAAACCATTACCAAAGTAATTTTTGTTTAATTTAGATATTTATACAATTTTAATAAATTAATGATATTCAGTTTTTTATATAACTTTTAAAATATTTTATTTTTCAAGGAAATACAAGTGTTTGACATATCAACTAATAAATGGGAATATTTTAAAACTTTGCCTGATCTCCAGAATTCATCGTCATCTTATCCTGCAAATCGCTGTTATTATGGATGGGCACAATGTGCAACCCAACCAGAATATGTGTATATGAGTGGTGGCTCTGATAACGTTAACTTTTTCTCAGATATTTGGCGTCTGAATCTTACTACTCTTCAGTGGTGTAATCTTACGCCATGTAAACTACCCAAATCCATGTTTCTTCATTCATCTACTGTTGTACCTTCTGGTCGCATCTACTACTATAATGGAATAGTTAGTACTGAATCAGTTGATATACATCAGAAAGATGACATACTGTGTGCATGGGTGAGAATCCCAAAATTAAAGGCTATGTGTTGGGATGCTATGTTATACTATTTCAAAAATCAAATGTTAAAATCATCTCTAGAAGACTTAAAGAATTTGGGGTTACCATTAGAGTATTATGAAAGCATAATTAAAGCCAAAACTTTAGTATAAATATAATGAATAATTTATGTATTTTATTCATATTTCATCCTATTTTAAATGTAAATTTATAATTTAATAATTTATTATTTTTAACATAAATAATGTATTTATATATATTTATTTAAATTTGTATTACTATTTATGTACAAATATTTTAAATTAAATATTTTGCATTCATCGTGTAATGTTTATTTATTATTATAGGTAATATAGTTGTCAAGTGTTTATATTTATGGTTTGTACAAATTCACATTTCATAAAATAACTACCTATACATGCTATTTTAATTGCTGATGCCAATGAGCTATAAACATTTTTTAGCATATTATCTATATTCTATGTTAAAATGTTCCTATTGTTGACCATTGAAAAAACAACCCTAGGGAGAGCAGAACCTTAACACTAATTAATATATTTTATAATTTATTGCATCATTGGCCACCCATCTCTCAATTACAACAAAAAGTTTACCAGAAATCTTACCTATAGATATAACTAAATAACTTGTTGTTTGTGCTATGGAACTCAACGAATTTAAAAAAACTTTTATTTAAAAAAAAAAAAAACAAGCTCATAAAGTGTACAAAACTTAATCAATATATTGTTGATTATTTAATTTGTTACGAGCGCGCGGCAAATTCGAGTTAAAACGTTGTTTTAAAAGGAAATTATTATTATAATATATTAGCGTTCTTTACTAGAGCAGTTGAGCACAAAACTATTACGTCCGTAGTCTTCAAGTGATTATCCCATTTCTCAATTTTTGAAAAAATTTATCTCGGCGAGAAACGTTTGGGGATCAAGTAGCAATCTGCCACGTTATTTTCTTCTGTCTGTATATATTATACGATTATTCCTATAATCTAATTACCTAACTAACAAGGTGCTGAGTGTTATTGGTTTCATTAGGCGACAATCTTCAATTCTCACATATGGCATATGCCATTTCTCGTTATGGTTAGAATGGTTAGATCATGATTAGAATGACTAGTCATTTTTCTCCATTACGGAATTCAAAATGTATTATGTAATAAATATATTTGTAAATAAAATTGGCGTTAATTTATATAAATAAAATCTAGTATTACTTAGTTCTTAATAGTTAATGTAGGTACACTAGAGAAACTTTTACTAGAGCTAATATAGTAACTAATATCTAATAATAACAAAAAACTTGATAAATTACCATTTAAAGTATTAGTCACATGTTTCCAATTTTTACGATACCCATACAATTATATTATAAAAGCTAACAATTTGTCTATCTCTGATGCGGTGTAAGAGTGATTCTGGTGACAGTATGATACTAAACGGTGGAATACAAGAGGATTTAGAGTTCAAATCCTGATTCAGAATACTGGATACCTACTTTGTTATATCGAGTAAAATGTATTGACTACCTAATAACAATTACATTGAAATAAAATATTAATATATTTTACTTTACCAATAACCTGATACAGTGACGTACACGGGGGAGGATGTTTAGGGTGTTCAAACACCCCCCGAAATACTTGGATTTTTATATGGTTATTTACTTATTCAATTTTAAAGTTAATTTTGTTATATCAATGTTTGTATTTAAAAAAAGTATTTTAAGTATAGGTACCTAATTTTTATAAATTTTTTTTGTATATTTATTAAAAAAAGTTATACTTTTCAATAATTGATTTTCAAAAACACCCCCCAAAACTTTTTTCTGCGTACGTCCTGACCTGATAGAAATACACGATACGTATAGCAAATCGAAGAATTATACCAATTGGCAATTATAATTATTATACAAATAATATAATTTTACCTATATATAATACAGAATGGATTTAAGATGAAATATCACACATATTTCTAGTTTTGAAATTAATGTACGTATATTATAAATTATAATAGTAAAAAACAAAGTACCTAGATACTGTAAAGGTGTTCACATAATTACAATATATATTTTTTTTTTCATAATAAAAACAAAGAATGAGTATGGATTTTACACATAGGACAATTAATGTAAAGCTAATTCTAAGAGTCAAAATTCAAAAGGTTCATATATTCAGTATATATTTTTTAGTTACTATATCACTTATTATTGGTATTTAATAAAAAAGTGTATGCAAAGTAACTATAAGATAAGAATAACAGTGTTAGGTAATTTTCCACACCACCTTTATTATTAAACGACGTACAATAACATTGTCCGTATTGTTTAATAACTTTATGAGGTATTACACGAGGCGCGTTTTTTTTATTGTGGTGTCCCCAGTAGGCATAATCCACATCTTAAGCGAGAACGCATCATAATATGCAGGGGCGTATAGTGACGTCAATCATTAATATTTTTCAAAACAAATGTGTGCCATAGAGAAATATAATACTATAGTATTTATACAACATGGTATTCTATGGTATTAACAGTTTCACCATTGTGCGGCGTAGAAGTTTTTTAGTTTTTTTTTACTGGGGGGGGGGAGGTGGCAAAATATGTGTTGCCATTATCCTAAAATTCCTAAATACGTCACTGAGCATATGAATGCATTCAAATAATAAAAAAAAAATATACAACTTAAACTATTATGTAGATATTAATAATACTACCTATATAATTTATTTAAATAAGGAAACCTAGGAATAAAAATACGGTTTTTGCTTTTGTACAAGCTACAAAAACGGGTAATGGGTATACCTAATATGTGTGTTTGCCGGCCGGCGATAGTCAATGTGTTGGATGAGTGGATGAGAAATGAGTGTTGACGCGTAAGGGGACAACTAAATAAAAATTAAAAAAAAAGAGGTACATAAATGTATTAAATACTAAGACCTTATAATTATACTTAGGTATATATATTATGTGTATAGACAGTCGACATATCTTCCATCAGTTGAATGACAAATTCTTCGTCGGTGGATAGTCCATGATACAGCTAAATGTTCGGTTCCTATAAAACTTCAACTAATGTGCAGATTAAATGTAATTTAAACTTATAGAAAAAAAAAATTTAAATCTTGGTGTTCTTTTATTTTTTAATTTTTAATTTTATATTCATAATTTATCAGTTAAAAAATTTAAACAAGAAGATTATAGTATAGTGCCATTTAAATTTCTGTTCGGTGGCCAAAAAACGAACTAGCTATGTAATAAGAAAAAAAAATTGAAAAATTTGGTAATTTATCAATGTATTATTAAAATTAAAATAAAAGAACACCTAAAACCGTAGTACAGTATATTATCTGAAAAAAAACCATAAAAGTTAAATAAAACTTAAGTAAATATTCATAATATACTGTACTACTGTTTAAAAAATTATACTATAAAACAAACACATCATGGCCACACTTGATATTAAGATGAGCTTCTTATTAATGCAGCAAATCTTCCTCCGGTTTGAGTTACAGCCAACACATTTCCCATCAACTTTGTGACAAATTCTTCTTCACTAATAAATATTATATATATTATACTGTACCTACTACAATTCTAAAAATTATAATATAATACAAACAAATCCTTTCGACAGTTGATATTAGATGAGCTTCTTATATTCATGCTGCCAATCTTCCTCCGGGTTGAAACGAAGCCGAGTGCCGACACATTTTCCATCAGCTCAATGACAAATTCATCGTCGATGAGTAATCCACGATCCAGCCAAATGTTTGGTGCCTATAAAACTTCAACTAATATGCAGATTAAATGCAATTTATACTCATAGGTAAAAAAATTTTAATATTTGTGTTGGTGTTCTTTTATTTTTGAATTTAAATTAATTTTAAATTTTATGTTCATAATTTATCAGTTAAAAATGTAGACAAGAACTAAAAAGATTATAGTATATTGTAGTTTAACTTTCTGTTCGGTGGCCACCTTTTAAATTCCTCACTCTCTTTTATAAGAAAGTTAAACAGCACAATAACTATAAAAAATATAAATTTAAACATACACAAAGACGATAGGAAAAAAAAATTGAAAAAATTGGTAATTTATCAACGTATTATTAAAATAAAAAGAACACCTAAAACCGTAGTACAGTATATTATCTGAAAAAAACCATAAAAGTTAAATATAATTTAAGTAAATATTTATAATATACTGTACTACTGTTCAAAAAATTATAGTATTAAACAAACACAGCCTTGCGACATCTTGTTATTCAGATGAAATTCTTATTGATGCTGCCAATTATCCTCCGGGTTGGAATTATACAAGAATATAGCGTAATTATTTCAGTTTTGTTGTTTTTTCGATATTATGGCAAAATCTGAAATTTTTTGTTTTATTTTACTATTTACTACCCAAAGTACCAAATAGATCACATTTGCTACGATAATTCATGGCAAACAGAAAATAAACTACATAATTGTAAAATCATTATACATTTTTTGCTACGTCCAGGATCTAAGGTGTACTTAACGACTTTATTTTATTCTTGGCAATTTCATCATTAATGAATGCATGGTCGGTAACCTTTTTGAATTCTCAGGCCACATTCACAAATTAAAAACAGTTTGGGGACCAGATAAAAATAAAAATTTTATATTCTTAAATTTTTTATTATGAAAAAAAATATTGTCTAGAACTTTAAAATAATAAAATAAAAATAAAAAAAAATTTCAGTGTTTTAGAATTTAAAACGGGTCGTATATACAAAACCCGCCGGTTGCCGACCATTTCATTGGACTGGACGATCGGAAATAAAATATAGGTCTGTCATCGGGGTAACAGCTTGTAGAAGTCAATAAACACCCGGCGTGAATAATAGAATAAAATATGTGCTTACGTCGATTACATCGTCCGAGTAGCCGATTGTTCATATAAATGAATATATTTTATTTTAAGTTTAAAATGTAAATTTAATCCTAATAGAGAATAAGAAAAAAACTTACGTAATATTCGACGTAGTGGTGCACCGTAGCCGAAGAAACTGCTAATTTTCTTCATCGATCTTCATCGTGATTCTAAATGAGAATAAAAATACATTTTATGAAAATAAACAGCACGAAATGAAAATGAGAGTACTTGTCATGTACTTCAGTATACTATTCATTAAGACTATTATAGAATTGTTAATCGTCTCCGACGAATGTCGTCGATTGCCGTATGCCACGGATGACGAATATTATAATATGATAAATCTATATAGAACTCTTTGTGATATTATACGATCTATTTTTCTATTTTAGCTGTTTGACATACGTAAAATTGAAACATATAAACTAGACCAAATCTTTATAGATATTGCAAAGTAGTAATATTTTATTCTAATGAAGATGATTACAAATTATTTAATTTAATCTATAAATATATAGTGAACTAAATAAAAATAATTATATTATTATTTATTAAGTATATAAAAAAAAGAATTATGATTAATATCGTTATGTTTCTAAGTTATTATTTCTGCATTATTTTGATTCTAATCTAGCGCATTGTTTTAACTTAATCTTACATACCTATTACATTAGAAGCAATTACCTCTGTCTGTAGATATTGTGTCTGAAGACACCTATCATAATAGAAAAAAATTCATACATTTCGTTTATTGTGGTTTCTTGTAACAAATAGTACCTAGTCACTATAGTCAATGATTTGGGGAATCAATTTACTTTTTAAACTTAAAATAAAATATATTCATTTTTATGAAGAATCCGTTACCCGGATGATGTTATCGATGTAGACGTATATTTTATTAATTTATATATAAATTATATAATACTGAACTTCAAACAGTCATAATATAAGTTTCCAGTGAGCATTTTCTTTTGTTTTTGCATTAAAAAAACTAATGAGAATTCCTATAGAACATTTTAAAATTGTAGATATAAAAAGAAAATATTTATATGAATACTAATGAAATAAATAAAGAACATTGTATAAATATAGTTTGAAATATTTTTTAAATAATAACATAAATAAGAAATACTCTTATAAAAAATTAGTTAAAACCTTAAGTTATCGGTGTATAAGATTATTTGTTTTTAAACTATATAGTATTATAGTATATATATAACACAATATAAAATTCGTTTTACAAGAATTAGTTTTGTTTTAGGTTGAAAAATTAATACTCAATAAGTCATAAAATATTGAACTTCGGTCATAAAAAATAATGTGACTTTTCAGTAAACCTTTTATATCTGTTGTATTTAAAAAAAAACTTATGAGAATTACTATATTAAATTTGTATATAAAAAGACAATATTATATGAATATCTGATGAAAAAATAATTCTGAAAATTGTATAGATTTAGACAAAATTTGTCAACATTTTGATTTTAAACGTTTATAAAAATATATCATGACTATACATTTTTATTACAGTAATTTAGTGACTGATAAGGAACACTATTAAATTTTAAATCATATTTGCTATCAATAATTTGTATAGGCTTAAAAAAAAAAAAAATTTTAATTATTTAAAATTGTTAAAATGTTTTTATAATTATACAATGTATAGGAAATCATAATGTAGATAGTTAGTAAAATTTTCATCATTCTATGATTAGAATTTTTGAATTAAAACTTAATAAATGAATTAATTTTGTCGAAATTATAGAAGTATATAGCGTAATGATACAAGTTTTTCCGATATTATGACAAGATCTGAAATTTTTTATTTTATTTTACTATTAACCACCCAAAGAACTAAATTTTCTTCAAGAATTCATAACACTATAACGGATAGAAAAAAAAACTAAATAATTTTAAAATCAATATACATTCATTGCTACGTCCAGGATCCAAGGTATAATTGACAAATTTATTTTATTCATGGCTAGTTTTTAACTTTCACCTTTTAGAACTCTTATGTCATATTCACAAATTAAAAACAGTTTGCGGGCAAGACAAAAATAAAAATTTAATTTCTTAAATTATTTACTATTAAAAAAATATTATCTAGAACATTCAAATAATTAAATAATTAAAAAAAGATTTCATCGTTAAAGAATTTAAAACGGGTCGTATACAATAACCCGCCGGTTGCCGACTAACTGCATTGAACGATCGAAAATAAAATATAAGTCTACGTAATCGGGGTGGGATCTTGTACAAGTCAATGAATATTTATTTAAAGTATAAAAATTAAATTTATTACTACCCTAAAATTATAGGAAAATTAACCTACGCAAGTATCCTTCGACGCTTTTCGGCGAAATCAAGCTGTGCCATATTAAAGTGCAAACGTGCACAGCCGTCTGCAGCCACCGAAGAAACAGCTAGTTTAGTTGTTCATTTGTCTTCTTTACGCTTCAGAATGAAATCATTGAAATTTTTTATGAAAATGAGAGTACTTGTCATGTACTGAAGGCTGTTGTTTGACGACTGTTCAATAAAATTATTAGAATGGTTAATCGTCTCCTACAAATGACGACGATTGTCATTTGCCATGGATGGTAAATATTATAATTTATAATAATGTTTTTTTTTATAGAACTCTTTGTGATTTTATAGAATTTATTATTATATTTCAGCTGCCTTGGCGTCTTGCATACGAAACTTTTGGTATCTAATTAATTTCATACGTAAAATTATAATAATTGTATATCCTGAATTTTTTTTAAAATTATTATTTTATTATTTCAATTTTCAATAGTTGTTTGGTAAAATTTCTCACCATAAAATAAGACCATCTTCGACCAGCATCATTTTACATTGTACACAATGCATTAATGCATTATACATTGAAAATTGAATTCAAATTGTACAAATTCATTATAGTGACACACCTAACCTAGTCTACATGTAGTATTGTAGTCACCTACTATAGTAGCTATACAGCAGTTTACTGTTTGGCTGTACTACATGTCTACATGATTAATAATTTTAAAAATATTTAAGTTTAATCATTCAATTAATATTACATACTAAATAGTTAATAGATTATGATCTACGTATAATAAAGAAGAACTTACAAAATCAATAAAATTAATTTCTAAATACAAACAGTTATTCACATTCGACTCATATATAATACACATGTGACTATATCATTTTCGTTTCGGTACCGTCCTGTTTAGGAATAATACATACGTAATCATACTATTTTTTACTGATTTTAAAATAATCAGTAGGTTCTAATGTTAATATGCTCAGATAATTTGCGATATAAATATATATATATATTAAATGCATCTATTTATGGTATTATTGCATTATTCTATCGTTATTTTATCCTATAAGTGTATAGGTAGTCAACATATTTTGAAAATTATAATATGTCTAAGAAATGCAAATATTAACATTTGGTAACATTTTCAAATAACTACAGTTATTCGTTTTTTAAATTTAAATTACTACAAAAAAAAACAAAAATCGGTCGAGCAGAAATAGTTATCTCAGAAATATGAAATAAATATCCAATGTCTTAAAAATTCAAAATTCAGAAAATTATAAAAAAATATTAATGCGTCTTTTCGGAAAACTTTTTATTTTTGTTAGGGATAAAATAAACTTATATTAGTCGGGTACTCGGCCGGTTAAAAATGAAAAATGCCATTTATACAATCAATATAAATATAAATTATTATTCTATAAAATGGGTTTGCTAATATGACAATTATGTATTTTCGGTCTCACGTATTTTATATGCATTGCGCGTTCGGGAATAAAATATGCATACGTATATATTACCCGGCAGGTAGCAGATTGTCCGGTGCAATAAGTATGTATTTATTTTATGTCTAAAAAAAGTAAATTAAAGGTCCAAAAGTATAGAAAATCAAACTCACGTAAACATCATTTTTTTTTTTTGTGAAAACTTAGTTGTGTCATATTTAATGTCCACACGTTCAGTAACCACATCGCCGACCTAGGAACACCTTTCCTCGTCCGTCTTTACCGCTTTTCGAATTGAAGATATTGAGATATTTCATAAAAATAAGCTGAATAGAACGGCATATGCGTGTAAAATATTATACATATTAAAGTACGGTTTAACGATTTGTACGTCTATTTTTTTTCTCCGTTAAAATTATTACAACCGTCAATCGTCTCCGACGAATAGCGTAGATTGATGATTGCCATAGATGATAGATTAATATGATAGATCCATCCATATCCATAGATCATATACTACATTATTATATTGTAATATTATTAATAGCCAGACATTTAAATTTATTCGGGAGTCTGCCGTTCGAGAGACTCATGCGTCATTTTAATCTCGCGTCAATTGGATCCTCTTGCGTCAGTTAGTCACTGGGATCTAGCTGTCAAGGGATCTATGTGACCGTTCGCCGGCGCAGCCAGCTGCAGCAGCTGTGTGCCTCAAGGTTTTGTGTGCCTGGCGAAGTGACGACTGTGTTATCCCTATTCCCTATCAAAATTCATGGACTTTTTTATGCGTCCGATTATCTGGCGTAAATGCAACTATAAGTGCACAACACAAGGTTGTTGCCAACTTCATGCTTCATACTTTCACAGTCATAATTTGATAAGAAATAAGAATTAATTTAGGAAAATAATTTGTGATTTCATAAAAATTATTTTTTATTTAAATTGTATTTTTTCTTTGAAACATCAAAATGAAAACCGAAACAATTCTCAATCCAGCAAAATATGGATCGGGGCGTAAGTATTTTAACTAATAAAAACTGTCTAATATTAATTAATTATTTTTTATATAGTCAAGGGCATTTTCCGACAAGCCATGCATGAAATGCCATTGATTACAATTTGTTCACCATTCTGCATTGTCGGATTAGGACTAATTGTGTACCATACTTATAGATATGACCAAAATGATGGAAACAACAGGAAATATAAATTAAAATATACCCGTAAGTACAATAAATACTAATCTGTACGCTTAGTATTGTACTCAATAAGTTTAACTTATTTTTTTACAATTATTGATAATCTAAACCATTTCTATAGGTTTATAATAGTTATCTTCTATATGTATAGAAAGGAGAATGTTCTCCTCATTGATAATTTATTCTGAACCCTAAATTACATAATAATTCTTTGTTCATCTTTCTTCTCAAGTAGAACATCTGAGAATTTTTCCTGACTTTTATACTCTTATTGTTTTCCATGTCCAAATTTTGGGATTGGGATCTTATTTTTGACCTTAATTGTGTGGAACTAATTGTTAAGGAAGCTACAAATTCATTTTATACTAGTACAAACGTATTTATAATTTATTTTTAATGCAATTATGGATATTTTTTAATTGGATTTAAGTTTTCTGTAATATTACCACAGCTATTTACAGTAGATAAATATAAATATAATTATTTTTTTTATTAATTAATGACTATGTTATGTGAAGATGACTCTAAGAAAAAAAAATCCCATTTTATTTAACCTATATTTGCTATGTATGCTATTAATTCATTATTTATTTTTCAGTTTATCGACCAGATGATCCAAGAGTTCCACACATCAAGAATTGAAAGTTAAAAATTAGAATTATTAATACAAAATTGTATGCTGTTAAATTAATAGGTATTAGAAATAAATACAAAGAAATTAAAAACAAATCCTTCTAATATTTATGAGAAAAAATAATGTATAATAATAAATACAATGCATAATAAATATTAACTACTTTGTTGATTTTTGAAAAAATCAGGGCTGTATGATGCAATTTTTGTGGTGTCTGTTTGAGCAACATTATCTCGTCCACCTCGTATTTTTAATGGCAATTTAATATTAGAGTCTTTGTTGTCTCGTTCTAATACCAACTATAAAACAAAATGTACAATGTTATAAAATTCAAACAAGGACGTCCGCAGAAATATAAACTGGGGGGGGGGGGGTAAAATCAAAAGTATTAATACTTAAGTCATATAGACAATAAAACAATTAATATTTAATATTAAGTGGACGTTTCACACGCATGTGTTATCTCCAGCTAATATACATACAACATGGTAAATTATTATTCACCAGTTTCAATAGTGTGCTTTATGTTTTAATATTAGAGTGAATTGATCTATTATCAAACTTATAGGCAAGAACATTATCTGTTAAGTGAATTATGAACATTTTCAAATATTTAATAATTTCATACTCACCTAAAAATTAAAACATCATAAAAAACCTACGAGAAAACACAGATAATGTTCTTGCCTAAGAGTTTGATAATAGGTAAATTCACTCTAATATTTAAACTAAAAGCACACTATTGAAACTGATGAACAAAAATTTACTATGTTGTACGTGTGTAAGACGGAGATAACATATGTGGGCGAGACGTCCTCTTAACTAAAATAGCGAAAGGGGGCCATCTCTCTGCGAGTGCCCTTGAATTCAAATGGTATAATTATACTAACTCTCATGAGAGGTGGCAACTCTATGGATCCAGGTACAAACTTCTCTCGTGGCTTACAATTAGCTAATCGTTCCCACCACAACTGTTCCTCATCTTTGGGTATTAAACGATAATCGGGTTTGTATGAAACACTGTATATTTCAACAGGTTCTTTGTAACGTTTACCCCGGAATATTTTCTCGGCATGAACTATTATTTTCCTTGCTTTGTCTTCCTGTAACAAAGTGCATATCAAGTGATTTTCAGCTGAAAGTTGCGATGATAACTTACTATTTGTGCGGTAGGTTCGACGGATAAAACTTTAAAAAAGCTAGGTTCTTCATATCTATCATAAGAGTTCCTAGTTACCAGACGACCAACACCCGTGGTTCTTAGATTGCCTAAAATTTCCCAGAGCGTCTTTCCATACAAATTTGTGGTTCTGCCAATCAATTTAACAGACATTTTAGCACAATTATTATTTAAAAAATGTGCTGTATACTTTATAAGTTCTGAAAGTTAAAACCGAACTACTGAAGTCATAACTTTGTAAAAACGTTTTTTCGTAGTAAAATATAGTAGACTGGTGGTGCTAGTACTATCGAGTATCAGAGATTCAGAGTATTTAAAGTATTTGATAGTAGTTGATATACCCAGTGATAAGCCCTGTAAACCGGACGAAATAATAACCGGCGGGAGTTTAACAACTTCTTCTGAAAATGCACTGTTAAGTCGGCTGTTATCATTCCGCTCCGTGTTGCTGCCTAGCCACAGCGTTTTACGTAATTACGTGTTTTTATTTCTTTCAACAAGCCGAGTTTAGTCCGCCGCAATTTATCTAGACAGTGCTTTTGCTGACTTCCTAGTAAGTAGTAGTAGCTGCCTAGTACCACTGATATTGTATCCCTTCGAGTGATATTTGTTACGCCTTTTTTTTTTTTACGCCCCAAAGTGGACAAGCAATGACATTGTGCAACAGGTGTATTTAAACCTCCGAGCTGTTTCCAACGGCCGATGAGGAGGTGGTGATATAATGACACCGTCACTTAGAAGTTGACATTCAGATGGAACGAGATCTTCCGATGATGGCTAAATTGGAAATAAAAAGCAAAGTACGTGATACCGGGAATGATCAGTTAGTTTACAAATGCTACACGTTACATGTTATTTTACAGTTTGACGCCGAGTTCCGTCGTATCTCGTTACCCAAAACAGACGTTGGCACTTATGAACATTTTAGAATTCTCATTGAACGTCTACACAAGTTGATTGAGGTGCCTTTTGTACTGTCATATACGGACCCTAAGGATGGTGATCTATTACCAATCAACAATGACGATAATTTAGGACGAGCGGTTTTAACAGCCAAACCATTATTAAGGATAATCGTACAACGCAAAGGTAAGATTTAAAAAAAATTTTAAAACATCATGTGTTTACTTTAACTTAATATTTTTAAGTATTATATTATATATATTGTATCGTTGAAAATAATTGTGGAAGATTATTAAGATTACTGTGATGGGAAATATTTCTATGATTCCTGTGGTTATAATTTTACTGCAAATATAGGGCATATCTATAATTTAATTTTTTAAACATTAGTCTGTTCATTTGCATTCATAGAACAAATAAATTTATATATATATTTATTTATATTTATATCTTAATGAATTATGAATATAAATTAATTAATTTAATTTAATGTTTTCCTGCTTTGATTTAATGCAAATTACAATCCATGCTAACTTTTTAACATAGTTATTTTTTATTAAAATTATTGCAAATTTTCTTGGCCTATATTTGAGATAAAGTGTTTCTTAGATAATTTTTAATTAATTTAAGTTTTGAGAATGTGTTTTTTATTACCTACAGTTACTTACTAGTAATGTAAAAATATAAGTAGAATACCATTAATAAACCTGAAAAACTAGTAATTAAATTATTATTTTCAATTTTTAATAATTTAGTTATTTCAAAAACAACAAGAAAATTTTAATGAAAAACATACAAAATTTTAAAAATTCATCAGCCAAATTTATTACGTTTGTTCTTGTCTTGTTATTTAATATTACACCAAAATTTACAAATCTTGTTAATTGTGTGATATCAGAGTCAATACTTAAAAATAACTTGCATTTTAAAACAATAATTTCTTTTTGAAAGACAACTGATCTTGATTTAATTCATTATTAAACTTTTTACTTTTCTTGCTTATTTGTTTACATATAAATTCTAGCATCACATTCCATTGTTATACTTTAGAATAAGCTTTATTATCAAAGTTGTCATAGAATTTCTCATTATTTCCCAATGCTGTTTTTATCAAATCAACCAATCTTCAATATTACCTTTATCTTCTAATGATTATATTTATTGAGATCTTAAATTAATTATTGACAATATTTTATACATCAATAGAATATTAAAAATAATTGTTTCATATCTTTCAAAATATTTCTCTAAGTATGGAAGCATGTTGTTCATCCATGTTTAGCTCAGTCAATATAATGTTTAAAGATTCCATGATATCTGGGTAAATATGATTAAGTTTGTATTTTTTTATGACTTGATGTACAAATATTGATTACCTAGTGTGAACTATAGATTAATTTATTATACACATTAAAACTGATTATTTTGCTTATTTATTTGACTTTATAAACTTACATTTTTAGAATACATTTAAAAGATTTACATGAGACAAGACAGAATGTAAAATAATTCTTGCATTCTGTAAAGAATAAATTACTAAAGTAAATAATAAACAGTAGAATCCTCTTATTTGGGACACCGCTTAATAGAGACAGATTGGCATAGTCCCGAACAAATGTATCAGTTTATTAGTTATTCGGTTAATCGGAACAGTCTGATAATGGGGACAAATAGGTCACCCCCAATGTGTTCCAATTAAAAGGATTCTACTGTACACGTTCTGACATTAAGTAGAAAACACCTTTAACGATGAAGTCTGTAAAAAATCCCACCTTCATAAGAATTACAAATTAAGAGGAAATAATTTAAATATTAATATTTTAGGTTATCCTTTTTATGAAATATTATGACTATTTTATTTTTACTAATACAATGTTTTAGAAAATATTAAACATTTTTAAATGCAATATCATAAATTTATATAAGAATGTGATAAAATAAAAATAAATGTGTACTGCCTCAGTACCTACTACAGTATTGTATAATCAAGAAACATAAAATGTACAATTAATATTTACTCAAGATGAAATGGTTTGTGAAATTTTTATAGTTGAGGGAACTTTGTTGAAATTTTAATTTGTTTTTTAATAGGGCGTTTAAAAATACTATTATTAGACTTATAGTAGTTACAATATATTATGTGTAATTAATTTGTTTGTAAATAAATTTGTTCATTTATTTGTAATCTGTTATTCTATTTCATATGACATCTAAGAAAATATTTTTAATTAAAAATTAAAATTAAATTTTGTTAATTATAAATTACAATAAATCAATTTACCTAATTGGTGATTATTTTTATTATTTTGTTTAAACATTTAATTATTGAATATTTTATAATATTGGCATTATTAATTACTTAATTTTCATATGTGTATCTTAAATCATAGAACAATTTATATTGTTAAAAAATAAAAAGTTGTCTTTTATGATCTATTGATCTACATACTCAGGAGTATTGTATTTCAATAACCAAAACATTTCATCTAAATGGTACCCGTATAGCTGTATTCATGCTTTTTAATCTCCATTGTCTTAGAATAAACAATAATTCATGAGCAAGTAACTTCATTGTTCTGAGAACTATTGAAATAAGTTGGCAGGTGTTGGGGCGGAGTTCTTATTAATTTCTTGTAAAAAATCCAAACACAATGATTGTTATACAATATTTTTCATTTAGCTTAAAATACAATATATTGAGTATGTTGATTGTATTAAGGTTTTTACTTAGAATAAAAGCAAATCTAACTATATCTTATAGGATTATATAGATTGTGTATTTGTAATAATAATACATTTATTAGTAATAACTCCTAACCCTATTAAAACCAAAACACTTATAAAAAGTTATCTGGTTATATTCTATATTTTTTTAAATTTTTATAATAACTCTTGAAAGAATAGAAAATCTAGTATTATATTTCCAAGCCCAAAGTATTGGAATTAAATGTTTTTTGAATTTTTAACTATAAAATAATTTTCAAATTATGATTTAGATTAATTTTAATACTTATTAAAAAAAAAGAAACTTGTTTTAATTTTTAAGCTTATTAAACTTTTAATAAAAATACTATCAATATAAATTGAAATAAGACTGAAAAAGAAAATAACAATTCTAATTTCAAATCTGTGAATACATACATTTATAACTCACAATAAATAAACATTATTTTGTCAAAAACTAGTTTCGTGTTAAAATAACTGTTTTTTTTTCTTGATAGTTTTTACATTTTTTTTGTAACAGTACTGGAAATTTTTCACTTGATTCATCAGTCATCACAATACTATCTTTATATCCAATTTTCCACTGTAAACACTAAACCATCTTTGACGTTAAAAATTAAAATATTTTTTCTACTCTATAAAATAATTATGACAAAATTAAATACATCATTGTATAATTAATACATTGCAGAGCTCAGAATCAAATATTTCTTATCCATAGAATTAAAATCACCTTTATAAAATGTACCTTCTTTCTTAGAATTTTGATATAATTATTAGTTATCGATGTTCTGAATTTATGTTTGTAATTAATTGTTAGAACCTACATTTAATTTAATTTTTAGATTTTTAAATATGTATTTAATATGAACATAAACAATTAATTTAATATTTTTATCATTAGCCATAAAAGAAATTTAATTTCATTGCAAATAACTTTCTAAATTTTGAATTGTGATATTTTATTTTATTAGTTGTAACCATCAGTATATTGTAATATTCCTTTTATGGTTTTAACCACATCAAGAAAAAAGTTGTTAAGTGAAAATAGTGTGTCATTTGCATTTTTATCAGTCTAAGTTATCTGAGGTGAATATTGAATAGTAATATTATATTATACCTTATAATATATTATATTATGCACAAATTTGTTCCTAGTAAGCTGTTTCTTATGAGTTTAAACAAATGTGTGGGTTTGGCGTCTGAATAAAAAATGATAGTTTTTTTTCTGATGAATACAAACAATTATTTTTATTGTGCTCATAATCTCTGTATATAGATATTGTACTATTGTATGATATATTATATTAGATTATGTAAACATTATTATAAACACTAAAGAAAAATTGTATATTATTTAGTTTTATTTATTATTATTTGAGCTAGAGATTATATTAAAATATTTATCATCTATATACAATATACAATTTAAATTTTGATTATTTATATTATATAGTTTGTTTAATATCATGACTACTATATCAATTTTTACAATCATATTTCTTTTAAAATAACATTATTCTTAATTATTGATGATATCAACTTACAAAATATGAAAAATTTATATTAGGTATTTATTTTATTCATGTATCTATCCAAGGCGCCGAGAACTGTGTTTGGTATGGCAATGCTCTGTAATTATTTAGCTGTCTGTGAAGAATTTTAATTGATGTGGAACTACGGGTAGTAATTAAGAATAAAGGAAAAACTAACATTTGACAGTTTAGATTCAAGGGAATTTCCCACGGAGAAACTGGTTTTGTTTCCTAGTCATTTGGTGGAATGTATTTTTTTTCCCTTATGCAGTGTCATCGGAAATATTGACCGTCGAGAAATACAAACGGAACTTGCCATTACGTATGGTTAGTTTTTTATACGGCGACAGTCTGGGCGTCTGGCGATAATGAACCGTGGTGACTGGTGATCACTGCAGTGAGTCATATACTCATGTCCCAAACACACTGAAACAAGCCTATTGCCTTTATTATTATACGATATTGTGTTGCATCACATACATTCTGTCTTTTTTCTAACTAATCGCACAAGGATGCTAGGGAAGGAACTGTGATCGACTTTTAAGTTCAAGATCAGTTTTTTGTCATTTTATTATATTGCTGCATCATGTGTGTTTTATATAATACGTCAACACACACCAGTCCCTGGTTTCGGCCTCCTCGTAAATTGACAACTGACGTATTTGTATATTCGTCTCATTGCAGGCCATTGTCCATTACACGGGTCTTGTAAAGCTGTAAACAGCTATCGTAATCGTATATAATTTAGATGTAAAACGTGCATATCATAAGCACTTCCATAAAAATATATAAACAATATCTGGAGTCTCGCGATGCAATATATTGCAATAACGACTGTTTTGCCCATTGTATATATCTTTCAATACGTTTATACCTTTACAGTTTACACCGACTGCTTCAAAAAACTTGGACAGTTTGGTGATTTTATAGACATTTTTTGGAAGAATATTAACATTTTACAATAGTAAAACATAAACAAGATAAAACTTTACTCCTATATTTTGTCTTTATTTTTACTATAGTATAGTTTTTATTTAATTTAAATTGTTTAGCCCGGGAAATGAATCTTTTGCCACCATGGTATTTATAGGCAGTGTTTTCTTGTAACATTGCACTTAACGTTTTTTCGTCTGCAGTTAATACAATCCTTATTATTGGGTACGTCTATATTTTCGGTATTTTCTTTATTCGTACAATCATATATATTCCATTTTATATTGACTCATGCCTGTGATAAATTAAACGCGCATCGAACTCCTTCCTAAAAGTCGTTTTGTGTTTGTTTGTCGATTAAAGTAACTGATACTATATTATAGGTGCGCTTAATTCATATTCTTCTTCTAACAGTTAACAAACTTAAAAAACATACTCACAAACATAGTTCCCTCTATCACTCAAGATTAGGAAATCTGTGTCCGGTTCTGTTTGATGCTTCAAGACTATTATTACTTGATATTTCTATCTCAACTTGGGGCGTCCTTGTAATCTTTTATGTACTTAAATGTATTATAACCAGTGGCGTAACAAAAAATTTTGGGCCCACTGGCAAAAATAAAAAATGGACCCTAAAATATTGTTATGATATTATAAAAAATAACAATATACATTTAATATTATACAATTATTACTTAATTTATAAATAACTACATTTTACTGAATTATTTTATTTAAATTTCTGCGATCTTCTAGCTTTTTTTTTGGGCAAATTTGTCAACTAACATGTTTATATCTAAACTGCGCATAGGTCAACTCTAATATAATTTGAAAAACAATTATTCAATTTTTTTTCACGGGAAATTAAATTTACTTTAACCAAAGGCCCCAAATCACTGTGTCCCCCCCCCCCCGCAACGCGGGGGTCTGTGGACCCTCAGTTACGCCACTGATTGTAACAGACAATAGGTGTATAACAATTTTTTTTTTTACACCAGCTCAGCGCTAATTTTTTTTATTTCGCCCACTGCTTAGGTACCGGTAATTGTTATATTTAATTATTAATTTTAAGTTTATAACAAGGGTTTAGGTTTTATTATATTGGGACTTAAGTTTATATAACTTAATTGATAATGATTTCGAAAAATAATGAATAAATGTATTATTCTATGAATGATAATCTATAGATGTCAGATGCAGCCTGTTGTCAAATGTCAATTTGTCATGTGTTTCATAAACTATAATATGGTATCTATTAACAGCTTATAAATAGTCAGCGTATCTAGAAGTATATGATTGTTTATAATAAGATACCGTCGCATTAAAAATGTGTTTTTACATTTGAAAAAATTTATTTTTTTTTAAAAATATTATTTAACTTTTGTAAATTCAGGTATCAAAAATCTATTCCAAGATGTTTTATTCGTCCATCCAAACCTAAGTATTATTTAAAATATAAAAGAATTATTTTTGTTATAACTTATAAGTTATAACTAATAATACCTAGTTACTAATTTTCTGTAGCCAATATAAACTAGTAAATACTCAATACTCATACTGTCAATACAAATATAATAATGATAATGAGTAATGACTCGGTGATTATTATTTTATATTTTCGATTTTATTATTCGTATTTATATTACCATTGGGTATATAATAATATATACTCATTTTTATTACCATTGTATTTTACATAAATTTAAATCATAGATTGAAGTTGTTATAAATCATATATTCTGAAGAATACACGATATGAAGTACCTAAACTATTAGTATACTGTTTATTGTAAAAATTATTAATTTTTTCTGATAAGGAGAGATGGGGTATTTTTTGTATATGTTTGAATTTCCTAGTTTTTGGATAAGATTAAAAGAGGGTATTATGTTTACATAATATAACTAGAGGCTATGTCTATCTCTATTTCAAAAGTTAGTAATTATTCTATATTCACATTTTCTATAAAGAAAATTAATAATTTCATATAATTGGGTTTTAACCTATAAATAAATAAAACTAACTACTAACTAAAATAATACAAAAGGGGGATTGAAGTCTGCCCAAATATTTAGGTTTTTTTCGGCTATGTTTGTTTGTAATATTTGCAAAAAAAAACAATACAATTTTAATAATCAAGTATAGTATGTACACGGGGGAATAAAAGATGACACTGTTAAAATGTCAATAGAAAAACTGAGGGTTAAGTCCCAGGTTAGGTTTATTAGCTGAACTCAGAACTGGATATATTGACATTAATGTATAATTTAAATCAGTAATATAAAATTACAATTGTAATCATTTCCGTCGCCACCATCGCAGGATTTTAAAATTGATCCATACCATGTGTATAAAATTCTACGGCGAGATGCGACGCACACATTGATAACTGCTGTCTTTATTTAAAAGTTATATTACAATTTTACTGTTATTCTGTTTGATGTTAAACCTAGTAAAACTATAAAAGATTATGAACATATTTACATAGATGCATTACCGTTGTCGTCAACTTTTAAAAATATAATACCCTTTTACTGAGTTAGTAGGTGTAGGTCACTAATCCAGCGGAGCATAAAAGCTGCTTTTTTGACACAGAAAAGTGCCCAGAGGCAAAAAAAAATTTCGTCCATAAAATAATAGAAATGATACTTTTTGTCACTAAAACAGTACTGTGAACTCCTAAAAATATAGTATGCATGATTGAACTGCCTCTGCTACACTACTGCTTTAATCAATGTGTTAAATTTGATTTCAATTTTAAATCTTTATGTACGATAAGAAACGACTGAGTAAAGACTGTTAGCCTATATTTTTTGAAGGATAATTTATTATATACATTTATATTGGAATTGGTAATATATTTCTCTGTAAGTTATAAAGTAGGTTGAGCACATTTTTGCCTAAAAACACCATCTAGAATACCTATATAAGTATAATAATAATTATTATAATATTACTAACTATTAACTATTATTGTTTTATTAACTTATAAGTTAATATAGCGTTTTAAATAAGTGTATAGTAAATAACATATGTATTCTGTAAACAAATTTTAAATTTATGTATAATAACATATGCTTAGAATATATTTTGCAATTACTTATAATTAACTAATACATTATATTGTTTTTTTTATTATTAAAAAAAGTTATTTTTTTTTAATAGCTTATTAGTACATGAGCAATTAAATAAAAATTACATATGAATTTGTCATGATTACTTATAAATTTATTATAAATTATGACACATGAAAAATTATATTTTATCAGTTAAAAATATTTAATGTGAGGAGTTAAGGTAAAAGTAGTAAAAATATAATAGTTTAAATATTATTGTATGCCTTAATAACAATATAATAGGTATGGAATATCTTTACTTTGTTCCTTTAACGTACCATTGATATCAATTATAGCTTTGAAATTTAATGAACCATTATATCTCAAATGATAATATTGTGACAATTATCTGAATAATGCTGTATTTAAGATAATTTTTCAAAAATTTTGTATAAAATTATGTATCCGTCTTTTTAATTTATCATAAATCAATCAAAATTTTTCCAGTAAATATTACGTATTATAATTTATATTTATATAGAAAAAATAGTTATATAATTAAAGTCTATTTTGATGTCTAACAATTTTACAGTTAATATACATCAATTAGTTAGAAAGGGTTTTCCATGATATATTGATTGTATTATAAATTTGGTTAAAATAAATATATAAACTTATAATATAGGTAGTATATAAGAACTTACTGCTAATAAATATTTTGTAAATAAAGGTTTATTAATCATAGTGTTTTCATAGCATGAAATATTTTTTATTTATATAAAACTAAGTAAAAAGTTGTATATAATTAACATAAGTATTTCAAAGTTATTCAAAGTTAGTGTCTTCATTAACGAGGCATATCAAACGGTATAGAGTAGCTTAAGATAGTTGGTGGTAGAGTAAAAAATGATAAGGGGTTGTTATTCACCAAGAAAATAGGTAAATCAACAAATCCAATTATAAATTTATCATGAAATACTATACTAACTGTTTGTTGATGGTCCAATAGACTGCTCAGACTATATTAATTTTTAAATAATTTAATTACTGTTAAATCTTTAATCAATTATATTCAAATCTAATAATATTTATTGTAATTTCAGGTGAAAGTCTTGAAGAATTGAATGGATATGGTACATATAGGCCTCGTAACATAATATCATCAATTTTGGGTGGTACACCTAGCAAAGCAAAACATCTTTGGATATCAAACCCTCAGGATTTTCGACAAGTAAAATAAATTATTTGTTATGTTAAGAATTTTCAAATTTGTATCTAATAATTTCGATTTTAGGTGTCTGCAATTATCGATGTAGACGTAGTTCCAGACACATGTCGGCGAGTTCGACTACTTAAACATGGTTCAGAACGGCCATTAGGTTTCTATATTAGAGATGGCACAAGTGTGCGAGTTAGTCCTTCTGGTGTGGAAAAAGTCCCTGGTATTTTCATTTCCAGATTAGTTCCAGGAGGGTTGGCAGAAAGTACTGGACTATTAGCTGTCAATGATGAGGTTTTAGAAGTAAATGGTATTGAAGTGGTCGGTAAAACTTTGGACCAGGTAATTTAAAATTAATTAAAAGATAGATTTATAGTAAAAAATTATAGTTTATGCCTGTTTCAAAAATAGTTGCTTATTTATCAACTTAGAATTTTTGTTTGCTTTTGCCTTAAAAACTAATTGAAAATATAGAATTAATGTCTTAAAATTATTATTTGTGAAAAATTATCAATCATTAAACCCCGCATATAACTTATTAAGGTTTAATCCTGTCCTTAAAATTATTTTCTTTGGAAACAAACATTTTATTTTTCAACCAATAGATCTTGTTATACTCTAATAGTATTAATATTAATTATTTAATGTATGTTAATAGGTAACAGATATGATGGTAGCCAATAGTCATAACCTGATTGTTACTGTAAAACCGGCTAATCAGCGAACTACAATGTCAGCACCCCGGCGAGGTTCTTTATCAAGAACGTCACAGTTATCTAGTGGATCACAACAATCAGCGCATAGTGCTGCTACCACAGTTAATACCTCTGAAGAAGATGACCAAGATGAAGTGGTAGATTTAACTGCAGGTTTAGCTTTACAAGTAGCTAATGAATCTACTAGTACTACAGACCAATAGGCATAAAAGGTACTTGTCACTTTTTCTCAAAACATTAACTATGTGTCTAAAAAAGAAATGAGCTTATACTGTATTATTGTTAAGTTAATAGGACATTATCATTCCAAAAAAATTAAATTATAATTAATTAGTCTTATTTTTGATGTTAGATCATTTGTCTTCCACTTCATGTTTTCAAATGTTTAATAGTTGTAGTTTAGTATATATGTTTTATAAAATAGTTAAACTCAAAAAATTAATACTAACATTATTCAAAGTGACACTTCATTTAATAGTACACTATGCTACTCAGTTTCTGTAACCTACAATATTTCATTATCCAAATAATATAAAAAAAGTTTCCTTGTGAATATTCGGTTAGGTTGACATTGTTGACAATTTAAAACTGAACATTTTAATTAATTTTTTTCTAGATGAATACCCATTTTATTAATCAAAATTACTACATTTCTATTGACAACAATACTAAAATACTCTTGTTCCGTACATTTTTCATTTCCTTCTGATCTCAAAAAAAAAAAAAAAAATTATCTGGTTATAATCTTAACATTCCAATATTACACAAAATATGTAGACTGAAAATAGACAAAATTCCTTTTAGTAAATATATTTTTTATCTATTAAATCTGATCTAATATGATAATTTCTTTAAAAAAAATTATTTATTTATGTCAATTTATGTACATTTAGTGATTGGTTTTGTGATATTATTACACACTATTTTATAATTTACATATAATTAACAATTTAGTATATTAATATACTTGTAATCTATCACCCATAAAGTATTTTGTAAAATTGATTCATATTATTTCTATCAATTTAAAATAATTATTTTCAAATAAGTAAAGTTTGCAAACAAATATCCGTCCATTATAGGTATATATTCAGTTCAATTTAATAAACATACTTGACGACAACCAATTTTTGTCAGGCAGCAGTCAAGCAACACCTTTTTGACACTCACACTAATTCAACCATCTGTAGACTGTCATGTCGTGAGGTGGGCACAATTTGATCGCTGAGTATGTTTCTTAAGTTGAACAGAGTATAGATGTATATATATTTTTTAAATGTTAAATGTACTTCCTGTATACGTCATTTTTGTGTTGATCATCATTATTACTTAGTATTATCATCATCATCCATTATTATTATTATTATTATTATTATCATTATTATTATTACTATCATTATTATTATTGGAATTATAAATATATCATGTTAATGTCCAAAGCAATTGATAAATAATCACACTTATAAAAATTATCAAATAATTTTATATTTGTAATCACTGTTAATGTTTTATTTTTGTATTAAATAATATAGTCTAATATTTTTTTTTTATTATTAGAAAAATAAACAATTGAGCATTAACATTTGTTTAATCAAACATTAATGAAAAATAAGTATACTTATAGATAAAATATATTTTGAGAATATGAATTTATTTAAAAAAACATACTAAATGTACAAACATATATTTGTATAATAATACATTTTCTATTAATAATGTTAAATAAAAATGAACAGATGTACAAAATTTTAAAAATAATACAATTTATTTTGTTTTTTATAAACTATACTCCTATCCGATATAAAAAAATTACTAATTTAATTAATTAATACTAAAGTACTTAACTAGATACACACACACATATTATATCAAAATTGCAATCATTTAAAAAAATTTTAATTCATCCTTTACACAAGTAATATTAAAACATAATATTGCTAATTATAGTTGTTAAAATCAATAAAGTAATGTAATCATTAAACTAATTTTTGTTATATTATTATTATTTCTTGATAGACTTAACAAGTTTCATAAATAGTTGTTAACAAGATTTTTTATTTTTAAAGTTCCTTATAATAGTATAGCAAAAATCATTTCAATATTAAGCACATATATTATTTTTGTTAATTTTAATGGCTTAATAATAATTTTAATAATATCATATCAGTATTTTTGTAAATTTAATAATTATAATTAACAGATATACTCATTTGTTTTAAACATATTTCAATATAAATAACACATTTAAATTATTTTGTATACAAATAAATTAATAATATATTGATTAGTACTCACTATAGAAATTTTAACATCTATACAGTTTGTAGTTTAACAATTGTATGTTTTTACTTAATGTATTAATCAAAATGTATCTTAATTTTTATCTTAAAGTGCAAATTAATTTTACTATCTCTACGGCTATTTATAACAAATACAATAATATTATATACTAATTTTATTGTATAGTTTTAATAGTCTGTACTTAAATTATAAGAGAAAGAAAAGATTTATTTTATCATAAAAGATGAAAAATACAAAATTTAAGAGGAATAATATATTGTGTGCAATAGTTATATTTTTTCAACTTAATCTGTATTTAAATTGTATTAGGAATATCATTTTGTATTTACTTGGTATATATAAATCTGTATAAAACATTGTTTTATATTATAGGTATACAAATATATATATTTTTCTAAGTGTAATAAGTATTTAATTTGTATTACCAAATTCATGTATTATGTGTATTATTATTTATTTTTATTAATTAATTATTGAATATTACCGATGTTCTTATTATTGTATTTTGATTTTTGATTTATTATAATTTTTGGAGCGTTTGTTGCCCAATATTCTTACATTTGTATTTTTATTAAAATTATCAATAAATAAATCTACTTAGACTGCCACTTAGACATAGACTTCTCAAAACCACAACCAATTACTTTCCCTGTTTAGGGTATCTATTGTTTACAGATTTCTCAAACTTTATTACCTTTTTCTTTCTCGAGACATTTAAACCTTATTAACAAAATATTAATTTATTGAACCCTACTTAAACCCATATAGACCTATGGAATCCAGTTCTGGAGTTTTGCCAAGCCATCCAACATAAACTGTGTATCCTAAAACTCTAGTCCTAGCGTTCCATCAAATCATTAAATTCCCATATTATGTATGTAACTACACTACTAAAAAGGATGCCACGCCCACATGTGTTATATCTTTCTTACAAACACACAACATATCAATTTTATGTTCAGTAAAACCCATTATGTGTTGCTGGCTTTAAAATTAAAGTGAATTAGTGACATATTATCAAAGTTAAAAGTAAGAACATTATTTTGGTTCTTTTGTTTAATATTTTAATTTTTAATTAAATAAGAGTGTGTAATATATTACAAATTAAAAATGATCATATCAAGAAAAAATATCAATGCTCAAACGCTTATAAATTTCTTACTTTTAATTTTGATAATAACCAATAGTCAGTTCACTCTAATATTAAAAGGATGTCGGCGCAATATTTTTTTTCTCTCACACACCCACACGCAATAAAGATTAGACACTTTCAGTTTTCACCTAAAATCGTTATTTTTATAACTTTTGAGTAGTTTTAGTTAGACTTTCAAAAAAAAAAAAAAAATTATGTTAATTTAAATGTATAAATGGTTTTGAGATAATATTAGGACAAATGAGCATGTCATACCCTCAGAAATATTATTCTCTATCATTTTTGTAATGGGTGATTTTACTCTAAGATTACTCAAAAACATAAAAAAATTATTCTATGTAAATGCGTTTTGCTTATGTTGCGCATGGGCCAAAAAGAGAAACAAACAGTGCGTTTATATGCTCTTAATATTAATGAGTTCTACTGAACGCAATTTTGCTATGTTGTATGTTTGTAAGACAGAGACAACACGAATCGCGGACGAAAAATTATAAAAAGTTGAACCATATAAGTCCGGATTTATTTTTTATAGTCAGACAAAAAGTCTGAAGAAGAAAATACAAAATATTTTATATACCTAATTAATATTTATTTTAAAAATTTAAAAATGCTGTACACATATTATTATATTTTCGTATAGCTAACAAAAATATAACGGAAATTCACTATAGTAGTATAGTTAGGTACCTACCTATAACAAATTTATATTTTTTTAAATAATTATGATATACTGTTTTTTTTTTTAGTTTTTTTTAGATTGACGTGTTTATAAATAAAATAAAATTCATTATTTGTTAAAATGTATTTAGTTACAAATAGATTTTGATATTGTTATTCTAATATGTTGTAATAAATTATATAATTATAAATGAAAATAAGAAAATAGAAATACATATAATAATATTAATGTGTATAATATATTATAATGTCTATACATAAACAATTTAAAATTTTTAAGTTTTTAAAATAAATATTAATTCATCATGAAATTTTGTGTTTATGTTCAGTAGGTCTGAGAGAGTGATGTAAACTATTTTTCATACCACTAGCGCCCTAGGTGTAAAGGGTGGCTTTCAACAAATATTTTTTAATATTTAACCTGTAAATTGTATACCTATATACGTATAGGCTGTGGCCCGCGGGTTTCGAGCTACCTGTAACCTGACCTTTTTGTCCGTCAGATATGATTGTTCCGAGAAGTTTATCGATAAAAATAATCTCGGGCATCGCGCGTACACAAACATAATAGGTAAATACTATAATAATAGCTTTTGCTTGTTACCCAGTCGACAGTCGGCGATTCGGTGTCGGTGGGCCACGGTGGCTACTATATGCTCACATAATCACAAAGTGATAAATTGATAATTCATAAATTAAAGTGATATATATATATATTAATATTTTTTTATTATTTATAACCCTATTTGCATAGTTTGTCAAATTAAATAATCGGATCTGCTTATAAATAGCTCAAAAGAGTCGAAGAATTTGAAAATATTACTATATATAGAAAATAATAACATTTTGTGAAACTCAAATATCTACAGTTATTCGTTTGAATTACAATGAAAAAAAAAAACAAGAATCCTTTGAGAAGAAATAATTATTATACAAATGAATGAATGTCCATTGTTGTAAAGTAAATTTAAACAGTTACATAAAAATTAATTTGAATAATTTGATTTTCCAGTAGAATTTTTTTTATATAGGTTGCAAAACGTATAAAGAAAATTGCATTAAATTTTATAATTGTAAACTACTAAATATTTTATTAGTTTTGAAATTTTGTTATTAATGACTAAGTATTTTGATTTTTAGTCTATTTAAATTGTTCTATACTTTTATTTAAGATTTATGTCATGTTATGTGCTGTTTGAATCTGCAGTAGAAATGATAACTATTTATATATCATTCTAATATTAAATAATTTATAAATAATAAAAGAACAAACGCATATTAATATATTATAGTTATGTAATTAGAGTTATATATTATTTCACTATTAATTATTTTTACAACAATTTTCGTTTGTTAAGAACGGTTCAACCAGTTTCCGATTTGTGAATACTTCGCGGAACCACTTGGTTGATGACTTGTTTGTACGTGGTCTGTTATCGTCGTCAAAGTCGACTTTGTAAATTCCATATTTCAACCTAATTAAATACAAGTTTTAAAAGTCATATACTCATATATTTCGATGATTATAATTTACCTATAACTTATACGGCATAAGACGTGTAAGCAAATTTAGTATTTAATATAATATTAATTATCATATTTTTAAAATAATAATATATATATTATATTCATATACTACAACTACAAAATAAATTTAAAACATTAATTTGGAAATTTAGTGCATTTTATAGATTAGGTATGTGTGTAGTTTTATGAATACCTACATTGATTTTTTTTTTTTTTAATTCAGCATTCAATCACCCCAGTCCTCATTATTTGATTTTATCAACTAGATATTCAGAAATTTAATAAATAGGTAATTAAAATTAATTAATTAATTAAATGGAAATTTTATTCTTTTGACATTATGTTGAATTCAAATCTATTTTTAAAATCTTATCTAATAAAAAAAAAACAATATTGGACAAAAAAGTTTAACGAAAAGGAACTTTACATGTGTCTTTGATAATAAATAATAATACTTACATAATAATTAATAAGTTATAATCACATGTGCGGAAATTATGATAGTTAAATATACACACTTCGTACACTTAATACTTATGATAATTTATTACAACTTGTATGCAAATTCTAATAGAAAGCATTATATTGTTCATATCGAACTTCTTAAAAATGGACCATTTGTAATATTCTTATTTTGTAGTCTAAATAAATATTCTAATTAGATTGTAATTTTCTAATATTATTTTTCGAATTGGTCTAAGTTTAGGTATAGTGCTCCTCTTTCAGGTGTTTTTAAAAATTTTAAATGTAGACCATATAGTACTTTTCAAATTTAAATTATTTTAAATTTTCAGAGTAGTTTCTCGAAGTGTAAGAAATAATAATAACTGACAACCGAAAAATAAATTTTCAAAAAAGCATGATTTTAAATAAATGGCCGGTGTGAAGTGCATGAAAATACCTGTAACCATTCAACCATTCCATCGAATCCATTAGAGACCAAACACAATATCCGATAACCTTTACATTGTAATTGTTCATTGCAATTAGTGTGTGGTTTAAGTGATCCTAAAAAATAATAATGCACATTATTATCATTAATAAAAAACAATAACATAATCATAGTTTTTTTTATTATATTTTTAAATTAATTTATATGAATTCCTATAGGTTATTAGTGTTAATTATTACTTATTAATGAAGTAAAATTATCATAATATAATGTATACCATAGTCCATAATAATTACATAATTTTAATAAAATATAAAATAAATAAAAAAGGAAAATCGCTATAGTCATGAATTTATTGATATTTGAACTTTTAAAAAATATTTCGCTATAAAAACAATTTATGTATAATTTTTTTAAATTTATTAATGCATTTTTTTAAAAAAAAAACTAAAAAATTTGACGTATAAATATTTAAAGCTTAGTCTAAATATTTAGAAAATTTAATTGTGTATTGGAAATAATTTTCGGGTCTTATTACGCTACATATTTTAAATATTATTAATTAATATATAATTTATACTATAGGTACATACGTGATGGTATTTCAGTTTCTTTAATGAAAAATTTAATCCTTCTGGTTCTGGATATCCATTTTCAGAAATAAAAATTTCTGGATGATTGTAAGTTTTATCAATCCAATTAAGAATTAAGGACATTCCTTCCGGTATATTCTAAAAATTATAAATTTATCATTTAAACATTTTAAACAAACTATACATTTATATAATATTATGCATATTAAAACTATAAAAAAAAAAATAGTTTAAGTATATTGTATCGTTCAATCGTTGTTTGCGTAATGCGTATACTAGGAGATATGATTTCTAAAAATTAATTTAGATTTAGTTTGCATATTTTATAGAATTACCAGATAGGTAAAGTTATAATTTCTAGCAAATAATGTATATTGTATATAAATTATACAATACAAATTAATAATAATTTATTTATTATATTATTGTCCCACAACTCGTAAATTATAAATTACTTTTTTACATTAGGTAGAAGTTTTTACGAGCACTGCAAAAACATTATGAGTCTTATTGAATATAGATATTATAGATATTAGATATATTAGGATTATATTAGATTTATTGTTTAAAAAATTTAATTCAGTTTAGAAACTCAATGAAACATTTTGGACACTTTAAACTCCGTATATATATACTATTTCAAAGATCACATTTATTACAGGCTAAGTATACTTTTTTCAAACTCAGTTGAGCATTGTAAATATACATTATCACTCACAGGTCTGGCTGCGCATTACTGCATATTAATAAACCATCAGCATACCAATCAGAAATTGCCGTAGGCCCGCAGCAATGTGTGGTATGTTAATAGCGGCGGCCCCATCTAAAGTGTTGGACAACTTAACTGTTGTCTCAGCCCTTTTCGTATAACCATGTATTGTATATTTGATATTAACATGCATATATAATCATGATTATATATGAAAAGTTTATAGGCAAAATCAAAGTTAGCATTGACTGTATTAATATATATAAATATATAATTTATAAATCAAAACTAATGTAACATTGCAAAGTTTCAAATAATATTACATTTACATATGATTTCAATAATATCCATTATCAAGTGCTATTATCGTATTTTTATATTGGTGTATACGTGTAATGTATTAACTAATAATTTGAATAGAAGAAAGTAAAAAATATTCTATTTTTGTAATTTTTAAATAAAGTTAGATAATACAAAATACTATATACCTACTATATACTATTCTTATTCTTGACACTTTGGTTATTTTATAAATTTTTAATTGTCAGTGAATTTAATGTAGATATATATCATGGTGATAATTATTAAAATATTTAATAGTAGGTATTCATTACCTTACACCATGGTCTATTTTCAAGTTCTTCGTCACTCTTAAGCAGCATCTTTTTTATATTTGCATCAAGTTCACTTACACTTTTTCCTTCTCTTTCGTTTGGAGGCAAATCAGTCACTTCGAAGGACATATAATGATTTAATGACACAAAATCATAAGAACCTGTAAGTAAAATAATGATAACATTGAAAATATTACCTATTATTACTTATTATTTCTATGTATAATATATTATAAGATACATAAATACATTGCAATTTTACTCGACGTATGCGAGTATTTTAAATGTAAATATTATTTTTAGTTGGTACATGAAAATACTAAAAATGAATGTCTTATTTTACAATATTAAATTTATTTAATTAAACGTAAAAAATGTATAGGTACACACCTTTAATAAGTTTTTTTTCATCGTCAGAAAAGTTTTGGAAACGCACATTAGAGATATTTAATCGTTCACTATTGTTTTGTACTCTGTATCGTACTTCTTCTGGATAATCACCATAGGTCAATGGATGAAGTATCATCCCAACCTGTATTATAACAAATTAAAGTATTAAAATGGAATAGTGTTAATATAAAAATTGGTTAGATTTTACGAAAATTAAATTTTAATTATTCGTGGAAATACTGAAAATGAGGAAATGTTAAGGCAATATTTTATAATAAATAAATAACATAATATTAGATATATAAACATTTTCTATATAATGTAATAAACCAAGGCCTAGTGCTAGATTGTACTCAAGTAATTTTAAATTGCTGGCAATATAGTTATATAGTCCTGGTTTTTCAATCATATTTAACTGATAGTGAGATTTAACCGACAGTTAAATGTATGTCCCAGTTAAACTGTTTATCAAACCTTGTTTAAGCTAACTGAATAGCTTAATTAGAAGTTAAGCTAATCGCTAATATGTCCTCCAATAACTGCAGGTTACACCTGCATTTATCACACAACATCATACCTATTAGGTAAATATAGTTATTTCGTCTTATAAAAAAATCAGATAACAAATTATATGCGAATTTGAATTTTTCTATCCTCGTTATTATTTCATACTTGTACTTAATAGTTAATACTCAACGTCATCACCAATTATGAAACTCATCGTGGTCCTTGCTAGCTATACTTTTTGAAGATGGCGATAATGAACTTAACGGGTAGTAAACTATGTTCGAACTGTTCGAAAACCTTATACTGTATAAGATGTAGGATCGATCATATTAATAAATAGGATGATAACGATTTGAAATCCCGATTTCGATTATCTAAAAAGACGGTTATTAAAGTTTTAAATATCATAAAACATACAATTTCATCTAATTCGGATAGTTGTGTATTTACTATTTATACTTAGATTATATCCGATCGCAAGTTTAGCTACGAATTAGGTATCATTATTAGTGAGCCTAATATATATTAATTAAACAATTTTTTATAATTTTGACCATGAATCATGTAGTTATTTTACCAATTTATTGAAAAACCAAATCTTATATTCAATTATTATTCAAGTCATAATATTTATAAATAAACTATTATTTAACCTGGAACTTTAATCCTATTTCAGCAGCATCTTTATCCTCTTGTTTGTCTTTATTTAACGGGTAATACCAATCACCAGCTATATTAACGCTAATTTTCCCTGAAAAAAAATTAATAAATATATTATAATAATATGTAATAAAAACAATAATGTAAAGTAGGTATGTCGTATTGTCGTACTCGTACATAACAAGATAATTTCTAGAAATAAATTTAATTTTTATTTTCAATAATTTATATAGGTACTAATATACTATAATATAGTAAATGTTTTTTGTTTAATAATCAATGGAAAATACCTAAAAGCTCAATCGTAACGTAAAATTTGAATATCTTATATTTCAATTATAACTTGTAAGTAATAACATTAATAAAAATATACCTAGGTATTTATATTTTATAAATAATAATACTATAATAAATTTGGTCTGATATTATACGTAATTATTCTATTAGTACCTATTATAGTCTAGCTAGCTAAATACAAAAAGGATACAATTGTTTAAATGTTTAACACAATTAATTAATTGTTTACCATTTTGGGTAGATTTGTATTTTTTTTTATAAATGTCATATGCACTAGCATGGGCAAGAATCATATTATGTATAGCTAAATAGTCGGCTACACCACTCATATGTAGTCCTAATGCTGGAGCAGCATTCACAGACTTGTATCCTTCAATCGCCACACTAGGTTCATTAATTGTTGTCCACAGTTTTACCTAAATTATTTTAAATACTTTTTAATTTATAATTAAGTATGGTAAATTAAATAAAACATTAATACTTTAATAAAACTAATGTTATAAAGAAACTCACCCTGTCACCAAAAGTGTCGAAAGCAAAATCGGCGAATATTGAAAAATAAATTATCATAGCCTTATTTGACCAACCACCAATCATTTGCAGATGCCTTGGTAAATCAAAATGATGTATTGTAACCTTGTAAAATTCCATGTTATTTAATTAACCACATTATTAAAAAATAATTACTAAATAATAAATTACGCTATATAAGGCCTAATATGTTTTTATTAGTGCATAATTAAACTGTGCGAGCGCACAAAAATTGTGTGTAGTTTTCTATTTATGGATAGTAAATACCTAAATTGTAATTTAGTAAATTTAGAAAAATCACATTTGAAACTAGGTATATATGTATATTTGATTCTTCACACTTATTTTCTTATTAATTATGATAGGTAATAGATATCAAATATTAACATTTTTAAATCAAAAGTATTTCAACTATTTTTATCGAATTTCAAAAAAATAGTATCTCTTTTTTTTGTTAGCATTAAAAATTAAAAAAAAAAAATTAACTACATACAATCAGGTAAACTAAGCTCTGCTCCGAATCTTTTTCGAATGTATTAATTAACAAAAAAAATAAATAATGATATCTTGTACTTATCCTATATATTATTATTGAATAAATAATTAATTTTCGATGACAATTTTTATCAACTCGTATACTCACATAAGGTTCGATACCATTTTCTTTAAGTGTGTTGATTAATCTATTGTAATAATTCACAGCATCTTGATTAAATTCTCGGGCATTTCCCTTTGGATATAATCTTGGCCAACTTAATGAAAATCTATACACTTTCGCCTGGAAAAGTTAAAAAGTAATTACTAACTACATATTTACACTATCCCGATCAGAAATTCACAACAGGCATATTAACCGCATAACACTGCGCCAGTACAATTCAATCGATTTATACTTTATTTCACTCCACTCCGCTTGTTTTTTATTAAAATTCATAAATATTTAGAGCTAATTGACTACCGCAGGAAGTAAAATATTCAAATTTTCAGAAAAATTGTTTGTTCCGAAATATGAGACTAAAAATTTATAAAGAAATAGCGATGATAAAATTGTATCGTAAAGACTTTACATTCATAATAAAAAAAATATATTTACAAAACCGCATAAATCTACCGAGATGAAAGCAACTATTTCGTGATTAAAAAATTATTCTGTAATATCTACACTGTATACTTATATAGGTGCTGTCTTTACCCCTAGATCCTTGAGCAATTTGACGTCTTCGTCGACCTTGTAGTACGAGTTGCACGCCACGTCTCCGGTAGCCGTGTCGAGGTCGGCGCGGGACTCTGTGTGCATAGTGTACAAGTCGTAAGTGGAAATCTCGTTGACGGAGGGAAGCTTGAGCACGGTACGAAGCACTTTGTCGGGCAGCGGTTCGTAAATGGGTACCCCCTTGTAGTAGTCGACTATCTTAGGCGGTCGGTGTGGCAGATCGGCCATCCACGGTTCCGTGTCTTGGGGAAATTTCGTCGAACTGTCATTGTTGTATAGCAGGTTGGTGTTGCCATTAGACGGCGGCGATGCACCGACCCACGCATTTTGACCGCCATCCAGCCACTGTTCCATGTACTTGTTTACGGCCTCCATGTAGGACGGGGTTGACTCGGCGGGTTGGTGGCCCAGGATACGGGTGCTCGTGGAGGCGAACAGCTGGGCATCCGCCGACGGCTCGGGCAAATGATTGCTGTTGTCTATCTTCGGCAAGAACGTGTGTATGAACATCAAATGCTTCCTGTGATGCGTCAAATCGTCCCAGATACTCTCGGTCTTGCCTTATTCGCACGAAAGTAATTTTTATAATAACATTTAACATTAATATATTGCGGTATATAATCGCAATAATTGCATCAAATTTTTTTTAAATATATTATTTTAATTTTATATATATAATATTTCTATCTACGTTGCTTAACAAATTATTTAAAAAGAAGTTAGAGAAATACATACATGCAGATGTAAACTGTTTTTATATATAATATATACATGAATTATAAATATTATGTAACGTGATGGAAGTATCGTGGATTAAAAAGTTAAGTAATTTCATTACAATTTCTAGTACCGAGTAAAGTAACTTCATTATTTTAATCTCAAAGTAACGAGTAAAGTATCTTATTTATTATATAATCAAACATAGTAATTTTACTTACATCATAATAATTAATAATAATAAATAATAATACATCGACTTACCAGAGATGTTCCATGCTCCTTCTACTTGATACGCGCTACTGCCAGCCCCGAATAAAAATCCTTCGGGAAACACCAACTCATTACAATATGCAGAAACGACCAAGGAAAAAATAAAAACTGCAACATAGAACAGTAATTTAATACATTAACTGAATTTTCATTCTCGTACTAAGTCAAATATGATAATTATGTATATCTCTATAATATAGTATATTTTACTTTTACACTTACCAAATTCTAAAGCTCTCATTTTTAATGATTTTCCACATATAAAAGTCCAAGTGATTCTAACATAATGTAGCCCACACGCGGTCAACACACTGCTATTTATATAGGTCGGTAGGTATATATATATATTATCTAATCTTTTACAGTTTATTGGTCCGTAGTTTCAATATCAATCTTTTAAAAATAAGTAAAGTTTAAAAAATTGATTATTATAATGATGCTTTTTAAAAGTCTGCAGATACTAAATATTATTTATAAGATGATATTTAACCTGATATTCTTTTATGGAGTAAACATGTTCAGTGGAACCCGCATTGTCTTCTTGAAGAATAATTAATAAAAATAAAAACTGCATCAATTTCTTAAATTCAAAGAGGAAAGGTTAGGTTAAGTGACCTTGATCCCATATTCCCATTTGGCTATTTTAACGTAAAATTTCCTATTCAATAGGTACTTGCCTTATTTAAAGTAGATATACCGCTATACCAATAAATTATAAAAATGTACATAGTTAGTTACATTGTAGGCAACTTTAAAATAAATAATAATAAGGTACTTCCGAACGTAACAAAGTCAAAAGAATATTATAATATCATTATATATCTATGTATAATTATAATTTATAACTATTTATTTGTAAGACAACACAGTTACGGGAATGTTCAATTAAAAATTGTAGATTATCCAATTTTTTAATATAAATTGATAAATTTTCTCTTGACACATCAATAATGACTATCAGAAACCATCACCCTAAGTATAAATATTAATTAATATCGCAAAATTATGTACCATTCGTTAATTATATTATTATCATTTTATGGTTGTTATTATATTATATATGCTTTATAATATTTATATTTATTATGAAAATATAATATTGATAAATACGTTATAGGTACATTGCAATAAAACAATTAGTCTACATACACATTAGCATACAAAATATATCTTTTAAAATAATTAATTTAAAAAAACTAATTTAATATATTAATACATAGGTATTTAAAACCCTCTTATAAGTCAATAGTCATATCAAGTTATTATTATACTATATTACTATATATATATATATATATATATATATATATATCAATTAATGGTTTTTGTAAAAAGATTTAATACTAAAAAAAAGTATTCTTAATAGTCTGAATAAATAATAATAGCTCAAAACGAGTCAAAATATTAATAAAATTATATCACATGTAGAAAATACTAAGGTTTGGAAAACTTCAAGTTTATAATGGTTAGTTTTGGTTTTGAATTAGATAGGTACATAAAAATATATATATATATATATTTGAAGAGAAATCGTTATTTTACGTGTGAATATCCAATTTCGACAAAATTTAACTTACGATGACGCTTATTGGCTTATTAAACATATATAAAGTATTTCGCACAACTTTTTTTCGTGTCAGCAAAATGTATAATAAACCTATTCATTACCTAGCACATTTTTATACAGCTCTCTCTATGACTATATAATATATATATATATATATATGAATTGAGTTGTTATTCGCGTAATCTTGTAACAAACACAATATGAATTAAATGCTATACATACATAAATTATATATCTATTATTTGATATTATATGAGTATATACATAAATAGTAGTTATTAAACTTATGACCTATTGTCCTTTTTCAACTTCTACGGGCTACAGGCAACACATATACCTTGTGTTATAACTACCTATATAGTAAATAGGTTATAATTTAATTATTATGAAATATTTGGTCGCAAGCGAAGCTAGTGATTTTTTTTTTTACCCATTCGGGCTGGTCAAAACTTTTGCCCCCTCTATTGAAAACTTAAATGACGCCACTGTCATCTATGCTATAAAACTTTTATATTAAGCTCCTAAAATATCATAAGACATCAATACATCACTATTAAAAGACCTTTTTTATTGACCAAATTGTTGTGGGAATTATTTAGGTACTTAACATTTAATTCGTAAAACCCAAATTGTAAAATAAAATTACCTATAAATTAAATATTGACAAGCTGATAGCTTATGATGTTGAGGTCTCGTTTCCAAAATCCAAATGCGTTATAATTATAAATAGCTAACATACTAACATCGCAAACCCAAATACCCAATATTGTACATATTATATAATATAAAGTATGTCCATCGTCCATGGTATTAGTGCATTACCAATACAATAATACAAACTTATTAAACTTATTTTTATAAACGCAAAATTACACTTTTAACAATATTTTTAGCCCAAAATAAGCTGGGGGTGCTAAGCATCTAAGCACCCTCTGGCACCTCCGTGGACTGCATGTGCAACAATGGCTATGTTATAGTTTTAAAACATACTTTTGAATTTTATACATTTATAATTTATATAGTATATATATATTATATACATATGTAGGTAGGTTGTATCTCAATAATTTAATATAATGTATAGGTACGTATATTGTATATAATCGATGAATTGTCGCATTGAACTTAGGTTAGAAATTAAAATACAATAAGTGGAATGCTCACCACGTATTGTAATTATTTTAGCCCAAGCTAGCATGTTAAAATGAGACGACTTGATGACGAATACATTAGGAGTATCTATTTCTGTTTAACACGCGGTGGAAATGTATTATGTATTATTATCGATAGGTAAGTGCCAAACTGCCAAGTAATATCTAATTGTATTTACTATTTATGCGGCTTGATAACTAACTCATAATTGAACTATGATACATTTATTTATAATATATATACATTGATTAATTAGTAATAACATATCATCTGAGTTCAGAAAATAAACTGCCAGCTTCATTGACAACTAGCTTATATATATTTAGCAATATAAGTAGGTATATTTGTATTGGTATTTTATTTTAAATAATATTAATTTAATTGAAATTTTTTATTTATTCAGCTCTAAAACAGGTGTCCTAATTAATAATTATAATAAAAAGGTATAAACTGCAGGTAATGCTCTGCTATACGCTTATACATTTGGTAACGAGTATGTCATTTTTATAGGTGTGTTGAATTTGAATTTAAAGATATAATTCGTTTTAAACAGAAAACTATTCTAAGCGGAGACAGTATATTATATACGTTCAGTGGCGTAGTTACGGAGGGCGCAAAGGGGGTGCTTGCCGCTCCAACCTCCCCTAAAAATATAATCTATGATTATTATGAACAATTTTAAATTATGCCCCCCCTAACTAAAATTCTTAGCTACAGCACCACTGTATACGTTTATAAAAATATTATGAATATACATTTTTTATATTTCTTTAACAACTTATTAAGAAATAATTAGTTCAATTTTCAAGGATTTTGACCCATTTATCAATTTTTGTTATTAAAATCCACTAATAAAGCACGCTAATATAATTGTCTATAAAGAGCTCAAAATGAATTACAATTATTATAAAATTATACCATTTATAGAAAAAATGATAATATAAATACTTAGTAAACATTTTAAATTTTACGGCTATTCGTTTTTGAATTTTAAGAAAATAAAAATCACTTTTGTTGAAAACTGGTTAACGTAGAAGATTATGAAAATAATGATTTTAGAAGAATTGTAGCCTATGGTTAATAAAATCCAAATGTGTACAATCACATATTCACATTCAAACATTTGTATTTTATTATAAGACACAAATACCTACGTAACCACTGCATCAGTAAATTAGTAAAATATGAAGTTTCAAATTTACATGAAATAAAAATAAAATTATTAATAAAACACACAATAATTAGTAAATAAAAATATGTGTAAATTCAATGTTTTAAATAAAAAAATAGATACATACAATATTTCTGGCAATATTATAAACTAGACCCGATTTTTTTAGTGTCTTTGTAAAATAAGAGCTAATATAAAAACAACTTGGAGTCTTTTTATAACAAGTCAGAGAATATTTTTTTTTCAAAACTATTTTATTATAATACTTTATAAAAAGTTAATATTTCTCGTTTCTTGATATAAATAATTATTTTATTGGTATTTAATAAAAAAAGTGTATGCAAAGTAACTATAAGATAAGAATAACAGTGTTAGGTAATTTTCCACACCACCTTAATTATTAAACGACGTACAATAACATTGTCCGTATATTGTTTAATAACTTTATGAGGTATTACACGAGGCGCGTTTTTTTTATTGTGGTGTCCCCAGTAGGTCTAATCCACATCTTAAGCGAGAACGCATCATATATGCAGGGGCGTATTTAGGTAGGGGCGTATAGTGACGTAGTGACGTCAATCATTAAAATTTTTCAAAACAAATGTGTGCCATACTGCCATAGAGAAATATAATACTATAGTATTTATATAACATGGTGTTCTATGGTATTAACAGTTTCACCATTGTGCGGCGTAGAAGTTTTTTAGTTTTCTTTTACTGGGGGGGAGGCGGCAAAATATGTGTTGCCCTTATCCTAAAATTCCTAAATACGTCACTGATCATATGAATGCATTCAAATAATAAAAAAAAATGTACAACTTAAACTATGTAGATATTAATAATACTACCTATATAATTTATTTAAATAAGGAAACCTAGGAATAAAAATACGGTTTTTGCTTTTGTACAAGCTACAAAAACGGGTAATGTGTATACCTAATATGTGTGTTTGCCGGCCGGCGATAGTCAATGTGTTGGATGAGTGGATGAGAAATTAGTGTTGACGCGTAAGGGGACAACTAAATAAAAATTAAAAAAAAAAAAAGGTACATAAATGTATTAAATACTAAGACCTTATAATTATACTTAGGTATATATATTATATGTATAGACAGTCGACACATCTTCCATCAGTTGAATGACAAATTCTTCGTCGGTGGATAGTCCATGATACAGCCAAATGTTCGGTTCCTATAAAACTTCAACTAATGTGCAGATTAAATGTAATTTAAACTTATAGAAAAAAAAAATTTAAATCTTGGTGTTCTTTTATTTTTTAATTTTAAATTTTATATTCATAATTTATCAGTTAAAAAATTTAAACAAGAAGATTATAGTATAGTGCCATTTAAATTTCTGTTCGGTGGCCAAAAAACAAACTAGCTATGTGATAAGAAAAAAAAATTGAAAAATTTGGTAATTTATCAATGTATTATTAAAATTAAAATAAAAGAACACCTAAAACCGTAGTACATATCAGTATATTATCTGAAAAAAAACCATAAAAGTTAAATAAAACTTAAGTAAATATTCATAATATACTGTACTACTGTTCAAAAAATTATACTATAAAACAAACACATCATGACCACACTTGATATTAAGATGAGCTTCTTATTAATGCAGCAAATCTTCCTCCGGTTTGAGTTACAGCCAACACATTTCCCATCAACTTTGTGACAAATTCTTCTTCACTAATAAATATTATATATATTATACTGTACCTACTACAATTCTAAAAATTATAATATAATACAAACAAATCCTTTCGACAGTTGACATTAGATGAGCTCCTTATATTGATGCTGCCAATCTTCCTCCGGGTTGAAACGAAGCCGAGTGCCGACACATTTTTTATCAGCTCAATGACAAATTCATCGTCGATGAGTAATCCACGATCCAGCCAAATGTTTGGTGCCTATAAAACTTCAACTAATATGCAGATTAAATGCAATTTATACTCATAGGTAAAAAAATTTTAATATTTGTGTTGGTGTTCTTTTATTTTTGAATTTAAATTAATTTTAAATTTTATGTTCATAATTTATCAGTTAAAAATGTAGACAAGAACTAAAAAGATTATAGTATATTGTAGTTTAACTTTCTGTTCGGTGGCCACCTTTTAAATTCCTCACTCTCTTTTATAAGAAAGTTAAACAGCACAATAACTATAAAAAATATAAATTTAAACATACACAAAGACGATAGGAAAAAAAAATTGAAAAAATTGGTAATTTATCAACGTATTATTAAAATAAAAGAACACCTAAAACCGTAGTACAGTATATTATCTGAAAAAAACCATAAAAGTTAAATATAATTTAAGTAAATATTTATAATATAGTATATACTGCACTACTGTTCAAAAAATTATAGTATTAAACAAACACAGCCTTGCGACATCTTGTTATTCAGATGAAATTCTTATTGATGCTGCCAATTATCCTCCGGGTTGGAATTATACAAGGATATAGCGTAATTATTTCAGTTTTGTTGTTTTTTCAATATTATGGCAAAATCTGAAATTTTTTGTTTTATTTTACTATTTACTACCCAAAGTACCAAATAGATCACATTTACTACAAGAATTCATGACAAACAGAAGATAAACTACATAATTGTAAAATCATTATACATTTTTCGCTACGTCCAGGATCTAAGGTGTACTTAACGACTTATTTTATTCTTGGCAATTTCATCATTAATGAATGCATGGTCGGTAACCTTTTTGAATTCTCAGGCCACATTCACAAATTAAAAACAGTTTGGGGACCAGATAAAAATAAAAATTTTATATTCTTAAATTTTTTACTATGGAAAAAAATATTGTATAGAACTTTAAAATAATAAAATATAAATAAAAAAAAAATTTCAGTGTTTTAGAATTTAAAACGGGTCGTGTATACAATAACCCGCCGGTTGCCGACCATTTCATTGAACTGGACGATCGGAAATAAAATATAGGTCTGTCATCAGCTTAACAGCTTGTAAAAGTCAATAAACCCGGCGTGAATAGTAGAATAAAAAATGTGCTTACGTCGATTACATCGTCCGGGTAGCCGATTGTTCATATAAATGAATATATTTTATTTTAAGTTTAAAATGTAAATTTAATCCTAAAAGAGAATAAGAAAAAAACTTACGTAATAGTCGTCTGTTCCTGGGAAACCGGGTTGTGTCAATCTTATGTCTTTACGTAGACACGTAGTAGTGCACCGCCGCCGAAGAAACTGCAAATTTTCTTCATACCGATCTTCATCGTGATTCTAAATGAGAATAAAAATACATTTTATGAAAATAAACAGCACGAAATGAAAATGAGAGTACTTGTCATGTACTTCAGTATACTATTCATTAAGACTATTATAGAATTGTTAATTGATTGCCGTATGCCACGGATGACGAATATTATAATATGATAAATCTATATAGAACTCTTTGTGATATTATACGATCTATTTTTCTATTTTAGCTGTTTGACATACGTAAAATTGAAACATATAAACTAGACCAAATCTTTATAGATATTGCAAAGTAGTAATATTTTATAATTTATTCTAATAATGATGATTACAAATTATTTAATTTAATCTATAAAAATATAGTGAACTAAATAGAAATAATTATATTAATAAGTATATAAAAAAAAGTTATTATTACTGCATTATTTTGATTCTAATCACGCACATTGTTTTAACTTAATCTTACATACCTATTACATTAGAAGCAATTACCTCTGTCTGTAGATATTGTGTCTGAAGACACCTATCATAGTAGAAAAAAATTCATACATTTCGTTTATTGTGGTTTCTTGTAACAAATAGTACCTAGTCACTAGTCAATGATTTGGGGAATCAATTTATTTTTTAAACTTAAAATAAAATATATTCATTTTTATGAAAAATCCGTTACCCGGATGATGAAATCTATGTAGACGTATATTTTATTAATTTACATATAAATTATATAATACTAAACTTCAAACAGTCATAATATAAGTTTCCAGTGAGCATTTTCTTTTGTTTTTGCATTAAAAAAAATTAATGAGAATTACTATACAAAATTTTAAAATTGTAGATATAAAAAGAAAATATTTATATGAATACTAATGAAAAAAATAATTTGAACATTATTAAATATTAAAATAAATAATAAATAAAAAATAAATAAAAATTTGTAATAATAAAAAGATAAAAAACTTTGTTAAATATAGTTTGAAATATTTTTTAAATAATAACATAAATAAGAAATACTCTCATAAAAAATTAGTTAAAACCTTAAGTTATCGCGGTATATAAGATTATTTGTTTTAAACTTTATAGTATTATAGTCTATATATAACACAATATAAAAATCGTTTTACAAGAATTATTTTTTTTTTTGGATGGAAAATTAATAATCAATAATTCATAAAATATTGAACTTCAGTCATAAAAAATAATGTTTATCATTTAAGAATTTAAAACGGGTCGTATTCAATAACCCGCCGGTTGCTGATTAACTGCATTGGACGATCGAAAATATAATATAAGTCTACGTAATCGGGGTGGGATCTTGTACAAGTTAATGAATATTTATTTAAAGTATAAAAATTAAATTTATTACTACCCTAAAATTATAGGAAAATTAACCTACGCAAGTATCCTTCGACGCTTTTCGGCGAAATCAAGCTGTGCCATATTAAAGTTCAAACGGGCACTGCAGCCACCGAAGAAACAGCTAGTTTATTTCTTCATTTGTCTTCTTTACGCTTCAGGATGAAATCATTGAAATTTTTTATGAAAATGAGAGTACTTGTCATGTACTGAAGGCTGTTGTTTGACGACTGTTCAATAAAATTATTAGAATGGTTAATCGTCTCCTACAAATGACGACGATTGTCATTTGCCATGGATGGTAAATATTATAATTTATAATAATGTTTTTTTTTATAGAACTCTTTGTGATTTTATAGAATTTATTATTATATTTCAGCTGCCTTGGCGTCTTGCATACGAAACTTTTGGTATCTAATTAATTTCATACGTAAAATTATAATAATTGTATATCATCCTGAATTTTTTTTTAAATTATAATTTTATTATTTCAATTTTCAATAGTTGTTTGGTAAAATTTCTCACCATAAAATAAGACCATCTTCGACCAGCATAATTTTACATTGTACACAATGCATTAATGCATTATACATTGAAAATTGAATTCAAATTGTACAAATTCGTTATAGTGACATACCTAACCTAGTCTACATGTAGTATTGTAGTCACCTACTATAGTAGCTATACAGCAGTTTACAGTTTGGCTGTACTACATGATTAATAATTTTAAAAATATTTAAGTTTAATCATTCAATTAATATTACATACTAAATAGTTAATAGATTATGATCTACGTATAATAAAGAAGAACTTACAAAATCAATAAAATTAATTTCTAAATACAAGCAGTTATTCACATTCGACTCATATATAATACACATGTGACTATATCATTTTCGTTTCGGTACCGTCCTGTTTAGGAATAATACATACGTAATCATACTATTTTTTACTGATTTTAAAATAATCAGTAGGTTCTAATGTTAATATGCTCAGATAATTTGCGATATAAATATATATATATTAAATGCATCTATTTATGGTATTATTGCATTATTCTATCGTTATTTTATCCTATAAGTGTATAGGTAGTCAACATATTTTGAAAATTATAATATGTCTAAGAAATGCAAATATTAACATTTGATAACATTTTCAAATAACTACAGTTATTCGTTTTTTAAATTTAAATTACTACAAAAAAAAACAAAAATCGGCCAAGCAGAAATAATTATCTCAGAAATATGAAATAAATATCCAATGTCTTAAAAATTCAAAATTCAGAAAATTATAAAAAAATATTAATGCGTCTTTTCGGAAAACTTTTTATTTTTGTTAGGGATAAAATAAACTTATATTAGTCGGGTACTCGGCCGGTTAAAAATGAAAAATGCCATTTATACAATCAATATAAATATAAATTATTATTCTATAAAATGGGTCTGCTAATAAATTATGTATTTTTGGTCTCACGTATTTTATATGCATTGCGCGTTCGGGAATAAAATATGCATACGTATACGTTACCCGGCAGGTAGCAGATTGTCCGGTGCAATAAGTATGTATTTATTTTATGTCTAAAAAAAGTAAATTAAAGGTCCAAAAGTATAGAAAATCAAACTCACGTAAACATCAATTTTTTTTTGTGAAAACTTAGTTGTGTCATATTTAATGTCCACACGTTCAGTAACCACATCGCCGACCTAGGAACACCTTTCCTCCTCCGTCTTTACCGTGTTTCGAATTGAAGATATTGAGATATTTCATAAAAATAAACTGAACAGAACGGCATATGCGTGTAAAATATTAATCATATTAAAGTACGGTTTAACGATTTGTACGTCTATTTTTTTTCTCTGTTAAAATTATTACAACCGTCAATCGTCTCCAGCGAATAGCGAAGATTGCCATAGATGATAGATTAATATGATAGATTCATATCCATAAATCATATACTGTATTATTATATTGTAATATTATTATTAGTCAGACATTTAAATGTATTCGTGAGTCTCCCGTTCGAGAGACTCAATTGTGTATACTGTACTCAATATTATACAAATTTTATATGCATGACATGGCGTAGGGCGGGGTAGATTGTATAGATGTTGTTCAATACATTGAGACTAGACTCATTCAAAGTTTCTGCCATTGGCATCGCATTTCGCATAAATTATTAATTAGTTGTTGTTATCGATATTTTTCGCCCGTATTATTATTGAATGACACCCGTCTTCTCATTATTAATGTAAAAATATAATACAAAATATTATTATATTAATATCGAAACCATCATAATTATTTTCAAAATAGATAAAAATATTAAATTATACTACAATTTTCTTCAAACTTTTTTACTAATTTTTTATGGTGAGTCGCCGTTTCAAAGACCCCCTGTCGAGCCGCCACTGCAGGTATTAATAAGTTTATGGCATAAACAGCTTAAAACTAATCTACATAATATTTTGAATACTTCTCTGTTAGTGTTAAATAATAATACACGAATTGGTGTCTTTAAATAATGACTGGACTTACGACTAACCTCTGAGACTGTGAGTGAGAATATGAATTAAGTTAAAACTTTTAAGCAATAATAATAATACAATAGTAACTATAGTTATATAGTTATACTAAGTTATATAATAGCAGTAGCGTCATTTGAAGGAGAGGCAAGGTGGGCATTTGCCCCTGTTTGATTTTAAAAGCAGCCCAATGGGTCGGTGTCCGGTTTTTGCCATTTAACCATTATTATATTTTATTAGTGAAAAAACATAATTATTTTTATAATATTTTCAGAAAATATTTCAGTCTAACTACTAAAAAATTATTGTCACAATGATATATTTTGAATTAATTGATAGACGCATACGGGACGTGCGTGTATGTTTTGTGTATACGTTTTGAGAAGAAAAAGGATTTAGGAACACAATATTGTTGTACGCACAACAATAATAATAATTAATATCATAATCCCGTATAGTTTTATATTTAAAATCTACAAATTCTAAAAACAACTCTTATTGCCCCCATTGCCCCTATTGCCCCCCTTTGTATCCCCCTTATACATTTATACTTCAATAATAGTACTCGTAAAATTTGTAATTGTTTAATGCATATTGCATTTAGGAAATAAGTGTATGAAAATACAGTGAAACTTCCATTTTACGAAATTTTCTGTTTAACAAAATATTTTTAAGAACTAAGACCTTCATGGCTTCATTGTTATTTAACAAATTCCTCCATATTACGAATTTTTCTTGTTGCTTATTCGACTTTTTTTATATGGAAGTTTCACCGGATTAGTTAAATACTAATAACTTGATTATAGTTTATCTTATTTGTTTCTGTTCGATAACTATTAACTATACATTCAACGGATTCAAATGATCTTAGATTAAACTTTATATTCAACAATTATTAGACAAAATATATTTACGAATTTTTAACAGTGTTAGAGTGTTAGTTATTTAGAATTTTATTTTAATTTTACACGTTAACAAAATTTAAAATTTTTCTTTTTACATATTTTTTATTTTATATTACCTACATATTTTGCCTATTTTAATTACATATATATGTGTACATATTTTTGGTTTTTTTATTACATATAAATTCCAGTCCTAGTGATGACTTTTGCTCTTCTCGGGTAAACTTTATGGACTCTCCTCGGCTCCATAAATTACATGCAATATGGCGTGGTGAACGACAGTTTCAGAGACAATTGCCTCTGAGATTATTTTTTCGAACAGGGGGTTGGGTGCCTGATGGTAGTCACTGGGTCCCCTAGTTGAAAATGTGATATGAATATATGATATACTACACAGGAAGTCATTAATGATCTGAAATAATATAATTAGTATTTAGTTGTATTAAATTATAATGCATTAATGCATTAATAATTTAAACATTTAAAAGATGCTTTACAGGAGTTTTTTGAAACCCCCCTCTCCCACTACTTTCTGAAATAATAGTGGTGGGTGGGTATATAGGGTATTATCAACTTGCCTCTGGAAAATTTTTAGTTCGCTACGACACTAAATTACATGAATAAAAAAAATGCTGTTTAAATATTTTTAATTTTATATTGATTGTATTTATCGTCTTTTAAGCTTTATAAAATTATAAAATTCGTATTTATGCAGGTTATACATAAAAAAAAAAAAAATGAAAGAACAAATAAATTTTGTAAAAAAAAATATGAATAAAAATAAAATAAAATCGTGATTGGTCGGTATTATATATAATTAATATGTTTATAATAGGTATAGAATTATAATAATGACTTGTGCTCTTATTAGGGCGGATTTTATAGACATTCTTCTATACTGGATTTTACACAATATGTAAAACATCAATCACAATAATAATAATACAAAAATATTCAATAAAATTGTAATGATAGTGATCGTGTGAAAAAATACTTATAATATATTATTATAATGAATATGAAATTGCAGTGATGACTTTTGCTCTCCTCCGTCTCCTCGAGTAAACTTTATGGACTCTCCTCCATAAATTAAATACAGGAATAAAAAAAAATGCTATTTAAATATTTTTAATTTTGTAATTAATTAATTGTATTTATTGTTATTTAAATTTTAAGGTCGTGGAAATTCAATAATGGATTTGATATATCAACAAAATATTATTTAAAAAAAATCGTTGTCACCGGATTTATTTATTTTGTCAATAATTATTTATGTGTGCATTGTAATACGAGTAATTTTTGTAGAATATAGAATTTTATTTTATATTTAGTATACGGTGGTAATGTTATTTTCGGTTGCGTCACTAATAATGATAATTTAATGTTGATATATTTTTAATTTAAGTAAGGGAGTATAAAAATATTATTATTTATTATACAGTTATACTGTTATTATTATAACTATATAATAAGGATAACTATTACAGTATTACCTACATAGATACTGTAACGTTCCGACGTGGTTCTTTTCAGATACAAATTTCTATATATTATACCTATAATTTATTGATACTTGATACTTTCATATTAAAAGATTTTATTATATTATATTTAATTATTGATGGATTTTCATTTATTTATACAATTTTATTAGGTATGTTATATTTCAGTATTTGTATAAAAATATGATGAATTAACTATATACAGTTATTTAGATAAATTTAAATGTAAATGTATCAAAGCTATATGCAATAAGCCAGGGCACATGTTCCTATACCTATATCATAATCCTAATCAATGTTAAAATTAATAATATTAAATTATTAACCGTATAATAGCAATTAATTTGTATTGAAACTTTAAATAGGTAACTAGGGAACTAGGGAATATAACTACTAATTTAAATATGTTAGTAGTTTAATGATTAATTTTATTAGTTTTTATTTATCAAGGTGTTTTTTACTATTTAAATTAAGGTAAAATCAAATTAAAATTAAAAACAAAAAACTTTTAATTATAAATTGAATACATTTATTAAATTCTTGTGGACGTTTGAATTCTCCGTCAATTATATTCTCTTGCGTCAGTTATCCCCCGGGATCTAACTGTCGAGGGATCTATGTGACTGTCGACCACCTCAGACCTATCAGCTGCAAGAATTGTGAGTTCTTCAACATATTATATTCTTCTTATCTATAAACGTGATAGTTAAAATTGAATTCAAATTTAAATTTCACTTTCCAATTTTTATCTTGGACAGTAGTTAAACTACTTGAATTGCGGTAGTTGAGCATGAACATTTGAACTACAATCACTACTCACATCGTAGTATCGCTATGTTTATGTTTTAAGAAATTTTAAGTTAAAATTATCACCGTCTGTGAAATTATTTTCGTTGTTACTTTGATATTTGATAGGTAGTGTGTAGTTTTTTATGATCAACTGCCACGAATCACGAGTTTTATGTATTTCAGTGGTTATAAATACCGTAATCTATTATCGATTAAACGAATATTTAGTTGCTTCTTTAAGATGCCGTTTTACGCTGTAATTTTCAAGACTAAAAAAACCGGTGCAATAGCAGAAAACTGGTAAATTCAAATCAACATTTGAATATGCACTTTAACACATTCTACTGAGCAAATTCGTTTAACTAAAAACATAACAAATTGCTTGTTTTTTAATTTCATTTTTTGTTGCAAGACTTATCAATACTAATAACAGTTAAAACTATCTGAATACATAATGTATAACTAACATTTTTTCTTGATTCACAATTTGTAAAATTATGTTTTAAATATGTTTAGTACACTATATGGATCTCCCTGATTTCTTATTAATTATTATAATATTTATTTACAGGGAGATGGCTCGTGGATTGAGAGACGCTACTCCTAATTCATATGCTAAGAAATTTAATACAAAAATAGAAGCAGAAAAATATATTAAAGATTTCAATTTCCAGATTGTGCAAAATGCACAAAGCACTAATGATCATTTCAAAGGAATAAAAAGAAAAAGATCTGAGAATTCAAACTTTACGATCGATTCAGTAAAAGACCACATAAAAAAAGTATTTTTCTTATTTATATTTTAATTTATTAATAATTGGTTTCTAAGTTATGGCTATTTCCTTCAGATTAAAATGGCGTTCAGTGATTTGCTTGCTGCATCATCTTTTACAGGATTATCGGTGACATGTGTAGACCAATTGAAGATTTTAAATGATGAAGTTATTGGTAAACTTCATAAAATATTGAATGTGAATGAAACTGAATCCATAGAAAATTTGTCCTTGGTTACTACCACAAAGTATGTTAGCTGTTTAGTATAAAATAGAGATATAATTATCCTGAGTAATTTGAAAGAAATAATTTATACTTTATAGGATTGATTTATTAATTATTTTGTTCCTGTAAATTTTTCTGAACTTCTCTAAACTGGTACTCTTCATTATTACACTTAATCTTATACACTTTTACTGAAATATTTTTGAAAGACAATTTGTTATAATTTTTACTAAGCAATTAACTTTAATTTTTTTAAATTAACTTTTTTATTACCAGTACTTACATGTTATATAACTAGATTGTAACAATCTCATAAAAATGTATGTATTTTTTAATGTTTGATTAGTACACCATCAAATAAAAACTTGACATTTTCTGATGAAAAAGATATGTGTTCTCCATATATTGATGCTATTGATAGTACCGATTTACTCCCATCTGAACTAGAATCAGCAAGTAATTATAACAGTTATTTATTAACATCACATAATAATATAATATAATAATTTATTATTCACATAATATAAATAAATAGTTGCTTATTTCATTATTTGTTTTTTAAACATTTAAAGCAATGATTAAAATATATTTTTACAAAAATAACATAAAAACTAAATGAATAAATTATATTAATTATTAAGTAGATATTGGATTAAAAGATAACATGCTAATAATGTTTAAATTTTAGAAAAATCTTTCACATTCAATGAAAAAAATGAAGTTGTTGTTTATACTGATGGCGCTTGTTCGAATAATGGCTTTAAAGGAGCATCTGCAGGGGCTGGAGTATGGTTTGGAAAAAGTCATCCTCTGTAAGTGTTTTTGTAGTAAACAGGGAACGGATTTAAATGCTCAAGAAATCCTCAAAATATGCTTTTAAAAATGGTGTAATATGCTAAAAAAATATGCACTTAAAATTTAATGATAAAATTAAATTAAATATTATGTTAAATTAATTAAGCAAAGGACAATTTGTCGTCTTTAATAAGTTCTTTATCATAAACATTATTTTAATCTAGAATATTAGCCCACGTTAATAAGAAGAGAAAACAAAAATTGAATTCATTTACCTTATTGCACTGGAAAATTAGAAGTTGCTTAAACTTTAACATTTTAATTAATCTATATTAATTTAATTTATATATATGTTGCATATGTCATCTTATCTTTGGCTCTAAGGACTAGTCTTAATCTTATCAATAGTATGTGACTGTGAGCATGAAAATATAAGAAAAAATAAAAATATACAACTAGAAATATGAAAAGTACAATTAATATTATTTTAATAAAATGATCTAAATTGAGGTCAATTCACATCAGATTTCAAAAAGTTTATTCTAATACATATAGCATTTATATAAAAATCCGTTCTCTGGCGATGAATCATGTTATAGTACATTATTGAAACAAATACTTATATTAGGAATTTGGCAATAAAAGTACCTGGAACACAAACTAATAACAATGCAGAGATATTTTCTACCATTAAAGCAATTGAACGAGTTAATTCTACTGGTAATTTCTGTGTATGTTGTTTAAACAAATTATTTTTACAAATTTTTCTAAACAGTATTATTTATAAATTTATGTTCAGGTCTCACTAGAATAAGTATACACACAGATTCAGATTTTGTCATCAAAAGTGTAAATGAATGGATGCCGCGTTGGCAAGCTAAAGGGTGGAAAACTAGTGCAGGTGCAGAAGTGAAAAACAAAGAAATGTTTATGATATTAAATAAAAGAATCCAGTCAATGGATTCAGTTAGCTGGGTAAAATAAAAACATTTTACTTTAAATTTTGTTCCAAGCCTAATAACAATTTTTATTATAGACATACGTACCTGGTCATAAAGGAATTACTGGTAATGAAGAAGCCGATAAGTTAGCTAGGATAGGAGCCAAGATGTAATGAAAAAGTCTTAAATTAACTTCACTTTTATTATTAACTAGCTACATTTAAATTCATTTCTTGATTCAAATTAACGTTTTAAATAGATTTTGTATCCATCCATTAAATTATATGACTAATGTCAAACAGATGAAGTTCAGTTTATGTATGTTTATTATAAAAAGAAGAAAAACATTTTATTCTTAAAATGGGAATGCATTATTTCACATATCAGTTTTAAGTCTTAACAATACATTTTCATATCCCATTAAATGTTGGCTATTTATTTAATATAAAAATGTATTTGTTATCAAAAAATATTTATGTTATTATTTAAGTCTTGTATGGATAAAATAAATTATAAATATTTGTAGATATACTAAAAATTAAAAAACTATGAATATGGTGTATTAACTTCTTAGTAATTAATAATAACTAATAAAAATTTTCATGATACTTCTAAGAACTCTTAAGAAATGAATTATATTGTGGTTAGGGTGTCAACTACTTTAATAATGTAATAACTCGCTAGTTACTCAGCGTTTTATTAAGTAGCATATTTTATATAAATATGACAAACTTAACATTAGTAAGGTATAATTTAAGAATTAAATAATTTACAATAAATTAAATATAGTCAAACAATCCAATTTGACTTATTAGTAATTATTCTATTAATTTATCTCTGTTTTTTTTGTTGTGTGTGTACATGATAAGTAATTAATTAAATGCTTTTATTTTCAAAAATAAGGGCGTTTTCTGGTAACAAAAATGGATTTGGTTTTTACTTTAGTAAGGTCAAAACAAAAAATATATAGGAATTTTAAGTAAGTTTTTGATAAAATTGATAAGGTCTTTTTTTAAACAAATTATCGTTGCTACTTGAAATTTTCACCAAAATATGTTTATTAAATCATTTTCCATATTAAAATTCTAAGCTAATGCTAGGCATAAGAAACTTTAGATTTTTTCATAATTGTTAATAATGCTGGGTCAAAATTCTCAAAAATTTAATGCAAGATCCCACATAGTATATCTGTATAAAAATATTAAAAATACATAGGCCAAATTTTTTGATATGCATTTAATGTTCAAAATTCATAACAATTTCTTTTATATTTAAGTTATGAAAATTTAATACAAGATTCCTCATAAGTAGTTCTTACTCAAACCAAAAAATATAAAGACAATTATTTTTTATAGACATTTTAAATTTAAATTTGCACAAAATTACTTATTTAAAGATAAATAATGATGTTAATTATTTTGATACAATTTAAAAACATAATTTGTGGGAACTTAAAATTGTTACATACATTAATAATTAAATACTAAACAATGTGTTCTGTGGTGAAGTGACTGGCTGACATACAAAAGTATACCTAGAATGATGAAGAAATACCCTTTAAAGGGAGAGAGGATCTAACTTTTTTATTTTTAAATTATGGTAAATACAATTTTTTTTAATAAAATCAAATCTACCACGTATTTTTTTTACGTTTCTCCAAAACTTTTCAACATTTTTATAATTTTTTTTTATTTTAAAGCTATCTAATTATCAACCAACATACGCAATTAAACCAGAAATTATGCAAATTATTATTATTAAATTTAAAAAAGTAAACATTTTTTTATCAAAAGTTAGAATTTTTAAAAATAAATCTTGTATTACTCCAAATCATTCAATATTTAGTATGGTTTTTTTAGTTTTTGTATTATTTTACTGATTAAGAATACTTTATAAGTTTGATTTTCATATCTTCTATAATTGCAGAATTATACGCAGCTAAACATTACAGGTCTTTTATGATTGTAATTATTGGCTATTTATAATTATACCAAACATGAAGCCTAAATGAAGCATAAATTCACTAGAGTTGATATAAATAATTTAATAAGTTAGTTTATTTTTTAAGTACAAAATTGAATCCAATTAATGTAAAAAACCACAAAATATTATTAAAGTAGTTTAAAAATATAAACAAATAACAAGGAAATAAATTTTATGTTTATTTAATTATAATTAATCAGATTTTCAAAGTTCCCCACCTGACTGTAAACAAGCTTGAGCTCTAAATGAAACACTTTGTGTAGTCCTTTATTTTAACGACCGATATTCAATTCTAAGAAAACTAAGATAGTAACCATTAACAGCGTAAAGGAAGTAATTCATCATTAGAAAATGTTCAAGTTCAATAATATTTCTATGTTTATTAAAATAAATACATATATATTTTAAATGTTTATTAAATGTTCAAAGTAAATATGATACAACTTGCTTATTTGTTCAAATATTTATATTATTTAAAAAATTAGTCCAAAACAAATATTTAAAACTGATATGAAGGTGCTCTGATCAGCTCAAATATTTCACATCTGGATTGGCCTTGCTGTGTATCGGGCTCCCCTATATATGTCTAACCCCCACTTTTTGATAAGTACCTGATAGTTAACTACGCAATTATATTTACTTCAGACTTCTTCCTTTTATTATAGGCTTATGTTATTCAAATATTATTAATATTACATATCGAAGCATGTAGCCAAATAAAGTACTGACAAATCATTTCCATTGATTATCGTTTTAAAAATGTAATAATTATATCACTTATCATTGATTTAAAAATATACTACATTCGTTAGTAACCTATTCAATGAAAAAGAACACTCAAAATCTACTACACAACAGGACCAGTACCAGTTCCACAAATTTTTTTTTCAACTTTTATATTGTAAAAAATTAGTAAAGGTAAGTTTAATTAAAATTTGTTTGCTTGATTTACTGGACTTCATATGTGTTCTTATACCAAGTTAATAAAAATACCAATATAATAATATTTATTATGTTATTAAATCTAATTATTTATAAGTATGAACTATCTTATCATCACCAGTGTTCAAATTGAAAGTGGGGATCAAGATACATTTTGTTTAGTGTACTAAATTACTTTTGTAATTTTCATTTCGCAAAAGTGTTTGAATACAATGATATTGAAATTTAATTCAATCAACTACACAACTTTTGCCAATTTTTTTTTTCCAAGTCTAAGAGGCTTTTATAATATTTCCCTCTTGAACATTTAATATCATTCTATCAATCTAAAATCTATACATTTATATACCTATTATGATTTAAGATTTATTTATAAAATCTATTTTTAACATATAATTACAGAATTTAATACAACAATTAGTACTAAACCATAATATACTACTTACTTTTATTAAATAGTTGTATAAAATAATAGTAATAAATAATAAGTGACAACCTAAGTTTTGAAATATGTTTGAATTTATTTAAAAGAATGAATCATGTTTTTATATTTTACATCAGCAGAAAATATAATTTTACATGTCAAAAACCAAGTATTGTAATATCAGAACAATACAAAATTGATCTATCCAATATAAATCTTAGTAGCATTGAGTAGTATTTAGAACAGAAGACTTATGTTATCATTCAATTTAATAATTGTATAAAATACAAATTTCAAATAATAAATAATAAAAACTTAGTTATAAATATTGATTATATATAATATATATATATATATATAAATAATATAAATAATACAAATAAGTGTATTCATAATTTAATTAATCAATAATTTACTAAAAGTAATATTACACGGGTATAATTTTTTTATTTTTACTTTTTCTAGACATACCATTGTTATCTAATAAAATTAGGTTTGAAAATAAAGTGCTTTATAATTAATACATATATAAAAGAAAAAAATCAAAGTCATAAATTAAAAACCTCCTCTAAAGTTACTGTTAGGTTGTGGCGCTTGGAACCCATAATTACTTGCATAACCAGGAGGTGGATTGCTCATATTAGGTATTTGAACAGGCGGTTGCGACACAAATGTTGGTTGATGCTGACTAGGTTGGTGCTGAGTTACTTGACTGTTATTGCTATCTCCCCATCTGCTTGCTCTTTCACGTCCTGGAGCAGTTCCGTTGTTATTATTCATAATGTTGTTAACAGGAATAGTTCCTGTAAACCCACTACGACCTCCCTGATTTCCGCTTGAATAGCTATCACGACTAGAACTATGACTTCCACCTAAGTAACCACCTCGACTTCCTCCTCTATATGCACCTCGACCACCACTACCATAGTTTCCACGACTACCACGGTCATGATTACCACGGCCTCGATTGTTTTGTCCACCACGATCACGACTACGATTGGAACGGTCCACTAAAATATTTAGGACATAATTATTATTCAAAAAATCAAAAACATTTATCTATTTAACAAAACATACTCTTTCCAAACACCCCAGTAGCAGCCATTTCTGCAAGTTCAAAAAGCTTTGGATTAACTACTTGTTTAGCTTCTTGTAAGACAGATATGAGATCTTTGGCTTGACGAGCATTGCTGGGGGGTAACAAATGTAAATGCAGTTCCAGTACGGCTAGAACGACCCGTTCTACCAATACGATGTACATAATCCTCAGAAGAATTTGGGTAATCATAATTTATCACATATTTGACATCGTCCACATCTAATTAAAAATAAAATATTCAACTATTAATATTTAACAAATCAAAATAAAATTATAAAAGATGGGTAGTTAATGTATTAAATTAATAAAAAATGTATATAGTAGACAGAATAAAATAAATAAATAATAATAATCTTAAGCAAATTAAATATTAAAATACATCTTATAAAATTATTTTCATTAATATTAATATTCATATATATTAATAAGTAAGTAGGTATTTAAAATTAATTATATTATGTATGTTTTGTAACATGTAATTTGTGTAAATAGATTATTAAAAGGAAAACTAGTCTAAACAGACAATGTATAGTGAAAAAATAAAATAAAATCATTTTACTCGATACAGATAACCTATGTTAAGTGTTAAGTTTAATATCTAATACAATAACTAATACAATCAAAACACTTTAAATTTGTTTAAATAATAAAAACATACCAGTTCTAATATAGACTACTGAATTAAAATATGACTATACCCAGATGTAATGCATTAAATTTACTTCACTAAAAATAATTTTTTTTTTTTTATTGGAGAATTTATTTCTTTACGCATAATTAAGAAGAAAGTATACACACAAGAGTGAGATGACAGTGATGTTTGTTGCATGCCATCATGTATATGCAATAGCAATAGTTAAAAGTAGATAAGTATGTTAATAATCATTCATATTCTTAACAAGAGAAAAACACATTATTATACAATTTAAAATGATAACAAATCAGTTATAAAGAAATATGTTTTCTAATGAAAATTAGACTTAATTTTGGTGTTTATATAGCAGGTATGACCAACATGAAAATGTTTACATGTCATGCAGATAAATACAATTATAAATGAATTATAGATACATTTTATAAAATTTAATAATTTTTTTATAATCTATACCAAAAAACTTTAAATTCATAATAATAGGTAAATTTTGATTTTATAAATAAGATGTGAGTCGCAAGTTAGCCACTCCTGTTATTAGTTTTAAATGCTTGTTAAAAAAATTTGAGTAAAATCTTTAGATTCTGTTGATTATTGTCAATCTATTACTACTCAGTGGCTAACAAACAAATCCCTAATAAATAAAACAAAATAAAGGCACATAACTTATGAATAAGTTTTTTCTAATTTAATAGGTTTTTAGTTTTGTATTCTTTAAAAAAAAAAAAAGAAGAGGTAGATTCTTATTCATTAACAATTTGTTTGTCTAACAGTGATTAATAATTAGTTGATACAAAAAAAATCCTGAATATGTAAAAAACTAAAATTAAAATTAAATTTATAATGATATAAATGATTTAATTTTTAATTATTGTATTTATAGGTTATACCCAACATTACTCTAAAAAATGGTTTTACCAATACTGGGCAACTGGGTCATTGCTCGGGAATTAATATAATAAGAATTATATTCATTGATTTTTTAAGAATCTAAAATATGTTATCACTTTTTATGAACATAAATAAAATGTTCAATGCATAAATTGAAAGTTCTTAAAAACAATGTATTAAACTTTTAAATAAGATACTTTATAAAAGTATCCATACAATATAAACAATAAAATTACTATAAATTCATATAAAATTAGAACACACACAATTAAAATACTTAAGTACATTAAAATGAAATCATATACTCAAATATTATTTAACTGTGGTAATATAAATAAAAACTGTTTGAGTACATTAGAACAAAATCACTTAATTGAATAAAGATGATGTTGACCTGTAATACATTTTTAAATAATATATAAAATTACCAGACTGATTGACATAATGTAAAATATTTCAGATGCCTTTATTTAACATGAAGGAGCATTATTTGCTACATAATATATAACATTACAATATAAATTTATACAATGAATAATGATTATTATTCATTAGTGTTATGTCATGTTTTATCTTCTAACTTCTTATGATGAGTCTTAACCGTTTCTGAAGGCCAAAATATATTTCCTTTTATAATTAAATAACATACTTATGAAATATTAGCATATAATATTACATCAAAATATATACTCAGAAAAATCATATTGTAAATATTTAAATTTTAACTACTAATATTTTTTCTCTTTTAAACTACTTAATGACGTCTCTAGTAGTTATACAAATAAAACATATTAAATACTTAAAAAATATTTAATACATTAACATCCTTTTAAAACTATTAAATTTATTTATTTTATAGATACCTTTCATTACGTTATTACTATTTTTTGTGATCATATTATCATAACAACATATAACTAGGCAGTATTTATACTACATTGTATATTTGTATGCATTATAATAGTCTATATACTTTAAGCAATATTTTAAATCATATTCAAGTAATAAATTATACATACAAATATTATGGAAATAATTATAATTATTTTATACACATATAATATAATATACAATAAATTAATACCACTTTTCATCAGAGATAATATTTCTAACTAAGTTTCTTTAACTGAAATTATAAATGTTTATATATTTATGTATTTTATGTAACTAGTAAACTATAAATATATTTATGAAATAATTCTTAATTAGTTCTAAAACTTTAAAATTTAAATATTTCTTTTAATTGAAAATGTTTTAAACTTCTTTAAATTAACTTTTATTTGGAAAACAAAGTTAGCTAGGTATTAATATATAATTTTTTTATAATTTATTCATAAAAATAATCATTAAATTGAAATTTAAAACCTATTGTTTGTAATTATTTTTTTTTTATTGATTACTAATTACAGAGCATAGTAAAAATAATACTTTTATTTATTTTAAATGATTTTATGTTTATAAAACATTAGTGAAATATCCACAAAATGTCAAATTGTTTTTATGCAATAAAAATTATATTAAAAATGTTTCCTTGATTTGTACGTGACATTATTCTTTTTTATTATTATTTTAATTGCAAAGACTTTTTGATTAATAAATCCATCCAATGCTGTGTTTAGCATTAATTAAATGTTTCTGTTGTATATTTAGTAAAATAGTTGAAAAAGAAAAATAAACCTTAAAAGGTGTGATTGTACATATTGAACTGTAGTGTTACTAAAGAAGAATTGTCATTGAAGAGGTTTTTCGTTGCCTTCTGCACTAGATATCCAGTAAAAATATTGAACTGATTTAATTATGCTCGACATTGTGGTTTATGTTTAGTATCTTATCTCACTTAACCACATATTAATTTTTAATGAAATTTAAAATAATTGCATCTTCAATGTTGCTTTAAAATTATTATTATTATTATTGCTTTTTTTTTATAAAAAATAAATGCTTATCTATATTGACTGATACAAATGTCATTTTATCAAAAAACATAAGTATTTTGTGTAAAATTCTCAACTCAGTTATTATGTTAATATTAATCCTACACTACAATATAATTAATAAAAATTTTGTTATAAATTTGTCCAAGAATTGATTAAGCTCATCAATATTAAAAGCTAAGAATAAAACTTTAAAAAAATTCCTAAAAAAATAAATATACATAATAATATATAAAAAATATTTTGCTCCTTCACATTTATATTTGAATTACTCCTCTATGCCTATCGAGAATGTCTCTTTCAACAGATATTTATTTTGTGTAGAAATTTAGACATTCATTAGCATGTGACCTACCAGGTATTTAAAATTAAAATATACAATTAAGTGTTATAAATGTCAATTAAGAAATCAAAGATCTTCATTAATTTAATACAATTTTGATCATCATATATTTTAATATTAACTATAAGCATTCAATTATTTTTGTGTGATCCCCATTTAGAGGATTCATAAAAATCTTTGAATGATTAAAAATTTAAGTTAATTGAATAAAACATATCTTTCAATATGGTATAATTTTCATTCATCAGATCTTATAGTATTTCAGTGCAACACTTTTTTTTAGATAATTAGAACTAATATATTTTTATCTCAATTTATCTTATGAAATGACTGATGATTAAGGTGTTCACAGTAAGTCACATATTAAATGAATGCCAAATTTATTTAATTATCTGAATAATCTTTTAGGTAGTATATTAAAGTTGAATAAATAATTTACCAATAACTATAAATATGATGTCACTTATTAGGTTAGTCAATAAAATAAAAAATCTATTAAATTTCAGATAATTAAAACTCTACTGCACTAATATTAGCCTAATTAAGGTCAATTGGTATAACATAGCCTCCTTATTAAGTTTTGGGCTGATGCAATTACTGATCAAATGATTGAGCATTTAAGCGGATTAGAATTGATAAATTTTAAATGAGCTTTAAATTACTACAGAATAACCTGAATCCGCTTATATATTCACATTTCATTTTTGACCAGATTTATATAACCACACACGTAGCGCGATTAAAACACCAGCCCTACATGTTGTTTGTGTATAGTTTTCTCTTGATTTGATAATCAAGAATTAAAAAAAAAAAAAGAAAAAAAGAAAAATAGGCTATATTATATTACGTGCCTTGAAAATCATCCGACGTGCTCTGTTTTCTTTGACATTAACCCGACCGGCTGAGCAAGTAGATACAAGACCATCGAAGGCATCGATACAATAACAACCAGTCTGGAATCTGGGTTCCACGGTCTGATTTGCTTTCTTTACTGCAACTTACCCAAACCACGAGCAGCTACATCAGTTGCCACCAGAATATTTGCTTGACCAGAACGAAATTGATTCAATGTGTGATCGCGTTCATTTTGAGACTTATTACCATGTATTCCAATGGATCTCCATCTTGACATTTCATTATGATAAATAAAATTAATAATAATATTTGAATCACATATAACATTCAAGGTGATCATTTGAAACGTAAAACACTCATTATAAAAGTAATAATTATCTATTCAAAAGAATAAAATGGGCAAATGCCCAATAATATAGAATAGATACAAGATTACATATTAAACAATATTGATAATATTAATTAATATTAAAATAAATTTTTTTCAATTAGCAAAAATTGAGTGTCTTAAGTTAAAAATATTATCTAATAAATAAACTTAAAAATAAAAATATTTTACCCATTCCGGTTCACTAATTTCACAATATTATCAACAGAACGTTTAGTTTCCACAAAAATGATAGTTTTATTATCTGGTTGTGAAAATATATCTGTTAGCAAAGCATACAGTCTAAAAAAAAAATTTAATTACTTTCAAGAATTTTATTAAAACTCTAACAAATCTTACTTTTGTTCTTTTTCAAAATCATCACACACATCAACTACTTGAGAGATATTATGATTAGCAGATAAATTTAAAGAACCAACATTCACTTGTATGTAATCGTCCAAAAACTCTTCAGCTAAATTTTTAACTTCAGGGGGCCATGTTGCTGACCACATTAAAACTTGACGATCCGGCTGGTAAACATTTATTGTTTTATATAAATATATAATTGTATTAGATGTAAATACAAATTAAAGTTAAATTGTTTACCCTTATCTGTTCAATAATTTTACGTATTTGAGGCTCAAAACCCATATCCAACATACGATCAGCTTCATCGAGGACTAAATATGTGCATCGTTTTAAATTAGTTGTATTCCTTTCCAAGAAATCGATAAGTCTTCCAGGTGTTGCGATTACAATTTCTACACCCCGTTCTAAATCATCAACTTGAGGACCTTTGGGAGCACCCCCAAACACACAAGTGTTTCTTACAAAAGTAGAGGTACCAAATGAAACAGCAACTTGTTGAATTTGCTGAGCAAGTTCACGAGTAGGTGCCAATACTAAAACTATGGGACCATCATAACGTAAGAGACGGGGCTGATGATTGATGTGTAATATTGCCGGCAACATATACTAAAAATATAAGTAGGTACAATAATTATTATAATATATAAACTTTTTTATAACTTCATTTTAACAATTGAATATCAGAATTTTTAATTTTAACATTGAAAAAAAGAAATAGGCAGTTTGACATCATTGGCCTATGGTAAAAATAATTAGCTAATTTTGATGATTTTAAATTTTAATTTATTCAAATAATCAGTATGTTTTGAAGTACAGTAGAACCTTGATTATCCAAAATAATTGGGACCTAGTTCGGATATTGAAAATTTAAAAAAATTTTTTTTTTAACAGTTAAATATTTTATATTATATACATACATATTTATTACTATTATTATTAATATTTTATTAAAATTACATGCATCACATTATTAGAATTGCATACATTACATACATAGGAACATATCGATTTTTATTTCACGAGCTGCAACGCATTTTTCTGCGGCAAAGTCTCGCAAACGTTCAGATACGCTAATTGCAGTTCGGATAATAGAGGGTTCGTAAAACGGAGGTTCGGATAATTGAGGTTCTACTGTAGTTTAAAATCAAATATCTAATTTTATTCCAAAAAATATAAAACTATGAAAATAAAATTAATTAAGAAATATTTAAGGTAAAATAGTTTTCAACTTACAGCAAGAGTTTTTCCAGAACCTGTTTGAGCTATTCCAACCATGTTTCTTCCACTTAGTGCAATTGGCCAACTAACTGCTTGAATAGGAGTTGGATTGCTAAATCCTTGTTTCCTAATTATTTTATAAATATATATTATCAAGTATATTATTCATAACAATCATAATTCATAACATTTATAATACTTTAATATTAAGTACTTACTTTACTTCATTGAAAACATAGTCTGGAAGAATGACTTCATTAAAATTCATAATTGGATCTGGGATATCACTACCAACATACGAAATTTCTTTTTCCCTAACATAGTTTTCCACTTCTAACCTAGGACTAAATATAAACAAAATTTACAAATAGAATTTATTACAAATATTGAATACATACCGGTTTAAAACTAACGGATGAGGAGTATAAAAATTTTTTTGGAAAGGTTGAAGTGTTTCATTTTCCCATTTGGGTTTACGTAAAGCCCCACCAGGTTGCTTACTCTTCAGGTTATTAAAACTATTTCCTCCACCTCCTCCTGGCCCACCACGTCTATATCCATCACTGTCTCCACCACCACGGCTACCAAAACTTGAGCCACGGCCACTATAACTATCGCCTCTGTTCATACTGCCACCTCTTGGTGCTCCTCGACTACCACCACCATAACTTGCACGTCTCATTGAACTGTGACTAAATTTGGTATCAGTTCCCTGAGATAAACTTTCAGTATTCTGGATCTATTAAATCAAATAAATTGTAAACTATAAGAAAATAGATACTAAAACATTAAATAAACAATTAAGTATAATTTAATACATATATCAAATATAACAATGTAATAAAATTTATCACTTTCAAAAAAGAATATTAAATGTAAAAAATATACGTAACCCTTTACTTATTTTACTATAACACTTTAAATTGTCAACTAACCATTAAGGAAATGTTTATTTTATAAATATATTATAACTAATTATAATCAACACCTAAATATTTACAAGAAAAAATAAATATTGAAGTTAATTTTATTTTATTAGAAAAAAAATAATATTGTACTTCAATATAAAACATAATAACATTTAAAATTTTTATTTTTATGTTCATGGTAGAATTAGTAAATTTACAAAATAATTAAGTATTGAATATGTTCAATTTTATATGAACCCATTATTTTCATGACAAATAAATAAAAACAAGAATACATAAAATGCAATAAAATATAAATAGTAAATATTGAGTTAAATAATTTATGGCAGAGTAAATCATAAGCAACGTAAAAAGAGCATAAATACAAATTTATATTTATAACTTTCATAAAAAATAATTATTGTACTTAATCATCATGTTAATTTATAGTTTTTTTGATAAATTCACATAATTATCATTTTGTCATAAAATTAGCAAAATATATCAACTTATATTATGATTCACATATTGTAATTCCTAATTAAATATCCATTTGTTTGGCCCCACCCAAAATTACAATATATGAATACAATTATTTATAATTAATATTAAAGATAAAATCTAGAGTTGAAGCAGGAATTTAATTGCATTATAAAAACATAAAATGCTTATAATTCAAAATTAGTGTTTAATTTTGCTAGTAATAAATTGTAAAATGTTTGTCTTTAGTAATTTGTTCATTATGTTCAAATCAATTAGCTACAATATTTGGTATTTATATATTCAGTATTTTAACATTTTTATACACACAAATACCGTAGGCACCTATTTATTTACTAGGTAAGTAATATTATAGGAGCATCATAACATAAACTTAATGGTGGACTGACAAAACACGTATACAAACGTAAACTTTTACTTACGTGGAAATGCCTTGTACCTATGCAGAACTATAATTAAGAGTAAATAATATTCAACAATGAACTGATAAATTGTTTAATATGTTATAGGTATACCTACAACAAATAGTCAAAAGAAAAATGAAGAAAAAGCTTTTAAAGCTTGAAGCACAACAAAAACTAGATTTCTTCCGTTCGTAGGTTCTTCGTTCATTTATTTGCTGTTGTATAAAAAAAAGAAAATTATCAATTATTTCGACAAATGGAAAAAAAAATTTCAAGCGACGCTGTTGACGTAAATGTTTATAGAAACTCTCTGGAGTTCTGAAATGCGTGACTAACATACACATGGTATTATGGTATACCAATGATGACCAATTATTGGCGGTATTTTAACTTTAGAGTTACTTACGGATCTTTATAAATTATACAGAATATAATATTATTTACCACAAAACAGTTAAACTGTATTATCAGGGCCGGGTCTAAGGTGGGCGAACGGGAGCAGTTGCCCTGGAAATATCGGTCGGGGAGCCCTAAATTACTAAATAACAGTGGCATAATAGAGAAGGGCTGAATAATTATAAGAGGACGCTAATTTTATACTTTGTCCCGGGTAAAAAATATGCAAGACCCGGCCCTGTGTACATAACAACATAACCAGTGGCATGTTTAACAGATTAGAGAGAACATATGAACATTTATGGACTGGTCTTTTGCTAACGTGAGCCCTTGAACTATGTCGCCAGCAATTGGTTTTTTAACTGTATCTAAATCAGAACAAAATTTGATCCAATTTAAAAAATTCTAAGAATGATGTGTCATGTGTATTGATTGTCGATTACCACAAAAAAACTACTAACTACATCACAGCCCACAGGGTATTCTCTTACAAGTACTTGAATATTAACAATCTATACCTATATAACGCGTGTATTTATTTTTATGTGTATGCTGTATTATAGTATTTATTATCTAATTAGGTTAGAGATATTACAAATTAATAATCATAGACAGAACCGTGCCCTTGGCGTATGATTTAAATGGGCGCCAAATTTTTTTTTATAATAATAAATGATAGGTAAATAATATAGGAGGCGAATATTTTTAATTTTGCCCTGGGTGCCAAATCTTAACGGCACTGCTCTGATTATAGATAATTTATGAAAACAAAACTACAGAACAAAAAACAAGGAGAAGCTTTACAACCAAGTAGGTAGTTTAAAAATGTCTGTTCAAATACAAATATTTTGTTTAAAATAAAATAATTTAGTTATACTTTTTACGTGGAATTTTTTATTATAATTATCTATCTGCTTAATTAATTCTTATTTAATTGTTACATAATTTGATTAAAGTTATGGAGTAATTTAATGTTTATTAATAGAAAAAATGTAGCATTATCTCTGAGTAATAATTATTCAATTGTGTCCTTATTTGTATTATTATTTATTTGCTGCTTACTGGGATCTCTTTCCTAAAATCCATCAGTGATGTATCAAAAGTTTTGATTCAAAACCATAACTATTATAAACAAATTCGATCAATAATAGAAAAAAAATAATTCATAATAACTTATAAGAAACATTTTTTATTTTAGTTGGTATCTCGATTGAAAACATTTGTATCAATAATTACAAAATGTATGTATAGTAACTATACTACTGTCTACTATAGTACTATACTATAATTATTAAATAAATAATAATAGTACCTATCAAAAATATAATGATACATAATTTATATTATAGTATATTTATACATATTAATAGATTAAACGTTTTACAGTAATACAGTAATACATAATATAACAATTTATTATAATTGGTACTTATATTGAGAAAAAGTAAAAAATCCTTAATACTTACTACATTTCTAAATAATTGGGAAAATAAATAAAAATAAAGAAAACAAGGTACCTAGTGATGGTAGTCGATGTCGTTTTTAAAGTATATATCATTTCTCTTTTTGTGATATTTATAAAGTAAGACTTTTTTAATTTTCATGTGAATTATATCGTTTTTGAGTAAATAACCTAATACAGAAGTATTTTACAAGCATGTTCACCGCAATTTTTTCTTTAATAATAAGTTTATTCAAATTCTGATACTTTGATAACCACATTTTAAAATTTTTTTAATTACTTAAGAAGTGTTCTGTGACGATACAAACTTCTGTTTTTTAAAGAGAACCTCCCTATTTTTTACTGTAAATTATTTAGTGGATAATTTTTTTGAAAGTGTTGATGTACCTAATTCCAAATTCAAACGAGTAGTTTCTTAGTTATTAAAATTTAAAATATTAATGCTAATAAGTCTAATAAAGAATAAGGATAATTGTTCTTAAAAATGGTTTTACAACAATTTTAAATAAATAATATGTTTAAAATTCAAATTTTTTTTAAATTTATCGATATCACACAAAAATTAGTTCAACCTACCGAATCACTCTTAAAAAACTACCTACCTGAAAATACAACTGTATGAAATTGTATTTTTAGAATGTTTGTTAGATTAATTAAAACCTTCGTCGTTATAAATGTTATAATATAGTGGGCGGTTATCTGTTAACTGTGTTAGCTGCTGGATAGTATTATTTTTGATTCACATTCGTTTGGTACATAGAGGAGGATACTCCATAAATGTGTGATAATTCTTATCAGTTTATTTGTTTATTTTATATTTTAATCAAAAATATTGTAGTTCATTTAATGTTATTTAATTTGAATGTGTGTAATATTATAATTTATTTTTAATTTTATTTGATACAACTTAATTATAAGTACTATTTGTTCATTAAAATTTTAAATCATGGGGAGGCGTTCAATAAACACCACTAAAAGTGGTAAATATATGAATCCCACAGATCAAGCGAGTAAGTATTAATGTATTATAAATATTTTAATAAGCATGAATTGTTTGGTATATAAAATATTAAAACATAATTTATATAATCTAATAGGAAAGGAAGCCAGAAAAAAGGAATTAAAAAAAAATAAAAAACAGCGTATGATTGTTAGAACCGCTGTATTGAAAGGAAAAGATCCATTACAAATACTTGCTGAAATGGAAAAAATTGATCAAATGGGTAATGTAAAATTTGTTTATACATAACATTTATATATATATGTATAAATGGAAATATATGTTTAATACAATAAAGCTATTTTTGGAATAATGTGATTAATACCTAATCAATATAAAGATTATAGAAGTTAATAATATATTACGTATTTATATAGTACAGTATAATTATACATTTTATAATAAATTCAAGCTTAATATGATTATATTTTTTAATTAACTGTAAGTTTATGATGCATTGTATAATTTTGACTAATATATGACAATATTATTACATAAGCAGACATTTTGCTTAAATTTGTTAAGTATCCAGATTTACATGATCACAATACACTTATAATAAATATTGACTAGAATTGTTTTGCCAAGTTTCTTTTTAATTTTACAAACCAAAGAAATTATTAACTTGTAAATATTAAAGTTTTTAAGTCATTTTGTACATAGATGACAGCATATTTCATAAAAAACGAAATGTAGATAAATATAGGTAAATAAAGAGAATAGATCGATGACATATAAACAAAAGTGTATTTCTCTTTAGAAAGAATTGTTTAATTAAATATGTAACAATAAAAAAAAATACAAATATATAACATGATATTGAATTTTGTATATAGAATACAATGTTGTTCAGCCATCTCCTCTCAATGAAAAAGTATTAAGAGAAAAAAGAAGAAAACTTAAAGAAACATTTGATCGAGTTATGAAAATGTATGTAAGTACCATGCCCAACCTATCCTTAAGGTATATTTTAAGGTTTTTAGTATTTTTATTTAAATTTATAGTTTAGTAATTACCTATTTATTAATTATATAAGATTTTTATATACTAAATATCAATTAAAGATTATTTTAGAATAAAAATATTTTACTATTTTTAGGTAAAAGATGAGCTTGATAAATATCATGAAATCAAACGAGCAGAATCTGAGTATGAGAAACGTCGTTTCAAGCTAATATCATACTTTGATGCAGTAAAAACAGCTCAACAAGTATCAGTTGATGAAATTCCATTACCTGTTATGACATCAAATATTCCATTACCTGCTTCTGATACAGGATATAATTCTATTGAATTGCCTTTAGGAATATTGAAAAAACCACCATTATATACGTTAGTAATTATTTATATTGTGTACTATTAAGACTAGTTTATGTAAATACTTACAAAAGATGTATTATTTTTTTTAGTAGTCCACCAATGTCACCAATATCTGGTACAAAAAAACGACCACCGGGTGTGCCTCCAGGAGTACCACCAATATTAACAGATGAAGAAAAGGATGATGATGATTATGAAGATGATTCTAGCGACGGAGAAACTGGTTAGTTAATGATTAAATCAGTTTTAATTTTATTTTTGGTATTATATTTTAGTTTTTATTTTTAACTTAGCTCCAAAACGTTCCCGCACATTAAGATTTGCTGAACTAGAGGATTCTGGTAAAGAAAACAAAACTACTGACGATATAGAGATGTTCATGAGAGAGGTTAGGAATAACTAAATACTAATTCAATTTTTTTTAATCTTTATTACTTCAAACAATTTAACTTATTTTTAGATTGATGAAGTTCAAAAGAGGAGTTCTACTGGAAAGAATGAAGACTCTAATGAAATTCCCTTACCATTACCTGCTCCATCAGGACGTTTACCTCCAGGGTTACCACCAAGTATGATAAATTCATAATATTAAATTATTTAATTGAAACTTAATATTTGCATTTTTTTTTTAATTATTTATTTTTGCATATATAGGTTTACCCGTTGGTGTTCCTCCTCCTATGCCATACCGTGGACCTGCTGGTAGAATGCCTCCAGGTCCACCTCCTGGTCGACCACCAATGTTACCTCCTGGACCTCCGCCTGGTTTACCACCACGCATGCATGTAAGATTACCCCCTGGACCCCCTCCAGGAATGCCACCAAGAATGATGAGGTATAACTCTGGTATGCATAATAATATGAATACAGCTGCGGCAGCCGTTGCTGCTGCTGCTGCTGCTGCTGCTGCAGTAACACCGAATATTGTAAGTGCCGAACCTCAACTTATTAATCGTGATGAAGCTCAAAATAATACTGGATCTACTATTGAAGCAAAACCAAAAATGAGGTATACTTAAAATTTTATATTTATTCTATAATATCTAGTTAGTAATTAATGATATGAATTATATTGTGTGTAATAGAAATCTTGCAGCTGATATTACACGATTCTTGCCTACATCAATCCGAGTGAAAAGAGATGATGGTAGACCAAATAAACGAGATAATGCATGGGAACAACATAAAGCTGCAGAATATAAATCTAATATTGCTGCCAGTAACCAACAAGCTGGACAACAGACTAAAGATGATGCATATATGCAATTTATGCAAGAAATGGAAGGGCTCCTTTGAAGATATTCTCATTATATCTATACCTATATACTTTTTTTCATTTTTAACAAAATTATAAAACTAGTACATTTTTATGTTTAGATATTCATTTATTTCAATACAATACTTTTGAAATCAATTTGTTTAATAACAAAAATTTATCAAATTGTTACTTAAAAGACCTGGAAATTGAATACAACATTAGCTATTTATTATTCTTAGCATGACTTAAGTCTTCAAAATAAATACATTTTTTTTTAAGAAATTAATTTTCTTTAAATTGTTTTCACCATAATCAAATTTATTTCTCAATTTAAACTACTACTACATTAATATTTTTTTTCTTATGATTTATTTTGAAGAAATGTGTGATTGGATTAGCTTTTTTGGTTCTGTGTCTTCGTTATTTCTAAAATAACACATTTTTTATAAAAAAAAATTAGGAAAATAACATGCTAAAAAAGTATACAAATATGTCAGAATGTATAATTTGCAATTTTTCAAATTAATGTGATTAGCAATTTTAAATCTTATAATAATTATTAAATTTAAGTTCTCGGCATTTGTAAATATTCAATTTTATCAAAATACATATTTAAAAAATTGAACAATTTTACAGATTATTTTAGTTATTATTAAAAAAATTTATATGTATTATTAACCTTCTTTAAAGTCTTAGAACTAATACAAATATAAAGTTATTAAACATAATGATATATTTTGCCCAAAAACAATTCAAAGATTTTCATATTTATAAAATAAAAAATATTTAAATAGTGAAAATTTAGTCTCAAAGTTATTATATTTATATTATAAATTTATAACAAAACTAAAATCAATTCAATTTGGCTTAAAAGAATATATGAAAAAATTATTTCCTAAAAAATACTGAGTATATAGCAAGTAAAACATTCAATAGATTTATAAGATCAAGACATGAGTAGCACTCATAATAGAGTAGAGGACAAAATTATACTTATATGATTTTACTACCAAAAAAATAAAACTAACAAAGAATTAATGCACTGAATATTTTTGAATAATTGATTGTCATTGATATAAATAGTTTGTATTTATATTATATCTCGTAAGGAATAATCACATAAAGTCAAACAGGTTTTGTAAAATACTGTTTATTTTATACTTATAAAAATGTCCAACAATTATACAATATAATATAGGGTGTATTACCAAACATGCTCACTTCCAAGGTCTTCAAGTATATTTAAAAACTCTGAAGATCAGAATTTGAAAAACTACATTATTTTAGAAAAAAAAATGTATGTTTGGTAAATCACCTCAAATAACATAATAAAATATAAAAAAAAATCTGTTAACAATAGAACATTTTAATGGAAATGGTTGTAAGGATATACTTATTATCTTCTGCTTTTCTGCATTATATTTTGATAGTTGAAAATGATATCTATAAACAATTAAAAATATGGTTAATATTAATTCGAAACATCAAACTATTGATATATTTACCTGTATTTTACCTTAATTGGTAAAAATTCCTGTTGCAGAAATAATTTTAGAATTTTCGAGTTTCCTTATAATATTTTTACTTTTATAAAATATAAAAATCTCCAATGCCAACACCTGTGAGAAACGAAAATAAATATATAATATAAAATATAAATTATATATAAAATAAAAGGTCATTAACTGTCAAATTAATATTCATATATTAAGAAGTATTAGTATTGATGACCACTATAATTTATGTGTCCAAATTAAAAATAGTTAAATTTAAATATATAATTATTTAAATACAAAAAATATAATAAGTAATAACAATGACTTAGTACTTAAAATTATAATTTTTCTGTTAGAAATCCTGTGAAATAGTAAACAATCTACACTAATACTACAATTAGAATTGTTTTTTTCATTTAATTATTTAATTTGAAATAATTTGAACAGGTACATTATAAGAATATTTATTAATTTAATTTAATATAATATTGAATATTATAATTTTATTTAAGTTAATAATAATACTATAATATACATATTATGTACATACTGAGTGATTCGTTTAACAGTTAATATTTATTATCTCAAAAAGTAATAACAGTTTAAAAATATTTTTTTATAAAGGAATTCATGATGGCAAATTAACATTTTTGAAAAAATTGTATTTTTACTACTTTTATTTGTATCATTTTTTTTTATTGAATAGCTACCGATATAAACTATAATAGCAAAATATGGGTTTGAGTAGTTTTCTTCCACCACAGGTAGATAATTGTCGGATATTATTATATTAGTATCAGTTTTAGTCACTTACTGACACATAATATACCTATTTATTATTCATTTACATTTACAAAAATTACATAGACCATAATATTTCAATCAAAAATGCTAAATAATGTAAATATTTTTATTTTTTAAAAGCTAGTAATTAATAAATGGAATTGGAAGCAAACTTAGCAAACACATATTATTATAATTTGTATTTACTGAATAGCTTACAATAGAAAATGTAGCATTTAAAATGTAAAATAAATATTAAATCAATTAAAACTTACCTAAATATTTCTCATTTAATAAGATGAATGTATGTTGGTTCCATAATTATTCATAACATCAAATTCATTATTTTTACTTGGTACACCTAATGGTGTTATATTTGGTTCCTAAAAAAAATAATAATATTAAAACTTATGCAGTTATGCACATGTACAATAAGCATTAGCGTGCGCAGTAGACATTATCAGTATGAAGTCATAGATAATATGAATATTCATAATTAAATTTAAGTTCTGGTCCAACAGTTACTCAAGTTTTTGGGACAAGTCAAGGGGTGACATTTAGTATTATTTAAAAATTTTAAATTATACTTTAAGTTACTAGTAGTATTACTCGACTCACTAGTCAGACTTCTAACTGTAATATTATTAGTTATTATCTAGAACATTTTTATGACTAGCTGCTAAGTAAAGAAGATTTAACAGCCTACCTTGACTATCTTATACGCACACTTATGCCAATAAGTAATAAACTAATAACTAATAACCAAAGTTTACCTTATCAATCATTTCTGGAAATATAGTACTCAAATTGAAGTTTGTTAAAGTATTCACATTACTACTGCTGTTATAATAATTATTTGTGTTCTGATTAAAATGTTGAACTGGTTTATTATAACTTGAACTTGTCATACTAAATGTTGTAGGAAGAGGTATATAATTTGAAATATTATGCTTTGTAGTTGTTGGAGGAGTATAGAAATTAGTTGGTATTTGGTATGAAGATGATTGTTTATCTAGCTCATTTCTATTTTCATATAGATAATTACTATTGGGTTGATTATAATAATTGCTAAAATTTTCATTGTTATTATAACTTGGTTTTTGGCTTGTTCTATAACAATTAGTTTGTTTATTAGTTAAATTTTGATTTTTTGAACCAGATTTTATAATAGAAGCATGTTTTTGTTGATGTCTAATTAAAGATTCAGCACTATGATTAGTTGATCTACTAGAATCATGTGAATATTTTGATCGTACCCAAGACTGATCTTGTTCAAATGTATTAATCTCAGGATAATATTGTTTGGTTTGATTTTGATAATAATCTTTATCAGTTTTCTGATTTTGATACACACAACAATAATCCTTAGCACAACTTCTTCCTTTACGTTTGTCATTTGACTTGGGTTGTTCTACTAACTGACTGACAGATAGGAAATTTGAATTAACAGAACGAGATTTATAATTAAGCATATTTTGCTCAGTACTTGTAACAGGAATTATATTATCATTTTTTTTGTTACATTCGTAAACTCTTTGGTCAAATGGAGTATTGGAGCCTGTATTAATATTTAAAGCTAAATCTCCTACTAGAGTTGGTAATGTAGAAGGCATATTAGTATCCAAATGAGGTAATAAAGGGATAGTTTTTGATGGTGACCATGAATATGCTTGTTTAGGTTCGGACTGCAAATCAAAAGACATATCAAAATTGTTTTTCTTTTGATAATTATAGTCATCTTTTTTAGCATAAGAATTTTGACAACTTTTATCTGTCATCCAGTTAACTGGAACACTCTTTTCATTTTGTTTCTTTTTTTGTTTTGGTTTGTGAGGCCAAACTTCTTGATAATTTTCAGTATCAATATATGTAGTTGTATTAATTGAATTTACTGTATTTAAGTCATACGGTACATAAGGAACATTATTTGCAAATGCTGTAGATGTTGATTTATCAGTCTTTTTAGTATTTTTATTAAGATTTTTATCAAACGAATTATAACTAGTATACCTCCAAAGATCAGAATTTGATTGAGTTGTTCTATAATAAGAAGAAATATCATTATATGATGTTTTATGATAAGTAGAAGCAGTTGGTTGAGGTGGAGGTATTGCCTTTAACTTTTTAACTTCTTTATAACCGTAATGTTGATCATTCTTTTTATTAATGTCTAAATATCCATCATTATAGTATGGTTTAACATTAAAACCAAATTGATCTTTCATTTTATCTTTATTTTGATCCTTTTCACAATCATCATCATTTTTCTGGAATAATTCTGTAGCTGGAGATTCTAAGTTCCCAATTTGCAATATTGTTGTGGGAGTAGCTGAATGCATTTCAGTTTGTTCAGATTCATTTAAAATATTAGTATTTTTTGAAGTAGAAACCAGGGGAAAAGAAAGGAGAAAAGCTTCTGTGGGAGACATTGAATCCGCATGATGTCCTCCAACTGGCCCTTGGAGAGAACTAAATAAATCTGTAGAAAAATCTGTGTTTGGTATTGGTAACCGTATGTCATCAAAACAAGAGATAATGTTTTTTGCTGTTTCTATTGATTTTCTTTGATTTTCTTCCGTTAATATACTTAATGAATTAACAACAGTTGATGTAGTTTGAGCCGTTGATAAACACTCTGGAGAATTAGTTGTTGTTTTATTATTATCTGTTTCAACAGATTTTAATAAATGTTTATTTTCATCACTAATATTCCTACATGTTACAATTTCTTCTCTTTCAATAGATTTTTCATTTTTATCTTGATTGATATCCTTAACTATAGCTTCAATTGTGTGACTTGTTGTACATCTATTATCATTTGATTTTACTGGTTCTGTACAACCTAGTTTATCACTTTTTTCTATTACATTTTTGTTTGTGTTTTTTTCAACTTTTTGTATTTTATTAGATTCATTTTTATTTTCAGATTTACTATTTACTTTTTTATTGTTTGTTAGTTCTACTTCATTATCCTTCAACAAATTATTTTCTTTTAATAATCTATTGTATGTTACTAATGATGGTATAGGTCTTTTGTTCATAGATGTAGTAATAGTTGCATCATTTTTTTTTGGAGCAATTAATACCTCTGAATTTTTATAATCTGGTAACAAAAGTATTTTAGGTATATCAAATATGATTTGTGACTGAGGTATAATAGGTGCAGTGTCAATTTTTATCAAATGCCCATTTGGTAAAATAAATGTAGGCTTAGTTGAAGTTAAAACTGGTATATTAACAGGTTTAGTAGTTAAAGTAATAGGCCTTACTTTTTGAGCTAACTTTTGTTTGTTTTTAAACTTTTTTATATTACTATTTCTGACACCAGAATCTTTTTTAAGTTTTATTTTTGATCTATTTTGTATTGATGTCTTTTTAATAGACCTATCTTTTGGTATTTTAATTTTTGATTCTTTCAAAATGGATATTAGGTGTTTGATTCTTGTACATAAATGGGTTACTTTATTTTGTAAGCGAACTAATTCCTTTCCTAAGATAGAACATATAATTTAGATTTAAAATAAGTTTTATAGGTACAAAAATGGTTTCAAAATTAAAAATCCTACTTACTATGCATACTTGAAGTCTTCAATTTTTCATTTTGTAATACACGAATTAAATCAATTGCATGGTTAATAATGTCAGCTTTACCCAGTGAAGCATTAGAGTCCGATGGTGGAAGAACAGTTCGCAATTCTTCAAAACTAACATTCAAACGATCTCTTCGTTCTTTTTCATATAAACGATTTTTACTGTAGAGAAAAAAACATTTGAAATAATTGGTGTAATAATAAATTAATAATAAATACATACGATGGTGCTTTTTTACCGCCCATTGTAAAATAAAAAAAGTTGTTGGAAATAAAATTAAAATTAATTTATTAAACAAAAGACATTAAGTATTCAAAGTAACATTTAAAAACTAGTCTTGGCTTTATAATAAGTTTTATTGTTCAACAATTGTAACAATATAATAATTTAAATAAATAACTAATAACTAATATAGTAATATAACATTATAACTACTATTATAGCCTAAGCTAAATAATAAATTAATAATTGTAATAGTGATAAGTACTATCAACATTCTACCACAGACTTCTATTATCTTACAATATATAGTATAATATAAATATATAGTATAATATAAATATATATATATATATATATATGTATATAAGGCCTGAGCATTTTACGGGAAAAGAGACGGTCTGGCGACCATCGGACAGAATTATAGATGCTGGTCTGTAGAATGTAGATAGTACTATAACAGAATAAATTCTGTATTCTACTTTTATAATTATTATTATCTACACTCTACAGATATAATACATGACAATATTTATTCTGCAAAAGTGTAAACCTAAGGATATTTTTCAATTAGGTACCTACATTTTTTTATTAGTTATACTATTGATGATTAATAGTAGGTACTGTTTATAATCAATAGTTATATAGTAGGTTAAATTATTTGTTGCCAAAATCATCGGTATTATATTATCTAATTGAACCTAAACCCCTAAATAATTTTTTTGTATCTATTTCTTATAATTATATTCAGTGGTGTTCCCATGAATTTTTTTGAGAGTATACTATATCATCAAATACGCATGTATTATGGATTTATGGGTATACGCAGTTACCCATAATATTGAAAAAAAATCTTGAGAGTATACGGCGTATATGTAGTATACCCTATGGGAACACCCCTGATTATATTTAGTTATATCTTGTACTCACTATTCTACTATGTTTACTTTATTATTTTTCTCTTGCTACTGTTGTTTTATGCGTCATTACTCATTACGCTATTCTAATATGTTTATAATCTATTTTTCTTGCCATTACCAGTGTAAAAGCCGATTGTCGTTTATTTTATAAATAAATAAATAAATAATTGTTATTAATCTTAATTTTTAAGTCATTATCGATTGCCGGTGGATTCATTCTATACAGTAATCGGTTCGACAGTCAATCGGTATGTAAATATCAGAATATGTTGATGTTATAAATAACTTAAAATTTATATAAATATTTTAAAAATGGTATAGTGTATAGTGTATGTGTATAGTAAATAAAAATATGCGCAATGGTTGAATTTTTTGAGTTACAACAAAATTATTTTCAAAATTATTATTTTTCATGTATGTAAATTGTAGTAAAATAGAATGACATATAAATAGCCCTAAAAATGGTTTAGGCTATTTTTTTTATAATTATTGTAAAAAAAACTTATGAGAAACGTGTTGTATTTAATTTTCAAGTATTAGGTATTAAAATTAAAAATTGCATGATTTAAATCAAAATTTAAACGTGAATAATAAAAGTTGTGAAAACATTGAGAATATTTTCAATTACTATGAAAGCAAGTGATGGGGAATCTTGCATTACATATTTTCAAGCTTTTTTACTAACAAATATTTTGTCACACATAAAAAAAAAGTTACTCCGCTATTGTGAGCTATTTAAATTTATATTTCCTCAAATCGTTCATCAATTTACGACCTAACCTATGAACATACTGCAAAAGAGGCGTCGTCCTAATAATGACGCCAAATTGCCTACACAATACGCCGTACACATACAAATATTTAAGTAAAAGTTTTCACGTAAAACAGTTATTTATTGTATGCATACAAAACACAAGAATACAACATTACAGCTAGTATAACATATAAAACTTACTCTAACATAGTAACGTGGCTTAAATTTATTTGGGTGCACATAAATTGTCTTCCAAATCTAGGTAGGTAATTCAATTTGAGAACACTCAAATTGCCTTCATATAACATACCTAGATTATATTTATACTAATTACTAATATATCGATAGTACGTGTACTACGTGGTACATCGATTATTGAAATTTTCTAAAATATTGTATATTATTATTTATATATTTAGTCGCTGGCATAAGCACAGTTTATTTACTACTATTTGAATTATCCGGTGTTGTCTGCGAATAAATAAAACTAAGATGATCAATCTACCTGCAAGCTGTGGTTGGTAGTAATTAATAAATTTTTTCTTAGCAGTAACCAATTGCAATTGAAATAAATGACTGAGGTTATGATTTTAGTAATATTTTAGCGGGTAAGGTACTTTAAAATAACTAGCTGGTTCAATCTATTACAAATCTTCCTTATATCGTTAAAATCAGTTGTTTCTTTTTAAATTTTATTAGCCTCAGTTATATTATACTTTGCTTATTATATATTATTGCTGTTATCTGTTGTTTCTATCCTATTATTCTTATTACGACCTGTCCGCGATCTCAAATGTTGTGCTAATCTATTATAAACTATGATGACATTTTTATATGATTTACAGTCTTATTATTTGTAAATTATGATACTTATATCGAAATATGATTATATTTTAGATTCCGAGTAAATCTAAGATCATAACAAATATATGTATTGGTTAAACAATATGACTTGTATACATTATTCAAAATAGGTAGTTGAAAAAATATTTCCAACTTTGAGGGAAGTTTTTGGTATTAAATCGGATCTAGTTGTAGTTTTTCAGAGGAGGAGAGTTGCAACTATAATTTGTTAATGTGCTTACGTAGACAGCAGTAGAGTCAGAAATTTTAGTAAGGGGAGGACACTATTTTTATTTTCAGTAAATTAATTGTATATTATATATTAAATTAATATAAGATATATGAATAAAGTTTCAACATCGACTGTCCGACTATATTATATAAGTGTTTATTTAGTTTTTAAAATCATACATAAATATATATAAAAAATGACTAGTTCAACACTTTTCTATTTCCATTGACAGGGGCCATGTGCCCCCTGGATTCGCTATTGTACGTAGATATTTTTCTTTGGACAGTTTTGTTCTAGGACATTTCTTTCTCTTAGCTTTAATAGTGTTTTGGACGTTTTAACTGTGGCCTTAATTATCTTAATATTTATCGTGTATATATATTGCATATAAGTTAAGTATGAATATATGATATATTATATAACATATTAATATTTATACATTTCAAAACCTACATTTTTTTTAACCTAATCTAATTTTGTAAAAGTGAGAATCATAATGGTTTTGAATAATTTATAACCATCTAATACTGCAAATAATTGTGAACTATTTTGTATTTTGATATATTGCATTATCATCCTTATTACTTATAAGTGAATTCTATAGAATTCACTTATAAACTAATATATATATTAGTTTAACATATAACTTTATAATTTAAGGCACAAGAGTGCAAGATTACCTGAATCATTTAAAATGTTGATGTGATGATACAAAAGTCTAAAAGGTGATTGGAAAAATAAAATAAATGATTTGACTGTTATAGAGTTATTTTTAAATGTTTATATACAATTCATTTTTTTTCTTAATAGCTCGAGCTAATATTTTTTCTTATTTCATGACTAAATGTTCATAATTTAATAACATATTCTTGTAATAGGTATACAATATACATAAGTATTTACTTTTATACCTTAATTTATAGAATAATGGTTAAAATAATGAATTACGATTATTATACATATAATGTAAATTATAATATGCATAATAATGTAATATGTATAATTATGTCGCAAACAGTTTTAATTATCCAAAACGGTTTTTTTTCTCTATAGAACACTGTGAGCCCTTGTCGGTGAATATTGGTCTTTTTTGAAAAAAAATCTCTCAGATTAATGTAATTTAAACGGAAGCCAGCAGGAATGAGTGGTGCTGTTTAATAAAGTCAATATAATAGTAGTTTTAACCCGTATGGCTCCCCGTCCCCACTATATAGACGTATTTAGACAGCTTGTTCATTTATTATTATGTTTCAACGCATGTGTTCACTATAGCCTTCATGAGAGTTAGTTACTATTATAGTACTCTCGCTGTACAGTATTCGTACTCTCTTTTCAACGTATTTTTTCTTGTTTGGTTTTTGTTTATTTTTTGTCTACCAATTGAAGTTCTCAAATGCTGGTATTTTATTTAAATTGGCGATTAGTATATAATATATAAGTGATGTCTGCATACAGCAGTATTGTGAATTTATATAAAAGGGGTGCTATATTGACAATAACAATAGGAATCATCAATTTAGTATATTAATATATTATGCAGTGTTAAAAAAATAATTTCTAATACATTTGTTAGCAGATTCGTGTAATAATATTATTTTAAACGCTACAGTAGGTATTATTAATTATTATTTAGTAAATACGAATAATAATATATATAAACTATTAAGAGTAAGATTTTTTTTAATTTTCAAAAATAAGTAGTACAATAAGAGTAATAAAACCACCAGGCAAATAGTTTTCATAAAAATTTAATGTTTATTATCTAACTTAACATAGACAAAAATATCGCTTACAATTGATTTCTTTTCCATGACTTACAAATCAAAATATATAAATAAAATCGAAAAAAATATGCTTAATACATTGATTAAATATTTAATATTTAGTATATTTAATCAATGCTTAATTAAAAAATGTATTGATTGTTATGACAAAAAAAAAAGTGATTTAGGATTGTATAATTTGCATACATTTAAATCTTTATAAACTGATAGTATGATTCCAATACGTATATGAAAATAATTAATATGTACAACCAATTTTAGTCACTCCACTGTATATACTCTTTTGGAATATTTATTTTCGTAAAAAACAACCTTAGTATTTGAAGCTGTAACATGGACAGAAAAAAAAATTCGTAAATCTGATCATTGTGTTATACAAATATTCTTTTATTAGATCTATCATATTATAATAATATATATATATATTTTTAAACATTCATGAAATCGTAATATTATTTTATTTTTACTACTAAGCAAAATAACTAATGAAATTATCATAATAAAATAAGTAATTTAAATACTATAAATGTTAATATACTATCTAACAAGTAACAATAAAATATAAATAAGTACCTACCCTAATAGGTTAGTTATTTTTATATTAATTAAAATATAAAATATAAATTTAATTATTAAAATAATAATATTAGTTATAATATAATATTTACAATAGAATCTCAATAATTCGAAGCCCAAGAGATTTCACGTGGAATGATTTTCTCCGAGTTATCGAGAATTTCAACTTATCGAGATTCTACTATATTGTTGGTTTTAGAGACTAATAATATTTTATGAATTTGTGTACTTTTAAAAATTATTTTATTATTATAAGAATATAAAATTAATTTAAACTACAGAACAGCAATAATTATAATAATAATGCAGTAACAATAAATTGTATATATAATAATATGAGTTTTATAAAATTTTTTTATCATCGTAAACTCCCTAATTTTTTTAAATGTGAACAATTATTATAGCTAATTGTAAAAGTGAACATAATATTATAATTGTGTATTTAATCCAGTAAGTTTATAATTACCTAATGCTAGTTACTAATGAATTATATCTATAATATTGGACACTTACAAAAGTAAGTTTTTAAAAATTATAATAGATGTTATGCGTGAATATCATTTTTATTTTATTCATTAATAATTGTACTGTTAATAACATTACTCTGTTATTCTATTCTTTTTTTTTTTTGTTTACCTTGTTATATATATATTATAAAACATGTATTGGGTTCTAGCCATGAGGAGTTAACAATAAATTAATAAAAGTTTTTAAAATAGTTTAAGGAAAAAATTAAAAAATTAAGTCATAGCATAATATATATTTATGATTATTTTCATAGTAATTATAACAACTAGCGTTTAAAGGAGATAAAGCGTATGTTTGAATGTATGACTATAAAGCTAACGAAATTGAATTATGATTACTAATATTATATATTAACGTTATGTATGAAACGTATAGATTTATCAATTGCCAATCATTGTTGTAACGGAGGTACAGACTACAGTATTCAATTTGTTTTTGTTATATTAATGTTGATTTTTTTATTCAAATTTAAAATTATAAAATAATTCTGTACCTAATAGTGATGCACCGATAAGATACCAATACGACGTATGTAAAATATTTATTATATGTATATTTATAAACACTACATGTCTGTCATGCTAACGTTTGTATTATAATATTATAATTTATAATATTCTGCTTAGTTTAAGAAGCCGTTGACTTTTTACTGGTTGGTAGATCAGTTGATAATATTTTCTAAACTACATTGTTTGTACATTAAAACAACCAACATTATTAATAATGTCAGTAGATTTGTTTTTAATAAAATAATTTTAGTCTAAAAATCGTGTTATATCACAATAGGTATGTATTTACATTTATTAAATGCAAGAAATGTTTAGGTAATAATATTATATATTTTGTGATATAATTCAATATTACGTCCATACTGACCATACCTTTAATAGGCACAGGCCATAAATACACGACTATGATACAATTTTAAAGATCAGCTTACACATTTTTTTCGGAAAATATAATATTTAATTTTATCCAAAAATAAATATTAAGCACACTAAAAATTGCATTAGTGGGTAATTAATTTGGTCGAAAAGTCGTATAAACTATTTACAGATTAATACCAGAGTAAAATAATTTGCATACTTAACAAAAATATAGTAAACAACGTTTAGAAGATGTCATTGTACATCTGACCTACGCGTAACGCAGATAACACATTCACGCAAAATAATTTTGCAAAATGTTTTTTTAGTAATCTCAGGGTAAATTCACTCATTACAAAAATGATAGAGAATGACATTTTTGAATGGTATGAAAATTTAATATTCATTTAAATTTTCAATTTATTTTTAAAGTTGAGTATAAAATCAAATAATATTAAAATATAAAACCGATATGTCGAACCCTCAATTATATTATTCACAATCATTTTTTTATAGGTTACTTTATTCTAAGATTACTAAAAATCATAAAAAACAATTTTACATGAATGCATTTTATCTATGTTGTACGTGGGTCTAAGAGAGAAAATAAATATTGCACCAACAGCCTCTTGATAGTATAGTTAAATACTTTGCTCATTGGTCATTAATTGTATTATTTAAACAAAAACCTATACATTTTACTATGATCTAGCTATACTATTATATAAATATATAGGTATGTTACACGGTAGCTATTAATTAATTATTATTATTATTAATTTGTTACATTATGTTTAGTTACTTATACTTGATGATGTGTCAAATTCGTCTGGCCAGGAGGTATTTCGAAGTCATTCATAAATCTTTCGATGACACTAATATCTGGCTTGCACATGTTTCTAACAGCCGCCTTTTGATTTTAGCCTACTAAACAAAACATTCTTAAACATAATTTTGTGTCAGACGTTTCACCAACACTGATGTCTGCATAGTGCATACCGTAGGCATTTGACAAAAAAATTATAAAATATAATACAATAGCATTTTAATACTATAAAAGATATTATTATATATTATAAATAAAAAATGTTTTATAAATAAGGTACCTACATAATTTTCATTCACACCTAGCTTATAATTAAGTATATGAACAAGACTATGCATTAATATTCTATATTAACAATATGCATTTGTAATACATACATTTCATAAAATAAATTAGTTTACAATATACAGCTTTTCTTTATAAATTACTTCTATGTTTATTACTGGATTCTGCGTTTTCGATGATATGTGGGTAACTGAGGACATCATTACCTGACAGTATTAGACATATAAATTGTCACTCTAATCCTGCCCAAGTAAGACGTTAACAGATCCAAAGTGAGTACTGCAGGAAATACGTTAACTATGTAAGCATATTAAAATTATATAAAATAAACAATAAAAATAACTTAACATCTAACTAAAAAACGAATATATTTACAAATTTAAATTATACAAAATAGTTGAAAACAATTACAATGTTAAAATATAAGGGAATTGTTATTTAAAAAATAAATCATCAAGCAAACAAAAAAAAAAATATCAAGAAATAAGTTTAAATATACTGTTACAATAAAGTTTTATACCATTTATAGTTAATTTAAAATAATTTATGACGCCATTATAAAAACACTTTAAAAGCAATCTGCACTAAGTAATAAAATTAAAACTGATAATAATTGTGAACAAGGAATTAAATTTAAACAAACATTGCCCGTTGTTTAAATTAATTTAAAAAAAAATAATAATAAATACGTAGGTAATGAATATAATAATTTATTTCAATAATTTATACAAGGCTTGGATAAATTATGTACCTACATTGAAAAATAAAAATAAATAATAATAATAATAATAATAAAATAAAATTAATTGATCACATGAATAATTATCTATTATACTTTAAATAATAGAATTATTTCGGGATGTTTAATAAATCAACTAACCTGTCACAAACTGTAGTTCTAAAATGTGAATCGGACGACGTCCCGTACAATAGTGGCCGTACTTAAGGATCCGCCGAGGGATGCCTACAAGTAAAAATGTAAAAATATATAATAATAATAGCAATAATAATACCAAATTATAAACTGTCAAGTAATTATACAGATGTAATTTAAAATAAAAACTGTGCACACGAATAAAAAATACTTTAACAGACAAAATTATAATGGTGAACTCCGGCTGCCCAAGATCGTTCGGCTATCTGTCCGACGGAGAACTGGCGCGTTGAGTACGTCGGCTCTTACATAAATATATCGGTTGCGCGCGCAAAGGTCGGCGAGCGCTAACGGATGACCTAAGCTGTACCGAGATAACGCGCAAACATGATCTTTGGCCTTTTAGTTAGGGCAAACAGCCTTATCTAATATGATAAAAACAGTGTGAGGTTTCATAGACGTTTAAGTCAATATAACGAGAAACACACAAACATAATATGCTTGCTTATTATTTTCGATAATAATAATATTTTAAACCATCTCTAATTTATGCGATTAAAAACACACAGCGGTCCAAACATTTGTTACCATATTTATAGACTCTGTTTTAACACAGATTATCAGTTTATTTGAATGAACAAAATGTATGAAAAATATTTAAATAAAATATATTATTTTATCAAAAAGTAAATAGTATTGAAGTGCACGTTTATTTTGTCAAAATTCTTTATTTGACTTGTTATTTACAAATCAACATAATTTATTAATTAACGACTAATCATAGCTGTATAATCGTTTTTATTTCTTAAAATATTTGTTGAATTTAATATAAAAAATATATCTATTGCAACGAAATTTTTCTGGATACAAATAACTATAAATAATTTTATTTTTACTGATTATTCTATATAAAAAATATCTAAAACGTTTCAATTATGTCGTAAATTTAATAAAAAAAAAAAATTCTGGTGCAAAGATGAATTAATGCAATATATTAAAAGTTGAGCAATTAAGTTGATATGAGTTTACTGAGAATTTAATAATTAAACATAAATCTTCTGAGAAATATTTATCGAGTGCCTAAAATTGTATGATTGAACAACATATAAAGTACAATATTATAAAATATGATTAAAATAACTTGTATTGATTTCAAAAATGTAACTGAACTATTTTAGAATAAAATCACTCATTATTATTGTTAATACATGTATTCTAATACACTACCTAATTGTTCAGATTCTGTTAACGGAAAATATTTATTATATTATAAGTATTGTAATATTGCAATGCATTTCATTGTAAACTACGTAAATATACACAAAATTAAATTAAAAAAATACACACGTGGTATATACAGAATATTATAGTGTTGTAACAAATATTTAAAATCGAACTTGGATCCCGGGTAACTCATTAGTAACGTTGCCACTTGATGATATCCTTTGACCTTTAAGTTGAATATTTACGCAACAGGAAACACCACGGCGCGGAACCGATACGTACTGCCATATATGAAAACCGTTTCAATTTGTGAACCATTTAAATAACATTATAATTTTTATAAATGAAAACTGTATTATTATTTTTTCGGTTATGAATATTATAATAATGAAAAAACAAAATCGGTCGATACAAAAACAGCCAACATGTATATAGGTATAGGTGCAACATTATTAACTATATACGAAATGATTAATTGTAAATAAATTCGGAGTGAGTAAACGGTACACGCATATGTATATACGATATGTACGCTAGAAAAAAATTATAACATCATGTAATATATGTGTTTTAATATATATTTATTTTTTTAACAACATTATAATATTGTGCGGTAAACTAGTAATAATAACGTGCACTTGAAAAAAAAAACCGAATAAACGTACGTCGATAATATTTGACACAGAAAACCAAAACCAGAACGTGCGGTTGACAGACGCGAACTGAAAAAGGCGTGGCCCTCGTCAAAAGAGCCTTTGCATCGCGCAAACGATTCAAATATAATACCCATACATACGCATATAGCGTTGCATATCTACAAAAGCTTCACTCGTAATAATATATACACCACGCTCCCCGCCACAATACAATATATTATAATTATTAAGTATTTTACTCATCGCATTTTCGTTACACACGTCTGGGAATGTGGTTTCAACGTTATTTATTATTATTATGATTTTTTTTTTTTTAGCGGGCCTTCTAATCTTATCAACTGCGAACCTAGATAAGATGCGAGCTCTATACTATATTACTGTAAACCACTATAGTATATAATATTCTGTTTTATGCGGTTGACATTATTTTATTATTATAACTTATAATATAAGTATATATTATACACAGCCGATTTGCGGAAGTAATTGATAAAATGAGGAGGAATCGTTATTATTATGATAGCCGTTTTGTTTTATTTTTTCGTTTTGAACGACAAACGTACAATATTATGATGCAACCGAGTACCGACTGATTGTTACTTTTGCTATACACATGTATGCACAGTTTTAGTATAATGAAATATCAGAAAAAAATTTTCTTGTACGAAAAATTAGTTACTTTAACAAATAAAAAAAAATGTAATTTATTAAACGGTTATATTGTGTACCAATAGTAATTAAAATTCGATTTTTAGTTGAGTATTAAAAAAAAATCTAATGTTAGAAACATTTTATTGCTATCAAACCTGCGTCAGTAGTAGCATGGATATTATGGAAAAAAATTATTTGAATATAATCAATGTGTATGTAAGGTCAAAGACCAAAGAAAAAAACCATCAAATCGCGTGTTAAATAAATTACGTGTGTTCACAGTTTTTGCTTAAGGTTTTGGTGTTATATTATTTAAATAGGATTTAATTTTGTTCACTCACGAGCACTTTAACCTACACAGAAAAGTATTTCATAAGCTTAAAGAATAATCATAAGTTTTTTTAAATATGATTTTTAAAATAATTCATTAACCGTATATTATACAAATAAGAACAATGTTTATTTCATATTCTTTATAAAACTAGCAGTTAAAATTTAATTTAGAAATTAATGCTAAATGTTAGAATATTCTAGTGGAAAAAACATACAGTTATTGAATTAGGTACCTGTGTTTAATTGCTTTATAAATATATATGTGTATAATACAATTTATACGTCTTAAACTATGGTTTAATGTACATTTAATACATGTTAATTGGTTTAAAATATATGTCTTTGAAAATTTACAATAGTGTATTCGAATTGATCAAACATTTTTAGTTTAAGCAAAACAAGGTTAAAGTTTTTATACTACAACTATGATTTTTAAAAAAAAAAAATATTATTTTCGGGTAAAAACAAGTTATATACAATTAATTTAAGCATACCACTCTGTATATAATGCATACTATGAATAGTATTCATAATAATTATCTAAGACTTAAAGCAATAACATATTATTAGCTCAATTTGATTTGTTATAAGGCGCGTCCTTATCGTTTTGCATATTTCTTTCTAGTGTTATCTACGTCGGTTGTATATTATATAGTGTCTCTTGAAGAGAAATTTTGATTACTACCATTTTTTTCTTTCAATTTTTAAAAAATTTTCATTATTTAATTAACTTAAATATATTTAAATATTATAAATATATAATGTTTTAATATTTATGTTTATCATCGAAAACATAATACTTATTAAAGAAAATCATTACCTACTATATTATATTCTAACAATTCTTGAAATTCCTGCATAGTACCTACTTACTATAGTTGTATTATATACAATGCTTAATAGGTTTTTGGCCTTTTTGGCCTTGTCAATATTATAATTGTTTTTAAATATGCACACTGCTCAGACACATAGCCTATATACAAGGCGATTTACCCTATACTTAAACATTCTATACAAAACACCAAATGTTAGAATATAATAGGTCTATATTTTAACAAAAATAATTATTAAATATTGATATAGTTAGTTGTTAATTTATAATTCATTTATAAAGCAGTAAAAACTAGATATAAACGTAAACAAATAGAAATGTAATTATTTGTAAATTCAGTACTTTAGTTTAAATGTTGAACAATTCTTAATATATATATATATATAAGATATATAAGTACTAACCTATATCGGATATATCTGTAAACGTGTTATAATTTTGAAAGTACAAATTTAATACAAATTAAATTTAATCAGCTTATAGGTATCAGCTGGTATGTTGCATATTATGTATAAGTATAGTGCAATTTATATTTATTTCGTATAATTAATTCCTTCTTGGTTAACTAATCAGGTTAGGTTCAGTTAAAATCCTATATCTATAATTCTTATTTATTATTTGTTATTCGTATAATATTATAAATTTTAAATTTGACATTTTATGAATACCTTTCTATGTACTTTATAGGTATAGTATATAATATTTCGTAGTTAAGTAAGAAAAATTTTAAACTACCGACAAATCTAATATCAATTTTTACATTTTGAACGTACATTATACATTCATAGATTGTTGCAGTTCAATTAGTGAATATGTGTTTTTGAGTGTACAAATATTCTAGAACGTATGTAACAATTATTTTTAAGTATTTGGAAATGGTAAATCATTGCTACACAATTAACTGAAATAAAAATAAAATAATTGCATTTTAGTTTTAATAATTATGGATTATTATTATAATTAAAGCATTGATTCGATTGTGAAAACTAAGACTGAAATCAATGTTTTTTGTATGTACCAGAGTTCACGATTGTGTATGATGTACCTATATATATTTTTATTGGATCATCGTTTTTTTTAACTGATAAAATATTTTTCAACTAATGTAAACTCATCCAACTATGACGGCATACGGTAAAGAAAAAACTGATAAATATTGTGCTCCAAATTAATGATTCTTTGTCAGGAAAAAAATTAATTCATATCAAAAATAGTTCACAATCGGTTGAAAAGTATTACATAATAATATTATATTATATTTTACTTTTGTGTTATAATTATAATAGTACACTAACACAATGTCAATACGACAATACGTATTTATAATATGCATTTATGCTTGATAACAGCTGTGGATAATCTATAGAGCCGATATTTATAATGACTAATAAACGCGATTAACAATCTGAATTAACTAACTTCTGACAGATATATACTTTGATTGATATACAACCATAAAAAGCAATAGTGCTCTAGCCTACGGTGAACGCTGCCTGACGCGTTACATTGGCGTGGGTCGTTCAGTCGCCAAGTTACAGAAGACTGTAAAATGAAACTAAGGGCTCACGCTCGTCCTTGCCCGTTGCATATGTCTGAATGTATCTCTGATATTATACAAATATACAAAATGTGTTTTAATAATGTTCACATTGGGTGGGGTTGTATTTGTGATCAGTTATATAATAATTATATCTTCATTCTATGTACAGTGCTACTGCTACATAAATGAATAGGTAACATGTTTATCATATTTTTCGTTCTTATATGTATCTAATTAATCGTTAGAAATTTAGGTACCACATTACATATTTATATCGTTGGTACAAGAAAAAATTATTTTATTCGTTTATAATCGTTTTTAAATGTTCCAATAATAATTGTGTTTAAAAAATAATCAAATATTAAAAAAATTCTTATATATAGCTATACAATAATAATAATAATATCAATAACATTACATCAAATACTGAAATACTGAAATACCTATATGGGATATAATATTATCATATTATTATATTACTAGTTTTATAAATAATAATATATTATAACTTTAAACTAAAAAGTGCACAAAGATTATAAATGTATAGGTAATATTATATATAAATATATTATGATATACCATATTATTAAATACAATAACCAATGGTATTTAATATTTATTATATTATTGTTTTACACTTTGTTCTATGGTTCTAGTGTTTATATAATATTTATATATGTATAGGTTGTAGTTAATATTGATGTGTTAAGAAAATTAAATATTGTTTTGAATAGTAAAATAGACCCTTCCAAAATTTACAATTGTCTTAAAGCGTATATGTATATATACACAAAAACTATTGTAAAAAAATATTAGGTACGTTTATAAATTGAGGATAACTAAATTGCCTTCAATATTGCAGTAGTATCTACATGCAGACCCTAACTGTTGTATGTTGTCAACCATTTTAATAGGCCCGTTTATTCCAACTATGAATGCTGATGACCCTGATTTCGACCCCTATAAAAATATACTTGTCGAAACTAATTTGATATTTTTATATGGGCGATCACTGGCTTCCTTTAAACAGGCAATTGTTGGAACAGAGCATCCAGAAGAAATTTAAAAATTAAATAAAAACCTTTATCTGAATTTATTGTGTATCTAAAAATCTTAACGTTGATTAATTAAATCAGTATAGTCGTACAATATATCAAATACATATAGTTAATAATAATAACTTATTATGAAGTGATATTTCAACAATATTAAATAAAGTGATATATTATTTTAAACTACTAATTCAGTAACGATATTATATTTGGTAAATCAGTCACTTTCTATATTTCTTATAATTTACTGTGTAGAAAATTATGGCTAATACCAGTAATACCAATAATATATAATAAAGTGATGCCCTGCAATGGTTTATATTGTTTATAATATGAAAAAAAATATCGATAGCTTTATAAACTATATTATACGAACAACAAATACATATTTTAATAAATTCCTCTTTAGTTTTTTTTTTCATTCGATACAGTAATATTATACAAATTTATTCTCGGAAAAAATTGAAATTACCCGTTTATATCCAAATTATATGCGATCAGACACGTTCAAAAATATCTTGAACTGCCACTCACATCGGAAGAAAATATACAGAATACCTTTACGAATTCCAGACGATTGTATTTTCAGATAACATCGATAATGATATACAAAACTGAAAACGGATTTGTTTCACCCAAATTCGTGTCACCGTTTGGCACCGCGACGGTTCTGTTCGTTTTTTAAGCGAGTATTTATCGACGAAACTGGACTGAACTATACTTTCAGCGAAGGGCGACGAACAATAATAAAAGCATGCGAAATTCGGGAATGTTGAATAATATTTTCGCTATTAATACGATGCCAAGACAAACCTTCGCCCCCGCCTGTGTCGCAATAATAGACGACGGCACTCGGTGGCAATTATAGTCTTCTATTAATACGCGACGTTTGAACGGCGTGTGCCCGCTATCTGAATGTTTTTCAAATTGAAATGAAATTTGATGAAAATAAAATAATCTAAAATCTAAAACGAATCCCTTGTGTAGTATTATAATAGGTGTTCGTGGCCAAAGCTTCAATCCAACATACGTAGATATAATATTATGTGAGTAACCACCTGCAGCAATTGTGGGTTAAAAAAATAAAATACTTAAATACAATAGGTATCTTATAGTACACTCGTGGTTAATGAAATTCCGTTCATGACGGGGAAATGCAAAACCGACAACGATATAATATTATGTTGTTTTTTCCGACAAAAAAGGTCAAAGATCACGAACGGTCGATATTCAATGCGTGAACACCGATGGTTGTAAGGATAAATTACTACCATTTAAATTGTTGTATTACGTATGCACTATATATATATATATATATATATATATATATAAGTACATGAAATTGTATATATACAATGTAGTCCAGACGTATACGATAGGAGTATAGAATAAACATTATAAAAATATAACTTGTACAATGTACATATTATACATATTACACGATGAACGACCAGCGACGTGGTGTCATTTCCGTCGTCCCTGCAGGTCATCGTGTAACGTTTAAGTGTGTATGAAAAAACATAAATAACGGTTCAAAATTATTCGAGTAATTCTTGTTCACGATTCGACATCGACGTCGAAATCATATAAGTATATCATAGAATACGCGATTAATACGAATATACACTATAATAATATATTCAGCAACTAGTGTGTGAGAGGCGGGTAACGTTTTCCCAGGGTGGAGTCTGAAATCGTGGACCCCATCTGGAGGGTTGCGAATGGCTTTCGTTCGAGATTGCGCGTTCGAGAAAAATGTTCTACAGTATAAATGTATAATAATCTACCACCAACGGGATTGTGCACCGGATAACGGGGTCGTACACCGGAAAACAGTGTGAAGTAACGTTTATACGATGATTGCTGCGTATATGTATTGGATTTGCATATAATAGATCTATAGATCAAACTATCGAAGTAATAAACTCGATGAAATCATATACGCTCATATACATACACACGTACTTATTTTAAAATTAATTATATTCATTCTCCTATTAGCTAATAATGTGCATAACCAATATCTTTTTGTTAGAGTAATTTATTTTCATAATAATAAGAAATTATTATATTATACATACATGCATTAAAATATACCTCCTTACCTATAATATAACCGTTATTATTGTTATCAATATTATTTAGAAACCATTACTTTTAACGGGCCTAGAATAATATTAACAAACACGTATCGACTACCTGTATGCAAAAAAAAAAAATAGACAAATTTAATTTGGCCATCTTGGTTACCTAAAATAAACGTTTGTAATTGTTAGGATTGCATACAGTCATCATTGGCATTAATCCAATAATCTAAATGGCAGTTTAATACTATGTCTTTATTACACCCAAACGTAATAAAGTATGCTTATTGTAAGTTTATGTCAATTTATTATGTATACATTGAGTAATATTCAATAAGATATTTAAGAATTTATATTTTCCCGCAATTATCAAATAAACGAATAAAATAATCTCTATGTAGACGTACAAACTGTAGTAAATAATAGGTTATGTCAAAAATATATAAATATCGAAACGTAAGGTTTAACATTTTTATTAAAAGGAAGACATAGCATGTGTTATTTATTTACGGAATTAATTCCTTTTATAATAATGTATTATTTCTATCTTACAAACAAATAAATACATATATTATACATACAAATACAACATGGAAAATTTGCGTACATCAGAATCATTTTTATGTTGTTAGCTTTAATATTAGAACAAATTGACTTAGTATTGTCAAACTTGAAGGTAAAAACATTATCTGTATAATTGCTTCCGGTTTTTTATATTTTAGTTTATAAGCAATTTATGATCATTTTTAAACTACAATATTCTGTATATTCATAACTTAAGTAAAATAAAAAAGTATTATTGTAAAACCTAACAGACGTGCAAACATAATGTTTAACTTTAATAATGGATAAATTCACTATTATATTAAAAAACATTTAAAAATAACATAAAATCAAGCGTAAATTTGGATATTACGCTTAATACACGAGTATTATAATCACTAAATTATATAGGAAATATGACAATTGCATATAGATATTTAAAAAACAAATCTAATTTTTTGATTTGAACAATTTATTTATATAATTTTATCTCTATATTTTATTATTATTACTTTATATTTATTAAAGAATTTTGTTTGAGATTTATAAGAACATTATTATTTTTAATTAATATTATTCGTTCATTTGTCTGTAATAGTGTAAATACAAGACAATTCTTTAAATTCAAAGTACAAATAATTTTTAATATTTAAAATCATAAAATATTTCTCATGTATAATAGTATTAATATTTATTATTTAAACATAAAACTTTTAGTTAATTTATTATGTATATATATTGTATAGACAGTATAGTATACACAATATATTATATAATATAATACTAGTATTATTATTTAATTTATAATTTATTTATTTTTATATATTTTAAATTAAGCATGTCAATGGGATATAAATGTAATATAATAACATCTATTATTAAGAATATTTAATTAAAATGCAAGTTCTTATATTCATTGTATTAAAAAACTATACGTAATACATTATACTAATTGAACTGTATTTTAGACAAATGTCCTGGAATTGATAATTACGTATATAAAATGTACCTATTGATTAAATGATCAAACAAATTTAGGTAAAGATAAAGTGTATTTTAAATATATTAATAGCAGACAACAGACGTTTAGTTTTGTAAAAATAAGATTATAGTCTAATGAAACGAAGAAGATAATTTTAATTATTAATTAATACTAAATTGATAACGGAAATCTGATGATTTTTTATGATTTTAATATGTTTTGTACTTATTATAGTTTTGATGGTACCTATGTATTATTAATCGGCATACTTAATTTACACTCTTACTAAAATCATATATCTATTATATATACGAGTATTATTTAAATAAATTAAAAACATGAAATGGCGTATCTTAACACCGTTTGAACTTTGTTACGTTCAATATTTTTATAATGATAAAATGTTTCTTATTCTTATTAAATCTTTATTTTATACATAATACACCAATAATATTTTATATTATCTATTTTTATAAAAATAAAATATAAATATTTAAATTTGTTCATACAGAATTTAAAACGAATGAAAATACTAAATTTACATTATATATTAAAAATTACAAATTACTCCATACGGCAAGTTTAGTTGTTTAAAATCAGCATACTAATACATATTATAATACGTATGATTCGAATAATACCTATATATTAATATATTATATTATTAGGTACCTACAATTTGTGCTAAAATGTTTATTTTTTTTTAAGTGATCTATTTCTACCTTAACACAAATTTGAATTTTATTTTGAAATATTGGTACAGTGTTCCTTTACATTACGTCACTAAGATAAAGCATCGGCATTAGTCACATATGGTAAAATGATAAATGATTTACAATGACGTGTTTTACATCTATATACACTAAACATAACAAGAAAAATATCGTTAACTTTGTAAAGATAAACGAAATATGAATACGTCAATGTTTTCAAAATGTACCTACTGAATTAATATTTGATTACTCTTATGACCGTTTATGCATTATGAATTAATTTAGATTCAGTGTAACCGTCAAACTTTTTTTTTACACATATTTGCATAAATGTGTACATATAATGTTTTAAAATTTCAAAAACAATATTATCCATTATGATGGATCAATATTTCTTTAATTCGGATCATTATTATACATGAGCGATGAAATAAAAATTTATATACAGACCACCTGCGTGCAAACTCCGGTGATAACGCTATTGGTTCGGGTCAAAAAAAATCGACCTCAAATGATAAAAATGGTACAAACTCCGAATTTCTCTAAGAATTTTAATCTATATTAAACGTACGATAACTGATAGCCTGTGGAGGGCAAATGTACAAAAAATTAATAGATGTGTAATGTATATAAAAACACATTATGCCATTATATATGTGTTTAGAATATACGCTATACAGTATTCATGTTTCTATATAAATCGTTATATTATGTGTATATTTATAACACCACGTTCAATAAAGACGTTTCGGTGAGAATAATAATTAGATTATATACCATTTATCGAATAATGATTTTATTAAATAGTAATTTTATTGTAAACGGATGGTAAAAAATATAATATGGATTGAATAAGATTACTTTTTTAGAAATCAACTATTATTATAAAGTTCTTAATGCCAAATGAAATTTTAGTTTTCAGATGAAATTTTAACAGAAGTCAGTAAAAAATAAATAATTGCTATAAAACATATCATAACCTAAAATCATTACATTTTTATTCATTACAAGTTATACAACTATAAATTTACAATATAGAACACGATTAAAAAAAATGTAATAGATACTTTACACTATATTACATTTTCAAACTTTTTGACCGGGAAAAAATTGTTGTCATTAAAAAAAGTTTAAAATTTAAAATGTCTTTATATACCTGCATAGCCTTTAGGCTTTAATTAGTATAAATGTTTTATTATTTTCAATGTGTTACGAAAATGATAATTTAAATAATAGTATTTATCGAAAATTGTAAGTGTTTTTAACTACAAAATAATTTGAAATGTTCTTGGCTTTGATGAATTTCGTGAAAATTTTAAATTCAAACAATACTATAAAAATAAATTTAGTTTAAATTTTTAAACTGCCATAAATCGTAAGACCAATTATTTATGTTAACAAAATTTTACATTTTAAATGTATATAATAGTACAAAAAGAGTTAAAATGTTTTGAAAATTATAGTATGTCTAGAAAATGTCATAAATGTTTTTAAAAATTTCAAGTCACAAGTGTTATATATAAATATTAAATTATAGTTCACAAGTTACAATAAAACAAAACAAAAAAACGATTTTCTTTATAAAACTGGTGTTCAAAATCATTCTCGTTGGTCGTTTTTCCATATTATAATTAGTTTTTCTCGATTATTTTGACCCATAGAACCTATACAAACTAAATCCAATTTTCTTCCAGAAACCACCATTACCAGATACAAACACAAAATAAAAACATACATCATTATTTAAAAAAATAAATTTTAGGTTCATTCAGAATCAAATAAATATTTATTTATTTTTTTGCAGAATAAACACCAAAGTAGTTATAGTATGTAGTATGTATTTGTATATTCACAACACTTCTTACCAGGGATATTTATATCTCACCCAATGCCATTTTTTTTCGTGTAACACAAAATCATAGTGATTCTAAAATTTAATCCTTACACAAATATTTTTTTTTTAATTATTCAAAAATATAATGTAGAATTAAATTATAATATTAAATGTGAAACATGTATTAATAAGTAAAACAACAGATATTAATATATATTTTTATTTAATCAATCCGTGCACTTTTAAAACTTGAAACAATTATTTTTTTAAATAATTTGAAAAAAGATTTATGTGAGGATGACCTTTTAGAACCATTATGATTTTGTGTTATATGAACAAAATTTGTGTTGAGTGGTATAATTTCACTCAAACATTTCTGTTAAAAGGTGCTGTGAACATACAATTATACAATACAAACTACTTACCTAACTACTACTTCAAATACAAAAATAAAAATCAATAGTACCTATAGTACCTATGGGTATACCCGTATACACTAACACAATAATTAAATAAAAATCGTCTTTTTAAAAAAATTTAACAAGTTTTCCACAATGAGACTATGAATTAGTTAAGCACTACAGTAAATATTATTTTGAACTTCAAAATTAATTTTAATAAAAAAAATAATAATACAAATATCCTTTATTCTTTACCCATATTTTAATCTATTTTCTAATATATTTAATATGTTATATTTATATAATCTTTTATAAAAAATAAACTATACTATATTATTTTATTTTAAGATTGCTGTGTTTAAATTTAAATAATATATTGTTTAATTTGAGTAGTATCTGATATTAACTATTAATATTGGATGTCTTATAAAATAAACATTATAATTTTTCGATAAAACTATCTACATTTTTTTTTTATAAAAATGTCAAGGTGTATTGTTTTTTATTTCTATTTTATTATTTGTAATGTAATTTGAAAATTTAAATTTAAACTTTTTATTATGTTTAACTGTATGATAGGTACATGTTTTTTATCCGTCAAACGAATAGAAAGAAAGTTGTAAGTATGATGTATGGTGTGCATTTATTTGTGTTTGTATTTTTTATTTATACTTAACATATGTGAACTAAGCAAACAGTACAAGTAAATCGGGTACAGGAAAAAACCTCAAAAATAATGTTCATCAGACGTTCAAACCACGCCCAGACGAGGGTGTGACACAGAGTAGCTTGGTCGATACAATTATTATAACAAGTTGACATGCAATACACAACTCTCCAAAATTATTAAAAATCATTATTTCACTACCTATACTATAATAATATTATTATTGTAAATTATTTTGGAATACGCATCTCGAGAATGTGGTTTATATTTTGGAAAAGAAAATGCTTAACTAAATATTATTATTAATATTCTACTATATATATTATATTATAATGTATAGTCATGTAGGTAGTGTATGTTCACAAACAAATACTCGTGTTTTTGAATTACATTTTACATTCATATTAAACGTTCCGGAGAAACATGTTTAAGTTAGATCGGTACGTGGTACGTCAAGTTAATGTGTGTCTGTCGTTTTATTTTTAAAGCAGTTAACATTCTTATATTTTATTAATATAACTATTACTAGAATTATGACGAAATTTGATATTAACACACAAAATAACGAATAATGATTTTTCCATAAATAATTTTGGTATTTTATAGTAATTAATTAAAAAAAATATTAATCGCAAACACTTGAAACATTCCAGTGTTACACTGTATAACTTAGAATATTATTTTCTTCTTGAATTCATACATTTTTTTCTTTACTATTGTACACACAGCATGAACAATATACAGTGTTTATTAACTATAATATATTTAGAACTGTATTTAATTCATAGAGATTGCATGCCGTAATTGAGCTTAAATATTTGTACGTTAGATTAATTGAAATTGTAAAATTAAAGTTTAAATTCATTATAAATTTAATATTTTAATATAAATGTACCTACCTATAACCTATATTTAAAAATGAATTAATATTACATATACATAGAAGAACATATTGAACACCTACTTAATTAAGAACGATTACGTAATCACCACACAATTCATAATATAATATCATCGGCCAATGAAGGAAAAACCAATATTATCCAACAAATATTGTTTAGAGATTATATTATTACGTATATACACCTGATGTAAACAGGTACACGCGTGACACGTACCCAATAAAGTTTAAAGAACTATTCGTTCGTTGCACAGTATATCGTTGTGTACTACACATGAATTTATACAATATCCATATCGATAGTAGGTATTAAGTACCTAAATGAGCGGACGAACGTTGTTTTTCTAGTTATGGAATCTAAATTATAGTAAACTATTGGAATTTTTCAAAACACACCTATGTACTTGGTAAAAATTTGATAATTTTTTTTCTGTTCTATATGAGTATAATTTTTATTATTTTCTATGATGTATAATACTCCTCTGCCAGAGTGCATAGCCTATTATCAAATGAGTACCAGAATTCAGAAAAATTAGAAAATGACGGTGCAGCTTTACAGTGTAGTAATGTATTATAATATATATATATATAATATTATCGCAAATATACGTCACGTCGAAAATAAATCTCAGAAGATTATAATTTATAATAATTCCGTACTTTCGGAGGTAAACACGTGCGTACGCAGACGTTATCTATATAGGTATACGTATTATAATATATTTACGGCTAAATTATTGTAATAATATATTAGTCGAAGTATTCGAAGTACTTTCGTATTTTTTTTTTCTGGACTTGGACCTCGGCGTACAGTTTCACGCGGCACTTATCTATCCTATCACTCCACGTGAGCGTTACCCGCAAACTAGCTGTGGTATATTATATAAATAGTAGGATTAGTAAAAACCAGTACACCTTTATTGAATATATTTCTATAATAATATATATAATGCCGGGTCGCATAAAAATTGAATTTAATGATTCGCTAAAATTTAATGGAACAATCGCGGGACACTTAAAAGTCTTAAAACAATGTTTATGCAACCATTATTGATTCATTAAAATAAATGCTAATTAATCGTTGTTGCAGCCCGCCGGCATTAGTGTAATACATCGGATATGAAAAAAATAAAAATAAAAATTTGGTTGAATGTGAGTAATTTTTTTTTATCATATTTTTGTCTCCCGTCGACATTAAGGTTAGGACGTTGTCTGACACATATTATATAGTTTAACCTATGATCGAGTAACACGATTATACTAATAGTTCTATATAACCTGCCTAAATCGACAATATTTTGTTAGTTCATTACACTCACACGCTACATCGGAATAATAATAATAATAATAATAATTAATAAAATCGTATGCTTTGACAAAACATTTCTTACCTGCAGCTCCACCGGCGCTGCTGTGTCGTCGAAGCTGCACCTCACCGGCGTCCGCGATTCGAAATAATACGTCGTCTTGGTCTCAGACCGCGCCACGCTGCTGTCTCTGTGCCCGCGTTATCTTCGCGGCGGTGTCGAAACATACTTCGCCGCCGTCGTAATAAAATAGGTATATATATATATATATATATATATGTAATAATAAACATTGTATTATTATTATTATTATTATTATTATTTTTGTCGTATTGCATCGTACGATTCGTACGACATATCGTACCGTCGACCGCACGTAAAATATGGTATAGTTATTATAACGCCGTGCTCAATATATAATATAATAATATAATATTATGGTTATAATATAGGGGTTATCAAAACGGCGTCGCACGCACGTTGGCCACTTTAGCGCGTGTGTTGCGCGCAAAGCACAGATGTTTGTTCCCCCTCGTCGAGCAGCCGACGCCGCCGCCGATGTAAGGTCGTGTAGGTACGGTACGCCGTGGTTGTCACAGCACATGAATATTAATAATATTATGCATGTGTTTATCGAATGCCGGTTGAAATGGTTTCGGGTGGAGGCAAAGACCGCTTCAAGCACACCTATCGCTGTACTGTTATATAATGTACATCATAGTATATTATACGTTTTACGCATGTTTCAGAAAATCGAAAAGCCCGGAGTTGGAGTATGACCGTACGGGCACGGAACAGGATTTTTTTTTTATTTCGGTGAGGAGGGGTGGCAAAATTTTACAAATGCCTCAATCCTTTAATTTTTATTATTTTTATTGACGTCAAACGTTAACATGAATATTATATACGTTATAAATACCTATGTAATTTTACCAAATTACTAAATTACATAGTCTTAAGACTTTAAGAGAGTATATCAGCAAATTATTTTCAGAACATTATTGCAACCTATATATAATATAATAATTATTCGGCTAATTATTTTTTTTCCCCCAAACGATTTTAATTAATTGTTTTAATTTTAAATCATTTTTAATAAATAATTGATAATTAAAAACTCGGTCGATAATTCTTCAATCATTTATATAGTCCAAAACATAATGTGTCATTATTTGTAAGATTAATTACATAAATTCCCCTTTCCCTTCTAGAATCAGGATCCTCTCCAATCTCCATGTATGGTATACATTATCTTTTTACGTAGTGAAAACTAAATAAAAGAACTTTTACACTGTACTCGAGAATCGAGATACCACTGACATCAGAGATACGTTCAAAAGTTCTAACGGATCAAATTGATAGGCATTTATTAAAATACAGATTTTTTTTGCAATCACACTTTTCATTTATACGTTATGAAGATGTACACAATTGTCACAATTAAACATTCAAACATCATCAGGCTAACACGTGATAAATCGTTTTTGACAATCAGATTTCAATGATTATTACATTTACAATACATGCGATTCATATTACTTTCGCAATAAGTATATTATAATAATTTGATATTTGTATAATATATTGTCTTATTATGTCACATTAAATACTTTATAGTTCATAGTCAACATTACATTTTTTTAAATACTAAAAACATAATTTAGACATATTTTTTTTTAATTTGTAATTTAACCAAAGATTCTCTTGCGAAATAATAGATAATAGGGTTTTGAGTTTAATTTCTTATACAAATTTAAAATAATAAGCTACCTATAGAGAAGTCATGCTGCATTGCTGCTATATTGTAACCTCATCGTGTACTATTATTTTAAACTTATTGATTTCAATGAGAAAAACTTTTGAGAAATTTTATTTTAAATTTTCAGTTTTCTTACTAATTTATCAAAATTACCATGTTTAAAAAGTAATAATATATAAGTATACTTGATGAAAATTTCAAGTATTTATAGATATTTTTCAAAAGTTTCCAAGTCCTTACGAATAATATTTTTTTGAATATAACTATATGTATTAATTACTTAAATCGCTATTTGTTTGATTGAATATTTAATTTCATAAAAATTAGAGCTTCAAATGTCTTCTAAAAATCGAAAATGTATTTTTTATATTTTTGAATGCTAAAAAACCAATTTAAAAATAATCTAGCCTTCAATTTAATTTTAATCTTATTTATTTCACGTGCAGAACCCAATTTTACGTAAATATGTACATTTTGTAGTTAGTTATTATTTTCAATAAATAACTTAAAATATAATACGAGTTAAACTTAACATTAACAAAATTAGGATTTATTACTTAACAGTTAACAAAATTTGAATAACTTAATACGAATATCTAAGTATATTAAAATAAATCATTATGATATATAATCACTATAAAACCAATACGTCTATCGCTGTGTTCTGATTCTAAAATAGAAACGTTAGAAAAACAATGATTAAGTAACATAATTTTAAATTGTAACAGTATAATTTATATATATTTTTAAATAAAACAGATAGAGTAAATATATCAATTACATTTAAATTATTACTTGAAATAACATTCTATATGTGTATGAAAAGAATATAAATTCTATTTAATTTATGTACCAACCTATTATAAAATATTTTTATCAATTTAAATTTATTTGAAAAATATTGTAATTTATAAAGCTAAGATAAAACAATTAATTTAAAACAGGTTGAACACGTTTAGTTAAATCATCATGGTTCATAATCCATCAATATATAATATTATAATTTGATCATTTTTGTTATCTAATAGTAAAATGTTTTTATAGTTTTATAATTTTCAATACTAATTGCAAAAACCATTAATTCTAAATGTGATATGATTTGAAATATGTAAAAGTGATCTATTCAATGATAGAGATTTCAATGTGTATTAATAATTGTTGATTTGTTTTTTTAATTATTTTAAAAGATATATTTTGTATGCTAATGTATGTAGGCAAATTGTTTTATTGCAATGTATGTTGTGTTGATCGATATTATACTTATATTCTCATTATAAATATAATTATTGTATAACATACGTACATATAAATACCATAATATGATAATAATAAAATTAACAAATTGTACACTATAATTATGTGATACTAATTAATATTTAAATAATAATCGTTTTCTTACAATTATTTTATTCAGATTGTTTTATTTTTAATTGAATTTTTTTAACTAGCTTAGTTAAGGAATTAATTTTAATTGTTCAGTTTAATGAATAGTAATATAATTTAAACGGCTTTCATATTAAAATCGTTAAAAAAAATGTATTGCATAAATACTTAACCTATTCGAAGTAATTATCAGTAATTAACGATAAAACTTACCTCAAATATAATTTTTTTTTTTGTCATACGGGTTTAAAGAAAATTGGAAAAGGAGATTTGACTATAAGTTTAAAATTTTACTTAGCCCCTTCCCTAAAAATGTACAACGGTTATTTATACTCTTCTAAAGAATTCTATAAACGTATCTACCAACATCTAGTAATTATGATGCAATGACAATAAAATTTAGTTTTATATATTAGTTTTTTACCTATATAACCTTACTAAAGAAATTTGTTTATATGTTATTATTATTTTAGCATTCCAAAGCCTTCTTAAATTAAAATTGTATTAACTATAAACTTGTTGCAGACTGCAGTTATTGATTGCAATGGAAATAACGATATAACAGTATATTACTATATAATTTAACAGTAGGTATTAATTAATTGATGTTAATTTTTATTTAATTTTTAATTAATTTCAAAACTATAAACTATAAAATATAGCGTTATCTAGGCTCAAGCGTTTAACTCATATTGGCTATTGGCCAATGCTTACTCCAGTCTTGTCATTACCCTCGTCACGTATAAACATAATTTACATGTTAATACGATGTTCATAATATATTTATATATAATTATATAAACATTATAAACAGGGCGAAGACAAAAGTTTAGTTGGTAATTAAAAACTTTTATTTTATTCATTAGATTGAAAATTGAAATTTACAAATTCGTCTATGATGATGATAACAGACCACATACAAATAAGTTATCAGCTAAATGAATGCGGTTCAATGAAGTATTAAAACATTTAAACATGGGAAACCGATTGAACCTTCTTATCAAATGAAAATTGTTATAAAACAAATAATTACTGAAATAATATTTATACAAGACAAATTACACTCATAATGCTTGTTTTTTTTTATTTATAAATCATTTAATAGTCGAATGATATAAATAGTTATCTTACTGCAGGTATAAAGATCACATCGTATAATTCATATAGCTTATACGACATATTGCATTTTTTTAATATCCATGTCAAAAAAAATAAAAAAAAATAACTAAAAGATGTTAAAAAATATAAATTAATTAAAGTATACACTAAAATATTGAGTAATTTTTTAATAGCTGCCAAGTTCATTGACATCGGTTATTGGTACCGTACTTGCTGGTTTTTACGATGGTCGCGCAAGTGCCGACGGACAAGTGATCTTTGATGGTGTTGACGAACGCAGCGGTCACTTGTTGCAGATGCCCTGCAGCGTCGTCTCGATCATCACGTGGCCACGTTGTCGCCTTGTACACTTGCACAGTGGCCAAGCAAAAGCAACTCGGTCTAAGCACGTCGTACGTAATACTCAAGTTGATCCGATCCATGGAAAAATCAATCAAGCGGACGGGCTGCTGGAGTTTGGTCACATCTGAGACGATGCGCAAATTGAATGTACCACTGAGGTTGTGCAACGTGTGCCCGACGGCGGTCATTACGGCGCCCGTACTCGGTTCGGTCCATACAGCGTTCACCTTCTGCAACACGGTGTCCAGGCCATCGACGAACATGTCGCTGACTGTGAAGGACAAACCGTCGTCCAGCCGATCGGTGGTGGCCGGAAAGTGTGGGTCTGACCGGTTCCTATACTGCACGTACGGCTGGACGGCCGCTCTGATAGCCGACGTCACGTTCTTTCGTGTCACTTTCAGAGTGTAGTCCGCAATGTGTCCCAAAGCCACGTCTTCCAGGACATACCTGCACATTGCCCACATAGTAGTAATCAATAATCATTTTCATTACTTTTCAAAACTAATAAAGTGACTTAATTTAGGGGGTTACGAGACCCTAACCTAACCTAACCCGGGCTCCACAAAATATGGGCCTCTATGCACAAAAGTATTATTTTCTGGTCATCATATTGTATAGAGTGATGATTCATCAATCATGCTAACCCCTCTTTTCTTCTTCTATGGTGTATATCAATATATGGGTTTTTAAATGTATTTAATATATTTAAATGCCTCATTTTTCAAATTCTTGAAATTGTGTGTATTATTTAAAGAGTGTTCTGTGGAAATATAAACTAATATTTTCTAAATGAAAACCTCCATTTTACCTATAAATTATTTAACGTATAATTTTTCTGAAATGTTAATTATTTAAATCAAAATTTTAATTTGTCGTTTTTGATTTATTCACAGGTAACTGTGTACCATGAGTAATATGTTCTTATGCTATATGTGGTATACTAATTACCAAAGATAATATTATAGATCCACGATAATGGATTTGAAATAATTAAGAGTTATGGTGATTTTCAACTTTAAGCAACCAAAATAAATTAATCTATTGATAATAAATTTTAATTTGAAAATAAATGCTAGATCTAGATTACATATTTTGTACATTAGTAAACTATTTTTAAGGACTATATTATCCTTTATAAAAACATTTTAATAATAATCGAGAAACTACTTGTTTAAATTTTGAATATAGGTACATCAACATTTTTAAAATATATCCACTAAATAATTCACAATAAAAAAGGGGGGAGTTTCGTTTAAAAAATAAAAGTTCACATCATTTCACTCCTATGGTAGTAGTGGTAGTACAAAAAATCTCAATGTTACAATAATGTTGTCCTTATGGCTTATTCAAATAATTAAAATTTTAACAAATTTACTATTAAAGAAAAAAATGGGTAGTCCCGTGCTTGGTGAATGATTATTCCGTATATTATATAATTATCGTTTGTGGAATATAATAATAATTTATGTGCAATTATTGATGGGATCTTTTGTAAATTTGTATTCATCAAAATGAGCTAATTTTTAAAATTACCGTGCAGCTGAAAATTCATCTAAAATTGAGTAGTGTTCAGTAAAGGTAGTCCTAAATTTTCTATAAGATATAGCTGAATTTGGCGCAGACGAAGGATACATCTCTGAATTTTTGGACAACGGCGTATTGGCCTGATACACAACGTCTTCAACGAAAATTTGATAGTTACCTGTTACATATTTCCATTCGTCTACAAATGTATATTTTCCAACAATTTGTAGCTCTTTCCAAGTTATCTTTGTAGTTACCTGCAACATATAAAATTATCAACCAAACATGGTAGGTTAGTTATTTTTGGCAATAATACTATAATAGAGAACATATTTAAAATTTTCACTTTTTACTAATCATTATTTTTTTAGTTATAAACTCATAACTAGAAATAAGATATTTGTGACCTAAAAAAGCACCGAAGTTGACCCCAAAAATACTTTTATGTCCTAAAAAATATAGAAAATTACCTAAAAAACATAAAAAAAATGTTCATAAACATTTAAATTTTCAGTTTAATTTACAGTAAAAAAAATATATAAAATTATTAAAAATAAATTAGAAAGTAAAATATAAATTGAAATATTAATTTCAGTTTTCATTCAAATAATTAGTAATAAACTAATAACTAATAACATTTGTTATAGTTTGTTACAACAAAAACCCACCAATAGGCAATAACAATAATACGCAATTATTAATAAAATCTATTTTTTAGTGGTTTGTTGTTAGTTGATGAATGAATCTTCACGTTTTTAATATTATAATGGGACTGAAGATCTCAATGATTTGAGAGCTATACAGTTGCGCTACTGTCCATTATTATTAATGTCTAATAATATAGTCATAATATTATAATATGTATAACGTATCATATATATTTTATATAATATATTAGATAAGCTCCGTTATAATAATTGAAGCTATAGCTAGCTTACCTGATCTTGTGACCATTGTATGACGACATTATTATTATTAAAATCTGTTAGACCACTGACGGTATTATTTTCGAATATGATATTGGAATTTATTGATGATGCTCTGGTCCTAGGTAAAATCAAGACATCGTTGAAATATTCCAATGGTGATTCGACATCGTACACTCGACCATTATATTCAGAAATAACATCGTACTGAAATTTATACGCCCAAAACACAGCTTTTTGAATTTCGTCATCGCTATAATAATTATTGCGCATCAATTCGAGTAACGATTCTGGTACTGTGTTATCGTCCACGGTCCAGTTTACAGCAGAATCTAAAAATCATTGTCACATTTAAATAATTAAGTTCTTTTTCCCATCATTTAAAATTACCTATTACCTGCTGATAACAATGCAATACACATCATGATTAAAATCAACGTTGACCTCATCTTGAATGTAATCAAACGACTAAACAAGTATCAAATATCAATGAATATCTTATTCTATACAACCTTATATATAGGTACATGGTTTCACACCATATTTTAATGTTTGTCCTCGTACATACCCACCCCCATACGCTGCATACTTTATTAGTATATAAATACCCCTGTCCCCTCTACGGCTTTACAAATTTTCTGCTTCGATGTTACTCATAGATAATTATTTAAATATTAAATTAAATTACTTATTGATTTATACAGCTTTTAAAATAATTATATAAATTGGCATCACTAATAATTATTGGCCATTTCGAGATTGTAATTAACTCTAAACGATATATAAACGATATATAATACATATAAACAATTTCTTAAACTTTAAGCAGATAACAAGTATTGAGTATAACGTGCGTATTGTTTCAATGTATTGTGTGTTTTAGATTCTGAATGAAGAGATGACATTTTTTTTGTGTGTACATATTCAATAATCTTTGACCGATAGTCCATCATAATTTTTTATGAGTGTTCAACAAAATTCGTCAAAACCACGAAAATCATCCAAAATAAAAATGTTCTCAAAATAAATAGTCAATTATAGTATTATAAAATTATTTTATGCTCGCTCAGTCATTAAAAATAAATAAATGCGACAATATATTTTCACTGGGTAACATTTGTGTCGTCTAATTTACTAATTTAAAAAATGCACTGAAATGTACCTATTCTACATTGTCTATATTACTATTATAATTATAATCATTAAATATTATTAATTTAAAAGAATGCAATTTTTTAATGGAAATTATGTTTGTTTTTAAATCATTTTTACTATAATCATTTATAATTTAAATTAAACTCTTTAAAAGAACAAGAACAATCCAACTATATGTATGATGCTGGTTTTGCAATACTACAATTTATTTATGAGATAAATATAATGACAATCACAGGCTAAATACTAATACGATAATAAGAGTAATACGTCATTGTAAATTAAATGTAATACCTACATAGTATATAGGAAGCTTGAATAAAAAAAATACAATACATGCATATGTTTTAAATTATGCAATGACTATAAATGGTTGTTTCTAGTAGGTATATTTAATATGTATCTACATAAAAATATTTTCATATGTATTGTATAATTTATATATACTAAATAGTAAATAGTCAATGCCAATCTAGCATTGAATGTATTTTGTATCTTAAATAATATGTCTATAATAATTATGCCTATATGGTCAAATGTAGAATTCTACTAGATTTGCAAAAATGCAACCGCTAATGGACTTTATTGAAAATGTAATTATTAAAATACTAAACTGTAGCAGTGGTTTTAGTTCATGGTCACTGTATTAGTATATTATGTGGTAGGTATCTACATTATACCTATTACCTATTTATTAAAAAATATTATTGATTTTTATAAGAAAAGATATAATAAATAATAAATATAATGAATTAGGTAGGTATATTAATAAACGTATATATCACATACCTATAATATAATATAACAAAATAGAACATTAAAGGTAAAAATAAAAACTTATACGATTATAATGTAGGTATGCATTAGTTAAAAACAATAATAGAACATTTTCAACAACAAAGATCGAAATCGAAAGTTTATAAAATAAATATATTTTATACTTTTATAGATTCTAATTTCTAGGCTGGACGATAAATGTATTGATTTTGTATTATTTTTTTTTTTGTGTGACTGACGTCAACAGGGGCAACTAACAAACAACTAACGTTAACAATTGGCCTGGGCGATCATAGGTATAAAGGCCCAGCCGCCTAGGTATTACACAAATATCATTATACATTATTTATACCACTATAATACCAGCACACATTTCTTAATATTATAATAGCTTAGACAGATAGATAAGTGGCTCCCTCTTTCTCAATTCTTCAATTATCATAATTTGGTTTATTTTGTGTCTACAATTTAAAAAAAATTGTTTGTGTCCTTAATTGTCAACTAAAGTATACAATTATTGTCGTAGTTTATCCAAAAAAAAAATTTAAGCTAAAAAGTTACAAGCTACATTAGTAATATAAGAATTTAGAATACGCTTTACTTCAAACTCAATAAAAGTACGAAAAATGTTGTGGCAATATAATACACATTACACAGTATATTGTATTCAATATGCTGAGTTATCTGAATTTTTAGTTATTTACCTATTTTAAATAACGATAAATAAAATATTATTTTAAGAATTTTAATGAATGGCTATAAAGCCATAAATAATAAAATTAACGTAAAAAATGTAACTCTGTAGATAGTACTAGATACTTATTTATTTTATTATTATTATGATATTTTATCAAACTAATAAATTAAGTTTTCTCACACAATTATGTGGCTCATAAACTAATATTTTAATGTTATATATACCTACGCATAAAATTATGTTATACTCATATTGCCCTAAAGACACATTAATAAGCAAACTTAGTACACCTAGTCGCAGTGTTGTAAATTGTACCTAAAATGTAGGTACTGATAAATAAATTGCGGCCCATGAGCACCTATAAGGTCCAAAATTCTCGTTGACTCCAAAAACCACACACTTTTGGTAGGTTAAAACCACACAATTTTAAAAATTGTCGTATCCAAAAACCGCACAGTTATGATTTCAATCCCAAAAAGGTCGAAAATCCTAATAGCCTAGTCCCTAGTGGGCAATGGCCCATTCGCCCATCGGCACAGACGCACAGTCCGGCCAGTCCGCGCCTGGACGTGAGTACGTGACGATGGGGAGCAACAAGGCGATAAAATTACAACTTTGAAGATAGTTCCTGCCAGTTGAAATAATGGTACCCACAGGTCACAGTTGGTGCTTTGAGGGGTTAAAAGTAAATAAAAAGTACTTTAATACTTAATACTTACTCGTTTATAAACTTAAATTCGTATAGTCATACATTATACAAATTCAGAATAAATAATCTTATAGATTTATATATAATTTACTCTGTAGCTGTTGTTATATTTTGCATAAAATTGCCATGATTAAAGACCTAAGACTATAGACATTATAGATTCTACTGATTCTAGAGACATATTTACAAGATTTATAATATCTATTTATTCTTTATAGATCTTGACATATTTATGTCTTAAAAACGAGTTTTTCTAAAATTGTGACCAAATAGCCAGCGTCAGCTACAGTCGCAGTGTGAAAAACTGGTAGACGGTAATTGTGTTAAGTGATAAGCACAACTCTTGATCGATCTCCGTTTGTAAGTGATAAGCTAAACCGTTATCATTTATCTCTTATCACAGAGTAGGTCTCTGTGTTGGCATGATATTTACCGGCGGCGCCGCGGCGGTGTAAGTTGGACTACAAAACGATAAACAATGCAAAGTTCAAGGATCGACTTTTAATACTATAAATTATAATATTAAATATGCGTCTTTGTTTTTTTTTTAATTGAGATCTGTATCCGTGAATCTTTATAGTTTTATTTTCTATGCATAAACAAATAAAAATGTATTTAATATTTTTTTACGAATGAAACGCACTTGGGTATAGTCCATAAGCCCCACGTATCAGCTATCTCGTCTCATTATTCATTAATACTATTATTAATTTTATTGATTTGCTTACAATAAACTGGTTAAAATCCTTCTAGATTATTCATAAATAGGGTATGAAATAGTTTTCAATGTTTTCATGCTAACTTGTTATGAGTGATTCCTAATTAGTTTTTTAATTAATTTACAGAATTTTTAATTGTTATTATATTAAGTTTACACAATGGTGTTTGATAACTTATATCTTAATAAGGACCATCTCGATGGGTTTGACAATTACAAAGTAAGTGCTTCTTGACATATTTTTAATTAAAATACTTGCATAATGCATACTAATGTTATGCTCATTTTTGTCATTAGTAGTATTAGTCTTATCATATTCAATATTTTCATATGGTATAATATATTGTAGTTTGACATAATTATAATTCATAATCGTGAAGAATAGTTGTTTGTGAATCATAAAGCAATAGTAATAAAAAATAATTAGTTAATTAAGATATGATTATTTTAATCACTTAAAATTCTTGTCCTAGTAAAGAAGATTTTTTTTTATACATTTGTTATACACCATTGTAACAGAATAAAATGTTTGATAAATCAAAATACTTACCTAATCCTATTATGATGATATACAATAAGTTTTTTCAATTAAAGGACATTTTTTTATCTATTTTGATGCAGAAGTTATTTTTTAATATATTTAACCTGACTTAATCCTTTTTTTTAATCCTAAGCTCTTTTTATAAATATTGTATGCCTTAAGTTTTATATTAAGACTAACCTTGGCCTAAATATTATACTTTGATTTTATGAATTAATTACCTATATTAATTGTATTATTGTAAATTATTGTAATTATATGTATTCCAAAGTTGCAAAATAATTTTAATTTTATAAACCTACATAAATTTTCTTTTAATTATATATTCTTATATTATTTTATTAGTTATTTCTAGCCTTTTAGGGATACTTACCTAACCTAATCTATTAGATTTAATACTTTTAAATATTAATTAAATTTAATTAAAAAAACAATACTGATACAATAATAATATTCTGAACTTAAAATATGTATTAGATTTTTAATGTGTAATAAGAAGTAAAAAAAAGAAAATTCATAATTTTGAGATAATTTTAATAAAATATATCTGATTAATAGCACTGTCATTACTTATAAAATATATTTAACATTCAATTTGTATTTTATTAATTATAACTGGTATAAATTACTAAGTAAAGTATAATTTAAAATATCAACTTATTAAAAATATTTATTTATTGCTTATGATATTCTATTTTTCTTAACTAACTGTCAAATAGTTTTCAATGAATAACTAAGTATTTTAGTTTTTGTTTGAATAGATAATTAAACAACTATACAGTTTTTATATTTTTGATATTAACTAACAATTTTTTTTTCAGTATAATGCAATTGATACAAATCCATTGGGTACATATATTATGCATCCATTTTGGAACGCATTAATTAAAGTAGGTGTAATATTGATAAATTAGTTTTTATATAACTTGAACTGTTACACATTTTCATTCAAACAATTTTATGTTAATTTAAAAAAAAAATGTCATCAATTTTTTTTAAATTTTAGATCACTCCAAGATGGATTGCACCTAATTTGCTAACTTTTGTTGGTTTTCTTTTTACTGTTGGAGCTTCACTTCTCCTTGCTTATTATGATTATGGTTTCTATGTATCTGGAATAAATTACAAAGATGATCCAATACCAAGATGGGTTTTTGGTGTTGTGTCTTTGTTTATTTTCATATCATATTCTCTTGGTATTTATACTTAACTATTATTTAAATATTATAACCAAAACTATAATAATTATCTTATAAAAAAATTTTTTAGATGGTCTTGATGGTAAACAAGCTAGGCGTACAGGCACAAGTGGCCCACTTGGTGAACTGTTTGATCACGGTCTGGATTCCTGGACAACTGTTTTTATCCCCACTGCACTTTATTCAATATTTGGGCGTGATGATCCGAACACTATTCAACCATTACGGATGTATTATATCTGTATAATGGTTTTCATTAATTTTTATTTGGCTCATTGGGAAAAGTATAACACTGGAGTATTATATTTACCATGGAGTTATGATTTTTCAATGGTTGTAAGTTTAATTGTATATATATTATAATTTAAATCTTTTTTTTACATTTATATTATCCTATTAAGTATTGTTCTTACATCAATAAGAGTATCATTTTCATTTTATATAATAAAGTAAATTAAATTTCTAAATCAAAACAATTATTTTCTGTATAATTTTATTTCATTTTTAAAATTTTAAATGTATAATTTTCAGGGATTAGTATTTTTCTTTGGTCTTACTGCTATTTTTGGTCCTGAAAGATGGAAAATGTCTATAACAGAAAATTATTCCTTTGGACATATCACTGAAATAACATTTTATTTTACCACATTTGTTACTAATATTCCAGTTTCAATTTATAATATTTATGTGTAAGTAGTTAAAATTTATTTTTTTATAAATTTGTTGATATTATATTTGTGAAAATTATTTTAATATCCTTATTTTTATTTATTTTACTTTTGTAGAAGTTACAGGGACAAAACAGGTAAAAATTTAAGTATTCTAGAAGGTAGTCGACCATTAATTCCTTTGACTGTCTTTGTGTCTTTATGTTTGATATGGGTAAAAATGTCACCTACTAATATTCTTGAAAGGGATCCAAGAATATTTTTTATGATGAGTGGAGCAATATTTTCAAATATTTGTGTAAGTGAAACATAATCTGCCTTAAATTAATAATTTATTATATCATGTACAGTAAAACTCCGATTATCTGGACTAATTAATGTCAAGGGTGGTCCGGATGATTGATATATGACATATTAAAAATTATATAATTGTATGTATGTATTTATTATTAATATGTATGTACTAAAATTTGAAATTTGTAACAATAAACAAATAATTTTATTATAATATTTAACTGAAAAAGAATAAGCTATAAATACAATAACATATTTTAAAAGAAATTTTTAAGCCGTTAAATCCTTTTTCTTGTCCGGTTAATTGGACGTTCGGATAATCAGAGTTTTACTGTATTAGGTTAATCACATTTTACGGTTTTATTTGTCAGTGAACAATTTTTAGTTAAGTTTACTAAATTAAGACTATTTTATTTATACATAAATTCCATTTTTCATCTTTGTTTTGGTGTTTTAAATACCAAATACTGGACAAATATTAAAATACTTAATTTTTGTTCTATATTAGTATACTGTGTACAACAGGGGTCTTCAACCCGCTGAGTCTCTAGTTATTGTTGAAGATCCCTGGTGTACAGTATCTGTTTTAAACGCCATAAAATATCCAGTACCTATGAAAATTGTTTAAACTACATCAAACTCTGTTTATACATGAATCAAATTGTAGTGCCTGACCAAATTTATACTTAGTTCTTTGTAAATTACAGCTTAATTAATAATTATTTATTTATTATTTCAGTGTCGTTTAATTGTGGCTCAAATGAGCAAGACTCGCTGTGAAGCACACAATAATTTGTTGTCGCTTATGGTTGTAGCTATATTTTTCAGTGTGTTTTTACCTCCCATTGAATTAATTTGTATGTACATTATGGCATTAATAAGCATTGTAACACACATCTATTATGGAGGCTGTGTAGTAAGTTAATTTACATTATTTTTATAAATAATTTATCTTTAATAATCACTCCTATTATTTACTGTATAAATTATGATACATGATCATAATATTTTTAACTATATTTTAGGTGAAACAAATGGCAGATCATTTTAAAATCATGTGTTTCAAAATACCATACAAGAAACATTAAGTATAATATATTATAAAAATAATTTTTATTTTATTTTATATTCTTTTTATTAACTACTTAAATCAGCATTAGCATTAATGAAACAGTTGTTACTAAATGTTATTCATTTTTTTAATCTCATTACAGAGTAGCCATACTTATGAAATATTATTTTTTATATTTGTATAATTGTTTATACATTACTTGTATACAAGTTATTATCATTAATAACATAATTTAAAAATTGATATAGTACATTTTATTTTAATAATTATTGTACTAATTAAATTATTTTTTATTTTTATTTATTGAAAAATATTGTATTCATCAAATTTAAGTTTAAAAAAGCTTAAATATGACTACTTTCAAGAGTTTGAATTAATTTTCCTTTGAATGCAATTAATTCAAAAATATTGAACAAATAGTGATACTGAATAAAACATTGGCAGTTATTTAATTATTTATTGTTATATTATTTTAATGTAAACGTTTAATATGAAATAACCTTAATTGGTACTTTTTTTTTTAAACGGATTGTATTCTATAATTAGCTATAGTATCTATATAATACTAATTTTAAATTATTAAGGTATCTTATAAAATGTCCAAGTTACTACAATATAACTTTACTTTTTAGAACATTTTTTTTATTTTGTAATTAATTAAATCATTTGACTTTATTATAATAGAACTTAGACAATAAGTTAATTAATATCATGAATGACTTGACTACTGTTTGAGTTTGTATTTTTATTGTTTTTTTTTTTTTTTAAACTTGTGTGTGATAAAAAAGATCAATTAGTAAATTTATGACTACATATATTGTTACAATATTGAATTTATTATACACCTACATTCTACTACATATTATAATAATAATTCAATTTTTTATAATGTCATTCTAATGACAGTTCATCTAGTTTCTTCATTGATTTGTGCGTATAATATGCACATGCACATATTATATAGATACACATATAAAAAAAATATACCTAATTGACAATAGATTACACAAATAATTGGAAATATTTTCTCCCAAATTTTTGTTTTTCTGTTCTCTGGGAATTTTAATTTTGACCACTCACTCCCCCCTGGTCCCACGGGTTAGGTGAATCACGGACGAAAAGTCCATAGACAAAAAGTCCGGATTCATTTTTTATAGTTGGACAAAAAGTCCAAAAATACAAAATACTTTATACAAGTACCTAATTAATATTTATTTTAAAAATTTAAAAATGCTGTATACATATTATTATATTTTCGTATAATTAACAAAAATATAAAAGAAATCCACCATAGTAGTATAGTATCTATTATAATGAAAAATTTATATTTTTGTATTATAATTATGATATACTATTTTTTTTTTTTAGTTTTGTGTAGATTGATGTGTTTATAAATAAAATAAAATTCATTGTTTGTTAAAATGTATTTAGTTACAAATACATTTTGATATTGTTGTTCTAATATGTTGTAATAAATAAATTATATAATTATAAATGAAAATAAGAAAATAGAAATAAATATAATAATATGTGTATATTATATAATGTCTATATATAAACTTTTTAAGTTTTTAAAATAAATATTAATTATATAATATATTTTGTATTTTTGGACTTTTTGTCCGACTATAAAAAATGAACCAGGACTTTTTAGTTTTTGTTCAACTTTTTATAAAGCGGACTTTTTGTCCTCGGGATTTTTGACCGATTGCCGGGTTAGGTGCACCCACAACAGAATGACAAAATAGATTCGCTTTCCTACCATGAAATATTGAATTTAAAAATTTAGAGAGCTCCTAAAGTGATGGCCGACAAAAATAATAACACATTATTCTAAAATCAACAGATATAAACATTGCTCAGTTCAGAATTTAATACAATATTTTAAATTAAATTTGATTTTTGCTAAATAACAACTACCCAGATGTAACGTAGCTGGTTGGCTTCTCTGATTCTCCATCAGTCCATCACATCCTCATGTTAAATCTAATTATAGAATCAGTTATCCCTAAGTGAATTCATCGGTTTTAATGGTTTTACCTGTGCGCAGTTTTTAACTAAAATGCAAATATGCAATTATTCATGTACCTAATAATTAATATATATTATGATTTTTATAATGTAACAACTTTGTGAAAAAGATTGTAAAATTATTCAAATGCCTCGACGAAAAACCGTTAGATTTAAATACAATATTTCCTTTCCTTCCATCAGATACAAAATGAAAAAATGGGCAACTTAGGGGCACTCGGCAGTCAGGAGAATATTTAGAACAATTCTGTGAAAAAAATTCATAGATACAGTTATATATTTATGAGGAAGGTATCAATTTTTTAATTATATCTGATATTGTAGAATGTAGATTGTAACAAACTTTCAACTATCGTTTAAAATGTGTAAAAAAATGTTATAATATATAATGGTCCCCTCTTTTTATATTCAAAAAAGTATAAGATGCATTTTGCATTTTTTTTTTGGAACTTTTTAGAAGATGCTCTCATGACCGCAAATGTATTTCATTAGCATGTGAATCTGACTAACTAATTTTTATTTTACATTTTTTTGTGTTTATTACTTTTTAATTCATTTTTTGATATTTTCCCACATTTTTAGTCATTTTTAGTGATTTCATATTTTTTTACTTCTTATTGTTTCTTGTCGATTGAAATTATGCCGATAATTTACTTAGAACTTTGAAATTACCACATACTAAGATTAGTACCTACCCGAATTTATCTCATCGATTACAGTCGTCGTTGTCGTGTTGTAGTGCATATTATTATACCTCAGTTATATTAATTTTTTGTAATATTTTCGAAATTGCGAAAAAAATTTTATTTAATTTTTAAGGACATTTTTTGTAATTTTTATGTCATATTTTGAGTAATTTGATAAATGTAAATAGAATTTTATAGTAAAATAGAAAACAATTAAAAAAAAATATTTGTAATTTTTTAGGTCATTTTTTTAAGGACATTTTTATGTCATATATTTGCATTTTTTTTTTTGGTCATTTTTTAATGTTTTTAAGGTCATCAACTTTCGAGCCCTAACTCATTGTCTACATTTGTACAATAATACTTACTATTTAAAGTGTATTAATGAGTTATGTGACAAAAGATGAAAAACTGAAAACTAAAAGTGTAAAACCATTTACACTAAGTTTTGCGATTGACGGCAAGTCAATAAAATTTATTTTTATTTGTAATAGCGGTGATTGGTGAATGATATTTCTCGTTTCTAACATCCGGCCGATAGTTAATACTTTAGGTGTTCGGATACAAGATTTATAAAAAATTCTTTATAAATTCTATTTCTTATTTATTTCATTATTTGATTCTCTAAAAATCTTGGTTCAAATGATCCTTAATTTCATATCTAATATCTATTATTAAGTTTTAATCCTTCAAACTTTCTGCATTCTTAAATGAAAAAATAAGAATCTAGATCATAGAAAAGAGATAACTGATTAGATGATTACAGTGATCGAGATAGCGAACGCAGAATTTAGTATTTATTTTGCAAAAATAATGTTTGTCTGCTATTAACGAATAGCGGTGTTGGATATTTTCAATTCTACCATTAAACGTGAAACTGGTTAACATTTAACTTTACATCGTTTTAGACGTTTTAGTGTGTGGGTAGTCAACGTAATGGCTAGCACCACTGTTAAGTTTTCGGCCTCTTTGAGTAAAACCGATCCGATCAGTGTACCAGTACTGATCGTAGGCCAAGAGAAACATTTGTCTAGTTTATCTTATTCTGCTGTCAAATGTAAATTAGAACCACGGGTTAATGAACAGGTGAGAATATAGTTTGATAAATATTTAAAAATATGTTTCGTACTAAAGTTTTTCTATTTTTTTAGACTTTTAAATCTGCTTTGTCTGTATTAAATCCTTGTCCAACAGACACTTGTCCACTTTTTCTCAACACTGCCACTTTAGCGGCCATTTCCAACAATCACAGTCGTCATAATTCGTCAGCACAACCCCATATGCTAACAAAACTGATCAATTTGAATTCAGCTGGATACAATGAATGCATTGTGGTTAGTGAGAAATAGTATAATATTTATTTTATTCAATTTTGTTTATTTTAAAAATTGTTATATTATTGTTAAAGATTGTTTGCGAGCGAAAAGACATGTTTGCCTCAGGTTGTGCTGCAGCTCGGGCATTTTACGACTATTGCCGTAAAACTAAAATACATGTTGGAAAACTAAAAGAACAGAAGAAAGCTACTGTAACAGTTACAGTAGAGTTTATAATAGTGCCCGACAGCAATGGTGATAACAAAGTGGAAAAAGAAGAAATAGCAACTTTGGAAAGAATAGCTAATGCTATTAAAATGACTGCACGTATTGTTGATACTCCGTGTAATGATATGAATGTCAATCATTTTTTAGATGCAAGTCAAACAAAATGGCTGAATACATTGGATAATTTTAATTTCGGATACAACTTTTAGGAGATAAAACATGTAGGAGCTGACTTGAATATTAATCCTACAATAATTAGCGGCGAAGAGTTGAAGAAAAAAGGTCTAGGAGGAATATATGGTGTGGGTAAAGCATCTTCTATAGGTCCAGCTCTAGCTGTATTATCTTACACCCCACATGGAGCCACAGAAACAATTGCTTGGGTTGGCAAAGGCATTGTCTATGATACTGGTGGCCTTAGCATCAAAGGAAAAGTAAATATATTTTTAATGCATATATAAAAAAAATGCAACTTGTTCATTTAACATTTTCAGTCCGCTATGCCAGGCATGAAACGAGATTGTGCTGGAGCAGCTGCTATTTTAGGAGCGTTCCATGCTATAGTAAAGTCTAATTTTAAGCAAAATCTACATGCTGTTTTTTGTTTGGCTGAAAATTCAATTGGACCAGATTCAACACGTCCTGATGACATACATACACTTTATTCAGGAAGGTTAGCTTTGTATTAGTACTATAGGTACTTTCCTGTTATACGAGACTATGGCTATTTTCGTGACTAACACCCAAGACTACCTCCTTTATCGCGACTACTACAATTAGCTGTACGATATCCACACAATTCATAATTGTTATATTATCTATTATATTATTATATATATATATACAGGCTGATTCAAAATTTATATTACAGCCATTTTAACACATCGATATTCAAAATAGAGAACAATAGGATACAAAAGTTTTTTGATCTAGAAACATCTAAAATGATTATACGACACTAATATTATTACATTTTTTTTTATATATATAATTCGTAAATGTGGCCATCATTATTTATTATTTTATTTGTGGATTTATCATTTTTTACCACTATTATTTTTGTATTTATTATAATTATTATTTTATTGTTTTTAGTGACCGTACACCACATATTATGTAGCGTGTGTTGTGTAATACATTTCAAATGATTACTGGGTATATAAATACTTTTTTTTTATATATAATTTGAATATAGCCATCCCAACAATACCTACTGATTAAAAAAATATCAAAGAATTAAATATGCAGGTGCATTATACAAATATAAGTATTAAATAAAACTAAGGTAGTCTGTGATAATAGGAAAGTGTGCAAATTTTGGTCGTTTTATAACAGGATTGTGGTGTTTCACAAAACAACCGCGGTAGTCTTATATAACGGAGGTAGTCACGAAAATAGCTGTAGTCTCGTATAACAAGAAAGTACCAGTGTCTCCATTATCCAACAACACTGGATATTAATTATTTTAAATAATAACAATTTGATTTTAGAACTGTCGAAATCAATAATACTGATGCTGAAGGACGTCTAGTCTTATCAGATGGTGTAGTGTATGCATCTCGAGATCTTAATGCTAAAGTGATATTAGATATGGCTACACTAACTGGAGCACAGGTATGTTTAAACATTATTTTTAATTAAGTATTGAAGTATTAAATTGTTTGTGTTTAGTCAATTAGTACAGGAAAGTATCATGCTGCAGTTATGTCCAACTCGGAACAATGGGAAAAAAATGTAGTGTCCGCTGGCCTAATATCTGGTGATTTAACTTTTCCAATTGTCTACTGTCCAGAATTACATTTTTGTGAATTTTCATCATCTGTAGCTGACATGAAAAACTCTGTCGCTGTAAGATTACATTTATTTTTTATTAAATAAATACTAAATTGATATTTTTTTAGGATCGATCAAATGCTACTTCGTCATGTGCAGGACTGTTTATAGCTGCGCATCTTGGCTTTGATACAGCTAATCAATGGATTCATGTGGACATTGCTGGGCCTTCTCATTACGTAAATATAACTTTAGTTATTATTACAAGTTAATTGACTCATTTGCCTATGGAACTCCAACAGGCTAGTCTCAATTTACATACATTAAAATGTTGTCTTTTTTACTTATTAAGCTGAAATGGGGTCAGTTTGTATTTTCAAGGACATATTCACAAATTTGTTAGTACGATTTTCTGAATTTTGATATTAATAGTCAATTTATGCGACTCATTAGATAAAAAAGTATCATTTGAAAAAAATGTTTGCTATTTTTATTGTTATCAATTTTGATGTTCACCTTTATGAATTACAACATAAATATGAAACACAACCATATTTAATTTTTTTTTGTATTAAAATTTATATATTTATCTTTTTATTCTTTGACCCTTGTCTTATTGACTCATTCCAATAATGGACTCAATGATTTATTTCCATAGTGAGTGCAATTAGTAGCCTCTAATACTTTATTAAGTATTTTATTGTTTTTTAACAACATAATAGTAATCGAACTGTAGTTATCTTAATATTTAACTATCTAGACATTGTACAAGATTGTAACATCTAAATTATTTGCCAAAAGTTGGGTTGTTAGAATTGCAAAAAACTTATTTGCTACCTTTTAAATTATATTTCTTCAAAGCGATGGACTAAATTTGCTATTTTATTTTAATGTGTTAGACTTGTGAATGAGTAAATAACCAATTGACTTTCTTAATTTTTTTATGCATAACATTTTTTTTATAGGGTGAAAGAGCAACTGGATATGGAGTAGCACTTTTGACTGCACTTTTTGCTAAGTATACAAACGATCTTCTATTGCAAAATGTTTCCAAACATATTGAATATTCTTAAGTCATTACCAACATTTGCTTCAAAAAATTCATGTTTAATTAAATATTTTTTGTGAATCCAACTTAAAAATCGATATTTTTATTTTCTTTCTATATTTTGTACACGTGCCATAACTTTTTAACAAATGTTTTCTTTAAAATAATAATTGAAAAATAAAATCTGTTCGAAATTTATTTTTGTTTATTTCAATAAAATTGGAACTGTATAAAATATTAAAATGGTAGTATATATATATATTATGAAAATTATTAATTCATGTATATAACAATTATAAAATTATTGATAGCTTAAAAATATCACATTTAAACAGTATTAAAAATAACCAATGTGTTAAAAACAGATAAAGTAATCATCTAACTGAAATATTATATTTTACATCATATTTCATTATAAGTTATTCTTTATGCTGATCGTCTTATAAGACAAAAAAAACTCCATTAACAATGGAGTTCACTTATATTTTTAAACCAAATACCATGTTTAAAAATTGTTCATAATGAATAGTAATATATCCATCTTGATCAGTATCAAATTGACGGAATGCAGCAGTTAGCGTCTATAAATACAAATGTAAGTTATTAAAAAGTAAAAATGAATATAAAAAAATACACTAAAATAAAGTTAATTGGCAAGTAGATAATATTTGTTAAAATTAATAATACGTACATGTAACACAACACAGCATTGAATGAAATCATCAAAAAGTATAGTGCCACGACCAAAGCGGTCAAATCTCTTTAGCATAACTGAAACAATTTGTTCTCCAAGTCTATAACCAAACGACGACAGAGCATCTTTGAGTTCGGATACATTTATATTGCCAGAACCATCTCGGTCAAATGATCGAAAACATGATTGCCAATCAGTTACATATTTCCACAGGGCACCAAAGTCGTCAAAAGATACAGTACCTCGATTGTGCTTGTCAAACATACCAATCATAAGACGTACAGTTTCTGGATTAAATGGTGTCCAAGTTCCATTGGAGAGCGCCATTTGCAGTTCATCAGACGAGATGAATCCACTTCTATCTTTGTCAACCCTACGTCACAATATCGTTTTACCCTAGAATATTATTGAATATTGATATAATTATTTTTACTTACCTTTGAAACACGTCCCATAAGAACTCTCTGGACGGCATCGGTGAAGAAAAGTTCGCCATTTTAGACTGAAAAAATACTAGGTATTAGAATAATATATCAATTTCTCAGGTGACTTTTACTACTTTTAGCTTAATTATTATATCTTTTCATGATTTGTGACTCACCGATAACGCCTTAAATCCTAATTATTAATGAGTCAATAATCAATAGTCAATACCGTAGTGTTTAAATAATAATAGTATAGATGACTGATTTAAAATTCTAAATGATACGAGTACAAGACTATGATTACGAGCACCTCAAAAATAGATAATTTTTATTATCTTTATCTATTCTTTGACGAGTGACACGAATGACGATCACTAAACCGGTCATTACTCATTTTACTCTGTACTCATTTTATTATGACTGTTGACAATTGATAATATTATCTTTAATCGTGGTTGACGCCACGATGTAGAGAAAATATCTTTTCTCTATCGTGTTTGACGTACAATATTATTATCGCTGACGTTTATGAGGGCATTTCTTCCTTTGTGACAACAGCCAGAATATATAAAAGAAACTATGTAATTGAAGTAGAGCAAAATTGTAAGTCTACCAAATTCAAAATATATAAAATCCCATGTTGATTTTTTCCCGAATGTATTCTCATATATATTATCGTAGAATTATTGTACTTATAATTAGACAGTAAAATTATTGAAATATACTAGCATTTATTGAATTGACCCCATCCCGTATTCAAAATTCAAATGCCCGACTCACAAATATACAGATATATCTTAAATCGTGGCCCAACTTATCGTCACGACAGGTGACACCACTGTCTATAAAATAGTCGATGGGTAAAGTTAATAATTGAAATCTGTGACTGTGATTGAAATATTTTTTTACTGATACTATTATCATAATATAATATTTTAAAGGTATTATCATGAATCATTAAATTGTTTCTACGTTCTTGTGATCTCTCTTGATAAGACAGGCAAGTACTTCATAAATTTAGAATCCTAATTAATGTATGGTTGAGAAAAATTTAATATTCTGTTTATGAAGACTTGAATTGGGAGTTCGGCCTTTGACGAGTTTACTGCACATCTGTATATACCAAAAAATAGGTAAACACAATACTAGTTTATTGGTTTGTCGAAGTGTACATTGTTTTTATTATATATTTCATACATAACCTTGTAGATTAATTACAAATTATAATAATATAGTATGGTTCCAGGATGATATATGAACTAAAAATAAGCTGACATTGAAAGGAACACGATATGGCCTTTTTCATGCATTTGAGTCGAGAAGAATATTCAGAATTTGTTTGTGGTTGTGGAGCTGCTATTATCAATGTCGGCATTACCTTCCCAATTAATAAAATCATATTCAGACAGGTATTCATTTTAAAAAAATTAAATTTTTCAGCTTTTTGTATATTATTTGAATTAGAGCTAAAATTGTAAATTGTAAATTTATAATTGTCAAGTAGATAGTAGGGTGAATTAATAACATTAACATCCACTAACTTATACTATGATTATTTTTTAAATTTATTAATTATTATTTTTAATTTACCTATTTAATAATGTAAAACTTTGGAGCCGAAAACAAAATAAATTGTGCGTTTTAAATGTGTATACCTATAATAAAAAATTATTATTACTTATATTTATAACAATTTCTAAATTAAGACCTTGAAATAGCAAAAAAAAAATAAATATGATTGCATCTAAATAGCTACTAAAAATGTACATATATTATTATAGTTAAGGATATATTTGATTTTTTAAGAAAAAAATCCAGGGATTAAGATTCTAATATATACAGTTTTCTTTAAAAAATAATTATATTTTATATTTATTAAAAATATTTTCTTTATATCTTTCTTAGCTACTATGATAGGTTTGAACACAATAGGTTATATTTTATACAATAAAAAGAACATTTAGTCTAAGAGGCCTTACAATTATTTGTTGTTACTTATATCTGCTTTAATGCCAATAATATAATTTTATTCACGTGTGTAGTATCTTTTAGCCAGTAATTTAATGTTCAAAATTTTTTGCTATGATTTTTCAATAAACTTCATGCATGATATTGTTGATTGGAATCCCCGAACAAAAATCTGACAAAAAAAGTCTGATAGAATAAAAGTTCCAAATTTAATAGTTATTAAGTTAAGTCACCAAATAATATTTGCTTAAGTCTAAGGACTAACCATTTTATATTATGACATTATGTTATAGATCAGCGTTTCCCAAACCATGGGTCGCAAAATTTTTTTGATGGGTCGCGACTCGCGGTTATATTTATTTACGGCATTCTTTTTTTTAGGGGGGGGGGGTCGCGTACCTAATAAAGATTAAATTTATGGGTCGCCATTGCATAAAGGTTGGGAAACGCTGTTATAGATTATCACTATAATTCGAAAGTCGTAAATTACAAATTTATTATACACATTATCTTTATTTAGCTTTCTTTAATTTTAAAAGTGAATTTTTCTGAATAATAGTTTGATTATTTTGGCAAACGCTCAGTCTATGTGTGTAAAATCCTTAGTGGTTTTAATTCCAACAATTTTTTTTTAGTGAAAATGTCACTATAAGTAAACAAAACACAAGTTCCAATTTCACATTAAAAATAAGCGTAAAAAAAAACCATATTTATTATCTATCTATTTTATTATTATTATTGTATTTTTGGGATATTTAAAAGAATTCATAAATTGACAAAAATCGTATTTTATAATAATTGTACTGTTTTTTGAATATTTTGTTTTATTTAATGTGGTATGTAAAAATGTAAATAACTTTAAAAAAAAATAAAAGGAACCGTAAATACAATACTATAATTTAGGTAATCAAATATTTGTAAATGGTTATTCTTATTCCATTAATTAATAATTATTAATGTAAATTGAATTAGTGTTTATATATATATATATATTAATATAATTTTTAAAAATAAATTTTTACCAGACTTTTTTGCCAGACTTTTATAATACCTGTTAATTGCTCAATAATGGGAATTTTCTTGTACATAGTTTTGATATTAGTTTTAATTTAGTTATTTTATATTATTATTAAAATTATTATTTATCATGCATGTTATTGTTGATTATTCAATGAAGTATGAACAGTGAAACTTGTCTACTACCAAAATTTTCTTAAAGCTTCAGACACTGCCACACTGGCAGCTACAAGTGAAAAACACACTACACCTGGTGTCATATATCTCTGAAAGCAGTGCCACACATTTAAAAGCAAGCTATTTAACTTGACAAGTTTCATTTTATTTGTTGAGTTTATTTTATTATACCTATATTATTTTATAACATAATTTTTGATATTTTACCAATGTTTGATCTCCATTAAATGTTAATATTAAAATGTATAATATATATACAAGTATGGTAATTTTAAAGTTTAGAATAAAATAATGAATTAGTTTTATATATTTTGTTTGTTTACAGTACATTTATTTTATTAATTAATGACATTAAATAGATAACATGGGCGAGATATTATGATAATTGTTAATACGAGTATGTTTAATATTCATATTATACTGCTTATCTGTGGAAATAGAAAACACTATAATTCAGAACTTTTGGTATATTATTAAATTTGGGTTGTAGATTATGAGCTAAATTAATATGACATCAGATATATTTCTACAATTTTTTTCAAAATATGCATATTACTTAAATTTTTAAATGAGAACCTTTTTTGTTAAGAGGATGCTATACCAGATTTGTTGTAACATAGTAAATTTACGCTCAGCAGTTTGTATTTTGTAAAAAATCTACATACAAACACAGATAGTTTATAATAAGTCGATTCACTTTAATATAAAAATTAATGAAGCTAAACATGAACTGCTTAGCATAAATTTGTTATGTTACACACTTGTAAGACGGATACAACATATGTAAATGTAGCATCCTCTTAATATCCTATTTGGATTGGTCTAATTTTTTTAAAATCATTTTGTTGTCTCAACTGTATTCTAAACTCAAATAATTAATTCAGTAAATAGTAATTATTAATATAGTTTAGTTTACTCTTTATTATTACTATATATTTTTACCCAGAATTAAACTATTAAAATTTGAAAATATATTAATTTAAAGATAGCACAAAATGTAATACATATTATTATTTATTATCTATACATATCATCATTGGTAAAATATTCAATTTTTTGTAGTGTGAACCAACATTTTGTAGTGTTTTCATATTATATTAATTATTTTTTATTTTTTTCTCCGTATTTTCATATTTTATTCATATTATATAAAATGATTATTTTTAGAATTGCACTGTGGCAATGATCAACAACACACTCATCTGCTGAAAACATAAAAGACAAACTAATACATACTTAAATTTACTATAGTTGTTATAGTTATTATATAATACATAATGTGTTTGTTTTATCCCATGCAATGTTATGTCCAAAAGAGCATGTTGTTTAATTATTATTTTTACTTTTAATGTAATTATTTTTTATTTTGCTTACTTAATTTGCACTAATTATTGGAATAAAAACCCATTTTATGTGTACTTAGTTAATTTGTTTTTATAGTATACAGTATAAAGTTAAATAAACAAAATTAAATATTTTCTATGATCTAATATATTTTGTTTAATCTTATTAGGTATACATTTATGTGCAACTTACATAATATGTACAATTTCAAAAAAAAAACTGTAAATACTGTTTCTATTTTAATTTATAAACTAAATTTAGTATTTTTGTTATATGCAGAGTACTACACGTTTACACCCATTAGTCTAACTGTTTAGTGTTTGTCTTATGTAGTTTATTACATACTTTTTATATTAAATTAAAATATGAATAAATACATAAATATAGAAGTATAATATATAATATTTATTAGAGGTTGATATTATTATTGAAAATTTGGATGTAGACAAATTGAGCGATGAAGAGGAACCTGATTTTATTTATGGAAATTATGGTAAAAAATACTAGTTTATTTTTGTTTAGTATTTGTGAAAATAACAAAATTGATGTTATCAAGGCAAGATACTTTATAGTAGAATAAAAAGACAAACAGACATTATATGAAATAATTCAAAATTAAATTGAAATACTCCAATGAATGGCTTGCATATAAGATGTTAGAGATTAGACTGATTAAAAGTTGATTTTAGTTTTTGTCGATCTCACTAGTGTACACATAAAACGTACACAGTCTATAGGAAGCTTTAAAAATGTATACGGTTAAAAAATACATGGTACATCATCTTAGCTTTAACTCACCAGAATAATGGTAAACCATTTGATTGTTATCAATTGTACTGAATAAATATTTTTTAATAATTATTTGTACATAATGAAAATAAAAAAAGGAATAGTTATTTTTAATTTTAATACATATTTTAATGTGTAACTTTTAATACATTTTTTTTTATATGGAATTAGATTGTGACATGATTAAATATAAACTATTTAATTATGTTTTACTAGATAATATTTATGTATATTTTCACACACATACAGTGATTCAAAATTTATGTTATAGCTTTTTTATTTTATAAACATTCATAATAGAGAAAAATGTTTATAAAATGATTAGTAATTTTTATATTTTTTTAAGATATTAATTTATAATTAGTTAAAGTAAAGATAAACAGAAAGTGGAATGTACGGTGATATCCTGAAAAATGTTGATCTACTACTTTACTCACCTTGGATTGGAAAAAATACTTCACATTATGTTTGCAAAAAAGTTTAGCTTTCCATTTGAATTTCTTTAGTTAACATCCAAAACCTTCTCTAAAATATTGTAAAAAAATATAAAAATTAATAATCATTATACATATTTTTAAATAAAAAACTTTGTATTACATATTTTTTTCTATCGTGAATTAATATAATAAAATGGTTGTTATATTAAATCACCTTGTGTACCTATATATTATTATTATTAAATAATAAATATATTATATTTTTACATTTATTATTTATTCATATTTTAATTAAATACAAAAATATATGGTAGATCACTTAAGACATAGAAATGTTTAAGGTAGACAACATTTATCAAAACTTGTATTTTGTATTTACCTTTGTTAGCACTTAAAAACATTACACTTTGTGTGACCTAGTATACGATTAACATTATTTTTTTAAATATTTCTAAAACTGACTATTAATTTTTTTATTAAAAGTTATTTGAGTCTTAAAAACTTGTTTCAAAAATCAAAGATTTCATTATTCAGACAAATACGATTACTTATAGCATATAAAATATAAAATATTGTGTTTGGACAAAATACTGGATACTGAAAATTTAAAAATCTGTGAAATAATATCTTTTGATAGATTAGTTTAATATTATTAGTTAATTATTTTTATTTTTATTTTTTAATAATCTACAAATGCTAAACAATTTTAAATTTAATTATTCCATGTACTAATGAATTATATTTGTTCAGTAAAAAATGTCAAAGAAGAAACTGTATGAGATTTAAACCTTGTACTATTTTTTAACTAGTAAATTATATGTATTTTTAGATGAATATATTTCTTTATAATTTAATTTTAACAAGTTAATGTTATGTTTTGTTTCCTTGTTGACAAGTTTTCATTTTTAAGAGTCTTACAAAAGTATATTATTTTGGGGTTGCTTGGCGGTTTTCACTGTTTTTTTTTACAATTTTAATTCATATACAGATTGTATACATTTATATCCATGTAAATTATTTACATTTATATGTTTGAATTAAATTTATTTTAGATGCTACATGGAGTAGGCCTAAGGAATGCAGCTTCTCAACTTATGAATGAAGGGTTTTCTACTCTTTATCGAGGGATTTACCCACCATTATTTCAGAAGACAATCTCTACATCATTAATGTTTGGCACTTATGACGCAATCCAAAAACCACTTTTGGAATCTAATTTAAACTCCAGATTAGCAAAAATCATTGCAGCATTGGTAGCTGGTACAGCTGAAGCCACGTTAACACCATTTGAACGTGTACAAACATTACTTCAGGACAACCACTATAATAAAAATTTTATAAATATGCGCCATGCAATAAAAGTTATTGCTACTGAATATTCAGTGTCTGAATTTTACCGTGGTCTTACACCAATTTTGTTGCGCAACGGGCCTTCTAATATTTCCTTTTTCTTATTGCGCGAAGCTGCCAATTCATACATTGTGATACCCCCTACTGCATGGACAGGCTATAAACTATTTAAAGAGTTTCTGACCGGAGCATTTATTGGTGCTTTAAATAGTGCTCTATTTTATCCATGTAATGTACTTAAAGTACACATGCAAAGCAACTTGGGTGGTCCATTTAAAAGTATTAAAGAAGCAGCAACTGAAATTTATCAAGAACGTGGAAATAGAGTATCATATTTTTATCGAGGAGTGCACATGAACTATACAAGGTCATTTATTAGTTGGGGCGTGGTTAATGTCGCTTATGAAAATTTAAAGCATATTTTGAAAAATAATTAAATGACATGTAATATTAGATCATTATTTTTGCTTCTTCAAAATATTTGATTTACCTAATTTAATTTGTGTTTTTTGTTGTTTAATATTTATTACACTGAATTGCTTAATAAATACTGTTATTATAGTTACAACCTGAGTAATTATTTTTATTATTATAATAATGGATTATTTGAATAGGAACATTAACTCAAGAATGCTATTTTAATTCAAATTATGTCTATATTGGTTTAATATATGGTGAAGATTCACCAAAAATAGTCTTGCATAGATGACTATAACTCAAGTAAAGGTTGTGCCATGAATATGAGAAATACATTTTTTAAATTAGTTCTAATCTTCATGGTTGTAAACTTATACATATTATAACAACAAAAAGAATTTAACACAATATGTTAATAAAGTAACTAGTATAGTATACACTATAATATATCTTATATTTTCTATAGTTGTTGGATTAATGGTATTTCAAACGTTCACTAAGAAACAAGAATTGTTTTGAAAAAGTTAGAAGGAACTATTCAAAAATATGGTGAAAACAATATTTTTCAGTTATTCTAAAAGTTATAAGTAAATTCGACTAAATTAAACTTACATTATTATTTATTTAATTAAAAAAAAAAAATGTATATATTATATTAATTGAATATGGATTTTAATTTCAGGCTAATATGAGAATAAAATTAGTATTTTCTCAAGTAAAATCAAAACTAGATAGTTTCTTTAGTTTACTTTAATTTAATTTTAAACATGATGTAACTATAAACTTATTAATAAAAAAAAAATGTTTAATGGAATCATTTGATTAATAGAATCACACCTGAACCAATGTGATCACTGATCACATTAAGCGGAACTCACTGAATAATCTACTTAAATTAATTTAAAATCAAGAGTAAATTCAGGTAATGAGATCCAACTAACAATAGACAGAATACGGAAGCTGTGCATTTTGTATGCCAATTTGTGTATACTGTAGTTGTTTTAAACCTTTCTTACATGATAACACCCTAACTTAAATCTAAATAAATGGTGACATTTAAATAATTAAGACCAAATAGTATTAGAAATAATATTAATAAGAACAAATTTTCGTTAAGCCACAGCATGTTTTTTTACTGAACAGAGTTGTATGTAATACTGTTGCTACATACTGGTTGAGAACTAGAAATGTATAGAGAAAATATACCACTTAGGCCTCATTTAGATTTTTGAATATAGTGTAGTCCAAGACCATAGGCGTAACTAGAAGTTAGTGGTGTTCCAGCCCTAGCGTTTTCAAAATAAGTAAACATGTGAGAGGCCTGTTGCTCCCACTCATGTTAAATAAATTGTTAAAATTAAAATATTGTTTGATTATTATAGTGTGTGACATATTTTGTTGTGTGTATAAAACACATAAGAAAAAAGTGGTACAGTAGTAATTAAATGATTAAAATATTATTTTAGATACAAATTCAAGTTTAATTTTCTTAAAACATAAGTGAAATCTAAAGGATTTTTAAAAGTAACACAATAATACACTAATCATTACAGTTTAAGCCTCTGTTCGATATTGGACAATTTATTTAAAATGTCTTCATTATTTAGAATTTTAGAACATTTGATAAATCTCTTTCAATAACTTTTATAGACGAGACTTAAAGAAACTATTCAACAGGTGACAGGTATACATCATTTTTTTAAAGGTGAAATCTTATGTTATTGTATTCTAAATTAAAATTTATTTGATCAGCAGCATAACAATTTTTAAAATCTTACAATAAAAACTATTTTTTTTGGCTGTAATTACATATTGTACAACTCCATTGAAAAGTCCTAAGTTTCAACAGGTGCTGAAGGTATTATATTTCAAATTGGAATAAAAGTCATAAATAACATTATTAAATATTTATGAAAAAATATTTTAATAATTATTATATTACGCATCAGTGGCGGCGCAACTATGATTTTTTGGGACAAGTGTCCCAGACAAAAATTTGGTTGGAAAATATCAAAGCTGGCAGGTTTAATTTTTTTCAATGGTTCTGGATTAATTATAGTTCATAGATTTAGAAGTATTATTTCACATTAGTATTAAAACACCGACGTGTCCCACAAATTAAGATTGTTCGCACCGCGACTGATACGCATTATACACAATCTGTTTTTGGCAAAAATTAGTTCAACCTACCATATTATTAACAGATAAACTTTACAAATACTAATACTATACTAAAATTACAATTAGTAATGTAAAATATATACTTATATTAAGCAATAATATATCCTTACAATTATAGGCAGATGGTCTGATTTTTACTCAGATAATTGGAATTGTTTTTTCTATGCAATGATTTATCACTGAATTCAAATTGTACAGTGATTTACTCAATGACGAATATATTGAACACCTATAGTAACTCCTTCTTTCTTCTTTAAATTGTGTAAGAATATTCCAAAGTTAACCTCTTAAATATACATTATTTTTTTTAAAGTAATAACTTAAGATTTAAGCAGGACAAGTAGGTAATTGTTTATATATTATTTTAAATTAAGTAACACATATCAAATTCTCATAATTAAATTTTTATTACATTATAAAAAAACATTCAACTTTTAAGTTTAACCATACTTACTCCATGCAATTATTTATCAGTAATAAACACACATACAATTTGAAAGAATACTATTTATACATTTTCAAAACATAAAATAATTAACTGTTCTATAAAAAGTAAAAATAAAATAAAATCTATTTAATATTATTATTTTGTACCATGTTATTTATTAATAAATATTATCTGGCATTATTAAATTATAGTTCTAATATTATATAATATACTTATTATTGGCAGTAACATTAAAAAAAAAAAAAATAAAAAGCTGATAATTTAGACATTTCCTTTAGTTATCTTAGTTGGGTTATTGAACTATGTTGTTGTTTTTTTATAAACATAATAAGCAATTACTTTTCAGTAAAAATGTTTGGGTTCACAACCTCTTTTGTATATAATACCGTTTCTAACGATAACATATTCTTGTTTCATCATATCATCAAAATATTTCACTACAGCAGACTTGCAATATTTCCATACTTTGATTGCACCTTTCTTTACAATTTTTAATACCTTCTTATGTTTTGAAACAGCCTTCTTAGCTGGTTTTGCTTCAAATGTTGTTAACATACTTATAATTCACCTGTAATTCAAAATAAACTTAATAGAATTTTTACATAATACTTGTAGATATAATATTTTTAGTTTTTATATTTTTATTATTTGTCTACCCTGAAAATCTTCCAAAAAAGTTAAATTTTAATGGTCAAGAAGTACTTAAATTTAATTTCTTCAGGCGCCTAACTAAGATGTTGTTGATACAATGGAAAACTTTCTCAATCTCAAAATATATATAGTCAAGAGAAAAAAAATTATAAAATGTTCTATTGTTCTATTTTATTTATATTATAATAGTTTGAACGATTTGTAAAATAAAAAAAGAGGAAAGTTAGTATTATACTAAGTTATAGTATTATTCAGTAAGTCACTATAATGTATATGTTATATTTTTACTTATAGCTTCTTTAAAGTACCAAATTTTTCTACTATAAATGTAGACAAAAATACAACACATCAATCTAAAACCAATACATTCATTGCTCTGCTTAGAATCAAAAAGAAATAATATTATAGTTTTTATTTAGTGATTAAGTGTATAATAATATATACATTTTAGAAGGTAAGCAAATGTAATACAACTTGTACTTATATGTATGTTATGAATATAATAGTTATATTGAATAAAACAAATTATGTATACATATTATCTAATATATGACGTGTCGTTTAATAGAGCTATATATCATTAATAATTTCTTTATAATACTAATATAAATGAATATTTTAAATGGTAATTTTACTGATCGATTTCACGAAATATAATCAATATATTAAACAATGATTTAATATTTAACTATAAACTTCATTTTATCTTTTAAAATAAATAGCAACTTAGATAAACATTGTGTAGATTAAGAGCATAGGCCATAGTTGTAGGTCAAAATATATATTTTTGAAGGTTATATTACTTAAAGGTATATGCTACTTAGTAAAATGAAAATAGAATGTTTAGAAATGTATTAAAATATTACTAACTAAAAAAATATAATAATTAATAAATTTATTATATATTTTTAAATTTAAGTATAAAATATCAAAATAACTCCCAAGTTTTTTAAATTCTTGTGATTTTATAATTATTTGATATTGTGATATTGTTGTTGGATATATTTGAATAACAATAGCTAGGTATTTGGTTTATAAATATTAATATGCAAGTTGGATCAAATGATTAATTAAAATTTAATATTGAGTGAAAGTAATTACTTACTATACTTAAAAAGTATATAAATATGATGATCCTTATTTTCTTAGATATTTTTTTTAAACTTCTATGGAGTTAATAATATTTAAGTTGGTAAAAAATAATGATTATAAATTAAAATTATTAGAAATGTGTAGTTATTTTTTTTAAATAATTTATTTTGTTATTATTAGTTTTCTAAAAAATTAGCAGGTATTTTTTTTAATGAAATAAATATAGTTTAATAGTTAGTTCAATAATTGCTAAATTAATAGTCGATTATATTTTATATTTGAGTCACTAGCAGGTTACTATTGTTATACATTGAGATTATAGACATTTATACAGTAAGATAGGAAAAAAATTCAATTAACATTTTGAAACATGCAAAATGAAATTTTTTGTATATTAGGAATTAGAGGACAATTTTTTCATTACCTACTATTTATTTTGTTATAACTTTAGTGTATTTTATGTTATGTTTTAGGAATATATTATGTATAATGTATAAAGCATAAACATTATTTACTACATTTTGTTAAACTTTAGGTATATATATTATATACATTTAAAATTGTTTTCTTACTGTTCTAATATTAAAGCCAACACCAGCCTATTTATAAGACGTATATGTATAGATTTCACACTGAGAACTTGAGAAATTTGGTCTTAATTATTATAATATATCAAGAGTAGAGTTGATGGATTAGGATGATTATGATCTTAAAGATTTTAAAAAAAGACATGCAACTTTTTTTTAAACATTTTTTTTTAGATTAAGTTTTTAAAATCTAAGATTTAAAAAAAATAACACGCTACAATACAATAATTATTTATTCACGAGAGAACGTATACGGCAATATAACCGACTATACTCTTTCCAGCGAGAGAACGCGCCGCAAACCGACCAAAATCAGTTTTTCTGCGCCTTCCCCAATGATACCCAGCCATAAGCGTACCAGTTTTGATAGCAGAAGGGATTAGGTTAAAAGGGGTTGCGTAGAATCGGCGCGTTCTCTCACTGGGCAGACTATATTTCTGATAGCGAACGACTCGTTTCGGTTTGAGACTGTTTAGTGGAGGAGGACGCTCGTGCGGGAAAAACAACGAGTTTCGGTCAGCCACCGTATGCGTTCTATTGTGGTACGGAGTATAGCCAAATTTAAAATAAAATATTATACAACTTAATTTTAAGTTATGATAACAACTTCTACGTTATATCAAAGGGGTTTATTGTTTGGCCGGCAATACGCCTAAGTGCACAACTAAAATAATTAATATTTAAGTAATAAACACACGTTCCCAACATTTCTAACCCTAATAATGTATCACAAATCACGATTATATTATATAAAATTTAGAAGCCGGATTTAATATACAATAAAAATCAAAAAATATGCAGATTTATTTTATAAACATGCAAAATAATTAATAAATTATGTATATGATTTTGAATAAAAATATTAGCCTGTACCAAGTAAGAGCGCACCGTTTTGGCGCATCCAAATGAATCGAGGAGCGACGTTGTTACTTGTTAGTCTGCCGTGTTCGCCGCCGCCGTGAATACAGGTTTTCGTGCGTCGCGTGGTACGCTCTTATTTAGTACTGTCGTACACTTTACATTTTTACAGACAAGGATAGGGACACAATTTAAATATATGTATAAAAAAGTTTATTAAAAAAAAATGCAAAATAACATTTTTTAATTACAAAGTGTAAGTATAAATGTGTTATACAATATGTATTATTTATATTAAATTATTATTAAGGCCTATGGGCTATGGGACAACTACGAGTACCAGCAGTATGAAGTGATAAAAATCGATTTTAAGTTTTCGAATGGAAAATTTCTACGATTATCTCAAAGCATAAAAGTCAAATGAAATATTTATCAGTGAATAATGAGATTTTGATAGTTGTCGTTTTTATTATGTTCTGTTTAGATCTAGCGAAATCTATTACTGGTCAAATTTACCACTAGAAAATTTTTTTTCGTCATTAATTGATAAATTATTGATGTAAATTATAACGGGTTATTTACGATTAACAGTAGATATTTATTTGTACAGACGTAAATACGATTATTTTAACGAATAAAAATAGAATAATAATGATTATTATTAGTCGTAGAATATACAATTATCTACAAATATGCAAAAAAAGAAATTAACTATAGAATATACACATAACAAAACGTCGATACTCGATATTTATAATCAAAAGTATTCTACCTAGGTGAATTGTAGAAGAATATGTATTTGCATATAAATCCAGGCCCTACATTAATAATATAAATTATAACTTATTATTATTAGTAGGTAATTAAAATTTTTAGATGCTTTCAAAAAATATTTAAATAAAAAGCGCTTTAAAAATGAGTAAAATTAGGTACTCGAAAGGTAGAATTTTTTGTGCGTTGCATTATATTCGTCCAATGTAGGTATTACATAATATCAAACCGGTTTTCATTCTTTGTCATAAAAAAATAAATGATGCCATCATGAACGCGAGAACGTGGATGACCGGACCACATTATTGTAAATAAAATATAAATATATATTTAATACTATAAAAACGGAAAAATTCATGCAAGTTCTACGCTCCGCTGATAAATGTAAAAATTACAGCATGTATTATACTTACTTTTTCCAATAATTCGGTATGAAATTGAATTGTAATTCTCTTAACAGGTAGTAAAAACGGTTAAACACGCTAAGGCCCTACGTTGTTTGGCAGTACTTGTCAGTACTCAGTAGTCATTCATCGACTGATTCAGCCTCAGTGACTTATTAAGTACCAAAATATAATGACGTGATTCGTGAAACTGGTTTGAACCATAACCATTGCACTTTGGAATTTGGTCTTTCAGTGCAAGTCGCTTTCCTCACGAGCCTATTTTTTTTTTTTAACTGAATGTCAGCATGGGTAACAGTAGCATTTCTCTAAACAGTCATACAAACCTTTCGACACTGTATTTCTCACTTCAAATTTTTTAATCATTTTTTAATTTTTTTTGTTATCACCCGTTCGCTCGTAAACTCGTTAAATGAAAGTGAATAAGTGATAACAACGAATGTTAAAGATTTAAAATTTTCCTTCCTTACGATAATATTATTATTTGTTGTATAATATTTAAAATATATTGTATTACTTAATAATTGTTAATTTATTTTACTCATTATGTTGGATAATTTACAATGATATTTTTTTAACAATGATTTCTTATTAGTTGCAACCTGAGAATCCAAGTCCAAAATTCGTTGAGTTAATTTACAGATTTCAATTCGTCAGTTTATTATTATAATTATAGAGTTATACAGATCGTTGTTAGTTTAAATCTCTGAAACTGTGTATTTAGATTTCAAGATTGTTTGTTTTGCGTGTTATCATATTCAATCAATTATGTACATTTTAATTTATTTTAATAGGTAGCAAGATTCCACTTTATTAGTTACCAATAGGTAAATAGAGTACATTGAGTACAACGCTATTTCGATAACTTAACTATGGATGATTTCTTGCGAATGGTGACTTCAGATTTTGAACGTATAGCATCTAGCACTGGGTTTCGATTCAATCAATATAGTGGATCGGTAGACTGGGAATATTTAGGTAAATTTCATATGATATATATAATATAACATTGTTTTAAACATCTTTTTTGTGAATTGACCTGTGTAGAAGAATTTGTCATTAATGATATAGTTGATAAAGCCGATGTAAAGAGTTTGTCAATGCTTGTAGCCAGTGTTCTTGGTTACAATATTGAGAAAATGAGTGTGTCAAAAAAAATATTTCGTCTTTCACAATTGATAATAGACTTTTTGTTGCATTACAAAAAACATTCGACTTTTAAGTTCAATGACAAAGTATGTATGCTATGCAGACTTAATTTTAAGAAGATTGGTATTAATAACTATTATTGAGTTATTAAAATATGATTCTTAATACTTATAAATACTAAATAAAAACTTAATTATTTAGGTAGATTCAATGGCACTTTGTGAGTTGTGTGGAAAGATGTTCATGGATATTTCTTATTTGAAATATCATTGTTTCCGTCGACATAAACTCAATTCATGCACTTTTACAAGTTTGCCCGAAAATGAAGATGTTGATAGTTTAAAATTAGAAATCCTTCAACTTCAAACTCAATTGAAAGAAATTACATCAACTTTTGAGAATAAATTAAAAGTAAAGTACATTTTGAAATTGCACCTATTCGTTTTAGGTATATGTTTATTTAAGATTGAAGTAATGCATTTTATAATTTCAGAATACTAAAATGTACATCGATGAACATGATCTAAATAACTGTTATTCTGTTCATAAAAATAAATTATCATATCATGTAAGTTACTTATAAGGTTTATAAAATTGGAATATTGAGTCAATAATATTAAATTTGAATTTTATATTTAGTTAATACCTCAACCGGGTGATAACCCTATGCAGATACAAGAAATGTATTGGAAACAAAAATATGAAAGTTTAGAAGAAAATTATAATAGTCTTAAAAATGAATATGAAAAAAGTCAAAATTCTACTAAATCTAAAATTAGTAATTATTCAATTTTTTTAAATTTTATGTATACTTGTTAAATTTGTTTTTCACTATAGTTTTGCTTGTTTCAATCAAAACTATATTTTAGTATGTAGGATATTTGAGATAATGTAGCATATGAAAATTAACCTAAATTGATAGATTGCTTTCTTGAGTGGCGTAACTGGGAAAAAATCTAGGGGGGCAATGTATAATGAATGTAATATATTTATTATTATCAAAACCCTGACACCCCTCCCACAACGGTTAAAATATATACCTTAAGCTTTCAAAAAATTTTCAGGGGGGCAAGTGCCCCCACTTGCCCCTCCACAATTACACCACTGGCTTTCTTTGTATAATATGTTGATACATATTTTTAGATACAGATAATTAGTATAAAATTAAACCATAGGGTTATAAGTGTATCCTTGTATCCTATAATTAATTAATTAATTAATTTTTAAGCAAGTTACGAGCATTTTAAAGTTTTAATATTTTACATAACTATAACTCACTTAAAAATTAAAATATCAATAAAAGCCTTAAAGATGCCCTAGATAATATTATTACCTTTAAGTTTGATAATAGGTAAATTGACTCTAATATTAAAGCTAACAGTATAAAATTGAATCTGCTGAATGCAAATTTACTGTGTCTTACATTTGTAAGACAGAGACAACACATGTGGGTGTGACATCCTCTTAATTATGAAATAGCTAAAGAAAAAGTATAGGGTAAATTATATTTATCGAGCATATGTGTAGAGCGTGATCTTAAATGCGGAGCAGCTGACAAAATATAAAATACAGCTTTAACATTTATCTGATTATAATTGCTATTTTATTTACGGTATCCAATGGCCACTCTTATAAATTAAATAATAAGTGTTTTTCACAAGCCAATAAATCACTATGTGAGCTCCTCTTTAAAATGAAAATTTTGAAAAATTATCTATTAGTTGATTTATAAACTATTTACCTGCCAAATTTTAACTTCATAGGTCAAGTAGTTATTGAGATTTCATTTTTAGTTAGTAAATTCCCGTTACAACGAATACCAATATAACGAAAAATCCCGTTATAACGAAAGTCATAGAAGTCCCCTGCTGAAAAGTAGAGCTTAAAAAGAGCTTATTCGAATTTTCGTTAAAACAAAATTTCTGTTATAACGGAAAAAAAATTTGGTCCCCTGGAGTTTGTTGTAACGGGATTTTACTGTATATATATTATATATAGATTTCAAAAACTATAAAACCAATCAAAAATATAATTGCAAACCACTTTTGAACCGCGACTTTGGTCTTTGCTTTGAAAGCTTATAATTTATATCCTATGCCTAAATACTAAACTAAATGTACCTATTTATAATTTTTTTATGTACAAATAATGTAACCCACATTAATATTAGTTTTTACCTACATTTGTGTTATAATAGATTTTATTTTAAATAATTGTAGTTTGTTATTAGAACAAATGCTGTTTGAAAACAGGTGACTATTACAGTCTATATAATCTATAATGTCATCAAACATAATGAAAATATCAGTCATTTTAACATAAAATCAGTGTCTAAATTATATAAATTATATATATTGAATTGCATATAATAACTGTATAATTGGTTACTAGTGTTCATTAAATATTTTATCGATGTAATTATATACCTTCTTGTATGCTAAAATTAATCATATAAAACATATTATTAAATTTTAAATCTAAACAGTTAAAAATCACCGATTTTTATCACTTGGTAAATTGCAATAGGTATTATTAATTGTAAACTAATTTTAAGTAAAATAATAAGTATTTTTAAGTTATACCTATTTAATTATTAATAATTTTAATTATGAACATAATATTTATGTTTAAATTAATTAATTGATGATACAATGGCTGTCATTTAAAAAATATAACTATAATTTATTTAATTTGGCTGTCGTTATAGATGATACTGACTGTAATTTAAAAAGTATAACTAATTTATTTAATTAACTGATCATTTTATACATGCATCTTATTTCAACAAATTATACTTACAAGTAATGGTTAAGTACTTAAGTCTAAGTTTTAAATAATTCATATTTTAATTATATTTATATATATATTAATTTTATAATTTTAATATATTTTATTATTTTAAGTATAATTCAATACTGATCAATATTTAATATTTTTGACGATAGGGAAAAGGGTGACTTCTGGACCCACTTCATGATGGCTATAGTCTTGCCACTTCTGCCAAAAAGGCCAGAGACGTTTATGAATTATAAATTTATAATTATAATGATATGGTATAATCTAATTATTACATCCAAAATCTAAAATTATGTTTCAGTTTTAGATCATAAATATCAACAGTGTGATTTTTATAAGTCTGAAAAATCCTCAAAATATACACAGACAAATATTTTAATTGAAAATTCAACACCAGTGTGTTCTCCAGAACGACCACCTCGGACAATTGACGCTATACCTATGAATGAGTATAAAGGAATCTGTAATATGGATACTCCAGAAATAGATCAAACAAATTCAGATTGTAATCGATGTAATGGTGATTTAAGTTCAGACAAAGATTTTTACGAGTTAAAGAAACTAAGACTGGAAGCGCGTATGAATATTGATGACAACAATGTTTGTGAAAATTTATCAGAGCCTTTATTGTCTTCTGACTTTGTTGACAGTATAAAAATTGTATTGGTACTTGGTCAGACTCGAGTAAATGAATTATTTAAAAATGCTTCTTTAATGGATTTAATAAAATTTGAAATTAAAGATTTAGTTAACAGAAAGTTGGAAGAGTATTATAGGTTTATGGATGGAATGGATGAGAGTGTAGAACAGGATAATTGTTCACATGAAATGGTATTGATAACTTTTATTACATAATAAAATATTTATGTAATTAATTATTTTTGTTTTCATCAAAAGTTTGAAAATCAAGAGTCTTCTGAAGCTTCCATTTGTGAAGACAATAAAAAAGAACAACAAAGTTTTCTTGAAGTTGATATTAATACGACTTCAGTTAAAAAGAATAAAACAGTTATGTCAAAATTAAAAAAGAAAGCATTGCGCCTAAGCAGTATATTTTCTCCAAGTAATTTATTTATATTTACTATTTCTATAAATAATTTGTATAATAGTAAAATGTAAACATGTATTATATAATATGCATAATATTTTATTAATTTGTTAGGTACAAAAACTAAAATAATAGAAGTACAACCATCCACTAAACAAGACCCTGAAATTTCTCAATCAACTGAACAATTTAATAATGATAATAGTAATGCATTACTTACTTAATGATATGTATGCATTATTATCATAATTGTAAAAAATAATACAATCATGAATCAATAAAATATTTTAAGAAAATCGTTTATATTATGTATTTTTTTTTTTCCAAAAATAAACAATTATATTTTTTGTTATCTAAAGTTTTAGACAACTTTTTTTTTAAAATTTTTATTCATTCAATTAATGTAACTGGTTACAATCAGAAAAATTGCTTACTTTTTGCAAATTTTTGTGATAAAATAAAATAAACTATAATGTTTTGAATAATGTTAATACTACAATATAGTATTTTCTTATAATGACAATTTTAAGGTTTCTATTTTTTTAAATTATATTAATCAGAATATTTTATAACAATGCTGGTTTAAAAATGTATGTAGATTGTTAGTAATAGTCTTAAAAATGAAAAAAAAATCAATACAAAAGTTACATTTTTTTAATTCCTTGAAGTATGAAATGAACTTTGTGCTTGAAAAGCAATGTTTTCGAAAAAAAATGTCCTTTGCATTCGAATCTGTTCCGTAATAATGACCAGCACCGGATCTAGGGGGGGAGCGATCCGGGGACCATACTCTCAGGCGCTGATTATAGATAATCAATCCTCATGGCACTCATAGACCTTACGTATATATTATATTATAGTATAAGGTCTATGATGGCACTACATAATCATTATAATCATAACTAATTCATAAATCATAATTTATTTATTTACTATTGGTTACTTCTTAATAATGATTTATTTTTAATCGTGAGTACGTTATGATTATAGTACGCTTAATACGAATTTATTATACATAATATCATTGATTATAAATACTAGTATTTATAATCAATGATAATATATATTATACATGTATAAATTATACATACCATGTAGACAATTAGACATGCAGTTCTGTATTCACTTCCGCTATACACAGAGATTCAAGTGGTTGAAATGTATTGGAGTATAGGACGTATTAATTGTATTATATTCATAAATAGTGGGAGAAACTATAAATAGTAATTCATTATGTAAAGCTGTATTACGACTATGCAGGACAGGTAGCCAAGAAGGTAACTGAATATTTTTGAATTGATTGAATAAAGGTCGACTTCATTGTAGCTAGTAGTAGTAGAGTACTTGCAAATAAATTAAAATATCTATAATAATTATTTTCATTACTTGTTTTAATACATCGCTCCTATCCAGATTACAGAAAAACACAAACATAATAAAAATGTTAACATTATCATGTTGCCAAAAATGTCAAGCTGTAGAAAGTAAAATTCGTTGAATGTGAACATTGTGAACTAAATACGTTTTATGTAGGTAATGGTTATAATTCCTACTAAAATACAGGCATTTATACCTATAGAGATTAGAAATATATTTTATAATACAATTTACTGTTGGGTGTTTGTTACTTTGCTAGTATGATTCTACGCATCTGACACCCTGGACCCAACCACTGATTTTAATTGAAGCACAGGTTTAAAAAAAACATCCTTCTTAACTTTACGTTATTTAAAATAACAGAGTGATTCAAATATAAGGATAGAATTTTTGCGTAAAACAGTCATATTTAGACCATAATAATATTATTATAAGTATTATTATTAGTATATCTGTATAACTTTAAAATATATTTGTTTACCTCTTTTAAATATGTTATATACCAGGTTTACTTATTAGTTAATAAAGTAATATGGTTTTTTTTATTACTACACTGTAAGTTACTCCTCACTTTTATTTTTTACTGCACATTTGCCATTTGGTATTTGTTGTGGTATATAAATTTGTTTCATGAGAAAAATGATTTTAAACAGAAGTAATTAAAATGTTTTTTCTTATGTAGGTTTATTTTTAATTTATCCAAGAACTAAAAAATGATGTAACTTTGTTTAAAAAGCTATCCTAATTTTAAACAGGTATGCGGTTAATTGAGTATGAATTTCATAAATTTTATCCTGTCGCGAACAATGAAAGTTGTACTAAAAAATAAATAGGTAACTAAAGAAATAATTTTAAAATTCCATTTATAAAGTTGTTAATTTACACACTGTTTTTCGCGTAAAGTTTTAAATTAGAAACAGTTAATGTGCATTTATTTATAATGTCTTATCATTATTCATTGATTATACATGGTTTTATATTATAAACTACCTTTTATTTTATTTTTGTGCAATTATTCATTGTTTACTTTAGTTTACCTTTAGCACTATACGATATGTCGATACGACGATACACCATATGGCCGATGTCCGAATATCTTAAATTACATTATAAATATTCGCATAATACGGAACATAGCGACAAAAGTTATGGAGGTAACTATTAACTTAAGACTTAAGTCTTAAAACTAAGTTATATAAGTTAAGTACTACTTATAATTATAAAATCATCGTAACTTGTATATTATTTGTTTTCAATAAGTTTAAAAGTGCCAACGACTTATTATTTAAATTTTAATTTGTTAGTAAATTTTCCGATAAATTTCATATTGCATATTGTTGGCTTTGAAATTCTGATTGATGTGTGTATAAAATACAAATCTTTAACACCAAATTTCAGTCTTGACTCATATGGCATTGATATGGAAATTTCATCCTCATTAATGTATGCTATCGAACTATTGTACTGAATTAAAGTAGTTGTACCTAAATAATATTATCTTCTGTTTACATAATAATGTGTAGATTTATTGTTTCAGCATTCATCAATTATGATATGGACTGAACGTAAATACGTAATACATGTTATAGAAACAAGACTAAACTAAATTCTAAGTAGGTTCTTATTAATGTATATTATATAAATTGTGTATGCGATAGAATTTCACAATTTTTAATTTTACAATTGGTATTAAGTAATAAGTACCAAAACCGCAATAAAAATTGTTCCTGTTAAGAATATCTGAATATTATATAGATTTATAGGTCAATGAAAGACAACACAGTTGTTATAAATTAAAAATCCCTATTGTTTATTGTAATAAATATGAATAACTAATTTATTTGACGTTACACACAACTATATTAATAAATATTAATATAATATATATAATTATATTATTATCTATACAATGGCTAAAATAAACTAATTACACGATAATTATATGTAAAATACAGCTGATTTGTTTCTAAAATCTAGTGAAAACGAATTCCATTTACAGATTAGGGCTCATTTAATCCGTGAACCGGATTCGTTTTTGATAAGCTTTACAATAATCAAACGAAATATTAATCTACAATGGTAAATATTGTCGCAATGATTCTAATAATTATAAATATCACATTGTTTTATTATACCTTATGTCTTATGTTTTATGTTATAAACTTATATAACTTATAATATACACGAAACAATAGATTTAAGAATAATTAAACATTTTAAAGTACAGTTTTGATGTTACCCTGTTCAAAAACACATAATATTATATTATGAATAATATTTATTTACACGAATAAATCTTTAAGTCATTAATAAAAAGGTCTATAAAAATCTAAGCTAAACTGAATGTGTACTACACATATTTTTATAGTTATTTATTGATTAACGTAAAATAAGCCAATAAATTATGGTGGTTTTTTTCTTTTTTTCTTTTTTTTTTTTTCAAGACACTATAAGAGTATATTTACAACATTTCTATAATCATGTATATAATAATATATAATATATATGTATATATATATTACAGTATATTAATAAATAAAATTATGATTATTGTAAGAATACATGCCGTGTGCTCCCACGAGGTTTATTGGGTTCCCGAAGACTTAGGAGATGTTCATCGACTGACGAAAGTATCGTTTTGATAAAATTATATTATAATGTATACTAAAACTGTTCGGGCTAAAGCGTTAACCGCTTTACCAAACCGACTTTAACAGTCCAGAATATTTCGGTGATCGCGCGTACCCAGGAACACCATTACACATATTATTATAATATTGGCGAGGCGAAACGGAAAACCGAACGGCGGCGCACACTTGGGTCCGGAAACAATAATCATCGTTTTCAGGAACAGGAACGTCGCGGGAACACGCGCGCGGGTGTGTCTCGGCCGACGTCGCGGCCTATGATATATGAAAGTCGCCCTTCATCAGCCTGGTGAGCGTCTTCTTGAACTGGTGATTGGCCAGCGCGTAGCAGAACGGGTTTATCGGGCTGTTGGCGTAGCACAAGAAGTACGAGAACAGGAACAGCCGCTCGTTGGTGCACGGCGGGTTGGAGCAGAAGCCCTCGATGAGCGCCAGTATGTGGTACGGTGTCCAGCAGGCCACGAACGCGCCCAGTATGAACGATATGGTGCGGAACGCCTTCCGGGCCCTGTTCTCGGACTTGGACTTTTGGCGTCCCGACACCTTTGGCCGTTTCACCTTCAGACGCTTGCCGATGGTCCGGACGAAGTCGCCGCGAGAACTGCCCTCGCGCTTTTCCCCGCCGCCGCCACCACCGCCACCGCCACCGCCGCCTCCGCCGCTCTTGGTCGTCTCGGACGACGACTTTTCGCCGGTACCGGTGCCGGCCGCGTCGCCGTCGTCACCGTAATCGTCGCCGTAGTCGTCGTCGTCGTCGTTACCGGCACCGCGGCCGTTGCGTCCGGCCACCACCACGGTCGTGGTGCACGTAGCCGACGCGGAACCGCGTTGGCGGCCGTCAACCACGACTGCCGTGTTTACCTTGGCCACGACGGCGCCGCCCGACTGGCTCATCTGCTGGGCCGCGGCCGCCCGGATGAGTGCGGCCTGCAGCAGCGACGACGAGGCCGCGGCACCGTGGGCCGGAGAACACTGGGCCGAAGACATGGTCTCGTTCATCGAACTAGTGCTGTTGGTCGGACTCTCGAACGTCGGCGACCCGATGACGATCGAACTGTCGTCCATGAAGTGCAGCTCACTCGTGTCCATGCCGACGAGCGCGTCCACCCGGCTGTCGGGCGGCGAAGGCGTGTCGGGCGGCGTCCGGGGCCGCGCTCCCGTCAGCCCGCCGCCGCAACTGACGACGGCCGTGTTGGAATACGACCGGACGATCGGTTGATTACCGCGGTTGCTGCTGCTGTTGTTGTTGTTGTTGTTGTTGGTACCGGACGCACCGGAGTAAGGTATGAGATTGTCGGACGGCGACAGGTGTATGCCGCTGTTGGACCGCTGCACGAGCGCCGACTGGACGATCAGTTCGGCCACCGATTTTTTGCGCGGCCAGTTGATCTGCTGCTGCTGTTTCTCGCCCGTCGTGCTCTCCTCGTCCGACTCGAACGCGGGACTGCTCGACCGCTCCTTGTCCACCACCACCACGGCCGTAGAGTTGCGGTCGTCCGGGCCCGCGTTCTTGCAACCCGCCGCCCCGTTGTCGTCGAAACCGGTCGCCGACCTGTTGCCCCCGGCCGCCCGCTGCAGTTGTTGCTGTTGCTGCTGTTGGTTTTGATGGTGTTGCTGTAGTTGCTGTTGTTGGTTTTGATGGTGTTGCTGTTGCTGTTGCTGTTGCTGCTGCTGCTGTTGCTGTTGCTGCTGCTGCTGCTGGTGGTGGTGCTGTTGCTGCTGTTGCTGCGGTTTGTCCTGCACGAGCAGAGTGCTTTGAGTCTTGGACATGCCGATGCCGGCCGCGTGACCGGCCATACCGGACACGGTGCCCGCACTCAGCGCCACCATCGACTGCATCTTGCGCTGTTTGGCTTCGCTCTTCTTTTGCATCTCGTACGCCACCTTGTAGATGCCGCCGTACAGCACGAACAGCACGATGAGCGTGGTCCAGAAGTAGCCGATGATCAGCGCCGTGTTGAACACGGGATCCTTGAGGAACTGCACGGCGCACTGGCCCGGCAACAGGTCCCGGTAACCGACAAAGTGTTCCCAGCCGAATATGCTGGTGAAGAACAACAGCGCCGGGATGATCCACGTGAGCACCACCATCCACATGACCTTGTCCTTGGTCCGCCAGCCCCGGTACCGGGCGGCGATCTTCACGGAACAGAACCGGTCGACCGTGATCAGCAGCACCGTGTACTGCGACACCAGGCACACGGTGTAGTCGACCGACAGCCACAGGTCGCACAGCAACGGCCCCAGGTCCCAGTAGCCCTGCAGTATGTACACGCAGTAAAACGGCATCGACACCGTACCTGTACGCGGTAAACAGACAAAACACTGATTTATAGTTACGGTTGAATTATAATTTAATACACACGGTAATCAGGCGGTGGACCGTTCGTCTCAACGTATGGTAGATATATATAAATATAACGTATATTATATTTTTTTATTTATTATTAGACATTAATTAGATGTTTTTTATACCGGAAATGTCGGTTTGCCGGGGAATACCTGTTTAGACGATGTTTTGATAGTAACTATTACGATTTACAACACTATTATTATCTGTTTTCGGTTATTTGTTATTGTTTTATGTAACATTTAGAAAATGACGATTCTAAACAAAATCTCAACTGATTATTTGATTAGTTACCTGCGTTAACAACCCATACGGAGAAAGACGTTAATCTATTATTTTCATTTTTCGGTTTTTTTTTGGATATCTGCTATCGTTATTTTTCTTTATTCTCAACGAAGACGGAATTAACTCTACTCTGCCAAAATTGTGGTAAATAAAATCAATTATAAAGTCCTTGTATTGTGTTTACCAGCGAACAAGGGCGTAGGTATCTAGAGTTACGTCCATTTTTAATTGGAAATTACCAACAAAATTATTTTTCGGTAAGTTTATTATATTTTTCCAAAGAAAAAGATGTAACTTGAGTTACGTTAAAACTTTAAACTGCTCTTCTGAAAAACGATAAAAATCGAGTTACGTTATTCTTCGTAGGACGAAGTATTGAGTTATAGACTTCTTTTTAAGAATCAATAAATATTATTGTGATGGTTAATAAATAATAAAGTAATCTAATAGCTTAGGTATGTTGATCGTTTTGAAAGCTAGTGTTGTATGGCGTATTGTTTAAGATAAAATATAGGTACATTATTAGTATGTTGGATAAAAAGTATTTTAAAATTGGCAGTCTTAGTGTTTTTTTTTTATCTTTTTAATGAGTTTAATGTCGATGTCTTTGTTTGGGATTTTATAAACTGTTATGTTTAATAATATTATGATCTTTAACAAAAGATCAAGTGATTTAAAATTTGTCAAGACATTCGATTGGCTTACGAAATTGCATGCTCTTGGTAATCCTTTGCAGAATATGCTGGAGGATGTGTTGCTTTTTTATTTTAAATGTTTTATAACAATTATATAATTTAAACACACTGTACCAAACGTTTACACTTTATTTTGTACATAATCTCTTTAATAATATGTGTTGTTCAAAGTTCATAATAATTAGTAAATAAAGACGGCAGAGTATTAAAGAGTAAATAAAGTACCTATATAATATTAAATATACCTTTAATAATTTCATGGGTAATAAAACACGAAATTGTGGGTACTTAATCATTATGTTTTAGTCGTTACTCATAAAACACATTTCCGAAGCGTGTATATAATACTATAATCTATTCAAATATTAACCTATTTGTTTAATATTGCTGTTGAAAATAATAACGATATACACTGGATTGGATTTAAATATTTGTCACTCCGATATTTAGTTCAATCATTAAATTTGTCAAAATAAATTAAAAAAAATATCGATGGAGTGTGTGTAAAACGAAATAAGAAAGTATTGTTAACGTTTTGTTTAATAAAATAAAATATAAAGGATCAATGAAATTTTTGTGGTGGTGTGATTATAGAAAATTTGTGAGAAATTTTACGTTTGATTGCTCTCTATTAAATTTTAATCCACTCACTGTTATAAAAATACGAACATTCCCTATATTGCTCGCAAGATAGCAAAATATTAGTTGCTAGAATTTATGATAATGTACCAGCATTTATATTTTTGAATTGCTAATGTTATTAATAAGTTCACGTTTATTAGGAAACATTTATTTTTTTCAACCTTGAATTTTATAAAAAAAAATATGTATAATATTTTAAACATTTTGATACGATTACTTGCAAGGATACATTTTTATATTCCGTGTGAGCCGTGAGGCATGCCAATTTATTGTCATTATACTATAGTTATTTTCACGTTAGCACGTGAAAAAAGGTAAATTATTGCGCTGATAACGGGTTTTTAGGAGTTATGTGTATATTGCAGTTGTATATTATTTTGTGTTTTTGCATGTGATTTTTTTTCAACTCACTATATCAATATTTTCTGATCTGAGTTTCTTGAATTATAAAAGGTACCTACTATAATTATTATACATACGCCGAACGGAGTACTTATTAATTATAGTAGGTATTAACGAAAAAAAAAGCAAATTTAAATTATGGTAAAACACTATATACAGTAGGTAGTAAGTTTGTTTGACAAAATATGTACGAAGCTTACCTTTAAAATAAAGTCAACTTATTTATTTTGCTAAAATATAGAATACGTAATTTTTTAATAACACATATTTTATATTAATTGACGATAATTTATGTAGGTAGGTACGCATGTTATATATGTGCTAGAATAATTCTAATAATTCTAAACTAAGTCAATTATGGTTGACTAGTAGGTACAAAAAAATTGTCTGAACAATATTTTATCCATTTATCTTCACCAAATTTATTTTTCAACCACCACAAATGAAATAGAATTTTGTAAGGTTTTCTTTTGTTATTATAATTTCAATTAGATCCTTATATTTTTTTTATATGTCCTTTTATTTATGAACAATAATAAACTTCACCAAGGTTGTCCAAATTTGATCACATTTACATTTTAGTGCATGTGATAACACTGATAACAATCATATTTTATGCAAGTGATAAAATGTCATAGTATATACTTTGAACGCAGGTCAAGGTGAACAAGAGTCAAAATAGAAAGAAAAGTTAATAGTATTTATTTCAATGGTCCCAAAGGAAAAAGCGACTATTGGGACTATGTATGATAAACATTTTATATAGTCTCGTGTTCCGATTCCATGATGCTTTGACACGCGTCGCTTGTACCTGTAATTGTTTCCGAGCCCTCGATGAGTATAAAAGATTTGGATGTATAGCAATATGTATGTCCATTGAAAGATTTCGAACAATATTTTGACACGCGATCAATAGTAATGAAAGTAATTTCATATAACAATCGATCGCAACCGAAAACGTGAAGTCGGAAGCAATTAGTGATTTGTTGGAGTAGGACTTTGGTGAAAGTAATTTTTTTTCCAAACACACAAGCTTTTACCGTTTACATTAAGTACGTTTACAATTAACATGTATAAGTGTCAGATTTTGTTTTACGCGTTGTTCTTTAATGGCTGCTGAACAAAATAATGTGAGATTAGATCAAATGAAAATAAGCGTTTTACTTTTTCTTGAATAATATATTATTTTGCGGAAATTAATTTACTCCAGTTAAGTTATCCAATTAATTTTTTTTTCAAATGTAATCTAATAAAAATGAATTATTTTAATGTTTAGTATTCTTCTTTTTAAACGCGAATGGTCATGAATCACAAATTTTGGTTTACAATAAATTATTAACTTATCACAACAGTTTAAGGTTCAGTAAATTAATTAATGATTTTGACTAAAATAACCGGAATAAAAATATACTTTTTACAATGGTTTAAAAGTTTTAAATTTTTTTTCAGGGTAGATTTTCGATATCAGTTTCAAAACATCGTGAAAGTTTATTATAAGTAAGAAATCTCGTATACAAACTACCACACATTTGTCCATTGGTAATGTATATTTATTTAAATTATTTTATATGCAATTAATAAATAGTGTTTGATGATCAAAAAAATCAAAATCTTAAAAAAATATTGTTTGGCTAGTCGAGAAAATAACACGAAAAGGGGGTCAGTTGAAAATAAAGAAATTCGCGTTTTATTTTATTTTATATCGTTATCATCATGCTGAACGGTTTTCGCTAATTGCTAATAGAACAAATAAACATTAGTGACCAGAGATAAGTCCTATTTCAAATAAAATCTAAAAACAGAACACCGTATAATACTCGTACTAGGTATTATGTATGTCTACATCGACACACATCTCACTCAATAAAGCCGAGCGATTTGCCCATTGAAACGTGTTTGAGAGAAAGGGAATAGAATCGTCGCACGTATTCATCACTGCAGCTGCAGTATATATAATAATATGTACACTTATTACACACGCCTCGCCTTTGCGACGCGATAATATAGGTAAGTTCACTCTCTCCAAATGTAATGTAAACCGTTAGATGAAATCACCGCGTCCCGATTGACACAGTGCAATAACGAGCATGTCACAATCGTACACACGGATATTTGCACTCCCTATACCGCGAAGTAAGATTTTCACAGTCCACACTAGCAGTTACGAGATTTTGGGGCTATTGTTATCCTAGTATTGTAGTATCATCGTCATACGGCAGAGTTGAGGTTAGGTATATTAGTTCTCAATGTCTGCTGTAAATTTTCCCGTAGCCGTGTCGGGCGACGGGCGGGGGGGGGGGTTCTCGTATCATTAATCGTTGACGCGTTTTCGGATTTTTCAGAGCCCACGCTTACCGATTAACATGTCCGTGGCGGCCAGCGATGCGATGAAGTAGTTGCTCGGCTGACGGATAGTCCGGTCCACGATAAACGAAACCAGAACCAGTATGTTGCCGGTGATGGTGAGGACCATGCACACGCCGATGACCAGCACGATGAGGACCTTCTGCCAGGACTCGAACGGCGACAGGACCGGCGTTAGGTCCGCATGCGACACCACCGCTGTGGTCCAGTTAGTGCCAGACACCGATCCCGGAGCGCCGCCGGCAGTGCTGTTGCCGACGGCCACCGCGACCGAACTGTTGACGACAGTTTGATCCATCTGCGAACTGACGTATCGCAGAAATACCTTAGTTATTAATTAAATACAAGTAGTATAAATTATTTATATACGGGTGTATTCCAGATCTAAAAATTGTTATATCCAATCATGACATTTAGCACTTATATTTATATTTCATATAAAACGATATACCTATACCTATAAGTTTTCAAAATATCAATTGTCATATTATTGACTAGCTCTGCGTGAAGTATAGTATTGTACTTGAATTTCGCGACTTTTAAAAAAAATAATAATAGAATCGTATTAAGAATGAAGACGGATAATGAAAAATTTCATAAAATAATCGAATAAAAATTGAAAAAAAGAATTTATTTAACTTATATATTTAGTTTGACTGTAAAAGTAAAATACGACAATAGAAAAAATGCGCGGAATCTGTGATTGATAAATCATACAATTACGAAACGACGATGACATTAATTTCGAGTCAAAAGACAGCTCTGCAGTTCTTTATAAAACTTTAAATATAAGGTAGAATCGTAATATTTCCTGATTTCCAGTTATTAAATCAATATGGATATTTTTGAAAACGTCGACAACGTCATTGAAGTATTTTGTTTTAGATTTACTTAAATTTAAAATAATAAAATATTATTTTTCTTTTACTTTTCCTGTTACTTAAAAATTCAGACTAATTTATGTAAATATTTTAAGGATTGAATTATTAATTTATATTAGGTATTCAAATGGTTATGAAGTTTTGCCGTATAGGTAATATTTATACATAGTAGGCGGAATGATAAACACGATGAGATAGACACACTGTATAATTATTATTTATATATTATACATATAAGTTGGGCACTGGTTCGTGAGTTTAACGAAAGAGTTTTCTAAATTAAACTAAAATGCGTATTTTATTATTATTAGATGATATTGTTCCGAGCGTCCATGACGAGAAACTTTTCAGTAATACCACCGCGCGAATAGTCGTGTTTCATTTACCACGACCACCCCTCAAAGTTTTCTGTCGTTTTCATTATATTTTATGAATAATAATAATTATTACTATAAATATATACGTTAAAGGAATAATTAATTATTATTATATTCATCGAAATTTACAATTTATTTAGAAAAGTGGTCTACAGTATTGCGCATCTATATAGAAACCCAAGTAACAGCAGCAGCGCGGGTACGACAGATTTCTTTTTTCAAGCCCACCTGACGTTTTGTCTTATTTTGATCATTATTTTTCTTCGGTAACAAAAATAATATAATTGTGATTATATTAATTACAAATTATAAATTCGTATATCAAAACAAATTCATATTATAATATGTATTAATATGCATATTGTTAAATAACGAGCCCCTATTTATAGTAATATATAAATGAAATAATATCAAATAAATAATACTAATAAATATATTATTATTATATACAAGTATAAACTATTTAAAATAATATTACTTTACCTAAAATCGTATTCAATCGCATTCAGCTTTAGTATTGCATTAAAACTATAGACATGGCAGAATTGCACTGTTCCTTGTATGTTCTTATTTTATTCTTGTACTGCACTCGATCATATCACAATGCACATTTAATAGAGTGAAAATCGTTGACGTTTGAATTTCACATCCTTAACGGCTACGTGTGAGATATCCTGTAAGCAGTAATCAACGTATATATATATATATATATATATGTTTGAATACAAAGGAAAGTTCGTTAAATGAATAATTTTAGAACAAAAGCTCGTACAAGTAAAATTATGGGTATACTATGATAGCATAATGGCCGTGATGAAATAAGCAAAACATGGATATTGTAAATTGGGCAATTATTTAACTACAGTTTTTTACGTTTGAACGGATAAATATAAATAAATATCATATTAAAACCGATCAGATGGATAATGAATTTATCGAGTAGTACTAAAAAAAAATGTTGGTTTTATAAATATTTTTTTCACTTCAAACTTTAAAGTGGATTTATAATACTATTTTTATCGCAATAAAAACATGTATGAATTGTTATTGATTTTGTACCTATACGATATTCGTTCAATCATATATCTGTATATATTTTATAAGCTCCGGGGACACGTCGGAACTAAATTATTCCAGTTGCCGGACCTGTCATAGCCAATAAAATATGTCCTAAACGGTTTCCGTTATTTGTGACGGTCGCCGCGAACAGATGGATACATGTACGCCAGTCATTTAAAAAAAAATGTGTGTGCTTCACTACCTACACTACGTCACCACACTCCAAACAGAGTTTCCAATTATATATGTATATACAATACAACAACCACCACGTGTTACATATTAGTATTATTATAGTGTGGTATGTGTGTGCGTGCTCGTGGAATTGTTTTATATTATTTATTGTTCGTGATACTAGAATTTAAATATTGTGTAAAATAAAAATGAATTCTGAATGCGTGACGGTGAATATGAAAACGATATTGTTGATCAATGCCCAGCAAAAGTAAACATCTGATGTATAATGGGCCAAATTTTTTTTCCAATTCCCGAAGGCCGCTCACTATCTGTGGTTGAAAGCAGCCGCGTCTGTCGTCTATCATGGCCTTAAATATTTTATTCTTTTGAACAATCCAATTCTAGGGAGTTTCAGTCACAGCTAAATAAAAAGGTCAACGCACGTCAAACTGTTGGCGTAACAATGAAAAAGCTATCACCCTGGCGCCAATATTCACACATACACACACACACACACACACACACACACACACACACACACACACACACACACACACACACACACACACACACACACACACACACACACACACACACACACACACACACACACACACACACACACGCACACACGCACACACACACGCACACATATACTGGTAAATCATTAGGGGGAGATCGGCATAAAGAATCGGACTTCGGTGATCTTTATGAATTTTGTATTCGGCCCGATCGCCACACAAAAATCGTGGCCGCAATATAATATAGGAATATTGAGATTGAGAGATTTTCATTCAAACATCAGCCTGATATGCGGCGTGATATACAATAATATCCGGTTGAAAATCTTGGCAACCCAGGGGGAGGAAATACTCATCTCTGTGTATTGCCGACGATAACAACCCACGTTGAATAATAATAACGATGACAACAGTAATAAATCATATATTATAGTATTCCGATCCCGACGGTCTATTGTCGGCCGGATATTATGTTCATACTTAGTAGCCTCGGTTTTCCACGATGGACACGATTCAGGCCTGGTCAGGTTGTATGGCAGCAGTGTTGGTCGCAGCATTTCTCCGAAAACGAATGTCGTCGGTTCCCGCACCGACGTGACGACCACTGCTCCTCATCGGTTTGATTTGATACCCAGCTGTTTATGGAAATAAGAAATTTTAATAGTTGTATCAGTATATTGCTATTTTGTATAGAGGTGGCGGGGGGGGGGGGATTTCGCAGATTCTTTTAAAATTATAACTATAGTTTGGTCGATGGCCGCAATGCAAGCTGTTTCAAAACGAAATGCAAGCGGTTGAAACATCATCTATTCTATCTCAGACGGGAAAATTATTATAGTATAATATTATAATATTACGTCAGTGAACTTCCTAGGTATATATGTGTATTATTCTGCACGACTGACCCGAGAGTCATTGAGTTCTAAAACGAAACCCAACTCAATTTTTACTAAAAACGACATTCGATATTCAGTAAAACGGATATTGCAACATATAATCATAAAAATATATAATATGCATGGTTTAATACATTAATATACGTATATCATATTAAATGCAGTATAGTGCCGTTTGAAGTTTTTTGTTGGTATTTATTATTGAGTTTAGTGTAGGTTAATACACTATTGATACGATAGATAGATTATATAACACAAGTAGGTATCATCTAAATATCGTTAATAAGTACGAAATAATATTTAAAGTTTTAATATTTTTCAATCCATTTTAAAATATTTGTTAATACCCAACTCATTTTATTATATTTTTTGTACATTATAATTTTATTCTATAGTGAAATTAGTTATCGTTATTTTTTGTTGGGTTGTTTAGTTTTTAAATTTATTTGTATATTCATTTTTTTAGGTTTGATTTAGTTTTCAATATTAATTTATGTAAATTGTTATAAAATCATTTATTATTATTTTTTTTTAGAAATTCAGAATTCTTATTAGAGACAATTAGAACTATGATGATTTTTTATTTAAATTTTTTTATAAAACTAATATAAAAATAAATATTAATTATATTATACTATAATATATACTTAATAATATTTCACTATTAGTATATTGTTAATATCTGTATATCTGTATTCAATTATACATTGTAGTATACAACATTATAACACACCAGTAAATATAAGACTCAGGTAATATAAATAATTTTAAAGTTAACTTTTTATAACAATTTAAGTAAGTAATTAAGTAATTTATAAGACTTAAATGTATTTAAATTTACCCACGCTTTAATAACAAAATCTGATATTATTGAAACAAATGAACTAGGTTTAGTTCAAAATAACGCGGCTAATGTTTTTGTTGTAAGGGAAAAGTTATAATAGTATTATTCGAATTTTATAAGTTTCCACTGTTTCCAGTACAATGCATTTTTTAGTAATTGATCCACGCAATTTTTGGTCCATAAAAAATAAATACGTTTTTAAATTGATACACAAATTAAAATATTAAATCTTATTATAAAATACTAAGGGTATTTATGTCATTATGCACAACTTTTGTTGATAGGTACTGATTTAAGGTAATATAAAATAGGTGTCAACTTTATTATAACGCCAATAAATCTGGGTCGAAAACCCAGTTGTCATCTTGACTTATTTTATGTTTATAAATTGTATTCATGCCTGAGTTGTTTAGTTAAATTTTAATTTTACGTTCTAGTTACTATTATACAATGAGGATCTATGTATATGTTTTTATCAATTATGCTATGGAATTAAAAATAATCAAAATACCTCTATGTAAATTATGTTGTTTTAAAAAATTACAATATAGGTTGTATTTTTTATTATCAAGTAAAACGGATGAATGATTTTTTAGTTACAGTTTATTTTTTTATAATTAGTACGTTACATTAGTTATTTGTAATGTTTAGCGAATGGATTTACCAGAATTTGCATATTTGAAAAAACATCATATCATAGTAAGTTAAAAACATTTTTATAATAGAAATAAGTGAAGTTTTGAAAAATGTTATGATTTTTTGGTTTGAATATAAAATTGTTTTATGAATATAGGTAATAATATAATAAAGGTTAATGAATTCAAATAGGTTCATATTTTATAAGTAAATTTTTTTATTTGTTTGTTTTTTTAAAATGTATACATACGAAAAATAATTTTATTTTTATTATTTATCACATTTAAATTGAGTCATTTACGTTATTGTTTTTTAATAAATTGTTAAAAATTTATTATAGTAATATTTTGTAGACATATTATTTCTACTTTATTTTTATTATTATTTTTAAATTCAATATTTATAACAAATATTTTATACAAAATAGTATGCTTTCTTAATTCATAAAATAATAAATACTCAATATTTTTAACGAAACTCAAACTTAAGTAAACACTTAATAGTCAGTCAATCAATCATGTTTAGCCGTATTTTTTTATTTGTATTGTGCATTTCATGATACATGGTATAGTCTTATTTACACCACCTGCTTACATTTTAAATGTATAGATAATTTTTAAGTGTTTTAAAATCCCATACGAAAAATGACAAATGAGTAATTATAAACGAGTAGTTATTATTACACAATTTGAAACTATGTTTATAAGTTTAGTAAATATTTTTTTTTTTTGAAACGAAATCGGAGAAAAAATGTTGTGTGAGAGTTGCGTGGCTTTACTATCATGGTATATTCATATTATCATTTTCAATGCGTGTTTATTACATTTTAATATATTGTACCTTATTCTTTGCGAGGAATCTAGTACGTAAGATAAATACGAATGTTGCAATTGAGTAACATTGTTAACAAAATTGTTATACCATACTTTAAACGTGAATACTGCTTTAGAATATGTCATTTTAAAAGTTTAAAACGAATTTTTAAATATAGGTATATACATTTTTTCCTCTTTAGTTTCGTTTTAATTGTTTAGGCTAATGGCGTGTTACTTTATATTTATTTATGTTTAATATTCTTTTTGTGTAGGTACCTATACCTTTATGTACACCGTATATTAATAATGTATTATACGAGAATGTTTAGTGGTTTGTCATCTACAGTGTGAGCTATACATAGCGGTTTTCTTTTCTTCTATTTTTTTCCATCTGAATACGTCTTTCCACGGGGCTCTCAGTTGAGTCGATGGTGTCAATAAAGATAATAAATTCCTAACAGTTTAGAGTATGGGGTTAGAAAGGAAAAAAAACGGTAAATTGAGTCTTGAATTAAATATGAATCCCACTCTCGGTGTTTGTTCGCCGGGCATTGATGTTTAATAGCTTTTGGTTTTGTTTGTACACAGACGTGTCTATGTGCGTAGTAGGTAGGAATTGTTGGTTGACAGGATATGCTAAAAGATAATAATAATAACTAATTATTAATTCATAGTGTTCTAAAACCACATATTCATATTTCTTTAATTTAAGACCATCACTTTTCTGCTTGTTTGTAAATATTTTATGCGTTTTTATTAGGTAAATGACGAGAACTGGTAAAAATGTATTGAATTTATTATACGATGTACCTATTTGTTTTAAATATTTTTTTTGTATTCGTGTTTGGATACTTACGGGCCAGGGACCAGGGTTTTAACACATTTAAAAAAGACATATTTAGACAGCATTTATTTGCATTTATTTGGTTTACCACGTATTAAATAAACTGATCTGCATGCTTAAAAATTATTTTCCGACGAGTTTGATTAAAAATAACAAAATTGCATTTCGTATTTACGTATAGGCGGTAGTGTATACGAAATTATATGTATATTTTTAACAAGACATTTTAATAAACCATTAGATAATTATTGTAAGATATTTTTTACTTAATTAACTATATTTAATGGTGTTTAATCTCAAAAATAGTAATTCAGAAGTGAAAATGTTTTACTTTTTTTTTTTACTGTGGCTTTGTATATAATTTATGTTGCGTGTTTCAGCACTAAACAATACAATACTGTGAAACAAAGTATTAAAAAGTATAATTTTAATTACCTATTATTAAATATGGTAAGAGAATTTATTAAAAAAATAAATACATTTTACAAGATTAGGTTAACCAATTTAGTATGTAACAAGTTGATATAAAAAAATGTAAATTAAATTTAAAATTTAGTGAATATTTACAATATATGCCAAAGTACAATATGCAAATTTCAAAGAATAAATATACAATAATTAAAAATGTATATTAAAATATAAACATAATTCATATTTTATGAGAGTAATAATTGGCAGAAATATTAACAAAAAGGGGTGATGTCATTTAACGACAAAATCCTACTTTACTAACAGGAAATTATTAATTATTTAGGTTAATTTTTAAGAGATTACAGCACAAATTGCCTTTTAGATGCCATACTGGTTTTTTTTTATACCTAATATTACTGTTGAGATTCTATTTCACATTAATATGTTTTGGCGAGATCGTAATTTTCTATGAAAATGTATAGAAAATAGTATTTATATTTGATATATTTTAGATTCTGAACGGAGTGATGAATGTATTGATTCTACGATGTGTTTTTTTTTTGTATCTGTCATCACGTTTTGGAGTAGTAATAGTGGTTTGATTTTTATCTTCAGCCCCTTTTTGAAAAGGAAAATTAATCTAGTTGGTATTTTGGGGGTCAAAAGTAAAAAACTTCCAGTAGTTTTCAAAAGCGTCAGGAAAAATACCGAAAAAGTAACGGAAAAATGAGAATCGATTTTTTGATTTTGCTATAACTCAAAAAAAAAAAACCATTATAAATACTTGAAATTTTCATCAATTGTAGGTGAATAAGTAACTGCATACCATGGAAAAATAGAATTATTAAGAACTTTTTAAAATAAAGTTATTTATTAACCTTTTAGCTTATATTTAACTTGCTAATAACCTTATTTAACATTTTGTGTATAAATGACTTAATGATATATATACATAGAATTAATATTAAAAAATGATTGATGTTTCATGTTATGTTGATATGTAAGTTGGCGGGTATATGTTACAAAGTTTTAGTGTTCTATACGAATACTCAAAAAAATTCATAAAACATACTTAATGATTTATAGAAAAAATATTCCTTACTTATTCGTCTATTTAAATTAATATTTTTTAATTTTATTTAATGGATTTAATCTTTTTCGATCAATGTATTAACAATTAGCTGAATGTTATTAAAAAGCTTTTGTTTATTAAATAAATAAATGTATTATTTTGGCAATGTTATGATGTTATGAATATATCTATCATCTAGGTGGTAGATTCAAAGTAGTGCGAACAAACAATTATTTTTTGATGACACAAGCACGTATCGGGGTTTTAATACAGGCGGGGTAGAGGGAGGGCACTGATAAAAATAATGAATACTACAAAAGAGACAAAGCTAGACGTGTACTTGAAAATACATTTTTATGTGGCTGAAATGTTTTATGATTATATCGCGAGGACAATACCACCATGTCATAGTAATGTGCTGTCCAAATTGTTCAGTCAATTCAATTAATAACTATAATAATGCCCTCATACTAACATCCACTTAAAACATAGGAAAACTAAAAACACTAAATTATGTGCTTAACTCAAAAAATGTAATTGTCATTAGTTAAATACTTGATTTGAGATTTATTAGATTATAAATTATTATTTGTTAGTAGGTACAAAATTTATCATTTATGACAAAAGATTGAACAGTTTGAGGGAGTTTATCACCGTTGCTACTACGATAGCAATACAAAATACTGTGGACTGAGTATTATCATAAAACCGTGTGACATAATTATTTACTGTTATTTTACTTCACATTTGCCGCGTCACGCGGATAAAACTGACATTTTATTTTCATAGACATATTAATATTAATAATACAAATATATTTAATTGTTTTATAAGACACAATAGGTATCAAAGTATTATTGCATTATTTTTTAAATTGATTTTTTTACACAGCGATAGGAAGTAAAACAATATATATTATAGTTACTGTATTACACGTTTGATGGTAATACTCATTCTTCAGATTCGTGGGTAATAATATACAGATGTAATTAAAATATGTGAGTTCATAAAAATTTCAAAAATAATAAGATTTTACTTATCAGGTATGTCGACGTTATAATGTCTGTTGGACAAAATAAATTGGATACAGCCCTAGAACCTTCAGCTCAATATGCACTCGTTTATACAATGTGTATTATAAGTGTGTAAATATGTGTGTATTGTGAACTTTTAAACTTTTTATTTAAGAATTGTGGGAACTTCACTATACAATTTAATATGCGTATACAGGTACTATTAAATTACTGAGCTGAGGTGAAAAAAACTGTGTGCACAATTTTCATGAAAACTACTTTTCTCTTATACCACGTATATGTTTATCATACTATTCGTGAACATTAATTTTTTACAATATCGTTTTCATCAAGTATTAATTTTGAACGTTGTTCAATTACCTATGAAAATGATTTTATAAATATTTCACATGTTTCAGTTTGAACAATTTTTACAAAAAATTGAATTTTAAGATTTATTAATTTAAATTTGGTATTATGAACTGGATTAAAAAATGTTTTAATACTTAGTTCAGTGAAGAAAGTGTACATATTTTGGAATCAATTGGTTTTAAGATTTATTTTTACATTACCTATTTATTTATTGTTTTAATACAATATTATTATGTTATATTTTATTTGTATTAATATTGTGAATTAATGATACAAATATATAATTACTTAATCAACGTTCCCATTATTTTATTACAAATGTAAAAAAGTCAATTAAAATACATTTATATTTAATTGTTAAATAAATAATCAATAATACCTACTTATTAATATTTTTTGAACTGTTTAAAACCTAATTTGTAAATAGGTTAGGTTATAGAAAGTGAATGTCATTTTTAGTTTGAAAATTTAACATTTTACGATGGATCGTGTTACTAAATAATAATCAACACCCAAGTAAAAAAATTACGAAATTTACATGACGTATTTGAATTACATTTACGGTTGGATAATGACAACTGATTTTATTTGCATCGTTCTATTATATATTAATTAAGTATTTAATTAGGCAATGTTAGGAATAATTAAACATACATTTATTTTTGTATTCTTATATTTTTATGTTTTGATATTACTAATTTGTTTAATTGTCGATTAAATTACGTTATAGGTATCATAATACAATGGAATAAACTTAATTATAGATAGATAGAAACATTTTAAATTTAGTCATGAATCTAAAAAATAGATATCTAGCTGATTAGAATTTTTGGTATTAATTGATTGGTCTTAATATTTATAATTTGATATTTTTTTAACATAAATAATATTAATATCCTTTAAGAGTAAAGAAAAATTAACTTTTGGTTAGTATATTTATGGACTTATAATAAATTGTAAATATTTTAGAATTAATAAAACAATAAAATATTACGAATATAAGCTTAATTATTAAATTATATTTATAAATATTATTATTTATCAAAACGTATATACTTTTCGGTCCAATATGAAAGGAAAACAAATAAAAATATATATTTTTTAAAAGTATTATTGTATGTTTGACATCAATATAAAAAAACGGTGCTTACCATTTATTGTATTTTATATTACCTACGCTATAAATATAAACATATTGAAACAATGTGTTATTTAAGAATTATTATAAATACCTAATATTATTGTATTACTTATAGTACATAATTGTAAAATAATGCAAACCTTTCTTTTCAAAGGTTTAATGTGAAAATAGGACGAAACGTTAGAACTGTTGAGTGTAGCCGATAATGTTAATAAATAATTTATATTAATCTTTTGGTATTCTAAAAACGCCCTTTAAACTACCTTAATATGCACGGTTAAAATAATTTAAAGTACCATTCAATTACAATGCTAGGCATATATAATATAGTCATAGATAAATAATTCATTGATGGATTACACGATTTCGTTATGTAATGGTGAAGTTTTCGTATATAAATTACTTAAAAAATAAAAACTAGTGGACTAACTGAAATTAAAGAATTTAAATTTAATGGTCTGGAGGAAATCAATTAAATACTTGTACTTAGTTAAAATAATTTTTGACATTCGTGCATTCATGATTTAAGTACGAGTAAAATATAATACAATTAGTTCGTATTTTAAATTTTAATTTGATGGTCACGGGGTTTTTTTATACGTGTTTGTGTGTGTGTTTTTTTTTATCTCAAATAAATGATGTTGTAACAATATTTTATGCACCACGTAACGAGCCGAAAATACTATTGCAGCGATTGATCACTATCTACTGTTTAGTTGGTATTCCTTTACGGAGGTGCCAGAAATAAAAAGATTTTTCATTTTAGAATGGCGCGTAATAGTTTTTTTTGTCGAGTAGTATATGTCTTCTTTTACGGTATGATGTACATATATTATTATTTTACATCATTTTATATGTATATTTTATCTCGAAAAATATTAAAAAATGCAAAGTTTTTTTCACACAATGTTATACATTTTATTTTTTTATAATGTTTTCAAAAATATTATTTTCATATATCATATTGCAACGATATTATAATTTTAGTCGTTATTGCACGTATATTATATCGGTGTGCTGTGGTCCATAATACACCTTCGTCACAGTGAATTTGCAAAGTCTATGTTTGTGTGAAGGTGTGAATGCGTACGTTTATTTTTGGTTTGTAATAGCATATTGTTTTTTGAGGAGGGTGATGACCTAAAGTTTATGGAAAACGAACAGTGCTCAAGGATCCAGTTACGTTTACAAAAATGTGTTTCTCTATCTATCAGGTGACTACATTTTCTTCAAATGTTGTCTGTATTGCATAAAGATAACATGTACCCTAAATCTAATATTTTGTACTCGTCGCTTGTATTGAACTTTGGATGGAAAAATGGAAATATATTGGTGATAAATTCGACGAATAAAAATGATATAATCAAAACAGAAATATTTGACCCGTCCTTGTTTGTCATAATATTTTACCAAAGGGTACGGGAAAACCACAAACAGTTGGATTTCACGACGCAGTACATCGCATTTTTATTCTATAAAATATACGAAATAGACGAGGGTGTTGGTTCACGTGGTATTATCGACGAAAAACCCGAATTGTTGTGCTTATGATTTAGTAACAGTTTGTCGTATACGTCCGCTGTTGGCAGACGGTGGCCAATAAACATGGGCACCTCCAATATATTATGAGCTTTTTGAAAGATATTAACCCTATGGCTAACCCTATGGGCTGCTTCATTGTTTTTTTTTATGCTGAAAACGTCCGCACACTTTTATACGGACGATCACTTGGATTCGTGTTGGATAATATAAATATTACGCACTAGTCGGATCGGGGAAAAAATGACGCGCAAATTAGACATGTCGCCGCGCGAAGAATATCTATAGGGATACCTGCAAAAATATATATCGATAGTGTTTGCTTTGCTTTCCCTACTCTTATTATAATTTCTTGTTCAACATAAGATCTCGTCAACTAATATTGTCGATCGGACAGCTGAGTGCGCATCATTATACATATGCGCCGTACGTGTATATCACGTAAAATGCTTATTATTGCACACCATTATTATAATATTGTATTTAATAAGTTTATTATGTATTTTTTGAGTATGCCATCGAGCCGCGGCTGTGTCGAACGATTTTTCAATCACGTCACAACATAATAAATGCGGATCATCATTTTCTATTTTGGTGTATGTATATAATCCGTATTTATTACCAATGATTTATCTGTTTAATTTTTATTGTTTCTATCGCACTTTTTTATCGCTACAAACTATTAATATTTTGTAACGACCTTAATTTGTTGGAATCTGAATCCATTTATTAAAACAAGGCTAAGCCTGTAAAAATTATAAATACATAAAATATATAATATAAGCTTTCTTACCACGTACAGCTGCAGCCATATAGACAGAAGTTTATGGTACGACTCTAACACATTATGCACGTGCCGTTAAATCGTTAAATTCTAATTTATAAAAAGAAGATTTTTTCTAGAACTCTCTAATTAATATTACCGTTTTCCTCTGGCGCGTGTGTTGCCGCAAAGCACTACAAGTTACAACTACATTTAATTATTATACTCAGTTCACATAGTCACTCTATACTAATACGAAATAGTTTGTCACAAAAGTCGTCACATATTGTGAATTATGATATATATATTATGTACGAATAAGCGTGTACTTGCGATTTTCTCACATGTGCACTCTTACGGTCGTATTTGCATTCTCGACAAAATGATGATTTTACAAAATCTCACGAGACACGAATTATATTATATGATTTGAATAATATAATGATTAGAGAATAAACTTGTACAAATTTAAAAAAAAAACTATTTTATTTAATGGTACATATATTGTATATTTTATCTATTGCCTAATTATTATTTACGACGTGATATTGGAAATATATTTTGACATTTTCAATTAAATTTGCTCGAATGAAACAGAACAATATTATATTGTTACGCGTTAAGTGTTATATATTGTTATTATTTTTTTTTCATAACGACTTGTGAATTATTCAATCTTCAAAGAAGAAAAGCCATTAAGCTATACTTTTACCATAAATGATAAGCAAAAAAAAGCCAATAAAAAGTCCACTGAAAAAAGTTTGAACTAATGGGGAAAAAATCTAGTTTCCAATAATAATCAACTTATTACCATTACTTACTATATAAATCAATTAAAAATGTATACAGTAGTAATTAACTTATTTTGTTGCAATTAAAAATAAATTGAAATTAAGTTTAAATAAAAACCGTATCATTTTCGTATAGTAATTTATTTATAATTTAATACTGTGCTACTATATATTTTTCACTTTAGTTTCCCTTTCAGATGTTTATATGAGTAGCGTATACGGCGTATATATTATAAAGAAAAATGAGTTTTTTTAGTTTTATTGTGTACCTAATATACTAATATTCAATAAAGATACTAAATGTTCGTACAGTGTATTACATAATAATGAAAAGGTCAAAAGGTAAAATTAATTTTTTTGCATATTATCTTTTCCACGAAATTATATTGATTAAATTAAAATATACCGAGGAACACGTGCACAGAATGAATGTGAAGTTAAATATTGTTTTCTCAAACTTCTGGTAGCTGTAGACGAAGTGACTTTACTTCTTTTAAAAACAATTATGGCATATTGTTCCTATATTAATATTTAAATTAAGGATAATATATACACTAATATAATACCATTGAGTATATATAGTACTATATATACTCAATGATAATACACAGCAAGGGGCTTGATGTTTTAACTGAATTTAATCATATACAAATAATAAGTTTTATTATTATTAGCAAAATTATTTACTAAATTATTTTTTTAAATTTCATAAAATCCGCACGCCACCTGCCCATTTTGTGAATACTGAATAATAATAAATAATAATACACGATTATTTCGTTGTATTTTATGAAAACGCGGTACCTTATTTTATCGTTGTATCATAATACTAATGGAGACGTCGATTATTCTATTGTACGCGCTCAAGTAAATACAATATTGCTCTTACAATATAATATGTTATCAATTATCATTCATGGTGGTATTGAGTTGTGATGTAACGGGCATCATATCATTTTGTATCCATTGTGCTAAGAAAATATCTGCAATTGATATAATACCAGAAGAGGTGTTTGACGAAAATAAAAGGAAAGTTTCAGAAATGATATCAAAAGAAAATAATTTGAATAGACTTTATTTATTTATTTATTTTTTATCTTATGGCAGATTTGCCGCACATTTACAGAATGCAATTTAATGTTTGACAAGAATATTTGTAACACAATTATAATTCGACCTCGTACAGTTGTGTACATAATACTTATACATTTCAATCGAAATAGAAAAATATCTTGCTGGGAACGGATTCTTCACTTATGAAAAATAAACAAACGATAGAATGTATGTATTTTAAACTTTCAGGAAATTTATAAATTAATATAATGAATTAATAATGAATAATGATAATTAATGATGTATTAATAACGAATGCACAAAGCATTTTAAAAAATATTATAGGTTTCAATATAATATTTAAGTACAGTTTATGAAACAAAAAAAATTAAATTAAATTAATTTCAATTGAACGATAATATAGTGTAATATAACAATATTTATTATTTTTCATAGAAATACTACTGCGTTAATTCTGATAGAAATAAATAATAATTTTTTGTGTTTGAGTTAAAATTCAATAACCATAATAGCTGGTATAACAATTAATGCGAAACGACTTGTATGCTGCACTCAAAGGATATGCCGCTAAGTAAACACGCACGTCGAACTTATTTGTTTTTGAACAATCATAGATGAGCTGTATGTATATAGTGTATAGTATACTATTTATTTATGTGTGGTACCATTTAAGTGTACAATATTAGTACCACACTGGCTGTATTATATACTAGTGGAGTATAAGAGTAGGATGTGACGAGTGAATCGTTTCCCTTCCTTTTGAAGTTTAGTTTTAGATTTTGTATGCATGTACAATCTTATCTATAGTAGTACTAATATTATTCAATTAAACTAACTAAAAAAAAATGAATATTACTATAGGTTGGGTTAAGTTGGGTTCAGTGGAATCCCACCTCTGCTCCTTACATACTATCAAATATTTCAGATTTTAAGCGAAGTTTAGAATGTACTGGTTAAACTTTTACAGCAATTGAACGTTGTGCTTTTATGTATGTAACTATATCGTGAGCCATGTACCAAAGCCAATTATAAAAAATAATTAATAAAACTCAGAATTCTATTTATCTATCAATATTATTTTACCGAATTTTTGATATTAATTACTAATACAAATTTATTTATATGTTACATCGGAAAAACAATAAAAAAAAAAACAATATTTCGTTTAACTATTTCGTTTTAGAACGAGAGTGAGGTCAAATCTTAGTCAGAAGGTTTTAAGGTCTCATTTCTAGTAATGCCACTGATTCTGAGGAAGAATTGCCTAACGTACCGCAATTTACATGGGACGTATACATTATGAGCAATCAGACACCAGTGTACCGCCTTCTTAGTCCATAGAGAAATATAATTACTTTGATATACTAACTGATAAACGCTTTAGTGTGTGTGTGTGTATGTAGGCATGTATTTGAATCAAGTCGACTCATCGTAACTTATTAAATAAGTACAGCTAACGATCCAAAACGAGCAAAACGTTTGATTCTTAATTGAGCACACATTACTCGTAATGAATCTGACATAGAAATTTCATTCACTCAAGCTGATTTTGTATATTTTACCGGTGTAGTAAGTAATTATTTACGCCATTGATTATGACAAATTATTCGCTTAACGTTAGAATTTCAAATTATTTCAATCCTAAATTTTTCGTACAGGTGCCGTGTAGAAAGCTTAACTACTTAGGATTTTAATTCATCGTTGTTTCTTGGCGAGTACCTAACGGGCAAGATTAGACGTGCGAATTAATAAATCGTTGACGTTTTCTCATACAAGTTGTGTTTTCAGTATTAGTACACGTTTTTAATAAAATGTATTATGTTTGATCAATATGTTTATAAAGTAGTCAAAAAAATTGAATTAAAAAGTTATTTTATATAATGTATAATATAATATAATGTTGCTTATTAAATTTTTTAACAGTCTACTATGTATATATTTATTATATGAAATCAAATTATTGTGTACTGTATTTTAAGCAAAAATTTCTATTATTACTTTTATTTGTAAGCAGAGTTTCAGTTATCTACCCCTTCATACAACTTTTTAAAATGGTAAAAAGGTTTTTTTTAAACGTTCAAACTTGGTAACATACTTAATACAAGAAGTGTCTGATGTAAAACGAATAGAATACCATTTTAAACTACCGGTAGTTCGTAAATGTATTTTACTTCAAATGTATTTCCATGTTCATATAATAATAGCATTTAATAATTTTCTATGCAGTTTTATTGTATTGCAAGTCGTTAGCTTTTCAGGGAATAATAATACCATTGAATCTGAGTACTGATCAACTGATTGTAGTATAATTTGGTACGTAAAAACAATTGGAATACGATTTCTAAATATCAATCTATATTGTATAGTTAATTTTTTAAACTACATACAAAGAAAAACCTCATAAACACAAATCGAACTAAAATAACATACTCGTCGAGAACTCAAGGTATCTATTTGTTAGTAATAATTTTAGTATTATAACATTTGTGTAGCTATCATTATAAAAACGTAAATCAATATTTTTTCCTAATACAGAATGATAATAATATGTTTTTAAATTGTAACCAAATAATATGTGTATAAGGTATATAATATATATTTATATGTAAATATTATGTGGGCTTGATATTCAAAGAAATTTAATGTAATGTAAACCATTACGAAATTCTTTATATTTATAATACCATGTCAACGGTATATAATTAATATTATTCTAACCTTATATTGTTGGGTTATTATTATTTTTGCTTAATTTAACTAAATATCGAGTACATAGAAATTGTATCATATTTTTAAACTGATTATATATTTATATGACTATTAAATATTATGTTGATAATATAATGTCATTCAAATTTCAATAAAATTCCTAAGTATTGACGTTAACAGTTTTAATTTGTTAATATTTGTTTTCAGACCCAATATCTTGCTAGTATTATTTTAAAAGATTATCCTAATTTTCAATATTATAAAATTATGATCAATGTTTATTTAGGTTTTTGTTTATAATGTGAATTATACGAATTATTGTGTAAGATATTCAACTATATTATCCTAAAGATTTCAAACTTTAATTCATTTAAAAGTGGTGGTTTTTTTTATGGAATATGTATTATATACGAAAAAATAATTCAATTTATAATATTAAAAGCTTTTGTTCATATAATACTATATTTTTATGATGTATTTTTTCATATTGATTTATTTTTAATTAGTACAACTGATGATTCTACGTTTAATGTGTAATAATAATACATTTATTTGAGTAATTTTATTAGCTCTAATTAGATAATTTATCTACATTCCATACTGAAAAATGTGTAGTTTTGTAACCTAAAACATATTGGTTAACTAATAACTATTTAATTATTTATGAATTATTATTATTTTAATATTTTTAATTGTCACTGAAATATTTTATTGTTTTTAAAATTTAATATTATCTATGATAGTTAATATTCATTTGTTATATATGTCGTACGTCACATCAATCACTCATTTTTTTTATAATTCTTAAGGTTTTCTGTATAAATGTTAAGACCTATCGTATAAATAAGTACAAGTGAAAATTGATCGATTACATCAAAAACAGAGTTTAATATGCTTAAATAGGTACACAACACAATGTAATATGTATTTATTATTTTAATTTTTAACGGGATTTAGCAGTTGATGCAGAAAATTAAATAATAAACCTAACCAAATAATGGATAATAAATTATACATATAGCGAATTTCTATTATTATTTCCAAAAATTATTTTTTCTCTAGTTTTAATTATATTTTTGTTAAAAATTTTTTTCATTGTACAAAATCATTTATTATTTTAAATTATTAATATTTTGAAATAGAATAACTGACATGTTTATGATTTTTTTTTTTAAAAAGTCATTGATTTATGCCTTTATCAATTTATGAGTTTTGTTTTATTATTATCTGAAGTTACCTCCCTAAAAATAAACACTTGTAAATAGCTTACAGGTACTAGCTGTTTATGAAAAAAAATATGACGTTTTTATTGCTTAACTTAACACTTCTTTTGACGTTGAAGAAGGTTAAGCTAATTTATAAATATAAAACAATAAAATTAATATTAAATCATTAGTTATTAATGAATGACAATACAAAGCATTCTATGAAATGTTTTTACAAGTTACATTGATTGTAGAAACGTAAAAAATATATTTGCCGGTTTGTAATATTTACAATATGCTGATAATCAGTTTTATAGAAATGTTTGAATTTGTTTTTGTTATAGTAAAATATTGAAATTATTACTATTGGTTAAAATATTTTTAATTGATCAATTTGTAATTTATCTTTAGCTAATTATTTCATAATGAATCGTAAATTTATTTATAGAAAGATCTTATAAAAATAAAAAATATATTTTTACTAGCCATACTACGAAGAATTCATTCGTTGAAACAAATTGACTGAATGTGTTATTACTGTTATCCATAACATGACAATTCTTCCATTTCTGAAAAAATAAAATAATAATAATATTATTACATATTTATTATATACCTTGATATATTTAACGTATATTAACGCATTTTAAATTTATTTGTTGTATTGGATTAATCATTTTGATTATATTAAATCAGTTCAAAATTGTATGTATTCATTATTCAATGATACTATCATTGAGGTTATTTTAATTATACTTATTCTAGAATAGTATAAATGCTTCAAAAACTCAATTTCATGATCATAAATATAAAGAACTTTGGTATATAATGTACAATTTATTATTACTGCGAAAATTATTAAGCTGTACAATTTTCCTAATATTTAGTGTTTATTTGGATTAATTTTTAAAGTTCGATGAAAATTTTGTGGTTTGATATTTTAAAGTAAAACTAAATGGCATAGTAAATAAATCATACCGTTATTATGCATTTCAAACGTTAAGGGTCATTTAATGTTTATTAAGTGAACACTTTATTTTATTTTTCATTATCATTTTATTGAGTGTATGAGTCCACAGCCATTTATCAATGTACATCATTGTGCGTTCACTAAATGACCCGGAAGTGCTTTTACATACATGTTTAAAATAATATTACCCGCGCCAGTTCCATTAAACTACCGACGAAAGTTTACTAAATTCCAAACTTTCATTCAAAGGATTTCTCGATTAGGTACCTGTATATTTATAGGTTGGCCTTGAATTAATTTACGATTCATTTATAAACAATACATTATACAAACATTTATAAATATATATGTATATTATATAAACATAATATAGTTGTTGATATAATTATACTAAAATCTATATTATAAAGCGTTATTGAAACGTTGTTTTATACCATCGTACCAAATGTAGTCACACGAGAACCGCACGTGTGTAGATATTGTAAGTATATGTATTCGAGACGTGTAACCAAACAATGTTATTGGCAATTTTCCAGGACAGACTTATGATATAGGAGTGGCTTACATCCGGCACCACATGGAGGATGTATTGTAGTTTATACAGTTATGGTTTTTGTGTTACCTATATGTTCTATATGCTCTATAACGGCTTAGTGTTTTAAATTTTGGCAATTGTAGAAGTCCACACAAATAAAATATACTATTAAGTATTATTTTACCAATGGTATTACGTATATGGCTATGCTATACGAACGTAAAATTGTGTAGGTATAGAAAAACGCATAAAGAATGTTGATTAACTGATCTATTAGTGAATAGATCTCGTACATAATTTTTGAATTAATTAAATTAAAATTAAATTATTTATCGATTTTTATTTAAAATGTATACATACAATTATATAGAACATTTATGTATAATAATATACTGACGATTAAAAATAGTTTTTAGATCAACTTTCTGAATAGCTTGTTTCTGAATAGCCTAATTTCACATAATAGTATGCTGAATTCAAAAGACATTTTTTATATTTCTTAGCTTTTGAATTCAAAAATATGTTGTATTCCACATGTTATTTATTTCGTTGAGTTCAAATATAAGTTACAATTATAGTATAGTTTCAATTATAAGTTTATAATATATTGTTTATTTGGTTACCTTTAATAGTTATTTAGTACTATCTAATATAGTTGGTAGTTATACAGTTTTATAAAAATTATTATTATATTTTACATAACTATGATTTTAGTATCACATTACAAATAAAATCATTTTTCAGATAATGAATTGATTTATAGTGTTGACATTCATTAAAATATAAATGATAAGAAATGTGAAATAGAATTACAAAATTAACGTAAATAAAAAATAAATCTTGAGTATAAGTCGACAATAAATCTGATAATTAAGACCAAATATAAGAGGTCTTAGAATGTATAATTAGTGGTTCATTTGATTTATTAAGTTAAAAGTTCAATTTTTTTCTTGTGAATAAACTTGTGTTAATTATAAATAAAGCTTATAAATATGTGAAACTGTATTATTTAGTTACTTCTCGAATTTAATATTATTTTTTAAATTTGTAAAAACTAATTTATTCGTATAAATACTCGATATCTAATATTGCTATTAAATGGTATTAATATATTATTTTAAGAAGATCCTTTAATATATTATTATTTTAACTCAAATTTAAAATCATACCAAGATTTATTAATATGATAAGTTATAATTAGAGTATTGAAGTTATTGAATAGGCATGTTAATTTTAGATGCTAAAATTCATTGCTAATTGAGCTTAAAATTTATTTTATTTAACTTTAACAGTTTATTTAAATATAATATTGTTTTAATTGCATTGATTAAATTTATAATTTAAAATTATATTATATAATATCGGGAATTTATCTATTTTAGTAAAATTGTAGCTGCTTTTAATCATTATTTTTGTATTATTTTATAAATACAAATTATATAATATTATAAAACAAAAATTAAGTAAATGTTATGAGTATAAATATATCATATACTATTTAAAATATTTATAATAAATATTTCTACAGCGAGACATTTGCGTTTATGTCGTTAAAATCAAAACTTCTTCTTTAATAAACAATATTATCAATTATCGTTAATTGCAAAACAGTTATATTAAGCTTAATGAAAATTTGTTACTTTAAATTTAGTCCCATCTATATAATCATACATAGGGCACTACGCACATTGAGTGTCATAGTATCTGTCGTCGACAGTCACGTTGCAGATTATACACCATATTTGTACCAATATTTAAGACGAAATAAACTGTATAAATCAGTCAAAACACAAACTTTTATCGATACATCGCTACATTAAGATGTATTTTTTTAAAACTGATTTGAACTGCTTGACTGTTTAACAAACAAAATAGAGGTGTAAAAATAACTGTAACTGCATTACATAGATTACAAATTACAACGTTATTGATACATAATTTTATTAAATATAAATTTATTTTTTATGAAATGTATAAGAGTGTCTCGCGATCTTGGACTTGTCGTTTATACCTTACATTATACTCTCCATATTAAAATGTCAATAATTTCTAATTTTTTATCAAGAAGTTAATTATTTCAAACGCATGTGCAACTTAAAAAAAAAAATAACAATAGATTGTTGTGTAGGTTTATAGTGCTACGCAGTTACAGGTTATTCACGCAGCATAATATATCTTTCGTTAAGTATCGTTTCGTTCGCTGCACTACTATTATAGTATACGAACGGACTGAAACACAACTCTGTGTGATTACACTGAGTCTTCATCGCCATCGTTATAGTCTCTATCTTTCTCTCTTTATTTCCCGCGGACGGCCTGGGGAAAAAGTGTTTTGGTCACAGTCGTTGCTATGACTACTACACATTGTTGTATATACACCGTCGGTTGTTGTACCACCCGGCACGGCATATACCCCCGCCACGACATAGGATCCTTGATAAAAATCCGCTTGTCCGGGAGCCTCTTTCACCTCTCCACCGAAACGGCCTTGGCAGAAATTTAACCTTGACTTTGTTCATCGTGTGTTTGCACAGCTAAGTTTGTTTTTATTTGTTTATTCCTTTTTTTTTATTTTACGTTAAGTATTTCTAACCCCGACTCAGACACGTCGACCCCCGCTAGTTCTATTGTCCGAACGGCCGTTCGTTTTGAAACACGAGAATTAATACGTCTGATGTTTACGCGAACCACGTCGAATTACTTATTATAACGTTTACCTCGCGTCATTCGATTAAATTAAATAGTAATTATAATATTATTTAGGTGACGACGTTTATGAAACTGACAACCTAACAATATCGCTTCGTTCAGTATAAACACAAACTTGAAACTTTATATTGAAAACAACTTCGTCATTATATTTTATTTTTAACAGCCGAATTTTGTTTGGTATATTGAAAATAATTTTAGCGTGCTGTTGATAAATAATAGTGAAATGTATTAAAATATTGCATCCCAGGGATACGATATTTTTATAGATGCTGCATAAAATATATCCGCATAAATGGGCAATAATTTTGATGATGAAAATAAGTAATGGCTTGTTATAATGTAAGTTACATATGGAAATTTACAAACCTTATAGCTTATGGGTCGGTAAATACAAACTTTTCAGACACTTAATTTACATAGCATAGGTGTGGACATTTTGCCGGCAGTGTGTTTAAATATAATTATGCACTACAAGCATTGAGTAATTTATGACTATAAATTAGCGTCGCTACATATTCTATGTAAATTGCAACTGAACATTTTTCCACCATTCAATGGAAATTTCAATACGGGTAATATAATTTTAGGAGTACTGGTAATACTAGGTAATAAATATAATTTATATGTAGTATAAAATGAGAATTATGACTTTTATACCGTTTTTAAATAAATAAAATGTAAAATAAATGTTGGATTATATTTAATTGGATATCTAAAACTTCACAAACAAGTACTCAGTTTACAATATTGTCAAATAATATAGTTCGTTCATTAATTTATATTTATTTTATTTTGGAACTAAATTTATATTGTGAGTGAAACAATTTAAAAATATAAATTAAACTTACAAGTTATGTGAAGAAAAACTCAAACATCTGAGTCCACTGTAACTAGAAAATATAAAAGAAAACCACCTTTTGGAGAAGAGATGTTCGTATCTTTAATTAAATTAGACTATTATAAAGTACACACTTCTTGGACAGTTTGACCAGGTTCAAGGTTTCAGTAACATAGTTATTTATATGCAAACATTAATACCAGCCACAGTTGTAGTCAATAACTTTTCGTCGTATATTATTTGAAACGAGAACCCCTATAAACCCTTATAAATCCAAATTATTTAATTATATTGCTTCTATAGGGCTATTATAATTTTGAAGTGATATAATATATTATACTGTATAACAAATTATTTTTAGGATATAGGAAAAAAAATATTAAGCTTTACATATTATAATCATTATATTTTTTTATTACTAAAAAGACGCATTTTGAGAGTAATATATTATAGTATTTTAATAATAAAACTATGTTTATTCATGTGTATAATCTTGTTTGCTATGTTTGCTTCCAATATAAACGATGAGAAATTATACTTGATGGATTAACGTAATTCAAAATATTACCAATCGTTATATAAAAAACAATTTATAAAAAGCTCATTGTAAAACCAATTATACTTTTATTATCCTGTTCAAAATCTTAAGTTTTTACATGTAAGCGAATGCATTCATTGTACGGAAAATAAAATGATTTAATATTTTTGAACGATATTTGATTAGCAATCTTGGTGTATATTATTATTATTATTTATCATATTTAAAATGTATTCTTATCATTATCACACACTCATTGTATTCAAGATAATAATATTAACTTATACAATATTCACATTTTCAAAAATTATTTTTAAACGTTAAAACTGCGTCTTGTTTATTCATATTATACTCGTACATAAAATAAATTGTATCCTTTGACACGATGATGCACCCATAGGTATACATCGTATAAGGGTTACTACATAATGCTATTATATATCTAATATGTTCGTGGTATATTAGTCCATTAGTTTTTGTTCTACTCTTATGCCTGCGTTCTCATATTCATACAGTCGGACACTCTTTTCTATGGAATCCAGGTTTTCTTTTGTTGTGTTATTTTGGGGTAATACGTAAGAATTGTACCTACTATTTTTTTTTTTTTTTTTTTGATTTCACATTACAATAGAACATAGTAATTAAAAAATAGCAACCATTGTTCCGCAAGAACATAGTTATTATGCGTCGTATAAAGTAATACGTTGTTTTTCACCGACAGTGGTTGGAATAAGTATAAAAAAAATAGTAGCAGGGAAGAGGCACCTGTGAATCCAGTCTTAGGAGATAATAAAACGTACCGCCGACATTAGCGCCCATTAAACTTTATTTGACAGATTTAACAAGCTATTCCACCAATCGAAGACCAAAAAATAAAAAAAATATTTTCTGTATTATTGATATAAAATCATGGGGTTTTTATAACTTTTATTTCTGTTTTAGACTCGAACTTTATACAATTGTATTCATTTAAGTGTGTAAAATATAATAACAGAAAAATGCTATGTTAACTTTAATTGCACAGAGTAACAATTATATCACTATAAAAAAAAAAAAAAAATGTTCTCCGATTTCCGAGTCTTCTGATTCACCAGCAAAAACACTAGCAATAATTTTCAAAGAAGCTCGAGGAAAATTTAATTTAATTGAGATTTACATTCAAATTTATCATTAAAATACCAAGTGATGACTACAAAATATATGACTTCATGTATAAAGTTTCATTGAATAAAATTAGTTTTTCGGCTCAATTTTTCCAACGTTTTAATCGGCCGACTGAACATTTTTCACTAGTTCATAAATTCACCGGAAATGTCTTATAATTTTTATTGTAACTAGGTTTCAAAAGCACAAAATCGAGTCAAACGAAAGGCAATATAGATACTATTTAGGTTTAATACAAATATTGGATTATTTTTATTTAAATGTTAAATACATACAATTTTTATCGTTCAATGGTATGAATGACACAAAAAAATGTCTGTTTTTTCTTATTTTTAAATTATAATTTTAACTATAATTGCAAGAAAATTTAAGAGAAACATTGTAGTATGTTTTCAAGTCTTAGGGTATAAAATTCAAAATTTAAAAAAAATTTTCCTACGAAAACTTTAAACGTTTATTAAAAAAATGTCTCTGTATTTTAGATATTTTTATTTGCTGTTATAATATCTTAAAACAAATTTTATATACAATTTTTAACACTTATAAAAATATTTATATATCAATAAAGTTAAAAGTAAACACTATAGCAAGGTAAAACAAAATGAATAATTTGAAAGGTGAACATTTCAAATGTCATGCATAGCTCAGAAGAATCCAAAATATTTTGTAAATTATATTATAAGTATCTAAACAATTTTAATGTTAATATTTGATAAATTTCAATTCCCCATTGTTGTTTGTTATTTTTAAGATTTAGAAAAATAAAAGCAAAGGTTATAAACGTTCTTTTATATACTTTAATTATTATTATTTTATATGACCATTGTTATTGTCCAACTATTATTGCGTAGTCAACTGATTTTTATTTTTACTAATAAATACATTTCGCAACATTTTCAGGTATAAGCTCCTTGACACCATAAGTTTCATTTAATATTTCTAAAACCCATGTTTGATAGCTAACCTAACATTACGTGAGCTAAATTTCAGTATAGATTTTCAAGCGAATAAAATTTATTTAACTATATATTTATGGTTATGAAATATGAACAAAATATCTTTAAATTTTTATCATAAGCTAAAATGTAAACGTAATATAGATTTTAAAATAGTACGAAATAGTTCTAAAATATAATCTTTTTCACCATTACTATAAGTTTTAATAGACGTTGGTCATAATTCCTGCATCATGGATTACGAAGTGCAAGTATATATACACCGTGGCGACACGTTAAAAATATACTCAATACCCTGACAGTGAAAAAAAACCAAATCTTTACAGTTATTAAATTTATTCTCACAACAACAACAAAATTATAATTTTCGATTATTATCAAAAATATTGAACCCGTTTCTACTTTTGACTCCGCGATGTACCAGTAATTAAACTATATTCGATTCTATACTAGCAGAAACGACATTCCAAGTGTGAGTTTGAAGCGTTTTCCTGTTTCGAAACAACACGGGTAAGCCTGAGACAAAAAAAAAAAAGGCTCAGAAATTAAAGAGTGTATTATAAAAGTCGTGTAGGAATGTACGATATTCCGAGGACGGGGTTGAGCTACAACAGCGGACAAGATTTTCGTATACTTTACTGTTTCCGCGGTCACTATAACAACGCAGGCACAGGTACACGATATTATCACACATAAACACAATGTGTTTTCCGGCGCGGTCGGTGAAATTAATCGGACGGACAACAATAATAATATCGCCGCCGAGGATAACGAACGGCATGTCGAGGCCGTCTAATATTTAAATTGACGTCGGACCGGGAATTCGCGTGGTTTTCGACGGCCGTCGCGGTAACGATGCGCCATCCACCGCCGCCGTCGCGGCCTTTGCCGGTCGAGGAGCCGACGGAGGCGGTGGCGGCGCCGCCGGCCGACCCGGGGGGGGGGTGCAGTGGGCGCACGATTTTCGGGGCCGATAATAATGTTATTTTTATTACTATTGCCATTGTACGGGCAAAACGATTTACGGAAAGCCTACTCGGGCCGGTTTGTGCGAGTGAATAATTTACACGTTTTCGCCGCGCATCCGTCTCGGCTGGTCGGTGGACGGTGTGCGGGCGACGGTTGTGCGGACGGGTCGGTCAGGAGGACGCGTGCGGGCGAGCCGGCGGCGGCGGCGGTGGTGGTGGCGGCTCGCAGGTCGCGTACCGGGTGCGGAGCGCGGTGTCGGCGTGAGGGTCGAGCTTCGGTCGCGTACGCGAATCGCGCCATAAAAAGCGGGCGGACGACCGTGTTGAAATATTCACAACGTCGCGGTCGGCGAATGCAACCCCTCACTCGCACCGCTCGCTCACCCTGTATTTTCCAGAGCGCTCGTCGTCGCCGAATGGCGTAATTAATTCGATTACACCGGTGCCGCGTGTCTTCAGCATATTTCCGTACCGTCTATATAATGATAATATTAATAATAATAATAATAATAATAATAATAATAATAATAATGTTATTGTGCCGACCGCTGCGCACCGTAATGGTTATGCGATTTGATATTATTATATACACGGTATATCAATTGGTAGGTAATATAATGCATAATATATAGGAGGGGTTGACGTTGTAATAATGTAGATGCGTATTACGTTTTACTCGCGGTGTAAAAATTATTTTAGCAATAATAATTACCATCGACGTTTGTTGAATTTTCAGATTTACATATTTTTTACGTATATACTAAACTGTTTAATTTTAACTATTATAATATTACTTATTTTTCTTATTTTCTTGCGATTCAAAAACGAATGACCGTAGATACTTAAAATAATAATCGTCACCAAATGTTTATATCATCATTTTATATACATCATGGTTTGATTTTGAAAAATATTCGGGTTTCGACCAAATTGGATATTTAAACGAAACATAATTATTTTAATTATTTAATATTTTGTTCAGAAATATTATTCTTGGTGACTTGAAACTTTTCGTATATAATGATGTTTAATAATTAATTATTAATAATATAATAAATTCAATTTTTTTGAGAAAAATTTTATCATTCTTCTAATAGTAAAATAAATTGCTTTAATAGCAATATCGTTAAATATACTTTGAAATATAAGCTGACAAACCGTCTTTGCTTTGAATCGTTTTACGTATGATTTATCATTGAATTTAAATTGAACACACACATAACAAGTGACTTACTCAATGACGAAGTACACTTGACAGTCGATACTTACTGTACAGAGTAGTTGCCTACTTTAACTTTTTTTTTCGTTGTTTTTCACTGGCGAAAAGACTTGGTGATACTTAAGATACTTTCATATACCATATCATTAAACCTCGTCCACATCTATGAGATGGGGTGGGTGAATGGTGGTAATGGTGCTATATCCATCGTTTTCAAGCGTTTGCGCAGTGTCACGGTTGGTTAGGTGGTCTCAGGTTTCCACTACCATCAAGATATACAATACGTGTGTGTTTATGTACACATATATTATTGAAATCAACCGCGCAGTTACAATTGTTTATATACTTCTATCTGAACCGTTGTAACAACAGCGATAAGCTCTCGCGCAGTCCGATGTAATCAATCGGATTAAATAGCAAATCGTATCAATTTCGTAGTCTTATTAATATTTTCCATAGACTCGAAAATCCTAAATTATCTGTTATGAGGGATTTAGCCTCTCATAATAACAACAAAATATAAGACGGAACAATAACTTTGAATTTGGAAATCAAATAAGGTGAGGTAACCTATATTTAAGAAGGATTTTGGTAAGTGGCACTAAGTCTTTCTATGCCACCACTATGCATCCAAATTTCACACGTCGTCGTGACCTATAATTGAGTGGCTTATTTTTGCAAGCGACTGACGTCTGGGAACGTCATACTATGTATAAATTATTTCGTTGTACGTTCGCGCATTTATACGATGAAGTCCGCGATAAAGATGTGTTGTTATTGTATAATATCCAACAATAACGTGTTGTACTATCATTGTTGTTACTATTATTGTATAATTATGATACGCGAATTTGCTTTATGTTTACAGTAGTGGAATCATGCGGGTATGATATCTATCTAGTGTTTTAAAGATGCATTTCTAGACATGGCTGCGTTCAGTAGTGCAACCAAGGGGAGTTAAGCGGTTGTAACCCGTCCCGAAATTTCTCCGAGGTCTAGTATAATAACCTATGTACTTTTCTTATGTATATTGTATATATATTGTAATAATGTTGTAACCCCTCCCAAAAATTTTCCTTGTTGTTGTGCCACTGGCTGCGTTGTATATAATATTAACTGATTTTATAATACGAACACTTATATATATATATAATTTATATGTTTAGTAAAAATACAATTTAATTTGACTACATTTCGAATGGTTATTATATTTTAGGATTTTAGAAACAAGATATGGTATTTACATTTTATGAATAAGGATAAGCTATTTATTAGCGCTAAAACGTATAAAGGATATAAATACGTGAAAAAAGCAAAATTTCCTATTCAAGTGCGATGAAAGTGAGATTAGTATTTTATTTATTTTGTTCTAATATTATTTTATAAACACGTGTAAATATATTTCAAAATATATTTTGTTATAAATTATATACAATTATCGCTCCGATCAGAATCTAATATTATTATTTAAATTAAAACCATATTAAATATAAAATTATAGTATTGTTTAATATTAAATACATTTATGTAATTACATAATAATATGTAGAATTTAATTTTTTAATTTTTGTCTATGTTTAAAATTTGTTATAAGATTTACTTTAAATTAAAAACTTTACTACAAAAATGATTAGAAACATAATATTAAATAAAAATAGAAAAGTAACATCGATATTTGTATATGATTAAATTAAAAAAAATACACAATTATAAAACACAGCAAAGTCACTTTGCTATATAGTATTAATACATCGTCATTACGCAGGCCACTGTAATTAATGCATTTAATATGAATTCAGTGATAAATTAATGTATACTAAAAACGATTCTGAATAAAAATGGAGTGTGTTAGCTTCTACTTTGAAGAATATTTTATAATATATTTATAATGCTATTAGCAATTTAATTATCTATTATTAATAGGGCAGGTTGAATTAATTTAACTTATATTAACTTAGAAGTCAGTATTGACTTATTGTACAATAAGACGGTGTATTGTGCAAATAGGTCTAAATTAAACAATTTCAAATGTCTTTAAACATCACGAAAGTAAGTGCCAAAATACAAATAATATAGTGTCTTTAAAATGTTAATATACTAGGTTTATACGTTTAATAATATTTGGGGTTTTTCAGTATTCGTATTTTCACCTTAACATATATCATATATATGCATAATACTCCTCTATATATTAAGTCTTATTAACTATTTGAATAATCTATAAACAAATAAATGAACTTTTATACATAAAATTTCATAAATATGTATAATCCCTAAGGGGCTATTTTGGTTTTTTTAAGTAACATAAAAAAAACCAATTATTTTGTTTCATTCAAGTTTAGACAATTACAAAAACTGAAAATTTTTTAAAATTGTATTAAATGTGGGATTTTTACTACAATATAATAATAATATTCTTAAAACTTGCAATTCGAAAATATTTGTAATAAAAATTGTAATAATGAAGACAAAAACGGCGAGATGGCCCGAATAAGAATTTATATTTTTGTGATGTATAAATTACAGCTGTAATAGAAATAAAAACAAATAAAATTCGTATGGTCATAATATTTTATGATCGTTAGAAATAGAAATGCATGGTATTTCATTTAAAGTAAATGTTAAAAATGCATTCCATCCACACCATTTTTATGAATTGTTTATATGCTAACAATAATAATAAATAATAATAATACACAGAAAGTTTTAATATAATTTAACTATTTAAGACTAGATAATGATTTATAATAAATAATTTTGAAACACTCAATGGTTGAAAAAAAAATAATGATACAAATTATAGTTTAATGATGTAGATTGTATAGTGTTATTATTATTAATAATAATATAATAACACAATTTAATTAATTTTGTTAAATAATAACAGTTTACTGTATTACGTTAACATAATTTGAAAGGATTAATTTATAAAATGTGTGAAAAAAATATGTTCTAACCTTTTCTCATAGTTTTGGGCCAACTTAACATGTAAATTAAGGCTTATAATAATTAGGTAGGGTCAGTATAATATTTTTCTTCCTCTATTTTTCAAACACCGAGCTCGTTAATATTTTTTGGTATAATAAGGAATCATTGTGTTGTGATGATGCTTTAATTATGAAAATATGCTTATTGAACAGTGAACGCTTTTATGGGACCCAGTATGTTATAACACCTATTATATGGTTATTTAATATTTAAATGTTATATTAATAAAAGTATTTATCATTCTTTATTTTCTGTAATAAATTGATTTTAAAAGAGAATTTTTACATAATTGTATTTTTTTTTTTTTTAAATTCTGTAAATATGATTCTATCATGTTCATTATTTTCTTTAAACTATACAATGCTATTATATAATGTTTTATAAATTAAAATCATATCAAAATTCAATCAACTTATCGTTCAATAATGCTTACATATCCTCTTAATCTAATCTATGAATACAATATAGAAAATTGTATGAACAGTGAATGCAATAGTTGTCCTTAAATAAAAGTATTATTTACAGTTAAAGTGATATGTTTATTTCACCAAGTACCTAAGGTTGGTCAATAGCCGTGAATAGTAGAATGGAAAATTTGGTACATATTAGAAAGGGATTATTTGAAGTAGGGTGAATTGTCTTACGCAGTACCATTTTGAAAAGCCTATTAGAGGTTTTAGGAATTAATTTTCTATCTAATGAAGAAATAATTATTTAGTAGGATTAGAGAAATTAGATCTAGGCCGTGTAAGTTTAAAGCGTAGTATTTTATGATAAACATAATTTACTTTAAAATGATCATCATTCTTATCTTAATAATAATAAGAATAGCTGAAAAATATTTTTTTTTTAAGTTCAAATTTTTTTAGGTCTATGAAATCTACGATAAATATACCTATACTAAGTTAATAGTTTTAATACATTTTTTTTTGAAAAGCTTAATAGTTTTTAAACATCATAAATCTTTAAAATATTAGTTTTATGGAAATTTTGTTTAATTAATTCAAGTACATGATAAATAGTTTTTTTCGTGACGTCATAATATGTTACTATAATAATATAGTAATAATTCAATATTGGATTGAAATAATTCAATCCACGCATTAGATAAATCTTATCATGGTTATCAATTTTCATTAGCTTTATTGTGAATATGGATCATTTTTTTTAAAAACGTCTGAAGAGTAATTTGACTTACAACAAAAGGTGTAAATTTTCTTGATATTTTTAGAGTAAAAAAAATATAATTGGTATGTTAACATAAATACATTTAGAACATTATTACATATTTTATTAGGAGTTTCTCTTTAAATCGATAAAAAACGAAGAGCTTATCTATCTAGCTGTTATGCGTATATTGTATAATGCGCACCACATTTATAAATTTAAAATTGTAAATTTAGTATTTATCGCACAGCAATGTACCCATTGATTTTTAAATGTAATGGACTACTATTTGCTTGTTTAGTAGTCAATCATTGGAGTCAAATTTTTAACAAATAAATAAGTGGCAAAAGTTATCCTTAGCGCATGTCTGGTTTATTACAATTTGTATTGTAATCATGATTTTGTTATTTAAAATTGAAATATATTACAATTAATATAATAATTATGATTTTTGAGAAACGGGAAAATTGATGCATGACATTGTTGTAGCTAAATTGCCTATTTAGATCGCCGTGTTAGCATAAATGTATTCGAGAACTGGAACTGTTTTGATTTAAAACAATTTGTTCTCAGGGTTAGATAATACCGTACTATAAGAAATTTTTATAATTTTTTAATCAGAAATTGAGTTCATTAAGAAATATTTCAGAAGTTATATATCATTAATATTTTATTTATATTATCTCTAAAAAAACATAATTATACAGATTAATATTTTTTAAAGTTTATTTCGTAATTTTTCAATTTTAAGCACTGTAAGATTTTTAGAAATATACGAAAGAGTCAGATTTATGTTGTATTATAATTATTATAGTAACAGTTTTGACACGGGTATACAGTGCACATAATATAAATGATATTTTTATTAATGATTCATTTTACCAAATTATCTGATCTACTATATAATATTTATCATTTATTTATTCTAAATAGAATTAGAAACAAGAATTTCAATTAAATTTGAAACAGAAAAAGACTAAAGAAATCTGTATAAAATATACCTGTTTAAGTTTCGGTTTCTGAGAATAAATTATAAAACAACCTGGTCCGTTTTTACTTCACATATTTTCAAAAAGTTTTGGTCCAATGCTCGAAATTCGCGATTAAATGATTGACAGTTCTGCGTTCAACTACACATATTACATTCTATAAATTAAATGAGATTTTAAACAACGATAGACGTATTTTTTTATAAATTAAATGGACGAGTGATATTAGGGGACAAAACTTTACCTGGTGTGTGATAATTATTAAATATGTTTTTATTATTCAAACATTGTTCAAAATTTCCACTTATTGTACTTTTCTTTTTTCTTTGTTGTAACTATTTATTTTGGGTTAAATTCATAAAATTTAAAATGTTCGTTGTTGTGTTTATTTAAATTTCATATCATACCACTCGGACTTTTAAATCACAAGATTAATGATTTGTATACTTAACAATTGTTGGATGTTTCATAGCATACTATTTAAAATAATATATCAGTCTTTGTTATAATGAAAAAGTTTTAGATTGTAATAGTGTGGAATGATGGATATTAGATTTATTATCATATATTTTATATTCGTTTGTAATATTACTTTCCTGAAACACGATTAAATTTTTTAAAGGAGTTAAATAATTACATGTTTTAGTTTATTTGATATATAAAATAATATACTATTAAATGTTATTTCTTAGATGTTTTAAAATAATGTATGAAGTTGCAATTTTAAGGTATATACATACTAAGATACAAAAAAAAAATATAAAAATGTACCCATATCAAGTTGAAATGAAAAAAGCTGAATTATTACTTTTTTTATTAGATAGAATAAATCTTTATTTCCTTTTTTAATAACTTTTTTAATGATTATATTTGATTATATTGTTGATCGCTTTGTTAGTTACTTTACTAGGTAATTATGAAAAAAAATATTTGTGTATAATACGCAAATATTTACGTGAATATGTATAAATAAATAAGAAAAAAGTTGTTAAAGCGTTTTTTGCTGAATTATAACGTAACCTTATCTGATATTTCGTACTAGATACAATTAATTTATAAAGTAGGTATATATAAAAATCAACCTAATAGTATAGATGTTTTATTTTTTTTTATAAAATGTGTAATGTGAATATTATGATACACAATATTATTATATATTGTATTAATATTAAAAATATTTATTGTATAAAACTTATTAGTAATATTCTTTAAACATTATATTTCCCACGGGGGTAGGATTCGCTTATTCAGCATACTTATTTTACTGATCCTCTAAAAAAATACGATAAATCGAATTATGATGACAGCAGAAAAATAGTTGTGTTTAAAACAAAAATTGTTGCTTATGACCGAAATACGGGTCAAAAGTTCAACGAATGTGTTTATTTTTCTTATTCAGGTGTATGTCAGTCAAATTTATCTAAACATGAACATGATAATAAACACACTCATGCATTTTAACGGTATACATAAAACTTCCGGAAAGTAATATGTATGAAAAATGTCCTATAACTTTGTTATCCAATTTTCAGTATCATTAAACTGTACTTCAGCCAGCATACTATTTTGGATAAGTATAATCAAACATTTGAGTACATTCTTTTCAGTTTCAGGTTTATTTTGCCTACAATTTAATAAATTGTATCAAAGGAGTAGACAATGTATATGAAATATGATGTGTCCTCATGTTTAAAAATTTACTGTGTAACCCTGAGGTTTGATATCTATTAGTTTTATATTCCTTAAATATCATATAATATATCTTATATTTATCTTAAATATGACATTTATCCTAAAAGTACATTTTTAGTTATAAAAATATAGTTATGTTCGTTTTATATAAGTCAGTTGGTATTTAATACACATTTTTAACTTTTTAAATTTCATTATTTAATATAACAATTAATAATTTATACGTATGCATATTTTATTTTAATATACTAAATAATATATTTATTTTAATGTTTTATTTTTAATCTATAAATTGATCTAGTTATAATAATTTATTTTAATTCATTAGTTTTTGTTGGAAATTGGTTTTAAAAGACAATATTCTACAGCTTTATCCAGTATTTATATTTATTCTTAAGTCTAGACTAAAAATATCAATTTATTTAAATTGTCTGGTTAGGTTAGTGTAGTATTTAATATTTTTTGTTTATACTTCAATACAACTTTTTTTTTTACTGTAATTAACCAAATTGATTTATACCGTTATTACGTTTTATTATTGTCTTTGCCAGCTGATAAAATATAAACTTGCTTCAATAAAGTCATTTGGGATTTAAGCGCTGCGGTAGATAAAGAAGTTTTATTTCTATCTCTTAAAATATTAATAATGATACGTTTTAATTTCGTTTCAATGAATAACGTTTTACATATAAATTTTAGTAAATTTTGTCAATGTTATTAGGATAGTTTTATATAAAAATTATAAATCACTTGCATAGTCTACATTTTTGTATGAAAATTAATTCAATTGTTAATTGTGTTATTTTTTAAAACAATAATTACACTATATGAATTATAGTTTTCCGTACTGATATTCTATTGTATCTGTTAAAAATTTTAATTTAATTTTACAAATAAAACATCACATTTTTTAGTTTACCTATTTACAAAAAAAGTTAATTAAAATTGTTATCTGTCATAAAATCATACACGGGATGTATTAGTAATTTGATATGTTTGTGTAACAAACATTACATTTTATTTGGAGGGGGTGTCATCTGGGAATTGTAAAACAAATCCAGTGATGTAAAATGGTTATAGCTAGCAATAAAATACAATGCGTTTACTTAAATGATATTTTTGTGCTTGATTACAGAAAAGAAGATATAAAAATACATTCAAAGGTTATCTCGTTAGTACGAACACTAAGACAAATTCGATTTAATATCGGAAACGAGAAACGATAGGTGATAAATGTATAGTATAGTTTATACTGGGTTAGTATATATTTACTACCATATAGTATATTTATGATACATTTTTATCAGGCACTTACAATATCAATATGATATGTACTTAATAAACATTTTAAATTATATTAAATGCATATTTTTATGTAGGCGCATTTTAAATAAATATAAATACAATTTACTATCATTTATTGGAAAATATTACATTTTCATATTTTAAAAACAATTTAATATTGAATTCATGCAGCATGTCCATAACATTTGCCACGAGTGAGAAATTCTTCGTTTAATTTTAACCAATAAGGGCTATTAGTTTTCATACGAAATTATTTGAAGTTAAAAATATATAAATGATTATCAAGAAGTTAATGAGCTATTGAAAAAGACTTCACCATCATTCTAAGGATTCTAATTGTAATATTACATATTATTGTTTTGATTATAATAAAACTAAAATTATTTGAAGTATTATTGGAATATTAAAAAATTTGATATTTGTTAGCCAGTGACTTTTATCATTTGATCATCATTAGAAATAATTCGTTTCCATTTAAATAAACGTAGAAAAATCTTAAATATATAAATGTACTGTAAATAAAATTTACGAAACGCTAGCGGTATGGAATTAGTATGAAGATGAATGCCGAAGAATTTCGATTTTTTCCACCTGACTTAAAAGTTAAAAGTGTAGTATTGTCATCATTAATAAAAATCATTACGTCCGATTCAAGAAGTCAGTGCTGATTTGTACACCACGGTACACAAGAACATAACGACTCAACCATGAAATATGTCTTCCTGGAAGAAATATCCGTTAGTGGAAAAAAAAATTTATAGATTTTTAAATATCTTACGGTTCATTACGTGTTTCGACTACTATTGCGATTTATTTTATCTGCACCTATACGGTTTTACCTCAAACTAACATCGCATAGATATATTTATATAATGTCAATGCGTATTTTGACGTGGATTCTAATTCAATTTTGAATATAATATTTATTTGATTCTGTATTTAAAATATAATTTTTATACTTATTTTTTCAAAAAAATTTGTTGGTATTAATATTTTGATAGCTATAACCTATAATATTTTGTTACAACTAAATACATCTGTATAGTATCTAGAAATTCACCAAAAATAATATTTAAGTATATTAATCTCAATCCACAATCATGTGTTTTTTTGTGGAAGAGCTGACAATCACGTTAGAAGTGTTAGATTTAGCTGATAAATCGGAGAAATATGTTTTACTGAGGTCCTTAAATAGATGTGAGTCAAATTACAAAACTTTTGTTAATCATATAGATAAAAAAAACTGGGTAACATGATTTCGTTTAGTACACAATAGCATTTTTGTTTTCACAAAGTTTGTTAAGTATAGTATCTTACGACGAGCTATAAAGGAAAACATTAAAAAACAAAACACACACAAGTTATAATATTATAAATATATACATAAACAGTGTTTGAAAAAATAACTTATTAAAAATTTGGTGTTATTTTTTGGTATTACGTACTACAGCCCAAACAGCGATCGGTAGTCCTGAAGTAAAACAACGTTCAAAGTGGCTAATATCGTGAAAACAATAAAATCCACGAATACGGGAATTTTAAATCATTATTACTAATAAATTGTTTTTAAGAATTTCGCATAGTATACCTATTGAATTATTATAATAATATGATACCCACAATAATAACATTATTGATTATGGTCGTTTGCCTAAACGTAGACGTACATGACTTATACGACTATGGTCTAAAACCACTCGCGAATTTATGAGCTGCGTTTATGATCATTATTCGTTATTATTTACTAACGTGTTCATTTCATTGCGAAACGCTTGCTACTATAATATATTATATTTAAATGCGAAAATTCACGCAGAGAGAATTGTCGAATCGCGATGTGGGTTTTCTTCAAATCTCGTTTGCGCGATACAGAATCATCCTGTGGCATCTGCCCGAGCGCTTTTAGCTTTTCCGAGTAAAGGTCCTCGTGGTTTCCATCACCCGCGATGGTTGCACAATATTATAACGACGACGTTTCTGATGCGATTCCTTATGAGTTTCCTGAGAATGTTCTAATGGGCAGTGTGGTAATTTAATAACTGGTATTTATATTGCATTTAAATGCTTTTGCATATTATTGCATATCATTTTAACGGTAAGTCAAAGAAACAGCTAGTTCATATCAAAATGTATTCCTTAACCTTTCGATTCTTCAATAATATATAAAATTGTACTCAGCATAATGTCATATGGTATTTTGGGTTTTGGGAGCAAAATAAAATTTAGGATTTCATTTGTTTTTAATGCATATTTGATATTTTTTTAAATTATGACATCATTACTAATAACTGAAACAATTAAGTAGATAAAGGATATCATAGTTTGTTTGTCTTTTGGTTAAAAAAACGTAAAATTTTCCGCTATCCGAAGAAATGATATTTTTAATGATCTATCTTTATTGTTTATTGATATAAATTTATAAGTTTTGTTTAAATGTTGAAGTGGATAATTGTATTTAATATGGAGGAAAGCCATTGGGCGGGTTTAGGACTATATTATTATGATATAGCCAGCACCGCCGACAGCTAGCCGGCCGGTAGTCCGTCGTTGTTGATAAACCGTCGCCTGTCCGATTTCCGTTTTTCACCCGTTTATAAGGCACGCCGCGTAGTCATATAACAATAATAATATGTGGTATATTACACAACCGAACTTTGTTTTTTTTTTTTTTTTTTTGGTAGCCTTACTCATTTTTTTCCCCACTACATTTCCAGCAGTGGCACATGTGTTCTAAACGCTGGCCCGGGTTATAGAGGGGTAACTACTATAATTCTAGTGTGTGTTTGTGTGTGAGTGTAGTTTGCAGTCACGTCACTACGATAAAACCTTCCACACGCGTGTGAACGAGCTGTGTGTGTGCGCGCGTACAAAAATAAAAGTATGATTCGGGTCACGGTAGAAGTGGCCGAGTGATATTTTGAATTCGAAACGAGATTTTTTATTTATATCTACGACGTAGGTGTATATATATGGATATGTTTTGGCAAATATTTACGAAACTGTAGGAAAACGTTTGAACGTCGAAACGTTTATAGGTAGGTACGTGTCGAACATTACGTCGAACCTACCTACTGCCGTAATATAAATGCCGTTGTTAAGTTTATTTTTTTCACCTCTCCGTGGACGTTGTCGGATTCGTGTAACAACACGCGTCAGCCAATTATAACTTGATTTGACGAGTTGTCTACTGTAATAACCTCCCGAATCCGATTATAACGATGTACCTAGTACCTACTGCGATTTCGAGTGATTTTCTTGAAACGCGTTATAGAAATTCAATTGTTTATCATTGAAATACTCCGTCTATAATCAAATGTTTAATATAATTATATAAATATGGACCTGATAATTCAACAAACCGAAGAAAATAAAATATTCTATCTATTTAATAAATTGTTGATTGGATAGTTTAAAAGAAATTGAAAAAAAGTAGTACAATATTTTTGTAAATGTTTTTAGAACGTAATATTCATAAAATAAATGTGTATATTTTTTTACATTTTCCGATTTATTTTTTGATTTGTTTAGTTTGGAAATGTTTTATAATTTACAAAAATTCATAACTTATTGGTCTTAAGGTTTTGGTTTATTATTATTACCGATGGAAAATTAATAGGAAAATTTAGTTAAATATTTGTATTTGTAATTAAAAAAATATATGTTATAGATTATTAGAGGATTTGTTTTTTTTGTCTGTGGTAAGAGAAAGATTGAAAACATTATATCTTTACTATTAATAAATAATAATACATTATATATATATATATATTTGTTTAAAACCACTTTTTTGATTTTCAAAATAATGGTTTTTATATTGTGAAAAGCTATATAATATTGTTATGTAGATTATACATGGTTAGTAATAATATTATTATATACGCGTCAAATACATGTTTAATCTATAGGAAATTTCAAATTATAATGCAATAATGAAAACACATTTTCCTTTAGATGGATATTATGTTTGCGGTCATACTAGGGGTTTCAATTAAAATCCTTTTGAAAGTGTTCAAACAAGTTTATTATCAAAATGGTTTGATAAGAATATTGTTCCTTGTTTTAGTAGCTGTGTGATGCAATAATATTAGAATGTTGTCGAAATGCACTTGTGGTTCATTTTATCTTTTTTATAACGAAGTCGAATAAGCAAAAAAAAAAAATCGTAATATGGAGGAATTTGATAAATAGAATTACGTATTCATTAACAACGAAGGTCATAGTTTTTAAAAATATTTCGTTAAACAGAACATTTCGTAAAAAGGAAGTTCGTTATATGGAAGTTTCACTGTCTTTTATTTTATGCAGCACCCTATCAAGGGTATAGAACGTCATTATTGGTTACTATTATATTGTATGTATGTATACTGCGTTTATATTTTAGATGTATGCTTTGGCCACTACTGTGCATATATTGTATTATGTATTATGTAATGATTTTGTATAATTGTATTGTCATTATTGTAAAATAAACTTAGGTGGAAATAATACTTTAGTAGTTACTGTCTCAGTTATGATACAACTTGAAAAAAATATATTTTTATGTATTTATTAAAAACCCTAAATGTATATTGACTATTAAATTACAGTTATTTCTTGATGATAAATTTGATTTAAACTTGAGAAACATGAAATAAATCTGTCTTAATTTTATTGCACTTTCATTGGTTGAATTATTTTTGTTAATGCCTCGTACATGTATTAAATTTGACGTGTACTGTGTAGGTACTAGTTATTCGAAAATTATTTGAAACATTAGTTTTCATAACATTCTTTAATATAATAGTCTTTTTATTTATTTAATTAAATAATAATAAAAAACTGTGTGTGTGTGTGTGTGTATTTGAAAAATAAAGGTACTCTTAAGAATGTCTGTCAGAATTTCGAGAAAAAAATATGAAATAATATATAATAATAAAATAATAATAATAATAATAATAATAATATGATATTAAAAAGGAGAATTGTAGGTATTTCTTTTTTGATTTAAAAAAATCAAGTTTCGGAGTTATTTTTATTATGTACTTGGTTTACGTAAAGTATTATATTGTGGTCCTAAAACCATTGGAGTAGTTATCCTTATTGATCGTAGAAAATAAAAACGAAAATATTTGTTTGAATCCACCGTGTTTGTTAAACGACAAAGGAGCCAGTGTTTTTACTTGATAACGTAGATTTGTTTTATTTTGTTTTATTATAATCCCGTATTATACGTAAAATTGTCATGGTGGCTTTGGTTTGTGTTTACACTCGGAAATACATCGATTGTTCGAGTCTCGACAATATCAAATGTCGGAATATTTATTATTTAGCTTCAAAAAGCATGAACAATGCACATAATAATAATCATATAAAGTAAAATATATGTAGGTATATAAGACTATATCGTTTGACAATTTTTAGGGTATACTGGAAAAATATTGCATTTTCTCCGTTTATAACTCAAGAAATTTAATTAATTCCGTTTATCAAAACTGCCGGTTTAAAAGTAATCATCTCGTAAAACATTGAAAACTCTTGGCGGTGGGACAACAATAAATTAAAGATAACATTAATCTCTTTTTGGCTGCTTTGTTCACTATACGTTGATGTTTTTTATTCATAATTTTTATCTAAAAAAAAAAAAAAAATTAAGGTACATAATGGATTAAAATATTGTTATTAAGCTTGGCTTACGGCATCATTCTTCAGTGACGAATTTCTCCTAAGAAAAGCTCGTTAAACGAATAGTTTAATATATGGACAGGTATTAATTTTAGTAAGAATAAAAAATATTTAATTTGTATTTTCTTTTTAATAGCCGGGTCATAAAAGTTGTAATCGTATATTTTGAATTATTAAAATAAGTTAAAATATTTATGCATTTCATTGGCTCAAGAAATTGTTAAAAAATAAGGTTAAGCTTAGAGCGTTCTATTTTATTGGGTTTTATTTAAAATGCGTACGTACATTATTTAACGACTGGCGATTGTTTTTACATCTAGACACGCTATTACAAAACATTTTTGTTGTTTCAGAATTCTGAAAAAGTCAATTATTCATATTGATTTTAATTTGACATTCAGTGCACTGCAGTGTGTGGTAAAAATAATTGTATTTTTGAAAATACTGAGTAAATTAAAATTTTAAAAATAATAAGAGATCTGTAAAATAATGCGAAGTAAACAAATATTTATATAATGTATATTATAGATACCAGATACACGTATAATATAACATGTTATAATACAGAATTGTGTTGAATTGTTTTTCCAGTCATAATAATATAATATTATTATTGGTTTGGTAAAAAAATATCAGTTGTAACTCGAGTTTTTTTTTAATACTTATCGCTGGTAAATGTTATTATCTAGAATTTTATTTTAACCGATTCTATGCATTATTCACACGATTACCATACCTCCGAATAATATTGATTCGATCGGTTTCATTTCATTTAAATTTACTGTCGACTACAAAAATCGTTTTTCTGTAATATATAACAGTGTGTATGGCTTAAAAAACGGAAAGTGGACATTTGAACGGAAAAACGTCACGCTGTAGACTCAAGTATATGTATGTTTAATTCACCGGTTAATTCCCTAAACGGGGACGAGTTTTTTCTCTCTCATTTAAAATGCCTCCGGCTCTCACTGTTCCAATGTTTATTGTTGGCACACACCATTTAGAGGCTAACTTAACGGAACTTACTTACCCTATATAATATCTGAAAACGGCTATCGTAATTTTAACTAAACACGTTTTGTTTTACTGAGAAGTCTTTGAATAAATGACTGAGGTCCAATTAAAATGTGGTCCATTGAGTCGTAATAATGAATAATAAAGCTAAAAATTTGACTTTTAAAAACAAAAAAAAATACATAATTATGTACGAAAAATTATTTGTCTATGTCTTAATTAAAAATAACAATAGTATACATAATAAATATACGCATTTATTAATTAAATTTACCAATTACAAAACATTTTATTATGAAACGGTCATGAGTGTTACGAGAATTAATCACTATTTACTATATTATTTAGTATTTAATAATAGAGAATGAAGAACATAATTAATTGTAAATGATGAGGACCTATATGATATCATGCCTAAAAGTTTATTAGTATAAGATATTAGGATTTTGGGTAGATACTTTTTATAAATGTTAAGAGCTTATTCACTAAACTTTAGCATTTTTATCTCTACGGTATTGGAAAGTCAAAAGCTTTTAGTACATTAATGAAATTAATGATTATTATAATAGGATATACAATTCTAATTAAAATGTTCGTGTATCAATTATTTTTAAATAGTGTGGCTTAACATATTAAATTACGCAGATCATTTTATTTATCGCTCAAGATTCTATTATAAATGTACTAATTTTTTTTCACAGATAATTTCACACTTTATTATTTCTAATTTATTAGCATTTTTAATCTTAAGCAAAAAAAAATCTTCTTTCATTAGGCTTCATTTCGCGTTTGAATATTCAAGCCACGAAGAACATACATTCCCAAAGATTATTAACTTAGAACACTCGTTAAGGTTGTGGAAAGCGGATGGCCTTGTCTGAAGATACACTACCGTGTATAATAAACACGTGTATCTACGGTAATTACCTCACATCTAAGTTATAATATTCATTATATTATTCCCTTTGGTATATCTACGTCATAAAACATATTATAAGAAACCCGAGTATTGTATAGAAACAATGGGCTTTATGTTTTATACAATTAGACAATAGTGTTAATTTAAAAAAAAAAATTTAATGCATTGCCTAGTGTTTTAATGATTTGAATAAAAATTATGATAAGGACAAATTTTCCCGAAAAAAAATACTGTGATTATAAATACGATGTTAAATTTTACATAGGTACTTACATTTATAAGTACAGTATTATAATTTGTAATAGTATTATTACATAATATTATAGTATTATATAACAAACAACGGACTTGTTTTAAAATTAGGTAAAAATGTTAAAAGTAAAAGGTGATAAACTATATACGAATCCTATGTATGTAAAAATAATAAATTATTTTACGCATAATCTATGTGAAATAAAAAAATAGAAAAAATAATAGTATCTATTTTAACGTAAATGTTGACAAGAGATTTATTTTGCCATTGTATTTTTCTATGTTCTTGTTTGTATAATATTATATACAGTAAATTTTCATTAGCTAACCAAAAAGATAATTTTACGTGGGAAAGTCTCGCAGTAAACATTTGTATTTGATTTAATATCATAATAAATCAAATGTTAGCTTATAGTTTATACGATTGTCAGTACTTTGGATTGGCTAATTGAAAAATGTATAAGTTATTTATATGTTCTATGTGATATACATAATAATTAGTTACGACTAGTTATGAAAAATAATTGTTGTATGTAAATTCTGACATTTAATTAATTAGGAAATATTTAAGTTTTAGAAATATTTATATGTTTAATACGTTAACATATGACACAAAAGAAGAGGCGTTGTACACAATAATATGCCAAGCATCATGTCTTATAACTTAGCTTATTACTGTATAAAAGGATTCATATGTAGCTTTTTTTTTCATATTCTCAAAATATATACTCATATAATAGTTGTATGTTAACTACATTAAATGTAAAAGTTTCTAATCTTCATTATAATTTAGGACATGTTGAATATAGTCCAGGCATACAGTTTTCCTTTATAATAATTAATAGTAAAATGTAATTTTTACGACTGATTGCCTAAGTTTAGATAACGTAATGTATATAAATATGCTGTTATATAATAAAAGTCAATATATTTCCAAAAAAATGTGACTTATAGAAAAATATCAAAGTATATCATTTTACAAAAACTATGTCATACAAATGCTTTTAAATGAACTTTGTAATCGAAAATAATCTGTTTTCCAAATCAAAAGTAAAAAAAAAACAAATAGAAAATATAGAAAACATTTCAAAGCGATATGTTGAAAATATATACTATTTATTATAAGTGAAGCAAATAATTAAGTAATCAATAGTTAAATACATAATTTATTACTGTTTACTATGCTTATTTGTATAATGCTGTCACGCTGAGTATAATCATGATACGTTTTTTAATTTAAATTATGTATTCATATTTATATTATTTTACTTAAGTTATAGAGATAGAGTTAAGACATATTTTTTTAATAGTTATTTTTATTAAAAGATATCAAAATATGAACTCTTTCGTATTTCATACAATAAATTTCAAGTCGTACAAAATTCTATTTTGGACATGTATGTATTATAATTTATAATATTATATTTTGCTATTTGTACCTATGTTATTATTTTATATTGATTGAATTCTAACTATACTATTATTATAGTGATTATAGTGATTAGTTAAGTATTATTGAACTTTTAATTACCCAGTTAGTAATATTTTGTGAAGTTATATTATAAGTCTGATTATTTTTACATTTTAAATAATCATTTATAAAATTAATTTTAATCCCGTAACTATTGATATTTTATCAATAGTCGTTGTTAAAATACTTTGATCAAAACAATCGTTTAATCGAATCGATTTTTCTTTATAGTTTTGTAATTTTCTTGTCTTTTTTATTTCTTAAGAGTTAGGGGTATAATTTGGTACAATTTTATAGTTTAGGTATTCAATATCCATTGTCATGCAGATGTGATTTGGAATTAAATCTGATAAAATCTATTTTCTGTTTAAAATTCTTGAATGTGAATAATACAATTACATCCTGTACAATACGAACAATAATCGCGATAATAATAATAATAATAATAATAATAATAATAATAATAGTATTAATAATTTAAACTATACCGTCTAGTAACGTAACATTTTATTATATAGGTACGTTTTTTCCCCTCGAGTTTCGTTTTCCTACGATAAAATGGGTGTTAAAAATGTATTTTATTTTGTTTGGCTCGAGTAGTATTATTCGAGAATATTCAGTTGTCTTCCTTGGCGTTGTTGGTGTTGCAGCTTGTGGTGGTGATGAAGGGTGGTGGTATTCAGAGCTTAAGTACGTGTCTTATGAAAAGAAGAACGGTGTACAAAAGGCACCACACAAAGTGCCGGGCTCTTCTTTTGTACGCCACGCGATATCGATTGAGCATATACATATACATATATAGGTAATATATATATATATTATATATACACAACTTCCCGAGGGTATTACAATCGAGTTTTAGGCATAGACATGTGTTGGAAATACATGGCAGCGTACACGCACATAGAATTATCCGTGGATTGTCGTGTTGAAAAAATAATAATAATTAAAACGATAGTAAAAACAGCGGAAACAACAACAACAACAACAACAACAACAACAACAAGTAACAACATCAACAACAACAATAACAACAACTACTAGAACCAACAACGACTTCGACTTTACACGAGTTTGGTCTCGTGAAGTATAACAGAAGTCTCGATCGTTTCCCGCGGCGGCTGGAGTATTCGACGATAGTTTCTTTTCGGAGGAGATTGTGGATCGGCCCGGACATCCGGTCGGAAGGAAACGGCGTGACGGTAATTAACAGACTGCATAATATGCGCTCCGTTCAGCAGAGCCGAGGCAATAATTGCGTATGCTCCCCTTCCACAAACCGACATGCACAGCGGAACCGGGGGGACAATAATTATGTTTGCGCGGAGTGCGAAAAAAAATAAACAACGGGTGCTAAACAGTATTCGTCGTGTTCGTCGGACGATGAGGTGGTGATACGGGAAGAGGAGGAAATCGGAGCGCGCGCTATTTGGCGGCCCCGAGAATTCGTGCGGAAATTTTGCGAGAGTCGAGTTTATTTCCTGACATCTGTGAATTCTCTGCCTCTCTGTAACACATACACACATATACAGACTAACACACAGGCACATTCTCTCTCTTTCTCACTGTTTTTCCATAGCTCCGTCGCACTCGGCCCCAGTTGCCGGAACCACGTGTTCCGTGCCGCCACAAAGTGTAATATTCGATTAACCATAGGTACGTACATTATTATTAAGCATATTATTATATGCGCCAACCGTCTCAGCCCTAACCCGATCACCGTCGTCAGCCACATTGGATCGAGTTTGTCGCACCGCCGCCATTGCCAATGCAGAATCAACTGTATAAGTACTTTATCAGCTATACGTATTTTATATTATTATTATTATTATTATTATTACTGCGTCCTTTGTTCGAACAACAATAATAATATAATATATAGGTATGTGCGGCTTATCGCTAACCGAGTTTGTAACATACAACCATGTACACCTATGGGTGTTGGCCGGGAAACGGTCGGAGCAGGGTTCTTACGACGACGACGACGATAATAACAGATATTAATATGTAGGTATGTGTAATATACATTGGTATAAATATGTTTAACATATTCAGGGATACATTTAATGTGGTTTTATACGTTTTGCAACAATTAAAACTTATCTTAAAAGTAAAATAGGCTAGTCACAGACACGGCTCCAGAGGCATTCTCAGGATTTTTTTATTGAGTGGGGGGGGGATATGAAAATGTATTAAAAAGTGAGCCATAGAGACTAGGCCACTACACTTCCTTTCTTATATAAAAACAACATAACATACATTAAGTTATGAGTTATAACATATTATATTTTTGATGAAAAATAGAATTTACAAAATTATATGCATTTTTCTTGATTTTACAAGGTCTGTAACCGTACGTTATCATTGGTTTGTAATCTTGTTATCTGTATACGAATCAAGATGTCACCTTGATACGAATATTGTGAACAATGATAATGAATCAAAACAATGTTTTGATTATATTTATTTATTTGATTATTATCACTAGATATAAATTAAACAGGAATCTCTACATTACCTAAAAAAAATCCATAAAGGGTTTAACTTTCCCCCCCTCGTGAGAACGCCCATGGACAGCACTAATTTGTTCATAAGCTAAAAATTTCAATAATATCAAAGTATTGATGACTGTCTTAAATGTTCGGTATATGAAGGTTAAAAAAAATGTGTTGTTTTAATTTATGGGAATTGACAATAAAGCAATAAATTAAAAGATGAATTTGTTGAGCATAACTCATTTAATTTTTATGCTAATATTTTATATGTATAGATAATAACGTTTTGCTGTTTTCTATTGTAAATGTATATATTATTAAAATAAAGATCAGAGAGAAAGAATGAAGATCGTAAAAATTTTAATTGGTTATTATACTGATTTATGGGGATAATTTGACTTAATCTAATTTTATGCTCTATAATTGAAGTACCAATTTTGATTCTTTAGCTTAATTGTTTAATTGGGAAAAATTATAAACTGACTTAAGTATACGAACTCATTGTTTAGGTAAATAATATTTTCTTATGTGATGAGGCTAAATAGTTTATGATAATATAAAATTTACAATTTAACATTTTCATATTGAAATTTAAATTTATCAATGTGTAGATACGTTTATTACGTTTATTTATGATAGTCAAAATAAATTAATTCAACAATAGGAGTGAAGAGTGAATAATATTTTATTATATCCTGTAAGTAATAAGTATAATACATAAACTGATACCTAATACAATTATTATAATGTATCATTATTATTTAATTTGTGTTTCATTTTCACGAAACTGAAGTTGAATACAATTAATCTTATTATTTAGTTACGATATAGTGTACTTCTCTGTCGTGATTAGAAGCTACTGTAAAATTGATTAAAATTTGTCTAAAGACTTCCACTTACTCAGGTGAAATGATTATGTTGTTAGAGAAGCCATTAATGTATTTTAAAATTAGAATCGAATATTTAATATGTTATTACATACATTTTTTATTACTTATTGATTATTATTATAAATAAATAAGTAATACAAATACTAATTATTTTAAACAGTATGTTATTGTACAGTTGTATCAATCGTAGTTATTTATTATTTATTAATATTCTTAAAAAGTAGGAAAAATAAAAACTTATGTGTCGCATAATTTAGTCAATATATAGTTATATTATAGTTATCTATTTGAGAAATAATAATGCGTATTTGACATTTTTTATTTATATATTTACAACAATAATTCCAATTCTTATAAAATATTCATACATTGTCGTTATTATAATTCATATTGTGGCGCGTGTTAGCAAGTCTCATAAATATTCAGTTTTCAGATTTTTGATTGGCTGTAAAATAAAATATACACCAAATATTTTGTTTTTAAGAAATATAATCGAATGCAATTAAAATTGTTCGAGATTTGCAGTGTAAGATGAAATCTGTGTCTTATGGCCAAGAACAGGACTATTTTTTTTTATGTGAATACAGTGTGATGTATAGACGTTGTACGCGTTTTGGATACGACGAACGGGTAAGAATAATAATGATGCCGTAGCCGAAAGTGTTTATTATATAGACATCGTGGCTTCGGAGAAAAATGTAGGATTAGATAATGAGGTGTTCCGAGCAGAGGGAAGAAAAATAAATGCACGCCCGTAGTTTTGGTGTAATCCGAGGATTAAGGTGGGGAAACATGGACCATCGACTGCCAAGATGCCAATAAAAACGAGTAGGTAGTAAAAAAAAATAAATAAAATAATTTCGGGAAGAGAGAAAATGTATAAAATAGAACGCCATAGAAAATATACAAAGGGTCAGTAATAATAATAACAACAACAATATATCATATTCTAAAATCTCCAGGCGATTCACTCGTTGTGCGTTTTTTTGCGTGTCAAAACAGCGTATTATTCAAATTCATCCCTATAAGAAAAAAAACCGGTGTTTCCGAATTGGTTCCCACGTTTAAAAATATCAGAATTAGTTTCCAATATTTTTATGATAATAATATTATCGTTTGAATTGGTGGTGAGGTTCCGTTGAGTTTGGCAATAACTCGTATCCATTACGTATAAACATTTTTCAGTTGAAAGACATTTTCAAAAACAGTTTGAACAGTTTTCATATTACAAACTTCAGACACAAGTGACAGACGCAGAAATGAAGAATACGTTATAAACAAGAAATGGTTAAAAAAAAAACGTCACTACAAATATCGATGTTTTTAAGATATTTTAAATTTCATGGTTTTAATTCGACAAGTGAGAGAGAGAATAAAGTGTTCAGAGTCTGCGAATAAAATACCAAAGACGGTGTTATTATTCGAAACCGATTCAAACGTATCATACAATTCTTAATTCTTTTAAATAAGTACTGAATGCCAATAGGGATGACGTTTCGATACCAATTCGATGCAAAAAAAAAAGCTACTTCCTTCACATTATTATTCGTCGTTCTTGTCTGTTTCCGCGTCGACGAACCATCGTTCAACAATTCAATCAATCATATAACACAATTTATTATTATAATATTATTATTCTAGTATTCTACACTTTACGCAGCGGAAATGACGTAAGGCGAACGCACGACGAAACGTAAACGTTCGACGTAAACGCCTTTTAGAGTAAAATATTATATATATATATAAGTACCTATGCGTTATTCGTGCTATGAGTGTGTTGATTCACCGCCGTCATTGTCGTCGTCTTCATTATAACAACGCATAATAATAATAATAATATTATTATTATCTTGTGATTTATGAACAACACCCCGCGAGTCCAAATTCATAACGCGTTTACTCGTTACGCACACAACACAATACGAGCGCTCGCTGTTTAGGTCGTCACGTTCTTACCTATAATACGCACGTGTATTATATACCTACTGAATTATTCTACTTCAGGGCATAGTAACTGTGATATTTTGTGAACATCATAAACATTGTGATATAATAAACCAGACAGTTATTTTACGTCGTCGTTACATGCGTCATGCGCACATATATTTTATTTTCTTGTGGCATATCGTCGCATGTGTCTCGACTTAACACATATTTAAACTTAGTCGTCCGACATAGAAAAACCTACTGAATATGCTTTGAAAAACATATTATCACAGCCGATTCCACCGGGCATTGGATTAGCAACGCATATTATTTTAAGTATAACCAAAACGTCCAAAACTTAAATATAATTAATAACTTTTAAAGTTACCTATATCTATAGTATTGTTGATAATATTAGATAATTATATTATCCTATATACTATATAGTAATGTCATCAATCTGTTTGCTTTTGAAGTTCAAAATTACACGTAGGCACGAGTTATTAGCAAATTATTAGTAGTAATTTATATCTGTTACAGAACAAAGAACATTAGCTTCGAGTACTTTTGTTTTCAAGATAGAAAAATATCATAAAAATAAACACAGTAAGTGAAAAAATAAATTAAAACTTAGTAAATTATAAATTAAGCTATTTCAGTTCACTTTAAGTATGAATAAATTTACCAGTACCTTTGAAAATAATCGAATCCAAAAAAATCTGGACTTAATATTTCTTCATTCAATACTTTTTAGTAAAAGTACTTAATATTTTCTCGATTCAATGGAATATATTTTGTATTATTAACAGTTTAGTTTTTATGATATTTTTGATTTAATATTGTTTGAAAATGATTTGATATCCGATTTGTAAACATTAAAATAAAATTTATGTATACATCTGAATCACAATATTATTTGAACGGTGATTTAGATAAATAATATTTTTTATATATATTCAAGTGCGAGCAAATAGAGGAATAATGTTTTACACACATGTATGAAAAATCGATATTTGTTTTTAGGTTTAATATATAGTGTTGATTTAATCTACAAAATGTATAGAAATTATATTTCATACCCTCACGTTATATGTGTTATGGCCGGAAAATGCCAACCTTACTGATATAGTTACTATACTATAAGAGATAATGTTGCTGTTCATTACCATACTCAATGAACCGTTTTATGTTGGCTGAGCATGTTGCAAGAGAACTGTGAAAGGAAGGGAGGACAAGCATTGGGGGTAAATGTAGGTATGTGAAATCAATACGACTGACCAAGTTCGACCTTGTTAACCGCAGTTTCCGTGTTAAAATGTTAACTTTAAGCAAATGAGTTTGATTTATCATGAGAAAAAGCAATCCATGAGCTTACATGCACAAAGTCCATTACTTAAAATAATGTACATACTTATGTCATATAAAGTACTGCCCAAAATTGATTTTGAAATTTATATTGGTTTATATCTATAACAAAAAAAAAAAAAATGAAAAATATTACGTAAGTATAATCACGAAAGTATGTGGTACTATGTTTTATGGTTAACTTATTTCCTGTTATAGCTATTATAATTTAACAATAAGTTTAATTTAAATAAGTAGTTTCAAATATTGTTTATAATATTAAAAAATACAGAATGTTTGTAAATTATAACATTAATAATTGTATCTACACCAAATCGTTCAATTGAAAAAAATGTTAATAAGAATTATGTATAGTAGAAAAATGAATCGCTTGGGGTTTAAAAATAAAAAAATTAAGTAGTTGCTTTTCTAATTATTGAAGAAAACAAAAATGTTTTAAGAAAAACTGATGACAAAATTGATTTTCTTGTTTTATTTTAATATTTATTTATTAGCTTTCTCTATACCTAATATGATTTTCAAAATACTTCTTACTGATGACCAAACAATCTAAAAATCTAATTTCACATATTATTTTGAATTGAAATTTTCAAATATCGACGAAAGTATTTATTTAAAGGAAGAATAAAGAGTTTAGTTGTTTTGTTGTAATTAATTATAAAAAATTTTTTGAAACTCGAAGTCTTTTATTATACATTACTATTTGCAATGATATTTTTTTAATTGATTAATTTTAACTATTGCCTATTTATATTGTATTACTAATAGTAAAATAACCTATTATAATAGCATTATAAATATTAAATATTAAATATACATAGAAATATGAGCTGAGTCTCCACTCAGAAACGTTACTCGTATATAATTATTTATCGATGAATTATAATTATAAACATACATTACAGTGTACTAATCAATGACGAGGTTAGTATAACATTACTTTATTGTGTAGCTAAATTTTGTGAACCTATTTTCGCATTTTTTTAAATCTTATTTTACTAAATCATTTACAACTGAATAAATATAATTATAAGATCTATTGATATTATTCAATACACCTTAATTCTAATAAATAATTAAAAGCCACACAAGTACTTTAAAATAATTTGAATGTAGGAAATTATTTTCTGTATACCAATTTAATTTTTAATTTTTTTATGATCTCGGCTATCCTAGCTATTACTGACTGATAGTAATCAGTAAAAACCATGAATAAATTAAATTATTTTTAAATCATAATAATTAAATTACATAGTATTGCAGTATATAAATATTACATACACAATACACCTGTTTAATAATGCAGTTTTTTGTATATCAAAATTGTCTGAAGTACTCAAGTGCAGCATGTTGAAGTTTAAATATAGATATACCTATTTGTTAACTTCAGACGAGAAAATGGCGTTTCATTAGAATATATTTCAATAATTAGTATTATATATTTAGTACCTAAATTAAAATATGCTCAACTCATTACAATTTTATTGACTATATTATAGAAACACTTGTTAACATTTTGTATACCTACGTTTGTAAAGTATTTTTGATACGTTAATTGGTGAATGCGTGAATAGTAAATTTAACCAATCATAACACACATTAATGTTCGTTAATTTATCAAAGTGGCTTATTCAATTCTCGTATAATTTTAAATACAAACTGAATTAAGTGAAATTATTACTGCAAAATAACGTTATAGGTAATCAGTGTGTTTAGTTCAATTTCTGAAAAATAAAACTCAACACAAAAAGCAAACATAGTTAGTAACGCTAAAACAAGGATTTTATTTATGAATATGATATTATTTTATATCTAATAAAGCGTTAAAAACAGTGTTCTTTGGATTTAAATGATAAGAACCAACATATTGTATGTGTATCGTACCAGTAAGCTTGGGATTTGTATGTGTAATAAAACATTTGAGCAATGAGATAAAATTTAGTTATGTTTATTTTTTTAAATGTATTTATTCAAGTTTTGAAATATTATACAGGGTATCCCATGAGAATTTTCTAATTTAAAAAGTTTGATATAATTATCCCCTTGTTTTATATTAGGTAGTACATTTTTGGAGAAAATTCTATGTAGAGAATATTAAAAAAATAAAATTAGAAGAATTTCTAGTTTTTATATATACAATAATTATATAAAGTGGAAAATAAATTTAAGTACAATTTATATCCAATAACCTTAAACGATTTTAATACATTAATATCGTGTGAGAAAAATATGGTTTGAACATTTTAAACGCACAGATAATTCAATTATAAAACTCGTGGTCTCTCACTGATAATATTATTATAAATTAATCAGTACAAACGCACATGGATATATTCGTGTTTTGATTTATTTATGAAATGTCTGTAATTTATAGCAGTCCATTTTCTTACTAAATGTTTAATATACAACGATTTCTAGAACATACCCATCCTATAAGTCTATATATTATGAATATATATTATATTAATAACCACTTTGGTGCCATAATGTACTCTCTTCGTCCTAACCTAACCGATACCAGAATTTATGTGTGTTCGCCATTTGTTTGAAATTGTACGTGCCCGAAGGTCATATTTACTGCTAAGGGCTGAAGCGTGATATTTAGCTTAGTTGTTAGTTATAGCTATCGTGGAAAATAGGACTACAAGTAAATAGATAAAAATGTTCATTATGTTATGAAAATCTTGATAGAAAATAATACCTATACTACTGTTATTGAGTTATATGTATTGATAAACTAGATTTATTATGATACTATTATACTATAATGTATTGAACTATTATTAATTTTTATGTATTATATCATGTACATTTTTATTAATAACTTGTTTAAATATTTTTAATTATTTACTTAAAAAAAAATTTTTAACTTTAAAAAATCATTAAAAGTTGCATAAAGCTCTTATTTTTATTATTAAATATTGATTAAAATATCGAATATCGAATAGGTAGTTAGTTTTCATCTCTAAATTTTTATAATTAATAAATAAATTTTATATTTATACATATTAAATCAAAAATTAATAATTGAACTCAAACATTTGTAATCTAAGATATTTATCAAGTTAATCAATTATTATGCTATTATGACTAGTTAATAGTTATACATTTATAACACACGTCGAATTGTATCCAATTGTTAATGTCTAGCCATTTCATAGTTTCATAGAGTATATATATTATTACAGTTATAAAAAGGTAAGGGCTTATTTGAAATGTGCTTATAATGGTCATTACAAAGAACATGAAAATATTTCATTGATTTATTTTTATAGAGTACATAGCCTATATAGATTATATAGTATATATTTTTAAAATTATAACATTTCTGTAGTATGTGAGCATAATATAAATTATATTGCTCTCATTACTTTATTTTATATTATTTTAACTTGTAACTGAATCACTTTTTTATATTGTGTAGTTTATTTTATTTTCTTAAGAATATACACTCAAGATATAGTAATATAGAGTTAAAGTTTTGTTCTGTTTTATTTAAAATTTTAACATGTCTAATTATAAATTCACTTATAAAACACGGGTTCAAAATAAAAACAAAGTCTGATGGTATTTACTATTTAAATTTAAATTTCGACAATAACATTTAAAGAACATTTGTTGACATTTAAAATACAAATTGAGCTACACATTTTTTTATTGAATTATTTATTAGTCAAATATTTGTCGTTTGATAAAAAAAAGAAGAAAAAATATTAATATATATATTATATATTATACTTAACATTTAAGGAGTATTAATGTTCAAGAGTAAATTATTTGATAAATATTAACACTTTTTCCACTGAAATTTAAAAAAATTGAAAATGTACTTGTTACTCGCTGATTTCATATATTAGTAAAGCATTTACTTAACTATTTTTTGAAAATTATTGGACTTTAAATGAGGTAAATATACATTTTGATACGCAAAAAAAAGATGAAAAAATGTTTTTAGATAAATAAGTTCAACATTTGTGAAATTCTCTTGGAAAAAAACTTTATAACAAATGTAGGTTAAAAAAAAGTTACTGCCTGGAACTTGTCGCAACTATGTTTCATTAAATTTATTTCTAAAAATAGTTTCCAAAATCAACGTATTTGTGAGAATTAATTTAATACTTTTTTTTGTTTATGATTATATTTAATTTTCTAACAATTTAAATGTACTTAAACTATTTTAAAAATATTTTTAGAAAAAAATTATAAATTGATGAACATTTTAACTATAAGTTGTCTAATAGACTTATATATTTCATATTAATTTATATTAATATTTGTATTTTCGATCATATTATTAGACGCTTTTCATGTATGTAATACATATTATTTTATAATGCTTAAATAATAATAAAACTATACTGAAACATGTATGGGTTGAAATTAAAGTTAGTGAATTTTATGTAATAAAAAATAACATAAAATAATTAAAATACATAGTATTACGTGACTTTAGTAGTTAAGTACTTAATGTATGTTAATATGTAATAAAAAATAAACAAATCAACGATTTTCTTAACTAGATTACTATAAGTACTTGAAGTTTTAATAAGTATATTCTCAAAGGTTAGTTTATATAGCGCATTAAAACATGTAATTAGTAAAATATAAAATATATTTAACTTCTGAGGATACAATATAAAATATGAATTCTAATTTACATAAGTATCAAATAATTATATAAATGGAATATATTTAGAATTTTTAGCTTTATATATATTTAAAAACTTAATAAACTTAATTTTAGATTCTGAGTGGAGGGATGAATGTATTGATTTTATTAGGATGTGTTTTTTTTTGTGGATGGGTAAATGATAAATTGTCGATAAAATGCTTCAATTTTTAAAAATAGGGGTGGTTTTGGATATAAAATTTGGATCTTGATTGTATTTTAAAGAGGTCAAATTTAAAAATTCATAATATTTATTTTTATAATTCTAAAAAACAGACAAAAAATTAAGAATAAATGAGTATTATTATGCAAATTCAATTTTCGACAACATTGATTTTTTTTAAGTAACTTGAAATTTAACTTGAAATCAAATAACTGTAGAAATAGGTACTTGAAATTTTCAATATGTTTTTACGTTATAATTTTAAATTTTTATTAACTTTTTTGGAGTTATTTTATAATTTATAAGCATAAGAAATTTACAATTTTTTTTCTATAAATTTCGAAAAAAAAAAATTATAAATATTATTTGCTAGATAAAAATTCTTGAAAATTTAATTCAAGATCTCACCAAAGTTAATTTTATATCTGTATAGAAATATTTTAATATACAATCATTTTTTTTTTTACATGCAATTGAAATTAGCATTTTGACAAATTTCGCTAAAAACGAAAACAATTGCAAACTTTTTTGCAGTTATAAATTCATAAAAACTTTTGTTTTTGTACCTAAGTTTTGAAAATGGTATACAAGATTCTTCATAAATAGTTCATACTTAAACCACAAAATAAAAAAATAAAAATATATAAAGATTATTTTTTTTATAGACAATTTAAGTTCCAATTGATGAAATTTTTTATTTAAACGATAAATGTAATAACGATAAGTTGATTATTTTTTTATAATTTAAAAACATTATTCGTGGGACCATAAGTTTGTATGTATATCATTATGAATTTTATTATACACAATATCATTTATAGATACTTTAATAAATCAATTTTTATTGTTTTACAATATTTATAGAGAAAGATGTTATTGAGTTTTGTGTTATATAAGTTGATATAATAAAGTATAAATATATATTATTATAGTAATTAAATATTAATAATATAATAAATGCAATCATTTTTGATATAATTATTTCAAGCTAATTACAATACTGAAAATAAAATAAACAATTTTTATAGCTATATTAAAAAAACATATCACTTGGTTCAAAATCATTTTTTGTACACAATGATAAATTATTGAATTCAAATTTAACACACCTATAATAGTGATCCTATCGATACCTTATACACAGCAGAGTTTACATGCCCACTTAACTACATTTTGAATTTTTAACCAGTCTATAAAATCAACTTGTTTTTTGCATATAATACAAATAATTAAGATTTAAGTTTTTAATGTGACCAACCAATATTTTTTGTTATTTTCTGCAGAATATTTACCAAATGATTAAATAAATAGCTCATACTTAATTAATACTTTTTATACTTACTAGATAAATAACTTAAACTATTCATTATTTTAAGGTTTATTCGTATTTTATATGGTTTATCAATAATAATATAAAAAACAATTTTTATACAATATAAGTTTTTTTTCAATTAAAAGTAATTTTTAATATTTTTGTTTTGAAGAAATAATCTAATGAGTTAAGTATAAATTAGGGTTTTACGCCGTTAAAAATTTTAATGTAAAATAAGCAATGGGTAATGTATTAGATATTATAATATACGTAATAATATAAGAAAATGTGTAACCTTTAATGACATTCAAGTATATATTGTTTTCTCAAAAATGATTTGAGAAGTATCATAACTTTATTCTGAATTTTTTTCTTTCAATTTCAGTAACCTAAGAAAATATAAAATATTCAGGAACACGTATTCATGAACTTAATGATATATATTTTTTTTTTTACATACCTCATATTGATATTTAACCATATAATGATGACATGGCTTATATCATTGATGGTTTAATATTTCCAAATTTAGTAATAAATATAAATATTGGACAAGTATATTAAACGACGATACACATTATAATGGTGCACCAAAGTGGATCATTTTTAAACTTGTATCATCGAACTTTTGCTGACTTTTCTTGGGCATAATCTATGTAACGTTGAGACGTTTGCCAACTAAAAGTTTTATAATTTCTTATCTGCGTATTTTAATTTTAATTGACAGTATGATTTATTTGAAAATGAATTATTTTAGTCACGTTGAACGATCATTAAAACTTGCAATAAAATGGTTTTTTCTCGTATATTTGTAATAATGAAAAATGATAAAGAATTTTATTTTGTTATTAAAAACCTATCTCGTGTTAATTCAGTCAATTCCATGTAAATAATATAAATTATGTAATAATTAATTAAAAACTGTAGATTATTATAGGTGTATACTGTATATACTAGCTATATATACTACCTATACACATATATATTTGTCATTTTAAAACTCTAGGATTATAAATATTATCGATATATACTATTAATCATTATCATGTGCCATTCTATCAAATAGTGCTGTTTGATTTTAAATACTTCAAAAAGAAATAATAATATCAATGATATTAAACATTAAATAATATATTTTTGTATATTTTATGTAATTTTTATGATGATGAATTTTTATTTTAAATGTTATAACACAATATTTAAAAAGCACTTGATCAAAGATAATAATATTTTAAGCATACAATTAAAGTGTATGCACAATTATGATTGATATTTTTTATATTTAGTGTTTAAGTGAAATTATTATATACAACAATTAGCAGTAAGTAATTAAATTTAAATGCGAAATTTACCGATTTAAATACAATATTCATTAGGAATTTAAAGTGTACATTCCGTCAATTTATAATATGAGTGATAATTTTTTTTAAATTCTTTATTTTTAAAGGTTTCTATACAAATTAATATATTTATAAGTTTATAATAAATATTATCATAAACATACAGTTATAAATAATTATTATTACGACATAACATGTCCCAATAATGCAATATTAATGCGTTCTTGTGAAAAATCCAAAAACTTTATCATAATATTATGTTGCCATTCAGAACTGAATAAAAATTGTTTAAATATTTTGTAAATGGTTACATTATAAAATAACAAGTTTTAAAAATGTATTTATTTTAAATTAAATCAACGCGTAGATAGTAGTATTTTTTTCGTTAACAGGTGTAAATGATAAAAATTTAAACGTATGTGTCTTAAGTTCTAACATCAGATATTAAGTTGGTAAAAAATTCTAGAATATTACTGAGAATTCTGACCTAGTTTTGCTACGAATATTTTCTAGAGCTTTATTCCTCTCAGCCCGACTTAAGTTTCTTTTTTATCTATGGTTTCTTATCTGTTTTTGAGCCCTACGGGATCATTTTTACTTTATACGAGAAAGGGAAATTTGAAACTTCACCATACGCGTAATTGCCAAAGTTCACGAGACATGAAAATATTCAGGGAGTTGTCCAGAATTATTTATAATGGTATTCATTTTTAAATTGTGTAGTATAGTAATAATTACCTATATACAAAAATGTATATAATTAAAAATTCTGTGTGCATGTCAACAATTGGTTTTGAATTGATCTGTGCTATTGAAAAGAGGTTTTTTTAAAACACATTTTTGAAACAGTATAAATGATTTAAAAGTAAAATAAAAATTGCACCTCCAAGAAAGTATTAGAAACAACGCTTCACCTTTTTTTTTTTTTACATAATATTAAATATTTTTCAGTAATGAATTATCATTTTTTGGGTAATTTAAGCTTTACTAAATTTTTTTTTTTACAATTGTTTACGATATTAATATTGACGAGTAAACTCCAATGAATAATTCGATTTCCATTCAATATATTTTTAAACTGAGGATAAAACAATTTTATAGCTACAAATTATACTTATATAACACTATATTTTTCGTTTGAATTTATTTTGTAAAATATTTATTACACTATTATAAATGCTATTTGTGTATTTATTTGTTGTAACTGAGATATTACTGTCATTATTTTGTATCTGGAGCTGTTGATGATGTTCATGACGACGGTGTCATTAAATACATATACAAGAGCGCAACAGAGTGATTTGGTATTCTCAGTGTCTTATATAATGTACGGACTTGGTGGTAAAACAACTTATGGTACCATAGAATTTCCGAATAAATTATTTTGCAATAGTTCGTGCATTCAAACTATACTGACAGGTATACCGATTTGTTTCCTTGTGCCATAATACATAGGCACCACACTCCTAATGATGGAACGTATTATTAGACATCGCGAAATCCATTAATAATAATATAATAAAAGCTTATAATCACGCTGAAATAGAATTAGTGTAAGTTGTTAGAACCGTAGTCTGTTAAGTTTTTGTTCTTGGTATACGTATACAGTCTATGTTGTATAAGTTAACTAATATTTAAATTGGATTATTTTACCTACGTAACCCACTTGTTAATCACTGAAAGCTTTCTTCTTCATTCAAGTGGGCCGAATTACGAATTGCTCTTAACGCTTTCGTTTGAATAACTTTAATTTCCAAACAAATTATATGTTGAAATATATGCATACCTATATCTATTTGGTTATAATTTACCAATGTTTTTAAACACACATAAACATTAAACAATTTAAACATATGAAACATATTCGTATTTTTTATTTAAAAATAGTAATAATAATAATAATGTAATACTTTTGTTTATATTATAGGTACATAAAAAATATTATGTATTTTCAAAATGCATATATATATAGTTTGAAATAATCAACAGACAATAACTTACTATTGTTTGCGAAAATACAATTCAATTTCGCCGTACAGAAAATAAATCATTTATAACGCTCGAATAAATGTGCGTTTTTGTTTTTATTTTTTTATTTTATTTTTTGTTTTTCGTTTTTTTATTATTTCACCGCAGTTGACGATTGCAACGTGTCTAACCACAAACCGTATGAATGGTTGAAAATTAATTTCGATTGTCGTCGAGAAAACAGTTTGCTGAGAATTTTAATTTGTATTCCAGAGAAAAGCTGCTTTTTTATTGCGGTCGCGTTTTAAATACGGTTCGATTTGGAATATATTATTTACAATTTACATCCAAACCACTTGAACATCCGACGAATTGCTTTTTTACGGACATACTATTCCGCGTGTATACAATGTTACATATACAGATTCGAGAACATTATTCACGTACATTGCAGCAGCTGCGTTTTTATGAAATCGGATTTGACGACGTGTATGCACTAATAATACAACCTATAGGATTTGCACTAATCATTTTTTTTTTTTTTTTATAATAATATGTCGGTACGATGTATAATATTATGTGACGAAAATATAAATTAAAAATATTTCAACCATTTGATATCATTAACGACAATCACGGGCATCGTGATTATTACTATTATTGTTATTAATTTTTTGCGTCTACATTTTTTATATAAGCTTTGTACGGAGCAACTGTGTGTATATATTATAAAATAATACGCGCGCTCCAGAAACAAAGCGGTAAATCGATAAAGCGAGTGTCCAATAACGCTACAACGATTCCTACTTATTCTGTGATGAATAATTTTGATCAGTTACATCAAAGCAGTGGCCGTCGGCACCACAATATTGTTATTATTATTCCGACGCCGTGGTAGGTTCTACACGGGGCCGCAGGGCGTTATGTGCGCATTCGTTTATTCAGGTATTATACACTTCGCGATACTTTGCGGCGGCGCGACGTAAAAATACTTCGGAAAATTAATGAAAATTTTAAAAGCGAATAAAGAGATAATAAAAACTCGCAGGTACCGCGTATGGACGTTTTGAATGAGAAGTCGGAGAAAGGAAAATCGAACTTTTTGTATTTTCGACTGCGATCCTGGTCGGGTTATAATAGACCGCAAAATATGTATATTACCACGGGCACGTTTAATTTCTTTATCCCACTTTACCATATAAAAAAATCCATGTAATGGAATCGAGTTTTGAATAAGCCTTACACTATAAACAGTTTTATAAACGTATGATAAAAAAAAAAAAAAAAACCGTCGTCTAAGGTAGGTAATTTTTTATAACACACGTCGTTTATTAAAACGTAGAACTGCAAAAATACGTATTATTAAGGTTCGTCTTCATTTTCATTTATTTGATGTAGAAGTTAGTATTTGTGACATGCCGGTGTACTACTGTTTGAATACGAGTTCACCGATTTAATTATGTCAAATTTGATATGATAATATAGCTGGCGTCTGGCTTATGGGTATGATAATAATAATTATTATTGGTGGTATTCTGCGACAGACTCATGAATAATTACGCACAGAAACTTGACTGAACCGAACCAATGTCTTACTTTAAAAACTTCTACATACATAGAATAATAATTTAAATGTATCTTAATTGATTTCGTAAAGACAGTAGTTGGTTAATGGTTTATTTGATTCAGCACCGAACGCTATAACTAATAGCGTACAAATGGTTAATGATTTTTATCGTAATATTTAAATATAATATGTTACGGGGAGCGAAACAAGTAAAATATAAATATTGAAAAAAAAAAATGGGTAGCAAACAAGACGTTACGGAGCAAAAGAATAAGCAAATCTAATTGTTGACTGTCATATACACTACGTAATGCGTTTGTAGTTGCACGATTTGTTTTTTTTGCCATACAAATTTCTTTTATTCCTGAGTCGTAGTATCTTTGTACCGCCGTCATTCGCATGTCTCCGAGGATGCGTGTACTTCTTTATAATGCCGGACACGTCTTTGTCGAATACGAAAATGCGGTTGAGAAAGTTGGTCAAAAGAAGAAGTAATAGAAGCAGAAGAAAATGAAAAAAAAAAAGTATATCTACAACGTGTAATCCAAGATTCCATTGGTCTAACGTATATGTGAAGTGTTTACTCGATGTTCGCGTACTCCTAAAAATATAATTCTTCAACACAATTCTGTCATTTAAACGTTTATACCATGGTTGTATTATTTATAGGTTTTCATAATGTTGTAAGCAAAGTTAACAAGTAAACGTTACCCCTTTCTATCAAACTATATGTTTTCGTACGTCACATGCCTATATTATTTAAATCTTTTATAAATTACGAATACGTCAGTTTCAATAACATTTGTATTTTAAATATTTATTGGAACAGCAACCTTATTCTAATCTATTATTTATTTATACACGTTAAACTGTGATGACTGATGACTGGTTGTTTGTTTTTACTAAGTTAAGAATATTACATCAACTCAAACTACATCAAAATTTAAAACTATAATGCCTAATACTTATATAATATTATATGACGTCTTGCTTGATATTATCTTATATTTAAATATATTTAATATTGTTTTACGACATAATAAAATAATTTTACTCTTAATATTATATATAAATATTGTTTTACTCTCAGGTTCAACGATAATCATTAATTATGAATGTAAAACTTCTTCTGGGGATCGTTATACCATATCTTAATATTTTAGTATTGTACAAACATTTAATGCTGTATTACCCTTTTCGAGGAAAAATATAATAGTTACTAAACATAATTAATCTAATTTGGAAATATGATTCTTCTAGTTATCCATATTTCTATTGAGATATTTCATAATTTTTTTATTATTATTTTATTGTATATATTTGGGATCATTATTGGAATTCAAAGTTGTTGAGTTATGATATACCTTCTTTTTAAATAAATTGAAGAACTTTTTTTTTTCATTATCCTACGTAGTAGAATGCATTGAATAAATTAAAATAGATTTGATTTTAAGTTATTTATTGCATTTTAAGGTAATATCAGGCATTTTTATCTTTTATAAAAATGTATCATTTAAAAATATTAATTGTCTTAATATATTGTATATTAAGAAATACTTTGCAGTCTTCTATCTTCTTTAGTTAAAAAACAAAATATTATTTTCAATTATTGTTGTAATTTTTTTATCATCACATAAAAAAATCATTATTTTAAGTCCATTCAAATTTTATATTTCTATAGCAAGTTATGATTATGTTATAATTACGTTTTGTCGATAAAATAACATAATTCTATTGAATTATAAATAATATGTAACAGGGTTTCTTTTTAAAAACAAAGTTGACGTAAGTATTGAAAATTGTGGATGATGTATTTTTATTCCGCTTTCCAAGCGTAAATTAATAAATATTATATAATCAAATTATTACAGTGTAACATTTAAACCATTGTTCGATACAGGGTATTATTAATGGTGGAAATATAAAGTAATAATAATTTAACTACTTTAAGTGAAGCAATTGTTATTCAATTCTTTATTTTAGATTTTCAATAAGCCGAAAAACTACGAAAACAGGTGTAGACTTTGTCTCATTTAGTTCTTGTTTAGTCTACACTGGTGTTATTATATGTTTACATCGGGAGTTTTTATGGGTCGCATTATGTTCGAATGGTGCCGAGTCGCGTTTTATTTTATTTTTATTTTCGGTAGAGAAAACCGCCACGGTGTTCGGAAACGGAAAAGTTTCTGAAATCGTTATTGCCTTTGAATAAAAGAAAACAGCACCGCTACTCGCCGCATTATTCGGCGCTCTACGAAACAAATACACAGTGACGGACCGCGGTGACGCAAATGTAATTTCATTCGAGTAAAATCCTTTGTCTAATTACCGGTCGTGATCGGCGCGGCGTTCCAAACCATAGTTCCACTCCCGAGGCGACTCGTCTGAGATAACGGTCTCCATGCAAAGTATGAAAGTATAGAGATTTCGCTTAAAATGTTAATTGATAACGATAGGCACTATGTTAACGGCTAGCTGCGGCGTTGAGCCCAGATGATAAGGTTTATTTTTATTTGTCAATAATACAAATTGTTTTATGGTATAACAGTATACAATTTTGCATTATAATATAATATCATGATACATAATAATATGTACCTAGTAAAGTATTTGTGTTCATCTATAATCGTTTACAAACAAATAATTCGTATTCAGTCGTCTCCTACTGAAATATTATATTCTACGAACTACTGAATTCCGAATTACACACATTTATTGTTTATATAATAATTATTTATTGACTCATAATATGTATTATGTATTTTATATTATTGTTCATAACTATCGATGACATATTATTATATTTATCCAGACTCATATTTTATTAACATTTTTCTCTCTAATCATAATTAGTCAAATACTAATTTATTATAAAACTGACTATGAATAATTAAATATGTTTTATATTTATTTATATGAGTTCATTAATTATACATTTTATGTTAAACGGATGGGTAAGAATAATTTGCTATTTAGATATAACAGCCGAAGTATTGTCATTGGTCAGATCTCTTCACTTGTATATATTATATTAAAGCCACTTAATTATAATACTACACTTAGATTTAAAAAACTTTATAAAAACATTTATATGAAACATGATGTAATTTATCTAACTATGTTGAATTCATGATATTTTTTAAATTTTGTTGTTTAATTTATCTAGACATTTTTATTATTCAAGAGATGAACAATTTTTTCAAAATTAAAATAAAATATATATTTAGATCAAACTATCGAAACATAATATTTTTAATCTATAATTATGACTAATTGACAAGTTATTTGTAGAATAATAATAATACTTATAATATTTATTTGACGTGAGGAATTATTGGTAACGAGGATTGTCGAAAGGAAATAAAATGCTAAAAATTAATGATAGGTTAAAGATCCAGCCACTAAGTTGGCACCCGTATAATACACGCTATAATGATGAATACACATTAATAACTATAATACAGGTAGTACCCCGTAAAAGCGTGATCAGCACTTATCGTGAATGGGTGGGTTGATTTATGGAATAAATGGGCCACCAAAATTCTAGATTAGAGTTTGTCAGTTAATTATAATATTATTAGGATATGGGAAGTCGATCAAAATTTATTTTGTCATTAATCATTATCATATAACATTGGATCTACTTTTAAGTTGGATTGGCAGTTAACCGGATTTTAGGCAGTTACATATCTTGTACATGGTACATCTTGTTAAATGTTTTTTAATCAGTACGGTCAAAATAATTTTACAAACACATTAAATATAACTGGGTATAGTCTCCATATTTTGCCTAATTACTGTGAATAAACTTTCCTGAACAATCCAAGGAAATCTTTGTGCTTCTAAAGATATTATTATACAAATTTAACTCAGCTAAGGAAAATTTAATTATTTCTAATAAATCTGGACTTCGGTACATACAAGGCTAAAGTAGACGCGATAACGTTAATTTAAGCGGATGACTACAATTATTTTTCGTATTATTAATATATTATAATATTATAAGTGCATTATAGTAATCATTTTTATTTTTCACTTGATTTGATTTGTATTCGTTTTAAGAATATAAATCAAGTTATTATGAAATACAAGAATCTACCATAAAAGAAAATAATTTAAAGATTAGATAAATTATTTTCAGATCCTGTGACCTGTAAATGGAATTTGGAACCACGATTAATTAAATTTTCATTGAATGGTTTAATGGGTACTTCTAGAGTACATTATGTGAATAATACCAAAAATCAGACAGATGACACAAATTTAATTCATAATTTATGATCTTTAAATAATTGAAATATGAAATGGGTTCGTATTTTTTTATCTTCTTTAAAAACTAAATTATGAATTTGTTCTTAATGTCCAATATTACTTATTATTATTTGAATTTAAAGTATACCTAAAAAATATGATAATAAAAAACATAATACCCTTTATTTCCTGAAATATAAAAATATTTTAGTTATCAGAACGATATGTTGTTATTTTTGTATTAATTTTGTCTTTGTTTTCAAACGAACGAAGGAACCAAAATATTTGCTAAATTTATTTTATATAATATGTAATATAAATAGTGAATACGTAATATATAAAAGTTTGTTTCTTCTACAGTGCGCATGTTACTACAAAATCCCGCGTTTTTGTTCTATCTAACAAATATTAAGTATTGATTAATAATTAAATTTTATATTTAATAACCTGGCTTAAAATAATATTCATATAGAATTTACATATAAGGATGTAACAGATTTGTAACTTAAACTATATTTATTAAATGTATTATAAACGTATCTAGAACAATATTTATTTTATTTAAACTGTACAATTATTTGTAAGATGTAAGAACAAGAACTATTTTTCTTATAAACATTACATAAATATTTTTCATGTACAGTTATGTTATTTTTTTTTTTATCTTTTTTTTCTGAGTATATTTTTATTAAGTATATTACAAAAGGTACCCTAGATAATAATAATATATTTGTACAGTTTAATATATGTATACAAATAAAAATTGTTTTAGGACATTATGTTGTTAAAAAAATAAATACGTAGAATGAATAACATTGATAACAGAAAGAACATGACGTTTTTATGTGTTTTTATTTATTATTGACTACCTATTACAAAATCCCGAATTCTATTTTAAATTAAAACAAAAAAAACTTTGGATTCTAAGTTTATAAATAATACTTACAATTTAATAAGAACTAATTATTTATATCAAGAAATACTTTAGAACAAAGCATTTTATGTATTATAATCCTAAAAAAGAAACCGACTAATCAGTCGACAATATGACTGGGACGAATTATTAATGTTTTTTAAGTTAAACGTTTTTAGTATATAATACATTAAAAATAATCGACAATAATAAATTGTAAGAACAAAAATTCCTTTGTATCCACGCTGTTATCAGTTAAATAATTATTATATTATACTTTAATTATCGTCGTAGTGATTTTTTTAAATTTATAAATCCTCTTTTGAATTGAACACTGCGCTCTATCGAACCATATACACATTTATATTTCCGTGAATACATTTCGGCGTGGAACAATCATTTTTCCCAAGAAAATGTTGCCGTTGGCAATTTTAATTATAACAAAATACAATTTAGATTCGCCATGACGCCGGTGGCACGACTGGCACGTCTACTAAATACTATTGCTATACACCGCAGAAGAGTGAATTATTTGATTTTTCTACGAATGTTTCTTTACCTAACGATACCGCCCGAAAGTCAATCAGTGTAGTGCGCGAGCGATTATTTAATTCGTACAAATAATATTAATAATTTAACGATATTGCGAATACTGCAGTAGGTATATGTCGCACAATGATGTTCTCATCATATATGTGCGACGGATTAGTTTCGACAGGCGGACAAAAATGTATTCGCAAATATAATATATTGTGATTTTATATTATATTACTGTATTATTGCATTCGACGCGGGCGATTATCGTTTTCGTATGTGTTATCTGTCTCGTGTGTGCGTACAAATTCTACTCGCGGATTTGAAGGAACACGTCATGATAAATAATAATAATATATATCATCAAAACGGGGCACTATGAAATTGCGTTTGGAAATAAAAACACACCGCCGATGACGAAAGGGGAAAGGAAGAAAAAAAAGTAATAATAAAATATTATATGGGAAAGAGAAAAATAAAGATATTGATTAGTGTACGTGTGTGGTTCGCGAGCGAGCGAGCGCGCGCGTGTGTGTGTGCGCGACCGTGTGACCGTCAACCGACCGCCGCCGCCGTGGCCGAGGATAACGCGCGCGTGCAGGTCGCGTCGCATTACGGCGGCGCGGCGTATCGCGTGACGCGAACACGTACGGCCGACGCGGACATCGCGACTGAAAAGTCACGGCGGACGACGGACGACGTCGAGAGAGACGAGTCAGTCAGAGACCGAATTATACGCGTATTTAATACATTATATGGCACCGCAACGTTACACACGCCGAGTGGACGGTATACCGGTCGATTGGGGGTGGGGGCGTTCGTATCACGAATGCGCGCGCGTGTGTGTGTGTGTGTGTGTGTGTGCGTGTGTGTGCACATTCGTGTGGTGGGTGTGTCGGCGGGTGTGTGGGTGTGCGGAGTTTGCGGTGCTGCGGATCCGGGGATGATTTTGACGGAACGACAGCCGGTCGGTCGGCGTGTGACGTCTGTCGGGAAAACGGTCGCACCACTGCCGTCGCATCCATCGCCCACAATCGTCCCCTCTTTTCCCCCTCCCCCCCGAGAGGTCTCGCTAAAAACCGGTGAAATTAAACTCACCTATATATATATTCTATTCTATACGGTTTTGCGGCGATGTTATAACTGCACGACTGCGCGGCGGCGGCGGCGGCGGCGGCGGCGGCGGCGGCGGCGGCGGCGGCGGCGGCGGCGGCGGTAGTAAATTCGCTTGGCCGAGCTAATGAAGTGCAATAATTGGAGGACGTCCGGCTCCGGGACAGCGCACTGCCGGATTTACGCGCGAATCCGTCCGCACAGAGCCGTTTCTTTACGCGGGAGTCGTCGAATTTCTGGACGAATTTAATTTCCCGAAAGCTAATACTAATGACGCGGTGCAGTACAGTCTATATATATATATATAATATCATATTATTACGGACAAACCATCACGGGACTACCTATTATACGCGTATTATATAATATATATCGAATAACGTCGTTTGTTCGAAAGCCGTTCCCGCGCGCCGGTGAAAACGTCCGTTATACACTAAGATTCAGCGCACGTCTCTTATCGGGGTGGCAGAAACTTTTTAAGTATTGCTAATGAGCATGTTCGATTTTTTTCAAATTGTAGCCCCCACCCTGTTCTTCTTTTTGTCGAACTGATCGAGCACACGAACGGACGCTATATGAGTTTGTACTCAGCTGTCGTTGCATGTGTGTATATATACCACTTGTACCTGGTTTGAACTCGGAGAGACCTCCATTGTGCGTGTTTTTTTTTTTTTTTTATAATAAGTCGACGGTTATTTTCGATTTATTTAACCGTCCAAGCGAGCACAGCGATAGAGTCCGACCATCACCCCGCCGAAACGCCGTAGGCGCGTCAAAAAAACTTTTCCGATAAAAATTGTTTTTTGTTTGTATATTTGCCTAGCGTGTGTTTTCATAAGAGGTCAGCGGGTATTATTTTTTATTCAAATTGACCGCGATCAACTACGAGCAATCTCTGTTTTTATAGTAGAATTTATAAATGGTGATACGTCATACAAAAATTAAATTAAAACCGAATATACACAGCGATTTACCATTAATTGAACCCCAATGTATATATGTTAGTTGTGCATTTCTTAATAGTACATTTTTTGGAATTTTAAATTATGATAACTAAATACTTAGATTTATTATTATTATTAATAATGTTGAATACATCAGGTAAAAATCGTTTCAATTTAAAATTTGAAATAAAAAGTTTTAAAAAAAAGCATATGATTAACGGAAAAAGTTGATTCATTGTAAAAAAAAATATTTGAATCATCAAAATATATTTAAAATACATTTAAATAATTGAAAATATAATGGTACTCGAGTATTATACTTAAAAATACCAAAAATAGTTATTAAATAAGTACATGATTGAAGAGAAGTGGGGGTGAGCATGTTTGGTAAATCATACTGTTGTTAGTTATAGTATACAAATTATGTCATTGAAATGTAATCACAATAGCGTTGTATAACTTAAATGTACACGAGATTGTGTTCAATAGGTATTGTTTACAGAATGTAGTTATAATTTGAATAGCACAATATTCTTTGATTAACATATACTGAGTGATATATTATATATATAATACAATAAATACTCGTTATTTAAAAAAAAACTAAAAGTAGAAAAAAATTGGAGTATAAAATACGCTGGTACACTACTCTGTAAATTTTATTAAATATTTTTAAGTAATAAACTACTTATCCAAAATCCGATTTTTATGAATTGAAATACTTCAAATAATATTCTACTTCTGAATATGAAATAAGAAATGCATTTTGTTATTCAAAAGAGTATATGATATAAAATATTATATCGATATAAAATGATGAGTGTCTTATTTTAAACAGATCATTTCGTATAATATAAAAAATAATTAATTTAAAACGTACGATAGTGACCAAGTCATTCACATTAATCTATTTTAAACTTGGAGTTTGAGAGGTATAGATGATTGAAGATTATTTAGGACCGCGAAGTCACCCACACCTGTGAGTGTAAACAAGAAAAATAATTGTATTTATCCCCTAAAATAATAATAATAATAATAATAATGATATTTAACTCGAATGGTTTGTCATTTTGAAAACGCTGAGAATATCTGGTCTATTTGTTCGAGTGTTGTATATGATAAATAAAATGCGTTCGAAGTGTCATCGTGATTGGACCGACGACAGTATTATACGGTCGTAATTCGAACCTCGAAGTTTTTCCTACACACTGTACGTGCGTATACAACCCCAATATACATGTGTTACTGTGGTGGTAGTGTTGGTTCAGGTGGTTACCGACTACCGAAGTGAACGTGATGGAGTTCCAGTAAATAACGATGTATAGCATATAGTATAATCGGACGCTGCGTACAGTCACCAACCACTACGCTCAATATATTATGTTTATATTATGTATTTGTAGAGAGTTGCGTGCGCTCGCGCGTGTGTATCGCCGTGTGCGGTATCGCCAATTTATTTCTATATTATGCTGAAAAAGGGATGGGTTTTATTTTTTTTTTTTGCGATATACGACGGACACTTAATTAAAAACGCGCGGACATTTTGCGTTCGAAAGGATTAAAAAGTTTATTTTATAATATCGTACATTCGGTTTTTACGAAACGGACAACTAAAAATGACGTATAAGTTTTTTTTACTAGTTTTGATTTTGTGTTGTTGTTTTTTTTTTTGTTCACTGAAAAGTAATAAAATCCTGAAACCTAAAGGTTGCATGGTATAACAAGTTCAAGACGTCAAATGATATGTATATAGTACATATTACGTTCAGCGTAAAAACTCAAAATATATAAATGAGAAAAAAAAATTGAAACCCATAAAATAAAAAGTTATACCTATGGTTTTTTCTTGAAACTTCTAGTTCGAGTATATTACGTTTTTAGATCGACGTATTTTACATTTTATGAAAATCGAGGGAATTCTTTGATTATATCTAAGTATACATATTTCGATTAGGTATATCAATAACGTAAATGATTTCACATTAAAACATTCCAAAGAATATTTATTTTTGCTAAACATTATTGATACCTTGTAAGCAATTTAAATTGTCAGTTTTACTTGAAATTTTTATAATAATATGTTTGTAATTAATTTAAAAATGTATATTATGTAATAATCTTCTACTTATTTTTATCATTTTATGATTACTTACTTATGTATATAAAATATAAAAATAAAGAAAATATATTTACGTTTTACACGTATAAAATAATATTATATAAAATAACAATTAGAATGCAATAGTAATAATAATATAATTATGTACCTATTTTGCCTATACAATACGCCGTATTAAATAATAAACAAGTATTATTTTAAAGCATTGACACTTCCTAGGCAATTCTATAATATTTTTAACTCACGAGTTATACATTATTTTAAGTGCACTAATGTGGCCTTGATTATTTTTATTTTGTTGATGAATTATTATTAGTATTGTTTTCTAAGGAAATTTCTTATATGAAGTTTTTTTAAATTGTAGTATAAGCTTAGATTAAATTGACAACATTTATATAGTTATTTCAATGTTTTGAGTAAAATATTTTAAAATTATTTCAATAAAAATAAGTTATTTTACTTTTATAAAGTACAATTATAAAGTTGATTTTATGGGTATATTTTTGAATACGTGTTATAAAATAATGTTATTTCCAATTGTATCTATTTATTTAAAAGCAGCCTTAACTATTATAATATTTACTTGGATAATTGATTTAAAAAAAAAGATAATTATACAAATTTTTCATTGAATAACAAATATTTAAATTTTTATATTTATCTAAACTACTTCTTATATTTAATTAAATCGAAAAATGTATACTTAATATTTTCAATAGTTTATTAAAAAAGACCAAGTTAATTATTATAATATTTTTTCTTGACGAACTGGAGTAATCACTAAGTACGATGATAGTGCAATTAGAGTAATAGCATTTTGTTCAATTCAAGCTTAATTAAGATGGACTACTTGTAACTTTAATAAAATAAATGCTATAAAGAGTTATTTCATGGTGGTTTTAATTGCTGTAATAAATATTATTAATGTAGTTTAATTTGAAAAATAATAGTTTACCTGTTATAGTACGTTACGTTAAAAAAATATTCACTATATATTTTATAATATAAAGTTATAAATATAATTATTTTTGCCAATTATTATCGGTTAATCGAAATACATTGAATATCTCACATATATATATACATAATCAACTTGAAAATGATTATATTAATATTCAAAATTTAATTTTGCTATATTATACAACACGTACATTTCAATATGTGATAGGTATATTGACGTTTAAAATCTAATGTAGAAATAAAATTAAATGAGATCAAAATCCTATGTGATTGATATGTTTAAGGGTCTTTTGCATATCATTAAATATTTTCAAAATTGATATTATAATATGCGAGTATCGTGAAAAATAAAAAAAACCTTATAATTAAAGCTAAATATTATTACTATTTCTTAAAAATTACAAATTAATTATGTTAATTATATAAGTTTTATTTGAGAATTTTTAATTTGATAGCTTTTGGGAAAAACTAATTTAGGATATTTTCTGTTTGAATAACTATATAATAATAATGGTGATTACGAGAAATAAAATATAACTTAATTCAAAATAATGCATTGAATATTGAATATATATAATAAATGTTTATAAAAGTATAGTTTCTACAACCATTAAACATCAATAAATCCAACGGACCGTTGTCGCTTCTGTAGTTTTTGTCTGTATGGTTAATAGAGTCATATATCTACTTATTTTTGTATTAATTATAGTTCGATTAAAACGCCTTTTATAAAAACCTTTTATTATTAAGGATATCGCCCGGTCTATGCTCGCAAAAAGTTTTCTACAGTGGTAGAAGAGGTACCGATATGTGTTTAACAAACCGATTGATTTTATATGTTTCGATGTGATGACGAAACAATAATAGGTATAATATAATATTGTGCATGATTTTTTCGACCTTATCGTAACTGCCATCTGCGGGTGACGTGCATAACAAAGTATTTCGATGTCAAAATCGTGTAAACGTCTCTCTAATAGTCTAATAGTAGAGATTCTGTTAAATGCTCATGGGCATATTAATGTTAAAATTCGTACCTGTGGACGATAATAATTAGTCGCTGTGACGAATAGAATACAAATAAATACAGTGAGGAGTGTGTGCGTGCGTGTGTATACAGACTTACCCAAAACTGTCGAGCGAATCTGAACCGATTTCCGGAGACGAGACGACGGATGGCGTTGTTTATGCGATACGCGTATTAAAAGAACGGACCATTTTAAAGCAGTCGATGGAAGGTTGTGGTGGGGGGGACTGGGCTGTTCGTCGAAACAATATAAAATGTGTCGGAATAAAAAAAATGATAATATAAAAAACCGTTAGCGATCTAAAAAGAAAACGGAACAAAATAAAAAAAAAAAATAAAATAAAAAAAATTCTAAAAAAAACGTTTTGCGATTACGGGAACGCGACTGCGGCGGTGGTGGCAGCGGGTGAAAATGACTCTTCTCCGAGACCGCATGCAACAGAGTCCGTGCGGAATGTTCGCCGCGAAACGTCGCGGTGAGAGAGCGATTCGCGGGGACAGGAGCAATGAGCAGCGCCGCAGTCGCCGCATGGAAACCGTTTCCGAGTCGCCGGCGGCGTATTCGAAGGCGCGCGCGCGTTTCCTCTCTCGCCCGCGCACGTGTGGCAGTGCGTGTGTACGTGTACGTGTAGGTGAGTGTAGGCGCGTGTTGGTGTGTCGGCGTGTGTACGTGTAGTGTGAGCGAGTGCGAGCGGTGGCCAGGGGGGTTGCGCGACGTGACGGAGTTACGTGTGGATATGACCGCCGCGAACAAGGCGACCGCAAAACCGTAGTAGTTGGCCGGCGGAGAAATAGAAAAAAAATAAAATAAAATTATAGATAATATAAATTATGTACATATATTATCATTGCCGTTAGGGGACGCAGTTTCACGCTGAAGCTCTTCGGAGGGGTTTGATATCGCATAATGTAGACAATTTTGACGAAATCTGAAGTAAAATTCGAGACGATTCGATAATTACGCATTGAAATGCAAATCCAAAGTATTTTACGAATGGTTCCGTGACATCAAAATATTGTGATTAGAGAACACGAGAACATTTAAAATTCAAATGTCATCTATTAGGTATATATTATGTTGACGTACATTGACTATTATACTGATTCCGCCACTCATTACATGCTTACAGAATTAAAAGAGAATAACGTTTTTGAGAAAATTACGTCGTATTTGTCTTGCAACATATTTAGTATTTATTTTACGATTCAAAGCACACGACAAACTTTTTTAAAACTGTTATCTATTGGTGTGTGTATTTGCACTAAAAAACGTGGTAAAATACGCCGCGTTATGACAAACATCTAACGTTATTAGGTAATGAAAGATAAAATAAAAAAGTGTGATTATAAACTATTGTGTGTTTGCAATATATATTTTCAAATTAGTACAATATTGTTATTATTATAAAATACTATAATTGCGGTGATCTCTGAGACTACATTCTGTGATCCGAGTGCTCGATTTAAAATATTTCATACTCAGTGGGCAGTGGCAGATCTAAGATTTTTATTTTTGGAGGGGGGGCCCAAATTTTTTTATATTATTATATGTTCATATCGTATAACTTTGTAAACATAATATTTAGGATTTAATTTTGGCTTTACATTACACACATAGTAAAGGGAGAGCTACCCCACTTGAACCGGTCACTGTTTACACTATTTAATCATTTTGGGAAATTTGAAAATTGTTTTTTTGTGTGTATGGTTTAATGTAAAAATAATGTTAATCCGTTTGAAATGCCAACTCAATTTGTTAAAAAGTTTTGTTTCATTTATAATTAAACGTCGATGTACCGCAATTATACGTATAATATGATATACCTATATCGTACACGAATTAACTGCAACACATCGTTGCACACCACTGCCGACAAAAAATCAGACACTCGTTGTTCACCATCGCGCACTTCCAACTAAATTATATTATACCCGAAAGTAAAGTATAGCCTTCAGGTACAGACGTATTAGATATGTGTAGGTAGGTAGGTTTGCACTTAAGCCATATCGTCGTGTATAATTTATTATTTCGACTTTTAATTGGGTGAATTTTTCCCCTCGAGTTTTATAGCCGAAATTCCCTAAACATTAATATAAAAAGCTCTCCGACGATAAACGCGTAGGTATTGTAGGTGGATAGGTAATACGCACCACTGATAATATTATTACCATGCAGTATTAAATAAAAATATGTTTGGAACGATAATATCCTTATACGGTGGCCGACTTTTGGTATCTCAAATTTCTCCTTCATACGCCATAAAACTTAATTGCAGGTTTTTGATACCTCGAAATTTTTAATAATTCGAATTTTATTTTTCCTCCTTGAACTTTAAATTACCAACAATCCTCTATATAATATAATGATTTGTAATAAAATCATAAATTTTTGTTTAGTCAACCAAAAGCGACGTAATGAGGTATGAATGAGAAATTATCGATCTCTTTTTCAGGAAACTGTGGCTCAGAGGAAGATGGATATAGGTGATAGAAAAAAAAATAATGCCAGCATGGGGATACGTGGAAAGAGTGTTGATTGCAAATAGAGGGAGAGGTGGGTCTTTCCCTGAATATAGAAAGTGTTCGCGAGTAACCGATGGCGGAAGATAGATAGAGGAATATACCACTAGTCATTTAGTATTATGACATGATGGACAACTAAAAACCGTTGACCTTTTTTTTTTTTTACTACCGAAAGTGCAAATTAATATAAAATGGATCTTTTTTATTTTATAACACTATCAATTTTCCATGAATTTAAAGCAGAATACCACGTGTTATTATAATATTTGCGGATTATTTCAAAAACAATGTATTATATATTTTATTCTTAGTATTGTGCTTAGTTTATAAAGGATTTAATTTTTGTGTCAAAATAAAATATTTGATGAGATCGAAATGAAAACTTACACATTTCTATTCACCTTATTTAATGTGTATCTAATGATTAATAAATAGTAATAGTTAATACGATATTTAGGGTTGAAAATTGAAAATGCCCATTGCTGTGTTTTGAAAAAATCAAGAACAACGGTTATTAAGTTTTGATCAAACACAAATTATTCGTATTTTTCTGCCATCCAGTGGTTAAGATAACCCTTAAAGTGTAATTCTACTGCATGTATTAAATCTCGAGGGAGATGATTGCTCATTACCGGAATTAATGCTGCTCTTTTTGTTTGTATTGATAAACTAACAAAGGTCTTTAAAGCAAGAAATACGTGTCTCAACAAGCTTTAATGGATTTGTACACGATTATAGACAATAAACGCAACATAACATGGAATATAGTCGCATACGTAAACAGTGTGGCACAACAATGGGTGAGATTAACATTTTCATAGTGTATTTAGAAGAATTAAAGCATTAGTCGGCAGGATGTTCACTATATTATAGTAAGACGTGATGTGCATAAATTCAATGAAGAAATAATACGCCACGCAAGTGTAATGTTGTTCACTAACTTGGGTAGGTATCGCATTATATTTTATATGGCTCTCGCGTCGGACGAAAGTGGTTAAAAATCTGGGCGGAAAATTACTGTGACCGCGTGAGCGTGGGTGTCAACCGATCATACCGCTTCGATTTCTATATGTAATAGGCGATTCGTGATATCGATTTTAAATGTAATTATTAATCTTCGAACAAGGGTTGTAAGCGAGGAAGGTTAATATCGTGCTGGCGGACGTTTTTCGGCAATTTCATCGTTGGTGGATTTTCCTATACGCTTATACAGAAACCATCGAGAAAATCGAAAAATTACCTCTTCAAAAAACACACATACTTGATTTACGATCATCAAAGGCCAAAGGAATTATATATACATTTTTCGATCATTCAGCATACCCAAAAAATTTTACATAAAAATATAGAAAAAAACCATCACTGTAAAAGTGTAAAACTAATACAAAGCTTACGGGCTTCTTAGAATCTAAAATGTGAATTGAATTTTATATAATAATATACGATAAAGAATTTATATTGGGTAGGTATGGTAATTTACTTTATAAATGTTATGGTAATATAATAACAACATACATGTATTAAGCGTTATAACACTGTCTAGTAACCAAATAATTAAAAAATATTAAAATATTATTTATAACTAAAATGATTAATATTATAGCTAATTATAAATGTGTTGAAAACTTAAAAACTGTACAAAGAAACATAAAAATATCAAAAATACAAATGCACTACTTTTATTTGTAGAGACTTAACACTTTTTGTTATTACCTACGTATTATATAATTAACTATAAACAATGAAATTTTTTAAATGTCAAGTTATTTTTGTGATGTTAGTACCTATTCGGAAACAAGTAAATTATTATTGGAAATATATGTTTTTAAAAATATTGGTTATCATATTTTTACTATTTTTTTTTGAAAATAATAACTAATTAATTGATACATGTATAACAATATATACGCCGAACTTCAACAATATAGCAAATATTTATTCAACTTAAATGTTTGAAATTGATAATTTTTATAAAATTAATATAATATTATACAAGATACCAGTAACATAAGCACTATAATGTTTTGATATACAAAATAAATATTGGTATTTTATACAATATGTAGTTTATTATCAGTAATATTTATTTTTTTTTTAAATTAGTCAAATTCACTTAAACAATATACAATTTTTTTTTAAAATGAGTAAATTTTTATATTAGGATTAATATTATAATAATATCTATTTGTATTTTGTTCAAAGCAAAAACTTATGTGTATATTTGTCATGATTTAAACTAACTATTTTGCATAGAAATAAAAAAAAAAATTTAAACAGGAAATTATTTTATTTTTATTTTTTCAATCTGCAAAAATAATCTCACTTTAAATGTATCAAAGTACTGATTATTTTACATAATATATTTATTAATTGTGCTATTTTATTTGTTTATACATATATATTTACCCAGAACCTTTTTTAAAATTTTCATAGTTAAGTCAAATCTTATATTTCTACCCACATTTGTATGGATATTTATTAAATATTTCAATAAAATATGTAGATTCGAGTTGAAACTTGGATATATTTGGGATACAGTGTGTGTGGTAAGAACTAAAGGAGTAACCCTGAACTTTATTAAGTTAATAATTGGGAACATTTGATTTATAATTGTCATAATTCACGGAATGTCTCAGCTTACAGTATTAAAATTTCATAATGTCATGTCATATCACTAACTTCTGAATTTATAAAATAAATGTAGCTATAAATTATTTGGAAATGCTTTCACTTCATTTGATCACTGAGAGCATTCACGACAAATCCGTGGTGTATGACATTCCCTACCTTATCATCAACCATCTTAAATTATCACCGAAACACGCCATCCTATTGTTTTATTTTAAATATTAAAAATGCATTATTGATCATAACAAAAAAGTATTATACTCCAAAAATTCAATGATAAACTTCTAAAACTATAGGTACAGCTTAGTATAATTTATGTACTTTATATACGACTATGTTTTATATACCTACTTCCAAAAAAAAAAAAAACAACTTTTTAATGATTGTGAATAGTTTCAATAATGATTTCAACTTGACGATAGCATTAAATCATATTATGGCACACGCAATTTTAATTGAGTGAAAAACTTAAAAAAAAGGAAATATTAATTTGACTCGTGAATTAAAAAAAAAAAAATAATACTATCAAACTTAACTTTCAAACTGTTCATTGATAAAAACATCGGTCTCACAAAAATTGTATTTATATTTTTATGTCTTTGCTAAAAATGCATTAGTTTTGATTTTACCAATTGAACATATTAATCATCAAACGACTTTATTTTTCGGCTTTAAGTAAAAAAAAAAACATTGGTCAAGCGCTAAGTTACATTGAAATGTATTATACTATTTATACTTCTTATTTCACGAATTTTTGACGAGAAAATGATGATTAATACGGCATACCGAGCTCAAATAGTTTATATACATATATACTTTTATGTTCTAAATATATAAATTATATTTGAGCTGAGCCAATAACGTAATTATTAAATTTTAATAAATGAATATATGTATTGCAAATATAACACATTACCAGTTTATTACATTAATTCAAATATCTTATTGATTTATTTATATTTTACTTGTTAAGCCAAAATGTAAGTTCAAGTAATTTCATTGATTTAGTTTTGTGAACTTATATCGGTGATACACCTGTTTAAAAAAACTTAATATATTATAGTTGTATTAATAAATATATTTATGATTTTCTCTTCTACTTATATTTTAGTTTATCGAAACACGATAGTAAATATTGTATGACATAAAAGATATCACACAAAAGGAAAATCCTCTTTTGATCATTAAAACGCAGTATATATTTTAGAGGATATAAAATGGTTTTGGTAAAAAGTATTCTAAATATAATGGTTTTAAAATGTTTGCATGTTCAACACTACATAATATTATGTAAAATATAATGTAAATTTTTGCTTTTAATAAAATGTAATATCCTAGTAAAAATATAAGTTAAATCATATTTTTTTTTTCTGGAAAAATAATAATTTAAGGAATAAAAACATTTCAATGTATAATGATTCTAGTAGAATTATATTTATAGTAACTTTGAGCAGAAATTAATTCAAGAGTGTAATATTATAAAATTACCATATGCATAATTTGTTTTTAAAGCTGTGAAATAAATTACAAAATCACAATATAAATTATAATATTATGTCATATTATAATAATTAATAGATAGTTTAAATGACAGTTTTGCAATATTTGCAATTGGAAGAATCTATTTAAAATTGTATATCATTATGAAATAATAAGACCATTTCTGGATATCAAAAGAATTTCATATTCAAAAAAAAGATATTAATTGTATAAATTAAGATTATGTAAATCCAATGCAAATACTAATGTATGCTAATAATCACGTTGTAGTTGATACCAAAATAATAATAAACAAAAAATTATGTATCAAAATAATTTTTTAGACCCGTAATCTCAGTATACCTGCTTTAATTACTAAAAAATATTCCAAAATCATAATTTAATATATTATTATTTTCATTCATAGCATAGCTAAAATATAATTTTTCGCTTTAGGTACATTTTATGGTTTTATTATACTCTTTTTAGGTATCGGATTTTAAATTAAAATCCATTACATAATATTGATGTTGTATCTTTTAGCTTTATAGCATAAGTTATTAGTTTATCAAATATAATAATTATATCTAATCGAATGATACACGAATATATCAGAGTATTGGAATATTGTCCCGTTATTCCAGCTATTACTGGACTTATAGTAGTTAGATCGTATTCTGACCTTACTACCATTTTAGAGGAAATTGAAAATGGGAATCGCTATCGCTTGGAATTTGTATATTATATTAATAATTGTATGATTTCCTTATGAAATATTCAAACCCCTTGTGATATTAGTCTAATTATTTATAATAACTCAGGCATTCCAATATAATTTGTGATGATTTTTGTTATTATAATGTTTTATAAATTGATTGATTTTTTTTATTCATTTTATATTAATTTATTACTCAGTACATAATATTAAACTTGACAAAACTACTATATTATTTGGATATGCTAATCTCCGATAACTGTAGATTAATTTTAGTTTTTACGATAAAATGTAATTTATTTTTAAATATATCGTTAGTTGTTATATTTATATAATATTATTAATTATAAATACATATAACATTTAACACACGATAATAAACTAACAACTGCTAAAAATTTTTTTAGTAAAATATATTTTCATTGTAAACGTAAAGTATCAATAGAATATTCACAAATCTTGACGATTGAAATTTAAAACGTTAGATTGAACAAATCAAAAATAAAAAGACCACTCTAAAATTAGTTTTAACTTATATTTTGAAATGTTCATGCGGCCATGTGGGTTAGAAAAAAATTACACACTGTTTGATGATTTCCATGTGTATAACACGCATAATATTATCAATCCATTTTGGTATATGTACTATCTAATCTACGGGGTACTTGTGCGAACTTAAAGCGAATAGAAAATGCTACAAACAAGCGGCAATATTATCGAAAGATAAGATATTTACGGACTACATTTTTAACGTTTGGGTCGAAACTGGTAGCGTGCTAGAGGAGTGAGTGCGCGTGTTAAAAATGGCTGTGGTCTCTAATGCATTTTGAATTTCTCTACGCGTAGGTACCCAAATCTGTTATCCGCTTACACTGTACGTCCCCGTCTCATCATGCATCATGTATATCTATACAGTATCGTTTAACTGTGCGATGCTCGAAATAGATTCTGCGAGGTATCGGGAAGATTTTTCCCGGCATATGTATTTTTCATCAACCGATATGGTAGAATAGGATGGGAATCGAATATAAAAAAATATAGACATCGCAGTTGCTGTACAATTTGTGGCATAGGTATGTAAAACCAACGTTTGTATTAAAACCGAAGTTGCAATTTTGAAGTATGATGAACTCGAGACTACTCACAAATAATTTATATAAAGTAAAATTACGTTTTTCAAGGAACAAATATTATTATATGAATTACACAGTTTAATATTATTAAAACACAAATATGAAAATATACCCAGTATTAAGATTATTTTATATATTTTTTTTTTTTTGTATTATATTATGAAATTATATTTATCCATTGAAATATTTTTATTAAATGTCTTTCATTGTTGTTAAGTATATTAGATTTTCATTTGTGGAGAAAAAAGTTATCCATTTAATATAATCAAATATTTTTCAATAATTTAAGATAGCTAGTAGTTAAATCTTATTACTATTCAATGGTGTACTGATTAAAAACAGATTTAATTTATGATTACAGTAGTTAAAAGAAATAAATTGAGTTAAAAAATGTAGTTGGAAAAAAATAATAGTAACAAATAACAATATTTTTCATTTGATTTATCTTTCATTTATCAAATTAATTTTCAAATCAATAGTTGTATAAAAGTAATAGATGTAGTACTTAATATAAATAAGTAATAACGACGTCAAAAATATGGTGAATATTTTATTGATAGTTTAATTTCTTTTCATTCACCGTTAAAGAAAAAAACATTTTATTATAATGGAATAATTCGCAAATTCGCAAGATTTATATATATTTTTATATTCTATTTTAATATTATTAATTAAATAAGTAAGCCAAAGTATATCTAAAAAAGCATGATACGGTTATTTAAAAATAATCATCAACATATTAAGCTTCAATGAACTATACACATATTATATTATTTTTTATTACTGTGAAATGAATCGTTCAATTTAAACCAAATATCATAATATTATAAGCTGTTATTATTTTCTTATTTTTAGGTCATAAATATAATTATATTAATTAAATAAAACTTAATTTTAAAATACATACAATAATATATATGTATATACATATCAATATTCAATAGCTTTTTCACTGCATAATATATCCTTATAACTGATTGTATTCATTTTTCTAGTTACAATATTATTTGAACACATATGTTGAAACATTTTTTAGTTTTAAAATATTTTATGGTCGCATTTTTTGAATATTAAAAGCAAAAGTTCTAAGATGTCGTCAGATCTAACTAGAGCCAAAAGTTTTCAGAAAGTTTTTTATTAAAGAATACTGTGCAACAGTTTGACAGAAATTTTTATACTAACTAAAATAAATGAAAGTTTTGTAAATTTTATTTTATAAAATCATTGGTTATAAATAAAATCTATTAAAATAAATTAATGTTTAAACTATTTTAATATAATACAACGTCATCGATGAATTGAAATAGGCTACATCGTAAAATAATTAAAGCTATACAAAGTTATTATTATAAATGTTGGTTAGATAGGTGTATTTACTATTTACACAGAGCAGTATTTAAAATTTTTCAAAGTATCAAGTTGTTTGATAATATATAAGTTAATTACGTGAGATTTATTTTAAAAGCTAAAAGTGTACACAAAAGCATTTTTAAGTGATTTTAGACAATAATATGCATTTAGCTTAATAAGTAATAATATAGAACATAATAGCATTTTAAATTAACTTAAGATAAAATTAACTATTTTTAGGTTCTGAGCTGAGCAATAAATGTATTAATTTTACAATGTTTTTTTTTTTTGTATCTGATATAAATTTTTGGAACAGTAAAAATAGTTTGATTTAAATTTTGGATGATTTCTAGTACTTAGCAAATTAGATTAAGCTGATAATTTGAGGATACATAAGTTAAAGATTCTGAGTACTTTTCTTAATAATCGAAGAAAAAAGAAAAGTTTTCGCGGTAAATCAATTTTGATAAAAGATAACATTTATTTCTATATTTTGTTACTTCATATTATAACTTACAAGCGAATATCCTTAAGAAAAAAAATTGAAATGTTCACTAAGTTTATCATCATTTTATATGCATAATACAGTTAAAAAATATTTTTATTGATTTATGGACAACTGAAATGTTCGACTTTTTCAATTTTTTTTTTCTATAAATATAAATGAAAAATGTTTTTGCTTTGTCAAAAACCTTGGAAATATAATGCAGGGTTTTTTATAAGTTGATAATATTAATATATATATAACAAAAAAAGTTTAGAATAAATCCACAATATTTCTTATAAGTATTTCATATTGGAACTAAAAAATCTAAGAAATAATTTTTTTAATTTATTTATTTATTCATTGAAACGACCTTATCAGTTTTTGTCAATGTTTTATCAATTGGGAGGAATAGTGTGTCTAGCATACACTACTACACCTTTTTCTAAGAAGATAATTTTTCACGTGTGTGGACGTCACTCCTAGTAGAATGGGTCCGGTGGTGGTAGGTCTAGTAATTGGAAGAATGGAGGAGAAATACGAATTAATATTTTTTACACTGTACTGAGATTTGAACTGATGACTATGTGCGTCATGGTCAGCTGAGTGACTATTGCACTTAACTGCCTCACATAGATATATATAATCTAAATTAATTTTATAAGCATTTTAATTTTAAAATAGGACAAAATTACTTATTTAAACGATGAATCATTATGACGTTCATTATTTTCTTATAATTTAAAAACATTATTCACGGGGACTTTAAACTCGTATGAAAAATATGAATTTTACTTTATACGATGAAATTTTCGAAAAAAGTAGATTAATTTTAAGATATTATCTACTTATATCATGAAATTATATTCACACCCTTTTACGGATCTGTGTTATTGGCTTAAAAGTAAATAATAATTATTTAATATGGTATACTTACATAAAATATTTAAATATTAATAATATAATAATAAATGAAATGCTCTCGGAGAAAAATAAATCAACCAATCGTAATACTATAATAGTAAAATAAATGACTTTCATAGCTGTATAAAAAAAACATATAATTTATTATAAAATATACTTAGGTAGCAATGTTTAAGCTAACAAATCGGGTCCACGCAGAGTCGTTTTTCGTAAACCTGCAATGATATATCATTGAATTAAAATTTAACACATCCATTACAGCTAGTGACCCACTCGATAACTAATGCACAGCAAAACGATACCCACTTGCCCACCGTTTTTTAACATAATATGTTTCAGTTGAACTGTACAGCGTTTTTATTTATACAATTGTCAATTTGGTTGAAAGTGCATTGACTGCCATTACGTGTATCAGTAGTAAAAGTATGAAGTATAGGTAACTGTTATTAGAAATGGATCATTGAAAATAATGAAAAAGGATTTTAAGGTTTTCGACCATTTATTTTTACTATAGTCACATAACGCGTTATCCCGTTGCACTAAGAGAGAAACTCTACACGAGGGAAGAAATACGTTAATAACGAGAAGGCAACCGGAAGCGTAAAGGGGTAACGGTGAAAATGGATTGCTGGGAAATCAATTCGCATTATTATGAACGTTACAATAGAAAGGCACAATGCCGCATGTTTCTTTGAAATACTACATTTGAAATCTGTTGAACCGAATAACCAGATTTAGAAGAGACTTTATTGATCATATTGTGATAATGAAATTTTAATTTAATTTGTTTAATTTACTTAGTTAAATATTGATTCAATGAAAATAAAAGTCTAAAACAAGAATAATGTGATAGTAAAATATTTAAGAATTAACTACTTTGGGTATAAAAATTAATTTTTAATTTTTTACAGTACGAAATGTAATATATTTTTTTTTTTTATCAACAACAACAACAGTATTAAAATATGTTTATAGTAATATTGGCTGCGGTATCGGTTAAGTTTCGACTAAACGTGCAGTATAAATGAATGACATTTTTTTGTTATACTTTATTTCTTATGTTATAAAATATTACTTTATTCTTGTAAAATGTTGTTATATTACATTATTGCGGATTGGATGATTTATTTTGGAACCAACAACTATAAAAATCATTTATTCTTAACGGCAGGATACATATTTTAATACTGTTATACAATTTCCGGTTTAATACGTTTTAATTTTAAACTTTCGCCCGACCATTCATAGGCAACGTGCAAGTGATGTTTACGATGCATAAAGTACAAACTATTATATACCTTCAAAACACGTGAATGAATATAGATCAAAGATACAGCTACAAAGTATACATCATTGATGTCTTAAGGTTGACAAACAAATTTCCGTTTTATACTCATACGTCTTCGAGATCTCCAGGGAAAACGCAAAGAAACCGAAAACGACAATTGAAGGGGGCACAAAATTAATTATAGTCCTTCGGGAATATAGAAAAACACGATCTCTCGCAAGCAGTCTAAATCAAACGGTATTACATCATGATTTTAATTTTAATGAACTGTGATCAGTATAGAAATGCATTGTGTGAAAAACAAAGTATTCAACAAAATATCTACTTTAATAGTGTAATATTTTGTTTATTATTGTATTGTATGCATTTTTTTAAATACAAATAAATATTATACTATCAATTTAATTTTTCTTAACAACATTTATAAAGTTTATTTACTGATTGTAAGTTGTGCCAAGTCATTTTATTTCAAGTTGTATTATTATGTTTATGATGATCTGTATTATAGTTGGCCAATAACAAGTGAAGGTATACATTTTGTCGAATAAGAACATTTTAGAAGTCCATAAAGCGTTTTCAACCCTCATAAATTCAGTGACAATTTTGGACCATTGTACGTAGATCTATTTAGAAGGCTTTATAAGACATCGTTGTAAATCGTTATAAATTGCTTTCATATAAAATATCAACCGTTCACCTCACGTATAAGCTTCAGAATGTTTGTAACTGATGATATCTTAAGGAACAACAAAATACATAGAAATACATAGAATAGAAACATAGTTTAGTTTTGAACCATTATTTAAAAATACATTGGTAGGTAACTTTAAAACATTTAATATATTATAGTCGTTTGTAAAAAACTTTGAATGACAAATAGTAAAATGATATACAATTTTAAAAGGAATTTTTAAACAAATAACAATCAAAATCAAATCGTAAAATATTTTTCATTGATTAAGTAAGATATCATATTAATAATTTTGTAATTATATAAAATATAAAATTAATATCAGAAATGAAATTAGTTTAAATTTGTAATAAATATTTGAAAAAAACTACACAAATTCGATATATATATATTTATAATAAATTATTGTTTAAACTAAAAATTTAGCCTGTGGGTTGTATAGTTTAACGAAAGTTGAAACAGCTTGATGTTTCGTGAATAGAATTAAAACACAAATAAATATTTGCAACTTTCGCCATTGTTTGAAAAATTGAAATACATGTGAGATTTTGTTTTCTCGTGAGTCTAATTCTGCCATAACTTTACTATCAGAATAAAAATTCGGGATATTCCGTAATAGAACTTTTATTTTTCTTTCAGCAAAATAGAGAGAAAAAATTCAAAGAAATAGCATAAAAGTAATTTGTGATTCGATTATTTCGCGTTAGATTGCATAATTTGAAAACTCCGTTGTTCGTAGCTTGAAAGTGAGAAGAGTTGGTCGTAAATTTAGTACACAGTTAAGTAGATGTTAAGTTCCGGCATGATGTTGAGAGAAATGGTTTTCTATTGGTCTGGTTAAATATTTATCAGTTAAATGTGTGGTTGGGGTGGTTGATACATTAAATCTGATGTTGTATGCAATGAAATGTATACATTCACCCGATAACCGATGTTGCCTTTCTTAAGTTTTGTTGTTACTCTGACCATACCTGTTATCGAACCTAACCAATAGCGCTAAAAATTGCTGGTTCCGTTGGAATGTTCATTCTGATGGTGCGATGCGACGCACTGACTGTTGAAATTTATCATTTTATTTTCGTATTTAGGTAATTTAGCTATGGTCGGTGCGATCACCAACGATTTGAGTGGACGAGTATCGATTTTAATTGTGGATAATCATTTTTGTTACAGACGGTTCATATTTGAGACGTGTAGTTGTGTGGTTATATTTTGTTATCCGATTGGTGGTGAGTTTCCCCTAAGGGTTGGCCGGTCAGTTTCGATGGCCGTCAATGTTCTGGAAAACCGAGATAACTTTGTGTTTTGGTAGTTCTCAAAAGATTCGTTCTTGTTGAGACATACTGTTATATTTACACCGTTTAAAGTGTTAGTAAAACATAACGACGAACACGGTGAATAGAATTTAATAACAAAAATATTTTAAATTAAAAAGTAAAGTATTCTGTTACACAATATTATTGATTTATTTAAGAAGTTCAATTTCGTATTCAATTAATTTATTTCAATAGTCTCATGCAATTTTACCTGAAAAAAAATTGAAAAAAAAATAATTTATTATGTGTTATTGTGAAATTTTTACGTTTTTATTTAACACACAAAGTTCGATGGTTGGTTTCTTTTGGTCATAATATATTCATGTAACTTTGTTTTATTTTTTATGTTTATTGCCTCTTTATTATTGTTTCCATGCCTATATTCAGCTCTTATCGGGAATTCATTTCAAAATGTTCATACTGGTGGCAGTTTTATTTCGTATTGAATATGAAATAATATGTCGATAAGGACTCTGATTTATATTTGATGCATGAATGTACTGGGGAAACGGAAATATCAATGTTATATGACAATACTCAATAGACTCGTCTTATAGTTAGGATGACGACGATGACTTTTGTTCAATTTAAATTGACAATAATCTTGTTATTTATATCAAAGTATAAACGTGAATTGGTCATTTAGACATATAAATATATGTTTGTCTTAGAAACATAACATAAGTTAATAAATTACAAACATTTTTAACACAATTATTTTACTGTAATTATTTATTGGTAAAAACTATTTTAAAATAATTGCACAGTTTGGTTAAATTGTATTTTATGATTGAATTTTAATCCTTAAATAATATTAAGATATTTAGATATATTTTTACATTATTATTAAAAATAGTCAGTGTATAAAAATAAATATATTTAATATATTTGTTTTAATAGTTTAACATATTATAATTTATAACCAACTGGTATGCTGCAACAACTTTGAATTAATATACTATGTTTATTAGGTAACATAGGCTTATACTATTTTTGATGAGATGTTATCGTACTTTAAATTAATTATATAAACATACGTGTTGAATACTGTTATTGTAAAATATTAAACACTCAAAGTAATAAGTTGTATTTGTATTATACTATAGTTATGGTAATAATCATTAATAACACGCTAATATATACATTTTGAAAATCAATTCTAGAATCTGAATGGAGAGATGAACGTATTGATTTTATATCGATGAGGGTGTATGTTTTTTTTGTATATGTATTATCTATACAATAAGTAGTCAACAAAATCCTTCAATTTTAAATATTTAGTGTGGCTTTCAATAACAAATTGCATATACCCATAGTTTGTTCTCGACATTTTAAATTTCCAGTATTTTTCAAGTTCATCGGTGAAACAAAAAAAAAAGGGAAATTTTTATTTAAATCCAGTTTTTAATAAAATCCATTTTGTTTTTATAATGTAACTCAAAAACGAATAGCTGTAAAAACTTGATTTTTCACCGAATGCTTCAACGATTATAACCTATAATATATTATATGATAATATTTTCAATTTCTTTTTCAGTTTTATTTCTATAAATGCGGATAAAAAATTTTTCACATTTTTAAATTATATGATTATTATATTTTTATAATGTATAAATGAAACACACGATTCAAAACTCGGTCTACCTTGAGAATTTTCGCACTAATAAAAATGTTTCATGCTCAATTTATCAATAGTAGTTACTGGAACTGTGTATCGACTACATTTTAGTAAACTCCGGCAGATACCTAAAAGTTACGGATGCGGATAACGTCTGGACGTGTTTCGAGTGTCTCGACGATGGTGAAAGTTTGATAAAAACAATTCAAAGAACCAAAACCACAAAAAAGCTTAAAACTCAGATTGGTGACTTAAAAAAATTAGTGAAAAAATTTACGAAACTCAGTGGTCAGTAATTTAATTAAACACATTATAATATCGTTTTAATAATGCGCGATAAATTCAGGGAGTTATCACATACGTATATAATACTATCATATATTATACTAAGTATACATATTCCGTTTACCAATTCTCCGAGTTCTATCAAGAATATGCGCCTCTCCCCCAATAATAGCTCGTTTTTTGTGTTTTATTCTCCGTAGACACCGCGTGATCGTCTTAGCTGACTGATTTGCGACGCCATCCGCGTGGAAAAATTGACTGACTAGAGACCATGATTTCCGAGTAACTTATTTCTTATACCTTTCCACGGAACCACATATTTTGAAAAATACTGGGCATTTGTAATGTTGATCTCTCAAGTACAAACTAAATCCGATTTCTATTCAAAATCATTCACCTCAAAGTTAAAATTCTAAGCATTTTTTCTACTACTTATACTGTGTATACATACAAAAAAAAAACACATAATGTAAAATCAATATTGTATTCATTGATCCGCAAAGAATCTAAAAATATATTTTAGATGGTATACATTATGTAGTGATTTATTATAGCTATATCAAATTTCGTATAAAAACACATAACTACATTTGGTGTTAAGAGGAGATGCGAATATGAAAGTGTCCAACTGGATTCTGAATTATTAGTGGTTTTTTTAAAAAAAAATATAACATTCATAAAGGTAGCATTTTTATTTCAATATTTTGGAAGTTAAAACTTGTTAACACTGTAATTATTTAAAAGTTAGTAATGAATATTTTTTTTTTTTAACTTTTGGTGTTTAATGCTTGAGAAACCCATCGTTATGTTCTAATTTTATAAATAACAATCGTAGGCGAAATAAAAAAATAAAAATGTTAAATTATCATATTAAATAAAATTTTGAATCATAAAAATATTTTTCAACTTTAGAATTAGAGTAACAGTGGACATCTTTATCATAATCGTCGCTTTATAATTTATATGATTAACAATGTACTAATAGAAAAAAAAATATATTTTTTTAAATAATTTCTCATAGTAATATTCTTCATTGTTGTTAAATTGTAACTCAAATTTACCACCAATTTTTACAGTAGTCTATCAATTTATACTGTATCTTATCAAAAAGTTTTTTGAAATTTAGTTGGGGCTAACAAAGAATACAATATTTACTTAATATTTAGTTTTGAATCATCTAGTTCTATATAAAAAAATGTATACAAATATGTTTTTGAAATGATTTACGTAAAATAGTAAAATAAACATTAAATATTTAATCATGATATTTAGGTTAGGTAGGTATTGAAATATTTAAACTTTAATTTAAAAAAGTTTCATACATTTAATAAAATAATTGAAATAGTTTAAGCATTAACAAATTTTAATTTATGTTATATAAATTCGTTGTTTAATATATTATTAAATATTACTTTTACAGCCCACGTAACATTACGTTTAATAACATGAACATTTCCTTTAATCGTGTACAAGGCATACGATTTTAATTCATAGATTGTAATAATCCTTGTAAAGAACTTTGACACATAGATTAAAACCAACTTTATAAAAATCATTATTTATATTTTCATCATAAACTCAACACCAATAATCTACCATAACTAACGATATCTAAAAAATTAATAAAAATAATTCACAATAGTAATATCTGCCATTACTTATTGTCATAAAATTATTATTCGATATAAATAATAACATATTTAATTATTTTCGTATACCTATTAAAGTTTCTAACAAGAATCTACCATCAAAGTTGAAGATTGAACCATGTTCCAATAGATAAAGACGGTCACATCACCTCATCCAACAACTGAAACAAAATCTACAGACTTGGTACACAGCTAAATTTATAATTAAAATAATTTTCCATGTTATCATATTATATCATATTAATAATCGTCTGTATTACATCAAGTTTCTCTAAATTAAATTTTTAATAGGATCACTTTGTTATTTTCAGTAAGAAAAGTATAAAGAAAATATAATATTAACAATGATCTATTGACGTATTATGATAAATTTTAGTGTAAAAAGCACATTATAATTTTATAACTTTCAATTATTTTATAATTTAAGATAAAATAAGATCAAACGAATTATGACAATGGCTGATAAACTAAACATTATAAGACATAGCTAATTAATAATATTTTAAAATAATTTAATTTTTTCTTTGAATTTTGAGTCTTATGCACGATTTTTAGCACTTGAATATCTATTGAGATAATCAATTTTAACACAATAACTTGACTTTATAGTTCATTATGAATTCATATTGTGTTACTGAAAATAATTAAATAAACTTTGAAATTCATTTAATATTAAATTATAAAACAATTAAAATTGCATTCTTAAATGCATTATTCACCAGTATATAGGTCCAATTTCAAATCCAAGGTTATGAATTTTAATGGTGCAAATAGCGACTTAAAGATATATTATCTCCCTTGTCGTTATTTCAAAAAGAATAATGATAAAGTTATTTTAATTAAAAAAAAATTCACTGTCGCGTCGTTAGATAAAACCATGTACAAAGCTTAAGTGCACATATCCCTCGTGTTTCCCTCCCCGTTGATGTTCTAATAAATTATTTTTAATTAGTCCGATAAGGTTGGTTAAAAAACAACCGAAAGGTTCTCTTTTTTCCACCAAAAAAAAATATTGACCCTAAATCCTTTGCGATGAAACGGGCTTTTAAAAACAAAAACCAAAACCATATCTACCACAAACCGAGAGGTGCGGATAAAATTCGCTTTGATGGACGTAACTGAGTTCCATTGTGGTTTGTAGAGGTATCACCTTTGTCCAAACGAGAATGAGGGGTGAAAGAGTCCAAACACAAACTAAAATGCCTAAACAGTCGGTAGAAAATACTAGTCACGACCTTCTCTATTGTTCTACTGTTCCACAGATTCCATCGATGGTGGTTTTTGGGCGGGTTATAATATAATAATATCCACCAAGTTTTCTCCGTCCACATCGTATTTGGAACCAAAGTATTAATTCATTGCATACCACTGTGGCACTGTCTACTGGTACCTCCGGACCGCCCATCCCGTCATCATCCATACTACTCCCTTTACGATTACGTGTCAACCCTTTAAATTAATTACATTTTAAACGTTGTATGATGGAACGAAAGTTTGCCAAATAACCTCGGGTGAAGATAAAGTCACAGACACACCACTCGTGAACCTGTTAATGAACACCCTCCAGGATTTACGTTTTCAGATTTAAAAGTTATTAATGAATAATTTATAAAATACGAATTTCCAAAAAAAACAAAAATGAATTACGATTTCGGGATCCAAATGCTTTTAATCAACTATATGCATCACGCTGTGGGGTCCGAAGTTGGATAGGTCGTTTGTCTTCTGCCGGACTGCATAACAGTGGGTGTAGGTTCCATACTTCCACCCGGTGATTTAGCTACACCCTTGGAATGTAAATCCCTATAAAAATAGGTACATGTAAATATTATACGAAAATAAATAATGTAAAGTGTTTACCCCTTTAAATTCTAGTCCATTAATCCAGATGTTGTCTTGTGTAGTTTGAAAAATAATGGATTTGCGAACATCTACTTTAACCTAATATGTAATCAGTTCGTTCATGTTCATAATATTAAAAACGACATTGGTTTCCTAATATTCAAATATAATTATGATTCCGTTCGATATATATACATGATAATATCATTGATTAAAATGAATATTTAATCATGTATATTCATGTCTAATTAAAAAAAATAAACGTAAGATAGGTACCTACTTGTTTATTCTGTTTTCAAAACGAGGAGCTTGATTATCTAAAATTCTAAAAGCTTTTTACAGTGCACGTAATATACAGATAACTGCGTAAATATAAAAATATTTATAAGTTAAAAAAAAAATTCATTTAAATATTATTGTTACACAAAATTTAAAGTTTTGGTTAGTTAGTACGCGTTAGTAAGACTGAGACAATACCATTTTCGGGTGGTACGAAGTCCTTGTGATCTACAAAGAATTATTTATCACATTTTATAATTACTTAGGATATCGAAAATATAGTTTAGAACTTTTAAATATTATTTTAAACTTAGTGTAGGAGATATGAACTATAATATTTTTAAACACTTGCTTAAATACACACGGATACTTTGTAATACAACAGTTATTTATACACCCATAAACCATATGTAATCTAATAATAACAAATTTTTAGTTTCATTTTCTTGAACTGGACATCTAAACAGAATAAGAGAATTATGGCACACGGTAACTCAGATAACTACTTAAAGTCTAACATCATATAAAATCCAATTATTGTTTAATACACAGACGAGTATTACATTAATATTTTAAAAATACAAAATTAAAACAAAAACTATTATTAGATATTATACATCGTGACTATTATAAGACTAATAATAATTGTATACATATATCATGTATAACTATATAAAATGGTTCTTGAACTAAATTGGTGATTAGTTTAATGCAAAATATTCATTGTTTCAAAAATAGTAAATTTGTTTTTTAATATTATTTTCAGTCATTAAAAATTATATTTTTACTATTTGTTATAGTTATAATTTTTGAAGTTTTGACTATTTTTTGAAGACAACATATTACTAATTTGATATTAAAAAGTAGAATATTATTCAGAATATTTAAACATAAAAATTCAAATTTTGGAAGAGTATTTAACTATAGTTATAAATATAAAGTTTTAATGAGAAGAGTAGTGTATCCACAGGTTGTGAGATATTCCCTTCTCTCTTCTCATCAATATTTTAAATACTTTTATAATAGACTCGCATTAACTACTGGTTAAAAATTCAATTTTTATAAATCGAATCCCGAAGAATATTATGGCTTATAATAAATAATTAAAAATATATGTTGTTATCATTAAAAAAGTAAAAACTTTAAAAATATATTATCTGTTTCAAAACATTTTTAATGATATAAGATAATAAAAATAAAAAATAAAAAATGTTATCAGTTTTCGAAATACCTGATGAGTATTCTTCGATAAAAGAATTACCGGGTTTATAAATTCAATTTTTTCATTGTTTTCACTTATAATTTATTGTTATTCTATATCTAAAAAAACAATAAAAACAAGAATGTCCATTAAATATTCTGTGTATTCAATTTTATAATGTTTTTTCACCAATAAAAAAATCATTGCATCTGAAGAATTTTCAAATAAATCGAATACTGTTATAAAATTGGATGTTTCATATAATATAATAAGCCATTTTGTTAATAAAAAGTCAAAATGAATTTAAAAATTATTTTTGGCACTATGTTGTTAAATATATAGACATAGTGTTAAAATTAAATGTTGACAGTTATAATATGCCATTCTCAAATGTTTTAGTGGTAGTATGATGAAACTAAACTATAACTAATCAATAAATATGTACGTTAATCTATAATAAACATGTACTAATTAATATTTACAGTTAAGTTAGATTTGACAGTTATATAGTTAAGCTTTTAAAGTTTACGATAGGAAAATGGAAAAAAATATGTTCAATAATATAATATAATATTTTATAAGAATTAGATAAATCGGAAATATTGCATGTACGTAAAACTTATATTTACTCTTTTGTGTATTTTACGTAATTTCTAGTTTAAACATCAGTAGTAATATTTGCAAGGAAAATAATAATATTTAGTTGTATCATAATACAACTTAAAATTATTGTAAAAATAATAAAAGTTACTACAAAAACTAAATTATTAGATCAAAAGTTTAATTTAATGGTACATAGCTTAATATATTTTAATTTTCGTGTTGTTAATAAGCTACTGTACTATAAATGCAGTTAAAACATTTTTATAACTATATTGTTAAATATACTCACAATATTCACATGTATATATGTTTGTACACATAATATTAAATATTTATATCGATGTTTACACCTAAATTCCGCTTGTTTTTTTTAAAAATAAAAATAAAACTGTCATAGTTAAATTATTTTCCATTGTGGTTTTAAAACGTAATATTATTATACTGATCGTATTATTTTAATAAATTAATAAATTATTACAAGAAAAAAAGTATTCGTTAGCCACACAGACGCGTTAAAAAAAACTTGTAAAATATACACACACGTAGGTACACATTGAATATACTATTATAAAAATGAATACGCTTAACAAGATATTTTTATATGTATTATTATTTACTAGGTTAGAGGTAATAATACTACGTCGTCTTGAATTTGTGGCAAATGATTGAGGGACCTTTTCATTCCTTATCTTTAGGGTTTCTAAGACGACGTTGCCCGTCGTGTATTCATCTACAGTTTCGACATTACGTCCGCGATTATATTATTATTATTGTATCTCGCGCGCCCGAAATTTTACTTACAACCATCAGATAAAATACTTATCATAAATGTCTCCTTTATTCGACTACCGTTATCTACTGGTAACAAATGTTGATATTATGGGCTATAATCAAAAATGCTATTTTAAAAGTCTACCAAGAGAAAATGCATCAACAGTGAAAAGCAAACGAGTAGGCGTAGACGTACTTGTTGTTCTTAATATTCGCGCTCGATGTTGTGAATATCTTTTTGTGTTGTTTCATACACTATAAGAATACAATTGTACGAATCAAAAGAATATTACATAATATGTCGGTAAAAGAATCTACAAGTATTAAAAATTATGATTTATTTGTAATTCGCGTTATATAATGTTTTGGAAAACAGTAGATAGGTATTAAAAATGCGCTATTTGTATAATGTATCTCTTTTTAGTCTTAGTTTATATTAATCTTATTGTCTAGCGTAATTTATGCAATGGTTGGAATACGAAGAAGTTGAAGTAAACAACGCTGACTTATTTATTACCTAGCAATTTTTTTTTTCTTGACGAATATTTATGTTCTACTTAAACAGTTGAACCGTTTAATAGTAAATGAAATATTGAGAAATATAATCTAAAAATTATAACAGGATGGCGCACGAGGATTTATGATTTTTGAGTAATTTTTACGCCGCTTAAAGTTTATAATTTTTTTATGGTGTTTAATACTGTTTACTTCCGACCGGCAACTACTTTATTAGTATACGAGGTACCTATTGTATATATGCATACATTGTGATCATTCTATAATTGAAAATGGACTACATTTTTCCGGTTGTACTAAAGACTTATATCAGATATTTAAAAGTTGGAACTGTGTTACGGATCGCACTATCATATGCATTCACTATTTCACTCGTCTCTGTCCTCGGATTATTTTTTTGAAAGTTCCTTAATTTAATTTTATCTCTCTTAGTTTTCATTACACAAAACGTATGTATTAGGGTTGATCAAATTTCACTGATACATGACCGATGTGTTCTCCTATTAAACAGACACATCATGTGTTTGGCCACGGAAAAGAAACACACTCGATTGAACACACTCGATTTACGTTATTTTCCTCGTACGGTACGTTATTTTCTGATTATATACGCTAGTATATTAGTTTGCTTATTCAAACACACCGTGTTTCTTGCAGTCCTTAAATCACCAATATGTTTAGCTCTTCTCGTAAAAATCGTGTAACTGACGTTTTCAACAAAGTTAAATTTACTTACACGTCCAAGCTACGCTTATATATTATAAACTATAAATCTGAAGGTTATTCCGACTATATACCTATACTATGTCTTTTAAACACGAAAGTATTATTTACGTTTCTCTTTTAACGTTATTGTGTTGCTCGATGTATGGCGATAAATGCGCGGGATATTTCCATCATCTACGCTACTCGGCAAGTCGTTTCTGAATTAAATAAAGGTCTAAAAAGCCTTCCGTTATAGGTATATTAACATTATTAGTAAGCATTAGTAAGCACTATACCTATATAGTTTAATGTAAAAATTAAAATAGAAAATAATCCGGAAATGTTAAAAACAACGCAAAAATTATAGAAACCTTGCTGACCGTTATGATGGTTTGCCATGAGAATCGTGTTCTTATTCATTAGCCGATTATTATCGTACGACTGTTGTAGAAAATACGATACAACTGTGTTGCGAGGACACGGCACAGTAAACACTGTGTTATGTTGCGTTTTTGTGTTGTTTCGGGTAAATGACAGTTTATTGACTACGGTTATCAATTTTCACTTGGTAAATTATTGAACCACATAACCACAGCAAAAATGTATTTGGAGAGTAAAAAAAAAAATTACTAACTTTCACAATTTTATATAAATGTATCGATTTGACTTATGCATAGCTATTGAAAAGCTTTTTGGGTATTAAAATAATAAATAAGGTTTATAATATTATTGTATACAATATCGATAATCTAGCGATGAGTACAGTGAACTTCATAGAGGTCCATAGAAGTCACTCAAGACAAGGCTATAGTATAATTGTTAAAATAAAGTAGGATTAACTAAGCTCACCAGCTAACTGAAGTGTAAAGATATGTGTGTATTAATAATAATATTATTATTAGAAATAACGTTTTATTTGCTTCTGTAGTACATAATTAACATTGAAAAATGTATTCTAACAATGTGTATATTTTACTCATCATTATATAAATGCGTGTATGTTAATTGATGTTGGGAAATGGTTGGGTGGTATTTTATCTTAAGAAAGTCAACGAGCTAGCTGCAGACGTTTTTAATAAGAATCGATGCGCGTACTACACGGTATACGACCAGTACCGATTCCGGAGAACGCCCCTCAACCGCGGATTACTAAACCTTACTTTACGAAACCTACGATTACTGCCATGAATTACGATGTTTGGAGAGCCCAGAAGTTAACCAACCTCCATAAACACGTATTATAGGTTGTGAGAACAACTGTACGTGGTCGCTATAGCTTCAAAATCTCGGTGATACGAACCGGACGGGACTTATCGCACGCGAAACGTTCTTGTGTGTGGCCCAAGATAGATTTTCAGCACGTATTTCATATTAAGATATTGTACTATGTAAAGATGATTAACAATCATTTGAAAAACTTAATACATTCAACATTAGTAAATTATAATATAAAATATATTATGTCATTAGATTCTGAAGGGAGTGATGAATGTATTGATTTTACAATGATGTGTGTTTTTTTATTTTTATTTTTTTTTCCATCTGCCATTACGTTTTGGAGTAGTAATAGTGCTTTGATTTTTGACTTCAGCCTCTCTTTGAAAAGGAAATTGAATCTTGGGGAGGTGGTCAAGGTAAAAAATTTCCAGCAGTTTTCAAAAGCGTCAGGAAAAACTCTGAAAAAGTAACGAAAAACAGGAATTTCTACGCATAGCTACTTTTTGACAAAATCTATTTTTTGATTTTGGTGTAACTCAAAAACGAATCATTGTACAATACTTGAAATTTTCACCAAATGTTTATATTAGCGTTATCTATTTACGATTACATTTTCAAAATATTTAGAATTTTTTTTTAGACCATTAAAATGTTTTATTTTTATATTTTTTTTTTTTTTTTTTGAAATACCGATAAAAAAAATTGGCTTTCCAAAAAATCTTTAAAATTGAATACAAGGTTTATTATAAGTTGTTATTATTGTAGTAGAAGAAAATCAAAAATCAATAGTCACAATTATTGTTTATAAACATTCAAAGTTCAAATGTTTACAAAATATGTCAAATCACGAAATGTACAAGGAATTTTGAAGTTGAAAATTCATAAAATGTTTGTGATTTATATCTAAAGTTAAAAAACCCAATACAAGGTTCTCCATAACATTTTTTTTCAAATAATTGTAAAAAAAACTCCAGCGTCAATATAGAAAAAAATTTATGAGCATATGACATTTATTTTGTTACGAAATCGAGTAAAATAACAATATATTACAATTATATTACAATGATACCTGTCATTGCATTCAAATTTAACACATCCACTATAGTGACCTACTCATCTCCATCTCTACTATACAGCAGGGTGATATCCATTTGCCCACCTTTTTTTTTTTATTATTATTAAATTGTCGTTTATTTTTCGAAAACAAAAATTGTTGACAAGCAATACAGTTTTATGTCCACGTGACATTGAATCACGAACTTTTCTGGAATGTCAATTGTCAATACTAATATTATACAGAAACATCCACCCACGCCCATTTCATCCTTCTCAGAACTCTTCAGTACAGTGCCAACTGCCATGAAGATTTTGCGTGCATACAGTTTTCAAAGTAATGCTTGATGAATTCCGTCAAAATTTCAACTTCAAACGCTGATAAAAATAAAAAAAAATGACAATCTATTTTCAGAAAATAATTTTCATGATATTTTGAATCGCTATAAGAATGCTTTACAATTGCATGCTATTAGACTACGGGAAAAAATGTTGTCAAAGTAATTCAAATCAAAAGTTCGGTGGTAGAGAAAAGTTTAAATCTGTATAATGTGACCAATCGGCATTATAGCTAGTGTATTTCATTACACCACTACTGTGTTTTTGCTTTTTCGGTAAATTATAGGTAAATAAATCAAATTTATACGATAAAAAGTAAATATAACTGTATAAGTAAAACAAAATTAGTATACGCATCAATAACGACTAAATACAATTTTAGATAAATCAGCATGAAGTAAAATGGTACTTTAATTAAAAACATACTTAGTTTTAATAAATTGTATTATATACAGCGTCATAACCTAAAAATTAATTAAAATCATTGAATTTGATCGTTCAATTGTTTTTATAATAGTACTGATAAGGTTATTTTTCTTATAGCCGTAGTATTTACTTGATAAAAATAGTAGGTAGGTATTTAAAAATTATTTTATTTGTACCAACAGGTATTAGTATTTATAAAATTAAAAGTTAATATTCAAATAAAAATAACTACAACTGTGCTAAAACTTTGGTTATTAAGACAATAACAGTTTTAAGATTCATGAAATTTTTAATATTTATAATATCATATAGTCTATGAGACAATAACTATATAAGAAATATTAAAAATGCTGTTGGTATCATTTGTATCTATTTTGCAAGCTCATGATTTGTTACAAATATACATTAAGATTTTATTTCTTCAAAAGTGTTTGTAAAGTATTCTCTCATAATCTAATCAAACTGTGTATAACTATTATTGTAAATTCAAAAAACATTTATTTTTATATTTTAGATTGACTACGGGGGTGACTGCTCCCTTCATAACCCCCCCCCCCTCCACACCATCACCATGGCTATCACGGAGACACATTTGTTAGCCCTTACAAAGTCTATTCGGTTTTAAATTATAAATTGTATAATATAAATATAGAATTTGATAATTTATACTAATATTAAAAATCCTATATATTATCTATTATTATAGTATTCTTTAACCGGTATTTTGCATCTCGAATCACGATATGTCTATTTGTGAGTACGTAGCTTCTTTGGTGGTAAATAAAAACGATATGCTTCAAGTCACCTTCCGTTAAAATCAATAAGTGCCCATATTTAAAAAATAATATGATATGTACGATATTAATGTTTATTATTATATATAGTGACGCGTACGTCTCATAAACGTCTTATAAACGTCACGGCGCTTATACAATATCGTCGTGTGCCGTGTGGTACATATATAATGCAAATATTGTTTTATCCAATATCGTGATGTTGTTGTGCGGAACGCGATGCAACTCCGCCGAAACCAACGACCTGCAGAAATATTTCGAGGCCCACGAGTGCGTGTAAAATAATCGAAACGGCGTGGCGTGCGCCCGTATCGGGTCTATATATATACTATCGCCGGCGATGATCTCGTATATTTGCATTAATAATTCACACTTAGATAAAGATAATATTATATTTTATTACATATTTTAATATATTCATACAGGTGAACACTATTATAAGGAAACGCCGTTTCGAGTGCGAATTTTCCTCTCACATTAATAACAGCAATAGTATATACAATAATAAAAGCGCGTGCAGTAGTAATAATAACGATGCAACGCGCATCGGAACGACTCGAACGCCGCCGCGGTTTAATTAATTTTCTCGTTCTTATTCGATCCGGTCTCGTTATTCTGCAAGTAATAACCACGTTAATCAACGCCCTAACAAGACGGTCCCGTCGAAATGTATAACGCGATTCCGACATAAACCGATATAAAAAGCGACTTTTGGAATACGCGTTGCCGTATTCAATGTGACTTTTCCGCGTGAACAAACCGAAGTTTTGGCGAAACTTAAACAATGCCTTCTTAAATATTTCATTATTATACACCGTATAATGGTATTATAAATAAATACGTTTTGTGTGCGCATATACCGTTTTCAGAATATTATTATAGCAGTTGAAATTACATTAATATCATAAAAATTTAATAAATTATTATAATTTATATAATTACTCAGTTTTTATAATTGATTTCACGTATTAGACATGAAAAAAAAACGACTTTACTCGTGCTGAATTCGATAAGTACACTAAAGTGGAAGTAATAAAAATCGAAATTGTAGTGTGTTATTAAGTCAAATTTGAAGACATCGAATCAAGTTTTCAATAAAAAAAAAATCATTCCAAGAGCAGTTTGTTATAGTTTTTATATCATCATACATTATTCATGCATTTATTTTTTCTCATATATTCGTAATAAATACTTATCAAATTTCACAAAATAAACATTGTAATAGGCTTTAAAGAAATTACATACAATTGTATATATTCAAATGCTTTTTTTTCTTTGTGAAAAATGTTAGTTCACATGACTTTAACAATTCTTAATTTTAAAGTGTTAAAAAAAAGTATGTACTCTCATACATGTTAAACAATACATATTTTTCTGAATTTATTATGATACGAAGTTTGGATACCTTAAATAAAATTATTGTTTATTTGTACTTTTTTTTTTTTATATACATTTTTATTACAATAATACATTATCATAGTAATAAACTGAATTATTATAAGTGCCAAAAATTAAATTAATAATAAAACTGAAAAAATGTTCAAAAATTAATAATGTATGAGAATATATAAAAATTTACATTGCGAAGCTCGAAGTAGGCAAAGATATAATATTTTAATTTTATGTTAAAACGGTTTGAGAAACAGATGAAATTCAAGAGAGATGAATTTCACCAACACCCGAAAGTATGAATTTTAAAATTCTAACTAAACAATATTATACTCTAGGGACTTCAACCAAAAACAAGATACTTGGTAATAGCTAACAATTTTAAAACAACAGCTGTAAAATTGATTAAATCACTACCTACATAGTTTTAAACTTGTGTTCACCATAATATCTGGCATACCTAGCTGTCTACTGCCACAGTGAATTACGTGATTTATGTGATAATACAATACTCATTTATTAAAGTACGTTTTTTGAAATACTTTGAAAAGCAGAGAAAATAACAAACTTATTTCCTAAGTTCACTGAATAAAATACTAATGACGTTTTATAGTTGTCAAAATGTTCTTTAGATTCATTGTATAAAATAAGTTGTATACTTGTATATTATATTTGTACATTCACAAAAATTATTTCAATAAGCTATGAATACATACAAATGTATTTATTCCTTGTCATTTGTTAATAGTCATACTGTAATTTTGAATTGCTTCAAATAATCATAATATGAATGTCTGTCAGTTGTTTTATATTTAAAGTGTAATTATTTGATTTACAAGAAAAAAAAGTAATTCATTAATATAAGAGACCTGTGATACATTTTATTTTTATTTTTTGTATATTTAGAAATTTAAAAATTAAAGTATTGTTTCTAACGCATAGCCGTGAAACCATTTTTAGCTTTGCTTATAAACTATAACGTCATGAAAATATCTCAATTTATTATTTGGTAACGTAAAATTCCATCGTGTAAAGTCAGCAAAATTCTTTCTCAAAACATTATTTACTAAACCTACGCGTGTTCATCGTAAATTGTAATATAATATATAATATATAAATATATATTTATTATATTTTGATTATGCTATGGATATTTCTTCGTATTACTCAACTACAGCGTGTAAGCAATTTGTGTTGGTTTCGTGTCAAGTAAATGGAATTATATTTTTCCTACCACTTCCATTGGCGAAGGGCAGGTTTAATATTTAAGCCTAATGAAAATCTAATGATCCACCGCAATGCTGTACATGTATATATTCATATAAACGTATAATATAAAAATATGGCATATTATATTGTATATCATGTACACATTTATTAATTTAAGTATTTTATATTATAGTGTTGTGCTAATGGGTGACTTAGATACTTTTATTAAGTTAACCATCTAATTACGTAATATACACTTAGAAATTCGAGAAATTATGACAACGGATTATATAACAAATTATGATCGACTGAAAAATAGTAAACACTTACCCCTAACCAAACCTAAATATTATTGTGTAAATATGTGCGAAATTAAATATTTCGCAAAACTTGTGTTAATAAAAAATAACTACTTATTGAATTGCAAAAATAATAATTTACATGCGCTGTATTCAACCGCATAATTTTAATAACTTTTATCACCATCCAAGAGTCATTTACATGTATTTCCTAAGTTAATCAAACTATTAAAGGCACTGTGTTATTACAATATCAAAAAAATAATTTATATTTATAGATACATCTAACTGTTTTGGCGGTAAAATAAAAGTAAAAACAGTTTAAAATGAAGTGTTTGGAGTTTCTTAAAAGTTAAAATTTTATGAATTATAAATGTTTTGTGTGTCAATGTTAAAAAATATAATAATAAGCAAAATATCTATCTAAACTTTATAATTTATTCTGCTATATAATTTTGAAATATGACAAAATAAGAATTTATTCTTACAAAAAATAAATCTAAAGTAGAAAATCTATTCGATAGTTAAAACTTATCCTAAAATTGAAGTTTCAGCATCCTTAGGAGCATTTTTCTCGTCTGAATATGTTGATATTAGTAATCCGGTATGTAATATTCATGCATGATAGCTTGAGAAAATACATCAGAAGAATTTCTCTCAACAAAAAAAGCATAAGCAAAACGAGATTGAACCATTGGGATCACACAAATCGCCTTGGGTGCTCTCTTTACTATAATAATCACCTCCGGAATTAATCATTGATTTTTCTAAATTATCTTTTACCACTTGCCGTGTAGCAAATTTTCTCTTTCATTACTAACAAAATCAATTTTAAATTAATCAAAAACATAAAAACTGTATAACACAACCGCTGTTGTTTATTGCATTATTTTAGGTCAGTATCATAAAATACGTTTCTGCAAATTAAGGTTAAAATGTTTTGATTATTATTATTTAACAAAGAAGCAAGACGTAAATAAAATTAAGGTTTCAAGGTTGTTCTTGTGGTTTCAATCAAATTTTGTCTAATTTAAGCTTTACGTGAATGTACGAAACAAGTAATAACTTTTTACAGTGAAAATAAAACATTTCTAACAGTTTTCACTGCATAAAAATAAAAACTGTTATTTTTGTAATTTTCTAACTATTCAGTAAAATATTTAGAATAAAACAAATTTAAAACAGGCCTTTTTTATTATTTTTATTTTTACTGTAAGAATCGTATAATTATGAATATCTATATATCTATAGAAATGATGTCTATAATAATATTTAATTTATGAAAATAGAAAAAAAAAAATAAAAAGTTAAATTAATTATATATATAGTATATACAAATAGGTAATTTTATTTTGTAATACAACCGGCAAGGATTATTTTTATTTCTACCTTAATATTTTAAGATTGATTCTTGATATACATTTTAGACTTCTAACTATATATCGTTGAGAAATTGTGCATCGCTAAGTATTTATGAATTTCAAAGATATTTTAGTTCTATTACGTAAAAAGGTGTATTATTTCATGATGCATGTTTTAATTAAATAGATGCATGATTCAATTATATAAATATTAAGTACCTATATTACATTAAATACTCAATGAGTAATAAAGAATAAAATGTTAATCATAAACATATAAATAACATAAATCTTTTATTTGTTATCAGCTGTATCAATTATAATTATATCGTTTATATTTTTAAAAATACATTTTTGTATTTGATAATTGAATTGCATATTTTTTTGATATCGTGATTGAACAAACGATATAGTTTGTGTCATACAATTTCAATAAGAAGATTTTTAGAAATAACTATTTTCTTGAAGGTTCAATAAATCCAATTTAGTTTTTGATTATAATATTATAGTAATGACGATTGAGTGCAGAAAACAAATTATTGAAACGTAAGGGCTAAGCGTTATTCAAGATTGTTGGATACGGTTTTCAGTCCAGAAAAGATTTATTTATTTGCACTGAGCAACATCTGCCCTTATCGTCTAGAGACAACTTATTTCTCATCCCGTGGGACGAATAAACTTTTAAAAACATCAACTAACAATAATTAAGCATGTCAGAAATACGACCAACATGAAAAATCGGAACGAGTTTTTTACTGTTTGGATAATATATTAAACTTGTCAATGTGCAGACAGCTAATCCAAACAGACACTTAATCGACATTTTAATATTAACCAGACAAAGTGTAAATTATAAAACAAATAAATTTGACATTTTTTTGACACTATAGTGTATGTTAACGATGAGCCGCAGGATATAATAATTACAGTTTCAGTAAAAACTATTATAGAGAAAAACATTTCATGATAAGCCAAAATATAACGATGGAAGTTATTATAATTAATACATGATTAATTTAATTTTAGAATGTTTGTTGTTTCGAAAAACGTATTGTTGCAAACCGTTCCCTTTAGTATCCTTTCAGTTCAGTAAAAAAGCGGTACCCATTTTCGTTGCTGAAAAATCATATTTTTACTAAAATGTAATGGTTTTATTCTCATTCTTTGTTTGTTGAAGTAAAATAATATAATAAATATAATGTTTAATCATTACATTGAGTTTATAATAAACACTCATAACTAAATATATTATATTATATTTCCTAAAGCATTATTTAAAACATGTCATAATCGTTTAATAATAATAAAAAAGTTTTAAATAATTTCCAAAAATGTTAGGTTATGATTAAAAAAAATTACATGAGATAAAAGAGAAAGTTTTTATATGTCTTCAAATACAAAATCTATAGCTATACTTATGTATGTTATTATGTATAATATATATTATACTGTCGTTTTTTTTAGCATTCGAGGAGTATAATAATATATAATATATTAATATGTAATATAATATAATACTGTCTGAGTATTACATTTGTATTATTTACAAAAATACATTCCACTTCTAATATCGACATCACTGAGGAACTTCGCCACATTTGCTATTTGTCCCTTTAGAAAACTTAACATATATCATATGTGACGATTACTTTAAAATATTTTAACTTTAATGAGTGTTAACATCCAAATACGCCCAATAGACTTCAAAATAACCGTAAAACCATTTTGTTTCTGATTTTTGTTTAAAAAAAAATATATTTATTTATACATAAAACGTTAATAAATTACATCACGAATGAAATTACGTCTGTATGAATTCTGTGTGTGTAAAAAACTACCCTTTTGTACAAATTCAACCGAGAGAAGTGCTTAAATGTAAACTTTAACAAATATAATATGAAGGAAGGTGATTTTTAGCAATCAGTGTTTTTAACCGATAAAAAAAGCAAAAGGAATGTCAAAATTACTGTACCAATTTTTTTTTTTTTTTTGAAAACGTTTGAATTTCCTTTAGTCGTTGACATCGGTACATATTAAAATAATTTGTAGACAGTTGTGAGGGTTGAAACAAACCAATACATCATTATTTTTATTAAAAACTTGTGGTGACTGACATTTGTTTCTTTTTTTTCAAATATAAATCCGGATGTACGTTGTACTTTAAATCTCACGTAACAAAATAAATAAAACAATACCCTGAAAATGATTTATTGGTTTAAATAAAAAAAAAAAAATGTGTTTTCACCACCTTTGTAAGAATGTTGACAATTACCTAGAAATGATGTTTTTCTTGAACGTTGGCGATTATGGAAATAATATCAGTTGAACTATTCTATACAATTTAGGTGAGCATACGGCTGTGGTCGGGAACCATTTGTCAATGTGACTATGACAAATATTTAACAGGTCGCTAAGTGTAACTCACATAAAATATGTGAAATAAAAACTATTATTTAATTTCTCTTTCGTTTACTTTTTGTTTGTTTTATAATATAATTGTGATAGAAAATTATGGCAGATAATAACAATAACAAATCATTTAAAACATTTATCTCATAATTTTGTTGACAATTTTTTTCTTATATTTAAATACATAACAATGACAAATAACCGGAGAATTAAATTTTAGAAAAATAAATTTTCAAAACATGATACTGATATTCTCTTAAAAAAACCTTATATATTCCATCAACACTGCAATATAACCAAAGTGACCAATATTACTAATTTCATAACAAACCAACGAGATTGATAATAATAAATATCGACGCTTTTAAAAAACTATTGAACGATTTTAATAATTTTTTTACAATTTTTATTTTATTATAAAATAAACACCTACTGTATACCTAGTACCTACTGTTGAGCTGAATATACGGCCAATTAATATACGTGAAAACTCAAATGTTCACTATCTACGTGATACATCTAATCAAGTGTTATCTAGTAATACAACGACTGAAAAACAAATGATATATTCCCATGGTCAATCATGATATTGTTTTTTGATTACACGAATAATCTAACAAACTGTTTTGCTCATACGTCAGTATCATAACATACTTTGATTGATAACCAGATTTTAATCATGAAAAATATTTTTTATCTTCTGAGGTGATTTGTATAGTTATACCGCCTGACCTACAGTAAGATTCTCGGTCACTAACTATAGCATTGTTCAATCCATCCATCACTTGTGTTAACTGCTTTCTTGGCTATTTATATATACTCCTAAATTGTTCTATTCAATTTTAATCAATATTTTATATTTATAGTTCTTGACAATTTATTATGAAAATCAAGTTTGACATTCAACGAATATGCTATAAATGACTTATAATTAATTAATTCGATTTTTAATTTAATGAATATTCTACGATTATACATATTTATTTAATAATTCATGATTAACATTTGAATTATGAACAAGCTTTTATGCACAGAAAAGTTTTGATTGATTAAAAATTTTACTAATAATATTTGAGTTTTAAGTAAATATTGGCGAGTGAATATAAAAATATTAATCTTTGTAAAGAAATTAATACTACTATGCTAATCAAAATAATTTTTCTGAAACTGTTATAATGAAATAATCCGATAATAAAAAAGTTATTATTTAGTCAATCTACTGCTCCTTGATAGAAGTTATTGATTATTATAAAAACCTGAAAGGCTTATTATTATACATTTGAATTTTTTTCACTTTATTTCGTGGTTTTTTTTTCAACTGTTCACTCATTATTGCAGTTTCAATCGTTCAGCAATGATTTAAATGTTTGTCGACTTTTAAAGTTTTTTCATTAAGGCGCTTTTGAAGCACAATAGACGTTTAGAAGAATGGAAATACACGGGGACTGGAAAAGTTTTAAAAGCTTGAATTGTATGGATTTATCCAGTTTCAATTTCTTTATTATGCATTATTTTAATAATGGATGAAAGAAATTGTACGACACATGTACCTTATTCGCGACAAGTATAAAAAAAGTGTTAAAAATGATCATCTGTTTTGTAAAAAAATACTGTATGTTCCTTAACCATAAAAAATAATAATAATAGTGTCACGCAGCTCAAACACTTTTTAAGTTATGACGTAAAGTTTAGATAAATGAATTTCTCTAACATTCGTTTTAAAAATACATAAAAAAATATACATGTTTTCACAATTATATTAACAATAACGGTACCTAACTAATGACACATTCAAATATTGTGTAGAGAAAACAACAGTGTAATTTATCAATAGTGTTACAATTCGCTGAAATATATTGCAATTGCAAAAATATTCTCAAACAATAGTTGTACAAAGATTTATTTGATAAATTTTTACGGAAATTCATACTGTTTTAATTCTCAACAAACTGATATGTTTTATACAAATATACAATTTTACAATAATTATTAAGTTCTATATAGCTTGGAACGAAAGAAAAAATTAAAAATGATTTTAAATTAAAATAACTAAAAAAAAAACAAACGCAAAGAAGGCAAGACCAAATTTTTATTTTGAAAAATTCTAAAAATAAATAATTAAAATTTATAAAAACGTTAAAGATAAATGTCTAAGTATATGATATTGTTTTTTACGCTAATATTCTAATAGAGTTCATTGACTGAGTTAAAATATGTACTTACGTACAATTTTAGATGCAATAATGCATGATATATACAAACAGTATTATTATGTACCGATAGCGCCGTTTGTCGGTAATTTTTTTTTAGTTACGTGCTATTAAACTATTATATAATTTTACTACCCACATTTAATATTCAAATAGTTAGATTAAAAATAACTAATACATTTTTACATTTTTACTAAATTTGTTTATACATAGTTTTTGATAATTAAAATACAAACTAATTTCATGTATATATGATACACTGAAACTTCCATATAACGAAGTCGAATAAGCAAAAAAAAAAAAAATCGTAATATGGAGGAATTCAAACAAAATTACATTTTATTTAAAAATGAAGGTCATGAGGTAAAATGGAAGTTTGTCATATGGAAGTTTCACTGTATAAAATCGTCTCTAAATATTTAAAAAAATCTTCGTATCGTCTAGGACCACCCTAACCCACACATATGACGCAGAAACATCTATTTGAAAATTGTTTTACAGAAAACGAGTCTTTGATGTATTTGCTTATTTGATATAATATTTTACGGGTAAAACTTATGCAATTATACATATTTAGATTTGTATACTATAGGATTAATATGGAACATCGGATTAATATATCTTGTATAAAATAAAGTTTGTACCTTCCGCAACAGTGTAGAGTTCAGTTTGTCACTCATATTATAAAATATGCTAATACAAATGACGCAATCACGAGACTCCGTCATAATTTAAAAACATGTTCTACACCCACTAGCCGTGTAACCTTTTTCGCTCGGTAAACGTCAGCAGTAATATTGTTATTTTATTTAAATAAATATCTACCCTTAGAATTTAATTAACACTTCTATGAATACACTCATTACCTTTTGTGGTGGTACCACTACGGCATTCCGTTCCGACATGATCCGCTTCCGCGGACTGATTGTATACCGACAGAGATTATTTCTGTTTGAATTATTTACTTCTTGCGGTTGCTTAACTTACCGTTTTATTCTCGGATAGTACGTTTTCTGCATGCATCGTTAGACGGTCTTGCGGTTATTCTCGACTAAACCTTTGCGCCCGTAAACATTGCGACTGGCCGGTTCACGGCGGACGACATAATAATGTTTAGCTAGTACATACAGTTAGTGATCACTTGCCGTAAAGTTCTTAGTATTTGCAAATTGTTTTATTTAATGTCGTTAACATCGGTTGGCCTAACAGCGGTTAGATACTGTACATCAATGACTACAACCACACTCTTCATGACGTGTTATGTACAAATCTATGTATTTTCAAAGATCTTAAAAAAATTAAATTTTTTTTCAATCCAAGTAATATTAAATATTCAGAACAGTTCCATTTAAAATGTATTTAAAAACATAGTTAAACTTCTTGTGAATAAACTAAAATAAAAAAAAAATTCACTTAATATTAAAACACTTGCTATTTCATAATATAATCGTATTATATACAGACAGTTTTCTCTGTGTTTCTTGTTGTTGAAAGAACTTTAATCCGTATTATCCATATAGATCTTTCATACGTTTTTTATTATCGTTGTTCATCATTGCTGTTATTATGATTATTTGATTTAGTTTTAGACTTTTGAGATAACACAGCATAATATTTCATTCAGTAGACCAAATATAATGAATATAATTTCTGCGCATATCCAATGCAGATTTTAAAGTGAAATAACATTTTATAAAATTGAGAGGGAAGAATATTTTAATTTATAGCCTGTGTCACACAAACCAACAATTTGTATTCTCTGTTATTTGTTTTCCTTATGCCGAGTTGCATGAAAAATTGTTTAATTTAATGGTGCAATAAAATTCAATTGACCAATAATTAGACACTAAATCATGTTTAAGCAGGGGCCATTAACTCACTATCGATTAATTAGATATTTAGTGATTTTTCATACGATCCGAAATCAATGAATTTTTTTTTAAAATTCAATTATTAGAAAAAAACTGACGTGCCGTTTCCTTCGGTGCAAAGTGTTTTATACATTTTTTTTTTTTATTTTTTTTTTTTTTTTTTTTTTAGATTCAAAAAGGCAGACCAGTATAAATGTTTAAGCATCTTCTTAATAGTTCTCTTTTTGACGGCGATGACTGGGAAATGAAAATCAAAAAATAAGTCATCGTATATTATAGATTAATAGATATGCTGAAAAATTTGAAAAATATAATATATATATATATATTTCTGATTAGTTATCTAAAAATCTACGAGTTACGTGACCGGCCTCGTAAGTATATTTTTCCGTTTGTTTTCGAATCTTATTTATGGCATTTTTGATATTACTTATTATTAAATTTCGCGTAAAAGTTTTTTTCTTCCGCTTTCTCTTGATAGATCGGAATAATAATATGAGTAAAAAAAAAAAATTGTTCTCAGGAGTCCGCGTGATAGTGACGGACGGCCGTGATGGCGGTGGCGGCGCGGTGACGTGGTGGGTGATTAGGGTCGGGTGAAAATATTAAAAACGTGATCGGATTTCAAAAACGCCTTATTGTCGTGTCGAATTGTTGATAATATTTTGATTACACACATGTACGCACATATAATGTATACGTATATATAAAAGTACATTGTAGAGCACCGTTTAGTATTCGGCCGTTATTTGAATTGACACGGCACGACGGTGCCGCCGGATGATATCGACCTTTGAAACGGCAATGTAATAGAGTATTATAATACCCGCATAGTGCGCGCACCTGCACTGCCGCAGAGGTGTTTAGAAAACGGTATCGACGAACCTAAATTCCATAACCACCTGCCTCCGTGCGTGGCATAGATTATGTGCGTCGATATATATTTTTCTATTATGTACACATGGGTATATATTATATATATAAAAAAAGAAAACATTCAATATTTTTATGATATTATATTATATCACACTTACGGTCTGCACCTCCGACCGACACCACCACTCCATTGTATTCCAGTCGTCGTCTTGCGGCAGTGACGGAATTCCAACAACACTATCATCATCCGCCCGTCAGCTAACTTTTCGCAGATGCGGTCGAATATTCAACACGAATAATCCGCTATAATACTCTGTCGTACGTTACATTATTGTGACATAATATTTTACAACATTTGTTACCCACGGTAAACTATATTATTTTACCTCTCTCTCTCTCTCTCACTGTCTCTGTTTCATAATCCCATTACACACTTCGGATATAAATGATATGTAAAATCAATTAAACGCATTTCCAGAACAAAAACAAAAAAAAAATCATATTTTCAACTTACGACTATCGATAAAATATTCAATAGTAGGTATGGTCACGACAAACAACGCTGCGCTACTGTAAATATTTCCAATGATCTATAAGAACTTTGTTTATATTGTTTATAAACAATATAAAATATGGATTTTAAAACTTACTTTTTTCGTACAACCGTATAATTGTTGTAGGTTTTCTTAAAGAAACACGAGTGAATGACATAACAAATAATATAAACGATGTTATTGTTTTATCGTTGATTTAATAATATTATGATCGGTTTGAGACTAAATAAGGAACAATAACTATTCATGAAAATATTAAGATTATGATATTATTGATGTTTACTGAGAGTCTAAAATAATTTACAATAGTTACACATCCAACCTTTGATAATGTACAAGTTCAAAGTAAAAACTAATTTTACCGTGACGCATAAGTACACACAAAGAACATGCATTTCTTTATTCTCAGTACCTATTTGGTTTATTATGTATAGAATATTTTTGTTAAAGACGAAACAAACAAAATAGTGTTACTTATACTAAAACATGATAATATACTATGTAATTTTATTTATTTTGCATACTTTTAGTGTTTTATGGTAATTAAGTTACCATAAAACTTCATCAGTATCTTATACAAAGTATAAATTAATGAATAATGAAACAAAAAACTAAACGATAGTGTCTATAAATACATGTTCCTTATAATAAAATATTTCTCGATTTTGAAGTTTTATAGAAAATATTTGTTGAGTTACGATAGAGTTAGATACATTATTTCAACTTTATAACTAAACACAATTTTAATTAATTATTATTTAAATTTATAGTTAAAATAAAACATAACATTTTGTTGATATAATTTTGTTAAATTCAAAATATTTTCATATTAATTGTTTGGGTGTTTGTGTTTCTTTCTATCGTTAAATTTATTCAGCTTTCAGTCTTAAGATTCTAAAGTTAAATATCTAACTTCAGTTTTTAATTAATTGTATGTATTAACGTTTATTATTCGTTTATAATTATTTAAAATGTTCACGATTTAATTTTACCGTTTTAAAATGCAAACGAAATTTAATTTAATACAAATTATTATTAACTTGTAATTAATAAGAATAATGTACAAAAATTAATTTTTCAAAATGTTTTCACCACATTATTAATTGAATTATCTATAAAATCGATTTATGATAATCTTGTACAAAAAAAAAATGTATATAGGTATAATCGTTTAGTACAATGTTTTTTTTTTTATTATTGAAAACTGAATTATTCAGAAAACAGCCACAATTTTAAATATATTGATAAATAATAATTACAATTATAAATATCATGTTGCTTTTAAACTCAAAGATGATGTGTTTATTAAAATATGATTTACTTTGATCGTCGATTATACATAATAATTTAGAAATAATATATTTTACATTGTAATACCTATCTTCAAATTATGTTTAAACGTGGTTAATAAACTCCATATTAAATAATATTATTATAACTTATTATAACATCGTTATTTACTGATGTTTTATATATTTCCTGTAAAAAATTCTGACTTATAATTATTAAAAATCCACTCCCATTACAAAGCTGTTTACTTGTTTCTTGTTTTTATTTTGCAGTAAGCCCAAAGCATTTTAAAACTTTCTATTCAATATAATATTGTTTCTAACACTAAGTACTTCATAGAAAAAAAATATAATATAAAATGAAATAGCACAGAAAAAACAAACAAGATGGAGACATTTTTGTTTATAGCAAAGTATTCATATTCATGTTCTTTAGCTGACAAGTTGTTTTCAATTGTTTTGGCTTTCTAACTCCACTGAAGCGCAGATTTTCCCCTCAAACAGAAATTCATAAAGTCTGATGATTACGAAGTGCTAGTCAAAGTTCATTTTAAAAAGGGGGAAAATATATTTAAAATAGGTGCTGTTCCTCTAGACTCTAGAGGGTTGTTCATTTTTTATTAATTTCTGTTTTACACTTAACTAACCAAACTATCATCGTGATAGTTTTCACATTGGTCCTGTGATTGTTTACTTTTCCATAGATACGATATTATCACTTATTTTTACTAATATAGTTTATGTATTTATCTAAAAATGTATCAAATATATTATTATTTATATACATTTTTTTATTATTATTTAAAAGGACGTTATAATATTATATACTCACATATTAGTTGTTTTAGTCTTACTAATAACGTAGTTTTAAATTTTATGATCGGAATATACTATCTATTTACTCTATTATTATTAATAATCCATTATTCAATTACAAGTTATAAGTGTGTACGACTATTTTTTTAAATTATCATAAGTATAACGTATTTTAAAATATACATATCAAAAAAATCCTATGTTAAATCGTCGACAATAATTTTACTGTTACACTGTTTAATGGGTAACTATACATTAATTTTAAAAAATAACACAATAAATTGATTATTCTAACAGTTAAGTTTACAATATTATGCATTGAATTATTAAAATGGAGACAACACATGCAGATAAATGTCACCTTAATAATATTATCACATACTTATCTAAATTATTTTGTACTGTAGAAAAATAAAAAAAAAAAAACAAGGTACGATGGAAGTAGACAATACACCGTCACAGTAACCTTCCCGAAAAACAACCCTTTTGAGAATTGATATATACAGTATATGATTTTTCCTCCAAACACCTACAGAATAAATAAAACTAATACATTGGTGTTAATCCCATGCTATAGTTTCAGTCAAGTATTATGAAAGGGGGAAAGTAGGTAACCGTTCTGTTATACAGTAGTCGAGTGAATTTCGTCACAAAGTCATTAAGTAAGTCACTGTAATGTATGTGTTAAGTTTGAATTCAATAGTAAATTATTGCATACAAAAAAGCAATTCCGAGCAAAGACGGTCCTATATTATTTAGTATGCTGTATGATTTTTTTTTTTATATTGCTATTAATGTAATTCATTTTATTTTTAGTTTTATAGCAAGTACTAGGCTGATTTAGCTTTGGTATATAAAAAAATTACATTTATCATATCACTAATATTTAATTATTTTAATAGTATATATTATTTAAATCATATATTATTCTTTTTCACTATTGAGTCAATACAACAAATTTCTGGAAGTACACTAATTTTTTAACTCTAGTATAATTAAAACTTATTAGGAACCAAATATTATATTTTATATTTTTTTAAAGTTTGATTTTTATTAATCTTCTTTGGATGTAATTCTATTTGGCCGGAACCTCTATAGAAGTACTATACAATACTATTACAACAAAATATATTCCAAGCACACAACCTTCGTACTACGATTTATGGCCGTCCGGCGTCCATGTACACGAGAAAGTATCAATATTGCATAACCTAAGCGCCGTCTTAGAATATGTATCGTTTGCATGTCGAACGCTGAGGCACGACAGACAGTTTTTAAATTGTCATTCGAGTTCTACTGTTTTTTTTTTTCATTTATTTAAACCATTTGTCTCTTTCAGGCGTTTTCGACAAACCGTAGCCAACAAGCACCTGCTCACATTTCTACAACAACTCCATTTAAACATTACACGATAAGCTATCAGTAATTTCGGAAAGCACTTTAATAGTTTTGTCTCAAAGTTCGACATATACGTATAGTGGTGATATTGAAGTCGAAAAAATATGCCCATCAAAAATCTACGACGATCATTAAAAATTCACTACAGCATATTTATTTAAAATATTTTTTACGACAATAAACTACATTAGGTTTACTAATTATCACAAAATAAATCAAATAATCTGTTGATAGAAAAATATTTGACCGTGGATTTTTTAATACTGCATCATTCCGGACATGACATTATTTTATAATTTTATTAATATGTTACTCGCGGGTGCGTCAGTTCTCGATTCGTAGCTTATCAATCGACTCCTCGCTCGCGCGGTTTGCGTCCACAACACGACTATTAAGACCAACAAAAAAAGAAACGAGAAATCTATAATGCCTATAGGCTATAGTCGACATACTTCAAACGCGCACGTTTCTGTCACTAATACCCACAATAATAGTGATGCCTACAAGTTTACGTGTGACGAAACACGATTCGGTCAGAAAAATGGATCGCGCCGTCCAAAGGGAAGACGCTCTTGAGGATTTAAAAGCCGTCCGTCGCACGTATTAAGAAACGCGTACGTGTGCGAGCGTGTGCGCGCGTGTATGATGTATATAATATAATATATAATCTATGATAAAATCCGTATACATGGGAATGTGTTGGGTTCAGTGATATGTGCGTTCACGGAGGTAGTGAAATGATGGGTTGGTTTTTATTGGGGGGGAGGGGTGGGGAGGTTACGGGGCCGAGGTAGGTATACGTATATAATATGGTGGTGTCTAGGGATTATATACCTTTCGCGACAGTTTCATTTGTTGCCGTAAATATCTCATTTATTTTTTTCCTCTCCTACCCTCCCATCGCGACGCGTCATACATCACAACCCTCTCCCACCCCGTTTCCCGTCCACCCGACCATATACTTACGCGTGCGCAATGATACATATATAATACATATTATATTAACGCACGTTCAGACGGCGACTCGGCTGTAAGAACGCGTCAGACTCGATCCGACAATTTAATGATAGGACCGCGGGTTTAGTGGTTAGGTTAGGTCACATTCGTACCTTGTGCATATCACGTTATACAACTGCTGTACAGGGGACGCGTCACGGTTGAGTTAATACAAATTAAATTCCTATAATATATATAATTTCAGTTTAATTATACTCATTGTTTTTAAATATATATTATTTTAAAAAAATAAAAACTTACGGAACTCTCTTTTATCATAACGTACAAGATGTCATATTTCTATCTGGTTATCACGAATAACGTTTCCTCAATGTGCGAAAATTCTTTCAGATCAGAACATAATATACAATATACATTATATGCAAAAGCAAGATATAGGTAAAAATATATATCGTTACATAATATACATACAGAAATATATATCGTGAAAAAACGAACGTACGTTAAAACGTCTTGTTTGAGAAAACAATAAACGTTTCAATTTTGTAAATTGCTGTATAATATTCTGCAATCAATTTTATTGTCGATCAAATTACGTACATGTCAAAAAAAAAAATGATGAAGTCTTTTTCATACCACGAAAAACGTTTTTATTTTATTCCATCTATCGATTTAGCATTTAAAATGCTTTACTGAAAAAAAATCATCATTGAAAACTTACAATATTGTATATAGACCTTCATTTGGATCAGATAAATACAACAGTTATGTTATATACTGTATTATGTATTTGAGATGTATAATTTTATTTAACATATAAAACTGTTATTTTTTTTTAAAATTATTTCTTTTTCACACATGAAATTATTTTAAAATATATAAAATACAAATAATCTATGAATGGGCAATTGTTGTTTCAGAATAAATCCTATTTTTAAAATAAAAACTAACATTTAAAAAATATATACTTACATTAATAATATTTAGCTATTAATTAATACAACTTTAATTATATCAATATAAACATATTATTTAAAAGAAATATAAAGTTATTGATTAAGAAATAATAAGGTTCTATATAAATTAATAGTTTTAATATTACCTTATTGGTTAAATACTTTATATATTTTATTATAAAACTTCATTATTTTTAAGATCAATTTTCATATATCTATAAAAAAAATAGTACTCAAATATTTTATAAGCAATTGAAAACAAAAATTATTACCTTTTAAACTAAGTAAAAATATAAAACCATGCACTCTAAGTCCTTTTTAATTGCTAATAGCTTAGATCTTATAGTATATTTGTTAGAAGTTAAATACATCCCATAAACTATTTTTGTAGTATAGAATATTTTAATGCATATAAAAATTACAATTAATGATCACAATTTATTATTTAATCATCCGCTATAATTCATAAAAATATGCACATTTAATTTCAAAGAAAAACCAAGAAATATAATTTTTTTTTCAGCAACAAATATTATAAACTTTGAAAGTTGTACTCATTTTTAAAACATGATTTAGACAAGTAAGTAAGACATTAATACAGTTAACATTTTATGCAAATGATAGTTTCTTTCTAAATTTACTTTGCTCCATTAATCAATTTTAATCTAACTTATTAATATCACTAGACACTTCTAAGTGTATATAAATGAAGAACTATACTAAAGACATTATTTTAATAGCTGTAAAAACTAAAAAGTGATTATATTAAAATAAAATATTTAATTAATTAATATCACCGTCTTAAATTTAATATTTTTTCCATTTTTATTTATTTTGTTTTGAAATTGGAGTATTATATAAAATTATCAAAGATTTTTTTAAATAAAATGCACAATTTTTATTTTACTGGATTGCAATTTTGAGGTGAAAGAAAAAAAATCTAATAATAAAAACAGAATACAAGCGTTCCAAAATATAGTACTTCGATAACTTTCTAATATTCAAGCTCAACCATATATCCCCAACTTAACTCTACATAATTTTTTTTAGTATGAAAACTATTGATGAAGAAATATTTATACTTTATACGCATTTCATAAGAAACTTAAAACTCTTCCAAACGCCCTTATAAAAGAATAAGGATCTTTCCGTTCTAAGGATTACTACCAACAAATCTTCTGTTCCATTTAAAAAGGAAGTGGAATCTTGACCTATTACAAATATTATAACATTCATTCGCATAAATTTTTAATAAAATAAATTCAATCAATTCTAACCAATAATTGAAAAAAAATTATTCAAGTGAATTGTCGCTAATAGTGAATAATATAATATTGTATGTGATATAACACATAATGTTAAGAACAACATATTTTTTTAGATAATCACAAATTATTAAAAACAGTATATTATTTTGATTGAAAACTAAAACTTACTATGCAATACATTAACTCATTAAAAATATAATTATAAATTATTATAATTTTAAATACTATAATCATATATTTTTTTTGTAGCTATGTAATATCTATTAAGTCAATTTTTACTTTAGCAATAAGTTGGTTTATATAAAAAAAAATAATGGTTTGCAGTAAGCGATGAATATTATGAATATATTAACAGTTTTAAATACTGTGAAGTAAATTTAAAGTTCTCGAAAAAACTGTCATGACATCTACGGAAAAAAATATTACGTTTTTAGTGCAATACAATTATTATTATTCAGAATAATTTCAAAGCAATTTCATCTTAGAATTAATGAAAAAACAAATAAGCGGATTTAAATTAATTTAAATAAAAAAAAAAAATTAAAACTGTCATTATTAATATAACTGCATTTTGAAGGTAAAATAATATTAAAGAGAATATTAATTTTTGCTACCTTAATTCAATTGATAGTTTATTATATTATGAATAGTCCTACTAATGGAAAAAATAAAATTGTATTCTACTAAAAATGTTTATATTGTATCACATTTTTTAATGAAATAGAAATAAATACTTATAAATAAAACGAAATTATATAATCTTTGTATTCTGTATGATAGTTATAAAATATAAAATAATATATTATTTTTATAAGTATAGTTTAATCCTTAATTTTATTTACTTGTTACACTCTAAAAAGCTAGTAAACCTTTCAACTTCACCAAGATTTGCTTTAACTTTTAGTGTTTAAATTATTTATCAATATTTGCATGTAACACATTAAATATGTGTATATCATAAACATTATAAACTAGATGACTTTGATGTTTCAAAGTTTTTAAAAAGAAAATAAATGATTCCGAATTTTGAATAAGAACACCAGAACAGTGTCAAACAGTTTCAGTATATTATATTAAGTTTTAGTTCATTGAAAACGCATATTATTTTGATTAACCGCCTGGTAACAACAAATATACAGCAAAACAATGAAAGCTGTTTTTAATCGTTTTTATAATAGTTAATAATAAAAATAAAACTAATTTTTTTCGGCACAGACATTTTTTAGATACATAATTATTATTTCGTTTTAATTGTTATGTTCAACTAAGACTTGGAAAACTAACAGTCACCGATGCACCTCAATAAAATAAGTTCATCACCAAAACTAAATTATTTCACTTCCGAGGAAGTTTTATTGGTTGTTAGTGACTTGGTACTCATTAAACACGCTTCGCGTACGACATCAAGTGAGTAAAATTATATTTAGACTACCGTTGTTGATGGAACTTATTGTTATTGTTGTTGTTGTTTTTTTTTTTAAATTATTAGGTACGTCCAAAATTAATTCGCGTGTTTCAAAACAATTAAATAGTTGATAGTATCGCCGTATTTGTATCTACTCGGCTGATTTTTACTATAGCAGGTATAGGACTAAACTTATCGGTTGCAGGGTTTAACCTGCGTTAATACGAATATGTGTATAAAAATAATATTGAACATAATACATTTTCACTGCGTATTTTCCCAACAAACGGTTTAATTTTTTTATATGAAATTATCTGTAGACTATTTGAGAAAGTCAATAGAAATAATAATATATTATAGTATATAAGAAAATAATTTACTAATACTATTTTAAATCTGTTTACGTTTTAATTTTATATATCCCATACTATAATAGGACTTTATTATTATTATTATTTTTTTTTTAATTAACCATTATTTTTAATAGAAAATACGAATTAAAAAAAAAAGCAATTTTAATTTTTATAACTCTCAATAAAACTATAAGTTTATTAAATTAGATTTGGAATATAATAATTAATTTAATTGTATCGGTATCACTAAAAAATTGCAAACGGTTTGTTTGTGTTAAAATGTGATTGGAGTTTAAGTGACTAAAATTATTATTAAATAATAAAATAGGAAAAATGATTTAAATACAAAGTGAGTTCCTCATAGGATTTTTTTATAGCTATTTAAAAATACAAAAGATACATAAACGCAGTTTTTAGAAGCATATGAATTTTAAGTTTTCATAAGATTCATAAAAATCACGGAAATGTGCAAATCATTTTATTACTGTTAACAATTTATAAAATATTCAATTTTTATAGCTTTGACTTAAGTTTAGTACTAAGTTACTTATATATAATTTCATATTGAAACATAAAAATATATAAGCAAATTTATTTTTATTTTCAGATATTAGAAGTTTAAATTTGTATAAAACAACATATTTAAACTTAGAATAATTATGTTGGTTAAATTTCACTACAAACACATAATTTGTAAGAACTTTTACGTACTTATCGTTATAAATTTTACTAAATGCCATGATATTTTCAATTCATTAAATTAATTTTATAGTATTGCCTATTTATACCACGAAACTAATCACACCATTGTAGTTATATTAATTCAAATGTTAAGTACAATAATATATGATATTAATATAGATTATGTAATAATTTAATTATTAATATATCATAAAGTGTTTTCAGGCTAATAAACTATTTTCACAAAGAATCGTTTTTAGATGTAATTATTAATAAATTAATAGAGATTTAATTATATATACATATAATGATTTAGAGCGGTTACCCCCTTTCAACATTTTTTAATTATTTCCATGACAATACGCATTTAGTTTTTTGATTTTTTTTTTTTTTGTGATCACACATACTCGTATGTTTGATGTACTTATGCAAGCTACTTAAAATGTTTGCTAAAATATTACTTTTTATCTAACCAAAAGAAAATTGTACTTACATTTTAAGATTTCTCTGTATTAAAATCATAATTTATAACGCATTAACAAGAAATAGAATATTCAGTGAAACACAAGATTTTCAAATAGGATTATTCTTAAAATTATACTTTTTGAAAAATGATTATGAATTAAGCTTTGTAGTTTCAGCAAAATCCATACGATAGCTACCTGAAACAAATGTAAACATGAGTAAAACCCAAATAATAATGAGGGTCAAAAAAGGGTCCTGTGTGGTTACTTTATTTTTTTTACCATTTCGATAAACCTTTGTAAGCATTTTTTCCCTAAACCGTCTTGATTATATGTCGTATACTTAAAAATAACACGCAAACGAATCTAGAATAAAAATTCATCATGTACACAATGTCATGTCAAGAGTAACGATAACGGTTGAATGTAAGACCTAGAAAATATTTGTTTTCGGGTAAAATTTTTCCTCTTATTCAAACAATAAGGTAAAACGATGAAAGAAATATAATCAACACTTTTAATTAGTTTTAAAAGCTTTTTAATACTTAAAATAAATTTATTTTAATTTTCATAAAGTTCTAAACGAAGGTGGACTAATTATTAATCAAAATCGTTACCATTATAAAATCTGAACTCACTGATGTGACATTATCATAAATATTACAATTTCGAAAATTACTCCCAAGAGTATTAAATCACAATCTCTTCAATTCGTTTATCAGCGTGCGTAAAGCCTAAAAGTCAAATGAGTATGATACTAATTTTGTTTAAGTGCTTAAACGCCAGAAAATTGTATCTAATAAAATGTTTTACTGAAATGTACTTTTTTTATTAATCTTAAATATGACATTTTCAGCATAACTTAATAGTTTATATAAATAGTACTAATATAATAAAATAAATTGAAATTATGGTGTAGAATCTACACTGTAGATCACGTCTTATGCGTCATTGGAAACGTATATCTTAATAGAATTTAAGTAAATTTGTTGATTCCAATAGTGGTTGTATAGTTTATCATACTATTGACCTATGGATATGTATAGCCATGTTACTAATTTCTGAAACATTAGGTTAACTTTCATTTCATGTGAACAACATTTTTTATTATTATATTATTTATTTCAGAATAGTTCAAAAAATAAGAAGATAAGAATATTGTAAATCGATATTTCATGTAGATTATATGTAAAAAAAAAGCATAGTTTATAAAATCAAAATTTATGATTTTACCTTTTTTTAAATAACCTAGTATTAAGTTTTTATTTACTTCTTAAAAACTAATTTAATTAATTTCACTAACTTACTATCAAAAATTGAAATGCATCAGAATTAAAATATCTATTGACAAAAACGAGTTTAGACGTGGGATTTGTCCTATAAAAAGTGATAACGATGAATGGACGAGTTAAAAAGTGTGTATTTACAAAATAAATATTAATCATATTTTAAAAAAAGTATCACTACTTAATTTGAAAAAGGCCAGTGGACGCCGCTCTGGCCGCTCTTTTATACATTAGCTGATGTTGATCGAGTCACATTATTGACTAACAATTCTATTCTATATTGTATACAAAAAATGAATTTTAACGGAAACTTTTACGTATTTAATATATTTCATAATATATTTTTTTAGTTTTATATAGCTATTGAAGCATTTACAATAATTTATTTTATTTTTAGTAATAAGGTAGTTTGATATAATTTTTCTTGGATATTGAGGTATTATATTATTATAATAATATATATTAATATCATATGATAAACATTTATAAAACTCGTAGTGTAATAAAATTTTTCTTACAAATACCATATAACAGCTGAAATAAATTCATAATTTAAATATATATTCTCTAAATAAATTAAAAAAGTCATTGTGTATAGTAAAATCCATAATAATTTAATATACGTAAAAGTTTTTAATTTCCATAAATAATATTTTTAAATTATTATAATATACAATATATTTGATTAAAACGTCATGTTTATTGTTTATTTTTCCAAATTAAAAAAAAAAATACTGAGAAATCTAGTGCAACCAAAATCCACCCTCACTTTGATAATCTAAGTATTTTGTCAATAACTTTTATCATGTATACTCATATAAAAATAAACACATAATTGTAAAATCAATAAATTCATCGCTCCGCTCAAAATCTAAAATATTCAAACTACAAACATTTTCTATTATAAAAATTAAAATCTATGTAATCAAGTATTATGAATTTAATTTTAAATAAAAATAAAATTGTTAGTGTGGAAATTATATAAAAAAAAAAAATAATTAAAAAAGAATATTTTATTTAATGTATGGCAAACATAACTAAAAATTATCACATTGAAATTTAAATAGGTACTATATATGTATACTATAATATGTATAGTGATTTTAACAAAATATTTACTATGTCATATTTTTAGGAGGAAAGGATTAACCAAACTAATTATATTTCATAATTAAAAAATGTTTAAAAAAAATGTACTTATTATGTGTATTGATCTGACATTTTATTTGGTCTATTTTTCTTGTTATATTACATTTTATCTGAATTTTTAATTGATCATGTTATTTTTTAGCATGTAGTATGTACCATGTTATTATTAATAAATTAATTTTATACTATATTATTTTACTGATTTCATTTCACACTTTAATATATTTTATTAATAATAATAGTTAATACTAAAGATCAACCATACAATTAAAAATATACAAAAGAATTGCGCTTGAAATCGTTTAACCAAATTCACAATTCAAAACTTAAAACAAATATAAGTCATGTCGATTCCCATTGACAATTATTGTGTTTAATAGCGTGGCATGTTAATTCAGAATTGAATACTCGTGAACATAAAAAGACAATACATATATAGAGTATAAAAGCTAAAAGTATGTAGGCATAGACTATAGACCCAGTAGGTACTGCATTTTTAGACAGTTGACCGAGTAAGGCGAAAACAATTGGATTTTATCCATGACCTTTCAAATAACGTTATAAGTATCACGCAGAAACAATAAATTGTACAACTTAAAGGTCAAATGAACTACAGAACTTCTTTGACTTAAAAAACAAGTTGAAATATACACGATGATACATTTGTGACTTTAATGAAATATTTTTTTTTCTTAAAGTCATAATACTCATGTACAATGTACATAAGCAATAAAAATATATTTTCTAAAAAATAAAAAAAAAAATTAATATTGCAATAATAAATGGTTGTGACCTTTAAACAATAATCCCAATATTGCACATATTTTGATGTTTTACGTAGCATTTATTTAAATACTCAACAATTACAGACGTTTCGTGAATATTTATAAAAACACACTATGATCACAGGTAATAGAATATTTCTTTTCAAACGATTTCAAAATTAATCGTTGTCAAAATATAAATGTAATAATGCAAATAATCACTAACAACTAAGTAATTAAAAGTTATACGGTACCTACAAAACACTGTGGGTTATAATCCAAACACCGCTCTAATCTTCTATAGTGAAAAGAACTTAAGTTTGAATCGTTCTGTGTATTTCAATAATAAATACGGGACGAAATCGACCTAAATTGTTTAGTAAGCTGTATAGTAAATGAGAATCTATATACATAAATTAACATTGCTCACAATCCAAAACTAAAACCCATTAAAACACTTACAATCTTATTTTATATATTCGCAAGCCTATTGCGTGACACCAGTGAAATTAATATAAAACACAGTTTTATGTGATCAATTTTAATCACTGTCCTATACCTGAAATACACTAATACAGATCAATTATAAAAAAAAAAAATTGTCGATAAAATGTTGATTATTGACATTCTAATACAATAATGAGTAATACTTCGTTGCATATGTTTTGACGAGCTTTGTAAGCGTTTGAGCTTCGAAAGTTAATAAAAAAAATATTGACCGTACATTTTTATACCGTATAATTAATACGAATACAAACAAATAATGTTATACATAATATTTAAATTTATTCAATGTACGAATAAATCGACAAATTACGCGTGTGCATCATCAATATCCAAATGCAAATAAGACGAAAAAATTGAAACGCTAAACGAACTTTACAGTTTACGTACACTATGTTTTAAAAACTGAATAGGTATCAATAATTTAGTTAGTACATGTTTTTAAAAAAACTAACATATATTTTTAAATTTAGTGTTTTCCAAAAAAATTATAATCATTTAAATTTACATTTAAAAATTAATTTTCGATTTTCTTAGTAGTTAGTGAAACTACCATCAATCTGCGAACAATTTTGAAGTTATAACAGAGAACGTGGTTATAACGGCTCTACTGAGAATGGTTTTTCGAATAAAATGATTCATCATCATTGTTTTTATCATGTATAGTATAATACCTATTAATAATATATGACTATCCTTTACTAAGGTGTGTGAGCCAAGATGAATTTTAAGCACCCAGTCACTGATTCATTGTATCCTGTCAGTCGTTAAATATTATTAACTTTGTACATATTTTAAAAATACATCCAATCTAACCATTATATATTTCAACGTTTGTTTAACATTGCATTTTTATAATATGAAATGCGCAACGAAAATTTAAATAATATTTTCAAATGTACGTATTGTATATGTAGTATAAATTGTAAATATAAATAATAATAAACGAAAATAATGACTTAAAGAATTTTCCTTGAGGGCCAAAACAACATGCTTTTATTTTGTTTTTGTTTTTATTTTTTGTTTTTTGTTTTGTTTTTAGTCGTTATAACTTCACAATATGTTTGTAATTTAAGAGTACATAGAAATAGTTATATTTAATAATAATATGTACAATACAATTTAAAGTTTAAGTAGGTAAAAATACAAAATAATGATTTACAAATTCCATTTACTTGTACTTCATATGATGTTGAAATAATCTAAAAATAAATTAATAAAAAATTTGATACATAACCACTTAGATACACTTCAATTAATGTTTAATGACGTATAATAATTAATGCGATCTTGATTAATATCATTATTATTTAGTAGTTGATTACGATAAAAAAACGGAAATACAAAATTGTATCAAACGTGCATATACAAAACCTTTAATACATTATAAATGCCAGAAAGTACAAATATTAAGTTTTAACAAAAGAATGATTAATTATCAAATTCAATTTGATATAGGTATTTTTTTATCATTTTTGAATATTTAATCATTATAACTAATTAAAATCTTTGTTCTTTTATCGAATAATCAAAAAAATCACGCGTACCTACTCATATAATTGTCAGCAAATGTTCGTTACCCGTTAGTGTAGCGAATAAAAAACACATAAAATATACACTCGTTAAATTTGCATGTGGAATTATAATACCATTGATACGTAATATTGTATATGATTATTTGATTATATTTATTTCTGTAATAAATTACTTAATTTCGTGCGATTCGGTATGGTACACCATACGTAATTCTTGAGAGAGATTTCAGCCGATTTCCACAAACTCATAATATTACATTTGAGGAAATCTCTTGTATCGTCTAAAGTCGCTTAAGGACGAGAAACAAACGTCTAATAACAATAATCATAATAATAATAACAGCGTATAATATAATACGTTCGTTGCATTTGAAACACATCTCATTTCGTTTCAAGATGATAAATCATATTTCATGAATTTATTATGTGAACTACGAATGTACTCGTACCTATATAACTATGATAAGTCGTAACCAATCGTAGGCAAAACATAGGTAAGCACTAAGAACGCCAGTTCTTTTTTTATTTTTGACTCTTTTTTTGAAACATACATATTATTATTCAGCTTCAAAGTGTTTTTGACGAACTAACAGTTAGATATTATTATACTACGGTGAATATAGATTAGTATGAAGTATAAGAGGGACAAACGTTTCAAGCTAAAATAATTGTAATAATAGGTATTCTCATTGTTCAAGTCCTAACGCATACCTACTCAAAAAGGATAACTATATATATATATATATATATATATAATATCATTCCTGTAGGGAAGATTTGATTAAACGTAATATTATGTAGGTACTGCTGTGATGATAATTATTATCATACCATTAAAAAGCTCATACTGTGTGTACTAGCCATGATGTTAATACGATTAAACGGATTTTATCATTAAAACTGATTAACGGAAACGTAAAAAAAGACAAAAATCCAACACGGTCCCACAAAAATATGTGTGTGTATATATAATATAATATATATATATATATATAAAGTAGAACCTATCGAAAAATAATATTTAAACCCATACGTTTAGACGAGAACGTCAATAATCATGATATTATAATAAAGTAATCATCTTTCTGTCAAGTAGTAGATAGAGATGCTCAACGTTTAGTTTGAAAGACATATTTTTTCATTATTATGATGTGGATGCATCTATCGTGTACGATCAATAACATATAGAGTGTAAGATGTTAGGTACAATTTTTTTTAAATAAAAAATCAAATTCGGTATGTACAATTCTTGGATGATATTCTAGATTTTATAGAAATTACATACACAGATTCACTGACCATAATCATCTCTATCATTCCTTTAATATAGAACTTATAACATTTTCGAATACATATAATATTTAATCTAGTAATAATTATTATAGCCTCAGAAAATTTTACAATTACCTGTATACCCATATCTTCCGAGTTTTGAACAACTATCATGGACAAAATATTATCCTTGTATCGTAGTATACAAAGTCAAACAATTCAAAAAGTATTTGTTCGAATTCCGATTTGGAGACATCATAATGTTCAAGAAAATCAGCTGCCTAATAATTCACAGTAAAAAATAAAGACTGTAATATCAACAAAAAAAAAAAATTGTGTGATATAACAAGCAGTATGATACTACTTAAGTGGTGTAAAAATTCTGTTTATTTGAAATTATGGTCCTTTAGATTTATTTAAAAATTCCAATAATTAAAAAAAAAATGTATTGAATTAACCCATACATATTATAACTAAATTATTTTGAATGAAAAAAAGACCAAATTAAAATATTGACAATATTCAAAAGTTTTTTCAAGTATAAAAAATATAAATATTCATACGTAGGTAACCTTAAAATGTTAAAAATATGTAAATAATTAATAATATTTTTTTTTTTACTTATTACGCGTTTGCGGTGCAGATTTACCATTTATTATTTCGGTACCTACCTGTATAATTATATGAGCATAATATATTATGATCTATTAAATTATTTTTTTGTAATAGGCACTAGTTAAAAAATTGTAATGTAATTTTTTGAAAATTAATAATTTACTTTGAAATCAAAGTATATGTGATTGTATTAATCAGTTTAACAACAACTTACTTATAATTTGTTAATAAACAAGCACTTATTTTGTTTTTCAAACATTTAGTAAAAACGTATGTAATTAGTGTTTACAAAAATCGTTGCACTGAAGGATGTAAAATACGGAAAAGTTTTTAATTATTTCATTGGCTTCATAAATCTAGCTGTATGTGTGTTATACAAATATTTAACCACTCGTCAAATAATTGTATTAAACTAATCAACATCTTTTGTGTTATATTTAATTGAGTACATTTTTTAAATTTATTAATACAATAAAATAAAAAAATAATAATAAAATAAAATAAAACTTTTTCTTATGTACATAACTCCTAATGAAAATGCTCGCAATATTATGTTTTGAGTGACTTAATGTATTATTATTAAAAATATACACACTATTAGCTATTATACATAAATTTAATTTATTTCATACGTTCATACGAATTGTATAGCATATTGTTCAATTTATAAATAAATATACACATCCGAGTTTCTACTGCATACATAATTCTTGGTAATTCACTTGTTTTTTGTGAGCATTAAATTTGAATGCAATCAACTTTAACAATCAGATCACGTTTATCAATCGAATTATTGTTATTGCTCATCATCAAACATGTGCGTGTGTAATGCACTAATGCGTGTAGTGTGTACGTATTGTATGGTTATAAATACAGATAAATAGTGAGAGGGAAAGAGAGAGAAATTTCATCACACAATACAAACATCCAAGCTATGTTTAAAAAAAAAAACACAGAACTGTGCCATTGAATTTTGATATTTTATTTTTCATTTTATGGAAAAAAAATCCAATTGAAATGAATTGCTCATCTAGGTTTCAAATCAATTAATATATTATTATTAATGACTCCTAATAAATATTGAAATCATAGCGCTTTTTATCGAGTAGATAAATCATAGATACTAGAATAATTAATTATACAATGGAGATTTTCGAAATGTCTATGTAAGTCTTAACTGTATTAAAACTACTTGTCTTACAAGTCAATGAATACAAAACTATGAGCTCACCAAGTTACGACACACATTAAACATAATAATATACTGTATGAACATTGAACATATAACTTTATTAACTCAAATATGTATTCAAATAAGTTATTGCTTGATGTAAACACTTAGTTGAAAATCTTAAGATGGCTAAGGATGCTCCACCCACAAACTTTAAATTATTCCCCTCAGTTGACTGTATCTCTAGACTGAGAAAACATTACTATTATTATTATTATTTTTTATTAGAAAATTTACAATCTGTATTAACAAAAACACAATAAGTAAATATGGTCATATGTACAACAAAACAATATAATATAACGACAGAATGGCATGATAAGGGCGACCAACCAATGATAGAACACTTCAAAAAACTTTAAAAAAAAAAATAATAAGTAAACATTTTAAGTTGTTACCTAAAGAAAAATAAAAGTGATCGAGTGTCTAGTGAAAGGGGGAGAATAATAAGTTCCTATACGACGGTAACAGATAAAAACTTTAAGTTAAGTTATTTTAATTTTATAAGACAGTATCTATAATAAATTTGTAAATACTCATTAACATCTATTTAGGAAAAACATAGTTTATGTTTTTCATCGTTTAATTGTGCAGGAATTTACATAACAATAATATCGGTTATATAATTTTTCACGCCATAAAGTACTTACTAACATTATTATTATAACAATATTATAATATTAATACTTTAAACTTTAAAGGTTACAGGTCAGCTTATTCGGTTCTATGACATATACAATTAACGAGCATTACATTTATCAGATCTACCCCCTTTAACATATAATTTTTTCCTCATTGTGTATTGTGAAGTTGTATTTATATTTTATTAAATATTAGAACACGTAACACATTATATTTTGTTAACAATTACTTATAAATTAATAAGTATAATTTTGAATGGCAATCTAATAAGTATATGGTTTTTAACCATTATAATATACTGCCTTATATATTTCAGAATTTATTTTAGTAAATGAAAATGCATCACATTCCAAAATATATTTTTAGTTTATTTTAATCATTAGCATACTAGACAGCTTAGTAAATAGATTGTTCAAAACTTGTTAAAAATAATTTTCGATTTGAGCCCCATACGTATCAATTTTTAAAAATTAATTCATGCTTGTCTATTTAATACATATACCACCGCCGCACTTCATGACGTATTATACGATGAAAACGAAACTTAAAGTCATCCATCACGCGTAACCTACTCTTTAAGGCTTCAACTATAAATTTTACTATATACGAAGTATGAAATATATTAAACAGGCACGAGTAAGGTCATCGTCAAACTAATTTAAAAATATAATTTTTTACCGGCTGTCTCAATAACGTCCTTACGCTGATGTTTAATCATGTCCGTATTGTTTCTAGATTAACAATATTGTCAATCATCGATATCAAACATAAATTGACCATCACCCGCTATTGACATTGTTGGAATCCATGTCAGCTACTCCTATAACATATTTTTAGTAGCGTCTACAACTCATAAGGTTTTTATTACTTTATCAGTTTTCTACAACTAAGAAGCTCTGATTTTCCTCAGATGACTTCACGCCGCGTCGACTATTAATTATACTTAATGCGTACTAATGATTAAATCATAAACGATATTTACATAAATCTTCACATAACACTTTAGTGATAAATGTTTAATATTAACAATTATAGTTCTCGATTTTTTGTTTTCTTCAGCCGCACAACACCGGTCGAGAACTACTGACCTAATAATAACTATAATATCTCATTACCTATTGTAATAGTATTGTTATGCTGATGTTTAGATTAAAGTCATTCAATGTTATTGTTATAATAATAATTATTATTATTATCGAGTCGCATTGCTAAGATTCTTGTCAATCGTATTATTTGTATTTATAAATTATTTATTACTATATCGTTTTGCAGAAATGAATTTCCAAAATATTATAATTATTTTTATTTTTAATAGATTACAATAGTTCACATAAACATCTACAATCTATCCTATTGTATATAAACACACAATTCACCCACGTAACTCATCATTATTTTCCCGGAAATATCGCGACCACTACTACTAATTTTTGTTGCTTACACCCACTGAACTAAATCCATTATAATTAGTACAAATAATATATTTAGTTCAGTGCACACTCTATACCTACTACACACACTGTACAGTGTACACATATTATAGTCGGTATACGCTCGTTGTGTATTGGCACGCACAAAGTAGTTGTTGACCGGATATGTCGCGCGTATATTAATCCTATATACCTACATTCCCGGTCCAAACAATTGTTTAAATACAGAATGTAATATAATAACAAACCAATCAATTAAAAAGAAAATATCGATATTAATTCTCTGGCGGTTTTAATGACGGATTATATTTTCGTGTGCAATAACTTTTATAATTATTAATAATGAAAACTTTGGTGCGCGCACACAGGCACGTATAAAAAAAAATTCTGGAGTGGAGGGGGGGGGTTTACAAAATGTAGCAATACAAATTGTACAATTTGGCACATGCCGCAATATAATAAAACAATTTTTTTCTCGTTGAACCCCAAACCCCTCTCCTGTATACGTACCTGCGCGCACATAAGACTTGTAATCGTAGTTCGTTATACTGGAGATTTAAAAATATAATATTTGTATAATATTGTATTTTTGTATTCTTACTTCAAAAGCTCGTAAAAAATGAATGTGACTATATACGCTAATATGTTATATTAGCCTAAATAAGCCTTAGATTTTATGTTGGGACTAATATTTTTATGGCACTCAAAAATTATGGGTCGACCTTAGGGATTGGTTAGTCCCAAGTTCACAGCCGTATTTATAACGAAAAACTTCTGCTAAAATTTGAAATTTATAATTTCTAATGTTTGATAAAAAAAAAAATGGCTTTTATTAAAATACCTCAGTTAGGTTTTTAAATTAGCTTAAGGATGACAACATAATCAACATTTAAAAGTTCTTACCACCTCGACTTCTCCTGCAAAGTCAACCACCAATTTTAACATCCTTATTTTTCCGTAAGTGAAATAGCTCACACCAAATAAATATAGAATTATTAGTACTCTACTACGCCTCAACAACATATAGTAGGTACGTCTATTTACTAAAAACAACTCAATATTTCAAATCGGAATCAGTAACCGGCCAAATTAATGATAACACGATTTTTCACTATGGAACATTGGAAAGCGAAAATCGAAGCAAGTAATAATAATTATAAAATATGTAGAGGAAGGTACTCTCAAAAGTCGAAACTTGCTACATACTATTTATCATGCATAGCACGACTATATACAGCTGTAGAAGGGAGTTCTCCCGTTTTAAACTTTTAACTGATTATAATCACTAATAACATGATATATTAACTATAGTTAATACGGTATAATATATAATATAATATGGTTTCAAGTATTAAGTGTATTACCTATATATACGGTAAACTATAAATTTATTAAGAGAAATTTAAAAATAATACACGTAACTGCACACTGCACTCATATAAGTTGCAAGTGATTTGATTTGCATAAATTATTTAAAATGGAAATACATACAAGTTTTTAATTGAGATTACATTTTGTGTAGGAGAACTAGGACATAACACTAAATTCATCTGATATTTAAACTGAACATTTCCTAATAAATTCATGATCGTTAAAAATTAAGCGGAAAGCTTATTCTTTCTTTCAAAACCAACAATTATAATAATATTAATACCTCTGTAACTAAATAAAAATCAAACTGTTCTACTGAATACAGATACATTTTCTTTGAAGTTAAAGCAAAAATATCCAATAAAAACAAAAAGAATCGTTATGCTGAGTGATTAGGAAAATAATATAACAATGTTCGGTAATAATTTATATAATTCTGAGATTCACATTACATGAGAATGCGATTTTGACATTTATATGTCACATGATCTTAGTATACTTCGAAATAATAAAAACCAATGTTAAAGATCCCTTATAAGTTATAATCGAAAGATTTGATTTAAATAATTATATATATTATTATCTATTATATCCTATTCTACGAATCATTATTTTATATTTTTCAATTGTTAAATTGCAAAAAAAACTGTAATCAATAAGTCAAATCAAATATGATATAATATAATACATGACGCAATCAAAAATACATTTTAATCATAACTTTACTATAAATGGGTACTACTAATTTTCTTTAAAAATTCGTGTTTCAGTTTCAATTTTTCCAACTCAAAGGCAAACATATTGCTAATAAGCACGTTACGCTTTTTTTTTTTATATTTGTTTATATTTCATGACACTTTAGTAAAGGCTATGTTGCATTTTATTTTGTGAAAAAAAACTTGTTAACACGCAATGAATAATAACCTCACGAAATAATTCCTAGTATTAATATTTAGAGTAGTTACGTATAATAGTAACGCAATAGCAGTTGCCATTTCTATCTTCTCTGCCAATCACCAGCTAAAATCAATGTAGGCACATGCCATTTGTGACACATTTATATTCTTTATTTTAATAGCAAATATTTATTTTTCATGTTGTATTAAATCGTCACTAATTGAGTGACGCCTAAAACAAATAAATAAATAATAATATTATGTATGAAAAAAAAAAATCGAAAAATAATATCACATCATTAAAATATCGGTGTGTACAACAAAGCCATCTTAACGCCATGCCGTCGGGTGACATAAAATTATGGTCTCGCTTGTCTGAGGAAAAATATGATAAAGAGTTTCGAGAAACTTTTCAGCGAACTTTTAATAGCATCTTTACATTATTTTTAACTCGTACACACCATACAATGATACCGAATATTGAGTTACACGTGCTGTACTTTTGGTTATTACGAGAATATAATATTCTTTTTATATGATAATTACAAATTTACCTACATTTTTTTTGTTGCTATTTTTATTTTTCTCAATACAGTTGGGGTTTTTTTACTTATTCCAAAATTTTCATGCACTACTCGGATTTGTAATAGTACTTATTAAATGTAATGATTTATTTATTTATTAAAATGAATACAATTTACCTATCAACATTGACATTTCAAACAGCTTTAAATGAGAAATCTATACAACACATTATTTCACTATATTTTCATATAATAAAACTATATAGAGCGTAAACTATATATTATATTATAATAATATCTAAAATGTATAACTCTTATTTTATCTTAAAATATCAAACTAAATGATTGGTGTTTGTGTGAATACGTGATATAGGTCCCTACTTATAATCATATAAATGTGGCTGCTCAATTTTAAGTCATTTTTCATAGTGATTATAACATCTATCTAAGTGATATGTACATAATATTGGGTAAGCAATCAATATAAAACATGAAGATCATTAATTAATATTTGGTCATGAAAATAATAATTTCAGGAATGTTTTAAATATATATTTATACATTTTATATATATTACATACTGTTTTAGGTAAGTTTTATAAATTGCTTTATATTTACCTACACATTTTTGTTTTAGAATACATTTTGTAATATATGTATAATATCCTTATAGTTCTTATATATGACATCGAACGTATTAAATCAATTTCGTTTCACGCAAAAAACTTATAACAAATTATTTAAAACTTTACGTACACGGCCAAACACACAAGGCCATATCCAGAATACATTTTCGGGGGTGAGAGGGTTGTACTCTTAAAACTTAAACCCTTGTCAGGTACGGCCTTGCAAACGCACGGGTAATTATCTGGTGATTGTTGATTATATTGCAATATAATATAGTTTTGTTTAGTATTTGGAAAATTAGTATATAATAACAAACGTAAATATTAGTTTTATCATGTTTATTTATTTATTTATAAACGGTAAAGATACTTCGGTACAAGAAAAAAATGTAATCAATTAGATAGCTCTCTGCTCTACTTTATGTGTTTAATTTCCCACTCTTATGAGTGTGTTAAATTTGATTTAAATGATATATCACTGTAAATAAAAACGATTCTGAGCGAAGACGATCTGTCGGCCCTATCACTAAGTATATTTTATAATATATTTAAGTCGTGGAAATCAAGAAATAGTTAAAGAAGAAATACTTTGGTGATATGGTCTCGAAAACGATAGTATTCGAGCCACGGTTGAGAACGATAAAGATATATCCGTTATTACCGTGGGCACCGACGTGACGTTACCATTTGTCACCGTGCACGTACAACTGCAGCAGAAAAGACTAAATTCATAGAAACAAAACTAAAATTTCTCACGCCTATAAAGAACTCAAAAAAAATTGAAAAAAAAGCACAATACTTACATTTAATTTGTTAAATAATAATGGCTATGTTCAAAATTATAATTTTCTGGTTAATATTTGATGGAATTTTCAAGTATCTATTATCATTCTTTTTTTTCTTTTTTTTGGAATACAATACAAATATTAACAAGAAAATTATAATTTTGAACATAGCCATTATTATTTAACAAATCAAATCTAAGTATTGTGCTTAAAATTATATCGTGACATAAAAAAATGCAAGGGTTAGCAATTTTGTTCACCAGTGAGCAAATTCTAAAGAATTAATGATGCAGAACTATTGTAAGATTATTGTAAAATGGAACGCTTAAAACAAATTAGTTACCTAATCTTTTACAATGATTAGTTATATTACTTATATTCAAACTAATTATTGAGGTAATTCTGTGGAATCTATATTGATAATTAATAAGTCACGTGAACTTATCAGCCACTTTCCTTTTCAATTCCCAAAAAGTCACATAAGCTGGAAAACTTTGAAGTTATATGAATTAAATTAAATATAAAACTTTTAACAAATTAATTTTAAAAAATTTGTCCTAACCATTTTCCACATGAATTATTTACGTAAAATAACTGTGAATTGTTTATAATATTTTAAAGTGTTCTCTGCTTTTCCTGTTGCGTGCGAAAATAATATTTTCATAGATTATTTAAATTTTAGTTTTTACTTCATAGTTCATTGCACCTACGATGAAAATATTACCGTGAAAATAACTAAAATATTGTGATGAGGTTTATTTTTACCACCTACAAATAGTTTCAAAATTAAATAACTTTATAAATCTTTCATTTTTGGGTTTGAGAGTACTCTTTTCCTAAATTAAAAATTTTAAAGTTATATAGTGTAACTATAAAATATAAACATACAAATTTAAAACCCTTTTTATTAAATTCAAACCTTACGTGGGATACACAATTTATTTAATATTCTTGATGGAAATTGGCGGCCAGAAACAAAATAAGTACCTACCTTTTAATTAATACTTAATGTAGTTATACCAACTCAAATTATGAAACGTACTGGATTATATTATAAAACATTAAAATATGTAAAATAACAATTAAAAAAGTCTACATTTAAAATGTTCAAAAATATTTTAAAAACACTAGAATTTTGCTCCCAGACGAAAACTAAATTATAAGTTTTAATATAATAGTAGATTAAACTGCTTAGGTGATATAATTTTAATTTCATAACCAACGACGATACATAGACGCTATACCTAAGTATTTCCTATCTGTTGTAACTTCAATGTATCAATTGCCTATATGAATTTCTTCTTTATTTCGAATAATTCAATTACGCGTATTCAAGGAAAATTAAATAAAATTAAAATACTGTGAATATTGTGAATAATTTGCCTTGGTATGAATGTTAAAAAAATCTATAGAAATCGCTCTTCTTTGTAGTATTTGACGAGTGTATCTCGACATTGAGTAGGTCACTGTAATTTATGTGTTGAATTGCTCTAATTGTTTAATTCTATGATAAATCATTGTACGCTGAAAATGATACCGAGCAGAAACAGTATACCTTCCTATTATACTTATATATTGTATTATACTTTATAATACATTTATTTTAATTTAAGTATTTTTTTTATAGATATATATATAAGTAATACAGTAGATTGAATTACTCGACAAAAATAAATCACTTATGTTATATAATAATTAATTATTAACTCATATAACATTACTAGTTGTTATTAACTTATAAGTAAATACGAACGCACAACAGAATGGTGTCAGTTAATACGCGTAGTATAAATAATTAAAAATTAATCTTCACATTTTGAATGTTTCATTTTGTATACAATATGATCGTTTAAGTCATAGTACCATTTTTCAAGTTTCTACTGTTCATGTTTTTTGATATCAATAAAATAACAAAAATCGTTTTAGGATAAATCATTATTTTATGTGTGAATATCTAATGTGGTAAAAATTTGAACTTCAATCATTCATAAAAATGTATGTAGCTTTACACTAAACTTTTTTTTTAATTCTAATAAAATAAAATTATTATGATTTTTTACTCACAGACAAAATGTATATAGTTCTTTATTTTTGGGGATTGAAATGAGAATTACTCTTTTTTTTTTTACAAATTTTATAATATTATAACATTATAACAAATTATGTAGACGATGGCTTAGAGTAGTTTTTGGTTCATTTAACTTTGTGTACAAAGGATACTTTGTACACGTACCTATCTATAATATATAAATTAATGAAAGGCTATAATTATAGCAATTATACTACCAAATTAATATTTTCATTTTTAAAAATTGTATCAATTATCCAGATTTAATACGTTTTGGATGATATACCTTTTAAATATATTTTAATTGTTGTAAAACCATTTTAAAGGACTATTAATTAAAAGATCCTTGATGTAATAACTAAGAAACTACTCGTTTGAATTTGAAAAAAAAATCATCTACTTAAAATTTTATACTAAAATAAGTTTGTGCTCATTAAAATAAAAATAAAAACTTGTACCGCTCCTTAAATCATATAAAAATATCTAAGTATTTTAAAATATGGCCTTAAGTATACTTGAAAATTTCAATAAATTCGTTATTAAAGGAAAAAATGAGGCGAGCATACTTGTTGATCACTCTGTATATATTGCCAATAAATCAGTGCAGTGGAAACAGTGAAATGAAATTGAACGACGATAATCCTACGGCGATTGGAAAGTTTCTAGTCAGGCGGGGGAGGATTTGGATTTTCTATAACATAAAAAATTGAATTGTAAAAGTTACAGATACAGGTTTGGGACGATATCTGAATTCGCAGAAAAATATTTGGAAATGATAAGCACTAAATATAAGCATAATATAAGCACTAAATTATATATTTTTAGCATAATACACATGTCACAATTAAGTTCAATGAACTACAACAACACTGCTACAGTATGGTAAATAATAATGGACAAAGTTAAAATCTCTTCGTGTGTGTCGACCGACAAATATAGCAAATATAGTATAATATAATATGGCGGTCGTTAAGACGAGTGTAATAATTTTGATAAAAAAAAATTAATAACTCGTTTAGGCGACTATCGTTTATATACCTTTTGGACGAGTAAAATTATTTTTCCTACGTGGGCGATTTACACTTTGATGATACGCATGTGGTTTTATTTTAGTAATTGTTTGCTTAACATTACGTCTTCATTGCAATATTTGCAATAATTGTGTATTATGTTAGAGTTCATTAAATTAATTAATATGTATGTATGTATATTGTGTACGTGTATGTGATTTTATTTTTTTCAATTGTGAATGTATGAATAATTTGTACACATTATATTTTAGTCACAAGTACTTATTGTCCAAACAGAATTTTTTTTCGAAATAAACACTCGTCCAAACGGTACATAATATATGTACTATTTGTCCAAACGGTCTACGCCACACTGATGTGGCGTCTGTGTTGCGTTTGCGTACACGCGTTGTAGATAGGTTGTAACTTGTAAGTAGGTAGCCCGGGGAAGGCTCTCGCAGCAACTATATAATAATATATTGTACAACTTAATGAACCCGTAATATATTACATCTGAACTTGTATGATAATAATAACAGCAATTATAATCATAGCGAACAATTCGACGATAATTAATAACGGGCGGGGAGAGGGGTACGATTTTTGCCTTAAAGTCGCTATACAAAATATATTACACGTATCTACCTAATTATAATTCATAATATATATATATATATATACGTATAAGCCCGCGTGCGTAGTATAACTACATAATGTCTTATGATAATATTATTAAGTGTATGCGCATTTACCCGGCCTAATTACTATAACGTACGGTTTCGGAACTGGTCGGTAACCTATTAAATAATTTAGCAGATATGTATATTAAATTACCTTTATTTATATTGTTATTATATTATTATACACGGCACCTATCTGCGAAATTCCGTTTTACCCTCGACCCGCCGTGTTCGTTCGATGTATGTATTTGCTTTGCGGTCGCGACGTCGATGCAAAAGTTTTGACGCTCTCAAGTCTGCGATTTCCGTCTATACAATATATTATACAATACATGCATATAATACATATATAATATACTCGTGCGTGTACACTGTAGTTACCAATACGCGCTATCGTAGCACATAGTGTATACACGCGCGTTTATATTTGTACATGTACAGGGACATCGAATGTAACAGAAGTAACTGAAAATTTTAATTAACTCGTAGATAATTAATAACCTAATAACCTCTGTTTTAATACAAGTAGCCTTCGATATTGTTTTTAAAAGTTACAATCATTAATAATCATAATGGTGATGTTGATTAGAACGAAACTCGTTAGATATTATATTATTATACGTAGTTGACTCTACTGACAAATCAAATTTCGTTTGTCGATTATTACTATAGCACCCTGTATAGTAATATGTGCATTGTACACTGTCCCAAAGAAGCGCGCTGTTTGGGTTTGTGGCCACGAGTAAACGACCGTGTATTTGTCAACCGACCCGATTCGAAAAGTTCCTATCGCTTGCTGTAGCTGTACAATATACTAAAATATACAGGAAATGACCGGCGGCAAAACGGCGGATTTGGATGAAATTACGACTATTATTATTATTACGGTGTAAAGCGTTAAATAGGGTGAAATACCTCCTCAGTTCTTGTAGTATTCGACAAATATAATACCTATATGTACTTATACTGCAAGTTGAATCAACATGCGGTTATCCTTATCACTTATCGATTCCCAAACTACCGCCGTTTGTTGATCACTCACGATTTGAATTAACGAAAATCGTTAAATAGGTCGACCCGCCCACGTGTCGTTTAATAATATTATTATAATGAACCGATTGTTCGTATAATATTGTTGTATAGACTGCAGTTTATGCCGTTTCGTCGGTTCACCTACAAGCTGTAACCTATTGTTATATAGTATAGCATTTAAATATTACAAATTATAATACTACATACGATACATAACATACCATATACATTAATTTTATGTTTGTGAACAAACAATAAAACCACGGTTTTCGCATAATTCACGGATAATAATAAAAAAAAAATACCACCTACCATATGTAATCTAACAACCATGTAGACAATTCAAATCCTTTTCTCCGAGACTTATCTATTTCGACGATTTGAGATATGCTTATCCATAGGAACGACTGCAATATTATAATATGGTAGTGAAAGGATGATTTAACAATTTATACTTGAAATTCTCACCGATATACATATGTACATCAAGCATATTGCTGTATGCCAGTCAGCTGTGTATGCTAAAAAAAAAATGTCAAGCTATTTGGGTTATGAATAACTTATTACAGAAGGTATACGGGTTTCTGGTATGCAATAACTATAAATTATGTATTTATGTACCCATTCCAGTTAACCTAACCAGTATTTAAACCACTGAAATAGGATTTTTTAATATATCAACTTTTTTTTTTTTATATTGCTTTTACTATTTGTACTTATAAAGTTATTGTATTATCTCACAACTCACAAGTATTGTATGTTATTTTATATTATATAAGTAGCTGGATAAACAGATACCTGTACAAAGTAAAAATGCTTTAATAATAATTGTAAACTAGTTTCTTTTTTTTAATTATTATAGAACTATTAAAACTATTAATTTTTAAAGAACATAGAGACGACATTTAATTTATATTATCTAAAAGAATATCCGTTATTATGGTTCAAACAAATCTAATATTTTTAAATCAACGATCCACTCTAAAACAACAATAAGTATTATTTATTGTAATCGTATAACGATTTTATATCTTGGTAGAAATTTCGTATTAATGACTGTTAGTTGTGCTCATGTCAAATAAGAAGTCATTTTAGACGGATATTGTCTCCAACATTTCTCATGCGTATCAGCGCTACTGGTAATTTATTATTTGTAATTTAAAATATCTTATTTTACCTATAATAATAAATAACATTTATAAACCTAACTACTTTATAGATTACTAGCTATTACCCTCACTTAACTTTAAATATCAATCAAATATATTATAATATAAATTATTTTAAAAATAATATTCAATATTTATATTTTTTCGGACAATTACGATTTTGTATAAGTTATTTTACATGGTAAAAGATAGAACGAATGGATTAGCAGTTCTTAATATACACCATGAATTATGGACATTAATTATGTTATTATTACATTTTTAAAACATAAGTAAAGATGGATAAAGGCTGAAGTTTTGTCAAAAGAAAACAAATTATTCAACTACTTACATTAATTTTTTTTGTTGTTATATATTTGTTATCATTACGTAGAATTGCCTATTAGGTAGGTATCTAATACCTTAGGTGTACTAAAATTTTGTTTGTTATCTATTTAAAATAATAATTTAAGGTTCCCTCTCTAAAACCATTTGGTATTTCATATTTCTAGGCACACGTCAATGTGTACTACATCACAAACGTAGGTATTCTTAGAATTGTACATTTCAGAAAATATTATATACATCGTTTGATGTAATCGTGTAACTGCATTATATTTTATGTTTAGTAGATATTATATTATATTTTTTATAATTCAAAAAAAAATATTCAATTTTACATATTACGATATCTTATTATATAACAGAAACAGACATTATTAGAACATAAGTTTTTGCAGTTGTAGATAGGCAAACAATGGCGTTTATTGTGGACTTGAGGTGCTTTCTTACAAATATTAAGAATAAAACAGTTGAATATATATCATTATAATGTTCAAAGAAAATCATTAATACTTATATTCACCCAAAACAAACTTAACCCTTGATAAAATGTATGTACGATGTAGATTACCATTTACATACGCTATATAACTATAAGTGTATTTTTTAATATACGAAATATTCTATAATTATTTAGACATTAAAAGTTTAAAAAATGTTACCATTTTAATTTATAATATTGTTATTATAACTATATTATTACTGAAATTAAATCGCGTATTTGAAGTGGATTATAGGTGGATGGTACCTCTATTGGGAGTTGGGTCTTAGTTGTTTTTTATCTACGTATTGTATTTTATCTGTAATAATAAATTTTTCAAATATTAGCAATAAATAAAAATAAATAGGTATTGTTGTTAATATAAAATTTGAGAGATTATATAATGTAATGCGCTTAGGTAGTGGTGGAATCATCCATATTGCTAGTTGTATAAAAATTGTAATCCCCTTACACTTTCTCTAACATGGTCGAGCACTTAACACGCTACAATACTACATAACCAAAAATTGGGAAAATTTGTTACATACGTGTTTGAAAAAAATTCAGAAAATCTCTAATCCTAATCTCCTTAATAACAGTTACCCTCAATTTTATATTATTAGATAAATTATATCTAATTATATTAGATTATAAAAAATAGGTTGTGCGTCGAGGGTTTTTACCAGGTTAACTACTACTAAAAAAAATATATATAGTATGAAAAAAGTTTAAATTACATCTATTATCTAACAACTTAGTTCCTAACAAAACAAATTATTGCCTTAAGTATGAGAATTTTAACCAAAGTTAGGTAGGTAGTACAATTACTCAAAACTCTATTCCCAGTGGACCAGTCTATGATGATTTTTTAAGGATGGTTATTAAATATCATTATAGGTATTGTTAGTTTGCTTATGAACTTAAGGTGGTTTTTAAAAAAAATTATATAATTATTATTTATTTGTGCAATTTTATATTATTATTTAGTACATGTAATTTTGGGTTTTTGATGACAACATTTTGTAATATCCATTATACCTATCTTTATATATGTTTATATATCACGGTTTTTAAATCGAATTCTATCTGATTGGGCAGTTGTGCGAGATAGGGATGCACAAACTAGGGCATACTGAATAATTTAATAGTCAACAACTGTAATGAGCAATCAGCCAAGTTTCTAGTACTACCTACTACACTCGTGACCGTGAGCAAGCGGCCGCAGAAATTATCCGTAGATAAGTATGGACATTTGGTTGAACTTTATTTTTTTGAAGTGGTCTAGCATTATCCAAAATTAAATAACCCACACAACGATTACCATTTAGCCATTTAGGTAAACGATTTACAGATATATATACGATTTTATTGGAAGGGTAAGGCTAAGCCTCCAGTGATGTTCGCCTTTGCAGTATTCAACTTTAGTCATGTTAAAACAAATATTCGCGATGGGTCAAAATATTACAATGTATGAAACATCATAATACATTTACATTGGTATATTATTACGGAATATTAAACGATACATTATAAGATACGAAACTTTTAGTTACCCATTTTTAAGTTACCAACGGTAACTTTTTACAATAAAATTAACCTATAATTATACAGTTTTTATTTAAATATTATTTACCTATTTATTTATTTGAATAACAGCGCTTTAAGAGCATAGGCAGCATAATACAGATGATTATGACTAATATGTACAAGGTTATCAATTTATCATATTAAATGTAATAAAATAAAACAAAAGTAGATTATTTTATTATAGAAAGTACATTAATGTGTTTAAATGTAAATCATAAATAAAATTGTAGTTCGCAATTAAAGTATACTATAAAAGCCAATAAAACATAAAAAAAATATAAAACATTTATAAAAAAAAAATTAAGTTTTCTCATACGTTATGAGATCCTTTCAAAAATGTCATGTCACGAGACGCCATCTTAGAGTTGGTATTAAACCAGCGAAAAAAAAAATTACCGATAGATATAATAATCTGTCATTTTTATATTAAACCTTAATCTTTATATACTTTTTATTGGTTTTCCTAGCTTTTTCATTCACGTGACGCATTCTAGTCTTCAATAACATTTTCATAATATATAAACTTGTTAATAATACAATATGTTTGATACACATTAAAGACAAGTAAAATTCTGGCACACGGTACTTCTAACCTCTACTTTTATTCAGTAGTTGAACTTTTATTGATTTTTATCAATATTTACATGATAAAATTCGGCAAAATATGTGTTACTATAAACTTTTATCTAATAATTTACCAAATCGGAGAAAAACCAAACAGTAGGTAGGTACCTATATTTTATTGATTTATCATATAGTTTACCGTGATAATATTTTAACTGAGCTATTAATTACCTTTATCTACCTAAATATATATATTTATGATGGTAAACTGGTAAAATAATAGTTTTCCAGCTTAAATTTACTCTACTATAAAATGAAAACAATATAATAAGTGCATACTTATTGTTAGGTACCTATAATTAAAGCAAATATTTAAGCTCTGTAGAATTCGGAAATTTATTTTTTTGTCGATAGTTTCATTATATTTAAATATTTTATTTCAAATAATTTTATCATTCAATATATTTTATTTTTTTCCATTCATGCGATGTATTTTTATTAAAGTGAGGACCCTCCAAATTCCGGACCATGCCTTAAAACGGCACTAATGATAATAAATGTAACAACTACTATAATAACTACCAAAAGCTATAAAAAATGTAAATCCTGAGTGACTGCAGAGTACTAATAAGCTACAGAATATTTTTTTTTGGAATATTTAAAATTATACCTATTTCATCATTATAAATTATAATTATTAGGTAGAACAAGGTAGGTACACTATAATTTTCAGCACAAAAAAACACACATAAAATGCATGTGTTATGTATTATTTGCGGACTTATAAATAAATAATGTGGCATTATTAAAACGGTTTTGATTATTTATAAATTACTTGTTCTTTTATCGGTATTTTGTTTGGCCATTATAATGAAAAAACTACGTGAAACAACAGTAAAATAATTACACCAGAAATGTTTTGAAGACAAAAAAAAAAAACACCAAATTCTTGTGAAATATTGTTTTTACTGTTTTTTATAACAATAACATTATTTATCAGTTTAATAGTTTAATTTCGTTTTATAAAAAAAGAAACTTTTTGTACGCACACGAATAGATTAAATAATATAATAAGTAATAGCTATACAAAATATAACTATGATATTTGAATATGCCCATACGTTGGAACTGTTGGAAGGGAATTAATATTGTATTACCATTATGTACAATTATTGATGGACACTATCCCGGTGGCGCGATCTGTGACAAACTGAGTGAAAAAACACGGCTTTACCGCAGCCAACCAATGAAAATGTACTGCAACGAGTAACCTGTTTATTCAAAATCGTGGTTTCGACGACGAATTGAGATAATACTATCTATCAACGTGTTCCAAACGATATCTTTACTCGAACGCTCGACGATGATAATAATTAATATATTATTAATAATAATAATGACATAATGTAATAAATCAGCAATAGGCTATTCATCGTAGTCCGTTCTCCGCGCACTGTAGTTGACCACTCCTGAGTACAAAAACAAGCTCCTAATTTCTAACTGGTATGTACTGTCCAAATTTGTTTTTTACAAGTACTCTTTTAAAACTGTTTTAATTTAAAATATTGTCACGGGTTGTATACAATAATTCAATATTCAAGAAGAAAACAGTAACTTTTGTGTATAATCGGTGAAAATTCATGTTTTAAAACTGTTTTTAAATTATATACTTTAACTCAATTTTGATGTCCACAGATAATTGGTTAATTCCACAATGGAAGAAAAAGAAAATCCAAATAGCATAAAACTTCCTGATACTTTAGAAGTCTTCAGGAATTTGAAAAACGCAAAACAATTTGCAATAGATATTGGTATGTTATACATTCAATATGAAAACAAATTTTGATTTATTATTTACAGCTAAACTTTTCCAAAAAAAAATTATCCAATTTTTAAAAATTACGTACTTTTATTAGCTTTCATTTGTTATTTAGTTATCAAAGTAACTTATTAACCTACCTATTATAGAGGTATTCTGTTTTTAAATTATTGGTATTCTATAATAGTCATGTACCCATGTAATAACTATGACTTACTTATTAAAACTTAATAGTTATTGAAGTATTTTTAATTAAAATGATTTTATTATATTATAAAACCAATTTCATAGAAAAATGGCCTTGTGTAAGCTCGATTTAAATATTATCAGCCAATTAATATACAACATATTATGGATAACTATATTTCTAAAGCAGCTAAATCTAATATGCTAAAATGTCAAATGTCGAGTTCATTCTTTAAATTCTTTTGATAAATATTTTTAGAGTAATGCTTTGTAATAAATAACTAATTATTATAAATAGCTTAGCTACCTATTATTATTATTTTTTAATTATGCATTGAAAAATGATAGATTAAATATTTAAAAATAATTAAAAAATATTCAAACAATTATAATAAATAGATATCTGTACTTTAATTAGTGGTACATTGGTGCTCTTTAAAATTGTCCATAATATTATACTATGATATATAATTTTAGATTGGATTTAAATTATAAACAATAACAAATTTATTAATATAGATAATATGCAACCCATGTTGATAGATTTGTACTATTCATACTTTAGATATTATATTTACGGACAGTTTTATACTTTATTTTTACCTAAATTATTTTTTAGAGACTAGAATCCCCTTCTTATTACATCTTAGTTATTCATTGCTTGTTTGTCAGTGTTAGTTATGTTTCTAAAATATTACTATTATGTTTGCAATCTTACATTTTTACCTTTTTCAATAATATGATTTAATTTATTATCACTTATCAACAAGATTAATATTGAAAGTTTATTTTATTTATTTATCTACTCATAATGATATTAATATTAATTCAGAGTTAATGTGTATAAACTTTTATTGTTATAGGTGGTTCGCTTACAAAAATAGCATATTATTCAACAGTATCATTTAGACGAGTTTATTATGCAACCGATAACATAGACAAAAATGATGACAAAAACAAGGATGACGTATGATATATTGTAATTTTGTAAATAATTATTTCGATTAAATGTTAATTAAACTAAATATTTACATTGATATCTTTTAGAAACATGATAAGTTTGTTTACACATATTCTGAACAAGCAAGGTTACATTTTGTCAAGTTTGAAACAAAATATATTGAAAACTGTTTGGATTTCATTGGTGACAATTTAGTTAATACTGATGAACGAAAAGGAAAAAGTATCAAAGCTACAGGAGGTGGGGCATACAAGTATAGCAAACTTATTCAAGATAAATTGGGATTAAAGTATGTAAAGTTATTATTTGATAAATATGTTTTAATTTATGTTAACATTATTGTATGAAAATTTCAGAGTAGATAAAGAAGATGAGCTTACTTGTCTAATCACAGGATGTAATTTCTTATTAAAAAATATAAGTGATGAAGCGTTTGTTTACAACCGAAATGGTAGTCCCGAATATGAGTTTCAAACAGCAGACCCACATGTATTTCCTTACATGTTGGTTAACATTGGCTCAGGTGTAAGTATTTTAAAAGTGGAGTCAGATAATTGTTACGAGCGTATTGGTGGTACAGCTACTGGAGGTGGCACATTCTGGGGCCTTGGTACACTTTTGACTAAAGCCAAATCATTCGATGAATTACTTGATCTTGCTGAAAAAGGAGATCATAGAAAGGCTGATATGCTTGTAAAGGATATATATGGTGGAGATTATGAAACCTTAGGTATGCATTCAGATTTAATTGCTTCTTCTTTTGGAAAAATATGTCCTCGCCAAAATGCAGGTACAACACAGAGATAAACTATTATGCTTTATTTTTTAATATTCATTTGTCGTGTTTTCAGAAAGTGATTACAATGAAGCAGATTTGGCAAGAAGTTTACTGTTTGCAATTAGCAATGACATTGGTCAAATTGCTTGTTTATATGCAATGATGCATAATTTGAAAAAGGTTAATATCAATTAAATTTATTGTATACCATAGTAAATAAATGAATATATCCATGATATTTATCAAATGTTTTTAGGTGTATTTTGGTGGTTATTTTTTAAGAAACCGTTCACTCAGCATGCACACTATATCATTTTCTATTAAATATTGGTCTAGAGGAACTGTTCAAAGTTTGTTTTTGAGGCATGAAGGATATTTAGGAGCAATTGGTGCATTTTTAAAAGGCACTGAAGAATGCGGTAATTTTTTGTATAGTAGTATAGTTTCATTTACAATAAAAATACTTAAGAAAATATTTACAGATAGTGACAAGTTTTCATGGTTAGAAAATTATGCTGGTAGTGGAAGTAACCGTACTCAATTGACGTTTGGCAAGCGAGTTGACCAACTCGAACTTGATCGATGGGAATCACCTTTAACGTTTTGCCCATTGCTCAAAGATCCATCTAGTTATATTCCAGATACTGTTGACTTGAACTCGGATAAAGAAGCAAGGTTAATGTTACTTTAGAAATGATTTTATTCTTTATCATAATTGATAATTTAATATAAATCTTAATTAATGAAAAATTTATAATATCAACTTAAATCATAGATGTAACGTAGGGATTTAACTTAATACTTGTAAATTATAAAGGATCATTTAAAAAATTTTCAGAGAATATTGGTTAAATTGCTTTGAAGAAAGTATAGAAAATTATGTTAATTATGCAATTGCAAGTCAACCAACAAGTGATACAGCTGAAAAACGGGCCGCTATGTTCAAAGAAAAATTTATTTCTCGGGTGCAACTACTTAAAATTAAACCTTTGTATGTTTTTGTTTTTATAATTTTTATTTTTTTAAATCATTTTTTTTTTATACTATTTAGTGCTTATGGTAATTTGACTGTGAGAGGTCTTCTTGACACAATCAATCAATGTCTAAAAGAATTTGATTTTCCTGATCCATATTTAACTGTAAGATTTAATTAATTTAACATTATTAACAATCATACAAATAATACACTTTTCAGCAAAAACGAACAGAAAATGAGTATGCATTAAAATGTCTTCTAGAAAGATTAGAAGAACTGGATTCATTAGATCTTAAGGAAAGACAAAAAGAAATAATCATGGGTGTCTTAGCAGGGAATACTTTTGATTGGGGTGCTAAGGAAACTGTAGCTCTAATGAAAACTGGTGAATTTGATTTTAAACAAGCAAGGAGCCGAATTCCTGGTAAGAATTCATAGACAACATAAAATTGAAGACAGTTAGGCTAGATTTATTTGAAATAATTTTGGTTTTGTATTATTTTCAGCCAGACCTTGGTTAATTGACTGTCTTGATAGTTGGGTCAAAAAAATATGCAGTGAGCCTTACAAAAAAATTGCAATTTTCATCGATAACAGTGGTATTGACATAGTTTTGGGAATACTACCCTTAGCCAGAGAAATGCTACGTCAAGGTTCAAGATTAATACTTTGTGCCAACTCTGCTCCTGCACTGAATGATGTTACTCATTCAGAACTTGTTGTGCTGTTACGTCAAGCCGCGGCTATTTGTCCTATTATTTCTAAAGGATTAGACGAGGGCAGCTTGAAATCGATGGAGACAGCTCAAGGAGGGCCTTGTTTAGATCTCAGGTAAGAAATAAATTGTAAATATAAAACAAATAAGTAATAACCATATGTTAGGCATTTTATACAATTATATTATATAAGTAAAGAGTTTAAGACTTAAGAATTTTTTGGTAATACTATAGTTTAAGAGGTTTAGTATTATTTAATTAATCAAGCAATTGTATTGATAACTGAAATATGATCTATTTATTCATGAATAAATTCATATAACCTGATTGTTCTATTTTCCAGTCGATTGGAACGAGAATTGGCAAATGAATTGACTACTGTGGATTTGATTATATTAGAAGGAATGGGTCGAGCAGTACACACCAACATAGATGCAGAATTTGTGTGTGATTGTTTCAAACTGGCCATAATAAAAAACCGTTGGTTAGCTAAACGTTTAGGCGGTGACATGTTTTCAGTAGTCTGCAAATATGAAAGTGTTAATGAATCAAAATAATGTTTAACAAATGAAAAAAAAAATTATATTAATATTTATTAATTATGAAGATTATATTATTATAATAATCATGGTATAAGTTACGCATATTGTGGTGTTTGGTTAAAATTAATTATTTTTATTTTATATTTTGACAAATGGCTTCTTTTAATTTTGTACAGTTGTTATGTATTGTAAAATTAAATATTCATTTTATACATTAATTTACATTCAGTTCTATGGGAACTGGTCTATGCGACAAAAGTGCTGAGGTTGCTGCTTTCAGTCCCATAGCAACACATTCATCTTGTGATTTTCCTTGTAACACTCCGGATATGTATCCAGCGCACAGACTGAAAAGCAAAAAAATAAAATAAATAAATTTAATGATAATATAAGATCATATGTGTCATATTATATTATGTATTTGTTTTACAAATCAATAAATAAGTAACTTTAATGCAGAGCCTAAAATACTGTGTCCTCTCAAAATCAAAGTGTGTCAACAGTGTGTGTTGAATGACAAATAAGTGTTCCAAGTTTTATAACATGTTTTTAGTTTTGATAGCAAAAATAAGTAATGAAAAACATTTAGGAATTTCAACACAATTTAAAATATTTTGAACCTGTACTTGTATTTATTTTATGTATTTTTAGTACCAGTATCATATAAATAATATTAATGTGTAAGATAAGTGGTAGATAAAAGAGGGGAGATTTTGGGAGTTACAACTTCCACAGATTTTTTTTGCTATAGAAATCTGTCAAAGCTCAAAGGTAACAGTTAAATGAATAGTGTCCCCTGAAATCAGATGTATTTTAGACCCTGCTTGAATGTATTTTACAACTGTTGTTTTTGATGTTTTTATTGTTATAAAATAAGTTTTCATGTACTATTTTACTAAGAATTGTACTTAATAAATGTATGTTGTCTAATTAAAGACTTAAACATGTCAATTATAATTTAATTTATTTTTATTTAAATGAAACCTAACGTCCTACTGTCCTACCCTTGTCTATCATAAAACTATTAAAATATATAAAAAGAAAGTACTGTTAGAATCTTCTCCATTTTTAAATATGAATTTACTATGTTAAATTATAATCTATAACTGTATAATATTAGTATGACATTATTAGGATTCAAATTAATTCTTGAATCTTCAAGTCTTTAGATCAAAAAATTATTAAGAAAATAATTGTTACCTATGTTTTCAAACCAGTTCTATTACAATTCTTTAGTAAACTGCTTATATAAATAACCAATAGGGACTCACATTATAAACAAAAATTACAACAGATAATATTCAAGAATAGATACCTACTTAATAATATTTCCGTGTAGGTATGCAACTAAGATAGCAGTGTGGTAAACAAATAATGTCAACTATAAAGTCTAAAAATAGTGTGTTTTCAATACATTGTTCAACTCTGTGTAGTTAATATTTCAATGACCTACATATCTAATGAATAAAATTAGAATTTATGGTTTGTATTGCTAATAGATTGAAAATGTAATTTGTAAAATAATCAAATGATTCCATGCAAATCCAAAAATCCTTACTTAACATGATAAATTACCTAATACTATTTGTATCACTGACAAACGTAGTTGGTGTATTTTAATAATTTATATTTACATTATATATAGATAATAAGTGCAACTCCACATGTGCAAGCTCATATAAATGTAAAATATATACTTAAAGTTCACAACCATTTAACCAGTCCATATTTTTTGTACATTTTTTTACTACACACTTCACCAATTATTTTTTTTAGCATATCTATACAAACATGTTTTAAGGTACCTAACTAGTAAACAAGACTTTCTTTTGGCTATTTGTCATTTTCTACTGTACACAAAAATAAGGACGGCAAATTAAATACCTATTAACTATAACTATTAAATAAAAAAATAAACTACATGAAGTATCTAAGTACTTACACATAGGTATTCGTTCGAAATTCAATTCATACACATTTCAAAAACTGCGGATAAATTTATAAAAATCTTGAGTTAGTTAAGTTGTATCAACCAAGGCCGTAACTGAAAATTTATAGTCAATTAACTATATTCACCACTAAAATTGTACTACTTTTAAAAATTTCGGGGGGTGATCCGGACCTTTGGAACTTTGGAGAAAATTAACTAACCAATTAAGTTAAAAAGTTTCCAGAAAATTAGTAGGCACCTATACCCGATTGATACCCACTTTTGCATTGTAGGTATACCTGTATCTAAATATGGTATATTCAATATATAGTACCTATATAGTTAATCTAAACCATAAAAGTAATTATTAAGCACCTATTATATAATCTATAAATCTATATTAATGATAAGTCAATAGTAAAATAAGTAATAATATAATATTATAATTTATAATCACTACCCCTAATCAATTATACCCACTGCCGGTGGCTATATGAATACACGATTAAAGGTATAAAGATTATCAAGGGACAAAGTGCGTATTAATACCTACCTATTTATTTGTCAGACTGCCAAACAATTGAATTTTGCTTTTAATAAATAATAATAATAATAATAATGATAATAAAAAAAAAAAAACGCTAACACGCCGAACTGTGAGGGAGACTAATACCCGCTGACCAGTGAGCACGGTCGTATATTATATGAAGGTAGTCGAATCTACTGTTTCCGTGTGGAAATTGTTGAAAACCCTATTGGAAATCCTATCCCCGCGGGCAGTTCTCGCCGTTCACCCACAATGAATAAAGATAATAAAGATATATTGATATTATTGTCGCAGAGAACAAACAATAAAATATAGTATAGGTATATTATATAAATACAGCCGCGTATAATATTATGGGCACTGTATTTGGAAGGTACCTACGCCGACATTTATATATTTTGTCCAGTAAGGACCGGCCTACAAATAGCTTTTATTATATTATGGTGTCCATATAATGGTTATTGCCAATTATTGGTAGGTATAGGTACGCGGTTCAACAGTATAGGTAGGTATCTACGTAGATAGCAGGCACGTGCGCAGGATTTCTACGCAGAGGAGGTTACGAAAAAAAAAACAAATTAGTACGGTGAAAACTGTCGTCTGCTGCGGAATAGCATGGAGACCAACCAAAAATTCCGCTTTAAGCGGTTTTCCGCATTATTGAATAAAACGGAAAAATTCCAGATTATAAATTCGTATCAAATTTTCATGTCGATAAGTCCATACTTTTCATTCGATGATAGACACTTTGGCATTTTTATATGTATTCGAATAATGGACTTCACTTTGTATGTACGAGAAAACTTTTCACTGTAAGACTGTTGTTGGTATATGACTGCAGTTTCACGGCTATACATACGGAATACGATAACCAAAAATACAAATTACTCAACTGATATATTTCAATATTTGGCGCAGTTTTATCTATTAATTATCGTTTTACGATGTACCTAAATTATACATAATACTCGTAAGTCTCGTATCAACGTAACGCGACGCGTGTCATATTTCCGGCTTATGCGAGGTTTTTACTTGCACGGGGCTTACAAAATCGTTCCGGTTCCGCGTTAGGAAGGTTCCGTTTCATCGAGGTTCAACGTCTATATTATTATAAAACTATATGAACATGTCGGGACCATATATAGAACAATTTCGTGTTGGATAGTTTTCCGTTTTATTCGAGGTCCGCATTACACTGCAGTTTTCACTGTATTGTGAAAAAAAATACATTAATATTTTAAGTAGGTATATTATAAAAGTGTTGATTAGGTAATAATAGTTTATTGATCATACATTATAATATTGTATAGATACTTCAGGAGTCTAGCAGAAGTAAACTTCCTTTTTATTCGATAAAACAAATACTTATAGTTGCGTTAATAAATTAGATGCAAATAATAGCGATCAGGCCGATCAGGGGGTTGAGCCCCTCAAACCCCACACCGTACGCACGAGACTGATAGATATAGGTAGGTACTACCCAGCTTGATACTTATAATCGCAAATTTAAGGATATATTTTAACAAAATTAGATTTGCCCGCGATGGTACGGTGATACGATGCAATAATATAATGCGACATTTTTTTCACATTTAAAACGCATTTATTGTATTTGCGTCGTTCCGATTTATATTTTCGTTTCGTAATCGTTTAGGAAAATGCCACATCATCGTGAATACGTTTTTTTTTTTTTTTTTTTATCTTTGGGGAAATTCGGAAACGTCTGTAATATTAATAATAACAATAATAATAAAAGGTTAGACAATAATAAAAGGTCGTATGTTGGGTATATCGATTTAATTGATGTTAACCCAATAACCCCCCGATGAGTTGCCATAAAATTGTCATAACTTCGTAAGTAATTAAGCACTCAATTAAACCTTTGTATATACTATAAACCGTTAAATGAGAGTTTTGCTAATATAGTTATTATACCATTGACAATACATTTATTTAAGAAGTAGATATAGTGATTATAGTTTATTAATAAATATACGTTCATTGTTATTTTGTGCATAAATATTGTTGATGTTATTTATTGAAATATGCGCATTTGGTCGGGGGTTCATTTCTACCCCCACCAAGTACTACATTGATATTATCCGAGGGGAAAAGCGATAATTATGCCCTTCATATAACTCCAGGAAACAAAGTATGAGGTAGTAAAAAAAAAATTTATGGTTCATAACTGTACCGCTGAATGTACCTATATCTATATATTACAATGCCGTTTTGTTTTATCTATTACAGTTTTTTTTCATTTGCCTTCCTATTTTTTAAACATTTATTGTTGCATCCTCTAGTATGATACAAATACAGATAATATATAATATATAATCGAATAATGTACCTAAAAAAAAAATTATTAATTTATAATAAATTATACTCTCTTGGTTTCAGTTTAAGTAACTTTTTATAAAATATATTTACTCGTAACATTTTATTATCTATTTTACAATAATTCATATTATTAAATCTACGTCTACAATAATTAGACCGCTGACTAACTTGGGGCCATATCCATTCTAAACTCCTCGCCTTAAACAACCGTTCTCGACAGCTATTAGGACTTCTTTTTGTATATAAATAGATACGTTAATCTCAAAAATAAACTTCTCTTCAAACCAATTTGAGCTTATAGTATCCAACTAGGTATGGGGAGCTGCTAAATCCACCATAATTATTATAATCAGAATATTTCATCCGAAATTCCTTTGTCAAACAATATTAAAGCACCATATTATGTCTCAAATGACAATCTCTATAAATTTACCTGTAGGTATTATACCAACAGTACAAAACGTTGCCAATGTATTTTACAAACGCCTACACTCTAATGTCCACAACCATCGCAAGCTCTTGATCTTAGAACTGTCCGTCACCACTATTCTTAGTGACCTCAGAAAGTACTTAAAACTAACTTGATGTCATGAGTTCATGACCTACTGATCGACAAACCTCTTCACATCATATCGCAAAGTTCCATCACTTGAGCCCTCTTATTCGCATAAGCATTTATTTTATATTAACCCTAAATCATTTGTGCTCATTGTAAAAAACTTCATTTTCAGATTCTACAATTACTAAATTAAAAACAGAAAAAAATATTATTAAATCATTCTATTATGTTCCAATGGATCCAATGGCTCATAATATATGAAAAAGCACATAACACTCACTTTTTTAAAACTAATAACATAAAATATTTAGAAAAATTGTGAAAAAAGTACAATTGTTTTAAATAAATTGTATTTTGTTGAGTATTTGTTCATACATGTTGTATATTTGTATATGATATAGTTGGGTAATAGGAGTGGTTATTTTTAAACTTGAAACCAATGACTTCACACTATAAAAACGAATCGGATTGCAATTGTATTTACTCGAAAATGTATTCTCGTTATTCTGCAACGTCTTTATGAGTTTTACACTTCTGTTACCTGAATATCTAAATAATCGATTCGAAATAATAAAAACGATTCATATTAAACGCAATAGTCTAGTATTACCCGTTCAATTCACATCTCCAAAACTAGTTATCTATATAAATAAACTTTAATTTTATTAAATTATTTATACAAAGTAATAATCATTCTTCGGGCCAATCCATTTAGTTAATTCTACATTTTTATTGTTTATAAAATTATAACTTATAAATGTATTGAAATTTTGAATAGTTCTGTGCTTAGTGATTAGGCAGTGTCTAGTGCACATAAATATAATATGAATAATCTGATCCGTAAGACCGTAATACACACGATAGTATACTAAAGCCAACGAGAGAGTACTATTCCTTCGCGCATCCAAATGATCGAGCTCCGCGGTTTCGTACCCAAATTTCTCCCACTCTACCATCTAGTTGCCGCCGTAAATACCCCCACTCACTAAACGGCGGCTGTCGACTAATTCCACGGCCGCCGCCAACCACTGGTTGTATACACCGGCTCAAGTAACACACCACCCAAAAAAAAATAACAGCTGGCGTCTGCCGTAGTGCCGAAACTATTATGTACCTAATACAGCAACAATACAAATAATGTGTGTGTAATATCAATATTTTAATTATGCATTTATTTATTTTAACAAAAATGTCCAATTGTGCATTACATAATTTTTATACACATAACAAAATCATTAAATTACAAAAAAAAAAAATTATAATAAAAAAATATTCGAATGATAAAAAATAAAATACAAAGAAATCAATCCGAATCGAAGTCTGATTCCGAACAACTCGTATCACCTGTTATCGTCATGATATGACGTCCTTCTGCTTCGGGAAGTTCGTCAAATACTTCATCTGTTATATGTTCAATGTTCAAAAACTTTTCTTCCTCCTTGACGACATGTCCCACAAAATTCGTCCACATTTCCGCTGTCACATGTTCCACGCCTTTTTTTAATAACTCCAGTACATCCTTTATTTTAAACGTATTATTATGTGTCCGGACATAGCTTTTTACAGAAGACCACGCGAGCTCGATAGGGTTTAGCTCGCAGTGGTATGGGGGTAATCGCAATACGATTTTGCCATTGTCTTTTGCGTACTCGTCTATTACGTACTTGTCGTATTGGTTTTTTATTTTTTTAACTCTTATTATTAAATCATTTTTGACTATTGGATGGTTAACGATTTCACCTTTCATTTCAAGCCAATCGATAATATCTTTTTTTTTCCAAGACATAGTTGGTATTTTGCATTTCTTTACGGAGTGATACGAAGCATTATCCATCACTATGACGGCGTTTTCTTTTAATAGTGGTAGAATTCGTACAAACCATTCATAGAATGTATCGCCATTCATCTCGTCATGGTAGTCCGTAGAATTGGTCTTTGATTCGAAACACAAAAGACCCCCCGGGACAAAACCATCTGTCGACCCGATGTGTAAGACAATGAGACGCTTACCTTTTCCCGAGGGTTCTTTTTGTCCTGTGGTTAGGCCCTTGAGGAATGCATCTCGTGATGAATTTATTGTGGTATCGGTCCACGTTCTACTGTGTGCCTCGCCTGCGTTGACCCACGTTTCGTCCAAATAATAAATTGGTCTGTTTTGCTCTCTATAATGCTTTATTTTGACCAAATAACTTCGGCGCCAAGTTATTAAATCTTCTCTTTCGAGTAGTGCACTATTACGTTTTTTTTTTACGTATTGAAATTGTAAATCTTTCAACACTTTTTGAAATGACGACCGCTTAATGTTTGGAAGTGTTTCATCTTCATTAATGGCGATTAACATTTTATCGACTGTTGGTACTTCGCGGTTCCTCCAAAAATTGTGTATTTTCTGTCTTATTGCATTTTTATCGAATTCATCGATTTTTTCGATTATTGTAGGTCGAATTTTTTTCTTGTTCGGCGATGTAATTGTTCCTTGATTCTTATACTCCGATAATATGTTTTGAACTGACCGCTGTCCAATACCCGAAGATTTTGAGATATCGACGATCATTTCTCTTAAGGTCATTCGAGGGCTGTCAGGATTTTCAAGCTGGTGTTTAACTATTTTCTTATATAAATTGACAATAATTTTTCTTTGACCAGTGCCGATGAACTAAAAAAAAAATTAAAATTTAAGAATTTAAGAATTTAAAAAATAGTATAAAAAAATAAATAAAAAAATAAATAGTAAAAAAAATAGTATAAATACAAACACTTACTTTTCCACATGGATTTTTTTTGGAAGGAGACACAGCTGCGACATCCATATTGTACTTATTGTTATACGTAAAACTATTAAACAATTGTTAAGTAAAAAACGTAAAAAAGTTAAATAAAACCGTATAAAACACCGGGGTGCGCGAAAAAACAAAAATGTTGTGTTTAAAATATCGGAGATGCTATTATAGTTCACGCTGTATACAAACACTGTCACAGTTTCCTGGTCGGCGGCGGCGACGGTGGTGGCAGCAGCGTCGGCGATGGTGGCGACATCGGTGTCGGCGGCCAGCGTTGACGGCGGCCAGCAGTTAGGGAGTTTTAGTGGTGGGAATGCGCGAGAACGGATGAGTTTTGGTCGCCGCCCAATAGTACTCTCTCGTTGGCTCGACTATAGTACGCAGAAAAGTTTGAAAACCTCTAGCTGCTACACAGTAAAGTATTATAATATAGTGTATAAATGTGTATATTTAGAATAATATCTGCTGTATGTTTTCTCAGAACCATTATTAATAAAAATAAAGTTTTAAAATAACCATTAATTGAGCATTATAATTATTTATTATTATTATTGTTATTTAACATTCGTCGTCATGATGTCACTCAAATCAAAACATACATATATGAACGTCGACTCCCACTATAATAAGTAGGTATAGACTAATATATTTTCAGCATTATAAAAATAGTAAATACCCATTTACGATCTGAAATTCAAAAATTATTATCCATAATTTATCGATTGAAAATCATTCTCTCTTCTATACATTAAGTGCTATGCGATAATAATTATTACATAGCTGACGCCTTGTATAATGTAAATGTAACCTCAAATAATATTAGATAGGTATCTAGTGTTTACATAACATTAACAACTTATGTTGTTTATATTGATATCCGTGCGAAATCGTTACATATATTAGTTACTATTGTGCGAGCTGTTTATTCTAAAAGCATTATACTATTATTTATTATGCTAGGAGGATTCCGCGGGATTTCATATAGAAGTTATATAACGAATATCGGCAATATTGCATAAACAAACTAATTGTGTTCCAGACAAATCTCATCATACAATGTGGACTTGTGGTGATCACCTTGATTAAATTTTACACCAGAGTTCAGGATTATTTTCGCATATTTTGATAACTGCACATTATTTTTAAGATGAACGTTTTTTTTTTTAAATATAGATAATGTATTTATTTTAATACAATTTTGTAAATTCGACGGTGATCTTATTGTACTTTTGGAGGATAGTTATTTGAAAATTGGAATAAAAGTGTAAGACTGCAGCTATTTAGTTTACAGTTCAAGTAAAACTATTTACATTATTTAATGACTTTTAAATACAATTCAGGATTTTATACATTTATAGGTACCTACGAAATAAGATATATGCTTTAAATCCTAGTACTTTTACAAATCACTAACGATCGACTAGCATTAGTGCACTTAGTGAAGTTACCGGTGAGATCTTCAGTCCATTGAAAATTTATTGTGAACACGCTGTACGGGCTCATGACATGTTTAAATAATATATATATATATATATATATATATACAGTATCAATTACATATATACTTGCAATGTGCATGGGTATTAGGTATTATTACTATTACTCATCAGTCATCATGGAATTATGAAAAATATATATTCAAACATGCCGGTACCTAATCATACTGTGGTTATGACAATTTGTTCACATAAAATGTCCATGTTATAATTACGACGGAATCAGAAGTGTATCAGTTCAACTATATTTATATTTAAGATGTACCTACCTATTTACTTAATTTTTGGATTTATATTGAACTATGCAGTGTCGCTTTATTTTATGGCACTCCGCTAAAAACATAATATTTTAGAGTTCCTTGTCCCATATGGACACTAGTAAGGTGTTTAGCTCTCTTCGTTGAAAATTAGCTACCGAAATATTTCAATCGACTGTAACTTTATTTTCGTACAATAGATATTAGATGTAGTAGAATATACCTATATACCATATACATGTTATTAATTATTACTAGAATTAGAATGTTGATGACCTAAAAAACACACAAAAATGCCCTAAAAAAAGTGCAAAAATGCCCTAAAAGCTTCAAAAAATTACCTTAAAAATTGTCTAAAAAACTAATTAAGTAAGTGAAAAAAATGTATTTATAAATAATAATTTTTAATAGAAATATGGGTGTGATAATGGGTGTAATAGTAATTTAAAATATGAATTATAGATTATAATATTAATAAAATAATAAACAATAGTATACATTTAAATTTTAAGCATTATATAAAATTATTAAAAATAAATTAAAAGTAAAATATAAATAAAATTAGATTTCAAATAAATTAAATTTGTTTCCAAACTTGAGTTTAACACTTGCTCTAAAATCTAAAATTGCCCCACAATGTACAAAAATTACAAAAAATGACCTAAAAGATGAAAAAATGACTTAATAATTTTGAAAAAATAACGTTAAAAAACAAAAAAATGCATTTATAGCTAAAAATGCCAAAAAATGCAAAATAAAATTAGAATATTCTGCGTCAAGAGAGCATGAATCAAATTTTTAGTTAGGATAGCATTGTATAGAATTAAAGGAAAAAAAATGCAAAAGTCATCAACATTTTAACTCTAATTATTACGTTCAATGATTTTTTTATCATATTTCTTTTTCAACTTTAATACCTGTAGGTTCGCATTACACCTTGTCGTGTTGTGTTCTGTACTTATATTATTATTCAACACGCGGGTAACGAAATGTTGATAACACGTTTTCAGCTACAAATAATAATAATATATTTCACTCTACACGACACGGTATGAAAGGAACCCGGCTTAAGATTATATTTCAGACAACTGCGTCGGCATAAAATATGTGTCGGCTCGCTAGTTGTCCCGAAATCGATTCCCAACGATGAAAAAATTGTTAAACGTATGGTCGTATCAAAATAAAAATACGTGCGCGGCATCGTTTTGAAATCGAAGTTCGGTACCGAATCACGTAGTATTGTTTTATTTTATTTTTTTGTACGCTAAGTGTACGCTAGGTATACATGAAATATATCTATAAACGGCCGCTGGAGGCCACATCGACGTATCGTGAAAAATTGTTTTGAATTATTTTTAGATCTTGTAGATATGACTCTGCGTGGTTGTGAATGGTGATGGATTGCAGACAAGCTAATCAAAATTTGCTCTATAATGAATAATATTACTGTGTAGATACGTTTTTGTATATTTTGCGTATTGTTAAGAGATCGACTATTGTTCTATCGGACTACAATATTAGTTACTCATGCAATACTTGTTTGTATACCTATACTCAAAACATTTATAATAATAATGTTACAAGAATGGTTGAAAAAGATTTATTTGTTAAACATAAAATTAAGTATTCTTATATTATGGAAATATTTGGTTTTTAAATGTAGTTGTATGATAAAATCTGATTCTCTGGTATATGACTATATGAGTGCATTTGAGATTCATCACTGCCACCTACCGTAACCTATTGTTGTTAGGTCACGGATTTTACATTAGTTAGATTAACTAACTATAGGTATTGACAATAAAAACTCCAAGGTTTAATACCGGATTTATAATTTAGTCCGTATCATACTGATTAGTAAATACTAAATCAATTAATTACATTTTGGAAAGAAATTGACTTGTAAAACGTAAATTATTTATAATAATTATTTTTTCAAGTCCTTTTTTATTAATTTATATTTTTTAAATAAGACGTTATTAATTTAAATACTAAACCTATGTGAATATTGTAGTAGACTAAACTCCTCTCAGAATAATTTTAGCATAAAATGATTCATCATAGTTTTCAAATCTAAACAATAAATAATAATACATTAAAAACAACAGTGTTTTGCACTAAGGTAAACAAAGTATGGGTATTCAACAGGCAATACAACAATAACATTGTCCAATTGTTTTTTGTTGTTCTCGCCCTTTTTATTATTATTTAATAAATAATATTTATAATATAAAGATATTTTTTTAAGAACTTATAAGCTCGTTTATATTTTAAAATTTTAAAGTATATGTGGTAAGTACCTACTAGAGTTTTCACCCCATTAACAATAATGTAATATTAGAAACACAATTTGTAAGTACCTATTTAAATTCCTATCGGGGATAAATGTTTTATTTAAAATAAAAATTATTTATAGTTAGCATAGCAATAATTTTGTTGTTAAATAAAAAAACATATTATTTAATAATATAATAATTTATGGATGAAAATGTAATACAAGAAAAATATTTTTGTTCAATAAAGTACGTATATTAGTGTATTACTATTGATTATAAATAGTACTATTTTATTTATAATCAATGGTATTATGTATACATTATGCTATAAACTAATAACTAAAAAATTACCTAATTAGTTGATAAATTATTAATTTATAAATGACTAAATAATATAATATTGTAATTGCAATACATAATCAAATTTTAATATATAATATGAACGAACGAATATCATTAGAAATTAAAATAATAACTATGTATTAATTTATAACAAACAATAATTAAATATAAAATGTCCATATGTTAAAGTTTTTATAATAATTTTAATCTGCGCCAAAAGTCGTTTATTAACGTAACATGATATTTTGTACACATATTTTAATTGTATAAACTATAATAAATTATATTCAGTACACAACGAGCACAAGCAATATGTTATACGTAATGGTCTAAAAATAATTAATTTCCCGGTTTGGAGTTGTGTTACTTTTTAAACAATTGCCGGAGGATTAAGGAAGCTTGGCGTTTAAAAAAAAAACAAAAAAACAAAACAAAACTGAAATAAATGTGCAGTTCAATGTGCCGGCATGGTCTCTGAACTACTGAAGAACAGATGACTTTTCCAAAATCTTTAATATTATACATATTATTATGTAAAAAGGCAACACTATGGCGGCTATTATATACTAAACAAACTAAAACCTATATAATTTGGGAGTATCGTCGCAAACGAACGAATAACAACAAAATATGCGTAGACATCGCCATAAATCTAACGGATGCGATGTACGAAATTGTAAACGAAACATTTAGTTCGAAGTTTAGTGAGGCGTCGCTTCACTTGCCAAAATCTATGGCGCCAAACACGCTGCACACGGCCACCCTATTCCCAAGTGTGTTGACTGACAGAGTAATTTTAGAGGGTAGACTGTTTTCCCCAACAACTATAGATCTAATGTAATGCGCACTACGCAGGGTAATAACCTTACATCGCACATATATATTATATAATAATATAACAATGAATATTATCGTAGATACAATGTATAGATGATCGTAATTATCAGAATGCAGAAGAAAACAGCAAACGAGTTTTTAAATTATATCCTGTCCCGTGGACCGCGATAATCGAAAGTTTATTTCATTATAGTTTTCTGAGTTCGAGTCATGTGTATATACCATCACATATAGATTATATATAGATACCCGGTGAAATGAGATAAAAATAATTTTTGAAAAAGTCAACTTCTAAAATAGAAGATATAGCTTTTATACGAATAAATGTTACCAGAATTAAATCCTGGATTTTCTAAGCTTAAGTGTACGTTTAAATCAGAAAATGCGTATTATTAAGAACAATAAGCGATTTACAATTTACATTAGAATATAAGAAAAAAAAACGCTGTTGTGAACGCTTCGACGCACGGTTGTTTGGTTGATATCTTAAATTCTTAACGGCAAATTGACAGATATTTTTGTAAATCTTTACTGAATGGGCTTATTTTAAGTAGGTAGGTAACAAAAAAACATCTGAAGACGAAAGTTCAACATTCTCGTAGTTGGATCAAGAGAACAGCGAGAAAAAAATGCTTGCAATGTATTTGTTCGAGATACAACTGTGGATTTATTTTATACATGAACAATGGTTTTGTACTTATTCCGGAAGGCCAAAATCTAGAGATAATTAATACGGTCTAGTCAAATTTTTAAAAATTTTAATCCAACAGAAAATTATGTAATCTCAGATTATTCGATTGTATACATAATATATATATTATTATTACAATTTGCAGAGACCAATAAAACAAACATTTCAAATTTCTAATTGGAACGAAATTAATCTAACAGTGATTTAAAATGCAATAAAAAATATAACCATATTTTACTTGTCGGAGTAATATACAACTGTGGGTCTTCTACGGCGTGACGCGAAACGTCTACTTGATATAGTTGATCGATCGTCTCGAACGGCGACGTTTTCGATTCGGCAATATGACGTAATAATATAACGATGTCTATATAGTTTCAAACAAGTAATATAACACATCAATAGTCAACAATATTGTATTTGCCATTATTATATACACTGTACAACACACCTGCATGGCTGCATGTGTACAAATAAAATCATATTATTGTTTCTGTCGAGACCATAAAATAATGATTGATAGATAACACAATAATATACTATATTATTATTATTATGATCGTAAAGTGCGAGTGCCTATAATAATCTATATATAATAATTCACTTAACGTCTATACAATATTATTACCCGCAATTCGCGATGATTATTTAATATACGTCGATTCGCCATATAAGTTTATATGATATAATAATATTAATGATAGGTACTAACCCGCTGTACAGAAAGAGAGCATAATTCTACAAGCACGCTCGCCATCGTTTTAACCTTTAGTTATGCATTCATTCAATTATATTTCCAGAACGGTTAAGTACGTTTTAAGACCATATTTTCACGTAGGTACTTAAATTTTTTATGTCATTTGGGGAGTGTTCTACGGCGATACAAGTTTTTTAGCCCGTCTAATCTTAATAATAATAAAAAATAAATATGAGAACCTCACCTTTTTACTAAAAAAAATAACGAATATGTTAAATGTATATATGAGATATATATATATAATATTATTTAGTAAAAAAAATAATTTATATACATTTTACAAATCATAAAATCCTAATAAAAAAATTGGTTAGTAATATAATAAATAATAACTCAGAAACTACATATTCAAATAATTGCATTAGTGCAATAACAAGATACCTATAATTTTTAGAAATATTCTAAAGACCTTCGACGCTGTCTAGTTTATGTGGTGATTACGCACAACTAGACTACTTTTTTTGCATTGTAACGGGCATTATAACAATCCGAGCTGTCTGGTTGTCAAACAATTAATTATCAGAAAATATCAAAATATGGTTTCCGAAATAAAGCATTCTAAAAATGGAGTTGTATCATCGTATACGCGCACTAATGATAATCGATAATGCATTAATATCTTTATCATTTTGACATAAGATAATTGTTATTATTTGTTTAACGATTTAGTATAAAAAAAAAAACGGTTGTCGATGAAAAAAGTTTTGTATCACCACAAGACGCACTAATTTAAATTATTCAAAGGCATGAAAAATCAAATATCCATTAGAAGACATGATCTTTATTTAAAAATTAAATAGATCAGAGTTTAAATAAACACGTATTTAAACAATAAAATCGAGAAGATGAAGATTGGTAAATATGATGCTTATTGAATCACCCGGTATAATACATATTATTTATAAAGGTACTCATAAATTGTAATAATCGTGATGTTACTTGTCTATTTGTCGCCTTTCGAAAGGAGACCAGCGTCCAGTTATACTGCACTATTGTCTCCAGTATCGCTGCGTATTGTATAAATCTATGTATTGTAGTTTCGTATTCCTGTAGCACTTCCGCAGTCCCACGAGTCCAACCGCAAATTAAACATTGTTTAATGTTTAATTTCATTTAATTTAAAAAAAAACTTTTACTAACAAAAAACCGTATACCTTGGAAATTATTATTGAAAACATTTGTTGTCAATACTCTTTCTTCTTCCTTTTTTTTTCTCGTTGGAATTGTTGCAGACGTTGCAGTTGCCATCATACGCACGGGATCGCATATTATTGTCCCGTGCACCTAGTTATTATAATATACGTTCAAATATTTTTCCATCTCCGACGTTTCGTCACATTTGCGACAATAGGAATAGAGAAAAATAAATTATACAGTTTTTAAAATTAAAAGGAAAAAACGGTCGCTGATGATTTCTCTGGCACGTCATAAATCAAACGTCTGCCGGTTACAACTTTCCGCACGCAACTAATCGATAAACGTTGGTATACAGTAATCCCGAGCACTAAAATGTTCATCACGATAATGGATTTTATATGCACAGCGGTTCTAAAAGTTTCAGTTTAATCTTTCAGAATTTATCGCGCAAAGATATTATTTAAAACCAATGAATAACAGCCGTTACCCCGAAAACATAAAAATTCGTCAGAGCGCCTCCGGTACACGCATATGGCATACCTACTGTATACGAATATATAATTATTTACACTAGACACAGACTGAGTAGGATTTTGAATAATTCGTTTTAAACACATTCCTGAAAAGCGGTATTTTTAAGTAGCGACTAGCGTGCACATATATTATACATATTATATAATATATATTATGTAGGTACGTGGAAATCTATTATACACGAATACGCGTACTCATCTTAATATTTTTTTTTGTATTTTTGTCTTATTTTATTTACTTTTTATTAATATGTCATACATTCATTCCTATATTGATATAATATATTAGTGTTTAATATATTAAATCCAGAATACAAAAGTATTGCATTGTAGTAACAAGCATTTTACAAGACTGTGTCTTATAATACAATAATAATAATACATCCAGTGTGACTATAGATTTCCGACATTAGGTGAAATGAATGGCTCGGCTTTCGAGATCTGAATTCCTCTTTTTATGATAAAACTTTTGTCCCATATTCATTAAAGTTCTAAATAAATTCATATTATTAAATTAAAAATGAAACAAATATATTTTATTTTATTTCTATAATAAAAAAATAAATAACAAAATATTTTATTATCTACAGTCCATGGTTTTAGACTTTTAGTTATACAAATGATACATTGATATACCACTAAAGTGCCTATCCCGATTCCCGGAGCGTGTTAAGTGTCGAATTAATTAAAAATCAAAATGTTAATTCTTTCAATTACATTTTTTTTTTATTGATAAGATAGTTGTTAATTTTTTTGGTAATTACTATATAGCAACGTTTTTTATTAGTTTTCTGATTTTAGGTTATGTATAATTATTTGTTTTTGTACTATACCTATCATAGTATAATATTATGATATCTAAAATATTTTTTTTATTACAATAATAATAGATTTGTAATTCTTGGAACCTTCCCCCTCTTATATAAATCCTTGTTACGCCACTGCCATCATTATTCAATAATCATCAATCATAATAATTATACTATATAAATGCGTATTATGTATGATATGTCTTATAAAAAGTGTTATTCAAATGTTATTTTGCCATTAAATATTAATACTGTACAAAAGTGAAATTAATTTAAGTGTTTTATAATTTTTATCCAATAGTTACCGGGTAATTAATTTTTTTTAAAGTAAAGTCCCTTTTTGGACAGCAAAATTATGGTATGCTAATAATAATGAAAACGATGGCTGATGATAAATCATTTCGATGACATTACATTATATAATATGATTACGGCGTTAATAATAAAATTGTCGATTTTGTAGAAAACCGTTCATAATATGCTCGCGTAATATACCTACTCCGTTCGATCGATGAACCTTCATGAGCTACGTAGGTATCTCCCTTAGCCAATTAAAATACGTCGTCGTAATGCAATATATTTTTTTCCGGCTTATTAGAGTCGAAAATCTGCATGCATTTGTGGATATTAGTGTACAACAACTAACTATTTTCTTTTAATAAATAGCATATTATAAAGTTAAATTTTAATCTTTGTTATGCAAAGCATTTTCAATAAAAAAAAAAAAATAAAAATAGATAATTGGTATGTATACCAATCAGTATATGTTGTGCATTTTCTTAAAATCGTAAATATTATGATTTTTAGTCAATATTATAATATACGATTTTTTCCTCGACAGAGATCCGATAATGATAAATTGATAATATTGTGAAAACGAGACCGATTCGATAAATATTTAAACCGTTATTCACACCCTATTACCCCATCATACACTCCCCGACAGTAGATGTACTTACAACGGTACTGCAGTATACACATACAGCCGCGCGTTTGCGCGTTTCATCGCCCAGAAAACAGTCTTATTACGTTGGTTATTCATAAATCATTGTTGTTATTATATTATACACATGCGTTATGCGTATGATATACTTAGAAGGGTTAACCTTAACATTATATTATAACGTCACAGCACTGCATAGAATGGGATCTAATTTGATCATTCCGCTAATTGGGGATTTGAAACATATCCAGGGGAACACAAGGCGATAACGCGCATCTCTCCTACGCGGGTAAATTTCAAAACCGCTAAATAGGTACCTACCAAACGCACGCACGCACGCGAAATATCTATATATTTTGTTATAATGTGAGGAGAATAATATTTTAGCTCTGAAAACATACATTTCAGTGATACGGCGGTGATATAATTTTAGTTAATTGGCTATCACTCATATACCTGCACACAAAACACGCATAGGTAGAACATATTATTATACGCATGCTAATATTATATAACGCCCGTCTTTGTATAATATTGCCTAGAATAATTCATTTATCATTTCTATACGTATATTTTCAGTTAACGTTATAGCAAATATTTATAGATGAATACCTAAGTATATATGTAACTCATATAGGTAATAGGTATGCCGCCAAATCCTTTACCAGTAACACTCACTGTTTCGAAAATAAATTCGCTTCTTTTGGAAAATATATCAAAAAGCCACACAGAATCGTTTAATTTTGTCGTCCTTAGTCCTTATGTTTATTTGTTAATCCGTCTATTAGCTTTTGATTTTTAATTTTCTAGTCTATAAAACAGAATGTTTTTTTCAAAAAATGCGTGTACAAAAAATGTCAAAATGTCGAATACTTAACTTATTGTATGGTTTTAACAATAATTATAAAATATAATATATAACCATTTTAAGTATACAAAAGACCGTGCCTTGAAATTTCGATCGGTGGTTCTGCACCTATACGAATAGCAGAACGTGTCTGAACATAAAATATAATATGTGAGCTGTAACCGCACAAACTTTTCGAAATCGTTCAGGCGACGGCGCCGAGACGTATTATACGTGTGATTATTATTTATACATATATATATATATATATACTTATAGACCAGGAGTGCTCAGACTCTTTTTGATAAATGTCTACCGGAAAACATTATTCCTTGTGAGATGTATGTGAGTTTATTTTCTATATATAGATAGAATACGGGTCCATATACGAAGCGGAACTGCCCATTAAACACATTATGGGCGAGTAACAATACTAGAATGGACGTTAATATATAGGTAGGTAGGTACCTAATATAATACAAGGACGTGTCAGTCATAATACAAACATCACCGTAGAGCGCGATAAAACTGCAGTTTTATCAATAAATGTGTAAATATACGCGCTGGGAAACCGCCGGAACCGTCTATTATGAAACCATCAGCGAACGACCCTTATTTGACCACCCCTGGACGGTGACTGTTCATCGGCGGCATAATTTTACGAGTGGAATAAAATCATTTTGCGAGACTCGGTAGAATTTTTTTTTAATAAACAATCCGTATAATACGATATATCCCGCAAACGGTTTTATATTATCACGTCTGCAAATCTAAAAGCCGCGCGTTTATATATAATATGCATTTACCTACATAGATATACCTATAGGGATGTTCACAGTAAATCTCGTCTTTATAATACATTCAAATCACATTACTGTGTTTACGAGATTTAACTCGTTTTAGTGTGTGCGCTGGCAGCGAAGAACGTAATTTCGATTTTCATTTTTCATTTTTTTTTCTCTTTACTTTGCATAATGTCGAAATATAATATAATATTACGCACAGCACACACACACACACACCAGCGTAGAACATATTATATATATATATAGAGAATTAGTATGGACTATAATATTCCGGTATTGCACGTCGTCTCCCGTTTCGTTTAAAAAATAATTCAATAGTAGTCCGCCGCCCCGTTATCCCGAAATCGTTTCCCCGTGGCAACCGCCAAGATATATAATTTGTAATACGGTTCAAATGCCAATTTATTTTAAAAACGAAGTTTTATTTTTCTCGTATTAAGACGGATCTTTTGACTGATGACACAGTGTAGCCGGCAAGTCACTTCACCGCTACAACGGCCGCACGTGCTATTTAATTACTATTACACGGCGCAGTATTATTATTATTATTATTATTATATTGTACATCGGTGCGGGAAAACTTTTTTCGTTTCGGTATATTACACGGCACATGATGACCTATCGCGGGTAACTTTCCGACGCGAAGAAAATTATTAATCCCAGTAGGTAGATGTTTTTTTCCAGTCTACCGACATTAACGTTTACACCATTAAGCTCTTAAACCAAACTAAAAAAAAATAAAATAAAAAAAAATAAATAAAAGATCGGTCGGACGAGAGGAATACAATGAAAACCATCGAATCGAATTTCGATGTTTTTTTTTTTTTTGTTTCCAAACAATACCTGTATATAAGGTTGTAACCTAAATACAGTTGCCGCACACTATACCCAAATGTATATTAGTATAAATCTTATAACGCTAATGCTATCCACCATCACGGTGTGTAATGAACACCGCGCACAGTGAAAACTTGAAATAGTACCGGCCATTGGCAAAGGTATTATATATTATATATATATGTATATGTTGTTGTATTGTGTATTTAGAATCTCACTTTCGGGACACCGGAACACTGTGTGTGTGTGTGTGTGTGTGTGTATGCGACCCTTTGGCCGAAGTCAACCGCTGCACTGTTCGGACTACATGCACGAAGGGCGAGGGGGAAAGCTAGACAACCCCCCGAGCGCAATCGATTATATCGGCGGAGTTAAAGGCTCGTATATATACGGCTTCGTACAGTGAGTGTACGAAATACGAATACTCGTATATATACATACACCATAGGTATACCATAGGTACCGGAATACCGCGAACGACGATTACGACGACAACGCGCGATTGCTATGAGGTAAAAACAATTCACGATAAAATATAAAAACGTCGCGCACGCACTAACTCGACTTTTGCGCAAGCAAACACACACACACACACCCACATCTTAAGCCACCGTGGCCTTCTCTCACGCGTAAAATCATTCCACTAAAAGTGATTAAGGGTCCTATTCTTTTCGTATAACCGTTCAGCAGACGTGTTCCGGCGCGCTCGAAAACACATTTTCGTCGTACATAACCTGCACTCGAAACGTTGCGTTTCACATTTTCCGCGTGTATTATTAATGTGCGAACGGTGTGTTTCGCTTTTTCCACGGTTGACGAGGGGGGCAGGTACACGAAGTGTTTCTTTTTGCGTTCTCATGCAAACGCGAAAAGAAGCGCGAGCGAAACATATTATTATTATAAAATAGAGAACACTGTACAAAATATTATTGTGTGCTCCGTTTTGGAACGACGTTGACATGATATTTTGCTATTCCCTTTCGGTCATCGCGTATTTGGATTCCGAGTCGAGCGGGGGGGGGGGGAGGGCTTCTGCGTTGGTATTAAAACGGCGTTGTTCACTTACCGAGACAGTGATGATGTTATAACGCCTCAAAAGTTCCGCGTCGATACCGCGGCGAAAAATTCACACAGTTTTCAAGGAAATCGGAAAAACTGGATAAGGATCGCGGGTGACAAGTTTAAATTAAAAATAATAATACCCTTGCGGCAGTCACGCGCTATACTCTAATTCAAGGTGAAGGAATATGTGAGATAAGACTAACGTCCAACAAATAGGAATCTGCCGATGTGGACAGCTTTTCAATTATAGGTGTGCGCCGAAGGAAATATTCGTGAAATGGACAGATATATTATAAACAAATATTAAAACAAACACTAAACGCCTGTACTACATGTCATGACGAGTCGATATCGTATCGACATTAGACCCGAAAAAAATTACACACACATAATATTATGTATTTTTATGACCTCGACCCTGAACTGTATTTACTTACGTAACTGTCTACACACTAAAATATCAGTAATTAAATTGTACAGTGTAACATAATAGAATTATTACCTAATAATTAAGTAATAGGGTAATATAAAATAATATGTTATTACTTATGAATTATGATTTATGACCAACACATATGTTTCTACATATATAAGAATTACGCTTTTATTTTTTACATATACCTAATATTTTCCTCGATAATTAAAATAATTTGTTAGAATTTAGTAAATGTTAGATTGGCAATAGTAAAAAAATCCGGCAATAGCGATAAAAACATTATTTGTTAATTTGTATAAATTAATCCCTATATACTCCTATATATATCCTAATCCCTGATAATTTTTGTAGAAAAAATCGATTTAATTTGCAAGTAACAAAAATGAATCAACAAAATAAATATATTTATGTATTTTATTTATCTTTATTTGCACTTATTGATTACTGTCAAATAATATAATATGTATTATTTGATTTATTTGTATTCGTCGATTTTGCATAGACTATAATGATTGTCCAAAAAAAAAAAAACAATTTTTAGTATATTTTCAATATTTTTCGATCGACTATTTCACTACTTAAATCACGTCTATTTTATAATTTATTTTTTTTTTAAATCTTGTTCGTAACTTGGTGAACTCTTATACATTGAGAGTTATTTAAAAGTTGGTGAATAACTTTTGGAAAGTGTCGAATATTGAAAAGAATTTAACCGATTGCGAATTGAAGAGATTTAAATTAAACTAAACACATATACAGTGATTGTATGATGTGTTTAATTAACATAATTATACTAGAATACGTATATAATTTTATGGTATTTTGTATTATACTGTAATTTATTCGTTATAAATACATTGGGTTGCAATTAAATGAAAATCGAAGAAATAATTTATTGAGATAATTTTAAATGGTTCTCAAAAATACATCCACGATAATAACAAAAATTACTTATTCTATAGAAAAATACTATTTTAGAGAATAATTTTAAATAATGAGCTTGAGATTCCGCCATTGTTTAAAACTAAAAATCCCTAGACCTATAATGCATGAAGATAACAACCATTACATTATTATACATTATTATACATATGGATTACAATTTATAATATTATGTAGTTAGTAGGTTATATATCGACAAATAATATCTATTCTATGACCAGTAGCACCGAACTCATATGTCATGTGAAGTGGTTAAATGGTTGGATGGGTCGGTCGTGAGTGGTTGGGTATAGCCAGTATAGGTGATTTTTAGGGGTTAATGGGTTAATAAAATTAAATAAGGTGTTATATGTATTATAATTTATGCTTGATAACGTGAAACATAGAAGTTAGAAGTCAAATAGACAAAAATCTTGGATTACATTTCACAAAAAAAGCCCAGGTTCAGCCCCTAACAGCGATTAGAAGAATTCCTTTTTAATCGATTATTGAGCTGAATGTCGCGACTATTATAACTTTTGTAAAGAACTCCATATTTGTACACTATTATCAAAATATTCTAAGTTTTAAATGTCGAAACTCGTAATAAGCATATTTATAAAAAAAAAAAAAAAAAACAGTTTTTTTTAAATATTTGATACACACAATTTATTACATATTAATATTCTTAGAAAAGTATTCTAGTTTTTTCATTAAAATATATCGATAAACCATAAAAAAGGTGGGCAAGTATCGCTTTGCTGTATAGAATAGATGGAGAGTAGGTAACTATTATGGGTGTGTTCAATTTGAATGCAATGACAGGTATCATTGTATACGGATTTTTTTTTAAAAAAAAACTTAGAAAAATCAAAAATTTACATTATTTATAAATAGCTTCAAAATATTTTGAAAATTTAATCGTAAATAGATAACACTAATATAAACATTTGGTGAAAATTTCAAGTATTTACAATGATTCGTTTCGAGTTACAGCAAAATAAAAAAATCGATTTTGTCGAAAACTGATTATGCGTTAAAATTCCTGTTTTTCCTTCTTTTTTTAGGGTTTTTCCTAATGCTTTTGAAAACTACTGGACATTTTTTACTTTTGACCCCCTAAAGTATCAATTAGATGAATTTTCCTTTTCAAAGAGGGGCTGAACGCTGAAGTCAAAAATCAAAGCATTATTTTTACTCGCGATGACAGACACAAAAAAAAACCATATATCATTGTAAAATCATTACATTCTTCACTTCGTACAGAATCTAAAATAGTAAAATTAGATTCTTGTAATAAAAATGCTTTGTAAAAAATTGAAACTCAAAAAATACATCATATAATAAACATTTATTTTTGTTCGGGAAATTACTGTAGCAAATTAAAAAAAAAAATAATCACTGTGTATTAGTGTCAGATTTAAAAAAATATTTTGCATCATCGACGTACATAAAAATGTAGGGGTAGCAAACTATTAAACAACATATATTTTTTTCTAACTCGAATCACGCTGAAATAGTTAAATGATATTACTCTATAGTATTACCGGATATTTTTTAATCTTCACCCACGCCTACGCTTACAAAGACTAAGACAAGATGATTAATTTAAGTATTTGCACAAATTAATTCGAAAAGTTTTAATTATTATGTAAGATATATTTAATTTCAAATTAATTTTCGTCCAATTTTTTATTTTAGACTTGTTACTAATTTATACATTTTTACTTTGCATATTTTGTATATTACGGTACCTAGTTCTTTGAGTATTCATCATTCATCATATACCAAGCATTATACATTTAATAACGAGAGTACGAGACAATACGTATTATATTATTTCTAAACGTTTCATTTTTTATCATAAAATATAATAATACGAGTATTATACTCATCATAGCACGTCCGCCCACGTGAATTGCTTTCACATGCTAAACGTCAGTTATTTCATTGTATAGGCACTTATTTTTAATTACCTATTTTTCACACACAATATTGCATACCCCTATAATAAATTAGATAATATTTACAGTATATTATAATACATTCAAGATAAAATACGTAGGTACTCGATTTTTCAAATTTGTATATTTTTTAAAACAATAATTCATGATATAGTTTGAAGCTTGAGCTGTATGCGGCTATTATACATTTTTGTAAAAAGATGAACTTTTAGCTATTTTACAATTTTTATGATTTTTTTTTTCATTGGTTACTATCATTTTTAATTTCATACTTAAAGTAGAACACTTTTTGTATTAATATCGAACTTTAAACAAATAGTTTATAATTAATAACAATTTAAAGTTTGGATAAGATGAGAATAGTGTGGCCCCGAACATTTTTGCCACCCTTATCTGTTGTTCAAAACTTTAAATGCTTATAAAAAATATTGGTTTAATACACGATATTTTTACATAAAAAAATATCATAACAAATAGTTACATTTAATATTCTTTTAATAAAAACAAATTAAAAATTTTAATGTTTATACTCGATTTGTACGTCGTACGTGTATGTCGAAAGTTTATAACTAATTATTATGTATCGCATAAAAACAGACTGATAAATATTAATGTTTACGCTAAATTTGTCTCTTCCCGTATAACAATTAATGATATAATTATCCCATTGACCTAACCGTCTCATTATGAACATCCTCTTTAATGTGTATATTATCTGTGATTGTACATTAATAATATTTTAATTACTTCTCAAGTTATAGATGAGTAGTACTCATTCGAGGTAAATCGTTTTTAGTATCGTTTTATATCATCGTACATTGTATGCATAATGCATATTATGATTATCTTTTGAGCTTTATCGAACTGTTAAAATGAACAAATAAGAATGCGTTCCAAACGTCAACATGTCCCTCTGTGTTGTTTCCGCAATTTACACTATTAATGTCGAGTCACAAGAAATAAAGATAATTATCCAAAAATTTGGCATAGGTACACTTTCGACGTTTATGTTGAATTACACATACATTTCTGCAGATGTCTTTAAATTGCATATAAGTGCATTACTCTCGGAGGCATATTCGAGATTCTTTTAAGGGTCTGATTTTAATAAGGTTACAATTGCCAGTCACATATTTAAACATATTAATATACATATACTGGATGATGTTTTTATCAAACAATTCTCATTATTTCAAAATCTATTAACGTTTTTGAAAATATTTCTTTATACATAATGTTCTATAATGAAATAAAATTTTTAAATAAAAAAAAATTATAACGATAATGAATATTAAAAATGTTGTTTTATTTCGACTGGAAATTATGTAAAAAAAATATTTTCAAAAACATTAATAGATTTAGAAATAATGAGTGATGTTCGATAAAAGAATCACGCTGTGTAAAAAAAAAAGTTGTATTTACGACAGGTTGTGAACGACGATAGTGATGCCAGCCTACTCCTTTTCCGATAATAGCATGTTTTAAAATATTACTTTATTGTATATGGCAGTATGGTGCCGCAAGGGTGTCTTTTAATGAAATTACAGTGCGATGGGCCTTTATATATAGGTATATAACCGCTAATTTAAGATTTGGTTGTGCATTATTAAATTAATTTGTTAAATTTTAAATTGTTCAGTTTAGTCATTTAACTAAAAATGAATAATTGTATGATAAATTAGTATAGCAAATTATTAATCTTTATACAATAAATTGTAAAAATAATATAAACGTTTGCATTTTAAGTAAAGTAACATAATAATAATATTGGGATTTATTTAATAGAATGCATTAAAATGTCGTCATGAATGTTTTATGGACACATTTTAGAAGGGTAAAAATGTATACCATGCCAAAAATGGGGGTGGGGCACAACTACACCATTCCACTTTGATATAAATCAGGGACGGGGTCGCCTGCGTCGACGTCTTAACGTAATTAGACGCAAATTGATAAGAGGAAGAAGTGGAGGGGGGGTGCTCACGCAAAAATCGTTAGACAAAAAGTTCTTTGATGATATTGCGTGTTAATATCCTGTACCGTCTGAGGTGGTGGGTATCTATATATTATACGCCGTATGACGTAAGTATATAATATATGCGTACTATACCGCCGCCGCCGCCGCCGCCTCCTCAGTTTCGATCGCGACGACGACGTTTACTGCCTCTGAACAACTATAGCTACACTATACGGCACTTGCGTGTCCTCCTACATAATACTATTATCTACAGGAGTGCGCATCGTCGTAATGAGTAACTGACGGATGGCCAAAGCTAATACGATGCGAAACTTTCGGAGACAGTAACGTGTGTTGCGTGTCGTGATCGCCTATTATTATTCCGCGCTTGTAAGATGAGTAATATCATAATGCATTGCAGTACGCTGCACTTATATTCCGCGAACGGGTTACAAGAGATATAATATTATTAGGTATGTATGATGTCAACGTTTAAAATTAATTTCGTCCAGCTTGCCGCTCGTTGTCCGCCAAATCCTCTAGTCCAGAGCATAATTTTATCAAAATTCAATTACACCCAGTAGGAAAAAAAATGTAAAAATATTTACCCGAATTTTATCGTACACACCAGCCAATTTATTATTATTTTGTACAAGAATTCGTTTTTCAAAGTTTATTTATGATGGTTGCTACAAGTCTGAGATAATGAACAATATTGATCGTAAATATTATTTTATTACAATGTTTAAAAATATTTTAAACCTTTATTAACTTCGTTCTTAACGTCTCCGTGCGTTTTTGCTTTATTCGTATTGACCGAATGGCGATGGCAATATTGTTTATCGAATAAAAACAATAGTTTTAATTCTGCAGTTCTAATTATTGAACATTGAAAAAGTTATTTATAAAATTGTGATCAAACAATAATAAAAATTATGTTTATTGTTAAATAAATAAATATAACAATTGTCATATGGGCACATTTTGTATAACTTGCAAAATCATATTTGTATACAAAATAATAATATATTTGTAAATACACGGACGAAAATTCAGTTTGGGCAAATTATGAGGATTAAATCGTATTTCAGACATAAAAAAAATCCCTGCACAAAAATGTATCAATGATTTGGATGAAATTATTTAACAAATTCGACCATGTACATTGCACATAATATACAACACTGCAGGTGTTGTTAAATATTGTAATCGCTGTTGTGTTGTATTATGTTAAGTCGTCTTGGAAATATGTGTTTAAGGCGTATATACACTTGTACGCTTGTATAGTTTTACTGTGGCGCGTGACAAAAAGTTATTTAAAACATACTATTTCGTTATTGAAAAACGTTGTGCGATTATTACGCGAGTTTATAATAGTGCAATAGTTGGCGGCACGTTCGGGTTGGATATTTTTAAAAACGTTGTTTTGGAATAAACAAATATTAAAAAATAAATAAAAATAAAAAAAAAACCGTCTCGAAATATCGATCGGACGTCGGTGGATTTAATTTTTGAATGATCGAATCCCGAAGGAATGACACGGTGGTTTATTTGCGGACTCGCCTCTAAAAATAATACGCAGTTGACAAACGACGCGCGGAGCGTGCTGCAGCGGACCGATGGACGTTTAGATTAATTATTATTTTATATTTCTCGGGCCAATATACCTAGTTCTGAGCGCACGATAAACGACACACGGTTGCACGACGACGGTGGTCGTGTGTCCGCATTATATTATTATCACGTGTAGACGATTCCCTAAATCAAGAACGCGGTTAGAGGACGACTGCCGTCACGCCACAATGAAATTCGCCAGTCGCACAAATGCAAAATATGTTTATAAATGATAATGCTCATCCGTACGATAAATAAAACACATGCGCTCACGACTCGCGTCTATAAAATGCACTGATATTTTAAAGACGCACAACGTCATCGCCGCGTGTCATTTATATATAATTTATATTATATATATATGTTAGTGTTGTGAGCGAGTATATCTGTTTGAATAAGTAATACGTAGTCGACTAGAACGAATGCAATATATCCGAATGATCAATGATATATTATGTATTATTATATTCGTTCGTTTGCGAAAATAAAATGTTACCACAATATGATCACGATTTACAACGTTGCTATATGTACAGCAGCAAGTATAGGTAGATATCAGGTAGGTACGACTTACGAGGCAATATTTTATTATACAGTATTATTCAGAATGATTTTGAATTCTCTTTGCATTTTACACGTAGCTTAATAGTTCTATCCTCTCCACGAACACTATATATCAAATACAATTTTTTTTAAATTTATTGACCTAAAACTATACGAAACGTAGGTATGAAGTATCTAAGACACCTACCAATAGTATTGTATGAGATATATTAATATAATTTAAACAGAAATTCAAACAAAAAAAAATATGTGATATTATCGTCTACTATATGTAACTATATATATTATCATTATTATAATGTCCCTATAAATTATTAAATTAATAATATGCGATTAATTAAAGGTTTTGAAACTACACGCCTCTTATATTAAATGATTTTGTAATATATCTTTGTCTGTTTGAGTAATTAAATAGAATCGAAATTAAAATTTGGTTTTTCCTTTGAATTTAATTTACAACACGAAACTCTTGAATTTTAATTAATAAATTAATATTTTGCAAACATTTAATTTTTTAAATGCCTAATTAAATTTCCAAGACCTTTTAAAAAAAATCCATCTTAGTCCTATATAATAAGCACCTGTGCACCTGGCTAAGATATAGAATAATTATCATCACAGCATGCAACTAATTAGATATTACCTACCTAAAATAAAACTCTATTATTTTTACCTATTTGTATTTTATTCTAAATTACTTATTTAATAGTAAGAACACGCAATGTAACATATATTTTTATACACATAATATTATGTTGGCGATAAAAAATACTAACAAAAATAACTAAAATATGTATGAACCATTTATGATCTCAAAAACAAAAATGTTTCAATCGTCTGTTTTTATTTTTATACATTATTTGATAATGTTCAAAGATCTCGACAGTTATTATAATATATTTTTAAGAATAACCTTACAAACTCGCTTTTAAAAAAATGCACTAATGTGTTAATTAAAACTTGGTTTAGAAAGATTGTACATAGGTAAGAGAAATTCGTTGAAAAACAGAATAACACGCGTGTACAATATCATTATCCTGTGAAATTAAACTCATTATTCTTTTCATTTGCAGGATGCCAGGGTACCTACAATTTGTATGTAAGTAAGAAATAAACTTGGTTTATTCACAACCTCTGTTGGTAAGGTTATGTAATATTGAGTGGTAGATAAAATAACTTAAAACAATCTATAGCGCAACCGACGCAACCCCATGAAATATTTAAAAAATACAATTAGGTACTTATTTTTTTTTTAAACTGTAATCTTAATATTAATTATATACTCTAACTATGTGTATAATATCATTAATAATATATCTGGACAGTTGTATAGTATATAATGCTGGTCTTGCTCTCGCTCTCTGTTCTAAAAATAAAATTGATCTCATTATGTCGGATACACTTTACTGAATAATTGATAAAGATAAAAACAATTTATCGTATTTCACTTGTTTATACTGAATATACTAATTATAATATAATAATAATTCTACTTGAGCTACCATTTTTTAATTCAAATTATTAATATTCTCATTATAGGTTTTCAATTTTATTGAGAAAATAAAAATATTAAAAATATAAGTGTAAACTTCGACTTGTCCTTACTAATAAAACTGTTAATCGGAAGTGAAAAATTTTAAAGTCCGAAAATCCCCAGAAACAATTAACAGCGAGCATGTTAAATAATTAAAAATACTCACATCTATTGACTATTGGAGTAGATCAATATTCAATTTTGTTTTAAATTTTGCCTTTCTAGGTGTGAATATTTTGAGTTGAATAAGCACTATAAACCATACCTTTTTGTATACTTTTCTGATTATTTGTATTATATGTAATTTATTAGGTAGGTTAGTTTAGATTAAAATATTATTGTGAATATTATTACTTATTGTATGCTAAATACTAAAAACAACAACAGAAAATATATTTATATTACTTATAACTTAGTTATATTTTATTATTTAAAATTGAGGCTTGGCAGTTGGTTAGTTTAATTATTAAACAAAAACTATAATAAAATTAAGGTGAAAAAAAAACAATTACATAATTATTGTACATTTTAATATTTTTTTTTTACATGTACCTTAAAAATAATTCAATAAAAGAAATTCAACTTCAATTTTAATCTAAGAAAAAAGATGTATTAAAGTTTATATTTTCATTGGTGATATCAAAGTACCTAGTAATTAAAAATTGTGTCAATCTAACTAGTCTTGTCTGACGCACACTTGTCTCGACATCATTATTTTTTGTCAAAATTACTTAAATCAGTAAAAAAAATAATAAACAATAAATAATATATTCGTAAATTCTATATTTTTTATAAAAAAAAAATTGGTATTAGTATAGACATGTTGTATAATAATGTTAAATAGTAAATGTATAAGGATTGTCCAATTAAGTATATATACTTTTTGTCCGAACGGATAGGTCATCAAAGATTGAAATTATTATTATCTTAAATTTAAATTAACATATAGAGAGAATTTTATTTAAATTGTGTTTTTGTATTCAGAAGTATGTCGAAACAAATAAATTCATCAATAATGTAGGTATCAGATATTAAAAATATTGATTCAAGTAAACGCTATTATTGAAGAATGAAATACTATGAATTTAACAAAATTATGTACGTTATAAAACAATAGGCTTGAGACTATGACCAGTGATTCTCTAAGTGCTTATTGTGGTCGAATCACATTATCTCTTTAACAAGGCTGACCAGTATATTCATGAAAATATCGTCTATCATTATAAAATCTACTGAATTGTCTACTAGACTGTCGAATTAATGTAGGTCTCACCTAGGTAATACTGACATTACAGGTCATGAAACAGTTGATTTACTAGCCAACAAAGCGATCACATCAACTACTACCTCAATCATATTATTTATATATATACAGTACCTTACCAAAACATACAAGTAAACACACACTCACACACACACATACACACACACACATATTATGGCATATATATGGCAAACAATTTGGTAATAACAGCTATCAATCTATCATTCACAAACATGCTCCAAGAATGAAATAGGAATAAACGGCATATATCTTACTTTTACAAATATACCTTACCCTGCAAACATAATGCAGTAAGAATTGAGCACACCGACCTCAATCATATCTACCTAATCAAAGTCAAAGAAATATCGTATAACTGCATCCAATGCGACACCCCAACGTTCCAAAGTATTTCTTATGATTAAATATATTCTTCACATTGTTCAGTGACTACAATATTCTCCATGTCAAATTAACCCATTCACAGTGGAAAAAGCATCCGAAGAAAAAACTACCATTCTCATACTCGACTATTTTAAAACCATTAGTATTGATACAAAAATATTAAAATATAATATTATTCTGATTACGATTGTAAAATATATTTTACCCGGTTCAATAAGATTAATGAAATTAAGTTAAAATAAGATGTTTGTGTTGTGAATTTAGGCTAATACAATCTAGAAAATTGTATACATTAATATTTGTTAATACCTATAATACACCTATTATACAAGAATAGAAAAATAGACGTGTCTCCGTCGTGTTTGTTATTTGCCCACCATTTTCCTATACACTTTTAAACTTCCTTAACTCTTTTAATAATGATAATGTATAATTTAACCTTTGAAATATTTACATAAATGGGCTACCTCCGATTTTTACATTTCACCAAAACCAACTATAATAGTAAAAAAAAATAGGTTTTATCTACAACAACGACTTGAATGACAAGGCTGAATATTAATCTTGAAAGCTACAAAATATAATATCGTTGAGACTGATAATGTTTTTCAAAGCATAATTTATAACAAGCCGTTTTAGGGTAGCGCTGTACCCGTCACGAAACATACAATTCTAATAATTAAATTATTGTATTTAATTTTTAATTATTCAAGCGCAAATTAATTTTGTTTGTATGTAATTATATGTCCGCCTGAGTTGTAAATACTTTTAAAAACGAATAAGCCACAAACCCATGTCAAAAAGGGTTAAGTTAATGTAATATAAATTCTGATTTCTAATTCGTGTCTAATTAAATGTTCATATTGATAGATTTATAATGAATACTAGTCCTGCTTACAGATAACTACAGAGCTGTGATTTTTTTCAAGAATAAAAACAAATTACAAATTAAATTATTATAATTAATATTTTTTTTTTAAATTGAAAAAGAAATATTATTTGAGTAAACCATTATTTTTAATTGAACAAAAAAAAATGCATTGACCCAATTTCCAATGAATTATTGTATAATAGGTATTACATTATACACAATTTTCATAATAACTTTAATTTATTTAAAATATACATTATGTCATAATTTAATTCAAACATCTTTGATAAATTCGATGAATATGGTAAGTCTTACCGTAGTAAGTATAGTTATACTTTCGAGTTGTCCTATGTTGCTGTGTAGGTCATATCGTAAAATAATTCTGAAGAATTTTTTTCTGTCAAGTAGAATATTTTAATAAAAAATGTTTGAAGCACCTACATTTTATACAAATAAATATGATATATAAAGAAATATAATGTATTCCAAGAATTATTATCAAATGTATTTTAACACAAAAAAAAAACAAATTAAAATAGGTCATCATTCATCAATTTTACGGAGCGTAAGCGAAATCGTATCTATGAAACATTTGTAAGAACCCTAACAATAACGATAACTATCCACTGATACATAATAGTAACGCACCAACGCGTGCTTGAAAATAATATAATATACGACAAAATGAACGTTTTCATTGTATTGCCAGCATAAAAACCTTTAAATAAATGGAAATTTAATCATAGCTCGTAAATAACAAGGGTAGAAAATAAATATTAGCTTTATTATTATTAATATCGCGATGTGATTAATAAGAATTTTAATAAAAATTCATAAAGCGCTTTTAATGCACAAGACCATTATATACGATCTTATTACAAATTATGAAAGCGCTGCGGCTTTTATTGGATCAAATTCGTTTGTTTTTTATGAAATAAAGAACTTTTTTTACCTACAGATAAAGAAAATAACGATGTATATATATACCTTATGAATATTATTACGATTAAGTGGTATTAATTTATTAATCTCAATCAATCTTTGATGACGTGAATACTGCAATATTTCTATTACCTATTTGATCGCGTACAGTTCAAATTTAGGGAATTTGAAACGCAAATAATTAATGATTATTTTTTTAAAAATAATTTATATTTATATACTTGAATTTTTGAACATAATAATCAATACTTGATCGAAAATGTGTTCATAATATTATGGTGGGTAGGTGTAAATAAGGTACCTACAATAACCACATATTTTGCTTTTCTGTTGAAATGTGTTCGGTTTTTGAGCTGTTTGGAATAATGATAAAGGGTTGTGTATGAATATATATATATGTATGTGTGTATATATGATATTCATATAATGTTCGTACCACGAATTTCATAAAAAGAAAAAAAAATGATATATTTTTTCATTCAACAACCATGTTCCATGAATGAGTGTATCATATATATTATATTATTATATTTATATAAATAGTAAATATAACAATATCATTGCCACCATAAGATATTACCTACATATTCCTCACATATCTATGACGCATATTCGAATTTATACTATGTAGATATATCATATATGTATATATATATACATATTATTTAACAGTTATTCACCATGTATAAATTTACAATACATGTCGAACACGGGAAATAGGGCTAGATTCAATGTCTAAAACACTGCACCCCATCCAGTCCTGTTGCCGTTTTTCAGTGTGTGTTAAAGGTCTACCGTTTGACAACAAAAAGTATCGGTAGGTTAGAAGTAGCGGGAAATCCGATGAAAAGGAAAAGAACTAGGGAAAAAAAATGTTACAAAGGGTCGGAGAAACAAATTATTTTCTAATCAGTGGTTCCTTCGGTAACTGCAGGACTTTAGTCTTTTCTGGCGAAAAAAAAATAATTCCTTTTTATTTTTTTTTCTTCTCTGTACGTGTTTGCCTTTCGTTTCGACCCGTTTGTGTAACTCTGCGTGCGCGTGTGTGTGTAGCATCTCCGAAGATTTTAAAACCCTGTCTCACAACGTGGTCAACAGATTTAATTTGTACGCTATAATGTCTATAATTGCAATCTCTGTTCGGTTTCAAAAAATATTTGTGCCAAAAAATAAAATTTTCAAAAATTTGTTCGTGTCTTTTACAATGGTCACAAGATAATTGAAACGCTCTCGCAATACGTTTCTACATCGTAATAATGACGAGAAAATTCGATCAGAAATGTGCCCTCAGGAATAGCAGGTATTACATTGTTAAAGTGTCACATAGGAGCTTGCAAGACGTATATGATATGTGTATCTTTTGACAAGTGAAAAAATCGAATAAAACAATATATGCACTGCAATGGAACCTACTCCTTCTACACACACCGTAATAATAAGAATAGTTTTCCCGGAGGAGCTTTTGGTGTAAACTGGCGTTTTCACTTACGAGCATTTTTTTTTTCAATTAACTTTTTTTCTTCCATCTCTTCGTTCCGCGAGCCACCCGCTCTGTGAATTCCACAGTCATTCTATACCAGCAAAAGCAAAATATCCATCGTATACGATGGGGCAGTTCGCGACGAGAATTGGATACCGGAAAAGTTTTTTCAGGCGGTAAATTCGATTCCTCCCTCTCCCCACTGGCTACCAGTGATGTATAAATGACTGTATAATTCAATACGGCCAGAGCTCCAGAGAGTGTTCCCGTCCATAAAAAGCTTGCGATTTACCACTCTGCTAGTTTTTATTGCAGACACCTTAAACTGCTACTGCACAGCCACCATCATCCAAAATCCTATAACGGTGCCGCGGTGAGTACTTCCTTCCCCTATACCACTCAAGTTAATTAATATTAACCTGCGTTCAATATATACGAGTCCATTGTAATGATATGCTTATCATAAAAAATACACCCCCTCCCCCAGTAATAATAATTATATAGACTGATAGTCTTAGACACTGAGATTTATACAAACACGTTCGAATTAACGATAATTATTTACAAAGTAAATATACCTCGTATTGATATAATTTTAAACAAATCTAGTGAAATTGAATTCACTTTTATATCCAACTGATCAAATCCAATCTATTTAGGTATAGGTTGTTGGTAAAAAAAACACGTTCTTATAAAATAGGACTCAGATTTGTATGCCGTTTTTTTATTTTTGTGCAACAGGATTTGAAAGTAGGTACATTATTTGAATTATGTAGCAAATAATTCATAATTAAAACTTTTATTTTGTATTTTTCGCTGTTTTTTGATTTTTTTAAACACTTTTAAGGTATTTCATTAATTTTTAATGTCTAATTTGATAGGCTATATAATTTGAAATTATAATTCACATAAATGATAGTGGTGAATAATTTGGTATATAAAAAGTTTAGTGAGTTTATTTATATAAATATATTATAAATATGGATTTGTCAGTTATAATTTATTATTAAGAATAGAAAAACATCGTTTCCAGCACTCTGTCCAATAAATTATTCCATTACATTCCAATTCATTTCAGTTCTTGTTTTAAAATGAGTAGTGTTAGAGAATTTTATCGTAAAAAAAAATGTTTAGTTATAATTATTGAAACTACGACAGGATATAATAGGCATAATATAGTTCAGTTTCTCTGCAGAAGAAAAATATCACAAGACTAATAGTTATTGTTATAATTTTAACTAACCTTTAACTACTGTAAATAATTTATTTTTACAATATTCCTCTAGTTGATTAAAAAGAATTTCAACGTTTAGAATGGCTTATATAACACTATAATTATATCTATTAATAATTAATAATTACATAATATCGTCGCATGAGGCGATTTGAACTGCATATTTAATAAGTTGCAAATACCTAAAGTTAGTTAATATACACATTTTAAACAAAGGTTTGTAATCATGAACGAAAGAACTTTTTAATGAACATTATGAAAATGTATAAATCGACGCTTTTACTACTTTTTACTTGCTTTTACTGCTTGTTTGTATTTTTTTTTTATATATTTTCCTATTGTACCTACCCACCTTATCAATTAGTTTTTTTATACAATACATTTAAATTTTAGATTAAGCAGGAGTTATTAGAAGTAAACACATGTATAAGATGGAATTATTTATAAAGTAAATATTTTTTAAATACATGAATTGTATGAAAATATTAATTTAATATTAATGTCAAAAAATAATTTAGATAATTATTACAGCTAATTTTAGATTTGACTATATCAAATAATTTGTAATGGTTTAGTGCACTATAATTTAACTTCAAAATGTATAGTTAATGTTAAAATTGCTAAATGTAATATTATTTAAATAAATATTGAGTTAATAAATAATAAGCTATTGAGCAATTAACACTTTAGTGAACTTTATATCACTTCTGTTAATTAATATTTAATAATTTAGCGAACTCATGTGACTATAATGAATTTTTTCGATTAAAATATTCAAAATATGATATATATTATACGTAAATTATAATTGCATTATCTGCAGACTTTATGAATTGACTTTATGAATAATTCTGCTAACCACGGTTTGGGAATATTTCACTATCGATGATTTATCTTACCCCGTATTTTTAACACAGCAATATTATCCGTACTTCTTCTGTGATCCAACCAATATAAAATTTATCACAATATTCATTATCGTATTTGATAAATTCTACAGTTAGGTGTCTATGTCTATTGATTAATGTTTCGTAAATAAATTGTATTCCATAGTTGACCCATTTAATTATTTTTGCTCAGAAAGATAATACCTACGCCACATTTTTTGAAAATCATTAAAACCATATACCCGATTTAGATCCGTAATTAAGATGAGTTCATTTATCCGAAATGAAGGAATCCGACCCGATTGCATACAGAATATATAACATACTATAAAGTAGACACCATTATTGTATATATTAAAATAACATGACAATATTATATAGTATACCTACCTAGAAAATCGTTTAAACGAATAAAACGGATTTCCTTTAAAATCGTTATACCTAGTGTATATATGAGTTCAGTAGAGAGATCGGCGGAAGGCGGAACACATTATAGTTACGCAAAGATATTATTAACGCTCAAATATTGTACACATGTATGGTTATATACAGAGTTCGGCGTAATCGCAGACCCGGGCACAACTATCAGATAAAGCACGTTTCACTGCACTAGCGTGAAGTTTATCTCGTTTGACGTGTTTTTAAACACGTCGATTTAAAGTTTGAAGCAAGGACCAGCGCGGATAGCAGCAAGTCAATAAAACATATTATACAAACTATGTCAAACGAAAATTATAAAAACTCAGACATACTTTGTTCTCAGATGATGGGTACTTACGGTACACCGCAGAGTAGGTCACAGTATTCTGCGGGCCACTTGGTCAGGTTTATTAGAGGCGTATAATATATTATGTATAGAACGTGGATTTTCTTTCAATCTGATAGAGATGAATCATCACATTTTAAAACGATTCTGAGTGGCATTTCGTAAAATATATATACATTATAAGTTAGTACGTGAAATGTAATTTTTGGTTTGTTTTTAAACCTTGGAGATAGTAAGCATATTCTCTATTAAAAAGTTCAAGTTCTGTACTCAAAAAATTTGCATTTTCAAGCAAAAAACTAAATTATATAATGTACATTGTACACAATATAATATACTCATCCATTTAGCGTTTGCTGTACATCTTTTTAGAGCGTTTTGGTTTTAGATTGATCTTATATATTGTTGTTTTTAACCTTTTAAGAAAATATCTGATCAATTTTTGGAGTATAATCCTGTACAAATAATTAGAATATTGGATCTAATAGTCGTTGAAGTGAAAAGGTTAAAAATGAATATAGAAAAACTTTAATAAGGTCAGTTTGAGAATAAATATTCTAGTCAGAAGACTGAATTGAATCGAAGTAGAAGTTTAAAACAGTGTTATTTTAATACTTCATTTAAAAATGCAATTTAATAAATTTATACGATATTTTTGTATATTTCAGACATTTTTTTCGTAACTAAAATATTTTTAATTCAAAAGGTTGGTTCAACCACTAAATCGTCTCGTTTATATTTTACAACTACTTTTAAACTTGTGTATAAATCAGTTGTGCACTAAGACTTATTTTCAGGAGGAGAGATACTTCAAAGGTAATTCGACTTATTTTGAAAATTTGGTTAAACCACTAAGGTACTAAAATGTTTTTAAAATATGAAGAAAAAAATTAGTCATCAAAATTGTTGAGAGTAGGATTTGCATAAAAATAAAAATTGTATTGTGCATGACCACATCTAATTAACATAAAAAAATGTGTATATACTACTAAGTGATAACAACAAACTGAAAATAAACAAAATTCTAATGTTATGGCTTTACTCATATTGAGTGTCTTCAATTATTTATGTCTACTTAACATAAATATAATTTTAGATAGCTTATTAAAAATGTCGCTCTTTTATCTTAAAAGAATAATTTCATTATAATTTAGATGCTATGCATTTGAAAGTGTACATACTTAACATAAATATAAATTTCATCCATATTATCTTAATATTATATATATTTTATATAATTATAATTACATTTAAGATTAAATAACCATTTTATTTATTTATTATAAATTACATTTGAAAATGTCAATAATTCATAACTAAATGTTTTTAGCATATTCTGTAAATACTGTAAAACAGTAAAAATAGGTTTATACTTCATAGAGTAAATAGATAATATCTTAAAATAAGTCAAAAATGTCGTTTTGCGTATAGTAAAATTCATAATAGACAATAGTTATAATATAAATAAAGGTTCCCACAAATAATATTTTTGATTTATTACAAAATAATTAATATCGTTATTTATCGTTAAAACACATAATTTAGTGTAAATTTAAACTTCTTCAAAATTTAAAAAAAATAATTGTGTTTGTGTTTTTTAGTCGCTATATAAAATCCTTATAAGATAAATTATGTTACTTTTTGAAACCCAAGCTATAAAAATACAGATTTTAAAAACTGTTTGCTACGTCATTTACTCGTAGTTTGTAATTTTCGTTATATTTTGTAAAAAATTTAACTTTAAATGCATATAAAAATATTATGCCTATGAGTATTTAATAATTTTATAAATATATAAAAATAACTTTGATTGGATCTTATGTTAAATTCGAATATAATATTGATATTTATATAAAAATAAACTGAAAAAAAAATCAAAAATTCATCATGTATTTAAAGAATCAAAATATTTTTGAAATAATAATTTAAATACTTTATGAAAATTTCATATATCTACGGTTATTTATTTTTTAATTACAATAAAAAACAAAAATGGTTTGGGAAGAAATAATTATTATACGGGTAAATATCTGTATTGTAGTAAAATTTTAAATTCAAACGGTCATAAAAAATTAATATGATTTTCCGGTAGTAGTTTTTTTATATGAGTTACAAAATGTATAATGAACCTTATATTAAATTTTCAAATCTTATATAAAAAAAAGAACATTTTTTATACATTTTTCTAACAAAATATTTTGTAATTTTTGAGATTTTGACAAAATTTGACTATAAATTTTCGATATTTTTTAATTGAGAAATAATCCAATTATTAGGAATCTCGTAATAAACTTTCAATATTTTTTACCCATACACACATTTTTTTATCAACATTTATAAAAAAAAAATATTGGGAATTTTTGATTTGACCTCTTTAAAACTAGATATAATTTTCTATCCAAAACTACCCTCAAAGTTGAAATCGAAGCATTTTATCGACTACTTATCTTATATACACACAAAAAAAACACACACATACATCATTGTAAAATAAATACATTCATTGCTCCATTCAGAATCTAAAATAACATTACGACGAACAATAGAATAGTATAAAACATATTTAATAAAACAAATTTATTTAACAAACCAGCAAACCTTGATGGCTTGATACAAGTTTGAATTTCAAAATTTGGTTTATATAACAATAGTTAAATTTACTAGAAAGTTTCCATGTCGTTAAGTTTAATTTCTATAATGTCAAGCTTGTAATCATTTCGTTTAAATTATAAAACTGAAATTATCTCTAAATACCAGGTGATTCTTTTATCATTCAACAGTTATTTGTGAGTAAATTAATGTATTTTGTAAATCATTTTTTTATTTACATAATTTGAAGGCATTACTCAATAATTTGGAAAAAAAATAATAAAAATAAATTTATTAATGTAAAAATGAACAGTATTTTTCAATCAAAAGTTATTTTATAAATACAACGTCATTATAAAGAAGAAAATAAATAATTCCTTTAAGGTAGTTACTAAAAATCAATAATTTAGAAATCAAGTAGTGAACTTGTGGTCGGTTTAATAATAGGTCTTATTAATTTATTATTATGGTATACTTATACTACCACAGATTTAGCTTAACATCGAATTGTAAATTCAAAGGATAGATTGACATCAATTGAATTCTCGGAAAATCGCTTACGTTATCATCGTTAAAATGTTTTGCTGATCCGCTTTATGCAATTATCTACACTACCCAAACGGCTAAACCTATAGGCTATGGTTATACTATGAATTATGATTAGACATTAGTGAGAGTATGAGCGAATTATATAAATGTTGAATAGCTTTATGAATTATACCATTGGTACATCATTTGCCTGCAATATGGAATCTAAGTTTTATACAAAACGAAAACGAGATTATAAACATTATCATTAATCAGATGTAAAGACTGAGTGTTTTTGGTACCACGTCATATTCGACATAGATATTTTAATTTGTATTCGATTAATTTAACTATGTTACTTATGTGCTGCTATTTTTTTTTTTTTTTTTTTTTAGATATTTAGTAAAGCGATGAATGGATGAATGTAATTGTTTGAATTCAATTATTTATAAACAATTTTAAATAAATAAATTTAAATAGTTTTCTTAATAATTGAAAAAATATTTTTACTCTTTTTGAGCTATTTATAGGCCATGTGAAATTAATGATTTTTTTTTTTTAATAATTTTTTATATACTGTTTTATTAGATCAAAAAACTTTTAAAAGTTAATAAAATTATATTTCTCATAAGCCGGCATTGCTAGAATTATAAAATTAAAGTAAGTGTAATTCTATAGATATTTTTTTATGCATCCCAAACTTAAAAATTGAACGAATTCAAATATATTCGCACGTAAAATAACGATTTCTCATCAAACCTATTTATACAACGAACCTATACATGTATTTTACAATAAGTTGGTATTGATTCAAAAGTTAATAACAATAATATAATATATGTTATAAATATATATTATTATAATAATTAAATATTAATAATACAATAAATGCAATGTTTACGGCAAAATTAATGAAATAAAATCAAGTAGATTACTTTAATAAAAATATAAATAAATCATAAAATATACCTAGTAATACAGGCTGTCAGACCGTCTTTACTGAAAATCGTTTTTCGTATGCAAATATTTATCGTCGAATTCAAATTTAACACATATAGCCATATAGGTACATTACATTACAGAGATTTACTCAATGATGAGAACGATTCTTCTGTACAACATAGTGGTTAACTATTTAATTATCTGTTTTACCTCAAAATAAGGTTACCAATCTTTTTTTTTTCTTTTTGATAAAAACCTAATTGTAAGTACAGAGTAACCATAGTTGGAAAAAAATTTCTCGTACCAATACCAACTTTGTGTACATGATAAAAATTAGTATTATTAAAAATAATTATAGTTTAGGAATGCATAGACTTTAAGGAACGAATAAAAGCAAAATAATAATAAATTCTTATAAAATGGTAGGTACGTACCAATCACCGGCTCCAGAAGCACTGACAGGCGTTTCTATTTTTTGCGCTGGATAATGTACTAACGAAACCGTGTCATCGGATTGTCTCGAGGCCAACTGTCACAAAACAAAAACACATCGCTTAGATATTTTTATCACAAGAGTTTTGTTTTTTTTTTTCGTCTTTTTTTAAACGGACAGCCTTTCGGGCTGTATTTGATTCGAGTTCATAAATCTATATATATAATATAATACATATTATACTTATACTATATATATTATACATACCAACAGCCCTTTGTCGCCAAGCGTTACCATAATGACGGGAATGTGAGATATTAGCTTACAAACGATGTCTTTTGAACTATTCATTATGCGATCTCGTGTGTCGAATTCGTCGCTGCCGTTAATGGAAACTTTAATGGCGTAATTTACACGCACTTCAGCTGTAATGAAAAAACAGAATGAAATTCCCTTTGGTGTCTCTCACAAAGCGTTCAAAATTAGTATTCGATGATAAGGAAGTTGTCCATCGATTACTGTTGTACACTTATACGTACACACAACACTTCTGTGTCAAGCACGCGAGTTTGATAATGTTTAAACGTATAAAGAGCAACTTACTTCGAAATCCTTGGGAGCACAACGACGACAAAAGTCAAACAAAATTTGTTATAACGATAACCGTCAATTGATGTATCAACGAAAAAGCCTATCAGATTTGTAAAATTTAACTTTTATTGCTTTTTTTGGTATCAAATAAATCCACAAAAATCGTGTTCAGCGACAAGAATTTACGCGATACCAACGTTAGCGTTTAAATGTAATTACATTTTGATTTTTTTTTTTACAGTGTTTCCATTACGATAAATTTGCTAATAAGGACTTTAATCTTTTAAATTTATTTAAGCATTGTCAAATTTGCAATTAATTGACGTTTACAAAGATCCTTAAGTTACATGACAATATTGTACTGATAAAAATGTCAAATTTTTCTCAATAGAGTTGGCATCAATAACTCTGTAGATAAATGCTCGAAAAAAAAAAATGTTTAATCGAGATTAATCATATCTATAGTTTTATTTTCGACGAACAGCCCTCTGTGGTTTCGAAGATTACAGACTAAAAATTCCAGAAATCGCTTCTACTAAAATAAAAACTACATTCCAAATAAATACTAATACCAAAATAATGACTAAAAATCGGTGAAAAATGAATATTATATACAATTAAACACGACACAAATGACAACTCTGCGTGCTTGTCAGAAACGCTTGGTGATTCATTATTATGATTCTGGAGATTAATTTAAGTAACGGAAAATGTTTTATGGATTATGTTTCATGATCGTTCAAGAAAAATAACACACGACTTAGAATTCTGACATGTTAAATGTACCCCACGCATGTACACAATGCTTATGTATAAAATAATAATTTCACGATTTAATCATACAATAGCATATTATACCTATGTACTAAATATATTCCACAAGCATTAGATAAATAAATATAATAAATATGTATTGTGTTTGTATACATAGTATTCTATACAGTATATAATATCCGACTTATGAATATCTACTCCATTTCTCCAAGTTACAGAATATAGGTCAGAAATAAAGAATTATTATTAGCAACGATTTCGTAAACTAGCATAAAGAAATTCTGTTTTTTTTTTTTTAAGATTGTATTGATTGGACAAACGAAAATTAATTAGTCGATTAAAATAAATTGGAACGCGCGTATAGCTTAAAACCCAGCACCACCCTTTTGTCTTACAATACGAAACTCGGAAAATATCACGATTTATAATTTAACCGCGTTATGAACAGATTAAAACTATCTATACTGTTGCATATTTCATCGTTCCAATAAAAATACTAAAACGACTGCTCAACAATTTACACGACTTAATAGTTTAATGCTGAGATTTTAGTATTCATATCGTAGGTAGGTATACCTTAATATGTATGAGTACATTCGCTGATAAAACCTGATAGACTGCTACGATGTATACTCTGGTATACGAGACGTCGAAAGGGAATCGTGTTTTTTTTCTTCGGGTGATCATTCAAATATGATGTAATATAATATGACATGTACAATCAACGTGACAAAATTAAAACGTATCTATCCACACGATTCCTAATACAACCACAGTGACCCATCAATAATAAACTGTATACTTTATGACTGGCATTAACGGTTTTATGTACTCACTAGTTAATCGGTACTTAAACGTAAAACTGAGTTTTTCTAGTTCATTTTATATTATGAGATGGTTCGGAAAATCCTTAATGTTGTAATGGGTGTACCTCGTTTATGCACAAACATAATATTATGTGTTTTCTTTTCAGCTCGATTGTTTACCCAACCATTAGTTGTATTATTCGTTTGGGACACAGAGTGCAGACGACGCGAACTCATTATTCAATATCAAAACATATATTTCTTACTGGCTACATCGTATAATAATACATTAATTAAAAAATAATAAATACATAGTTATTTTTGTTAAATCAAATGGTAAAACATATTAAGTACATCAAAATAGTATAACATAATATTGACAATATATGATATAAAGCCAAAGTGCTATCACTGAAACCCAAAAGTACAAAATTACATTAATGAAATCGTGATTTTTTTTTATTTATGTAGAAGCATACTGTAATACTACACGCGTACGTTTCTTATATCTTAATTATATTCTTCAATTATTTTTATTATTATTATAAATCTCTGAAACTACTATTCAATTATTAAAGAACTATTGCTATCACAATATTAATAATAATTGTCTATATTTATTATTTATTATAATTTTTATTTTTGTTTACTCTTCCTACTTATTATATCTATTATTGTTAATAAACATTACTATAAATAAATAAACTGCTGTGCTGCTCAAAATTCTATGTATATATGTATAAATACTCGTATATATATATTATTATTATATACAATATGTAACTGTGAAAAGAATTTCCTGTTTTTTGCTGTTTATTTTCCAAGATTTGAACTGGCAACACGATAATTTAGTAAAGGAAAAAAGTAATAAATTAACAAACAAATTTTTGCATAATTTGTATCATAAACATTTAAAAATTAAAAAGATTTATACTTAATTTTCTACCGGAATTTTGATCACTACAAGGTCTAAAATATGTAATCAAACGCTTTAATTTTCTCATATTCGAACATAAATTATAACCCCATACACAGTGTTACTTAGGTATGTGTAATGTATATAATAAAGAAGATAAGGTCCAAGTATGGATTATTTCGGTATAATAACTAGGGCGTAATATTTAAACGATCGTTAATGACGCTAATCGAATAATATTGTCGAAAAATACGGTAACCCTTAAACGTGTACCTATATACGATTTTAGTAATGAGATAACATTAAACACAAAACATAGTACGTTCATATTATAATGAGGTATTACCGGTATTGGTGGACAATAATTCTGCAAATGTTCAGTTTTTAGTTACATCATATTAGGCATTTTATTCAGACAAAAAATATTTTTAATAATATTGTAGTTATAGGTGCTTACAATAAGAATGGATTTTCAGTTTGTATTGATTTTAAAAATAAGTCAAATTATATGATTTCACTCTGCAACATTCTACAGTTATAATTGTTTTCTGGTACATACTGCGGTTGCTTATACAACTTTGACCATAAAAATTATAAATAAAACATTACCAAGTATTCGCAGTTTGCACTACGTTTAAAATATACTGATTATTTTAAATTAAAATTCATATGTCAATGAACTTTTCTCGAATTAAATAATTTTGCGTTTTGATATATTAATTTACAACAAATTCCAACAAGTTTCCAACAATGTCCAACAAGTCCATTTAAACATTATTGGATATGTTTAGGAAAGTTCGGCTAACATTGTAATGCCAAATTCACGCCCCTTATATTACCTCCACGAAACTCCCATGTGACAGACAGTTGTTTCACAATTATTTTAATTTTAAAAGCTGCGATTAAATTTTTAATTAATAAAAAAAAAACAGACAAAATAGATTCGTTCAAACTTTGAGTTTATGATACATTTTAATCATTTTACTATTAAGAAATTACATTAAATTAAATTTGACAATATTAAGTTTTAAAGAAAAAAAATTCTTTCTTGTTTTAAATTTTGAATTTAGCTAAGAAGTTGTAGATTTTACGAAAATGTGCTATTTTTACAAAAAAAACACTTTTTAGAACAAAAAATTACTCTAAAACATACCTTACTTTATTATTTTTGCGCTAAACATCTGTCCTCGTACAATTAAAAAGATTAATAATCAAGAAGATTTAATTTTTGTTTTTTATTAAATGGTTATTTTTCATTTTTCTAGGTGGGTAGACAGTTATTAAAAATGATTTAATATTTAAAATTGTACCATCTTATTCGTATTTATTTTGAAATACGAGTAATAATGTCTAAATAAAATAATTAATGTTACAGTTTAAACATAATAGTTTTATTATTTTTTTCTCAATTTTTTATTTAAAGACTAAAATATTGTAAATGATCTAAAATACAAATAAGTCATTCAAATTTTTATTTTATGTGATTAATTAAAATTACATTTAATAAAATGTTAGTATATTTGATAGATATAATTTTTTTACATTAATTTTTGATTAACTATTTAAAAAACAATTTGTTAGATGTTTATTTTATTTTAAATAATAAAATAAATTAGGATTAAACTTTGCATTATTATATTTCTGTGTTTAAATAAACAGAGATATATAGTTACAATATTATAATCATTTTATAGACGTTTTTGAGAGGCAGAATCAACTTTTTTAATTTAAAAATAAACGGTTTTTCATTGTTATTGACAAACCAAAAATAAAAACTTAAAACTTCGAATGAAGTTTGAATTTCAAGAACCGTATAAAATTTAAATTATATTTATTTTTTATTTTTCTCATTTCTCTATCTCTGCCTTGCTCTCTCCCCTTTAAAAAATCTCCTACTACTGTTCACAATCGAAATAATTGTAATGCTTTTATAGTTCCGAGTGATTTCAGAATAACTCATTCGCTATAAACCGCTGATGGAAGACAATACGTCGCTATTGTACATGCATCTACACGCTGGCTCTTGACGTCTGAGTGGTATTCATGTAAGAAGTTTTGGTACATTAATCATTGACGACGTTGTTCGTCGTCAAGAAAGAGAAATATAGTGTACACGGTATATACCGTTGGGGAGTACACAAATGAAAAACAAAAATCTTGCGGAAAACATTTTGTCAAAACATATTCCAGCGACGGTGTGGTACTGTACGTACTGTGTACGCTTATATATTATATCCGTTGAAATAATTGTTAGGTAATCAAAGTTTTATATTTATCCGAAGTAGAAAAAAAATCTGTTCGGTTCATCAAAACATACATTTTAAATATTAAAATACTGCTCAGTCTCGCTGAATTAGACAGGCTTCCACAGAGAGGTAAGTTAGAATTTTTAAAATGTACGCACGCTGTACACTTATTCTGCAAATCGTTTTCATTCCGTTTTCAAACTTGTATGACAAGTAACGTATTATAAAAACATACCAATAAACCACATACATATTAAACAAATCAAAATTAATTTTAAATTTGATTATGTAAAAAATCAATCAATTTCAGATTAAAAATAATTCGTTGTCACAGTTGTTAAGTGCTTTTTGATGGGTTGTAGGTACCTTTTAAAATCATTTTTACTATGCATCTATAATTTTGTTGGCGATGTGCGACTGACGGGTCGAGTGGAAAATATATAGTTATTGAATTATAGCATACACAAAGATGATATAATATATTAATATGAATGTAAAACCGTGAATTTTAGTTTCATATTTGCTCCATCGCAGCATCGAAATGTTAAACAGCGTCGAGTCAAAATCAACTTCATCTAGATGGTTGTATGACTACAGTTCTGCGATGAGTGGAAGATAAATTACTGAATACATTTAATCATCAATAACATCAGTCAGTGAAGTATATGGAAAAATAGACGAAAACATTTATTTAAATATCTATTAAAAATAAGATCCTATTTATCGATTTTCCACGTAATAAAACCTTTATGATTACATTGGACTATAATATTAAATAATATATGTTTATTTCCATTATATATATTTCCAATAAAAAATAATAAAATAAATATTATTCAGATTTCAAATACCTACTTACTTGCTTACGTGCAAAGAATAGCCGAGTACGATAATACTACAACCATTTCAAAAACTATTACACTTTTGAATTATTTGCATTAGCATACTACTTTTTTTCAACATGTTACCTTTTGCCTATGCCATTATACTGATTTATGTCACACACAGCTGTTTTATATAAATGTCAGATATTATTATTAGGAATTTCCAAACATAATTTTTGACTAGTATAAAATGAACAAAACATATCTAATTGACATAAATAGTGAAATATTAATAATGAAGTACTTATTATAACTTTCAATACGTTGGCAGTTGGCAGGCATAAATAATATTGGTTGAAGATTGACGGCGCTGATGGTTAAATGTAAATAATAACTATGAAACACTAGATAGAATTATTATATTTTTGAACAGTTTGTAGTTTTAAAATCAATTACTAGCAGTTTATTAATTAATATATATATAATTTTTTTATCTCATTAAAAACTATACTTGTATATCCTTTCCCACTCACTCAAGTAAAGTTAAAAAGTTGTTTATATACAAGTTATACAATTTAACTAGTTAATGGCCGTTCTTTATTAGAGATGTGTAGTCTTATTAAACCTCAAAGAAATGTATGTAGCTTCTCATTTTTAATTTAATAAGAACATAGCCAACGTATAATAGAATTTTTGAAAAGAGTTCATTAATTTTTTTTTAATATATCAAGTAATCCTTTTCTTTCATATTGTAAATCTTATTTAATTTATCAAGTTATACGCAAATATATTTTTATTATTCTATTTTACAATTGGTTTTAATCAAAATCTAAAACGTTTTTACCGGAAAAAAACAAAAATAATAAATCATAATATGATATCAATCTAAAATATTAAATGAAATATTTTATTAAAACATTGAATAAAAAATAAATAAGTATTATTCATTTGTTGAATAATTAAAATCGTATTCAACTTACCTAAGGATCATATTAAAAAAATTATTGAAAATTAAAATCACGAATTTATTGTTAAATAAATGACCCTAAGTGTAAACAATATGACATTTGTACAATAAATATACAGCCACAGTATTTATAAGGTCATAAATAATGTTTTATACTATGTGAAGTAACCCTTAAAATATAAATACGTAGATATCATTCAAAATTTTTAGTTATTGTTCCATACAATAAATGTAGACTACAATAGGATTATTACATCGAATTATATACAAAACATGTCAAGAATACATTAGTCACAACCCAACGGTCAATATACATATTATTACATGTATATAGATTTAAAATTGTTTATTTTATGAAAAAATGAGATAAAAGTAGTAATAATGATATATTTTTGAAGATTTTATTTTTGGCAACAATCTATGATGAGTAAACTACAACATAACTTGGTGTGTAATAACTCTAATATAGGCATAACAATAATACTTTTTGTGAATTTGTATCAACAATAACGTATACCATATATATTTTATAAAATTAATACTTTGCCGTCAAATATTTACGGTTTTGAATTTAGTAATAAATAAAATTTTCAATAGGGATACTTCGTAACGCCATGTTTTCTACAAACAGAATACAAATGTATTCCAATAAAAAAAAAAAATGACACGTTCAATAGAAATATGAAATCATAATTTAAATACATACACATATATATATATATATATCGTTTTTGAGCCAATTTATTTTTCTGACACTTCACTTAATATATATATATATAAGTAATGAAAAATGCACGGGAGAGTAATCATGATATTTCGATCTCCGATTGGCGACGAAAACCCACAATTCTTTTGCTGTCAGGGATTTGTAAGAAGTCTGTGGTTTGTTTATCGATAACGGCACTTTCACGACTTATCCCCGCATCTTCGTTGATTTCCGTTTTCTTTTTAACTCGTAAAAACGGTTTTAACGATTACCTCACCAATACGCAGTACTACACACAAATATATTCTGCAGTGTCCACACACGTTAGGCTGTGCAAATTTTAAAACCGTGGTATTCCTTTGTATTCTTTTCCGCACAAATTCGAACATAATATTTTGTCGTATGTTATATTGTGTTAAACTATAAGTGATATGATAAGACATCGAATGTGCCCCTTCATTGCCATTGTCCGCTCAGTTTCGAACACCCGGCGATACCAGTATATTTGATTTTAACATACCTAAGAAAAATATACTACTTTGGAATATGAAATTGACAATGAACGTTGTCACAAAAAAAATGTAAAAACTTAAAAAGTGATGTCAAGTTTACTGATAATAATAAATAAATTGTGAATATTATAAGTATATTTTTTAAATACAATTATTGCAATTCAATAACTTCAATTATCTAAAATAGCTGATTATTCTAAAAATGTTATAATACTTTGAACAAAAAAATAGTGGTTTACAAAGGTATAAAAGGACTCTTTTTAATAGTTGACCGGTCAGCTGAATATAAATATTATTGGGCTATTAATTTCGCAAAGATATTGCGGCTCAGGCGCAAGTTACGGTATTGTTATATCAGGTTTTAAGTCTGTTACAAACTATTGTATACATACAATATTACTCGTAGATAATCCTATCATTATAATAAAACATTAAAAACGGTCAATGCCAAATTTGTCTGCTTTTAAATATTATTTAGTTAGAATACATAACACGGTTTCCACGTACCTATTATATTTCCAAGTCGACGAAAAAAAATATACGCAACATGACGTATGTATCATTTATATATCATTCTCACGGGAAAATTATGGTTTCTAGTGAATCGTCTGAAAAATACATACATGTACCTGTGTCTCATTGCGTTTTTCCTCAAACATACCCGCCTGCCTATTAATATACTCTTCTACTCACTTTTTAAGTAGTCTTTAAAACTTACATAACTATTTTCATACTTAATGCAAATAAGTAGTTTAACTTTTAAAATATTAACATAAATTAACTCTATAACTCTAAATAAAGCCAGCTCAACTTTGTAAGAAACATAAAACAAATATTATAATTTTTTTTTTTAATTTTAATTCAGGTTATTTAGTAAATTAAACAATATAAATTTAAGTTTATAATATGTTTGGCTGTCAAATACAGTAGAAATAATATAAAATTAAATTTCTAAATATCGATTATAAAAATTATATAAATATTATATAAATAAAATTATTTACGTGGGAAAATTTATTGGGATATATATACGTCTTTATTTTCATTGGTACATGAAATATAGTATTAGTGCATTGGTAGTATAGCTTCTAAATATATGTATATATATACAATATACATGATGAAATCTATACTTAATTTCCTATTATTTATTAGTATCTATATCAATTTCAATTTTCAAATAATTTGAATCATAATTAAGCACTTTCATGAAACAACTGAAATAACTTACATATTATTATATTAATATAATGATTTTTAATACTTTATATCATACAACTACTTATAAACTGTATATTATATTAGTGTTTTTAAATTGTTTATTAATACGATTCATTAATTTTTTATAACATTTATTAAAATTTATTAATAATAATATTTATACTATTTATATTTGGATATTAATGTAGCACAGTTTCCTAAAAAATAAATGAACAGATTGTGCATTGTTTGATCGTCAAAATAATTCATGTGCAATACAATTTCTTATGCGTAACTAATTTAAATAAGTAAATAAAACAGTGATAAAAGCCTTTAGCTCTTTAGCAAATGTACATAACAGAGAGAGGCACTAAAGGAAACAGCTAGTTAATCACTTGGAATTACAATAATATATAATATATTGTAAACAACTAAAACTTTTGTGACGAGGAATGACAAAACATGTACCTAATAATAGAATTTTATTTTTAATTTGATCATTTTTAAAAGAAAATCTATCTTGCTAAGCAAATTGATATCGTTATTATTATATAATTAAAAATTATTAAATGTTAATATTTTTAAAATGAGTAATATAAATCAAATAAATAATCTGTAAAAAATATTTTTATTATTTTTATAAAATAAACACTGGTATATTATATTAAGTAGGTCCCTAATAATTACTTGATTAATGGTTATCTTATTTTTAATTATTGCTTTTAAAAACCGTAGAAAATAATTTATGTGAAAAAAAAATATTTAAAAGAACGTATTGCAATTAATTAAAATTGTTTTTACTATTTTTAATAATTCATAGCCTTAAAAAATTAAATTAAGGAGTAAATTATTGATATAAAAAATAAAAATATATTTTATGAAAATATTACAATGATTTTTTTTTTTTAACACTTTAAAAATTATGTAATTTAATAAAAAAAAAAAGTGAGGAATATTAAGTACGAGCAAACAATGATTTTATGTAAAACTGGCAACTACAATCAATATTTATTACGGTGCATTGAAAATGTGTGACTCCAAAATTCATAAAAATAAAAACACTTAAAAACCAAATAAATATTAAAATCAAAAACATGTGTGTTAAAATATATTATGTACGTGATTATTCGAGAACTAATTAAAAAACTATGTAAAATATGATAATGTTTACCTGGAAGTTTTTTTGATATTTCTTGTAGCTCTTTTAAGTTTGGAGACATAAAGGAAAGCGCTTTCCACATATCCGAATAGAATGGTTTGGAAGCCACAGCAATGTCAGTTGTTTCAAAGTATACTGCAGAATATAAAAAATCACAAATCACTAGAGAAACTATAGTATATCCAAAATAGATTTACTCCGTTCTAGACAACCGGACCCTTACCTGGTATGTTTTCCTCGTTACAAAATCCAATTACAAATTCCATTGTCTCCGGACAAACATTACCATCGATAACTACAAGCGGACTCTGGTACAACGAATCAATGTTTTTCTTGATCTTTCAACGCGGAATAATGATAACAATATCGACGATGCGATTCATGAAATAATAATAATACGAATTATATTAAAATAAAAACCTATCACAAAAAACGAATAATCGATAGAGTTGGACTATGACAATTGCCAGATGACCACCTGAACTCTATCAGGTCCCTGAATATAGAATAACAACACGTTTTTTACGCGCACTAAAAAATTACATGGTAAACCCCAAACACAAATAAGTTCTTTATAAGATTATTAAGCGTAATTAACTTCCAGCAAAAAATGTATTGTTTTAATCTATAACAAAATAGATAGAATAAAATTGAATAAATTAGCATTATTAATAAAAATGAAGACATTTACTTAATAATTTAAAACTATTAATAGTATAACATATTATACTTTACAACCCTTAATATTCTGACCTACTTGAGTTCGACCATGCAAGTAACTTATTAGTAGCAGCTTTCATAAAATTATTTTAATACAGTTTTTACCACAGCGATCTATGACAATTGAGCATATATAATTGAAAAGAAATTCACGAGATTGGATTTTTTTTTTAATATTTAAAATTAATTTTATGTTAAATAAAAATATACCAGATTACCTAAATTAATCTTAAATAATATTAGAACTATTTGAATTTAAAATTTCATTGAGTTTGTAACATGAGTTGAAGTAAAATTATGTTGTATTACTTAAGGAGTGCCCTATAGTGATCGTGATATACAAAAATGTCTGTATTTCGAACGAGAACTCTTTTTATTGTAAATTATTAAGTGAATAACTTTTTTGAGCATTTTAATGTAACTAATTCAAAATTCAAGCTTGTAGTCTCTGAGTTGTTAAAATATTTACACTAAAGATAATAGTCCTTAAAAATAGTTTTCAAAAATATAAAATACATACAACATTGGATATAGTATTTATTTTACTTTTCAACTGTAATTACAAATTATAAATTTTTGATAGATTAATAATAATTAATACAATTTTCAAATTACCCCAGCATCCATAGTACCCGAAATCACTGAACTATCATTCTTAGTACACAATGTTAAATAACAAAAACTAAATTGAAATTTCGAATCCAATACGTCGATATTTTAAGAAAAATTATCCAATAAATAATTTAAATAACAGAAGTTTTTACTACGGTGGGATACTGTTTAAGCAGTACAAGTCGTGTTCAAATCTTAAAAATTTTTAAATAGGGTCTTTAATTATACAAAAAACTTCTGAAATTTAGATTTCCAATGACTGCATTATTAAAGGAAAAAATAGATCAACGTAAAAATGTATTTTTTTGATTATTATTACTGATCTTAGTCACTAACACTACAAGAGGTATAAACTTAAAAGAGTAATAAAAATCAACCATTACTGTAAAATTATTCGCTCAAAATCCTCATCATGTGTTAATTATTTTTTTAATTGAATGTTAAGCATTAATAATTTTAAAATGAAATAAAATTAATTAAAAGTGACTTTGACACGCTAACAGTTATTGTACTAATACCAAAATTGATTGTTTTAGAACTATGAGATAAATGTAAGTTATAACTATTAGCAATAACAATTTAAAAATATATAATGGGACATTGTGTTTCATTTGATTCGACTCGATCTTCAAATTGTAAACTTTTCGATAAAATTAATTGAAAATAAACTTTCGAGTAATTGTATTCTACATTGTTATATATTTGTACGATGATCGTATTTGACAACTTTCTAGATGAATTTCTTTTAATTTTTATTTAGCTTCACAATAAATAATAAAACAATTTTATTATTATAAACTAAACGAAATATACAAAATATTAAGTACCATATAATTCATTTTAAATTCATAGTCCGCTAAGTAAATATTATTTCAGACAATAAAAGCAATTACAAAAACTTTAATTTTTATCAAGTCATTAAGTTTAAACGAATGTTTTACTACCTACTTAGATTTATTTGAATAACACTTGCATTATTTTTGTTATAATCATAAAAACTAAAGTAAATAAACTTTTTATTTCCTTACACTTAAAGATATGATACCTATGTGAATAAGCATAAGGAAAGTATGTATTATGTATATAAATATATAAAAGTTTTTTAAGAAATTAAATTAAATATAAAATAAGTGGCAGCATATTTTATTGTTTTAATATCTACATAATAAATTATAAGTTATAATTTACATTACATTATAATATATATTATATATATATATAATTGGCACTCGGATTAAATCATAGGAATTGTACTTATTAAAATGTAAATATCTATTAAAAATTATTGTCCACTCTATTATATACACTAACTACTATTATTGTAAATTGTAATACATGTAATCTTACATTAAAATAATATGAAAATACAATGTAAGTAATAATCATTGCCGATGAAGTTGCGAAAAAAAAATTAATAATAAAAAAATATGTATATTTAATATTATATTATATTATTATGTATATATGGATATACATGTTATAAATGAATATTGAATGCGTATCGTTAATAAAATCATATGGGAATTTAATATTTAGTATTTTGTTTAAATTATACATTTCAATTAATTTTATGGAATTCATTAATTTTTATATTGTATGATAAATCAAAATATGTTTAAAAAAAAAACTAAGTTCTTAATTTCTATTTTCTATTATTACAACATAGATAAAATACTATAAATGAATAAAGCCCTAAAACTAATGGTTATAATTGAGTAATCCAGTACTCGATGTAGTCGAAACAATTAAAATATTAACTTGACGATTAAAGTAATTCAATCACACCGACCGTACCAAGAAACTCAATTAACATAGGGAACAACTTATTCGACTGAGAATTTCAGGTATACTAGGTATACTACCTAACGTGCGATTACCTCGCGTGCCCAATATTAAATCATTTCGATAATATTTCAAAAGGAATTTAATTACAAATTATAATCTAACATGAACCAAACCCGTAAATTACCAAGTCAATAGATATGCGTTTGTGGCATTCCATGTCGCCGATGCAGGCCATGCAATCGCCATGCCGGTCCTGGAACACCACGCACCAAGACGTCGACTGATCACCGGCAACGACGATCTTGTCTGTGTTCTATAAAAACGGTATTGATGGTATAGAAAACGCGTAAGATATAACGGCGCGGATGAAAAAATGTATACTAACTATGTGATCGAGCGATTTGATTATCGCATCGCCGTTCGAGTCGTCTCCGACAGCGGACAAGAAACAGACATCGTGTCCGAATCGGCCCAAAGCGTCCGCTATATTTCTACCGACCCCGCCGCTGACACGCTTCATTTGACCCGCCAACATACGACCGTCCAACTGAAACATAACATGTGCATATGATAATATTAAAAATCACTATCGTTATACATATTGTCATATTCGTATAACATTATTGTACTGTTTATTCATATTGAATATATCTAAAGAATATCCGATGGATATGTGTTCTGCTTACACAGTTACACGACGTATGTTTTAATTAAGCTAATCTTGAAAAGTATATTCACTCAATAAATGTGCACACGTGCAATTTTGCAAAACTATGAATTCTCATTAAATATACAATGCCAAACGAAGATTTGATCAGTTTGTAGAAGCTTTCCATTTGTACCATTCCGACTAGTTATTATTAAATAACGTATAGCGAATATGTCACGAGGATATGATTCACTTTCGAGCCCTCTGTAGTGTATATTATTAGCATAGTTATAATCAAAATAAATACGTTAACAAACAATGTGTTGCCTTCAGAAATAAACAAATAGATACGAACAATTGATTAATAAAAAAACAATTTTAAACACACTTTTATATAAAAATATAATGAAATTCTCAGAAATTCCAATCGTTTATATTGTTATATAGTTAAAAACTTAACGCGATTCAATTATTAATTGCGTTCGTTAAAAATTCTTTTAAACGATTAGTTTCAAAGTTACAACGTTTAAAAATAACAATACCCACAGTAAATACACAGGGTGAACCACAAAGCATGCTCTCCTCCCCGTATTTATTTTAATAATGAATTCATGGAAATTTTGATTCTCGAAATTTTTAATTAAAGATAACGTTTATAATTGTGTGCTATTTAAGTCGTATCCTGTAGCTTATATTTTCAAATAAAAACTAACATTTTTTACTGAAAACTGTTAAGCACATGATTTGACAAATGTTGATGTGACTAAATCGAAATCCTAATGAATAATTGTTGAATTATTTAACTTTGTGTACAAAGGATTGTAAGTCCATGATATTAAGATTATTTGAAAATATATAGCAATTATACTAATTAATAAAACCTTAATAAAATTTTATAATTTTTAAAAATTTTCCCAGTTCCAATCCTCAGAACTTTTAATACGACTTTTGAATAGATACGTCAAAATTATATTTAATATACTTAAAATTTACAAAAAACCGGAATTTAAAAAATTCGCTATTGAGAGATAAAATGGGGATAAACATGCTTTGTGAATCACCCTGTTTAATTTTATCTTTTTAGCTTTAATTTTTTTAACGATTATTTGGTTTTAATATAAACACGAATATACTAATATTTTTTACTGTAGATATTACACACACGTAACAAACATACGAATTTTTGTTACATTTATATATAACAGTAGAATATTATATAGCCATATCGTATATGAACAGGATCGAATAAACCTCGGGATGACCGAAAGTCCTGATGATACAGTTGGTCCAAACCCTAGGGAAAAATAAGAAAATTGTTAACTTTTAAATGCTGTCACTAATTATATTCTATTATCTAAGTAATTGTAACTAATATCCTTGTAGCCAAGTTGTTATAAAGACCAATAATACATAAAAAGAAAAAAAAATAGTATAAAATACCAGTTATGCATTATACCTACGTACAAAAACATTAAAAATTTATAAAAATAAAAATTACTTTATTTATAATTTAAACTTTATTCAATAATCTGTTAAATTAGTAAAAACAATTTATAAACGTTATACATTTACTCGTAAGCTATTTTATATACATATTCTTAAAACACACCAGTCGATTTACACGTATATTTAATATAATTTATGAACAGACTAGGAAAATACAAACGAACATGGCCTGCCACGCAGGAAAGTTGTGCAAACAATACTTGGTTCGTTAAGCTTCATACTGGGCACTATAGGTTATTATCTGTTTCATAGAAATTCGTCAAACAATTTAACCTTAAACCACCTCGCTCTGTTACTAGATGCTATAGGAATTCGAGCATTTATTAGGCCTTAAAAACACTGTATAGGATAAGTAAAGCTAAGCGAAATTACAAGCCACGAACAATATTCTAATTTCAGTATGGATAAATTAAAGCATGGCTTCATTACCGCAAGTTCACGCAATTAGGTCAACTAAATGTCCGTTGATTCTCAATAAATAATAATATGGAAACAGATAACGACAAAACGAATCAAAAATAATTTATCGATTATCATAAAATACATACTATTTAATACGTATTATAGTAATATCATCAAAAATACCAATTATTTGAAATTATAAAAAAGGCTACCGTAAAAATGTATTCTTTCTACGATTAAACGTCATATTGTTATTATTAATTTTTAGTTTACAATATATTTTATTATTTTTCTATTTAGTTCGAATTAATCTACAATTAAGGCCCAGCATATTTTTATTCGCCGAAAGTCCCGTAAATCTTAAGGACGGCCGCGAACATAATGTGAAAAATAACTGAAACTTGTTTGACATACTAAAATAATTAATATTTTACAATATTCTAATATGTGACTTGTTTGTATTTATTAAGAATACGGCATATTTATATAGTAAACATTACAGTCGAACGGAGTGGTAAAAAACAATTATCAAAGTTTATAAGAATATTTTTTATACAATTCATAAAAATATCACAGTAATAATTTAATATTTAAATACATTATTACTTTATAGAATATATTGTGAATTGTAAAAGTAAACACAATGTATACTCAATGGTTTTATCTAAAGACACGTTTGTTATTCATTCGAAAAGCCTATGTGTTATAGGCTACGCTCTATTTTGAGAGTTTGCAAAATTGTAAACGTACATTGCTTATAAAATTTAATGAGTGTATTATAAAATGTTTTTAATGTTTTAGTTTTTTGATGATTATTATTATTATTATTATTATTGCAAAACATCGAATAAAACGTACATCATGTGAGTATAAAGTATAAGCTGTAGCCGACATAACAATATTTATGATGAACCATATATTATAATGTTAAACGAGACCGAGGAAAACGGATATTGGCGGATGGATATGCAAACAGATAGCAACGCAGTGAATATAATCGATGTGATAAATCAGCATTGACGTTAAGCACTAATATATACCGGTAAACGCACACTACCAGTGGAACTTATTCACTCAGTTGACAATTAATTAACTAGTAATCGGTGATCTATACATTTATTACATAGCGTACCAAAATGCATGCCAGCAAAAACACATTGGTACGGGAAAATGAATTGAAATATATATGCCGTGATCAATCAAATTGATTTACAATATACCATACAATATACATATTATATTGTATAGGATACATATTAGTTGAAATTAAAAATATAATATGCACTCATAATACTCGTAATATTTATCCCGTTCCCCGTGTAAAACAATTTGTGTTAAACTAATTCACGGCGAAATTCGACGACAAAATAAAAATATCACACCGAGATACGAAGATTTCTAACTCGATTTGTTTACTAAGATTGCAGCAATAATTCAATTTCGATATTTATTTACTCGATGAAAACACGATATAATATTAACTTGCCAGCTATTTTAAATTTAACGAAGACAGATTAGGTTCGACTTCGTCAACAGACATTTTCTTACAGAATCGTATTGCCATCATTACGTATACAACGGCAAAGGTCCTTTGACATTGGAAAAATTCAAAATATGTATTTTTATTTTCATATTGAAATACTTGGTTTTTTGTAGCGGTCTATGCATAACGATGGCGCGCACACACATCACACACTCGCGCATACACGATCACATTGATCAAAAGAAATATGGGAATTAAACCCCTTACTTGTCGCGGTTGCAGACCACGAAGGAGTACGGAATATATGAAACGCCGAAACACATATAAAAGTACGTGTGGTGTCCGTAAGAGATAAGTCGCGATTAAAATTCATGAGCCCATAAAAAATGACGCGTTTTCTTAAGTGTGGCATGAATTATCGGGGTCGGAGGTGAGTGGACGTGATAGCAGTCAACGGAGGGGCGACGAGGAAGAACCGAAGACTTATTCGATATAAATGCGTGAGCCTTTTCTCTACTTTCCCCGTTCTTCTTTCTCAATCACTCTCTCTCTCTCTTTCTCTCTCACACAGTCTCGCGCTTCATAGCTGTTTTTTCGTCGTATCTCCCTTTCTCTTTTTCGCTCGTCGTCGTCGTTGTATATTATATATTCCATCTCGTTGTTCCGTCTTTTTCCTTTGGCGCATTAACCACGCCGTCCATCATTCCACAAATGAGATATAATAATAATTGGAAGGTAAAAGTGAAAGAGGTAAAAAGGGTTCGACGGGGCGAGTGTAGGGGTCAAGACACGGGACAGATTTTACCGAGATGAAGACTAAATTGGCGGCCGGGGGAATGACGTGCGCGCGGTTGACGCGTTGTGGAACAGGGACCACAGCGGTAAGGGGCAAGGTGGATTGTCAGGATCGGTGCCAGTGCAAGCGGTGAGGGATAGTTCACGGGAAAGAGTGCGTGTGCGGGGGTGGGTGGTAGTGTTGGTGATGGGCGGAAAAGGCGGCGGCGGCGGCGGCGGCGGCGGTGAGAAAGCGAGTGAAAAACAGTGAGAAAGAGAGAGAATAGACGTGATAGAACGACGTGTGGTAGCGGAGAGTGGTCGTATTAACTGGTTTCCATGGTAACCTTTTGATGCGTAGTGCAGTGGCGGGATAAAACCAGGCGCGCGTCATACTCTCTCTCTCACACACACTACCCATCTTGCTCTCTCGGTGCCCCCTCACTCGCTCTATCTTTCTCTTTCTTTCACCCTTTCTATCACACTCTACACAGCGTGCTTCCACTTTTATCGATTCGGCGACCACATAACCAACCCATTTAAATATTTTCAAGTACACGTTATTGTAATGTGTGTGCATGTATGTGTTTGTGTATGTGTGTGTATGTGTGTGCGTACGTGCGTGTGTGTGTGTGCGCGTGTGTTCGTGCGTCTCTATATGTATGCGTATGGGGTGGGATGTTGATGGTATATATGTTTGTGTAAAGAGAGAGTAAAGGGTGTTATGTGTGTGTGTGTGTGTGTGTGTGTGTGCGTGTGTGTGTGTGTGTGTGTGTGTGTGTGTGAGTGTGTGAGTTAGTGTGTATATGTACATTTATGAACATATACGAATACGTTTATTTGTTATTTTAATATATTTTGTGTGCGAAGAATCTTGGACTTTCTGTAGGCCAAGGCGAACCTTATCGATTCGATTAGCTATAATATATATATATATATAATATATTATATGATGTAAGTGTGTATGTGTGTGTGTGTGTGTGTGTGTGTATAATTGGGCCATACGTAGCATGCTGTTCACAAAACACAATATTGTTAAAAACGTTGTCGCCGCCGTTACTCGTTATATCATACCTGCTATAACATAATCTAACAACCAACACGCGCTATAGCTGCCTATAGCTGTCTGTCGCAACGCGATAATATAAAACAACAACATCACATGTCGAAACGTGAAGGTTAACGCGCTGACATTTAATACGCAAGGCCGCTCGCCCTCTTCCCCAACCCCTAAAAAAAATAAATAATAATAATAAATAAATGTTCACGTCAGTGTGTTTTAGCGTGTAGTACTTTAATATATAATTACAATGCGCCGACGACCAAGACACCACGACTACCGTTGTACACAACGCTTATCAAGATGACAGAAAAGAAAATTATAAAAAAAGAAATCGGTACACAATTGCAGATCGGGCGAGCTGTTCCATAATGTACCTGTTGATTTTGAACCCTTAACGCCGGCGTGCCACTCTCTCGCTCACTTATTCTCTCTCATTCTCTCACCCTCTCACTCTCTCTCTCTCAAACACATAACATCTCTCTTTCCTCTTTCTCCTCTCTCTCTCTCACCTTTTCAATCCCATCTCTTTCTCTCGCCCCTTTAATTTATTCTAACTATCTATCTCCCCTTTTTTTTTTGAGGTCGTCCAATTATTGTAACGAAACTAAACGAGTCACTATTGTGTATGAACTACTAGGCTATTAATTTTGTATCACATTATTATTATTATAGGTACTTATTTTACTCGTTTAGGTAATTTAACACTATTCGATTTATGTATAAATGTAAAATATACACTGAATACACCGCTGGCACTCTATTGGCCAAGTGGACCGATGTTTTGGCTGTCAAAAAAGTTGTGTTGTTGTGCGGAGGAACGGATTCGTTTTTTTTTTGTTTTTTTTTTTAAATTGAAAAAGTTCAATTTAACTGGCAAACTTGTGTCGTTTTTTCCGCATCCCAAATAAAATTTCCTTTGCATATTGTTCTGCAAGCGTATTTTCCCAGAGTCGTTCGGGTAAATGAAATTCCTATCTACATTCTACTTTGGACATTTCAACAAACAAAAAACAACCAATGCATAGAATGAACACCACCTGTTTTTTTTTATGAAAAACACTCGCATATAATACAATATACTTTATGAACACATGTATATATTATGTAATATAGATGTATTAGAAATTTTATTGTATTCGTTCAAGAAAAACATTTCAACTTTTCCCGTCAAATCAATATGATGAAGTTGTACATGGTAGTGCATTAGACTAAAATATTGGATTTAAAATTAATTAATATTTACATAAAACATCATAAATAGTGGATAAACAAGATTTTTTTTATCTCTAATTACTCACAATACTATACGCCCTCGTCTACGTGTCTACGTCATGGTCAACAAATCGACATTATATAGAAAGATGTCTATCTATAGAATGATTTAATTTAAAGCTTAACATCCAACATTCGTTACAGAAACATATACTTAAAAAACGTTGTATAACGTTTTTATACGTAATTGTCGTAGAATATTTGATAATTAACTAATCAACTAAACATTATACAAGAATATATTTTTTGTAGGTATAAAATGATAAAATAACTAATAATTATTACAAATAATTAAAATATACTAAATAGAGATAGTTTATATAATAAAATATTCCAAAAAATACTTCCACATTAAATATCTATATAGATAACTAGATAACTAATAAACATTTAATGATTACAGTGTAACATGATTTTGAGTTTTGACAAAAACATTTTATAATTGTTTATTTAATATACTTAACATGTAAATATATTTTTTTAAATTATTAAATACAAATATCCGTTAATCAAAATAATGTACGTTGAATCATTTTTTTTTTTTAGTATCCTAAATTTGTATTGAACATTTTTTCAATAAATATGACATTATATACTGGATAATTAATTAGGAAGTAAGGTTGTACAAATTATAAAAACGATAAAATATTTGAGTTTTATAAAATATAATTTTATAATTTTACTTTTTACGACACGTTTGCAGTATTTTTATTATATTTTATTGTTACTATATAAGCACATATTATAATGATTTGAATAGTAAGAATAAATAGTTTATAAAATATGTCAATGTAAAGTTTTTCAGACTTTTTTTAAATATATTATGGTACTTATAAATTATAATAATTACTGCAATAGTGTTTAAACAATCGATTCAATAATTGTAAACAGTATCTACACCATCATGAATCTAAAACAGTAAAAAAAAAAAATATAAATATATTATTATCAGGTAAATAAAGACACCGAGTGAATAAAGATAGAATTTCATTTGAAACATTTGCATACCGTTTTGACAGTGGTTGTGGTTGTTTGCCAAAAAAATAATAATAATAATAATAAATAAATAAAGGGCGAAAAACAAAGGGAAAAGGTACAATTTAACCAGCTGTAAAGAAGAAGGAGCGTAGAAAAAAAGAATACGAAGAAGAAGAAAAAAGGCGTACTACTACTACCGGGTGTCCGAATCGCATAATAATTACAGATTTCGCCACCAGTACCGCATTGGCTACGGCGTCGCGTTACTCATTCATAGTGTGCGTTCGCGCTGTAACACGGAAAGTTCTGAATGTGCGCGCTGGACAAATATAAATAGTAAAATATAAATAAAAATATGTGCGATTCATTAGAATTTTTTTATCAAGTACACGCTACTAAATAAATAATACAAATCTGATAAATTTTTAAAATCTATTCCATTACATTTTTTTTTTTATTATTATTATTGTTATTTTTGATAAAAATAAAAATATGATTCATTAGCGTTCGCATCACAGCGACTCGAACGCGTCGAAATTACCAAACAAACAAATATTTAATATGTAACTGTATTTTCTATTCATAAATGCGTCCTATTCGATTGCGTCAATCGGATAACATCTACTTACAAGGCAAATGGCGGTGGGCCGAACAAACTAGACTGGAATTTCCAAAATGTGAGTACATAAAGACAGAACTAATTTTGAATGAAATAATAATTGTTAATTATAATAACTAAAAACGAATTTAGGGGTTTAGGGTTAACGGATGAATAGCTACTCTTAACTATGGTTATTGTTTAACCGTAGGTATATATTGTTTAATATTTACCATACAGTACGGAACAATAAAAATAATGTTACCATTTCTCTTACAAATTATAATGTAGTAAGCACTATAAATTATAATGTATAATAATGTCGAAAACGATGTAATTAGACCGATACGCGGTGGTTTAGTTAACAATATTTTTTTCGTTTAAATGTATTATATTTGATACCTGTAATACCTGTCACATATAATTTATAATAATTTATAACACTAGTAACTAGATATTATTACTGTCAATTTGTCGATTATACATTCACACAGATGACTTTTAGTGACTGTCATAACTTTTACATTAATAACTAATGAGAAACTATGACTGATAGTATATAACTTATAAGACATGATAAGATGAAATTAGTAATGCGAACATTGTGTCAAGATTTACCCGTGTAAGAATAATTATGGTAAATACGTCCGGTCATAATATGTATTAGCATAACATTATGACAGAATTATTAAAACAGTATACATAATACTACGTAAAGTCGTTAGGGTGCGGAAGTTAGCATTTGCATGTAGTTACCGAATGGACCAAAACAAAAAAAAAAAAAACAAAAAAAATAGCTAGGTTTTCAGCTACACGTTATTATACAGACTAAAAAAAATTAATATAACATTTTATTTTCTATACTTCGTAATTTTGTTTGGGCGCATACAGCGTATATATTCTTTAAACCAATACTCTATATGTGTAAGCTGTGCGTATAGGTGGCTTAAAAATTCATATTATTATTTGGTACTCTCTTCATAAATATTTTAAAATGCTATAAATTATAATCTTAACTTTACGATTACAGAAACTTCTCGGCGAATAGAGAGAATAAGTTATTTTATTTGTATTTAAAATTATGTTAATATTTAAAAATGAAAACTTTCGGCTCTTATATATTATTAAATTAAATTAATATTAAAACAACTGTAAAAAATAATCTTAAAGTATATTTAATAGCCAATGAATTAAACGATACGCTTAGATACAAAATAGTCATACTTGTTAGAACCCATTATAAGATCGTCATCATCATCACTATCATAATTTCTATCGTCTCTATAGGTAAGATTAATTAAGCGTCAACAATAATTAGGCTTTTTGCGAATGAACACTGTCACTTAAATTTATGGTCAAGCTCACCAAGACATTAACAACGGTGCCAATTTAACTCGAGTAAAGTTTTAACGAGACTAACAACAACAAAAAAAGGGGGGATGTAAACGAATCTGTAATTTTCAATTTTGTTATACAATATCATCATCACACCTTCAGGCGAGATTTTATGGCCACTGTTTTACACAGTTATAAAAGACTTTTTTTTCAATTATTGAAATCAATTACCACTTAAACTAAAGTATCGCGAAATAAAATAATAACGTCTGACTTGATTTAGCATGGTTTCGATATTCTCATAAAAAACATGTCGGCGTGTGCTATTAATCTTGAACAACAAAAACGCATACGCTAACATAAAAACAACTGTATACGGGTAGTATAATATACGTTATACAATCAATTCAACAGAATAATAATATGCCTATTGAACGTTTGCCGAGGAGTTGAAATTGGTAGGTACGAAAAAAAAATGCACTGTAAATATACGTTCACGTGAGCAGATTTATCATGTACCGTATTAGAATAATAAGAATAATAATAATAAAACGTATGCGCGTGTCAATAATTCAAGTTTGAAAACATTAATTTACGCTCTGCGATCACACGAAAAAAAACGGTGTATTGTAATTTTGTAATATACAATGTGAACCTTCTGCAAAAAATGTTTTTGCAGTTTTTTTAAAGTTAGCGATTTTTATTTATAGATACGTACATATAATAATAATAATAATAATAATAATAATACATATACAATATAGGTATAATACTATAGCTACTGTAAAGGTCACACCAGCACCGCCGCCGCTGCCTTCGTCGTCGTCGTTGTCGTCGATAGCGTCCGTACACGGTCGAGAGTTACGAATTTAACGTAAAATGAATGAAACGTTTTTCTCTTCGCTGACCTTTCGGAAACTGCGCATACGAACGATACGCGTATAATATAATATACTTATTACGAGACATAAGTGTGCGGCCACTACTAAACTATTGCCTCCCACGATGATCACTTTAACGAGGATGACTCGACAATGTCCGAGTTTTGGGAATAATCTAGTCCACCATAAATTGAAAATCAACCGGTAACATAAAATTGACCAACTTTTACCATTACCGTATCAGGTATACATTACATGCAGCTGCAGCCAAGCAATTATCGTTGTTCGTTAAACGAAATAATCACTATAGCTGATAGTCGTTTTATATTTTGAAGTCTGAGCGGTGCGATGTATTGGCTTTATAACAGTAAGGTTAGTTTTTTTATTTTGTGTCTGACGTCACCTTTAGGAACATTAAAAATACGACTTTGTGAATATTTCCGGTAGCTAATTAGATCTAGTATGTGATTTGGGAGGTTAAAAGTAAAAAATTCATAAAACTTTAAAAAATGATCAGGACAATTATTATTCAAAATTGAATCTCCGTAGGAACTATTAACTGTTACCAACTGTTACCTAACTATTTGTACGTGATAAGCTATCACTGATAACATTTTTTTGTCTAAGTCAAAATGACTGAAATTTTAGTATATCGTTGCTCTTGAGTTATTTTTATTTAAATAAAAATAAAATTAGTGTAAGTTCTCAAATTTTCACTACATTTTATATTCTTATATACCTATGATAACTATAATTTCACTTCAAATAATCTGAAATTCTTTGTTTAACTCAAAATATATCAATAGTAAAAACCAAAATATTCCATTATTACTATAAAATTATAATTTCCTGTTCGCAACGAAAAGTTTCAGACTAGAAGATAACCAGAAGTATTTAAATTTAAGCTATTTATATGCTGTTAAAATTTCATAAGTTTTTTAGTGTTTTTTTATAATATAAATAATTATTTTACATTTTTTTCTCGGTAAAAAAACTCGGAAATAAATTCATAACGTAAGGATTCCTTTTTATAGTATCTCATTAAAAAATATCAAAATAATTCGAATCCGGACCATTTGGATTAGGATTTTTCACAATGCAAACGATAATTTATATTATCTCTCCCCCTGTCCATTTTAACTATTTAACTCTCTACGATGATATTTTACGACTATATAGCGCACTTCTATTCTCGTCTACCCCTCGCGTACATATATAATACATGTATACGTTTATTTACGTGTCCATACGTTCAGGTAATCCTTATCGATTTCGTACCATTCCGCCGTTGACGTCGCGTACGTACTCCCACGCGCCGCGTTTGCTCTAGCGTCATACGGTCGGTAAAAAAAAAAAATCATTCCACGACTCCCCGCGATCTATAGTGGTGTCTCGTCGTCGACGGCTGTCCGGATCGTATGTTTCTGTCCCAGTGCGCGATTACTCGCGAAAACGGCGAACGTATCGATATTTCGACGATTCGCCGATATTATATATTATTATTCGTTTTTCCGTCTACGCGGCACGAACAACGGTCTCGACTGCGTGCGTTATACCCATAATATTAATATACCTATAATACAATGATATACTATAATATCATCAATATATCACATGATATTATTATTATCGTGTCGATTACACTTCCCGTCCGCCGAAGTCCAATGCCACAAAAATACGTCGATTCGATGTCCCGCGGTACGAATAGTTGCTTATCATATATTATAATATGGTACACTCGTATAGACGCGGAGACACGGGGGTATTGTATTTATATTTCTGTGTTATATACATATAATATATTGGCCACGCGTATATATTTTTAGGCAATCGGTGCGGCTACAATAATATCGCAGTGTTCGTCCGTGACCGCTGCACACGCACGAATACGATAAAAATATGCTTTTTTACAGAGACGGGTTAGGTCCTTACCGCGTCGGCGATGGCAATGCGAACTCATTGAACACACGCGATAAGGACAATACTCGATTGCCCGTTGACGGCCACAGTGGCGTTGTCGAACATAATGATATCGTAAGATCAAAACCAATCTGCACTACATTGTCCAAGTCTAACCATATCGTTAAGTCCATATAATTAAACTTAAATTGTGTTATTATACACTTGGTTTTTATGCTCCGTTAATGGTTTTGACAACCTGAGTATAAAAGCTGACTGTCTACAAAGAAATGGAAAATAAAACTTAATATTGTTTCTATTTTCTCCATCAATCATTGTATGCGTTTTGCTTGGGCACATTGATTGAGGGTATAGTAATCGAGGGCCGGACTTATAAAATAAACTTAGTTAAAATTTAACTTGTGTACTTCTATGAGTCCGCCCCGACAAAAATATCAATTTTTTATAATAATTTTAAGATTGGGATATTGAATAATTTTGACAATTAACGTGTTATCAATTAGGCTCTTGCTGATTTGATATACCTAAATAATAAATAAATCCCCTTTTTTGACATAAAACCAAAATTTAATCGTGAATGTTTGATTGAAATTATCTTATAATAATTTATAGTATTTATAAGCCTGAATTAAATTGGTATTTAGTATATAATTATCGTAATTTGGGTAAGCACTAAGCCACCTATACGGTGCTAAACATATCTTTAAGTTGACCGTCAGGTAATTAAAATTTATTGATATAAAATATCAAATCTTATTGAATTTGTATAAAATGTAATAAGAATAATTTAATTAATTTAATCTCGTATAATATGTGGTTATGTGTTTTGGAGTTTTAAAACCTAAATACCTTATTATAAAACACCGTATTTTAAAATGATTATAAGTTGTGTTCAGTAAACCAGAAAATGGTCAAAATTTAGATCAAAACTCGCCCACTTAAATTGCTTTACTGTAAGTTTATGGCGTTTGTGCTATTTTTCGTGATTATCTTATCTCAAATATCCCAATAGTAATGAAATATTTGGAAGATGATTCGCTAAAGTACAACGTGTGATAAATTTCCAATAAATTAAAGTTCTGTTCGAAACAATAATGATTATAAGTTTCTTTTATCAACCCAAAAATTGTTTTGTAAGGAAAATGCGAGCAGTATTGTAAATCCATTACAATATTTCCTTTGCAACAATCAATATAAAGCAAATTTGATTTACATGTTATTATGTATTCTTTTGAATTATGATTTTCAGTCAACTTGACACGTAAAAGCGTTATCTAAATGATTATTTTTATTATATTTATTAAGTATTATTTTAAGCTAACCTATAGTGCATTCGATTAATATAAATTATTATAATTAAGTTGAGTTGTTATATTATATATTTTGTAGTTGTGATATACTTAAAAATTATTGCTTGTAAACTTATTAGAGATAAGGGCTCAGTCACCTTTCAAAGATAGTTGAAAACTACTTTGTATATACATATTTTATAAGTCAACCTTATTTAATGCAACTTGTTTTCTCTTTGTTACATAGAAAATAAAAGCACATATCTTTAGAATTCATTAGCATAAATTGTAGCGTTCATCAACTCAAAATTGGAGTTCATGTTAAATATATAAATATTCTTATGAAGATTTTTAAACTTTAAGTATCATCATAATCAAGTTAAATTGTCTGATGATTTAATTAAGTAGTCACGTATGCTATTTTAGTCATTAACTTGAACAAACGCTAATGGTAATCTCTTAGACAGACAACAACAAAAATAGTAAACAAATTAATAAAAAGAAGCTAAGCAATAAAACATAAGAAAAATCCCTAACCAAACACAATTTATATAACTTTAATATAAAGTTCTAGTTTTCTTCATTGTACTTAAAAAAAAAATTTAAAACAACTATTTATAAAAATAGTCAAACTGGTTTATTGCCATAAAATAAATATGTACGTAAGTTTCATAGTAGTAAAAGTCCACAGAGAATACCAACACTTTGTTTCCACTTCATCGAACGTCGAGAAACTATCCTTTACTCCCCGGGGAAGATAAACGACTAATCGAAGATTACACCAGTTTTTCTTTCGATTCAACCGGATATCCGGGGGGAGTAAAACAGAAATTGTAAGTCATTGCACGTCAATTCTAACCATGCCGATATGAAATAACGCTACTACTACATTGACGGGCAAATGAAAAAAATATTATCGACGTGAAGCAATTATTGTTGTATAATAAAATAGTCGAAGAGACAATAATTTCCCAGCGGAATGCAGGCTTACGGGACAATAATATAAGTTATTAATAATAATGAGAATTTGAATGGAATAAAATAATATTGGCTTCTCCCAACTCCATTCATAATCAAACCATATGATGTGAACGCGCGCGCTCACGCAGTGCACATACTCCACATCTGCACGACAAAGTCCATAATAAACAACCCTCTACTCCGTTGATTTTGTAAAGAAAAGATAAAAGCGAAAAAGCCCTAAAGCACTGAAAAATAAACGGAGACCTGGCCGATCGCTACGTCGTCGACAGCATATACTGTTTGTTTAACGTGCAGCCATATGGTTTTCGGATCGTTCGCTTCCCACGGGTCCGCCGCCGAGCTTTATTGTGATTAGATATTTTTGAACATGTTACTCGGATAAAATATGACAGAAGGATATCGTTGAATAACAAAACTTAAAAAAATATACACCTATATCTGGTACTGCGAACCAAAATTTTTTTTTAAGAAACGTTGCGATTAACCCCATGAGCTTGGTAACAACAGTGCTCGAATTGGAAAAAAAATTGAGGACGAACGTTGGTTTTAATTCAGAAAACACCGTTCCATAGCAGATAAATTGTAAAATAACCAGTTGTGGACTTCGTCCCCCACACCCTCTGCACATATAGTAAGGTACTATAAGTTAGTATTTTTCCTCGCTTAATTAAATGAAAAGGGACGCTGACATCTATGAAAATATGAAAGCGAACCCCGTCCGCCTACGCCCCCCTCCCAATCCGAGCACCGGGTAACAACTATTGAAATAAATATTATCTTATTTTAAAAATTATGTATAAAAAATAAAAATAAACTATTTTTTTAAAAGGTATAATATTATTGGTTTTGATTCATACCTAACGATTACTATTTTGTACTAGATAAGTTCGCCTTAAATATAGTGGTATTTTTGAAAAGTTCATAATGTACCAATAATTTGTTAGTTATTCACAAAAAAAACTTCAAATGTTTTCACTGATTTTTTAACTTACAATAGGTATTTATTTGTATATTAAGGTGGTTAGGTTAGGTATAAGGCATAAATACACGCAAATAACATATATTGATGTAAATATATATTATAATGTTAGTTAGGTTTATAAAATGAAAAAGGAAAACATACTTTATTACCATCATTAGGAGTACTGAGCAAATACTGTGCTATAGTATTACATTCAACATGTATTTGTGAAAAAAGTACCTTCCTTTATAGTTTATTATGATGTGCCGCTCATAAAATTATAATTAACATTATAACAATGGCTATTGTCAATATCATCTGGATGCTTCTCATTATGACATATAAATTATTTACTTTTCATCGAGAATCATCTAATAATAAATTTGAAATTATCCTGTCAATATCGACATTTGACATTAACCAATTATTACAGTCAATAAGCAAAATATTTCTTTCAATTTGGACGTCTGAAGTTCACTCAATTTAATGTTGCTTATGTTTACTTGTTAAGCTTACCTACTAATTTATAGATATAATTCACTCACGCATAACATGAACTACTTTAATAAATAAAACATCAAGAATAAAAAATGAATCTTGGAACAATAAAAAACATATACACATTTTTGTTTTGTTATAAAATATATATCGTAAATTATCGTGTCATTCACAATTAAAATTAAGTCAATAATGCTACCTAATCGTGCATACCTAAGTGAATATATTTCCCATTTTGGTAAGAACAATTAAAAAAAAAAAATTTGTTAACTCAATGTTTTTAATAAAATTCATAAGTAAAATATTATTTCCGAAAAATACTTCTATGTAATCCATCAAAATTAAACTTTACAAATGTAAATATAATATACATGACATGTATATATTATCTTAAATAAAAGTAAATGTATTTTTCACGATTATATAATTGTATATTATGTATTATATAATCCATGGACAATTTTAACATCATCACATTGTTTCTAAAAATAATTAAGATTTGAATAATTTATAAAACACATTTCTTCGAGTTTTAATTTATTATATTACATACTACACTATTACATCTGAAACAACACATCTGATTAAACCACATCACGTAGTTGAAAAATTCCAGTTGCATAGTGTCTTTCTGGTGAAATGAGTTTGTTTAAAGCCTAATAGTTTACAGGATAAACAAACTTATCCTTTTTGAAATATTCAAGCCAATCCCATAGGCTCACCAGTATCACACTTTTGACCTGTACTCGTATACTAAAATTATTATTTTGAAACAATTTACAAATAATAATGTTATTTGAGTGAAAATAAATCTTAGCCTTACTTCCATGAGCACTAATTATAGGTATAACACCGCTATAAAAATGCGATTTAACATATTTTTAGTAACCCATTTACAATTAGTACTCTTGAGCAAATGATTATTTTTCTGAGCAATTTAACTCGCTCCAACCAATTAAAGTCTCAGGCAGTTAATGAACGTATAAGGGTGTTAGAAGTACTACCAGCCACATTCAGTAAAAATAAAATAAAAACATTATTATTACACCTTCACAACAATCGCATACAAAATAAAACGCTTTATTGTAGACGAAGTTTAAACGTGCTTACTTAAAATTAACAATACACCCAAAAAATTATAATTTTTTTTTAGTAAAATATAATTTTAATGGTATAATGATCTTTATTTTAGTTAATAATAATTCTTTTTTTATTTTTCATCATACGATCTAACACTCAAGTTCAGTTAAAAAAACCATTTGGTTTTATGCAGAAAATAAATGCGAATATACATTTTTATTACATTATTATTATTATTATTATTAAATCATTGATATTTGTATAACAATTATTTCTTAATTTTATAATATTCATAAAAAAATGAATACCTAAAAAATATATTCAAATACTTCAAATGGTAAATAAAAATTCATTTTTAAATAATATCCTGTGATAACAATACACTTTTTATTATTTTAAATAGTCAAATATGTTGTTTTGAATTTTATTTCCACATTTTTATTATTTATTTTTTATATTATATTTACAAAATAACATAAGCATCAAATTGCATTATCCAAGAATCAGTCAATGTGTATTTTACAGTTTTATTTAATTTTTATGTACACGTTTTTTACGGCGATAAATAACATTGTACAAGAAAAATTAAGACATTACTTTTTAAACAATTTTCCCGTTATTTTATGAGATTAAACTTATTATACAAATATGTTATTATAAAAGTATTCAAATGACTGTATATTTGAAACTTATTCGATTAAATTGTTGTTCCAATTGTAAAAAAAAATTATTTGAATACACTTTTATTCGAATAAATGCATATTCTAATAATTTTCTTGATACGATTTCCCAACTTTACTGTTAGAACTAGACATACATTTATTTCTTAATCCTCAAAACATACTAAGTAAAAAAACTTATTCATATAAGCAGGATAAATGGTCAAATAATAAATGTATACCAAATACCTATTGTGTAATATATTTTAGTATAATGATTTTCAATACCACTCTCGATAAGATGATAAATATTTTTTAATATTTTATTCAAGCAAATATTAAAGATATTTATTATAATTATTTATATTTTGTACATTATAATATGTTTAAACAATCATGAATGTTAAAATTATTAATATTAAATACGGTATTATGTTACTTATCATCGTTCAAACTTCTTATATTCGTAAGTCGGTATAGGCCAACAATAGTAAAAAAAAAAATAAAAATAATACTATCTTGGGAAATGTCGTTACCCATGTCAACACATTTTACTGACCTACTTTTATGTTTCAAAACTTCTTATATTTTAAAAAATATTTTAAGAACCTACAGTTTAAATATTTTCTACCAAACTCGTGAAATAGGTTAAAAATTAAATGTGATAAATTATAATATAAACTTCAACGTGCACAAGGAGTTTAACTAATTCATCACAAATCACGTTCCGTGGAACAAAATTTTTCAAAAGTGTGATATGTAGCTAGGTAGCCTAGGTATGCTATATTATATTAAACGAGTCAATTTCATGATATACCTGCGAATAAAATTTAACGAACCGAGAAATTAATTAATATGATCATTTACCTTTAGTACTTATAAATGAACAATGTACAGTATGTATAATGTATTGTACGAGTTAATTTTTTTTCTTCTCCCCAGACAAGTATAAAAACCTCTACAGGGTCTCGGCGCTATTACTAAAGCTTCCACGCGCACGTTTAAAGGTTTCACTATTAAAACGCCAATGTCCGTGCCAAAGTAATTCAATGCCCGGGGGATAACGAGGGGCGATAAAATGGTTTGACCATGTCATTATTTCGACCTGAATAATAAATTCGTGTAGATGTTAAGTCATATTAGAAAATGCTTGTTCAGAGTATCAGGACACTGGCGGTACTAAACAATTTTTGGACACGCGAAAACAACGAAGGAACAATAAATAAATTATTACTGTGCCCGTCTCTAGGGCATCTTGTTCAAGCTACTTATATCTTTCAAAGTTTGTTTGGCTCCTATGGATTTTCACAATTTGTCGATTAACAGAGCCAGCGAAACGGATTTAAATGAGTTCACCTTTGGAACTACAAAATCCCGTTACCGGAACCGGAAACGGAACAAATGTCAGATGAAAATTAAGAACATGAATTATTAAAATAACCATGAGTATAATAACAATTGTTGTAATAATGGTAGTTGAATATAATATGTATAGTATTTTTCAAATGCTTCATAATTTTTCTATATTAAACGATAAGACGAATAGTTTCTATACCCGAATCAAACAAATCCAATAAATGAACACTATTAAACGGATATTCATTTTCTGTTTTTTGAGTCGAAAAATAGTACATACAAGTGTTGCGCCCTCTAATAATATTCGATGTATTTAAATATATAAATTGTATTTTTATGTTATTCCAGTTGGCGCCTTTAGTTTGCTTTGTTGTACAATGTTTAATAATAAAACCTAAATACAAAAAGGAAAGTATTACATGTGTCAAGAAAATAAAATTACTTTTGTTGAAACAAAAAAAATTCTATGTTTGGCATAGTTCTAAAAAGGTTATGCCAAAACCATAAATACAAATAATAAACGCTTTTAACTTTTCCTATAGAGAAACTTTATACAAATGTTGGTAGTAGGTGGTGTATTTCCAAAAGAAAAATAAACAAATAATTTTTTCATCTATTTAACACAATATACTATACAATTCTGAATTCTATAATAATATTATAACATAAGACTTTTAAAAGTTATTTATAAATGTACATAATAAATATGATTTTGATACATATCTGAAACAATAACATACATTGTTATTTTAAAACATACGATAATAATTAGACACCATTCCAAATTTACAAATAAGAAATATTCTTGTAGTAGTCAGCGTCTTACATAGAGAAGATAAATTAAAAGCGAAAAATTGACTTGGATGAATTTTATGAATGGATTTTTTGTTAAAATATATTATTTTTAATTTCAAACTAGCTTATGGTTAGTTTGTAAGAAAATTATTATCAACAATCAATAATAGAAACAACTTTGCTACCTACTGCTATAATAGCATAGGTAAAATAGGTACCTAATATTTATTCAGGTCTACTTATATAATAACGACATATCAGAGGAGAATTTTTCTCTTCCCGGTAAGCTAAAACTCAACATACAAAACTGTAAACAACCATCATTACGTAAAAATATGAGACTAAGATAACTGAAGTAAAAATATAATTATGGTTATAAATATGGTTTTTACATTAATTTCTATGATATTATAAGTAAATCAATTGATAAACGATGTTTTTAAATAAACAATATTAATGTTAGTTTACTATTCATCAGAAACCTTAGAAGTGTTTAAAGTGTTTTGAAATTGTTTAAATTATCATCAGTATTTTGATTATTTTTAACCATTCAAGTAAACATTTATAAACTTCATGAGTAAAATCAGGCAGACACACGTCGTCGTAATGATGCAATGTTAATTTCGACAACAATTTAATCTAAATTCTCGTGCACCACGCGCTACTGGACAAAGTTTACATTGTTTCAGCATTGTGCAGAAATGGTCAATAATGTAGGGAATTGTATTGTATTAAAACATATTTTTCACATATTCCAAAATAATTAAACATCGTGCACAACGTTCAAATTTCTTATCTAGTAAAGGCGATTAAAAATAAAACTAATAATATCAAAGACATTTTACTTATTCATATTGTATAATAACATTTTAATACTACAATAGAATTTATCAATTCAGAATATTAATTAATTAAATAATTTATATGATTTGTTTTATAAATATGCACAATAATGATATACCATATACTACCTACCTACCTAAGACTATTTTTCAAAATTGAATGCTCCTGCTCATTTGAATAGAAGTGATAAAATTATTTTTTTCTAGTCGGTCTTTTCATTTTTCTGTCCTTCATAATTTATATGATTCCGAGGTTATTTTCATCTTGTTAGCTGTATGATGCCTAATAAACAAGTGACCACTTTGTTTAAAAAAAATAGTCCCCTCTGGAAATCGTTATATGTATGTGGGTATTTTAAAATTATTTTAGATTTTAATATTCATTTTAACATAATATTATAATATGTGCCTATATTATATATTATAATAATTTCTTTAAATATCATAATACAGGGTGATTCACTAAGTATGCTTGCTTTCTTTTATGCTTTATATTAAATCAATTTCTGATTTTTTTTTTTAATTTCTATCTTATAACGATACCTTAGTGATAAAAACCTATTATTTTCAAATAAAGACCATCATTTTGAAACAATAATATTTTTGTCATTTTTTATGTATTATAACCAAAATTTGATCGTATTTCAATCATTAATTACCAAAGATAATAATTTTAAACAATAATTCTATATAAAAAGAATAATATGTAATATATTAAGCCTGGTACTTGTTATACTCAATCAATTTTTACTACACATTTTTTCTAACCTTAGGTATAAATCACAAAAATGTTATGAATATTCAACTTCAAAATTCCTTGCAAATTTTTGGGATTTTTCATATTTTGTAAACATTTAAACTTTAAATGCTTATAAACAAAAATTACAATTTTTGATTTTTTTTTTTTTTACTACGATAAGTACAACTTATAATCAACCTTATATTAAATTTTAAAGATTTTTTGGAGTGCCAATTTTTTTTCATAGGCATTTCAAAAAAAAAACTTAGAAAAATCGAAAATTTCAATTCTATAAATAGCTTAAAAAAAGTAAAAATATTTTGAAAATTTAATTGTAAACAGGTAACACTAGTATAAACATTTGGTGAAAATTTCAAGTACTTACAATGATTCTTTTTTGAGTTACAGCAAAATAAAAAAACCAATTTTATTAAAAACTGGATATGCGTAAAAATTCCCGTTTTTCCTGATACTCTTGAAAAATAATGAAAATTTTTTACTTTTGACCCCTCCCCCCCAAGTACCAACTAGATTCATTTTCCTTTTCAAAGAGAGGCTGAAATTAAAAATCAAAGTACTATTACTTTTCTAAGACGTGATGACAGACACAAAAATAGAAAAAATAAAATAAAAAAAAACATACATTGTAAAATCAATACATTCATCACTCCGTTCAGAATCTAAAAATCAGAAGAATAAAAGCATAATTAAAAAAAAAGTGACGGTCGACATACTTGGTATATATAACACTAAAATGATAATATGTTTGATAAATTAAACATCGCTGAAGAGCTTCATGTATAATGTATACATGTATCTTTTTATTGTAAAGAAAAGAAAATGAACTATCTTTAATTTATTGCCAAACAATCTGCGATAGGCTTTATAAAAATACTATTTATATTTGGTCTACCTATAGCGTGCTAAAAGCGCTTGCGTGACGCCTAAAACCAAACAATATAGGTGGTATGGTAGGTATGGTTTCTGTTGTGATGTAATCCAACAACTATTTTACACCCCTATATCAATATAATATGTTACGGAAACGGATACAAGACCGTGAAAATGCATTCCATTCCGGAGCACTTCTATATAAACATCGGATATCATAATTAAGTAACTATATATAAGGTTATTCTGTTTCTGTATAATTTCATCAAGTCTATAACATTATGACGTGCTTGCTATTATACAATGTTCTTATGCATATTATACATTAAACAAGCAATTATACGAATAATTATTTGTAAATATACCTGCAGTGTCCATACAAAAAGGGTTTGTTCGGGTCACAATATTGGCCGTTACCAATTTTAGAGTTTTTTCCTTATGACAATATAATAAAATATACTTATCACTTGATATATCTTTGTTGTTACATTCTTTGTGAAATTTTTTTTTTTAATGTCTGTCCCTAAAAGTCGTAAGTTCTCATCAATTTGACCCTCAAGTAATTTTTAACTTCCAGTAATAGCTGATACGAAGCATACTAGATACAGTGACATACAAAACTGTAAATTAATGTACGTAGGTAAATAGTATTATTTTTATGCAACAATTGCTTACGGTAGACGTATGCTTAACATTTTTGAATTTAACACTGCTGTATTATTATAATTGCATACATTATAATCATCCTTACATGTTTACAATACATTATGCGAATGTACTAATAGGCACTATTAACTTTTGAAGGTTTTACTTTACGATTTCGAAATTAAACATAATATGTAGGATTTAAAACGAGAATTAACTAATGTCAAATGGAAGAGGGTAATGTAAATTCAAGTATCACGTAGTTTAAGTAGTAAGTAAATCGAACGTTCATTGATATAAAAATATACAGAGTATCATATATACTGTTATTAAACTTTTTTAGGTACCTACTGATCACATAATAATACTATTTTTGTTATTTGTAGTATGTTATCTAGTGTTTACGGATTATGATTTAAATTAAATATTTTAAACATTCAAGACCATTCACTAAAATATTATTATAATTAGAGTAGATGATATAATTAGAATAATATCAGTTATAAATATATATATAATAAACAATGTATATAATATAATATAAATAAATAGCACATAAAAGATAAAGGAATATTAAAACCAAACTAAAAAGATATTTTTTTAATATTTTCAGATTGTTTTTCTTATTTTAGATGATCGAATAAACAAGAAAAATGTGTACACATTTTATGTTTTAGAATTTTGGATTTTAGTACAGTTATTTTCTTTTATTTGTATGTAGACCCCTAGCGGCCCTATGATATTAAGCCACTTTATGTACCTAACGGTTACAATAGAACCGAGCCATTCGTAAAAATAATAACATAATAATATTTTCCCAAACCATCTTCGCTATTGAACTTTCACCATTATTATTACATTAAAAAAAAAAAAAAAAGAAAAAGAAAAATACAATAACTGTGTACGTGATTAAGAAAAGTTATGTTGAATAAATTGTTTCATACGTTTATGGTTTACTCATAAAATATTAAATGTTTTATTTTGATGTTCCGTTAAACTCTTCATGCGAGAATAAAACAATATATTATCAGAACAGTAGCGTGATTTGTGTTGTTGGCAACGTACCTAGTATGCAACATTTGCATCGTACGATTTTACATTTTTCAATACCCCATATAATATATATATTACCATTTTGTGAACAAAACGGTTGTTGGTTTTTTAGGTTTATTTTGTAGCCCTGGGAAAAACGGGAAATTATACCACTTAGCTACATAATCTAAATATTATCCGAGTGCAATCTAGACGGTTCCACTTTAAGTCGTAATTTTACCTAAATATATTACGGGAATTAAGCAAGTGGCAGTGTAGTACATTAACAACATACAATAATTATTAATACAGAAAAGTAAAAACAAATGTCTAGTTTTAATTTTAGGTAAGTCTATTAATAATAAAAAAAAAACTATTGTACCTATCCAATGACGTATATCGTGAGAACAAAATCATTTAAAATGTATTTACCTTGCATTAGAAATGAGTTAGGTGCGTAAGTTCTATAATATAATTTGAAACGTGAAATCAAGATGTATAAAGCAACAAAGTAAAGATGTACATATATTCAATATGAATGTTGTAGAGAGGTCAAAGGAAAAGTGATTTAAAAAGGTATAGTCTTTGGAGGGTATAGTACTATAGTGGAATGACAAAAACACGAATGACCTCAGAATAAATGGGAAATGTTGGAAAAAGCACACAACAGGTCTAATACCTATTGACTATAAATAAGGTTTCCTGTACACACATAAATTATTTATAACTCAATACATTTTGACCATTGCAAAAATAAATGAATAATTTAATATTTACTAATTGTATCGTCAGTTTATTATGTTGATACAGTTAAATAACCCACCGTGTTAATAAATTAAATTACATTTTTAGAACATATTTAAATATTTCTACCGTTTATTAATTAGTATCACTGTTAAAAATGTAAATAATAAATAATAATTTATACAAATATGAAAAAATGTGAAAACCATTTAAAATGGTTATGTAATATGTATTAAAGTTATATATGAGCAATGTAATGTATTGATATGATGTAATAATATGTAATGATATAGATAGTCATAAACACACATAGTTATTAGTTACATACTGTAGATTTGGCAGGTATTGGTTAGCTTATGTAATCGGATCATTTAAAACAAATATATATTCCTAAATAAAATAAAATGTGTAATAGATAATATTTGTGAAGTAGTATTGTTTGAACATCCCCTTCAATCAAGTCGTCCAGCCCTATACAAATCACCTATATTATTTATTGTATAAATTAATACAGATTATATATAATATTTAATCTTAATAATAGGTAATATTATTTAAATCAATTTAACGAAATTAATAAGAATAAGAAGAAAAAACAATCGTTAAAATCAAATATAATTTTATATAATATGCACATAATATATTACCTACATTATTATAATATATATTGTAATAATAATAATATGCGTATACTGCGATAAAGGTCACGGACTCGCGACACTCGGAAGATAATTCACCAAACATTACGACAAAGGGTCGTAGATAGGGAAACGGCAAAAAATTGGGTCGACTAATAATAATAGTTAACAGTTTACGTTTTGTTATGTAAATAAAAGAAATGATTTTTATCACTTTTTAAACAATCGAAAAATCAGTTAAAATAGTTTCATTTCAAAATATAATCAAATGTTTTTTAATGATAACAGAGTTTTAACATACCAATCGTATAGTTCACATTTGTATTAATATTATACTATATATTGTGTATATAATTAAATACACGTGAATTTCATAACTAATGTCCGATGACTACAAGATCTCAGATATTGTAGCGAATTATTTTTAAAGACAATCAGTATGAAAGAAAAATATTCTTCTTATACATAAATGTGTTTCATATCATTCCGATTACAAATAAATCAATAATTTTTATATCAAAACGATAATGTGATAACACTTTATTTTATAATCGTTTTAATTGTATAACCTAAGTTCGAATTATGTCAAAATCACAAAAGTCTGAAAATTATTCTGTAGTTAAAAATAAAAATGTATAAAATTCTTAATGCTTATAACTAAGCCTTGAAGATCCAATATATTATTATTCCTCATAATTAATTCTTACAAAAGCATACAAATTTAAAAAATATTTATTTATAATTTATTTTGCTTAATAGATGACATTTTGAGTTCAAATTTTGACAAAATTAAAAATTAAATTAAAAACAACGATTTCATTTAATTATAATCCAAAAAAATATATTTTTCGTAGAGACTTGACATATTTTATCATATTACGTTTAATATTATTTACAATATACGATGCAATTTTAAAATATTAAGATTAATTTTAAGCATCTAATTTATACAATTATACTACGAATCTATCCATACCTATATATATTAATAACAGTTAGTAATATTACGTATGTTATATAATACGCATAATATATGCATTTTTATTTTTGGTTTTGACAAAAATTATTACTTCATTCTAATTAATAGAAAATTGTTTATATTAATAGTTTATGCTTAGCAATATAAATTTATAATATAATATCATTAGAAATTTAGGCCGAGAAACTGTCTTCGCTCGGAATCAATTATTTATCATTGAATTAAAATTGATCACGTCCATTTCAGTGATATATCAATGGCGAGATACACTCAACATCTTCTAGCAAAACGACTTACCTGATTTTTATACATAAATTAAATAAATATTTTTTTTCATTTTTTATATACGTTTCAGAGATTTATTATCCTGCAAAATTTAAATTTTACTCATTAATGTTAAAAGTCAGTTGTGCTTTAATTATATATATTATATTCTTATATTAGGTATATTTTAATAAAATCCTATTTTATTAAAATAAATTAAATACGAGATACACAATATTCAACAGTCGTAAATAAAGAGTAAAAGTTTTGTCAATAAATATTTGTATTATACTTGTATTTGCAAATTATACATTATACGATATAAATTACTGTTTATTGAAAAATAATCGTAATTCCAACGAAACGAGGTACGCCCACGATCCAAACCGATGTAAAAAAGAGCTAGTATAAAGCAGTATTTTGTAAAATGCAAAATATATAAGATATTCAAATGAATATTGAGTAGTGGTTAGATAGTACTCATATTTCAAAATCAAAATATCATAACGATAAATAGTCGATGATACAAAAAATAATTCTAAGGCCAAAACTAAAGAATCTTTGTTTACTATTATAGTATTATAGTATTATAGTATAATGTTTAAGGACACATTTTAATTTTTGATATTAAATATTTTAAAATTGGTATCTAATAGATTACATATAATATTATTTAGTACTTTAAACAATTTAGTAGAATCATTTATATATTTAATTATAAATTCTATTAAGTTGCCTGAATATAAAAATTATCTCTCTGTAAATCTCATCTAAAAAATGCCAGATCTTTATACAACTAAAAAGAGGTTATATTTTTTTTTTTTTTAGAATTAAATCAAGGTAATAAATTAGTAAAATACTAAAATAGCTGATCGATTTATAATTTCAAATATTAATCGATAAGGTATAAAATTAAAATAATGACAATATATAGTAAAATAATATTTATTTACTTAGAATAAAAAAAATAATCTAAATAAAACGTATGAAAATTGTTTGTTTATAAATATTTAATTAATCTTTCAAAAACACAAAAATTAATTCACATATTATTTTGTGATGGAAAGAAGAAAAAATTATCATTAATCCTGTTGAGTGGCACATAGGACTGATAATATTATATTCATTACCTTAAGATGACTTATTTCGGTCATCTCATCATCACATAGTCACACATAAGGCCAAGGTTGAATTCAAAAGTAATTGGAGAAGGGCTTACAATTATGTAACTTATTCTATTCGATCAAAAAAAAAGTCCCAATGGATACTATAAATATTCTATTATTAAATTAATCGATTATTGGACGATTCTCTCATTTTTCCTATAGTTCGAATTTATTCAAATGTTAGGACATTTTAAGTACACTTAAGGATCATATATTCAATAATTTAGATTTAATAATTAAATATAATTAAAAGCGTGTCTCAAGCAGATACCACCTTCCATTATTCAATTTAGAAATACCCTTTTTCCTGTTATTTGTTAAGCAGATGGTTTTTTTGATATTTTTAACATATTGAAATTGTAATAAAAACAAGTAGTTTTTGAATCGTTTGACATTTTGTAACCTCTAGTTGTTATAAACATTTTAATAACTCAGAAACTACTTGTTCAAATTTTGTTTTAAATAAGTGCCTACATCAAAGTTATCGAAAAAATCATATTTAATAATTAACAATAAAAAAGATCAGTTCTCATTAGAAAACAAGAAGTTGGTAACGCCATAAATAACTTCTTAAATGATACTAAAATGTAAATGATTAAAAATATGATCTTTAAGTATACTCAATAAATCAAAAGGAAAAATAAAGAAAAGAATGGAGGTGAACAAGCTTGACAAATCACAGTATATATATTTTTTTTGTTATTAAAAAGTAATAATTATGTCAAATAGTTGTATTATTTTAATTTAACAAAAGCTATTATGTAACTGATGACAGCTCACTACTCAGGTCATATTGACGTGTAAAGGTTGCAGCCGAGAAAATGTAAGGTTGACAGAGCAGAAACGTTATTAAATGAAATCAATAATGTACCTTTACCTATTGTTGACAAAAAAGAAAAAAATCGGTGCATCGTCGTGTGACACAGATTTCTCAGCACAGTACAATAAAAAATTACGCGAATGTGTACTTATTTTTAAACATATTGTAAACCCTGTAAATATATTGATGTTTATTTTACAACTTTTCTGGGAATATCTAATGTGATTCTGAATTAAATTGTTATTTTATTACGTTTTCAGTTTAAACTTGTATACCTATGATAATTTTATCTAATTATGAATTGCATAAAAAGTACGTTTCACGTTAATAAAACACAGAAAATACATTAAATGGAAATGTTTAACAATCTTTAATATAATTAAATTTTATTATTCAAATGTAAATATAATGTAACTTGTGTATTGTGTTTATATTATATTGATATAGCAATAAAGTAAAATAAAATACTAATACTATAAACTGAATAATATTATACTTTTGTTATGAATACTATTATACTATTATTACTTATATAATTAATTACCTAATCAATCATTTTTCTAAAATATTGTACTTTATAATTTAAATAGGTAATAACGTTAAAATATGTAAGGATCAGAAGCGCTTACTGGATTTTTCCCGGGAGATCTCCGCCCTCACAGCGGTAATCCTTTACCGATCACGTCTGCACTGGTTAGCACTAATTTTAAAATAAGAATTATTCGTTAGTAATACAAACATGAATAGTTTAATTATCGTATATTATAAATTATTTTCTCTTTTATTTAACAAATTTCATAAATCAATATAGTTATAGTTATCGTCATCTAATAATACTCATTTTTTAACCCTTCAAATACGTTGTTTTTTAAATACAGTGTTATTGATAGTGCATTGGTAAACGTCATATGCTTTTAAATTATACACCACATTCATATTGAATTAATATACAGAGTAACTAATCAAGTATGCTTACGCCCAATTTTCCACTTAATAATAAATGTATTCAAATTCTAATTTTTGAAATTTTTATACACACTTAAAGACCATATTTTAACATTTTTGAGATTTTTTACTATTTAAGGAATGTCTTGCAGAGATACAAACTTGTGTTTTTAAAAGGAACCCCGCTTTTTTACTGTAAATAACTATTTGATGGGTAATTTTTAAGAAAAATTGTATGCATTTAATTTAAAATTCGAACGAGTAGTTTTTCAGTTATTAAAACATTTACTTTCAAGATAATATCCCTTAAAATTATTTTACAAACATTTTAAATATATTTGATATTAAATCTAGTATTTATTGTACTTGGATCATTTTTACAAATTATGAAGATTGATAGATTAATATTATGTAAATTACTATAACACTGTCAAATTACTATAGCCCCTAATCTCTCAAACCAATTATCATTATCATGTACACAAAGTTAAATACCTTAAAAACTGTTTGTACGAATTTTGTTTTTAATGCATTACAATTTTCTTGAATAAATGCACTATGAAAGAAAAAATGTAGGTGAGCACTATACTTGGTAATCAGTAATCACCTTGTATATGTGTTAACGAACTATAACTTTTACATCTGTTGTATAATCTACATTAATATTCATAATGATTAAAACAGGGATTATCACAAATATAAATGTATGCGCTTCAATAAATAACAACAATTTCATACATAAATCTATATAAAAATTGTTATTCCAGAAATAATTCAGAAAATATTTATGATTTATATTTATTTAGTATTTTATTATTATTTATACATATACTACATAAATGTAGGTACTAAAAATTAAGTTATATAGTTCTAAACAATTTAAAAATTGTTATAAAATTATATATTTTCCTTAATTGCGAAAATGTGTAATTTTCAAATAGTAAGCTAGATTTTTAAATTTCAAATGAGAATACCTAACCTAATAATTGGCATACAAAATATATAAAATTATATATATTCTTTAAAATAGTTTAAATGTTAATTATAATGGGAAGATAATCTATACATATATATTTAATAAACTTAACTTTTCATAGTAATTTTAGTTAATGATTAACAATATTTTCAGAAAAATGTTCTTAGATAATTTTCAATAATTCGTGTTTGGAAGAATAAACAGAAGATTTCACTACACGTCATCAATCGCCTTAAATCACTAAATAAAAAATCTACACCACCTAGTACTAACAAACCGTATTGTAAGTCTTACTATAAATTATGAAACATTTTTGAATACATTTAATTATTGAAAAATAATAAATATAATATATTTGTTATAAATATTAGGATTAATGAATTGATAAATAGTTGATTTTAATATTTGCAAGAGTAATTTTTAATTGTGTTACAGTATTTCTGACTTTTGTATGATACATTTTACTACCTTATTCGCTAACATCAGTTAATTTTAGAATAATTAAATTAAATACAAAATGTTCAAACGTAAAAGATTAAAACTAGGTTTTACATTATAACATTTTAAAAAATGTTCATAAGCCTATCAGGCTTAATTCAGATAATTCAAGTTGCATTTCGTGTAAATAAACCATTACAATTTTAATCATAAAGAGAAGTATGAATTACTAGAACAATAATCACTTGAATAAAATAAGGTTGAATACTCCATTGTTATGCTTTTGCTGACACTGTTACCCCTTTCCAATCTTAATTAACAACTCTGACATAATATCCATGTCAAAAATAAGATAACCTAGTCGAAACGTTATCAATAACACTTTATAAACACAATAACGAAATGAGTATACCTACATTTTAGGTGTGACATAAAAAATTCAAAAGATCATTTAAAACCACAGAAACAAATAAATTACAATCAAAAAACCAAATCACAAATATTTGTAATTCCATTTAAAAACACTAGACAAAAGAAAAAAAATACTTATTTTATATATTTAAGATTTATAGAGAATACGTATATGAAAATAAGAAGTTTTAATTTAATATTAATCATAAACTGAATAAATTTAATTTAAGCCTAATTTTTTTTTATTATTATTACTATTTGCAATTAAATAATAATTTATTTATCTCCTATAAGGAAAACTTGAATGGGAAGTAGAATATTATCATAATGATTTAGTTACATTTTAATAATATTATTTATATATATAATATACAATAACAAACAAATATAACAGCAAAAACAGAGAGAGAAAATAAAATACATTAAAAATTCTAAATATGCTATTAATAACTTACGAATATCGTAAAAACAAAACAAAAAATAATAATCGAATAATTTCTATGCTTGTAATGTATTATAAAACTTTTGAATATAGTGTGATATAAAACAATAAAACTAAATCTAATTTATGAATTTAAACAATTGAAATATCAGTATTCTAAACTTTAAAATTATAAATGAATTAGGTAATATTATTTAATACTTGCTTTACTGCAATAACTCAGTGACACATGTTACATATGATATTATATTAATATATTATATGCTTATTGTTTAAACATTATATATATACCTATATATATGTATATGTAAATAAAATAATATAAACATATAAATAATATATTAAATCAGCTTCCTCGGTTCAGATTTCCAAGATGTTTTTTTTTAATTTTGGGGCCATTTTCTATTCACCGAATCAGTTTTTGTTTTTTTTTTCCAAAATAAGTCAATAAGGCAACAAACATCATACTTTGACGTTTTTTACTACTTTTAAAACTAGTAACAGTGTTATTTTAGTTTTATAGCAAAAAAAAACAAGTTATATAAATAAAAAAAATTGTCAGGATTTAACTTGGCTTGTCAGGGTATAACTAATAGGTGTCGGGACTTTACACGATAGGATATAATATCAGACATAGGATAATATATTAGAATATGGGGATGGTTTTCTTAATTTTCTTAAATTGTAAGTGGAATAAGACATTGATGATATTTTGTACGCATTTTTAGGTAATAACAAAGTTCAGAAAGATTTTTTACAGAACATTTCTTAATAGTTAATAGGTTTAGATCGACAACTCCATAAAAATAAATTATACAGTATACAAATAGATGGTTCTAGAAAAGCCCATATTAATTTTCAAAAGTTTTTAAAAGTTGAACATATACGAAGTAATAAAACAGAGAAATAACTATATATATAATTAAATATAGAAAGTAACAACTTTTGGTTGGTCAAACTCATAAGGCTAAGAGTTTTTTATAAACTCAGTAGTTTATAATTAATTTAAAATTCGAAGACAGTAAGACATCACTGAGTTTCAGTGCCACAATTCTTATACTATATACAATATTTTAAGAGTTATGGTGAAATAATATTTATTGTCCATAGAGGTAATTGTAATAATATTATAGTACCTATATGGAAATATAATATTTTTATAACGATTTTGTATGAAGTATATTATTTCATTAAAATCAACATTGAAAATAACAAAGCCAATTTTATAAAATAATCATTTATACATCAATACATCACGGTGTTTTAAGACTGACTAAAAAGGCATTCTTTATACACTTAATTTACCATATACAGAACACATTACACACGAAATGATCAATCATATAAATTCGATAATTATGGTAATTGGTTGTTTTTCATTAAAACACTGCGTGCCAATAATCAAGACGAATAAAAAAATTTACTAATATTTAAAAAAAATGTCCTATGTCCTTCATTATTATATTTAATATTATTAACAATATTAGTTAGGGACAACATACTTATCAATATATAGTTAGAAATATTGATAGGATGAACAGAATGGACACAAGTCTAGACATATCTGCCAAAACTTCAATAGATAAAATCGATAAATTTCATACGCAATAGCAGGTAATACCTACCTAAATTTGGTTAATACATTTTTCTTTTTAACAAAAGAATATTTACAATCCGTAATATTTATATACAACAAGTAAACGATAACAACAACACGAATAACAAGAGGAGGGAAGCCCACCAGTTTGAAACCCTCTGACTTGAGGGAGAGTAAATACAATAATATGTATTATAATAACGCGTACACGTTAATGTTATTATAATATACACGCTGCAAACATTGATTTATAGATAAGTTGTTAAAACAACGTAATTCCAATGTATATAATATAATATAATTGAATAATAACAAGATGGTTTTGACGGATAAGAACGGAAAGTGAAAACAAATTTTAACAAGCGGGTGAACGAGAATAATGGATAAAAAATAACGAGCATTTCTGAGTTGAGATTCTAATTTTTTTTTCCACGCCAGCCAGCCAGGAGTAGGATATCGAAAGCAGTTGAAATTTCAAATTACTATTGAAAAATAAATAAGGATAAGAAATAGACCATCTTGAACCAAATGGAGAGAAACATGATAATCCAATCCCAGGTTTACATTGTATATAAAAGTATAATAATTTATGTACCATTAAAAATAAATTCAAATACCCTTCTCAATACCTACCTATCGAGAATGTATTTGTACATCTAAAATATTATTTCAATGTAACAATGTCATTAAAATATTATGTGCAAAAATATATTTTCATCGCATCGGTTATGGCGATGATGCACTATACAAACTATGACGCATAAATCATTGGAACGTATTACCTATTTTATTGTGAACGTTTCCATTAGACGAATTCATAAGTCATTGTCGAGCAATTATGAATGACTATTATTTACCCACGCGTTAATTTGAAAAACAAAATGGAACAATCGTGTAGTCAAGAGGTTAACTTTTCTGATTGAATTGCACATAGACATAATATGTATAGGTATTTATTTATACATTTAATAAATGTTAAAACCAATAATAACAACAACTTTACTGCAATGCTATGTAACATAAACGAATTTTCAAAAGTTAAATTGTTCGACTTGCATTATCTCTGAGGAAATTCAATAATGATAAACATTTGAAACGTTGATAACGGAAAAATTCGAGCTGTCTCTTTTCTAAACGGCGAAGTAAACGTTTACGGAAAGCATTCAGCTTTTGAATTTTTTGGTTTCAATAACAAAACCGTAGTCGATTTTGCTTATACTTTCGTCGGCACGATCATTGGACCAATGGAATAACTCTGTATGTGTTATACCTGCACAGTTGGTTTATATACAGCACCAATCGCTTGCGAAATTCAACTTTAAAAACGTTTACCGCTAACGAATTTCCTTTTTTCTTCATTATACCCGGGTTGTTACAGAGCAAGCTTAGACGAGTTGGACGAAATCGCATTGAAAAATGTCAACTCAACGCGTTTAAAACAAAATATTTGGACCTATTATTTATACGAAAAAAATATCGTTTGGTAAAAATTATTAATTTGTAATAGTTAATCTCTCATTAATTATTTTGCTTAATACATTAGTTTTAGTTATAATATGTTAGTATAATATCAGATAGTCAGCAGTGTTAAGGGCATAGTATAAGGCAAATGACGAGTTAAATAATTATTAAAATATAAGGATAAATTATATAAATAAATAAAAAATGACCATGCGAATATTTTAATCGAAGCGTACCAAAATCCATCAAAGCATATTATTATAATATTATGTACCTGTATTATAGTATACAAATAAACAATATTTCCCGTGCGTTATTGTTATATAACTATACTAAAACGTCCTATATTAGTGGCGCTTTTGTTTTTCACCCCCCTCCCCCTCAACACCGAATCCAACACCTCGCCCGATCGTATTATTATAATGCTGTTACTGGCCACACTATTATATTGAATAGCGGTAATTGTTTAATTTGCCACCTATATACTGCACGTATATAGAGGTATGACACTATATATGACATACAGCACATATTTTACATACATACCGTACTGTAGTGTGTGTATATATTATATAAATAATATCAAGCAACGATAATGCACGACCGTGCTTAATATTTATATTATGTTGCGTGACTATTTCCCCAAGGTTTTACATGGATTTTCCAAACCTATACAATACACATACATTACACGTAAATACAATACATTTTAAATAAGCGCTGTAAAGGCGTATGCAATTTTCGCTATTCCTATACAAAGAACTTGTAAATAATATAGGTAACTTACCTATATGCATTCTGCTTTGTACGCGGCGTGTGTAATACTCGGGCAGCGGGCGGGGCGGGGCGTTTCGTCGGGCCGGTATATATATATGGTATAATAATGTATATAGAGGCTCGTTGGTCGCTCAAGACTCGTTTCACCGCATATGTTTTGACGCGCTGCACGTCAGTTTGTTGTTATTGTCTATAATTATTTATAAAAAAATATACACTACATCCATCACGTCATGGCGGTGACACGAAAACATTCGATCGAAAATCGTCGTGAATCGCAGACGGTGCGGCGAAACTGTAAGTACGTCCTAGGCGACCGCCAAGTGAAAACCATATATCGTTTACGGTATATATAGTATAAAGTCATATCGGACGATTTCACGTTGTTTTTTTTCGCGTCTACGAGTTTGTTATCTCGTACTTATATAGACTCGAAACTCAAACTATAGCCGACCCGTTGATGCTTGAACGATTCGAATGACCTAAGTGTTATTACTGATTAGGTACCGACAGAGGCGTAGGGTGATAAAACGTGTTGAAGGATATACGTCGAGATTGTCCATTTAAGATACTTCTTACACGAGAAAACACTAACGTATTTAAAAATATTATTTTTTACATAATTTTAAATTGTTAAAAAAACACATTTTTACTTTTTTCATACGACGAGATACATTATTAATTTCGTATTCCAAAGCAGAATATTATTTGAATTATTTCGATTTATAAAAATAAAATTTCAGACAAGTAATTTATTAGTTATAAGTATTTAAAGTTTAGACGATCAAAGTAGTGGTCCACGCTCCACTCATCCAAACTTTAAATACTTATAACTCATAAACTACTCGTCCAAATTTACATATTTCATACATATGAAAATACTCCTACAAATATTCTACTTTGGAATAAGGAAGTATAAATACATTTTGTCAATAGACAACTGTACGATAAAAAATAGTAAAAAATATAATATTATACTTATATAAAAATGTCGTTTTTAACGACATGAATTTTTTTTCACTTTATTTGGATTAAACATTCTAAACATATTTTATATAATTAACTTAAGTGACTACACTACAAGAAGGTTGCTGCCAGAAAATAATATGGAAAAGCCGCCCACTGACGACACTTGTGTAAATAAAATAATGTAAAAAAAATATATTCTCAAAAGAATAAAGTTAATTTATTATTTTTTTTTTAATAATTAATGTTACGTTAAACAGATCATCCGGTATATATATATTTCAATAAGCTGTTTCAAAAGGGCTTCACGGTGTATATAATCGTACTAATCTTAGGCTATATGCCATCTAGATACGTTTATATTTACCCGCTTACCGACTAACAATATAATATAACATATATTGATTATTATGGACTAATGAAAAAATAAAAAAATACGATACAGGATCATGACTTATAATATCCAATTATAAAAAATATTCAAAATAATATATGCCAAAACAATAAGGTATTTCCTAGGTGCTTTATAATGGTTAGAAATATTATACAATATATATTATGTTATATTTATGTCGTGTTCACATGTTCAATTATTGCGAGAGAAACGTCACGTAATATTATTAAATTCAACCTACCCCCCCCCCCCCCCGTACGCCAACACATCAATTAAATTGTATTTTTTGTTTTTTTAAATAAATCCTACAAGGCCCGGAACAGTGAGAACGAACATTAGCATTTATTTTCAGAATCCATGTAATAAATGTATTCGTCAATCGTCATCATAAATCATAAATTATAACTCATATACACGGTGTCTAGAAAGTTTAAGAACTTTTATGGATTACGAACATTTTATAGAATATTTTAAAACTTTAGAGACACCCTGTATATTTATAATATATAACTTACCCACTTCTGTGTATACTAAAGATATAAAATGTTAATATTCGTGATAATGGATTTGGAAGATATAACAGATGATATATGATCATTTTAAAATGTTAGTAATTAACATTAACCTATCGAAATTTTATAAATAAATTACCTATATCAATTAAATATATTTTTATAAAATCATTTGTAAGGTATATAATATTATCCTTAGTATATATAGGTACATCTTAATAACCCAAAAGCCACTCGTTAAAATTTTTATTTAGATACTTCAAAATTGTCAAAAAAATTATTGTTTGATAATATTTACAGTGAATAGCATCTATTTCAATAGAAAATATTTTTTTTTTACAAATAAAAGTTTAACGAAAATGCTTAATCCGTTCATACAAATAAAATGATAGCCCTCTGTAAAATATTTCGTGTATCAAAATATCTCATGTTCAATATATATCCTGCGTTAAAAATAAACATGTCAACCATTAAGTGAATATACTGCCTCAACCAATATATAATTAATTTTTTTCCGTATTATTTTTTGGCGTATAAATAATACCTTTAAAAAAAAAACCGACAATATCAATTGTATTATATACGTGTACTCATTGTGTAGTTAATATATTCATAAATCATAATCCGGTATGACCACAAAGTATGAATATTTTTTTTGTAAATAATTTTTTCTAACTTGACTGACTTTTTTGTAAGAAGGATTCAAACATCAAAGCACGCGTTTTTTAGTTACATTATGACACAAAATATTTCTAACCCGACAAAAATTAAATTTTAAATTATTTATTTCCTATTATTATGAAAACTACCGACATACACAACAAAAATAAAATATAAAAGTTTTACTACACTTAGCCACTCTCGACATTGTAGAATATGGTTTTTTTTTTCATCAGGATAAAGAATTTTCTATACGAAATTATCACGAACACACCCGTTCATATTATTATTATACATATTATACCGTTATACGTAGTACGTACCCGTATATAAATATAACGCAGTGCGCTCGATAAACTCTGCCGGCATCCAATTTGTAGCGATTTTTTATTCAGTTATTTTAGCGGCTGCCGTAGAACGGTTAAGGTGGTCTATACACTGCCCGTCCTTGCAACGAAATCCGACCACAGGCTTCTCAATTTAGTCTGTATAATTTACTTAAAATAATGGCTACCATAAAATTGTCCGATAGAATTGTTTTTCGGAATAAACTATAAACAAATCGCGTGTAGCCGCAGTTGATCATTTCGAATCACCGAATACTCTTAAACAATACACGCGTATTGCGTGAAATAAATGATAATTAACATCACTATGTATGATATGATTTTGTTGTGCTATTATAAACATTTATTGTTCTCTTAAAAAAAAATGTTTATAGTTTGTACGAGGCGCATCTCGTGTGTGCAATATAATAAAATAAAAAATAGGTAGGTACACATGGCTATAACGATGGGCACGATAATAAATACTACATATCCGGTTGACGTTTTTATGTTGGGTATATTATTCGCCGCAATCCGTGATTTTCACTTCGTCAAGAACTAAATTCCGTGTACCAATATCTAAACGCTTTTCTTATTTTTTGTACATTATACGCCCACGTCTAATGTGCAAATTTTAATACTGCTCCGAATTTGTTGTGTTTCGACCTGAAACAGTATAGTGTGCATGGCGGGCGGCCAGAGAGGGTGAGAGAGAAAGACAGAGAGACAGAGAGAGAGACAGAGAGAGTGTGTGAGAGAGAGATGTTCAGACGTATGCCGTACCCTGCCGCCCCCGAACCACTTCTACCACGTTCACTGCTGGCCCGGCTACTGTGGGTGGTAGGTTTTGGCGTACGGTGGTTGTAGGCGGGATAGGATGATGTACGCGTAGCGTGTACAAAACCTTATATCGTCGACGAGAAAGAGGAGGAAAGGAAAATGTATACACCCGACGTGAGTAATCGGAAGTCGATACTAATACCACGGCGGCGGTAGCGGCGGCGGCGGCCAGGTGGTCCTAAACCCGTTGCCCTTACCCATCTCGCCACTGCCCCACCCGCGCTGGTCTTCGTGTGCATATATATATATATATATATATATATTTATTTATATACATACATATATACATTATATATTATATACTGCACTATAATATTAGCTACAATATATAGCTTGCTGCAAGTTGTGTAGTCGTCATCGTCGTCTTCGTCGTCGTCGGCGTCGACCCACGCAAGCCAGCACGCCACTATTTCTCCTGCGTACCATCAACGCACCCCCATACCTAACGTCGGCCATTAGCGTTTACGGGTACATTTTGACGTGCAAAGTTTTTTTTCTTTTTTTGCGGGGGATGAGGTGGCAGCTATATGGTGGCGCGTCGTTTTACCCCCGAGGAAAGGGTGTGAAAGGGAAGATGACGTGAACTACCGAGCAGACGGAAAGCAATATTGCAGAGAGTGAGATTGGTTAGGGAGAGAGGATACACCGACGGACGGCGTGTGCTGCAGGTGGACTTACCGAGAGTAATTAATTATTTGCGTACACGGTCACGGTATTATAGTTTTATTTATATATGTTGTGCGTATATGTATAGCGATGTCGCTGAGGCCGGTTATACAGCGCCTGAACTTTATTCAAAAATAAAAAATAGATTTCCTATCCGTACTTTATACTCGCGACATATACAAGTATATACCCATATAACTACATAATTACACAAACGAGGAACTATACGTAGGTACCGCAGTATTGTTTAAACGCCTTGTACGTATTATGCATTTAAATAGCGTAGTTAAGAAAAAACAAGATTGTTGTCAAGACCCGCGTGTGCCGTGTAAGAACGTATACCCTACTTTGCTACGTGCCATTGAACGCCACATAATATTATATGTTTACGTTTCTAATAATATATTTTTATAATTTACCTTTTTTTTTTATCTACACCAGTCTAGATACTATTTGAGTGGGTAATATTATATTATATATAGTCTTATGATAATAACATACGCACATATTGACATAATCATACGCTCCCAATCCTTCTAAATTGTAGACACTATACAATATTATGTTTGATAATATAATAATAATAATACTTCACTATTTGAGCTTATAAATAAATCGTGTAACGACTGTAACGGAAATCGACATATTATTTTTTGTGTGTCCCGCCTCGGCGGCGAACGATACAGAAAAAAAAACCTTATTCTGTATTTCCACCGAAGTATGAGCTCTAGATTAAAATTAAAACCAAATAATTTATCACTTAGTAAAATATAATAATTTTAACAATTTAATAAATGTTTAATTATTACGCTGAAAAACGTTTAGAAAAATTGATTCATCACGACATTAACAAATAACAATATCGTAAAAATTTATGTTAACGATTTTTGAAATATTTTAAAGTAATTTAATTAATGTATTGATTGATTTTAAGTAAAAATATAAACTTAATTCCTAAGAATTACCTTGTTTTAAAATAAAGCAAATTTATTATAATTATTGAACTTTACTATCTTAGTTTATATTAGTACCTATTAATAAATAAATAAAGTAAACATTATTCATATGGGCATGGTGCGCTAAAATATACGAACCATTCTTGAAAAGTTCAAGACGTATATTATTCAGCTACCTATTTGAATATGTTTATAAAATAATAACTGTTAAATAACTTATATATTAAACATCCTATATATTAACTGTATATTACATTATACCCAAGACCATATTTAGAATGTTGGTACCCTCGGGCATACAATTTATGCCGTCCCTAATTATCAATATTACACTTGTTCGTCCACAATTTTGAGGTTGAGATTCTTTAAAAAATAGTTTTTTTAATCATATTACTTAAAAACGGGTGAAATATATCGATAACAAAAATTAAAATGTATTTTATAAAAGAACTTTATCATAGACAAGTAAGATAAACGAGTGTAAATAATAAAACTTTTTTATTTCACTGGTTAAACGATAAAACTAAAAATATAATTAAATATAATGTATATATAATACATAATATAATACCTTAATTTATGCAATATAAAACATAATTCACTTCATTGATGGATACAACATGCGAATAATACGTGAATAGGATAAATACAATGAATAGACATAAACTAAATATTTTTCAATTGTGAGAAAGCGTTATAAATTCAATATTTTTTATAAATAATTAGTTATCAATAGGTAATAGTGTTGTTTTAAAATAATATATACATATATTTAATTTGTAATTCACAGTAACACATCTATAATGGTATCTACCTATACCAAACGTTTTTATAAATAACACAGTGATGATGCTTTGTTTCCTTAATTATTGATTCACGATAGAAAACTTTAATTATTACATACAAACTAAAACTGCAAACTGTTAATTAAATCATTTAGATGCAATATTTAATAAATATTTAGAAACATGAATTACTAATATTTACAACGACTATTATGCGTTACACCTAACATAAAACCAAATCCTAAGTTTTTTATTTAGTATATACGTGCCGTATAATCTCATTATGTATGTATAATGTATACTGTATACATAATATATTATGTACATAAACATATTCATAGGTACCTAAGTACCACTTAACTGTTTTTTAACTACACACTGTTCTCAAATTTTTTCTTCGGTGCTGCGCACTTCGCAGACGATTTATTTAATAAGGCCAAAAAAATTACCACTATAGTTACTTCCGCCATATTTTTATACTTTGTAGTTCGTGCTTTAAAATTTCTATACAATACGTCTCCGAATAATACAACTTTACGTCCCCGTAGTATCCGTCCACCTCGACTTTCGTCGCTATGATTATTGAATAATGAAAATAGCGACTAAACCAAATATAATTTTATAATCATCGTTCAATTTTATTTTTTGACCTAAACGCGTTCCTCCATCTTCTAAAAGTACCGTTAAAATATTATTGTATGCGACATTACATTAAGTCGACGTTGTGTAGTCTCCGTTTTACAAATGTATATAAAATACAACGTTGCAAATACGCGAATAGAAGAATCCATTGTGTATTGTTGCTTGCTACTTCAATATATTACTTAGGGCATCTCGTTTGATATTTTAATTTTAAAGTGATTTATCACTTTAAGAGCATTTAAAAACTGTAATATTTTACATGGTTGTAACTATGCAAAAAATTTAACTTGGTAATATAGGTCAATCCATTTTTATATTAAAATTAATGACCAAAGACGGATTCTTCTGAACACGTATGTGCTGTGTTATATGTTTAAAAGTCTTGAGACAAAACATGTGGGTATAGCTTCGTCAGTCCTCACAGTCCTCTCTATTATTCGTTATTATCTTTTCATTTATACAATAATATTTCATACAGCAGTTAGTACAAATCACGTATTATATTTAAATATTGTGTTCATTGTAATAGATATGTAACATTTAACATGTCTATTATTATACTTGAATAATTAAAAATATGTACTAATAACTCTATTGTTTTTATTTTTTTAAATTTATTTTTATCTAAGATACAATCGTTAGAATACAATGTATAGTGTACCTACTTAACAAACTATAATAATATTCCATTAATTTCTTTTTTTTAACAAGAAAATTTGAGACTCTTATCATTTAATTTTTTGCACAATTCGATTGTTTAAAGTAGGTAATTTTATGAATTATATTCTTTTTAAAGTAATCTCAAAATACTCTTAACTAACTTATAGTCCAACTTATTGCCTGACAATTTTATATTTAAATCACATTTGAACCGTGATACACTCTGAATAGGTATGTTATCCTTTCATCGTTTTAGTGATCTAAAAAAATAAATTACTGCTTAGAATAAATAAAGCATAATATAATGATATCTATTAGACATAATAACACCCAAGTAGTCACAACTTTGACTTTAATTTATTTAATTATTTAATTTAAACAGTTTAACGACAACAATACACTGTAATAGCCAATAGGTATTTGATAGTTCAAAATGTGTTATAAACATTAAATTTTTGAAATTTATACATAACAGACATCTTGATTGAGTTATACTAACAAATTAGCATTATTCTGTATTTTTATAATAGCTACACATTCATACACACGATAGCGTGACCGCACTAAAATGTGCCACACATTTACAAAATATATGTATTGGCTCTTTTTTTTAGATTTGATGGGCGTTGGCTTTGCGACGAAAGTAAATATTTTATACCTTTTATTGATTTATCTATGTTCATCCTAGAACATATTTATTTAAAGTAAAATAATTACTGTAACGGCTGAAAATATATTATTATACTACATATAGTTCAAGGTAGATATAGTATAATATAACGCCACAATCAGCATAATATTTACATTTTTTGAAGGAAAAGTTGAACTACAAATCGTGTTTTTTTGTTTTTCATTTTGATTTATTCATGGAACTTTCTACTGCAGATGAACATATGCCTCAGCTGCCATAAGTCGTGGTGACACATTGCAACCACGTCTGCAAAATGATGAAAAATAAATTCATATCTATTTTGTGTGGAAAAATACCACCGTCATACGATTTTGCTTTGAATGTCATAGTTTTCTTTTTTACAATAAGTTCTTCAAAGCAGACCAATAATAATTATTAGTTTTTAAAAGAAAATTAACTAACGTGTGTTAACCAATTATATAGTTTATGTGAATTGAATAGTGTTGCAGTTCTTATATTATGATGAACAATACTAGTTATTAGTGTCCACATCGTCACTCCAAAAAGATTTAATTAACTAAAGCACATTAACTAATTGAAAACTTAAAGTAAAAATACATTTTATTTTTATTTACATTTTTATGTTTTTAATGAATGTTGTTGTTAAAACTACGTTATCACTTATAGGCTATAATAACAGTTAAACGCATAGTATAAAAAAATAAATAATACGAATAATGTAGTTCGATAAGTGGATAAAAACGTTAAACAATACAATATTTCAACGTATATTAATTTGAATTGTGTTTTAAAAAAAAACTACGGACAAAAAAAAATACAAATAATATGATATTATGTACAAAAGTGTATGCGCATCGGTCTATATAGTTTGAGATATAATAATTAAAACGCTCTCCTCTCACAGGTTGGTTATATATTATTAAAGTTTTTATAAAAAATAAAAATACAACAACAACGCAACAACTATTACGCAATATGTTAATCTCTAGTTGAATGCACAATCGTTATGACGGCTGAGTACAGAACGGGAGAACGGGGACGGAAGAAACTCTGACTATATAACTTGGCCGCCTCACGACAGCCAGTGTTCTCTCCCTACACTCGCAGGCAGGAATCCCCGACGAGGAGATCGAATACCTATTACATTGAAACGCGATTAAAACATAGTCATTCGTTTGGCCCGTTTTAGACGAATTTGTGTTTACTGCTAGCCGGCCGGCCGGCGGCGCGGCAGATGCCATACTCGCGCGATGTATAAAACAAAGTAATAAACATTTTACGAGCATTTGCGAACCGCGGGCAAACACATTAACATGGGCCGGAGGGGAGTGGGCAGGAGTGAAAAAAAAATGATTGTAAATTAATCAGGGTTATTGTTTATTTTAACCATTGAACCGTATAGAGTCTGTTTGGACGGCCGACGATTGATGTACCGTCTATATCCGAGGCCATTTGCCAGCAAAACATATCGTCTTACAATAATGACGTTCATCTCTGTCAGTGACGTCATAAGAAGGAAAAAATAATATTATATAAATATTTTTCTAACGATCGTTCCCGTCCATATTTCTGTTTCATTAGACCTCAGGTTTCTTGCAATCAATAAGTCGGTCCGGATTGGGTAACGGACGGGGTGGAAATAAATGTACAAACAGTTGTCATTGTTCCCGTCCCTGGCGGCTCCTGCGCTAATTGTGTTCACTCTTTGGACAACGAGGTCTAATCGACATGGCAGGGAACAGTGGAAGGAAAACTTTTTATAAACTTTGTACTTTGTTCGCATACGTCCCTTCGTCACTCTCTTCCAAACTACAGTAGTTTCCTCTGAGTTTTCAAAGAACGGTTATCCGGATGTTTGAGGAATACGAGTCCTGAAAAGACGAAACCCGAGTACTACGCGTTGCGAGTTTATAGAAACCAAAACAAAAGAACAATATACATATTTAGTTCATTTTTCCGAGAACACGGGCACCATTGAAAACTTAACGATTCCTATGGCAATTCTTTATGCGGAATAGTATTTTTTAGATATTATTAATTTACCGTTTTTAAAATGAGTTTTACTATTATGAAGCAATTTTTTCAACGTCTTAACTGCACGAATGATTACAATCAGGTATAATTGAAACTGCGGTTTGAAATATAATGGAGGTTTAGAGATTAACTCTATATAGTATAAAATATAAATCCAAGTTCATTATTTTTTTTAAAAAGTTTATTTCAAATTCATATCATTTATAACCTACATACACCAGGTATACATAATCTTGATTTTCCTTTATTGTTTTTTGTAAGATAAAAAATAACAATATTTTTATTATTTTTTAGAAAATGAGTAAAATATTTTGTCATAAATAGAAATTTAAACAATTAGCTAAAATTATATTAATCGAATAATAAAACTAAGAAAACAATCAAAATATGTAACTATATTTATTTTATGTAATTGTATAAAATATCTACCCGACCCTCTGCCGTATTTTTAATAAATGTTCAATACAATAACTTGATGATTAATAATTTATTTTAAATCAACCGTGAAATGGGAATTATATTAAATTTATATAATAAAGCTCTATTTATAACTAAATTTACTATAAAATGTCTTTATTGAACTTTTTGCCTTATAAATAGATTAGTAAAATTAGCGAAATATAATTTTATGAAACTATTTAATTTTCAGTACTAAATGAAATAATTTACTTTTAATTTATAATTGGCTCCATCTGTTTTACCCGTCTAAAGTGAATAACTGTAAGATATGATCGAGTAACTATGATATGAGCCTTACCGACATACACCATAAAAAATTTGCATTCAACATAATCAATTTTGTATTGTTAGATTTACCTATACTATCAAACTAAAATGATAAACTAACAAAATTGTATCTGTGTTTGTAAATATGATATTTCAATTTTTAAGCGAGATAATATCTATATTTTATATATTATATATCTTCATATTATGAACATTTTTAAATTGTAATATTTTATATAATCGTAAGTAATTTAAACATTGAACATTTTTAAAAACAACCAACGCACAAACACAAATAATATTTTTTCTTTAAGTTTGATCATGCTGAACTAAAATGATGTACTATATTATGTTGTGCGTTTGAAAGCGGTGACGACACATGCGGGTGCGACTTTTTTATAATATAATCTAATTGAATAAATCTTATAAAAATTCTTTATACGCAACGTATTATTGAATATGCTTTGCGATAATTTATATGTTTACCTATTAAATTATAACACACTAGTTACTTGTTATCACTCTTTTTGTAAATGTAAAGACAATAATGCAATACATGATGTTTATTACATAATTTTATACTTAGTAATTATACTAATGTACAGAAAGGATAGAAAGGTAACACTCTGTTACACGTTGTTTTTAAACTAATATTACTGAGTAAATATAAAGAAACAGACTCTATATAATGCATAAAAATGTAAAATGTGTGTCAACGTGATGATGGTTATAATAATTGTTGTATATACTAAGTACTAAGTGCTAGCAATATTCAGAATATTATGTCAGATTAAAATAATTATACAAACATAAAAACAATATTAATAATAATCATTTTTTATGACCTAAATATTATGTTTTCCGTGTTGACGCGTTGAGTAATAAAATTTGTTTCCGGGAAATATAGTTATTGTCAATCAGAAACGTCACCACCTAAAAACTCTAACATTTAAATTATTTCGAACAGTACTGCATTATGTATATCGACATTATACTGGCATTATTATGATAACGTGCTACGCTGCCTACGTGAATTATTATTTATTAAACATCGTTAACACCAACATGCAACATTCAACCTATAGTGACTGAATGCCAAATCAATTCGCGTTGCAACAACCTACCATATGCTCACATAATATATTGTACTCGTTTGCTTTGTACCGCTGATATTCGGTCGAGACACGATATTTAAAAGACAGTAAAACTAATTGTTTCCATGTCAGCGGTCGAGGAACAGGGTGGAGATGAATGTAAAACTTTCGCCTGGAAACGGATGTTCTCGTGAATATTTATCGTGTCCGTGTAAAAGTCAAATAACAATGTCGCGTGTCAAATAGGTTCGCTCGAACACACACACGCACACAAATAAACACTTAATACATGTGTGTGTGTGTGTCTGTATAAAAATACGGAATTCTGAAGAAATAAGACTTTGGCCCCGTGGGACCCTTGTGACAGCCCATGCAAAAGTCGATGTATCAATGGCCGGCGGCCGCGTTTTGACGTCCACGTCTGTTTATTTTTGGATCAGACGTCTTTTCGGGGGTTGAATTTCGAGTGGGCTGGGGGTACAAGAACCGTTGTAGTACAAAACTATACGATACGATGAATTCCAGACGACAGGTGCGTATATTATTACCTGTACAATATTATGCACACTATACGACTATGTACGAGCGAGTTTTATTGCCACAGTTGTCGGTTTCTTCGTGTACACAAAACATTTTATATTATTTTAAAGGTCGTCAGTATAAATAATTATTGTACGTGGCGATGACGCCATATGATATAAATAACGAATAATGCTAATACGTGAGCATCACGTACGCCATTTGCAATAACCGCGGGTAACGTGACTGTCAGATTATAATTATTATAACATAGGTGCCGACTGTGCACATTTGCCACATTTTAAAACCACGGTCCGCCCCGCACTCGAGTAAGCACTCAAGCTCGTATATGCCCGTAGTAGTATGATGTGGAATACGAGTATTTAGGTACATGTATTTTAGGTTTGTACCTCCTCCCTTCCGGTGACGAATTTTTCAAACTTTTAAATTATTGCCGTGATTCGAATGTTGAACAAGCGTCGTAATTGTTGTTTGGATACGCCCATTAACCATTAATTTTCAACAATTATAAGCCAACGCTGTTGTACCTGCCGCGTAGACACGGATCTCTACGAATTATTAACAAAAAAACAAACTAAACTGACCAACTGGCTCAAATGAGAACGCCCCTATTATGTTCTTACACAGAAATAATAACAGTTAAAAAATATACATACATTATACATAGTATAACTAAATTAAAAATAACACTTGCGTCTAATTTTTACTATTAGTACCACATATTTTAATATTACGAGTATTGCATTATTTTTATTGTTATAATTATAACAGTGGTAGGTAATCAATATCTCTACGTCTTTAAACTTCCCCAAATATTGTAAATTGTTATAAATAATTATCTGTTGTTTAATAACATCATACAAACTTCTATTATAATAACATTGTTTAGATGATCATGTCAGGAAAACTTTGTTTTGATAAAAAATATATACATGTATATAATTAATAATACTACTGTTAAAATAAACCGTAAATATTTACTATTTTAACATAAGAAATATAGTATGAAATATAATTTAATATCCAACCTAAAATCATAATTATTGCTATATAGACACAACTAAACGTTTTAATAGTTGCTCTCGACAGTTTTTTTTCTTATGGCACCAACTTATAATGTTTACCATAAACTAACCGTTCGCTTTCTTCATTATTATTATTTTAGTTTTTTTTTTTTTTTTGGTTATTTAATAAATTAACATTATAATTAATAATCATGGATATTATAAGAACCTTTTGGGATATAAAGCAAATGCCATGTATTTAAGTTATATTGTAGTAGAGAAACTATATTTCTATACAACACAATTAACATAACTACGTATATATAAGGATATGAATATATTATTTAAATAATAATGTTACCATAAACTATAACTAAAGCTACGACCATATTATTATTACTGAATCGAAACCATTTATGGTATGCTATAAATAAGTTAATACTATCCAAATGAATAACAATTTTCTTCTTATATAATAAAACGCATAGATCAATGACAGTTTACAATTAAATCGATACACGCTTTCGATACGAATTTTGTCGTTTTTCTTACAGGTATGAAATAAAATAATAAAAAAGTAAAATTGTTTTTAAAAAAATACTAAATAAATATTTTACATTTTTAATAAAATGTATTGATTAGGTTTTGTTAGCTAAATTCTAATGCAAACTTATTATTTCATAAACAGAAATCTAAATGTATAAAAATACTTTTCTGTCTTACTTCTTTATTTAGAATTTCAATGTTCTTATCTATATTTTTGTAATATTTTCACTAACTAAAGGTTAATAATAAATAATTTATTCCAACAACATTAAAGTTAAATTTTAAATTATTGGACTTATTGATTTATTTTGTTTTAATTCCCAATAATACTGTTTTCTGATACAAAATAATACGAAAATTAATTCTTACCTAATATACTACCTACAGTGTAAAATAATATACTTTCAATTAAGTTCTTTGACTATTTGAATTATAAAAAGTATTCTTAGGTAATTTTTCAAGTATTTGTAACTATAAATAAATATTAAATAGTATAAGTAATCTATAACATGTTAACATTGTAATACTTATAAAAAAAATATATTTATGCTAAGTAATCGGTTTTAATGAATAATAATTTAAAATGTATAAAAATATTGGAAAATATTGCAATAAATATTAAAATATAATAGGCATATAGAACATAGAATACTGTGTATACTAGTCACAAATGTGTGGACCACCAGCACAATAGCATGTGAATATTATTTAGTAATTACAATAAAGTCTCTTTGATAACTTATTATTTTTAATAGTTTATAACGTTTATATAGTTCGTATGAACTATAGTTATTACTTATTAGATTGATTTCTTCCCATTTTAAATTCAAGAGACAACAAATAATATAGTCAATGTAGGCAATTCATATATTATATATCCTGCAGCAATATACGGTAGTCATGTTAATTTATTAAGTTGTCCATATGATCGATATTATTTTCAATAGCACATATCAACACGCGTAAAATATATTACCATTATTAAGAAGATGCCACACTAACATGTGTTGTCGCGTCTTACAGACGTATACAACATAACAAATTTGTGTTCAACAATTTTAATTTTATATAGCGACCTTTAATAATAAGAGAATTTACTAATTTTCCAACGCAAAGGCTATAATACTTTCTGTTTTTTTAAGACATTTTAATTTTTAAGAAGTTATAAGTATGCAAAATATTACAGTTAAGAGATCCTCGCATTACCCACATATAATTTAAATACTGTAAAAACCATGAGGAAATCCTGTTAATATTTTTGGATTTACGTTCAATAATAGGCCACTATATTCACTATAGTTCACTCAAACATTAATGCCTACTACACAACATTCAAACTGCTTTGATAATTATTAATTACTAATTACATACAATTAATAACATTATATTAAGTGCATTCATTAGCCTAGACTTCTTGTGGTCTACTCATGAGCTGATTTCGTGTGCACTTGTGTAATTGTAATTTTGACACTAAGGTAGTAGAACAAATGATGGATACCGTCAGATGAAACTAAGATGCGAGTGACATTGTCAACGCCCAAACATTACTCAGTGCTTTATATGAACAATATTTCTTTAAAAAAAACAAGTTATTAATGGACTTTAATAGAATATATCACTGAACAACGTTTTACACCTTATGTTTTTCACAATATTTATTGATTCGTAGAAATTTAGAAGTTTATTCTTACAAGTTATAAACTACATAACAAAATAAATATTGGTGTCAAGTATTTCAGCCATTGAGTTAATCACTAAAATAAATAATGTATTAAATTTAAATTCAATAATAAATCATTGTACACGAAAAATGTTTTCTATAGTGACTTCATATTTTTTACTAAACATATCTAATAACGATTATTAGGGTTTTTAAGTTTTAATTTTTAGAAATTTCACGGCCTAATATGTTTATATGTTTTATACATTATACTATTCATTTGTCCGATCTATTTTAGAATATGGATCGATAATCTAGAATCCGTATTATCAAGATTACGTTTTTATAAAATTGGAACGACTTCAAAATCAATTTTTACGAATGTTAGCTTATAGAACAAACAATAAGTTGAACAACCATTGAAATCATTAGCTATATTGAATTTTATATTTAAACTTTGGAATTCAAAATACAATTTAAAGATTTGTGTTGGCTTTATAGTTTGCTAAATTCGAAGATTGAACGTCCCGAAATACTATCTTTAATCTACTTAAATATTCCAACTTTCTCGTTAAGATTCGCGCACCAACAAAACTATGCTTTTTCATGTAAATGCAATTATTGTCTTTTTGCGACGGATGAACCGTATGCCAACAGTAAGAAAAAACTTTAGAAATTTTTTCTTCCTCTCTACTACTAATACGAAATATAGTTTACGAAATACTTAATTTATAATACCAATCAATTTTGTATCTTATTTACCTTTGTTTATACCTCAAAACTCGTACTTTTTTTTAAATAATATTATTATGTACCTTTCTATAATAACAATAAATATTGTCTATATTAATATTATGTATTTTTAATTTATTGACTATACTCAATGCCCGCTAGAGCGTTTACAATTATAAATAAATTTAAAAATAGCGATTTTAGCAAATACGGTATACTATATTAAATAATATTTCACGGTATGTTGTTTGGTATTGCTATTAAAGTAATTCATGTTACTAAGTATAATAATAGATTCATTTAATTTTAGCCAATATATATAATTTATCATATTTTTGTATAAAATTATTATAATTCACTTTGAGTCAATTTATTGCTTTATCCTAGAACAGTGTGACTAGTTCGTGGTATAAATTAAACAATAGATTAAAATAAATCTAAATGTTTTGAGAATATCATTGTTCATATAAAATATAATAATATACGTAAAATTTTAATAATATATTTTAAATACAAAAAAAACTAAAATCATTTTTTTACGTTTAAATATCTAATTTTGTCCAAATTTGAATTTCAAAGTTCTAAAAAAAAAAAAAATTGTACTATTTAAAATTTGGTTTTAGAATAAACTACTTACGAGAAACCTTGTATTAAATTTTCAAACCCAAGGACAGAAAATTGATATTTTTTATTACTCATATAATGTATACTATTTGGATATTAGATTAAAATAACAAATTACATTATCATGAAATCAATGTTTTGATTAAATTGAATACAGAACATAGATTTTGGGCAGTCGTGTTGAATGACGATAACGGTTGCTTAACCACTTTCTACACACCATTTGGTAAACATGTGACCTTGTTTTAAATAATAAACCAGACATGAGACAAATAAACAAATAAAACTTAATGCAGTGAACTATACTTATTCAACATTAGATTATTTCATTTTAATAACCCAAAAATATTTTATAATATTAAAAATAAATATCTTTTCTAAACTCTCAATGTTCAAACATATAATATAATTTAGTAAAATTAACAAATAAATGAAAAAAGAATAAATTCGAATATCACTTCCTAATATATTACAATTATACTGTTTATGAATTGATATTAATACATTTAAAAAACATAAATGTAATTTATTTTATTTGAATTAATTATTAAGTGTGATAAAAGCTTTAGTGATACATAATACAATTAACTTAAAATAAATAAAAATAGCTTCCATGTAATAAGTTATTTTTTTTTATATAAGAAGTAAGTTAATATATTCACACTGATGTTACTGCGCATTTTGGATATTTTATGTTCAACAATTAAACTTTTTAGTACACAAATAATTTTATCAATGCCAAATTATTCAACTAAATATTCTTTTTATAAACAAGAACTGTTATTTAACTATTTATGAAATAAACTCAAAACCGAAAAAAAAAACTATAGACTATTGAAAAAAAATATCCGACATTAATATTATTTACAATATAATGCTTCAACGTGAAGCTAACTTAATATTTCCTTGGATAAAACTAAATCATCTAATCAATACTAATCTATATCTGAACACTCCAAAAAGAAACCACCTGAATTATAGTTAATAAAAAATATATTTAATTTACAAATATATACTTCTAATCCCAATGTATTTTATTAGTGTGTTTTCAAGACTAAAATCAAAACTAGAGTATGGCCATTATGGTAGCATTTATATAGCTGAATACTTGAAGTTTTTCTTAAAGGAATTAAAGAAGTTCTTAAGATAGGAAAAAACAAAAATCAACATTTGCTATAACACACACTACAAGCCATATCCAATCTTAAAACCAACGCGCTAATAGATTCTTCAAATTTAAATATTATCAACCTTATTTACCAGTCTAATAAATACATACTCTTTACATCAAATCCTGAGTATTTTAACATAAAGATAAACAATCAGATATATTATCAGACTAAACACAAGAAACAATACCAATAGTGAAACACTATCTTTTTTCTCCATTATAGTTGAAATACACAAAAATGTAGATAAATACCGCATTAACTATAATAGAACACGGAATGAAACAATGTTACAGAAAACAAATTAAGGGAAATATAACACTCCGTTGAGCTCTAGCCAAAATACAGTATAGTTTAAACCGTAAATAAGAAGTCGTACTAAATAGACTCTATAGACTAGAATTGGCCACACGAAAATCTCACGTAGGAAATGATTGTCCAACATAAAACACAAAAATCATAGTTAAACACATCATCATCGTCATCATCCATTGTTGAACTTTCAATTTTAACTTAGGCCAGACGTTAATTCAACGTTTTCCAAACAATATAAACAAAACAGTTGAAATATTTACACATATAAATAAAATAATCTTCTACATTAAAACAATTGAAATATATACTTTGATAAAATATTAATATAATTCAAACCCTAGTGTTAACTGATAATCTTACAAGATAAAACAATAAAATAAAAAAAAATGTATGTAAAAGTAGTATAAATATTAAATAGCATAAATATACCTTCTTATATAATATATATATATATACCTATAATCTTTTGTTGTAATGTTTAATTATTAAACGTGTTGCTGGGACCTGAGACAATATTATTTAACAAGTACCTAACAATAAAACATAATTTATAACTGTTTATACCTTGTCACAACTTTTAAAGACAACATTTTAACTTCTAATTTTCATATTACAAATGTGTGCTAAAAATTAAATTTCACAAAAAAATTCGAATCACTAAAATTATTTTTAAACTAAAAATGTTGTTAGATAGGTAAAAGATTTACTTTAGAATTTTCTATTATTACTCGTAACTAAACACAAACATTCTTCTATAATAATTATATGTAAATTATGATATTAAGTACGGTTGATAGTATCGTAGAACTTGCCATCATAAACGATAAACCAAACACGTATGATACATACAGTCATAAATATATTTGTACAGTTCAGGGACTGATATACAAGATATTTACAGCATAAATAAGAAATACACTCATATACCGGTGAGTTATTATGTATATTATGCAAAAGTTAAAAAGTTATAACATTTAGAACACGGAATAAAACTTTAACGTATTTTCTTTTTTTAAATTGTATTAAAAATTAAAATTAAATAATTAAATAAATGATAATAAAATAGTAATTCATGCAATATTTCGTGACTGGAATACATTGGTAAAGTTTGTAAATCAAGTATTACTATAAATGATATACATGTATTACATATCTTGAAACGTGATAAGCCACATTGCACATATAGTTTTACATAATTAAATACCAAAATCTGTAGTATAATAATAATTAGTTACAAAACGAATATTATATTACAAGAGTTTTATTATAAATTAGTAGTGCGAAAATGAAGATATTTTTGGATACGTCTTAGACTATACCTACTAACAATTTTAAAACCATATCATGTAGGCTATATTTAGTAACGAATCAATAGAATACTGTATCGATAGCGATGGGCTTAATAATCGTGTATACGCAAGCACACTTTTCTATATAAATCTCTACAACTTTCAGCTCACGAAACGAACACATAGTATTAAAGGGACACTTGAAATATTCACGTAAAATTTGCATGCGATTTACAGTCTATTAAACTATTAAATCAGCTAACACGTAATCGTAAAGCTCATCCAACCATTATGGGACGAAGAAAAAAAATAGACCACTGTTGATGCTAATGTGAAAAACTCGTGAATTATTTATATTTTCATAAATATTAAACTTGCGTGATTCCCCTCTATCTAGTTTTTTTTTTTTTTTTTTTGATATCCATCGCTATTTCTTTGCCTTTTAAGCTATTCCTTATATGTGAATTTATTTTTTTTTATACCATCATTATCCATTCCTAAACGATAACCAAGGCCTTGTGTGCTAATGAGATGTTATTATTTATTTTTGTTTGTCATGCGATTGCCAACTATTACGAATTTATTTAATTACTTGTGGTTTAATATTTCAATTTTAAATAAAACTCGGCCACACGCGTCCCCATGAGTGCACTTAGAATAGTGTTGTCAAGACTAGGCTATGCGGCAAAATATTGCGTTTTTTTAATCTAAAAGACGACATCATGCAATAATGGTGCATATACAGCTATATATAAATCCATTCAAGTACTCGTAAAAATCGAAAGGCTTAACCGTAAATATAACGTCTTGGGACGTTAAAAAATAATAGATTTATTACGACCAGGGCGGATAGAAGAAATGGAAGAAAAATAACACTGGGCTGTAAAAAGAGTTTTATTATAGTATTCTGTCAGGCGGTTCATATGGTATTCAACTGTCGTTTAAGCTCCGTAGATTTTACTCCGTTAACTATAATCCCTGTTAAGCTATAATCTACTCTGATTAATCGACAACAGAACATTTCCACGTGCAAATTAAAGATATCAACTCACAGCCCGTGCAATTTAAATTATTTAATTATTATTAGATACTCTCGTAAAGGTAATTCACGATAAAAGTATCATAGACATTTTTAAAAAAAATTATTTAAAATATTGTTCACGTACATGCACAATTTCGATCGTATCATTTTCCACAATAGTTCGATACTTCGATATGACGATATCTTCCACGCAATTATTTCCACATTCACTACTATTTTGTCTTTACTGTTACCACTATAATATTATATTAACCACTTATCGAAACAAATAACGTACCTCTATTTATAAAGACGTATTAAGTTGTCAAAATAGATAAATTTATAACAGTATAATAATTTTCCTAAAATATACAATTATAATTTTTATTGATGAAAATTACGTGGAATAATATAATTTCCAAAATTATTATAAATAGATGAACCGATTTTAGTACCCTAAATATTATAGAATATTGAAACATAATAATGATATTTGTTTTATTAAAATTGTTTAATAAGTTATATAATAAAATAATGCATACCTAGTATTTTCGAATAATTCAAAGGTATACTTGGAACGTTATATTTGTGTACAAAAAAAAACTGATGTATATTATTTAGTTGAAATCAATAAAATATTAGAGAAATCATAAATGATATAAATAAAATTATTGCAAAAGTAATTAAAAAAAAGTATATGAAATAACGGGCGAATGATTAAAATTCATGATTAATTCTGTTTTAATAATCATGTTACTGAATAATTATAAATATACTATAAAATAGTAAATACCCCTTCAATGAATTAAAGCATACAAAATAACTTGTCAAATGTTAAATGTAATATATACATAATATACATATACGTAGTATTAAACAGTGTTGTTATTTATGATATGTTAACATGTAATAAAAATACCTAGCTTATTATAAATATTATTTTTAAAAAAAAACTGTTTTGAACCACTAAGTAAGTAATAAATTATTAAATATGTTTTCAAAATTTAAAATATATTAGATTTATTTGATTTTATTTTTTTATTTTTCCAACAACATTAGAATATTGTTAATGATTTATTTAATACATTTTTGATAGATCAATTAAATTTTCTGTATAATATATGAACACTGACTGACACATAGAATATATGTAATAACCATTTCAGTCAAAATCGAATCGAAGGATTAAATTAATTCATTATATTTCGGTTCAAGTAATTAAGTTTAGAATTAATTAAATAGCAAATCTTGAATAGGCAATTATATGCAGAAGATTGAAGATACTAAAATGAAAACGCAAGAAGCCGACATAGTATAATAATATGTGTTGTAGTCTATACGTATACACCATACACGCATGCACAAGTGTGCTAATATTGCATATAGTAAAACGCCGTTTTATAGAATACACTAAACAATGGGAGTGACGCTAACATATTACTGCAGAGTGCATATAAATTATAATACCGTATTTTACATGTTATACCAATCCATGGATCCAAAAACAAAGTTGTACGCAGCATAGTTTGATTAAATCACGTGAAAATTAATTATAAATTAATATTCTACTACTAAATATTTCAGTACTTATCGAAAATACTGGAGAAAAATTACGATTTCGTTTCGTCCATACAATATTTTAAATTGTAATACCGTTGTCTAATGAATTATTTATCAAGCGACAACTGATCCGCGTATTAGTACTTAGTTTTAACATCTGTCACCTACAGGGTTGAGCCCATATGGTGGTCATCGTGTATTCAGATTTCAGAACTTATAATGAACACCGGTCTTCAATTTATACACGATGAAGAGTCCTGAATAACCTACAGTTCTCGTTAAATATTTTATTCCTATATATGCACTATTGTAATAACAATATGAATCATATATTTTATGGAATTGAGATATTAACAGAAACAATATATCAGTAATGTGTTTCCACCCGTCGAGTGTACAAATAACTATCACTTCAAATAATATTTAGCTACCGGTAAAATATTTATCGGACAATCTAATCGCAAGCCAATGACATGATTAGTTTTAACACTCAACAATAATTTTTGAAATTATCCATACAGGTGCTATTTTTAAATTAAATTCAAACGTATATTAAATTGTTATCGGATTATTATCTGATGTGATATAAATAGATCACATGACATTACATTTTTTCAAACTTTGGTTGATACGGTTAGATTCTAAACAGTAGAATATTATTTCCCAAATCAAAGACATTTGTTTTTAAATTATGGTTGAGAAGTTGGCGTAGTTAAACAAAGTTTAAAAAAAGTTGACAGAATCTAAACAATACATCAATATCAAAAATTAATAGTACAGTCTAGTAATAGAAATAAATTCAAACTTCGAAGTTGTATAAGTCTTATAACTTATAAGGCATAATACACTCAAATATATTTTATTTTAAATCTGGATTTTAAATTCGGATTATATACTCCATAACTTATAAGAAAACATGCAATTTGGTTGAAACTTCAAACAGATCAGTTGCACACGAGAAAAAAGGTTTTTCAATATATTATTTTTTCACCACTACGTTCATAAAAATAAGGTGGTAAAAACTATCGAAAATATCAAAAGCATCAATAAACATAATTTCTGGTTGACACATGACACTATCTGAAATAAACCGCATTAAGCTACCAACGGAAAAATATACGGAAAATGTTATCAATTAATTTAAATAAAACTAAGAATATAAGAAGATCGACATAAATATAGCTCCTATTAAAAATTGTAGAATATTTCATACATATTTTAACTGAAAATAGACTTTTATAAATTAGTATCATAGATATTGGTGCCACATAAAAAAAAATATATTTACTGATAAGTCATAATATTTTAAAAAGTCATTACTCATTAGTTATTATAAAAAAGACTCAAAATATTTATGCTACAAAATGTTCTAATAAATCCATCAATCAATTGTTAACATTGTAAAACCTAAATATTAATAATGAGATCAAAAAATAATAATGATTTTAGGACGTCACTTTCTGTGTTATGTTTGAAGTTAAGTACGAATTCCGGAAGACAGATATTACTATGAAGTCTATAATTTATTATAGCTGAAGTATTGTTAGACCATTACAGACTTAAAATAGTATTTGATAATATTATATATTTGTTTTAATTTTTGCAATATAAAAACTATATTTAAAGACTGTGGTCAATGGTGTTTTAAATAATATCAATATGAAAAATCATACATAATATATGGATTGAATAAAAAAAAAGTCATCATAGTTATTATATTTACACACTAAACAGTATTAATAACACAAATATACAATTATATTAAGTAAGCATCATAGTTATCTCATTTTATAAAGTAGTATAGACAATTAAACTACAAATATTTTGTATGTACTTTTTACTACTTCTACTTTTTTTTGAATGTCCATTAACTAACAACGAAAATAACGTCGCCAATTATATTTATTCTGTCTCTCATCGATATCGAAACAAAAAGAATACCTATGTTATACTGTATATAAGTAAGCACATAACTATGTCTTAAACTATTCCGTAATTATTTGCATAACATTTAGTATTTTATTCAACCTCAATATATAATGTTATGTATTGTGAGTTATATATTACGGTTATCTTAATTTTAATTCAATAAACAAACTACCTATTATTATAATACATAAATACTATAGAAATAAATGTGTTCTTTACTAAATATCTATTATTCAATGTTAACAATTTTCTTCTATCCAATAATTTAATATTAGTGTTCAAAAGTAAAAAAAAAAATTATTACTATGTTTCAGTATGGACAGACAATAATTACCAATTATATTTAATCATCAATAGAAAAGACTCAATAAACCAATAAAATAAATCAAAATAAATTAATAAATAAAACTTTTACACGGTTATTCATATTCCTCAATACATCAAACAAAATGAAAACTCGTCTAAATGGATTATTTAATACTCCCTACAATTTTAAACAAACATTGAACATAAATAGGTATACTTAGAGTTTAGATTTATAATACAATATTACAATGATTAAGCATATACGCATTTAAAACATTTTTCAGGGACTTCATTTGATGTTTAATAAATTTAAAAAAAAAATTAAACACATGTGCGCGCTTAACCGTCATTCTATTAGATGGCTTTCCTTTGTGTGAGATTTTATTTGACGTTTACGTCAAACATCAAGCACAAAAAAAAATACGTATAGGAAATGATTGGAGAATAATCTGTAGTCCCCCTCCCTTTTCAGTGATTCATTCATACGACAGCTTTTCTATGCAGATCATTTTTTACATCAAATCTAACCAATTTAGAAAACTCGATCTATTTAACAAGTTTCTTTCATAATCAAGATGTACCCATTTCAAAAGTTTTCCAACAATAACTATAAAAGTATAAATTAACAATGATGTTTTAATGTATTCTTGTTAACGTTATTAATTAAATAAATAAGCGTTATGTTCAACTTGCCAAGACTTGTGAAATAGTTTGATATTTTCTAAAAGTAAAAAATGATGTTCCGAAATTGCACGCTTAAAACAAACTTAGTGCTTCTGTTTTGACATTTATAAGGCATCTCGATATTTATGAATATTAGGCATTTAGGCTATGGGCCAAGAAAATGTTCAATGTAGCTTACAAAGTTAATTTTACGCATTTAATTATTATAGTAATCTACTTTATAATTTCATCAAATTAATCTAAAATATTAACATTTTGATAAGACGTTATAAGTACCTAATATTGCTGTTTATGTTAATTTTAATTGAAAATCTATTTTTACTTAACAAATGACTTATCAAAATATTAATTACTATCTCACAAAAACCTACATAAATATTAAATAGAATTTAAAAGAAGTATTGAAATGTTTAAAATTAATTTAACTTTAGATTTCATATTTATAATAGAGAAAATAATAATGTTTATGCATTTCTGTGTAAGGTTAGTAACTAATATGTACTATGTTATTTTAATCTGTATAATATCGTAATAATAATCACATTCAAGACAAACTCGTAAACAACACAGCATGATTTAAAAAAAAAGATATAAATCATAATTTGTAATTTAAAGGGAAATATTTAATGACTTGTAAATAATTTGAATAGTAGAACCATTATGTTTATCGACGAATAAAGATTTCTGAATATTCTTCTATAGGAAGCGATTATATATAAACATTTTGATGCTTAACACAATTGGTTTTGGGGATCAATTAATCGAGCCATTATGCATTAGCATTACAATTTTCAGTGAAACAAATTAAATTAATAAGATTAAAATAATGTCTTAACACTTAATAGATTAATAACTAAAGAACATGAATAAATTGATAAAATTATATTGTTTCAAATTTAAATTTAAACATAAATGCTTTTAATGACTATATTATTGATTCAATTATTATAATTTAACCAAAGGAATGTGTTTAACTATAAAACAGCAGATATTATTTTTGAATTTACCTACTAACTTATAATATCGTAAATAAAATAATATACTTAGGTAGATTTTTAAGTATGTATTAAAAAAAATGGTACAATATAGAAAAAATTAATAAAATGTAGATATTTTAGCTATACATTTTCAATAATCTATATAACTGTAAAATAATGTTTGTAAAATAAAAAAAACTATAAAACCAACAATATGAACATAATTAATATTTTATCACTTCTCTGCACCGAGTTCTAAAATTCTGTATAGAACGAAATTTAACAATGATATTAAACAAATATAAAAATGTAAATTTTATATACATTGATACAATTTGTAATTTTAAATTTAATATTAAAAACTTTAAATATTGTCTAAAGTTTAAATATAATAAATATAATATTATTCTAACTATAGATATATGTTTATAATCTTTTTTGAATTTTTTTTCTATTAACATTACAAGTATGAAGACGATAATGCAAACAATCACGTAAATTGATCTCTTTTATATTATATGATAAAAGTCTCGTCCAAAATTTAATATGATAGTATACCCAACCTCTAAGCCTTACACATAACAGTGAACTCAGAAACAAGTGAAGAATTTCTATTTCTTGTATAGGGTATATTATAATAGTATATTCTCTGTAGAATATTGAACGTAATTTAATACATCTTCTACTGAAAGTCTATCATAATATAAAAGTAGTTTAATGTATTTTTATATGTATTTTAAAACTTTGTGTAAAAACATTTGTAAAAGTTCAATTCCTTGCCATCATATTTACCTGAAAACTACATTTTTTGAATTATCTAGTTCAAGTTATAAAATAATTATCTTGTCATTAAAATTACCCAAAATAACAATATATTTTAAATACCAACTTTTGTAAAGTATCAATTGTACTAAAAATTTCCAGTTGACTAGAAAACAAAAACATTAAAAATAAGTATCTTAATAAAATTGAATACATTTGGTTCAGTTTGAGTTCGTTAAATTTGAAAAATATTCGGTTTGCAGTCTAGTTAAACTCTAGGTTCGTAACATAAATATAAACATATATTGTACACACACCATTTCTATTATATTAATATATACATTTATATAACTGACTAACTAAATTGAATACTGTACACTACCGGGATGATAGACGAGAATTTGTTTTCGGAGGCAGATTGTGCTTTTTCAAGCACATGCTTGGAGCGTTAATGCTACTAAACGATGAATAGGTACTGTAACGTCGTTGCAGAGTATTAAATATGCTCGGCGGAGCGTGTGACGGCTGATGAGTCAGATGTATGATATTCTACATCGCCATAGTGATCGTGTACGATATACACAAAGTAAATAGATGAGTGGGACGAGTTATCGTAGAAATAGCACTAAAGTCGTGACAAACTTGTAAAACAAAAACGTAAAGATCCTTATCGTTGTGTTTGAGAGGACGTCGTCCAGGCTCCTCCCCTGACCTAACCCCTAGACTCTAGGGGGTGTGATGTGTCCGTATAACGATCTGAATTTCAAAACAATCGAATTCAATATTATAGCGAATCGGTCCTTTGTTAAAGATATAAATAGATAAAACTGATTGTTCGGGTCCCCGAACATGGGATTTTTTTTTGTTGACATTTTTAACTTTGAAGCGATTTACGAAAATTTTGAAATCTACAAGTTTAAAACGATCGTGGTCGGTAAATGTAAAACGGTTTCAGAACGAAAAATAGCTACATGTCACCGCGCATTAGCGAGACGGAGTTGTCGCGCGTGGGTATGCACTATACGGCCACACGGTAATTAGGTGGTTGGTCATTAGTATAGGTAATTGTACGCATTATCGCGTTACACGTACGCCACGGTGGACGGTATATACCTAAGTATACCCACTCCGAATCAATGCGGTGGAGGTCCGGATAATATACTCGCCGAGGCCACGCGTTGTCGGGACCGCCTGAAAAGCGGACGGGATTTTTTTTTAATTTATCCGTTACCGAGTCATAAGACTATACGCAAAAGGTACGCCTTCACTACACCTCGTCGCACGACAACATCGCAATTAATTAATTTAATACGTTTCGCCGATGATTACGCACACGATCGTGGCCAACGGTGCTCGTACAATAATACATCGTCTAATGTGTGTGTGTGTGTGTGTGTGTGTGAGCGCCTCCTAATCTGACCCGCAGCAGCAGCGCCTCTTTCCACCGCACTAGGTCGTCATTATATACGTTAGGTTTTCCGCCCGTTCACTCGCGACCCACCCTCCTCAAAACATAACAACGACGACAATTATTATTATTATTATTATTATTATCACTAAAATTATTATTATTATTATTATCGTTGTTGTCGGGTTACAGCGGCGGCGGCGGTTATTTCGACATAGAGCGGATGAAGTTACCCCCATGATGCCCGTTATGCTGATCCAGCACCACTTATTGGCCGCTGACGTATTCGAGTGCTTTACCGTTCGGATGACGGTATCTCATTCACCGGCACACCGGGCAATGCGCTACTACCGTATCTGGATATACACGTGCAACACCGTGCTCATGGTGTGCGTCGTGTGCTTCGTGGTGATCGCCTACCAGCTGGTGGTGGCCGACCAGCGGCGGCACCTGGTGCCCGGCCTGGACCTGTGCCATCCCAGCCTACTGTACGTGTACGCCGCGCTCTTCGTCCAGTGCACCGTGCTGCAGATCGTCGGCTTCCTGGGCGCCCGGTCGCTCAGCGAGCGGCTGCTCAACGTCTACTGGCTGCTGCTGCTCGGCCTGCTGGTCGGCGACGCCGTGCTGGGCGTCTACTGGGTGTACAGGTACGACAAAATGGTGGCCCGGCTGAAACCGGCGCTCCGGGACCGGTTGGCCGCGGACTACGGCCACGACAGGCGGTTCACGGCCGTCTGGGACGACCTGCAGCACGACCACGAGTGTTGCGGCGTCAACGGGCCGCAGGACTTTTTCAACGTCACCGTGCAACTGGGCGGTGAGTGCTTCTGCTTATTCGCTTTTCGCCGGTTCGCCCTAATACATCAATAATATTGTATTGTATATAATAATATTATATCGTTATCGCGTACGTCCGCCCCGGAACTGCGCCGGTCGAGTGGGTATATTTTGTATGCTACACCGAGGTTCTTGGGGGAGGGGGGGATGGGATATAAAGTATGGCCACAGCGGTGTCCGGCTGCAAGGGGACGCGGTCCACCGGGTGTAGCTGCGAACCGTGTGTAGAGTACCTCGGCCGATGATCTGTGCGCACGACTGTAAAAGTCCAGGGTTAGGTACGACTACGTGAACATAAATTTAAAATACAGTCAATACAGTCAATAGTTCAAATACTTTCAAATCGACAATTAACACAACACGTGACACAAATAAGAAATCCGACGAAAACTGATTTAAGAAGATTATAGTGTTTCAGCGGTCTAATGATTTTGAAGTGATGAAGACGATTTTTCGATGTCTAAAAAATAAAACTTTAAAGAAATAAATCATTTGCTGATTTCAATCCTTTTAATTTGAACATGTGACTACCTATATGTTTATTATATTTTGTTATACTTTTATAAAAAAAATGCACAAAGAGTAATTCAAAGGAGTAATACCTTAAAATAGATCCTAATAATCAGTAATTATCACTAATCAATTTTAAATTTTGTTTCAACTATATTATATACTAAATTAATTATTTTTCTTTTAAAATTTTCTAAAATTAAACTATTATAATTGATTACTTTGATATCAGTTTCCACGGTTAGATAGTAAATAATATTTAGTGACTGAATATATTAAGGTCGTACTCATCGAAAAAATTAATTTATAGATATAAAATAACAAGAATAAGATGTTTTAAATTGTTTTATCTTATTTTTAACTAGGTATAATTATAAAACATATCTTAACATGTAGGAACCATCAAAATTGGCCACCTTTAAAATAATGCCCTCAAGTGACCACATGAACCTCCCCCCAATTTTGCACTACGCGCAATAATATGGATCGACATACAGTCACACTATATTTATATTTTTTATATACTACTTTAGATTGACATTGTAGATTTTCAATACTAGTTAGTTAATATATTTTTTATATGTCCCCGAACTTTTTTTCATGTCATGATTTAATTTTGTTTTGTGGGAGGCACACAATGTCTATATATGCATCACATATATACATAGATATACAAAAAATCGACATCGTCATCGTCGTGCCCACACCCACAAGCCATTATAGGACTTGCCTCATTGGGTCACACAAAGTTCACAAATTATTATTATTTTATTATTATGCGTACGTAGGCCGTAGGGGAGTGTGTATAAATATACTTATTTTTCACGTTTGAAAATAAATTAATAGGACGATGTATTATTTACACCAGATAAAATATTCTTGACTCCAAAGTTTCAAATACAATTTCAACCCAAATACCCCGCAATAAAATATATTCGTACGCATATATTATATAATAACGAACGACTTTTCAACGCGATCAATTGTATATGTATACATTGTATATACATATTGTGGTGCACTGGTGAGTACCTACCATTAACCGTTTATATAGACTGATGCCATCTATTCACACGACCTGCTCTTCTTCCAGCAAATATTTTTAGTTGTAAGTTATTTTTACGAAAATACGCTGAAACGCACACAAATCGATATCGATATATGATATAAGTTATGATAAATGATACACATTTAAACATTTAAAGTCTAATCTTAGCAACTACTCTACTTTACATGATATTAGCATTATATAATAATAAACTTATTTTCTATATTAAATTAAGTTACATTTGAGTAATTTTAATTTATTATTAAAAGTATATTATTTAACTATATAGTTATTACTAAGCACTAATGATTGCTGATAATTAATTTTATGGATACATTTTTAAGCGGTGACTCGTTATGTTTAATTTACATACCAAAATGTACAATAATTTCGATCTCTAGAAATCTTAAATCCGATATCACTGTATTATGTTTTATAGGTATAGCGAAATTAATTTAATAATATTTACATAAACAATTGTATCCCTAATTTATAAAGTAAAATATAAACTATGCATAATGCATATAGATACAAAATAATATAATTTTTATTTATTCTACTACTTTTAAAATAGTAAAAACAAAATGATGAAAAAATGTATGACACATTTTCAAAAACCTAAATTCTGTAAGAGATTTATGATTCTAAACCTCGTTAGAAATTCTAGTTAAGCTACGTTATTAATTACAATGTCTCTTGTGTTATAAATGGTTACCGGAATATACAGGCTTAATTATTCAGCATTTATTGCATACAGCCTTATAATAGACCTATATCTTCGAACTTTCTCGACGGCTGTAAGTCATACTCGTTGGACCACTATTTAGAATACAATTATATTGTATTCAATGTACACTTTCCATGATAATTAATTTTATTTTTTATACATAAAACTTGAAAAGCATAGGCGTATCACAAGAGAGTCCTTCTAATATGATAATATAACAATAACAAATTTATTCATATACCTACATAAAAATTATTTTATTATCTATATGTTTAATAATATAAGAGATAACTAGTTTGATGAATAAATATGTATTTTTATTCAATATTTACTTTGAAAAAATTAACACTAATTAAGAACCTCATTACTTAATAAAATGCCTGGTTTTAAAAGTGTTTTTATTTTATTTTGTTTAATTTAGGTATATGTACTTAAAGTCTAAATTTATTTCAAAGATGTATGTTAATATTATCATACGTAAGTTAACTACTTATCAACAAAAAAATTTAATTTAATTTAATGAAGTCAATTTATATTATAGTTGACAATTACAACGAAGATTAAACTGTTTAAAAATGTCTCTAAATGAGTTATTTGTATAATTTAAATAAACATAAATTATGTAAATAAATTAGATTAATTAGGTTATTAAATATTTTTTATTCGTGTTAAACATTCAAAATACATCATAGAATTTTTTAAATTATCAAAATATTATATTATTTTAATATATTTTTAAACAAAATTGAGTATTAATTAAAGGACTGACAGAAGAAAATAAAAAATTATCGAGCATATTTTTGTGATACGTTTTTGAATATATTATGCTGTATACCACAAGATCGAAACATTATTTGGTTATAATAGACTATAGCCTCCACCCCCCACCACACACATAAATTCTACATTTACAATTCACATAGAATCTTCTAAAAATAATAACTTTACCTATAAAAAATAAAATAAAATAAAGTTTTTAGGTATTTCTACTTACATAATACATTTATTTTAATAATAATTTTGAAAATAACTAAATTTTAAAATACCTAATTCAAAATTTCAGCAATTCATTAAACAAATATTTTTTTAAGTTTTGAATAAAAGGTAATATAAAATGAATAAATAAATAAGTATGTATTGTATTAAATGTCATAAAAATTGTATAAGTAAAAATAAAATTACTAATTTTAAAATCCTAACTATGTAAAAATGTACCACTAATCGGCATCCATTTAATATTAAAACATATTATCGTTGAAAATCGAGTACTTTTCTAGGTTTATTTTTTTCTAAATTGTATCAAAATAACAAAAAATCAATACAAATTATGGCTATATAGAGGGGTCCGAATGAATATTTTAAGACAAAACCTTCAAGCTTTTACCCGAAAAACAGAAGCAGATTTAAATTTTAAATCAATACAATATACACATACACATAATTCATAAAGTATAAATATAAAATATTTTTTTTAAAAAAAATTTGTTTAAGTTATTGTATCAATCCATCAATTAACAGTAGTGAAATTCAATAAAAAATGACAAAATGTCTAGGAAAAACGACCATTCAAAGAGCGTTAACCAAACTTGGTTACCATAACGAGTAGAGCTGAGCTTTAATTTGTTTAAACTAATATATTATAACAATAGTACAACAATAAGTACATTGTACAATAGTAGTTAGTATATTAGGTAACTATAATAGTATTTATATTACAATTATTTAATAAATTTAAAAATTATAAATAAGTAAGTTGGACTTAAAACAAAAACACAGTGCATACATTTAATTCTAAATAGACGTGTGTAAAGTTTTAGAAAAAATGCTATCATCATGCATCTCCGTAAAAAATACAGTATGATAATTTATATAAATACAGTGATAATCAACGATTATCTAGCGCTTTGTTTAAAACACAATTTTATTAAAACAAACTCCGCCAATCATTGATACGTCCAGGTATCACTAGCCTCCATCTCTGTGTAGGAAAAAATTAAATATTAATAATTATATATATCGGCACGAGAAAAATTCAGAAAAATTATTGACATGTACTTTTTTTTTACCATAGTACCTATGCTTTTGTCATTGAATTAAAATTTTAGAATAAACATATAATTCTTCTTACCACTAAAAACACTTATTAGATAAGTTAAATAAAGTTAGATAAAAAAAAACCAAAACAAAATTGCGAAACCAATGCATAAATATACTATAAATTATAAGAAAATTAAATATTTAATGATCAATAAAATACATCTATATTTAAAAAAAGAATTTTAATACAAAAAGAATTTTTATCACTATAATAATGATGATACATACGAGAAGTTATTTTTTTGTTATTAATCTAACAACAGACCAATTAGTATTTCTTAAAAAAAAACCAACATTTCATACCTGAAATTATTTTATAACTAATTATAAGTTGAAACTAATTTTTCAAACTAATATGTAACATAGATAAAATGTAAAATATATATTATACATATTATAATATGTACAAATTATAGTTAAAAATAACTGAATTATAGTTATAAATTAAATAAATGTATATACATAACATTTAAAAAGATTACATTTTATTTCTTGTATAGGTAATAGGAATACGCACTGCTTAAAATTATGGAATTTGTATAGTTCCAACTTACTAGAAAACTTAGTGGAAATATTTTAAATTATAAACTAATTTTAAAAGTATTATAAACTATAAATTATGATATAACTATAGATACCATACTTTATACGTAGATAGCACAATTATTTATAGTTATAATATATTTAGTATTAATTAAAATTATAATTTTTTTTTTATTTTTTTTTCAATATAAATAGCCTAGAGGTTTTTACAATAATTATTGTAAATAGGTATTAATGCCATAAAAAGTATCCACGTTATTGCATTTATTATATATGTTTTCCACTAAGTATAGATTTTATGACAAACATTCAAGTGTGAGATAGGTATCATTTAATTTATACTTAATAAAAGTGCATTACCAATATACAGGCCGTACATATTTCGAAAAAAGACAATTATTATCAATTATTTATTATTATATTTTGTCAACAATCAAATATTTGAAGTATATAATTTTATTGAAAGCGAATAGTGATAAAATAAATAGATAAATTAATTATATTTCGAGCAAAACGCAAATAGAGAATTGAAACAACTTTAGTAGTACAGTCCCCGCTGTTTTCCATAATGCATATTTACTGTTTAAGTAAAGTGAAGTTTTGGAAATATATACATGAGTTTGGTCAATTTTAATTTAATGAGGAGGTATAATTTAACGTACATTTGTCGCAAACTTTGGTTCTATTTAGAAGATAATTTCGCGGTGTTTTTATCATAATATCTTGTATATTATATTTTATTAATTTTTGTAACCAGCATAATACAATAAAAAGTATATAAATTATTATATCATGAATAAAATATCATCGTTCTAACAATTAGTTGAACAAAAATACAATAGTTTTCTTATTACTTTCTAGTTGAACACTTTGTCGATTACACGACAGTGCTACCGGATAGCTGCTGCTACCATAAGCCAGAAGCAGTGGCGTCAGCATTCCGAAGGGATTACTGGCAGCCACAAACAACAACTACTGCTATATTGACCACGGTCCAAGCGGAAGAGCACGACAACATGGAAGAGATGCCAATCAAGTGTCGGCTCCCTTCATACCGGTACTACTATCTCGGATGTGAACGAGCGCTGATGGCGTGGATACGAAGAAGTGCCGATGTCTTGTTCGTCCTCGGTTACTGTGTCATATCATTTTTGAAACTGTGTTTTCTAGGCATTCTGAGGTAAACTGGATCTAGACGAGTATTTTAGTACTTTTTTCTGTAAGGCTTTAGACAACTTTTACACTCGTAACAATAATGATTAAACAAGAATATTGATGAATATCATCAGGCTAATGATATTCGTATATATAAATAAGGCTTATTTATATATACGAATAGGCAGTACGTACCTACGTATATACAATATACATTATTCATCACACTTCTCTACAAATACAACATCTTATTCAATATCTAAGTTGCATTTGTTTCTTTTGTATTTAAATGAGCAGATTGACCTATTGAGTTTTCTAACAATGCGGTCGCTACCGTTGATTTTGAGATACAGATACAAAATAAATTCAATAGAATACACGGTCTAACCACTCTAACCTATTATGCTTACGAATAAACAGCTTGATAAATATGTCAAGAAGTCTTCTTAGATCCTATAGAATATTTCTAAATATTTTTTTTATTTACACTGAATTATTGATTATTTAATTAGTCAATATAATCAAAACATTTTATAATGAAGCTTTATAAAATAAAATATAGGTAGTCATATATAAGTCGAAGACACGTATTTCAATTAACACGTACATTTTATTATGATTAGAAATATTCTGTAAGTAATTGATTCTAAAAAGAATTTCAAAAATACAAAAATGAATTTCTAATAAAATCTTGATTTTTTTTTTTTGATTTCATGATTAAAATACTTATTTTTACAGGTATGAAATTCGAGAAATGATACAAAAAATAAAAATACTTCATGGAGATACAGCTCGACTAGAATTAGTCAATGTACCCCAACAAGCTACAGGGAAGTTGTTACAAAAAGTTGAACATAATGGTAGCGTAGTACGTGTATCTACTCCTATGAGACAAGACACTCAAATAGGTAAGAACGATATTTCTAAGAGCCTATTGCCTATTATATCTATATGTACTTTACAAAAATAAAAAATAATTTTTTATCAATAATTCTCAAACTAGAATACCAGATACAGCATACGTAATGAATAATAATACATCGTTTAAGGAGTACATTTTGATTTTTTTTTAAATTTAATATTATAAATATAACGTCAATTAGAGACTATTAGAGCTATTTCAGCTATTTTAAACTTAACAAAAATAAAGTCATTGTACTTTAATTTTAAAGTGCACCTACCCAAAATTATAATACAAAATTAAATAAATCAAAAAAACCTTTAATACATTTTAATTTTAATTTCAGAAGGAAGTTTAGATGGAGTGAAACCACTTCTAAAAGGTCGTTCGATAGAAGCGACATTCAGGGTAAAGTCCTCGAACACGGACGGCAATGAATCAGACACTAATAGCCACAGTGCGTTATTATTATGTGATGACAAGCGATTGACAGGCTCATCTAGTAAGAGTAACTACGAACTTCACGAGTTAAAAGATGTAAATCGGCTACTAACCACCAGACACAAGAATCAAATATGACTACGAAGATGCGTAGCCGCTTGGTTCCGAGTGATTGACAGTAACCAAAAATTCCCATTGTTGGCGACACCAAAACCGCATAAAAGTTATTAAACGAAAAATAAAAAATAAAAACAAAAAATATTATTAAAATTGGAAGATGCATTTTTTTACGTGATACCTACATTATAATTTATTCAAAAAAAAAAAAAAACGAAAAAGAATACTATAAAAATAGATTTCAAAATAAAAACTAAAAATAGTATAAAAAATAAAATTATAATTTGTCATTATACAAGTACATAAACAAATAATTTGAAACATCGAAATGATTAATTAACTAATAAACTGTTAGGCATAAATGTGATTGGAGTAGACTACATGGTGCTACATGTCAATAAATTGATTAAGTATAACAATAATAATTAATAAAAGAAATGTATAATGATTAAAAATCAACTTATAAAAACATGTTTGTGGTTATGTTGAATTAATTTTATGAATCATCCAATGGTTGTATTCGAAGGATTTGCATTACCTCGATATCTTTTTTTATAGATACCTATTTCAAATTTAATATTTTTTTTCTTCAAATTCTATTGCATTATTAATTGAACCCTTTCATTCTGCCTTAACTTTTTGTGATAGTGACATTTATTGTAATATTTTTTAAAAAAAAAAGTCAAATTTTGTAAGTAAAATATAATTTGGTACTCCTTAAATAAATTGTATAAAGATAAATTATAGTAATACATGTTATTTCGAAATATTACACTAAAGATTGAGCGATTCAAACTTCTATATTTTATTTAATATTTTAACTAAATAATAAATAACAATTTTTCTGCAATCTATTGCCAACATAAAGTGATTTTATTTAATTCATCATTTTACATTTATTTATTCATTTATTTTTTGTAAGTTTGGAAATCTTAATATAATGAAATTTTGAAAAATATTGCTAGCAAAACAGATTATCAATAGGGATTGAACTATTTATTCAAGCATCTAAAGAGATATAAGTATAGTATTATTTTAGTACCTACAATGTAGGTCCTACATCTTAAAAGTAAAACATCTTACATAATTGTTATTACCTATATGAATTTATATACACAATTTTATATAATAACAAATAATTATAAACTCTCATTAAACCTTGAATGTATTTGAGCCATATTAATACAGTTTTAAGTTTTTACACACTTCTGGTGACAAGTTTATTTCATATTTTAATTAAATTAAATTCTATTTGTCTTATTTGCAATTAAATTATTCATAAAAGCTTATGGTATACATTCATCCAATAAATCTACTTAGATAATATATTATAATCTCATATGAGATAATATGAACTTAAAAAAAGATCTATAAACTCGATAGAAGTTTAATTCGAGTAGCTCAAAGTGGATACCTCGATATATACAAAAATGTTTAAATAACAATTTTGAAATAATTAACTACCAAGTTAAAAAAAAAAGATTTTACTTCCAGCAAAAATATGATTAGGTACTTACTTTTAAATGTCAATGAACAATGAACTATAAAGCATTCTATATGGTAATGAGTATATAATGAACTCAAAACTTTATTTTGCAGTCAAATTTATATAAGTACTTAAAAACTAAACCTAATTTCCTTATTATTATAACTATTTGATTGTTGAAAATCTAAAACAAGATCATTACAACCTACTTATTTCTAATTTAATATAAAATAGTTATACTTCTTATCTTAAATTTTTAGTTTTCCAATGGAACTAAATTTTATAATACTGTTAATTCTAATATTATGTATAGCCTATTTTCTTGTGTCATGGACTTGTCGCTTCCCAATTGTCTTTAATACAATCATGAAAATGTATGCAAAAGTTTGACTGTACTAGCAAACCGTGGTTAGGTATGTTTTATTTGTTATTACTTAATTAAAAATAAAATGTTAAAATGTTTGTTGTACAATAAATGTTGTAAACTTTGTACTATTATTTTTTAAGCATTCCTAGAGCTATTATAATTATTATTAATATTATTATTAAAATAATGATTTATCAATATTGTTTTTAATCATACTCTAAAATACCTATCCTTATTTTCCTATCATATTATTATTCTACTAATGTTAACACATAAATAGTAGTTAATAAATATTAAATAGTATTATAAATATTTATTTTAAACAAGTTTAAAATTACCAAATTTAACTATTTGTATTTATTTAAACTTATAATTACCAATTAATAAAGTTATAACTTATAAATTTTAACTTACCTTTAAATCTTCATCAACTTGAAGTACATAGTCAACATTACTACCACCAATTACTACCTAGATCTCAAAACAATAATAATAATTTATGGTTTTAAAATATCAACCAAAAGTTAAAAGTTTAATATACGTACAGGAGAATTTTTTGATTTTTTTAGACTCTTTTTTACTTCAAAAACTGATTTTGAGGTAGAAGACAATTTTGAATAATACTCCAATGCAATTTTACTTCCAATCAAAGAATTATTCTTCAATAAAGAAATGTCTAAAAAAAATAATAATCATAAAAAAAAAAATATAAAACCTAGGTACTTAATTGAATAGCTTATTTTATATTTTTACTAGTTTCCATGGAAAGTCCTTTTGTCAGTCGACTAACTTCACTCAGAACAAAAGGAGTAATACTTTTCCCCACTATTCCTTGTTTTTCACACATCTGACGAGCATTTTCTATTGCTTTGTCAATTTCTGTTTCTTTAAAAAGTTAAATCATGTTATTTGTTAGTCATATTGTATTATTTTACCTTATTTACATAGCTATACAATTATTTATAATGCAAGATATAGTTACTTTTTATTTTCTCTTCTAGTATTGGAACGGCTAACAAAACACCAGATCCTGTATTTTGACATTGTTCTAGCAGGCCAGCTGCTTCATAGGGTGAAGTTACATTACATACAGACTGATATCCGCTTAATTTAGTATAAAATGCAGGAAATTCCCCATTTGAATCATATGAAGCAACGCAAACACCCACAGTTTCCTTAAATTTAAATAGTTGATTAGTGGAATATATTTTTATAATAACTATTCCAAAATGACACCAAGTACATTAATACTTACTAAATACTCCAAAGTTCTTCCTATATCAAGTATAGATTTTATACCAGCAGATACAACCATTATTGCACATCTGGACAACTCAAATAAATCAGCACTTATATCTAAGGAATTTTGACCATCTATATGAACTCCACCAATTCCACCTGAATATAATAAAAATTAATTAATTAATGGTAATACATTTTTAAATTTTTTTCAGCATTATTTATAATATGTATATATTAGATATGTATTACCTAATTTTCAGGTAAATAGATTAGGTAGGTACATACCAGTAACAAAGAATTTTATGCCCAAAGCATTAGCAATAACCAATGTGCCGGATACTGTAGTGCCCCCATTTAAACCCTATAATTATAGTTAAAACATTACAAATCAGTAATTAGACTTTAATTTAATTAAAAATATCATAGAAGTATTTCAAAATATATATAGGAAAATATTTTGAGATTTACTTGGCTGAGCACAAAAGGAAAATCTCTTCGAGAAACCTTGATTGTTTTTTTCTCAGCTGGCATGCCAAGAACATTAATCTGTTCTGGACACATACCGGCCTTAACTCTGCCATTAATTATACCAATTGTAGCTGGAATAATATTCTAAACAGAAAAAATTTAAAATATAAATTATAAAATAGACAGTAGACTATATTACTATAAACATATATGTGTAAAGATATATTATACTTATAATAATTACATGTGATTTTATGATGTGTTCCATTTCTAAAGCAGTCTCTACATTTTTTGGATATGGTAATCCATGTGTAATAAGAGCTGATTCCAATGCAATTACTGGTTTTCGGTTATTCAGAGCGTTTTTAACTTCGGGTGTAATATCTATAGAACTTCTAGAAAAATAGCGGCACACATACTTGAAATTTCCCTTCATAATGAAACGTGTGTACTATTATGGTTACGCTGAATATTACAACTTATATTGTAGTTTGAATGTGAACAACATACATTTAAAACTAGTAGATAGGTATAAACAAAATGTAGTGTTTTGGTAGGTATAATCACTATAGGTAAGGTGTGTAGTGGTTTGGTTTAAAGATAAAACACTTATGAGAACACTCAACTGTATATTATATTTTACTGTAAGTGTGGAGTAATAACATTATAACATTATTTAATTAATTCAATAAGCATCCAATTGATTGACCTTTGTAGTCTGTACACGGTTAGATAAGTTGCGTATACAGTTAATTATTAGTATACAAGTATAGTATACAGCGTGGTAGGAAAATAGATTAACCAATGTTAATAAAAAACGATATAAACACTGTACCTACATAGATTAGTGGTTTAACTTACTAATAAAAAAAATCAGTAGGTACCTAATCGTTGCTTACCGCTAATATTTCATAGATAATATTATTATGTTGATTATACACAATTATTATTTCCTACAAATTGCATTAAGGTACCCATTCAAGTACAATGTATAGCAATTTCAATATTTACTACTAATATACGTATTTAATAGGTACGTCGATGGACGATAATAAATTTAAATACATCAAACTCAATACTAGGTAGTTATATTTATATACCTACATTAATAAATATTATTAATTTACTTATCGTTATTTTTATTTTTTTAATAGGTACTTATGTTGTTCCCGAAAACCGGGAAAGTAAAATAACATTCTATATATTTCCTATAGTAAGTGTTGGGTATACCTCGGGCGTCCAGGGCGTAGCCAGAAATTTTTAAAAGGGGGTTATTTTAATTTAATATTTAAATACAACTTGGAGGGGGCTCAGTGTTCACACATCCATCATGAAGCTATACGGTCAGATTAATAAATCAAAAAATATATTTAACTTTTGAATATTTCTTTGAACAAAATATATTATGTACCTACCTACTGAATAATATTAAATTTAAATGAAAAAATTAAAATAATATTTACATCAATGTAATGCGACGACTTTCTCTTGCCAAATCTTCAGATAATAAGATCCTAAGCTCCCAGCGCCCAATGTTTATCGATAAAACCTGAATCATTTTTAACATATAGTTTTATATAAAGGGGGCTTTTTTTAACACCAAAAACCAGGGGCGGCGCTACGAGAGGGTCAGGGTAGTAAAGTACACCCTGACATTTGACTTTGCCCCTCCATAATTTTATATTAAAAATATGTAAGTAAACAAAGAAATTGTTTATCATTACTCATATGTATATATAATAGTATTAATTACTTTAAAGAGCTTTTAGACTTAAGTTATATTATTTTAAGTTTGACTGTAATATTTAAATTAAATATGCTTTTTTTCCACATTTAGAATCAAATATACTTAAGAGAGTTAATACTGACGGTACACTTTCTAAAATCTCATACATTAAAAAAAAAAAGTTATGTATTGTTACACAGGTACAAATAAAAGAAAACTGAGAAAATTTGAAGTGCTACTGTGGTAAATTTGTGATAATAATAAACTAGGTACCTAGGTATATTTTTTGATTATTTATTTAGAAATATTATATATTATACCCAAAACAATTTTAGCAATACTTTCCTAAAAATATGGTATAAACAAATTAATGGGTGATCGAGTAATCATACATAAATGTCCCACTAGAAAAAAATTTCACCCGGTAAAAAATATCTAGCGCCGCCACTACCCAAAACACCCCCTCTGGCTACGCACTTGATATGTATGATGTATCTATATATTGTTATAGGCATTTGTTATATTTTATTATATAACTATATTGGTTCTATTTGTTATTAATATTATTTTAATATTAATAATTCGATAGACAACAAATATACCTAATTCTACGGTAATATCTACCATCGTACGAGTTAGTATACTGTAGCCAGTAGGTAATAGGTATTACAATGATCAGTGGTATGGTTTCGAGCAGTCGAGCGTACATTTTTATATATTCATTTATACCCGTAAAGTCGTAAAAATAGGAAAGAACTTCAAAAAGTCTAAATATTAGGAAAATTGTATTGAGTACCTACTACTTATGGAAAATGATAATTTAAATAGCAGTGGAATGTTTCTACGATTAATATAGTATAGATGGTACTATTTACATTAATCTAAAAGAACGAAAACCGTTTAGTGAGGAATCGTTATTTTACATATGAAAAAATTATTTTTAAGTTTTCCACTGAGCGTAAATTTTTTAATCTAAGTTTATAGAAAGAAAACTTAAATCTCATACTTCGTCAATTGAATAGAAAATGCTTATATACAAATATTTGGTTAACATTTTAGGATCTACGATTAGGGACCTATTCGTTTTCGAATACCTACAAGCTATACAACAAAGTACCAAAATCTATTTTCCGACTGGAAATTTATAATTTATAAGATTGTTGTTGACGTTTTTATGTACCTATATTGTTAGATTTGTAGTCGTATTATATTCCTATGTGTGTTTAATATGGTACCTACTAATAGTTACTAGTAAATTCTGTATAAAGAATGATACCTATATGGCTATATAGCTATTAACTTTATACTTATCTTTTTTTTATTACTACTTATACTTTAAATAAATTATCGACTTGCTCATTGATCAGACAAATGATGACTAACCACAACCACCAAAGCTAACTGAATGGAAGAATATAATTAATATTTTGATTATTTATTACATTACCTATAATCTAAATTATATTATTTAATTAGGCATTACATTCTTACAATTTCAACTTAAAGTCAACTACACTCAATGGTCTCAATGTATTTATTCGTGCACCCTAATTTTTATACATGCAAAAGTATGAACAAGTGTAAGGGGAAATGAGTTTTCACACAAATGAGGAATATGCATCTGCAGAGGATTCAATAATTTCTCGGTTCGCCGTATTTATCGAATTAGGTAAATTGCGTCCTCGAAAAAATAGTCAGTCATATAGGTACGTGATTACGTACATTGTGTTCTAGGAAATTTGAAAAAAAAATAAGCTAAATTATACGTGTATTAGTTTGAAAAGTTAGGGAACAAAAAGTATGGCAATTATGGATAAATATACATAAATTATTTAGGTATCTACAAAAAAAAAAAAAAATGAAAGAATTACAAGATAAATATAAGATAATTTGTTTATATACCTAGATTTTGTGCGAGTTGCGAGTAGATATAATATCATACATACATACAAATTTTAACCACTTTTATATAATATACATTTTTTATTCTATAATTATAAACAGCAAAACCAAAATTAATACAATTGTATAGTCAGTTCTACATAAGCCTGGAAGATAAATTTTTCAAAATAAAATAGATGCACAATGCACTTATTGATAAAAAATATTAGGCTGTAGCTTGCAATCTACATAATATACCTGTACCACAATATAATATTTTAAAAATAACTACCTACTTACGTACATTTATAATTTACCATTACCATTAGGGAAATAAATATTTCTGATTTAAAAAAAAAAAAACAGATAACGTTATTCCTTATCGCTATAGGGAATGCGAATTTTGAATAATTAGAAATTATTTAGGTAATTAAAATGCATATAAAAAGAAACGGTGTACATTTATTCTTAATTTTTATATAGCTACAAGAACAAGTTATGTGGAATTTTTAATACATTTTCAAACTTTTTTGCTATAACCTAATCATTTTTATTGAGTTTAAAAAAATGTCAAATGCTTATAATTAAAATATTTTGAAAACTGAATTGAGTATAGAAAATAATAATTCAATTAACAATAGAATGTTAAAAGTTACTAGGTTTAATAGGTACTGTTTAATTGCATCAATAAAACTAAAATAGTTTGATGCAAAATCATTATTTACACATGAATATCCAATTTAGTCAAAATCTAAATTTCAAACATTCACAAAAAGTATTTCTGGAATTATATTCAACATTATTTTCATAACTATTTAGACTAATTTTAAAAATGTCAATTCTTTAAGGTTATTCATTATAAAGTTTTATTAAGAAACAATATTGATTTTGTCAAAAATCAAATTTATGTAAATTTCCCATTTTTCCAGTTATTTTGTAATACACTGAAAATATTTTTTACTTTCAACACCTCGAATAGCATTAATAGCAATTAGATTAAATTTGCAACCAGAAACCATTTTTTAAGTTGAAAATCACAGCATTTTTACTACTTCAAAAGATGTAAAGACAGACATTTTCTAAATTATTTGATACAATTAATTCAGAAACTTATACTAAGATATATGTCATGAAATCATGTATTTGAATAAAAATATTTAAATCTAATAACAAATAGGTACTTTATAATACTATTGAAAATAAATATAATATGATATTCAATAATAATTATAAGATCAATGACTGCATGTCTGCTCTGAATTATTCTGTAAAATTAAGGCAGAAAACACATAACAAAATTTTGATAAGATGTTCAATAAATAAAATATATAATAATAAATAACTATTCTGTGTGCAGACAAATCAATGTACAGAATATAGCAAACAAAATTAATTTTCTGGTGACAGAACTAAAATTTCTGAAACCATTTATCATATTATTTTTATTTATGTAATAATGTTTAATGAAAAAATATCTTAATCCATAACCATTAGCCAAATTAATTATAATTTCATTTTAGCAAAAATAATATACAGTTTTAGTTTGAACAAAATAAAAGATAATTGAAATCAAATATTTTTATGACATTCATGATAATATAATTTAAAATATATCAGATTATGTTAAATAATAATTTTTAGATATATTTAATAATAATACAATTAATAATTGTAATTTAATTTGTATATAAATATGCTAACTTTTTGTTTACTTAAATAATTATTTTATTGGCTATTAATAACAGGTTTGTATAAAATACTAAAATACTGAGTCAACATTTTATTATTACAGTACATCTAATTTTAAAATTATATTACTTTAATACTTCAGTACCTTAAGAGGACATAGTACCCGCATGTGTTGTCTCCTTCTTACACACACAGAACATAACAAATTTTCGTTCACCAGTTTCAATATTGTGCTGTTAGTTTTGATATTAGAATGAACTGACCTATTATAAAATTCAAAGGTAAGATTATTATCCAGGGTCCCACGTAGCCTTTTATTGATATTATTATTTTTAAGTAAGTTATGATTTTTTTGGAACTATACATTTTAGAATGATCATAACTTACTTAAAAATAACAAAATCAATGGAAGGCTACTGTACCCTGGATAATAATCTTACTTCTAAATTGTATAATAGGTCACTTCGCTCTAATATCAAAACTAACACCACAATATTGAAACTTGTGAACGAAAATTTGCTATGTCGCACATGTGTAAGACGGAGACAACATATGCAGGTTCTACGTCCTTATAATGGTTATAAATTATATTGTAATGTTTAAAATATTCAGAATTAATTTGTTCTCAATTTTTATAATTGATTTTAGAATTAAAATATATTTTAGTTTTTAATTACTTTTAAATATAAAATAAAATATACCATAAAAACCAATTTTTAAGTATTGTATTAATAATAATAAGATAACACACTGTTTTAAAATTAAAATTTTTATCGATTAATATAGTGAAAAATAATGATTTAATATTTTCACATAGTTTTCTGAAAGCAACAAGTAAACAAAGATATTTATAATATGAATTGCAATCAGGCATAAAATATAACATCTTATAACATAAAAAATAATATTATATTTGCTTAATTTTCTAACTACTATTATAAAGTTATACCTAATCATAGATAAAATAAAATATAAAATTATTTTAAGGTATACAAAGTTATGTATATTTGATACTGTGTACAAGTATTAACCCAACTCCACATTTAAAATTTTTTTATGTGGTTATTATTATTTTATACTTAAGTTATTTTTGTTTTTATTATGTACATCTTGCCGAGTGTCGGTTATTATTGACAAAAATTATATATGTTTATATATAAATCACTAATTTTGTGAAAAATTAATGGCAATAAAAAATTGGTTTCACAATAATAGAATAGTCATATAAATCCACAGATCCGATGGTTAAAAGAGAAGAGATATTCACCAATTGTGCAGCCATATAATATGTTTTATATAATTTACTTTAATACAACCTGTGTATCAATTGTTTTAATGTTTTTTTTTCTTTTATACAACACCATAATTATAAAGTTATAAAAACTGGAGTGAAAATTGCTACTTGTTTAGTAAACAATTGGAAATCAGTATCCAAAATAGGGAAAACTCAAAGTAAAAATAAATAATGTCCAAAAAATTAGAGCTTTCGTAGATCCAATACAAATACCTGTAACAAAAATTAAAATAAATTTAAAAAATACATTCTGAACACTTGTGAGTTTAATTTTATTAGGTTGTACACACTAGTTAAGTTTAATAACACCGGGATTATCTAAATTATTAATTTTACGTTATTAAAATATTTAAATTTATAACAGTGAATACAATTGTATGTAATATACTCACACTTCCATCAGATGCACTTGCCCCAACTTTGTCACCTCTAGAATTCCAGCAAACTTCAAAAATACCACCTGTTCCTTTATAACTATGAACTAATTGACCGCTCTGAAATAAAATTAGCAAAATTATTATTTTATCTAATAACAAAATGAAGTTAACTGTTATTGAATTTAATTCTTTTATTATATCTCATATTTATTTTTATATATAAGTATTTACTTGTGTTGACCATATATGAACACATTTGTCAAAACTGCCAGATGCCAAAAACTTTCCATCAGGTGAGAAGGCTACACTATAGACAGGTTCAGTATGCTTGGTTAGAGTATGTATACATGCACCTCGTTCAACATCCCACAATCGTACAGTTGAATCAAATGATGCACTGGTAATATTTATAGTAAATAATAAATATTAATTATTAATGGCCATGGTATGATATAAATTCATTATTGTACTTACCTAGCAAGTATTAAATTCATGTTTGGATTGGCTGTTCCTGGACCTGTTGGACTCCATTTGATTGTGTATATTTCTTTATTATGCGCTTGTAAATCATGTACACAATTATCTTGTTTCATAGACCATATTTTCAAAGTCATGTCATCCGAACATGAGGCTAATAGATTTCCTTGGGGATCCCATTTAATAGCATTTACTTCATTCTAAAATATTTTTCAATTAGAAAGTAACAGAATATTTGTTATTTTTAAAGGAAATGCAATCATAGTGCCTTAATATTTTAATACAATAAATAATAACTTACTGTATGCCCTTGGAATGATTTTACTGGTCGATCAAGGCCTAAACGACAAACATGTATACATTGATCAGTACTACATGATGCAAAACTACTGTTTGATTGCCAATCTACATCTAACGCTGGTGCTGTATGGAATGCAAATTGCTGGTTGCACTGGCCTGAAGCAGCATCCCAAATAATAGTAGTCTAATATAGACAATTAAAAAAATATAAATCAAAAGTAAAATGGAAAAATAATAAGATTATTTACTTTATCAACTCCAGCACTAAGTATATAATTTCCTCTTTTATTCCATTTTAAAGCAAATATTGGACCCTTATGTTGACCAAGAGTACTTGATATTCTACCGTTAGTCATCCAAATACGAGCATAACCATCATATGACCCAGTGGCTAATAATGTTCCATCACACTAAACATGAATAACAGTTATTAGTAAAAATTAGAATACTTACATAAAATATAGAAAATAAGTTACATACATTCCAATCAAGAGAAGTAACATCTTTATTACTGGGTACTTCAGTTCCTCCTTTTTGAATACAATGTCTCAAAATAAGTTGAGAAGGAGAACCAGAACTGTCAGCCATATCCCAAATACGCGCAGTACTATCCCCTGATCTATAATTGAAAATAGTTTTTTCTTTAAAATGAGAAACATAAAATGCAAGAAAACCATAGGATTTATTAATATTTAGAATGTATTGAAGAAAAATATATGTGGCTATATTAATATCTGATTCACAATATGAAATTAGTAAGTAATAATGTATTAAAAAATGTTTGAATTATAATTACCCAGAAGCAAGCAAATCAGTAGTTGGATTCCATGCACAAATAAAAACTTCAGATTCATGACCCTTGAGAATAGTAGATTTTTCAGCCGGTATTTCAATACTGCTATCTAGTTCCATTGTTTCAGTACTGGTAACAGCTGGGGTTACTGTTGCAGTGCCTTCTTCACCATTGGTTTCTTGTGAGTCGTTCTTTACCACACTTTGTTTTTGTTGATTTTGGCTCTGTCGACTGGCTACAATTTCCGGCATCACTGCATCGATCAAAGACAAACTCTCTGTCAGACGCTGTTCTGATCCATCTTCTCCAACACATATCTCAGCTTCGGTATAGTGCAGACCCTTTTGAATGATACTAATCAAAGCAGCTGGAGGAACCAAAGCTCCATTGATATTGGACTGGGAAATGTGCGATTCAATACCAAAAGTATATGCCGAATGTTGAAACCCTAAACGAAATATCCATTTAATTCAAATGTAAACCAAAAAACAATAATTAAGGGTTATCGAACTTACCGGATTCTTGTAGGTATCGGTAAACGAGGAAATTCAATTCATCACTCGAAAAAGCCATGGTTTGGATAACTTAAAATTATTTAAAAAGTACGAAAATTAAGCATGCTCTTGGATAATAATAAACAATAATATAAAATAATTAATACTAAGAACTTAGAAGTTAAAACTAACGAAGTTTGATGGAGACTTAACTAGTAACTACTTAAGCAATAAGTTTACGAATCACCGCGACTGGTGAATGCACTACCGCTAAAAAAAAAAAACCCCGAGATAAACAAAAACTGTATATACTCTTTGGAATATTCTTATCGTCTTTGACGGTAAAAAAAGATAATCGTATCCGACATTCAAACACAGAATAAATTATGCTGCGGTATTGCCAATACGTTATCATATTTTTTACCATAAATTATCCTACCGTGGTTGCGGTTGGTACACCGGGCCGGGCTATCAGCAACATACACGTAAACAAGTTGAACGAATTGAGTATTGGCAATGACTAAAAATTTCACTGTTTTAACTTTCAATAAATTCGAAGTTTTTGAATTATGGTGATCAATTTCATACAGCATTAAGATATTAAAGAGTAAGTACATATTACATCAGAACATTTGAAACAAAATATGTATTCAAAAATGTTTTATGATTTAATGTTATTTTTCTTTTGCGGTTTCTCTCGATAACATTAACCCTATTGACTTGTGGGTGTGTGATGTGTATTATAAAATGTTTATGATGGCAACTTTTAAGTGAATAAACCCAGCATAAAACACTTGGTTGATTAAATTTATTCCTATAATTAACTAAATAAAGTGTACACTATTCAATATGACCCAATGTAAATATATTCTATTGTTGTGGTGGTGAATAGTACAAAATATTCAATGTGTTAGAATTATTGTACAAATCTCATTCGGTGATATGTAAATAATTAAATAATTTACTATGAATTGCTGTAGATCGAAAATTATAATTTAGCAATTTGAACTAATAAAATATTATTAATATATCTATATTTAATTATAATTAAAAATATTGGTATCCTATAAATCTATATTTGCTATAGGTATTAATGTTATCAGTTGATTTCAATATTGACTTTATTTATTTAAATAATTGAGCTAAAGTATTAAATTTATAAAATCCTATTCATATAATCTTTGTATGTCTAAAATATTTAAAAACACTTTATGCCTAAAATCTAAGTATTAGAATACCTCTTAATAATACCTTATTTATAAATTTAAGTTCAAGTAAATATTTTACTAACAACTATATTATTAGAATTAATTAATACTGGTGGTATTAATTGATTGACCATTGTATTTTATAACTGAAATGTGAATTGTTCTTTTAAATTACAGGTGAATTATAATTATGTTAACAAAATTTGAAACCAAATCTGCCCGTATCAAAGGCCTTACATTTCATTCAAAACGGCCATGGATATTGGCTAGTCTTCATACAGGGGTAATCCAATTATGGGACTACCGTATGTGTACCTTATTGGATAAATTTGATGAACATGATGGACCTGTACGTGGAATTAGTTTCCACAGTCAACAACCTATATTTGTATCTGGTGGTGATGATTATAAAATCAAAGTATGGAATTATACTCAACGGCGATGCATATTTACATTACTCGGTCACTTGGATTATATTCGTTCCACAATGTTCCATCATGAGTATCCTTGGATATTAAGTGCATCTGATGATCAGACAATAAGAATATGGAACTGGCAAAGCCGTGCCTGTATTTGTGTTTTAACTGGTAAATACAATGAATAATCTATTTATTTTCATTGATTGTTATAATCTTGTTATACTTTATAATAGACTATGTTATTAAAAAGTATATTTTTAAACTACATAATATATAAGTATTTAACATATTTATTTATAGTAAAAAGTACTAAGTATTATTGATTTTTAAAACTATAACTAAGATGTCAGAACTCTGCTCACTAATACTTTTCTCTCTCAAATCCATGTATTTCATTAACAAAATACATTCATAAAATAATCTTCAACCAAAATAACTAAAATTTACTGACTATAATATTTCTACAGTTATCATATCATATTATCTAAATATTGACTTAAAAAAAATGTATTGATACTTCTAATACCTTTTTATTTAAATTTTAAATATATAATTTACATATATTTTTAAACTATAAATAAAATACAAAACCATTATATTATATAAAACCCTTAAAAATATTATCATCTATAATTTTTATGATAGATAATTTAAGTCAAAAAACTATTTAAAACCATGCAAAAAACCTAACCTAATGTATTTTGTCTGTTACACCTACAAGCCAGAGAAAAAAAACTAACAGCCTACAGCATTAACATCCTCTTTACTCATTTATACCTACAATCATTCAATATTATTTTATACTTAGTTTGTAGTCTGACATTCCTTACTTAATATATAAACATTTTACATTATATTTCATTATGTCAATATTGTTTTCAGGTCATAACCATTATGTCATGTGTGCTCAGTTCCATCCATCTGAGGATTTAGTAGTCTCTGCATCTTTAGATCAGACTGTTCGTGTTTGGGATATTTCTGGACTACGTAAGAAGAATGTAGCCCCTGGCCCTGGGGGACTAGATGATCACTTAAAGAATCCAAATGCTACAGATCTATTTGGTCAAGCTGATGCTGTGGTTAAACATGTACTTGAAGGTCATGACCGTGGTGTTAATTGGTGTTCATTCCATCCTACTTTGCCACTTATTGTCTCTGGTGCTGATGATCGTCAAATAAAATTATGGAGAATGAATGATTCTAAAGCATGGGAAGTAGACACATGCCGTGGACATTATAACAATGTTTCTTGTGTTGTTTTCCATCCAAAACAAGAGCTTATTTTGTCAAATTCTGAGGATAAAAGTATACGTGTTTGGGATATGACAAAAAGAACATGTCTCAATACATTTAGGCGAGAACATGAACGATTTTGGGTGCTTGCTGCACATCCAACCTCCAATTTATTTGCTGCTGGACATGATTCGGGTATGATTATATTTAAGTTAGAACGTGAAAGACCCGCATTTACACAATTTGGTAATTTCTTATTCTACGTAAAAGAGAGATTCTTACATCGTCTCGATTTCACCACCCACAAAGTGACCACTGTTATGCAACTAAGAGGTGGTGGACGTACACCTATTTATAGTATTAGTTACAACCCAGCTATAAATGCAATGCTTGTATGTACAAGAAATTCATCAAACCTTGAAAATAGCACTTATGATTTATATCAAATGCCTAAGGAATCGGCAGACAGTAGTGTTTCAGAAGTACCTGAGAGTAAAAGGTCTAGTGGTCTAATGGCTGTCTGGATAGCCAGAAATCGGTTTGCAGTCTTAGACAAAACACACATGTTAGCAGTAAAAAATTTAAAAAATGAATTAACAAAAAAGAATATAGGACCCAATAATATAGATGAGATTTTTTATGCTGGTACAGGTTTATTGTTACTGCGCGATCCCGAAAATTTGACTTTGTTTGATGTTACACAAAAAAGAGTATTGGCTCAAGCTAAGATAGCCAAATGTCGATATGTGATATGGGCAAATGATGGGTCATTGTTGGCTGTTTTATGCAAACATAATATTTATATATGTAATAGGAAATTGGAAATTTTGTGTACAATACATGAAAATTCCAGAATAAAATCAGGCGCATGGGATGATTGTGGTGCATTTATATATACTACTAGTAATCATATCAAATATGCATTGCCGGATGGTGGTGACTATGGAATCATACGTACATTAGATCTACCTATTTACATAACAAAAGTCAGTGGCAACCAAGTGTTCTGTTTAGACAGGGAGTGTCGACCAAGAGTATTAAATATTGATACAACAGAATACAAATTTAAATTAGCACTCATCAAACGCAAGTATGAGGAAGTTTTGCACATAGTCAGGAACGATCGGTTAATCGGACAATCTATAATAGCGTACTTACAGCAAAAAGGGTATCCAGAAGTGGCATTACATTTTGTCAAAGACAACAAGACCAGATTTTCATTAGCACTGGAGTGTGGTAATATAGACATTGCTTTGGAAGCGGCTAGGACTTTGGACGATAAGGTGTGTTGGGAACAACTGGGCCAGTCCGCGTTGCTGCAGGGCAACCATCAGGTAGTGGAGATGTGCTACCAGAGGACTAAGAACTTTGACAAGCTATCGTTTTTGTATCTGATCACCGGTAATCTGGACAAACTGAGGAAAATGATGAAAATTGCGGAAATACGTAAGGATGTATCTGGGCATTACCAGGGTGCGCTGTTACTGGGCGATTGTCACGAAAGGATCAAGATACTGAACGAACTGGGTCACAAGTCTCTCGCCTACCTGACGGCCGCTACCCACGGTTTGGACGCCGAAGCCGAGACCATCAAAGAGGGCTACGAAGGTAATCTACCGACAGTGACTGCAGGTGCCAAGCTGCTCAGACCTCCCGCCCCAGTTAGCCAAGCCGAATCCAACTGGCCCCTGTTGACTGTGTCTAAAGGTTTCTTCGAGGGCGCTATTCTGTCAGCAGGCAAAGCGTCAGGGCTCATCGACACAGCAATCGGTGAGGACATGGCTGTTGAGGAAGAGGGTTGGGGAGCAGAGGCAGACCTGGGTCTGGAGGGGAGAATATCGCCTACGCACTCGGAAGCCGAGGAAGAAGCAGCATCGGCAGCCGCGGCGGACGGTGGTGGTGAGGATGGCTGGGACGTGGGTGATGAAGAGGTGGAACTTCCTCCGGAAGTGCTGGTATCTCGACAACAAGACTCCGACTATTTCGTAGCGCCGCAGCCGGCCGCCTGCCCGTCTCTTGCATGGTCAGCCAACAGTCAGCTGGCCATTGACCACGTCAAGTCGGGCGATTTCGAGAACGCATTTAGACTACTCAATGAACAGATCGGCGTCACCAACTTCGGGCCGCTTAAGAACTTGTTCATGGACTCGTACCTCAAGTCGTGCACATCGTACACGCCACTACCTACGCACCCGTCACTGTTCGTATACCCTAATCGCAACTGGAAAGACGGCGGTGGAAAAGGAAACAACAAGCCTGTGCTAGACATTAAACTAGAACAGCTACTCGGCGAACTACAGGCATGTTATCAGCTGACGACGGCCGGCAAGTTCCCGGAAACGGTGGCCAAGTTCCGGTCGATACTGATGTCTGTGCCGCTGCTGTGTGTGGACACCAAGCAGGAGGTGAACGAAGTCGTGCAGCTGGTGCACATATGCAAGGAGTACCTGGTGGGGCTGGTGATGGAGACGGCCCGCAAGGAGCACCCCAAGACCACGGCAGAGGACCAGAAGCGCATCGCCGAGATGGTCGCGTACTTCACGCACTGCGACCTACAAATGTCGCACAAAATCCTCACACTCCGCACGGCCATCAACGTGTTCTACAAGATCGGCAACCACAACACGGCCGCGTCGTTCGCCAAACGGCTGCTGGAGCTGGGCCCACGCGCCGACGTGGCGCAACAGGCTCGCAAAATGCTGCAGGCTTGCGACCTGAACCCGGTCAACAAGCTGCAGGTGGCCTACGACCAACACAATCCGTTCTCGATATGCGCCTACTCGTTCGTCCCAATCTACAAGGGAAAGGAGGAGGTGAAATGTCCGTTCTGTTCGGCGTCGTACCAACCTGTGCACAGGGGAAAGGTGTGCAACATATGTCAGATATCGTCCATCGGCCGAGAGTCCACGGGACTCAAGATAACCGCGGCGCACTACCGGTGAAAAATGTAAAATGTTATCGTTTTGAAATCGCTAATAACTGTTCTACTTGTGTTTTATTTTTCTATTTTATTATTATATTTAGGTATAGCCCTATGCATATTATTACTATGTTCGATATATTTAATCCATATATGTATATATTATTACGTACGAAAAGTATTTTATTGAATAAATAAATAATACAAAAACAACGACTGTGAAAATACATTATCTTATTTAGAATTAAGACTAGAATTTGATAAATAAATACATTTTTCGAGGCTGGCTGTGGCCAAGTGCGTGATCCGTAAACAGTATACGAAGTGTACAGTAATAGACTTGTGACAACATGTTAGTATATAATAATAATTTATAATAAATAATAATATTTAAGCGGCCAGTTATCAGAATTGACCAGCGGCGATAGCCATGATGTCTGGGTTGATAGTGGCACGTGGATTACTCAACAAGTTGCTCCTCATCTGCGGTTGTTTCGGGTGCAATTTGCACTGGCAGGAACTCACCACCTTTATGACATGGTTGAACATGTTGCCGTCCCTACACTTGAGCTGGACACGAACCATTTTTACGTCACCATCTGTGCATTGCAAAGCTTCCACCTATTTTGTAACAAAAAAAATTATGTATATATTATTATACAATAAATTGAAGCATTGAATGTTATCCAAACTTTAGTTATAAAAATTAAAAATATTTCATGAATTTTCAACTTTGAACGATTTTCATCAACATTTGAACTTCAAACGCTTAAGGCCAAATTTTTTTCGGGGGGGGGGGGGGGCTTGGATATTCTTATTAGTTGGCACCCCCAAATTGTTTCATGTTAAATGTTAATTTAGGTTTTAATAGTAATAGCCAAAAGGTATCAAATATCAATACTCAATAGCCATAATATAACATCATGAAAAAATAAAGGGGCTTCAGCACCCCAAGTTTTTTCATTATAATTGCGCCTTTGCTCATCAACTGATTCTAATTCAATAAAAATTGTTATCAATTATATGGTTGAAAAAAGCTGAAACATAATTGTCTAGCCTGTAATATCGTATAAAGTCTAATTTGAACGAAAACATAGTTATTGATTAATCATTAACATTAATTTCTTAATTTACATCCCTGACGCAAAAATCATGCAAAAATGCATACATATATTTATACCTATAATTATATCTACAGTGTATGCCCATGGGCCCATATATACCTGTTGGTTGTCAAGCATAGAAGATCGATGTCTTTGACTCAATGAGTTGGCCGCAACAAGACAGCGATCGGCACACACGACTTCTACAACGGGTTTAGTGGATACACATTGTCCATCGGTAATGTATTTAGATGACCGCAAGTTACAGTTCATTTCTGAAAAATTGCACCGGTAATATTAGAAAAATTAATTTTGTAATTGTTATAACTGTTATTAGTTTATTACTTATAACTTATTAATCGTTAATCATTATAGGTATAATTATATACGTATTACTACGATTTTATACGATTGTTTTTAGTAATAGTCTATTGGTACCTATGGAACGATCAGCCGACCCAACTTTCGTCGAGACGCTATAGGTATGCGTTAAGAACCAATATTATATTGGAAAATGAATTTTATTGTAATCAAATCTAATCATTCCACGAGTCGTTACCAGTGACAGATAAGTGTGTTATTATGGTAAAATTATTAAATATTTTTAATATTCATGTTTACTAATGTGCATCATTGCATTTTTAATTTCTACATAATGATATACGTTGAAATGTACAATATATAAGTATATATGTGAGTATAAATATAATTAACTAATCCAATTTCTGATTTTGCATTAATCTCTTATAATATTTTTAACGTTTTAAAGTGAAAAAAAAATAAAATAAAGATCATCGTTTCGCAACTCATTATACTCGGTCTTCAGATTTTTTAGAAATATATTTTGAAGTTTCCTGAACGATTCCAGCACAGCAAAAATCAGGGCATGAATACAGAATAGGTAATAAACTAATAAATCAATAAATAATCGTTTTTTCACCCGCAGTAAAACTATAATACCTACGTATAATATGATATAATACCGTAATATTAGGTACTGTTCATCTTGTTGAAAATTCTGTTCAAATTATAAATAATCTAACCTGTAAGTCAGCTATATTATAGGCCTTAACCAAAATGTATAGATATTTTGGTCGTGAGTCGTGACCACTGTCAAGGTTATAGTAAATTTAAATTTTGATCAGATATACGTACATTGTACAAAATATCATTAATAACAACATTATATTGTAGATGTTATTAATTTATAATTACAAATTTACTACTATTCGCACGAATCACAAAACCTCTGTGGGCATAAATAATTAATTTGATTTTAGGGCGTTTACCAAAACGTTAAAAGCATTAAGCACCGTTAAAAATATTCTTAGTAAATATTTTACTAAATCTATTTTGTTTGGTCACAGCGGTATGCTTGTTAGTGTTAAAACAAACTGACTATATATAATAAAAAAAAACTAGGTATTTTTGAATACGAAATGATAATGAAATGTTTAATATACATTTTGTAAATACATTATTATTATGATTATAAAATTTGTAATAATTTATTGTAATTATATACTCAAAGGTTTTATGAGAAATGCGATGCATAAGCGATAAAATGTATATAATACGATACGCTAACTATTCACAGTTTAATTTATCACTAAAGAGTGTTCTTACGTCTGTTTTAAATATTAATATTATTAAATATTTGCGAAGGCAGATCGGTGTGCCAAAAAAGTCCATTTGAATATTAGAATATTAATTTTTAGAGTAAAAATGACAAGTTTCTATGAGCTATAATATCTCGTTTATATTTTTTCTTCGATATATCAATTGATAAATGATAAATGGTGAATATACACGAATTTATGTGGCCAATATTTTATAATTTATTAGAGTATTATGTCTTATGAGAAACGTTATTAAAAATTAATTAATTTTTATTTAATTTTTAATTTATATTTGATTTATAATTAATGAAAGATCTATTGATCTTGAGTCTTGACTATTGAGCACCAGATATTTGTATTTAATAACAACATACATTTTCTATGTACGCCATATTACGGTCGTATTATGTGTAAATACTAAAATACAAATTTTTATCGGAGTATATAAAATAATTTTCTATGAAATTTAGATTGGGTAAAAATAAATTAATTTGAGTAGGTTATAAATGGTATATAATAGCTGTAGCAATTCGATTGACTAAGTAAAACATTATACAAATTCTCAGACTATGAATTAGCAGACGTTAAATGAATAGACGATGATGGTTATTAGTTATACCTAACTAAACTGACATACTGTTAATTATAAATATAGGTACGAGAATAATGTATAGTTATAAGTAAATTTATATTTAATGAGCCTTTTTTACCGCGTGAGACTAACATTTAAAAAATAACTGTCAACCAGTGTCAAGTATACTTAATCTTGCGTAATTTAATAACATATTTCAAATCAAAACTTAACTTTACGTCTTTACTTTGATTCAAATATCCTTTTCCTATAACCAACCTTTCACGATTTGCATACAAAGTTAGCCAAATTTTAATTTAAATAATTATTCGAATAAATATGTGTTTATTGAATACAAAAATATTGTTTTTATTCGATTAATTTTATTTAAAAATTGTTAAATAATAAATAAATAATAATGCTTAAATTAAAATGTATTTGAATAATGCCTTACTCTGTATGCAGAACCTTATCTATATCTACAGGCATATTATACATTTCCGTTCTATTTATTTACTATTTTGAGTTGTCTCTCCTTATTCCTTGGGAAAAATATATAAACCATACTCTTTTTCAATCTAATTAAACACAGATCTCGATTTCAAATAAGAAATGAACAGGTTTGTCGGGTTTAATTTAATAATTATTTTCTGTGTGTGTTTCATTAATAAGAGTACCTATAAAACTACTAAATGTAATGAGTATATTTACCATTTGGTATATAGTATCAAGTATGCATTATAAATATATTAAAATTATAGGATAAAAAATAAATAACAGAAAGAAATTTAATGTAAAAAAATAAATAAATGTTGATGTATAAGTAAAAAATTGTCAGCCAATAACCCAGATGCCAATTGCTAAGTTTTCTCTTAATAAAATAAGTACTCATTAATGACGTGCTCTTGTGTCTAATGTAAAATGTTTCATATACCTACATTAATTGAAAATTTCTAATAAACAGATTAATATAAAAAATATTAAAAATAGTAACAGGTTAAAATTTTAAATACACACGATTGGTCCCATAATATTATTTTAATTGCAAATATTTCAAGTTTAACGAGCACAACCAATAAAGTATAGCGAAAATAATATTATTAGTTAAGTGCGTATTACACATTTTAGGATGATTTATAGAATTTGTTTTTGTTATATATCCACTATTTAGTTTAAAATAATTCTAATTTTAATTTTAATTAATAGCTAATTATAGTTCATTACTTTTAAAAGAAATTTCTATTGGAACTATGTAAATATTATGAGTAGTTATAGTACCTTGCCACTTTGGTAACCGATAATTTATTTATTATAACGGGTGTTGAATGTTTTTATAAACGGTTTAACTGTACCTATAAATTGTTAAAACCTGTATAAAAACTACATTTTAAATTATACATTTATATTTTATAGGTACTATCATTATTTTATTTTTGAAAATATAACCGCTTATTAAATTTAAGTCAAATAGAATTTTCTACATAATTTAAGTTTAGAAATAAACAACATTAATTGGTACACTTGTGATGTGATATTAAATTTGAAAGCAATTATAGAGATAAATAAGGAATAAAAATCATAAAATAAATTCAAAAAATAATCAACTAGTAACTACAAATGTCAAATGTCATATGTGAGTGTGAACTATAGTTTGAGTATGAAAAATATTGAAAATGTAAAATAATTCTTTGGACGTCGAAGTTTATATATAATAGTATCAAAAATAAAAATATACGTAAGATGTTTGTAGTGAAGTAAAAAATAATACAAATAAAATAGAGGTAGATAAAAGTTGCGAATCGAGATGTTAAAAATTGACTAAATTGACAAATAAGAAAATGTATATATTATATGTAATATATGTAAATGAAGAAAAATCAAATTTTAAATTTTGTTTTTTATAACAATTTCTGATGGTACCTATAGAAATATATACGACCACTAGAAAATCCAATCCCTGATTATTACCATACATATTTGGTTACGTTATCCTAATAGAGTAATAGGTGCATCTGATATAGATATACCTATATATTACTATATACCTACCTACTTACCATTGTGTCTTAAATAAAAAATATGTATGAACATTTTTGTGGTCGACATAATAAAAATGTACCAGGTAAAGGTATTATAAATATATAATATATGATATTATGTTGCTATTTTTATTGCTCTTCATCTGAACTCCCAGAAAGATTACAATGCAGGTTTAGTTAGCAAATTATATATTTAGGAGCTGCGTATTTTATATAGGTGCACTTGGAGGAATCTTAGGATCTTAGGGATGCTTATAGTTTCCCATCGAATTGTCCTTGCACAAATAGTTTGTATCGGGAATATACAATAAGTATATAAAATACTACATACAATATAGTGTTTTTTTATGAAACAGATTAACAGAAAATAAAAATAACAGGAATTACCAAATATTTTTCACATTTGCTGAGAGATTAAGTATACCTAAATAAATCAAGGTCTGTGTAGGTAGTTAATTATTTATAGACGACTTTTGTAATCTGTGGGAGACGCTTTCTCCCAATGTACAAAAAATAATAATAAATAATTATAAAAACGGCGACATGTGTGATAGGTCGTAAACACCGAAGATATCCTACAGCAGATAAGTATATTTTTATTTTATAGATTATAATATACTACATATACATTATAAATACATCTAGTTAAAAAAAGTATGAAATAAAATATATTAGTGTACTTATATATATAAGTATATATAACATTAAATAAACATGAGCAAACGAGTCGAGTACAAGGTCAATGAAATTGTAATTGAACGTCTATATATGAAAAATGATACTAGGACCTGATACGATGAGGAGATATTGCTACAGGTTTGGTTCTAAAATTCTTAGTAAAATAGTGCATTTATTTGACGTACGTATCGGATGTTTAAAAACTAGGTGAACCAGTTTCTACAAAACAAAAACGTTAAAAACATGCACAATATCGTTATCGGTGGTGGTGTGTTTAAAAATCCAGTTTAATTCTGGGATGTAAGAAAGTTATAAAACTTTTAAGATTTAAATCAGTATACAAGTACACTAACCCGGCACTGAAATTCCAAGGACGACAGTTTACATATTGGCGTAATTTCAGGGGTGCAAAACCTCACTTTTACATGGATTGAAATTGTTTAAGCAGTATAATTATATTATTTTCTTCATAGTAGTGCTCGTAATATTCTTAATTTCTTCAATAAAGGTAGTTTTATAATTTTTATTAGTGACATACACGACTAACGACTATCAGTTATTAGTTATTGCCTATTGTCTATACACTTCTGTTCTTACTTTTGAACTTAATTTAAATGTCTGTTATTTGGACAATATTATTGAAAATAATGAATATTGTAGTACTACTGACCATTCTAGTCATCCCATCTTGTCCAAAAGATAAAAGGCCATCGTGAAGAAATCGTTTACGAATTTATTGCGAGTGTGGGATTCGATTTTGTAAATACGAGTATTTACTTACTAGGTAATTTAAAAGCATTGTAACTAACAATATTTTAGTTTTTCTGCAACTAAAATTTAACGAAATTTAGAATATGTACCTACGTATATCTTACATATTTATGTGAATTCGCAGTCTGTAATTAACCTTATTTTATATATGAATATAACTATATAACTCAATATAAATGGTTTCCTCACTACTCACTAGGACAATGTATATTATAATACTATAAACGAATTGTCATAACTAATAACTAACGTGTTTATGTATAACTAATGTAAATAATTGAATGAAATAATTAAAATGTGTTTAGATGCGTGTTCGAATTACTAAAATATGTATGATTTTACATATTATATAGGTACGTACACAAATTTTGGAATTTAGGCTTTTAGCACATATTTAGACTGCATTTAATCATAGAGAAAAACAGTGCAATATTTAATTGAATTTTTATATGAATTAAATTAAATGTACCAATAAAATTTCAATCACATTATAATGTATAGTTATTAGACTAATATTAATAGTTAGTAAACCAATGCTATATAACAGTATATATGTACCTATTACATCAGTTAATTATTTTATTTTACCTTGTTACCGAATTGTGCTGCAAAATATGTGATACATGTAATAAATTGTAAACAATATCCACTCAGTTAAGTATTTTTTAACATTATTTAATAATTATTAATGATAATAATATGTTTTTTACATATTTTTTATGTACATTTATTTCGACAACAAAATAAATTCATTTCCTATAGTTGTCAAACTAACTTTTATTTACTACCATATGACTAAAATACCGTACAAAAATGTGGTTTTTTTGGCTGTGTTTCACTTAGGTTAAAACTGGTTCGATGAAAGTGGTTATTGGCAGCCGGCAGCTGGCAGTAAGTATAGTGATTACGATAAATATACAAAATATATAAAAAAAATATGTTTTATGTCCCATAAGTCCCGTATCACCCTTAGTATATCAGTGGAAAATCAATATATTTAAATGCTGTTTTTTTTTACAGTAATAACTATGAAAATTCTGATTGAATAGCATAAAATTAAAATTTTTTTTCAACGTTTCAAAAATTATCAAACATTTTTATATGCAATTAAGTTTTTTAAATTTTCAAGATATCCATTTTGTTGATTTTATGTTTTAAAACAGTTCAAAAATAAATATATTAAAATTGAATAAAAATCGACAAAGTTAGAATCAATTATGTTTTTAAATTTCTAAGAATAATAATGATGATGATGCCTAAGAAACCTAAAAAGCTTTCAATTAAGATTAAAAAATTTCAATTTTTGATAAACGGTATTTTGTATGTCAATTTAAAATAATGCAAAAAAATTAATTGTTTTAAATTATAAAATATCTATTTGAGCCTGACAATACTTTATACTTATACTTATAGGTATACCTAATCAAAGTGTTTATTCTCATTTCGTAATTTTAGCCTTTAGGTTCACATCACGATAATTAAAATACTTAATGATAGAAAACCAGTTTTGCAATGCAGTACCTAAACGATAAGACAGCTATTTACACTATTGTTATTTCTATTCAAATCTAAACTTTAATTAGCTACGTGAACGAATTTCTGGCTGAAATAGATATTTTATTATTATTGAAATTGAAACAATTAATTTTTTTTTAAAGTTATCCTATGCAATAATTTATTAATGCAAGCTAACTAAAAATGATTCCCCACCGCAAATTAATGCAATGTTCGTAAGGTTTTCAAAGTCGAATAATTATTAATTATATCTCCCTGTACAATATCATTTTTCATTTATAATTTGAATAATGTATTAAATTATCATTATTAGGTACGTATATAGGCTTATTGTTATACACCGGACGTCCGGACTCACCTGTTTGTATATCAAAACTGTCCTGCACCGTGTAATCTGAATTTTGTTGATTGGTGCTAATTAACGAATCGATAACTTCGTCCATAGTGGTGGGCGGCGTCTTCGGCTTAATCTCGGCCGTTTGTTTGGACTTAAGGATGTCTCGCAGGAGTGATTTCAATACATCCTTGGGGTTCAGGTCACCCATTACGAACTCCGGACCGTTGGATTCCGTTTTGGGATAGCTCGGAGGCGGAAAACTGGCGGGGGGAGCGTTGTAGTACTCCTTTGATGGTGGTTCCGACATTGATACTTGCGTGTGAACTAATCCAGACGATAGCGCCGGTGATCTCCCGTCGAATTTTTCGTATTTAACTGAAGCTGGCCACTCGGTAGCCTGGTAGAATTCACGGGCTTGCATCGGGCCGTTGCCACTTTTAAGCGGTTCCACCACCGGTTCAACAAATCCGTATTTCATAGCTTCTACTTTTTTTGGTAGACTATCGTATCTCGGCGAGTTTTCATAGTAGGATGACGCAGTATGGGGGTCCCGCTTATACGACTTTTCGATGTCACGTTTATCGGCAATCACGGAAAAGCGGTCAGACCTGTCCTGTTCGCTACCGTAACCGTGATTGGGTACGGCGGATTGTTGTACGTCACCTGGTACGTATTCTTCTACCTTGTACGCGAATGGTTTCGTGTGTCCGTAATTTTTCAACTTTGGCACGGTCGTGCCGGCGTTGGCTTGATTCACGAGTGGTTGGTTCTTGTTGCTCACTGCGGCGTCCGACACCCGTCTGTTCTCGGCGATACTATTCGTGTCGACAGCGATACTGGGTGATTTGTACGGCGTGAATATCGGAGGTGCAATAGGACGGAACGAGTCTTCCTGCTGATGAAAGACTCCGCCATCCAAGACGTGTTTAGGTACCAGCACGGTCGCAAACGGTTTCGATGATGTTACCGCGGTCGCGTTCGCCTTGGCGCTAACCGTGAACGAAGAAAAATTTCGCTGGTTACTGGCCAACGAGGGTGAAATTTGCGGGGTGGTAGTGGTGGCAGAGAGGAGTGGTGACTGCGCTGCCTGGTTTTGCGCCTTCAAGACCCGTCTGATTTTTGAGCCATTGAATTTTGGTATGGTTCTAGATTCGTTTTCATTGACCGTCGGCACTCCTCGGAAGTTCACCGACGAAGTTGCATACTTAACTTCGGCCTCGGACCGAGACCCCGAATAAATTGGACTAAATTGCTGCAAGTCTTTGGTTTCGGTTGACGCGACGTTCCTAGCGGTCACGATATACGCGGATGGTGCTGCGGTCCTGAAAACGGAACCTGTAGTCGGAGCTGCTGGAAAAGGAACAGGAGTCGTGTTACTGGCAGCATCCTGCAGTGGTTTCTTCTTTCCAGTGGTCGTCGCGGTGAAGAACACTCGTACCACGTCCGATGGCATTTCCGTAGTCCTCAACGTCTGCTGCTGTGCAAAGTCCCTTACGTTCGATAGGTTAGCGTACACCTGCGCCGGATACACTGGATACGTCTTATGCAACATGGCGTGGTTCTGCGACGTATCATTTCCAAAAGATGACGTCCGGTGATTTTTATACTGCACTTCGTCTATCTTTCTACTTTCCCCGGCACAGTTACCGACGGCAAAACAAGAGACCACAATGATCCACGATTTAATCATACTGAAACACATAGTGTATCGTTTTGGTTTTTATCAATTCTTTCTCAAAACCATAAGTATAAATATGAATACAAATTATTAAAATAATGATTCAAAAATCAAAACAATAAAACCATTTAAAAATTTAAAATAAACGATTAATAACAATTTTGTTTTTATTCCTATTGGTACCTATTAATTTTATATTAACGTATCGTACCTACCATATACGTATACTTGCTAGTTCAAACCATTTCATGTTCAGACCACGGTCTAGGTTACAGTGTCACTGTCAATGTGTTTTTTTTTATAAATGTATTAATAGTAACTGCTTCTTTTATCATATTATTTTCAATATAATGTAAAAGTTAAAAAGCAAAGAAAACCATATCCATAAACAGCTGCAAACTACTTTCCCGCTATACATACCTACGCAATCCTAAACCAATCTTGTTTATAATTAATTGACTTTGTAGTTTTAGCTCTAGAGACTTTCATTTGGTACTCATTCGATACCCTAAACGTTTTTATTTTCGTTCCACTTTTTGATAAATTGATATATCATATTAAATACATTCTTTCATGTATATTGTATATCCCATTTCACTTTCATATCATATTAATTTATACTTTCCTCTCATGTAACATTCGATCTTACTATGTTTTTTGATAAAAATGTATTGTATGCAAAATGCAAAGCAAATTTCTTTAATAATAATTTTGCTAAGCTTAACAGTTTTAATCATTCCAGAAGTAATTTGAGATAATTAACATTTTATTTTTAAATAACTTAAAAAAAATTAACTATATTTTATCCAAAATGTCAATAAAATAACCTAAAGAAAACAAATCGTATCCAATTATTATATTTTAAAAATATCAAAGCAATAAGATATTAAAATAAGGACCACGAGTAGAAAACCAAACAAATATTAATAATATGTACATTGTACCAATACGTATATTATATTATACTCAGAAATATGTATAATAATGATTTATAACAATAATACTAATGTGTATTGTCAATTCAAACTTTAAATGATAATAAATTTATAATTCATAAATAATAAACAAGAATTCAGTTTTATTTGTTGTACATAATAGTATAACTATTATTCAAGGCTCTAATTTCAATATTCAATGTATTTTTATTTTGTATTGATTGCTGGATGACACATCTATTCCTATAGATATACAAATATTTCAAGTGTATACTATTTAAACGAAGAATTTTTTTACAATATTTTTTCATTTTAATGTTATTATTATCGGTGGACTTTATATAGAATTTTAATAATTCAATACCAAATATTTTTTTTTTGTTTTTCGTTGTTTTAAAAATTATTTTGAAATTTCTACTTTTGACCCTAACCTAATCAAAGTACGTACTAGATTTTTTAAAAGCATACATCATTGTAAAACCGCATGTATTGTCTTTCCTTAAAATCTAAAAAATAAAGTGTATACAAATATCATAATGATGTAAAATATTATGATCGTTATTATTTTTTAAGTTTCAACAAAAAATACAATGCTTATTGTTTTGAGAGTATGAGAGTAATTTTTCATATTATTATATATCACATAATGTTGTAAACACAATACTTTTAATTTGATGTTAGGCCTTACAAATATAATATAATTGTCAGAGGAGGCTGATCTTCTCGAGCCCTTCTTAATTCGCACAAACATGACAAACACTGATCACTGGTTATCTATATCTATATATTATGTATATTAAAAATTAACTACTTTAAGATGATATTCATATCATTTTAAATTTTTAAACTATTTCATGAAAATCAATAATGTATTAAAAATTTTATGTGGTATATTCAGTTTTAGACTATTTTTAAGATATTAATTATAAGTCTAAACTCAAAAATTGGTACATCATTCTGTTTATCAGTACGCTTACCTATTAAACTTGCTATAAAATAATAAGTACGAAATATTTTTATATTTACCTCATTGTTGTAATACCACGATATGAATATGAACTAGTATAATGACTACAAATACGTTAAATAAATAAATTATTACTTTCCTTTAATCACAAACGAACATTGTGATTTCAAAATGTAAAAATACTTTGGTTCAGGTGTAAGAACGTCAATATACTGCGTCAGTGCTGAGACTATTGAGCTGTATATTTTGAACCAGCGGTAGTTACCAGTTTCCGAGCTCGATCTAATTCCACAAAACTGGTTGCTCCTTGTCAAATGATTTCAAATAAACCTGTCCTGCAGGTTGTATTTCCCTTTTGCGCCGGTCGCAAAATAGAAGATACAAAAACGGATCTTATTTAGAAACGTATGGCGATTCGACAAGCTATTTTGGCAACTTGTACCCATAATATGGCTGAAAATAGAAAACACATATAGAAATTAAAATCAATCAAAAACAAAGTACAAATAGAGTAAATTGTATGTAAAGTTAAGTTTTCAAATTATTGTAGCATATAGAGTGAAAAGTAAATTTATAAATTGTATTGATTGACAATGTAAGTATTTAGTACACAATATACATATAATCATTAAATGCTTCTAAATAAATTGATAGTGTAATTAAGTTCTACTTCAGTAATTTATAATTAATAATTATATAATAAACTAATTCATGATTTACCCAAAAAAAAATTGTTAATTGTGAATTTTCCATTGTGATTTTAACTTTTATAGGTTAGAGATTAAGCACACCCTATAACTATTAACTAGGATTATAAAATATATACTAAAATTTAATTTTGCCTGGGTCGCTATATAGATCGACTAGCTGGGGCTTATTCTAAATTTAAGAAATGTCATTCGATAAATCACGAGAGCTCTTAAATCGAATTATCCTATCAGTAGTTTACGAGTTTACCACTTACTCAAGTATCAAAAGACTTAAGAATCTTTTTACGTCTTCATTTTCCTTTAGTCAGCACATCGACTTCGTGGTAACCATACCTTTCAAAAAAACCAACATAGGTTAGAATGGGTACAAAATCGATTCTATCTAACATTCGTAAACAAAATTGTGTCTCACTGTGGTTATATTTTACTGCCTCTACTCTATGTGATATGTTTAAAATATCCATTCACTTTTTTCGTGATACACTGCAATAGACAGTCATTTTTAAATGCTCTTTTTAAAGGTTTTTTGATTTAACTAAAAAATAACTTGTATTTTTCGAAATTTTCACGAATTTTGCATAAAAATGCATATAAAAATATTATGACTACATTTTTGATATTTTTTAATAGGAAAATGAACCACTTATTAGTAAGGGTGTAGTCAATTTGCATCAAAATTGACCCTAAATATTTACAACATGTATAATTTGCATCAAAATGTTTAAACTTCATTTGTAATTTACACCAAAATAAAGATTATATAAATATAATTTAATATGTATTTTTGTGCTAGAAATAAAATGTCTTATTATCATAAAAATTGCTATTCGATATTGGTTTGAACGAAGTAGGTAATAAATTAACGAAAGACAGCAACATTCTAATATATTATGATATAAAAAGTAGTTTTTTTATTTCCTAAAATAGATCATCTATCACGTGCTTAACACGATAATTGTAGGAGCAATATAACGGTACACTAATACAATTACATGGCAGAGCGATAAATTGTATACGGTCACGGTGAATTGGCAACAGGTAACAAACAAGTACCAAAAAAATTTAAAAAATCGAAAATTTAAATTTTCTATAACTATCTAAAAAACAAAGTATCTGTGGTTATTCGTTTTTAAATTATAACAAAATAAAGTAATTATTAGTAATTAATTTAATCAAATTCTGGTTTAGCCTAAAAATTCCCGTTTTCTTTAATTTTTGCAGGTTGCTTATCCCAATTATAAAAATAAGTATTAAGAATTTTTAATTTTTACCTCTCTAAAGTACAAACTACATACAGTTTGATATCCAAAATAACACTCTAAGTTGAAAATTGAATCATTTGATCCAAAACTTATCGTATTTAAACAAAAAAAACGCACTGCAGTGAGCATGCTCAGAATCTAAAAAATAAATCTTAAAATCAAATACTTACAAATACAACAAAAATTATTAATTTTATGAATCGCTATCATGATTTGTTTTATTGATTCCAAATTTAAAAATATGCCTAGAATTAAACAGAAAAAAATCGTAAATTTATTATTTGTAATTGCAGTATTTTTGCTATATATAATATATATATTTCTACTGAAGCAAAACAGAAAATAATAAAGAATAGATTAATTTTAACCTGGGTTAAGTCGGGAAATACAGCTAGTTATATTATATATATATTGTATAATTGTATCGTAATATAATATAGTATTAGGTATATTAATATTATAGTATAATAAATAGTAATGTACTAATATTAAAGTTATTAAACTATTAAGTTTTGCCAATGACCTCAACATTCTTGATAAAGACATAGAAAGTGTGACAAGAAATTCAAAGTGCTTGATTAGGAATGTATTAGACATTGAGTTTGAAAGTAAGCAGGCAAAAATTAAAAGCCATCAAAATTATTAAAAGTGAAACAAAACCAAATAAATAGTACACAATTACCTATACCTTTGAAAAAATAAATACCTTGAAGTGGATTCAAATCAAAGAGGGGATTGAAACTTAGAAATTAATAATGAAATATAGAAAGCGAAAAACCCGTATACCTACCTACTACACAGTACTACCTTAACTACCTATGTCTTGCTAAAATTTGATTTTAAATCAAAGCTATTCTCGAATCTCGAAACACAGATTAATTATAGATACTTTTGAGAACAAAATAATAAGGAACATTTATGGACTTAATACCTATCACGTATAAAGAAGCAAGTATAGAAAAAGGTAAAACAGATAACTGAAGAGTGAGAGAGGAGACATTGTAGGTTATTAACTAGGTATATAAAACGCTAGATAATTAAACAGTATAGATATGTGATATGTCGTAGGCATATAGTCAAATCAGGCATTTTACTAAATTCCTAGGCATATAGTCAAAGAATTTAATTTTTATGCAATTTCACTATCCGACTAGACATTTAATTAAATTTAGTTAAATATATATGTAAATAAATATTTCTATTAATTATTAAAAAAAAACTCTGTATTATTTATTAATATGTAAAACATGTAGGTAATGAAATACGTTTAATTTCATGTCCATCGGTACTATTGTTTTCAAACTTAAATTATAAATATATATATATATGAGTAATTACTAATTAAATGTGATAGACGTAGACGATAGTACGAGTATATTATATTAACTTGTGGTGGGACACAGGGGGACGGAGTACTTAAACTAAATTTTCAGAAATTTTAGCGTACTCTTACTCTTATTTTTAAGGAAAACGCACGGGACGCTTCATCATTTTGCTTTTTTATCAAAATGCACGAAATACAATCATAATTTGTCTTGGATGAATTATTTCAAAACCATGCATCTATATATAAATAAATAATTAAAAATCGATTTTTTTTTATTTATTTACTTTTATTATCCTTTTGAGTTAGTTATTATTTCTAAATATAATATATATAACAGGTATAGTAATTACCTATATCTTATATTAACTTATTTATTTTTATTTTTCTAATTGATTATTTATAAAATTATAAATATTTCTTATATGATTTAAAGAATAGGGGTGTGGGGCATAGCCCCCGCGCCCTTAATAACGGTAAATAAGTAATGGGGACGCTCTTTTTTTAAAGTAAATAGAATCCCCCTACTTTAATTTTGCCAAGTCGAGCACTATACGAGTAGCGAGTACTATAAAGGAAAACGGTAATGTCAAACCAATCGGTGTTTATGTTTTAAAAAAAATTCTAATTGTTCAAGCAAATGCCACCAAATAATAACAAATAACAACAAATAATTCAAAATTAACAAACATTTGTAGTTATAATATAACCTTTTTATTCATTTTTTATACTTTTACTATCACATATAATTAGTAATTACTTATATACTCGTATATTTATGATTTAAGTTCTAAAACAATAGTACCGATTGACACAAAATTTAACCTATGCCTACATGTTTTATATATTAATAAATAATACAACATTTTTCAATTTTATTATTTGCCTAATAAGCATTTAACTAAATGTCAAGGGGGGTAGTATTATTGCATAAAAATTAAATTCTTTGACTGATTTGACTGGGGAATTATCGATTCCGCCGAAACTACCTGTTTAGGAAAAAGGTTTGTATCGATTCCGCCGGCTACCGTTTATAATATCTACATATTGATTCCGCCGGCTACTGTTTATCCCCCCCCCCTTGTATATTTATTTTAAAATATATACCTACTATATAGCATATAATAAGAATTGTTGGGACGTGGTAAGCAAGGATAATAAATAAATAAGAAAAACGTAATTATTCGTATATATGTGGACTGTATTCCAAAATTAACTATTTTGAATAATAATTGAGATTTTGAGAATAAAGAATAATTTTTATAAACGGCACGGAGGACGCGTTGCGCACTTCTGTAGCTGGCGGAATCAATATGTAGATATTATAAACGGTAGCCGGCGAAATCGATATAAAATCGGCGGAATCGATATGAACCCGATTTGACTATATACCTACGACAGATATATATTGTAAAAAGATAACACAGAAAGAACAAAGGCTACGATTAACTGGAATCTAAACGGTAAGAGACCGAGAGGTAGACCTAAGAAGTATTGGAAGGACAAAATAAAATAACATGAAGACATTGAATAATTAGACATCATAAAAAATTAGGAAGTTTAGATATTTAATCTATTCTGTGGTTTAAGTACACAGAAGATAAAAAAAATATGGAGGACTTTAACAGCTACATAGGCTCTTGAAGAGATGGAAGGCGAAAGAAGAAGAAGAAGACTAGAATATTAAAACATATAATATGCATTTTATTTTTTTTTAATGTTAAAATATTATGCAAAATAATTTTGTAAATAAAATTTGTAATATGCAAATGCAATAGGTATTACATTTTTTCCGTTTATTCAATACCTAGTCTTAAATTCAAATATATATTTTACATAGCTGTTTTTTAAACTAGTTAATAAATAAATGTTAATTCAAGAACCAATTTTATATTGTTAGCTTAAGTAAGAGAGTTTGAATTTATCTATCATTTATGATCAAACTTATAAGCGTAAGAACACTATTTGTTATTTCTCGTTGAATTTGTATGATATTTTACGTATTAACCGACGAGAGATAACAGATAATGTTCTTACCTGTAGAATGTAGGTAATAGGTATTATGGCTCAATTCATTCTAATATTAAACTATTAAAGCTATAACAAATTAACAACACAAAATCGGCTCTATAGTCTATACTCTATACTAAATACAAATTTACTAGATTATAATATGTTTGCAAGACGGAGAAAACACATGCGGATGTAGGATCATCTTAAATTTAAATTATAATTACTCGTATTATAAATTTATCCATTTTAACTAACAGTCGACCGACGAGGTAGGTTTTATCTGGCCCCGGAAATCAAGTTGCGATGGAAGATTAATATTACTAATATTTATTTTATTTATAGTCCATTGATACATGGTAAAATGAGATATGCAATATTACGATAACATCAATAATTATACCACAGAATAAGACAATAGATTATACCTTTAAAATAATTTCAAAAATTGTATATACTTCAACTCGTTATCTAAACTTATAAATTATAATACTATTTGATATATTCTGTTACCGTACCTCTATCCTCTATTAATATTTTTAATCAAAACTTTTTTTATCTTGTCCAAAATTCCAAAATTGTATTATTTATAGTTTATACATAGGTAGATATTGTACTAAAAAAATATTCTGTTAAATTAATATTCTTCTAATAAATTATTAACTATTTGAGGTGTATAAATATCAAGTATAATTATTTTCAAAATAAAAATCTTAAAATGAATTAACATTCGTAAAATATATAAAAAAAAAAATGGGTGATTTCATGCAAAAATATTTTCAAATTATAAAAAGCTGGAAAGTAGGTTATTGCTCTATTATATTAACCAGTAGTTATCGAATGTACTTCGTCATTAAGTAATGCATTTATTAAATTTGAATTCAATGATAAGTCATTGCATTCGAAAAATGATTCTAAACGGGCTGAACGAAGATGATCTGTCAGCCTATATGGCTATATCATTAAGTATTACAATTAAATATAAATTAGTGTTATACATTAATTTTACTATTTTTACTTAAAATATCATTGTTGTATTTTTCCTGGGTATTATAAAATTGAAATACACTTTCATCTCTACTAGTCACATTGTTATAATAATTGCAACTATTCATTTCTGATATTTTGCTATAATAGCTAATTCACCCGTTGCACTATATTTTAAATAGTTAATAATACTATTGATGATTATGTTGAATGTTTAAATTATTAAAAATTAACGACTTATAAAATCGTTAAAAACTTTTCAAAGCTTATTGCAAGAGATATTTAAAATAATATGCAACAAAATAGGTTCAACAATTAGTAGTTATTCTACTAATCAAAGGACACTACTTGTAAGAATACACCCGGAAGACTGAGAAAAATAAGCAACTAGATATAGGTAGTAAAGAGTTTTGTAGGTTTGTAGCAGCAGTAGAATATGACGGATGAACAGGAATTTGCAAAATGGTCATAAGAATCAAGAATCCCTCTCCCCGAAATGTAGGTGTATACTACACTTGCATCATTAGCGTGAGGTCAGGGTATCGTCTACAGTTCTACATTTAATTTATTCTATGATAGACCATTGATAACTCAACTTATATAGCTATATAAATCAATAAAAAGAACTATATTATAGTGAAGTGGATTTTAAAAATAATTAAGTTTCGTTTGATCTGAAATTATGATTTATTTATTTATTGAAATTTGCAAGGCAAATTAAAAATATTTACAATTAAATATTAACATTTATGAACATACTTATATAATATCTACATATCAAAATGTACATACGTTTTTTTTTTCACATGCTTATAAGTAATAAGCTAGGCTCGGAACTTATAGCACTTATAATCATTAAAATAAGCGCTTAAAAACATTATTATAACCACTCAAATAAGCATTTAAAAAACTTAAATTTGAGCAAAAATATTTAATCAAAAAAAAAAAAACTTTCTTTTTATATGATAAAGTAGCCAGTAGGTACTAGACATAATTTTCAACTGTGCTAAAAATAATATAATTAAAGATATTAAAAATATATTAAAAAATATTGAAACAAAATGATAAGGAAAAGTTCCTAACTAAAAATCAAAAAAATAAAATAAATAAATCTTCATATTATAAAAAAAATCAAATTTCACTTTCAAGACATTTTGTCTTATTGTTTATAGATTTTCCGAGGGATTTTCTGAAAAAACTATAAAAAGTAGAAAAACTGGTCAAAAAAGCAAATATAATCAGAAAAAACTAAAAATAAAAATAAGCATGATTTTAAAAAAATTGTTGAAACAAACAAAAACCACTTTTAAATTTCAGAATTTAACGTGTTGTAACATGATATGTACTTACTTCCATAGTTCCATAGCACTGCTACATTTTTAGTCAATCCATAAAAATAAGCAAAAAGCAAATGCTTTAAGTCCCGAGCCCTGGTTATAAGCCATAAGGTATTCAACAATGAAGTGTTGAGTTCATAATCAGGTCCGTAGACTTTGTCTAAGATTGGTAAATGCCAAATGTTAAGTAGTAAGTACTAGGTAATAGGTAATAGCCAATTGGTAATTAATAATTATAATATGAATATGAATCATAGACCTACAAAATATTTTATAATATTACAGTAATTTATATTTTATTGGTACGAGTATATCGAGTAACAGAGTGTATAATATACTATTATATTATAATAGGCTGGACTGGCCAGTCGCCGGTTTGTAATTCGCATTTTTGCACGGTTTCTTCCAATCTTTGATAGAACACTCCAATGATCTGCCAACGCGCCGAAAATTGCAAAGACACTTCGAACTCGTCCGCGTTTCGCCACGAGCGCCATCTACAAACGCGGCGGAGGAATGTGGCGCGCGCTTGTGTCTTACCGTGCGTCGGTGCAAACTGCAAACGGCAAGACGAGTGTGTGTGTGTGTGTGTGTGTGACGAGTGACGACGCTCGGAGTCGAGGCGCAAAAAATAAGTGGAAAAAAAAGTCCCGATTTAACATTGATTGTTCCGTGATTGTAGCGACTAGCAGCCTGTCGACAGGTACGTTCGAAGATAGCGTAGGAGGCGCCGGCGCGTGACGTACTGTCGACTTATATTCTAATTTTTTAAGACAGTCGATCACCGGGTTTTATCGTTTGTTGTGTCGTTGTTTCGTGTACCGTGTATTGTACTATTGCGTCCTTGTGTCTTAACGCCGCTTGCCAGAAAATAGGAACTTTTAGTTTTCCATTTCCCTCGATTTCCCGATTCTGGATTTTTCAGTCTGCCGGCACCTCCCGGAGCGAGTAAGCTCGTTGTTTGTGCCTGCAGTTTTACGACCAGTGTCGGGGTATAGCGAGTGGTGCCGGTGCGATATATCTACACGCCTCCGAGATGATGGATTCGCCGACCACACCGCCGGGCTACATGTCCGAAGACGGCGATAATAATGAATCTCACAGTGAGTAGTTCAGTAATAGTCGATTGATAGTGACAACCTGGCTCCGATGCATTTTGTTAGTCGTTGTTACTTTTTCCTAATGTTCATATTATGAGTAGGTATGAGTCCCAATCCTACTGTGATGGGAGTATTGGACACCCAACCCGTCCTTTACTGCGAACCTGTATTTTGGTGCTCAATTAGCTATTACGAACTCAATACCAGAGTTGGAGAAACGTTCCACGCTTCTCAACCTTCTATATCAGTTGATGGCTTTACAGGTAACAAAAGTCATATGCTTAGCATTATTTTCTCATATTTTAAATTATTTCCTTAATCAATTTCAGATCCCAGTAATTCGGAACGATTTTGCTTGGGTCTTTTGTCAAATGTCAATAGGACAAATGTAGTTGAACAGATTAGGCGTCATATCGGAAAAGGTGTACGACTTTACTACATTGGTGGCGAAGTATTTGCAGAATGCCTTAGCGATTCTAGTATTTTTGTACAGTCACCTAATTGTAATCAGAGATATGGATGGCATCCAGCCACTGTTTGTAAGATACCACCAGGTATGTTTAATTTTTTTTACAGGTTTAATTAATGTAATGGTTCACTAAAAATTGCCTAAATGCAATATAAACCATTGAGTATTCATTATTGGTATGTACCTAATTATATAAATTGTATCTATACAAATTTCAGTTTCTTTTTTATAAAGTTATTTACTGGGTTGTCATACATCATAGTTTGGAATAAATGGTCCATTTTTTGATAAAAATTTTACAAAGTTTTTGTCATCAGTTATTATTTATTGGTTATTTTGTAGGTAACTCATTTTTATTTGTAACATTAAGTTAATTTCTACTTTATAAGAACTCTAAGTTCAATGCTGATCATTGTGTATAATATTTCAATAACAAAAAAAAAAAATAATAATATGTTTTAACTTAAACTTGGTGGTTAACATGGAGCAGGTAACATTTTTCCCATCAAAATTATACATAATTATTTGTCTCTGTTTAAATAAAATAAAATATGGTAACTTCATTTAAACATGTTTGATTTGATTACTTTATTTTAATATAATTAATATCATTGAAAATTAATTATGTTATAAGTTTTTACATAAACTTTCAAATAATACATACATAAACAAGTAATTAAAAGTAGCGATTATTATTGTAAGCAACATAATATTTTATTGAATTGGTATAAGACATGTACGTACCACATATTTTATGATAATGATTAAAAAGTGAAATTTAGAATTCTTACCTTATTGGATGATAACTACCATACCTATTTATTTAAATAAAAAGTAAACTATTATAAAATATTTTTCAGTTGTTTTACTAAGTACATCAAATTTTATCTAATAGCTGTTTAATATAGTTTACATGTCTTAAAATAAATACAGTAAATTCCCATTATAACGAAAGTCATAGAAGTTTCCTGCTGAAAAGCAGAGCTTATAAAGAGCTTATTTTAATTTTCGTTATAACGAGAAAAAAATTCGGTCCCCTGGAGTTCGCTGTAACAGGATTTTACAGTATTACTAACCTTTCTAATTATAGTTATAAATCATAAATATAATTCAAACTAAAGGCCTAATAAACTAAACATGACAAAATTACTTGGACTCTATTTCTGACAACATATCAATGTAAATTAACTAGGAGACTAGGAGAGAACAACTAATTATAAATAGATCCAAACTAGTATACTATGTAATTATGTAAATATAATATAATATGTAGTGCGACATTTGCAAAACTATCCTTATAATCAAACACATAATTATTAATTGCCATGAGTACACAACATCATGTCACCTTCTCAACAATCCATCTATATCAGTAAAAGCTCACAACACTATCATTATTTTAAAATTTTCCAAAGAATTAGACTTAAACTATAAATAAATCTGTATGAGATATATTATTTAATATCTTTTCTAGGCCAATAATCTTTGTCGTTGTAAATACTATATTTTTTTGTCTTAAATTTTTCTAATATTTACTTATGATCATTTTTTTTATTAATTTTACCATTAATTATAGAATAGACTATTCTATTATAATCAATGATTTTTCTAACTAATTTTTATCTTTACAGGTTTTTATTACTGACAAATTATTATTATATTCTATTGTTAATTTAGGTTGTAATTTAAAAATCTTCAACAACCAAGAATTTGCATCTCTTCTATCTCAATCAGTAAGTCAAGGTTTTGAAGCAGTATACCAGTTAACTCGCATGTGTACGATACGTATGTCTTTTGTAAAAGGCTGGGGTGCTGAATATAGGTAAATTATATTTATTTTTTTATTTTTATATTTAAAACTTTTTACTTGTATAAAAAATTGTATTTAATTATATTTATAGGCGACAGACAGTTACATCTACACCTTGTTGGATAGAACTACATTTGAATGGGCCATTGCAGTGGTTGGACAGGGTTCTTACACAAATGGGTTCGCCTCGCTTGACATGTAGTTCTATGTCGTGATTCAACTTAAAAATTTAAACCCACCTTTATTATTACTATATTTTTTTTTAACTGTACATAACTCTTGGAATGGCTGTCTAGTTTAAGGTCGTGAATTGAATCTGTATTTAACCTAATCGACTAATTGGAACAGTGGTTTTGTGTTTTTATGTTTTTATGTAACATGGAAAAAACAACATTTACACCGAAATGTTAGTGATAGATATTTAGAATTATTATTGAGTAATAGAGTTAAGAATTTTTATTATTATTATTATTATTAATATATTTTTTTTATGTTAAAAATAAAAATTTTAAGTAACATGACTTTAAATATATATATGAATATATTATAGTGTTAAGTTTTAAGCTTTTATTTTATAGGTTTGTTCAGTTTGAATTAAATTGTTTAATGTTGTATTAATTTAATTTAATAACAAGTGAAGCCAATAAAAAATCTAAAACCATAGAACTTCTAGCATTAAATGAGCATGTCCATCAAACTGCTTTTTGCATTCACCACGTGCAATATTTTTTTCTTAATTAAACTGATAAGCCATGTTTTGTAAGCGCCCAGGTTGTAGACAGATGAAATATGTTAAATATTGTTTAATATTAAGCTACATACAATTTTGAATTCATTGTTTATAAAGTTAAATACATCTCATTGTTTTGGCGAATAATTAATACATTTTATAAATATTTAAATAATTTGTATATAATTATATTAAAACATTCTTTTCATGTGAGATTTTGAAATAAATTGGCAATTGTGATGTCAATAAGATCTTTGTAATGTTGTTAAAAACATTCTTCAACATTTTTTTTATAATTTGTAATTTTATAAACTTTGAAATAAAATTTTATTAATTATAAAGTAATGAATACAAATATAATATTATATATAGTTGTTCGGTACTAGTAAGTACACTAATTTTTACCAAATTAAAGATAAAATAGTTACGTATAATTATTAGTTGTTCTTTAAATCTTATATTATAAAATATCTAAAAGTAATAAAAATGTTAACTATTAAATCTTATAAGTATCTAACCTAAATTGTGATTAATTTTGGTTTAAATATGTTCTAGTTTGTAAGTATTATATTGATGTACAATAAAGTAAATTTTCAGCAAATAATTTATTAGTAAAAATAATAAATAATGTTTGTCATTACTTAATATTACTTATACATATAATTTATAAGTAATGAATATTATATTTTTTTTAAATTTTAAATTTGTTGATTACTTATTTTGGATGGATTAAAAAAAAATAATATTCACTCAATACTACATCTAAAACTAAAACTTTTTGGAGCTTGACCTTTTCTTGTATATTGTATAAGGTAAAATTAAATTAATTTTTTTATTAGAATTGAAATTAACCAATTTTGAAAACAGTGTTATACAGTTCTAATAATTATTATTTATTACCATATATAATAATAATTCTCAAAGTGAGTGATAGCGCCCCCCCTCCTTTGGACGTTGATAGTCTTTAGGGGTTTTATAAGATCTAAAGACTAATGTTTTTAAGATATACTACAGATAGTAAGAAAACATTTTGAGAACTGGAAAATGTTTGATTCTTAAAGTGGGTGGTGGATGAAATAAGTTTGAGAACCTATGATGTATAAGCTCAATATCAACTTCACTATTTGATTTCATTTGTATAGATTTTTTCCAGTGATGATTTCTTAAGGATATATCATAAATATTATATAGTAATTATTTTAATATTACTAGCTTTTATTAAATTATAGGTACCTTACAATAATTACAACTGTATGAATAGGTTCAATATTCATGGTATAAATCAATTACAATTAATCTAAGTATTTTTTAAATTACTGTGTAATGAATAATAATTTTCGAATTGTAATTGAATATCAAATACTCTCAAAGATATAACGTCATTATAGTTTTGAAAATCAATAGAAGTTTTAAAGTTTTATAAAGATTACAAAGATATTTTTTTTGTGTAACTTCCATTGTTTAATACCCATAATTTTTTTCACTCATATAAATTTAGTTCCTTAAACACACAATTTGAAGAAACTAAAATGAATTTATTGATAGATGGTATATATTTGAATTGATTAAGTGTATGTTAAATGAATATATAATTTGTCAAATTGTGTAAAATAAGTACCATGTGTTTGTTTTCTATAAATACTTAACAATAATGTGTTTTACATAAGTATGTGAATAAATGTTTAAGATTATTTTTATTCAGAGAATTAAAAAAATATATGAAAAATTTATTTTATTAAATTTGTTGATTATTGTGGCGCCCCCGAAGTTAATATTATAATTTATTTTTTTAATTCATAATAAGTATCTCTATAATTATCATCACCTTTAGTTGCTTATTTACGACGCCGTGTTATCATAGTTTTTATGATTATATTTAAAAACATAATAATTTCATTTATAAATATAAATTATTATTACAGAATATTATTATTAATTTTTTTAATTCATAATAAGTATCTCTATAATTATCATCACATTTAGTTGCCTATTTACGACGCCGTGTTATCATAGTTTTTATGATTATATTTAAAAACATAATATTATAATAATTTCATTTATAAATATAAATTATGATGTTTTGTATTTTTGAATATCTGTTAAAAATTCCTGAATCTTCGCTTATATTCTATTATTCTACTACTTAATAAATTTTTAATTGTTGATGATTTAAAAACATGATCTGTGTCATAGGTATATTATGACGTAGCACCGGTTTATCATTGTTATTATCATTGGGTATGCATGTTTGTTATCAGTCGCTGCAACCATGTGGGATTTGATACTTGTCTAACCACAGACAGTTTCAGTAAAACATTACATTACAAACGTTGATCTAACGATTTGATTTACTAGTTGTAGTGTCACTACATATTTTGAAAATATTTTCCATTTCATAAATTACGATAATTGCATAAAAATGAATTCCCAAGTTGCATCCTTAAAGGTCTTACGAAAATAATATTCTGATAATTATTTAGTTGTATATTATAATTGGCATTTTATATTTCATAGGCCGATGAAGCAGTTAATTGGTTCCAGAAACGTTTGAAGAATGCTGTTAGTTATGGACTTTCTTCTGAAGAATGCAAAATGTTTGGTAAAAATTTAAAATTTAATACTATTTATTTATCAGTCAAGTAGGTGTATAGTTAATAATCGATCAAACTATTTAATGTTGGTGTATCGTGTGTATAATCTAATAACATTCAGTGATTATTTGTATGTAATGATAATAAAATTAAATACTTTTTTCTAGAAATTTTCATTACATCAACCTTGGCTGATGTTGACATAAAAAAGCAAATAACTAATACAGTTCTTCCAACATTTTTTGAAAACTTAATATCAAGAAAAGTCAATAAACCAGTAAGAATTATAAATTATATTAATTCATTTATAAATATATAATATATTATGAATAGTTTAGCTTTTTATGAATTATACTATTAAATTGTAAAATGAAATATTTCAATATTTATATTATAATTTGTTTGTCTAGACTATAGATGCACAAGCAACTATAATAAGATTGTTTATGAAATATTATGGAGGAACATGTAATCAATTCAAGGTATCAATATATTTATTAAATTGTTTTTAATAACTTAATAGTTAACTTGTATTTTTACAAATGTAATATTGTCATAGAATATATTAGATAAATTTACGTCTAAAGCACTAAGAGAGTGTTTTAATGAAGATAATATTGTTAACAAAGTGACAAAATATCTTGCTTTATCTCCTCAATGTGGTGGTCGTGGCCAACAAGGTATTAATCATGCTGAAGCTTGGACTAATCAATTTAATGATTATCTGTACTGCGCCAATTATTTTTTGAACCAACTTTATACTAATGTTAATGTAAGAAGAAACATTTAATTAATTAAATTTTAAAAGTTATTATATATATATATATCATGTAACTTTTTTTCTTTTTTGGTGATTAGTTTTTCTTTGGAATGGATGTGACAGATCAATATGAAGGAAAATTTGATATATCAATTTTTAATTTATCTGAACTTGCACAAATGACTCCTAAAGAACGTTATGAAAAGTTGACATCATTATTTATATTTTTCAATACTGCAATCCAATCAATGTTGTTGTAAGAATATCTTAATATAAACATAAATATTGATGTAATTATAATTTATAATATAAATTAAAAATATAATCATATCTATAGGTCAATGTTCTCTACTGTCAAACATCTTGATTCCAACAAAGTCATACAATTTGTCCTCAGTACTTTGTCAGTTACTTCAGAAAAACTTAACGCTACAATGATAACTGAAGATGTCATTGCATTGGATTCTGTTTTATGGAAATTACACTGTTCTGCCATTAAAACAATTTCAGCCCTTATTAAATGGTATGTGTTATCAACTTTCTATTTAAAAATTTAAAAGATTTATTTTTCTTATAGGTTCATTGTTTTTAAATTTTAATTATATTTTCTTAAGATTATTGAAAAATAATAAATTTTAACATATTAATTTTATAGTTGTGGAAGGATATTAATACCTCAAGGAACATTGATTTGTCGTATTTTATTGCAATCCTTAAACATGACACATTTTAATTCATCAAATTCTCAATATGGTACAACAAGATTTAAATTGTAAGTTTTTTTATATCTTATTAATATTAATCTTCTACATAATAACTATATTGTATTTCATTTGCATTAAGGCAACAGCGTGTGTTAACATATCAAGTTCTATGCTCGTGGCAATCTGTTGCTGGATCACAGAGTTCACTTGAATTGTTTAGTGAAAGCCTTACTTCTGGCATTCTATTTGATATCAAATTTGATAAACCATCTCTAAATTTAGTTGTAAGTTTGTAAAAGGTTATATTATATTTATTTTTACTATTAAAATAATTTACTTAATACTAAATTTTTCATTGGTTTCAAGGTTGATAAACAAACAGGTAACAAAAAAAGAAAGAGTGGTGCTCTAAATCAAAAAATTATGAATCAACGTGATACTATTGTTATGCATGACTATCATGCAAATAAAACTGTGTGTACTGAAGCTCATAAAACACTTCAGTTATTTTTAAACACTTTATCGTCAAATTTGAAAGTTCTACAATTTAAAGTATGTGAAACATTTATTATTAAATAATTATTAAAATAAATAATTTAACATGCATTTGCTTTAGATTTTTCAAAGTACAATCATGGGTTTGCTATTAGAAATTATTAAGTGTCAACGACCAAATGATTATCCTCTACCATACTATGATGATTTTTGTCGTCTTAACTTGTACAAGTCTTTGTTAGCTATGATTATTTCACCACATCCACAATGCATTACACATACATCTATAGCATTACGTGTTTTTACTATTGGTACAACTGATCGTAATGAAAAAGTAAGTTATCATTAGAAAGTTTTAAATTTTTGTATTAGTTGATATCACTGGTGTCTTATATTTATGTATTATGTATAACTAAACATGATTTCAATGCTATAATTGTTTTTGATTTTATTGTTATTCAGATAAAAGAAATTTGTAGGTCATCATTAAGCGAACTTGAACATATTATCCGTCCACGTAATGATACGTTATTTTTCCCTCTTGAAAATGAAATAGAAATTCCATCATGTGCTCAAAATACTATACCAGAAAATAAAACTCATTTTTTAAATGAAACAATTGAAGATTTGACTATACCTATTCAAGTAAAAGAATCTAAAAATGTTAATACTGACAATGTACAGCCAAATACAATTCTACAACCTGCTGGAAATATTATATCAGAAAACAAAACCCATGTTATAAATGAAATAGTTGAAGATTCTACTCCACCCATTAAAGTAAAAGAATTTAAAATTATTAATACTGAAAATGTTCAAACAAATACTATTTCACAATCTGCTCAAAATCCTAACCCAGAAAACAAAACTAACTTATCTAATAAAATAGTTGAAGACTCAACTTTGCCTATTGTTGCAAAAGAATTAAATAATCTAAATACTAAACATGTTCAATCAAGTACAGTAATAGAATCTATAAATGCTGATAATAGTATGGATTCAAGCACAAGTGATGATGATGAATCACCAATTAAAAATGAACTGGAAGAGGAAAATTATACAGATATGCTGAACGACTTTATAGACAGTGATTAAAAATTGTAAATATAACTTTTTTGGAACTCTAATAAATTAAAATTATCTAATACAATATTTTATTATTGATATTTAACAATAATTTATCACACCTTATAATCTAATATATTCCATAAATAACTCGTATTATATATATTATTATATAATTTTGTAAACACAATAACATAGAACCTCATTAATCCGCACATCTAATTAAGGCTGTTCTCATGTTTAAAAAATTATAACAAGTTCCACAAATTTTCTACATACTATTTAAATATTGTCATTAAAATTTTCCTTTATTTGCTTAATACTATGTATGTATCTTGTACCACCTTATAAATTATAATAGGTACATATTCTTAAATCTATAATACACATATTTTGGTTATTTTGTTTAATCCGGGTTTTCATTAAAACGGACAACTTAGCACCCTAATTAGCCAAATTAATGAGGATGAGGTTCTACTGTATTAATATTTGATGTTCTACAAATATAATATTATAACTGTAAAGGAAGACTCCTTATTTTCAAGTGTTGTTTGATAAAAGAATCTTCTTGCATACATGATGTGAACAGAAATATTTAAATTTTGTAATAAATTAACTATAGGATATATTATGATTATTTTTCAATCAAAAATTTGAGATATGATAAGCTGTATCTAGTATCTACTAGGTAATTTATTTAAATGTACACAATTTTTAATCTTTTGAGTAAAACGTTTGGTGTTTAATTTCATGTTCTGAAGTAGAATATGAAATTAAGCAATACTTCGATGTATAAAAATCAAATTTTAAAAACAAGTAGTTACTAGTTAGTTATAAGTTATAAGTTGTAACTTTGTGAAGTAATATGGATCATTTTGTAGTATACTTCATTGAGTTCAATGTCCAATGCTACTCAATTTTGTTAGTATAAACCTTAAATACTTATAGAATTAAAACCGATTAACTATTAATTTGAGGTTGAATTTTTTTACATATAACCATATAATGCATGTAGGTACACAATTTTTTTTTCTGGGATGATCGAAGAAGTTAAGTTTGTATATTTTCATACGTAATAATAATAAATAATAATAAATCATTGCATAAGTAACTAAAAAACAATTTTGAGCAAAGATGATGGTCTACCAGCTTAGGTATATTACTAAGTATTTATATCGTATATAGTATATATTTACCTTTATAATGATGTATATAATATATCATTATAAATTATATTTAATATACACATTAATTAGAATATTAGGGATACAAATTTCCCGTTGCATTTATAAAAATATATTAAATATAGGTATCAATTTATAATAATTAAAAATTGAAAAAAAAAATTTTATAATAATATTATTTAAAAAATATAAAAATGTATTTATTCAGATTTCCTATAGAGATTTTTTTTCCGGGGTCTATTTTCCCATTTACTATTTACTACTTATTAGTTGACAATAAGAATTAACTATTGAAAACAAATTAAAAAAAATATAAAACTATCAAGTATCAATGCTACAAATACTACAATCATTGTAGACCGTAGTCGCTCACCCAGTTTCAACCAATTCAATATTCAAGAAGATAATTCTTAAGTACAAATTCTATAAAAGGTAAAGCGAGTGATGCCAGACGCCAGTGATGGTGACATCTAGCTGTATTCATTCAATAGGTATGTTCTATTAAAATATTAATACTATTAATATATATATATATATGTGTGTGTAAGGAAAACTTTTGTACTCATCCCCGTACTAAGATATCATATTAAGTAATAACATAGAATATAACATTAAACATGATATTGATATTGATATACCTATTAAAATGATTTTATGTAAATATAATAAAAACCTCAAAAATTCCCATTCTTAAATTAATTTACCATTCACCTTTATTCTATTTATTCTCAAATTTTAAACTCATTACATCTTTTAATATGCTATAATAATTAATAGATTTATTTTAATTTTTTTATTAAAAATTAAATTTAAATAATAGATTAATTGTACAAGTAGTAACTTACTCTAGTTGTCTACATATAATAAATACATATTTTATAATTTCCTAAACCTAAGAAAATATATTGTTTTACTAAATTTTTAAATTCATTATAATATTGAACTATTGTTTATTGATATAAGTATATAGCCTAGCAATAGGTAATAATTGTTGAATTCTAGGCGGAACGATTTATTTTACAATGTGAGTAATATGATTTTTTTGCGTCTAGTAACACTCTTTACAGTGGTAAAAAATGCTTTGATTTTAAACTGTAGAGGTAGTTTCTAGTAAGAAGCTGGATCATGTTGATACCTTAAATAATTGCCTTTATATTGGAAACTGATTTTATCATTTAATAATTTTACTGTCTTTATCATAAATAAAAGGAGGGGCTATGGGGGCTGAAGCCTCTCCTTTAGGCACCTACTTTAAATATTTCAAAGCTTATTAAACTTAATATCTATGCTTTTATGTGCTTAAAAAGTAAATTTTTTCATTTAGTCCCTCCCCCTTATTTAATTTTTAAATCCGCACCTGCCATAGACTCATAGACCATAGTTATACTGTGTAAATATGTAACTGTTAAATTGTAATAGTCATACACTAAAAGCTAATAAAATTATTTAACGGTATTTAAAACTTAACGAATCATGTATTATATCTTTTATTAAATATATTCTTATAGGTACACACAATGACATTTTCAAATGAAATATTTTCGAATTTTCGATAACAATTTATTCAACCTTTTGTAGTAAAAAAAATACTTTAATTGCAATACATATAATATATAGTATTAATATTTCTTGTTATTATAATGATTTTCAAATTTTATTTTACAATAGTTATCTATTAACTACTTAACAAATCATTTATAATATAAATAGGTAAGCTATCAGCGTGTTATGGGTTAACGGTAAAATGTTTTTTTTTACTTTTATAACAAATAAACATTAGCCATTAGGTATATCTATTACTCGTGTATTCATAAATATGTAATTGTAAGAAATGTTCAGGACTTAAAAAATTTTCTATTATTTTTATTCATTATGAATTTGTTTTACAATTTCAATAACAGTATGAAAAAAAAAATTATAAATAATATTAATATTTCATAATCGTTTTTTAAATTGAAGGCCGTACCTATATATATTTTTAATGTGTCCATTTTAATTTAATTAATATTTAACCGTTTACATAAGGTTTTTAATCATTTATGAACGATTTTCGATTTTTAACATTTGTTTTGGACTCTTATATTTTACAGAGCAAGTTTTTCACAATGCACGGTATACTATATAATTACTAATTGATTTTTTATTTTGGTAATTTACGTCCAAATCGATGAGCGTTTTTCTCTGACTAAATGGCAAAATCGATTGTTTCAAGACTCATAAAGTCATAAACATTACTAATTCGGTGGTTAATGGTTATTTTCAAATGCTGTCCGGTGACCGGTGGACATTCCATGTTTCCGGAGGAAATATCGCAGGAAAACGTCGAATGGTTAAACTTAGAATGTCTTATTTATGTATTTGATGTATATAATTTCACTCACGTAGGTTTTTTCAAGATATTTGAACAACTCTTTGGGCCTCGGCACCAAGACGAATATTTAATTTTTAATAGTTAATAGTGCCTTAGTGGCTTAAGAGCCAACCATCTAATATACCACAAAATTCAGTGCTCTGAATATTTTTTATCGTATGACACTATATGACGTATAGGTATAATAGGTAATCAATACATTTTTATTGAATCCAAATTTTTCCATTTGCAAATTGCAATAACAATAATAACATTACTATTTAATAGCAATAGTCAATAATATAATAGAAATGGTATCATGAAAAAATAACCCCATATTAGATTTTGCCAACTAATCTAAATATTAGTAGTATGTCATTGTGTGTAATACAATTTATAACATACATACGCACAATTTTTATGTCCTCACAGAGTCACAAATAATGGTTAAGTTTGGATTCAATGATAAATTATTGTATTCCTACGAAAAAACGATTTGGAGCACGGTGCCACGCCGCCACGGTCTGTCTGTTATATTGACCAAGAATCAAGATATATAATAATTAGAGCCGTAACAAACTCATTTGACGCCTGAGGCAAGTTTGAGTATATGCGGCCCCCTTCCGTCAAAAAATCTCATTTTGAAAATGTTAAACTATTATATATTTGTTTATTAGAGAAGTATTTATTTTAAAATTTATTTTAATTGACACATAAAAAATAAATCTCAAAATAATTTATTCTCTTTTTGTGCAAACGTCGTTTGAAATTTATTTTTTTACTTATCTAGTATGCCTCTTCAGCAGTCTTGTAAAAAAGTATTAAAATACTGCTGTAATACTAGTGTATTCGCATGAAAAAGTATTAAAAATACTTTTAAAATACTTATAAAATAATGTATTTTACGAATACTCACAAAGTATTTTTTTTAATTTTTAAAAATCTACATACCTAAACTGTACATAGGTACCTAATGCTGTACATTTTAAACATTTTTTGCAATCAATTCTCTGAAGATTTTTAAAGATAATAGCATGTTGGCCCAAAACAGTTAAAATATGTTCTTTTATAAAGTCAATTTTTTCAAAATTTTTAATCTGAACTGTTTTTTAATATTTAACATTTACTATTTATTTTTATAAGAAATTGATAAAACTTTATAATATTTAAATACAAGTATTAAGTATAAAAATATTTCTAAAATGTATTCAGAATACTTAAAAATACTTCAAAATGTATTTAAATACTAGTTTCCAAATACCTGTATTTCAATACTTTACAAGACTGCTCTTAAGTGTTTTATGCCTGGATGTAACTCTGGGTTACCCAAACAAAATAAAATAAATAAACAGCAGGGAATAAAGCTGCAGAAGACGTGAGTTTAAAGTAAGAATAAATGCTAAAATGCATTATGTGCCATACAAACTTTAGTATGTTATTTGAGCCCTCATCGGGTAGTTAGCGGTTTAGCGCTCCCGGCGACAGTTACAAGTAGTGTAATTGAATAGTTAAATATTTTATTTTTACGTAAAATATTTTTAAATGCTCCTTAAATACTATATATTGGTAGAATAATATTTTAATTTAAAAAATGTATCAAAGTTTAGCGCCCCCATTTCATTGACGCCCGAGGAAAATGCCTCAGTCGCCTCACCCTAGCTACGGCCCTAATATATAATAATTATTAATTAAAAATTGACTATTTGTTTAAAATTATTAAATTATTGAAATCGTATTACACATTTATTGTGCATTTTTATTTATTTATATATTATTGACATTTCAAACTAATTTACCGTGATTGAAATAATTGACTATTTGTTTTATATTTATAAATTATTCACATTGTATGGTTATTTTTTCGGGGACTAAGTTTCCGGGGTTATTTATTAGGCAAATCAATATAAATGTCCACTAATTTAAAATAAGTAATTAATTTTTTATAATAAATTATCAAATGTTATAGGTACACGTACACAGTGCACAAATACACAATACATAAATCATAAATGTATTTTAAATCTTTTTTCCGAGTTCGCTTTCCGTTTATTTCGACTTGCAGCTCGTGTAATATTTTAAAATATTTTATGTAGTCAAAATATAAAAAAAGGTTGAGTATGACTGGTCTATGTAAACTGTATTACTGTGAAATGTTGGTATTAAATATTTAAATATTAACATGACAAAATAGATTCTATAGATCTAGTTTATCATGAATATTAATACCTATTTGATATTTCAAATCAATAAGTTTTCCAATTTTATTTCATTAAATTTTAGTATTTTTATAATATAGAAAATATTATATGTTGTATTTAAATGTCCACAATTGTTTAAAATATTCAAATATAAATGATTATTATTTATTAGATATGTGTAAATGACTAATCCATATGAGTGATTAAAATAACTATAAACCTTTGGCCGAATCGGCCGATAATTATTGATTACGATTTACGAGGAAAGATAATCGTACCTATTGTACTATTGTAGTATTGTAAACGGTTTGTCATATTAAATACTTAGCTAAGATAATAGGTAGATTGTATATTCGTATGTTAATTTATTATGCAGAAAACCGTGGAGTGATTTCGACCATTTCTTCCGAAGTCATTACTCATTATACTGTTTGATAATTATAATTTATTATTCATACCCAGATAGTTTATTCTGATTTATTGGCCTTTGACAATATTACTCTTATTATTATTATATCATTTATAAGCTAACAAAAACGATAAGATTTAAATAATTAAAACTTTAAACTCGTGTGTATGGTGCAAAACAAAACAAAACCGTTGGCGGGGGAGAATTAATAATAATGCCGATAAGATAATAACGATTAACGGCCATATAGTGGCATATTGTTGACCGTAATGTATATTCGTTTTCAAATTTATTTCCATAAGTACCTCGACCGTCGAACATCAGCTGAGAGTTGTCCGCCTGCCAGTTGCCGATAATATATTGCCTATAATATAAATTATAAATATTAAATAGTACAATATTATTTTAATAACCGTTGTCCGTTGCGTTTGTGTTATTGTCATAAATATATTTATAATGTACTACCTATGTTACCAATTGTAAAATGTTTTTACGTCAATTCATTTTTGGGAATACAATGATTTAGGTACCTACCGGCTTGTACCTACACAGTACATAAATCATTGTATTATTATTTTTCCGTTGTTAAAAGAACCGATTTTAAATTAACCTGTATAATATTTATATATTTATATATATATCCACTTATTTACCTACCCATTTTTAAATATATTGTTCAAATCTATCAAGTGCCTAATAATATGGAATCGCCATCTGTAATATTGGAGACGAATAAACGTTATTTCGTCGAAGACAAATTTCTAATTGTAAACTGTTTCTATGATCAAAAGGTGAGTATTTAATGATTACCAATGAAATTATAAATATACTATTATGATGAAAAATATATTGTTTTTATTAATAATGTTAATTAATTATTGTTATTTACTTATGTGTAGAGAATTAGACCATTCCTTAAAGATTGGATTGGACTATATCCATGTGATAATGTTAAATTATATGAACCATTGATATTTGAATATGTTATGGACCATCCGAGGATAGATGGTAGTTGTTTTAAAATAAAATTTATACCACAACTTTTTGCTAAATCAGTTCATTGTTCCGGTAAATACCAGTTTGTCTATGTGGATTCCTATTTTAAGGTAAACAAATTTCAACTTATATTTAATAATTTTGTTTCTACATTAATTTTACTTAAAATTTTTTAAATGAATAGTTTTTATGTATTTTTTAATAAAATATTAAATGTATTTTATTATATTTAGAATTGTAATAGAATTTTAAATTTAATGTTTTATTTAGTCATAATTTTAATTTACAGATAATTGCAAAAAGTGATCCAATTGAATTTGTGCATAAGAATGATTGTAACTGTAATAATTCTCTTTGTCAATCAAATTATATGGTGCATGTAAAAATAGGACAGGTTAGTAAGACAATTCACATGTATAGTAATTCAAATTTAAGATTGCATAAGCAAGAGTATGAACCATACTGAAGATAAGGTTTTACCATTATCATTTTAGTTGGTTGGGAAGTAGTCATATTTTTTTTATTGCAACCATGAGCAATATCTTAGCTAAAAAATATTAGATATAATGTAAGAATATTTTAATGTTATTTCCCTAAATTTTGATATATTAACTTGTTCATAAAAAAATTATGATAAAAACCCTTTTAAAAAGTTTTTACTAGTCTTCGCTCATAAATTTTACTACTTATTTAGCATATAACTAGAGTATAAAACTGTTTTCACATAATTACAAGTAAATGTGTAAAGTTTAAACTGAAATTTTTAGAAAAAGTTATTTTTTTGATTTTTTTTTTTTTTAATGTATATTTTTAAATACTTTATAATATTATTACTTTATGTATTACGGAAAAACAGTACTTTTTGAAGTTTTTCACCAATAACTTCAAAACGAAGTTTGTTCCACTTTTTTTTACATTCTTAAAAAGCATGCAAAAACACACATTAGAAAAAAAATAAAAAAACCGATAGGTTGTTAAACTAGAATTATGCCAAAGTTATAATGGAAAGGGTTTGTACTTGATAAAAAAAATGTTTGTACTAAAATATATACTTGTTTGTGTCTTAAACGATTTCTTATAAATATAAAGTTTTTTTCTTTGTTTAGGATATTAATTTAGTAGTTCAACGTTTAAAGTGTCTTGAAGCAAGATTACTAGAGTTTGAAAAAGGTAAACAAGAAGCAATGCAGCTAAATGAACAGCTTGTCAAAAAATTAAAAGCATGTGAAATGCTTCGATCTAGAGGTGAACAATTTATTGATGGCCTTTATAATGCACTTGATCAAGGAAAACCTGTAAAGTTAACAAACTCTAAAGGACATACAGTAAGATTTTTTAAACATTTCTTTAAAATGTATTGTGGTACTGAACTATTGGCTATCTTGTTGTATTTGCTCTACCAGCAACATTGTGACTGCAGTATGCGTGCTCTACCGATTGTTGCACTCTACAGTGTTTTACCATTACCACTTGATAACTATATTACAATTTTAGACAATATATTCTCATAGTAAATGAACGATGTTAGAGAAGTTTTAATGACAAACAAAAATTCTTATAAATATAAAATAAGTAATATATTATAAAAAATATTTTATATTATCATCGTTTGTCATCGTCACGTCATTTATTTCATTATCATTAATAATCATAAATATAAAAATAATTTAAAAAACTAAAAATAAAATAAATTAATATTAAAATACTTGTGCATTATCTCTCAGAAATGTGTTAAATTTGTCGATAATAAAGATATAAATTGGGTAGTAGAGCACATACTACAAGCGTCCCGTAATTACAGGTAGGTAGACCGTAATCTGTGGTCAAAGACGTATTTTACTTGATTTTATGGAGGAGAGGGGTGAATCTGAAGAAAGCATCCAGAGTCTTACAAATTTTAACATCCTAAATTATTATTATTTTGACAATATAGCCCTCCCCCCCCAAAAAAAAATATAAATAAAATGTGTGATCAGAGTTGAAACAAAATACCTATAATATAGACTAAATTATTTATTCATACATTATATTATAAAAATTGAAAAGTTCACTAGTAATTAATATTAATAATAATTTTCAACCTGAACTTTTATTTTTTCTAAATTAAAAAATCTAAGTCTTTTTTTTTCATCATTGCATATTTATTAATTATTTGCTCTGTAGCAAATATAGCATATATAGCTATTTACATACAGTTAAGCCTAACTACTTAAACGTTCTTGCCCCATTTTTGATCTAAGCCATGTTTTCAATCTACAAAAATAAAAAGAGTGCCCAACCATGCATAAGAAGAATTAGATGAGAGATGTTGTAAAAATTGTTTATGTAATATCATATATCCCTGCTATTAGAAAAATGCAGTAACTACAGCAAATTATAACAAGAAAGTTATTGTGTAACTAGTAGAAAATGCAGTAAATGTATTTTATTATTTAGGTCTATATTATGGTACAACTACTTAACATCTTTTTCTGTATTTAAACTTAGTTAAACTATACACATAATAATTTGTAATGTCTTAATAAAATATATACAGCAAATATCTGTTCAAAGAAAGAAATTTATGGTGGCAAATACACCACTGTCTGTGGTAGAAAGTATATGACAAGATAGCCGAACTATTTACTTATGAAATGTGTATTAACAATACAGCTTTTATTTAATCTTATATAGTTGAATTTAGTATGTTCATAAAGTAATATTTAAACATATAATTGTAGCGTTGGGTCAAGCGTATGCGAACTACTGAAATAAGAAACCATGTTATATCTACCAAAACAGTCAGAAATGATGTATATTTAACAGCTATCATGAATACTCAAGAACAAGAAATACAGAGATTACGTGCCATTAATAATGAGCTTAGTAATACATATTTAAAGTATTATGTAAGTTTTTGTTCACTATACTTTGTAAATATTTTTAAATAATACATCTAATTTAATTTAATGTCCAATATAGAAGCAACCGCAGCACATTTATAAACCACAGATAGCTGAAACTAATGATACAAAAGATGTCACCCAATTAAAATCATTTAATATTGAGTCAATTTCTTCTGAAGTCAAATTTATCGATGACTCAGAATTCAGTGACGACTACTGCGAATAAATATTCTAGCTATCTACACATTTTGTCTGTTTATATTTTTTTTTAATCGACTTATTTGTTATTATTCCTGTTATTGATTTTATATTTTAGTGCAAATACAGTATTACTATTATTATAACATATATTTTTTTATTACAAATAATAATAGTTATTGATAAATTATTTATATATTTTTTAAATTAAATACCATTAATACTAAATGCTTGAACAATTTAAATAATTTATTGCCAAATTATCTATTTAGTTAGGTAATTACTGATTTTAACTGAGAAGAAAACAGTATTTATAACCATATAATAATATATTTAATACCATTAAATTAGACAAATAAATACAATTACAAATAATAACAAAATATTATGTTATTATACTTAATAATTAATTTATATTTACATATTCCTGAATGATACCATGTACTCACTAAATGTAATTATGTACTTAAGCATGTTGTGGGCTATGGATACTCACCCAGGTGATCAAATTCGATTTATATCATTGGTATCATTGGTGGTGAAAGATAAATAGTGCTCATACACAGCTAGTGAGCCAGTGGCATATTTAGGTTGAGGCTCCTTAGATACGCCCAAGTCGGAGAAGCCTACATTCCTTTAAGATAAAAAAAAAAAATATCGAGAAACTGTTATTTTTTTTTTATCAAAAGCGGCTTGAAAAGTTAATTTTTAAAATTTAAATACACAATTTTATTGTTTTAAAAAAACGCATAGTAGTAAAATAATAAATTATCATAATTAAAGTTATTTATTAGATTCGCATCACTATTTCATAATTTAATTTCTATGTTTAAGAGAGTCTGCCATTCAAGCCTTATAAGCAATCCTTCTAGGACCACCAAGTTTTATGCTAGATCACTGTTAAAGCTGTGGCATAAAAAGTTTATTTTTTTCACAGACAATATCTAAATTTGTATTAGGGCACAGGTGACTGTCCAATTTACCCAAACACCTAATGAATAATGGATTTACCATTGACATCGTCAGTGACTGAAAACTACACTCACACTTAGCTTTCAACTGTTTTTCTACATTCCAAGTGAATCCTTCCGCCAAAGTTTTGGTACCAAGTACCAACATTACAAAAAAAAACTTGTACTTTGCAGAATTTCAAGTTTCAATTATTGTACAATCATACGAAGGAACAAATAACAATCATGACTAAATAGATTTAATAGCAATGTAACCATTGCTAACTAATGTAATGACATAGGTACTAGTGGTACTACATAGGTGGACATGATTCTCAATATGGCAAGGTTAGCAGTTAACTTAAATTTACCACTTGCTAGCACTCATTCGTTTTATAATTTACACCTTATTTATTAATTATTATATGACCGTGACTATTTACGGTAGAAAATATAATAAATAATAAATATTAAATACTAAATAATGAGAGGTGACGAAGTATAAATACACCTTGGAATAGTGGTAAAAAAATAGAAAGTTAGAACATAACCTAAAATTGAATGAATTCTAATTTTATCATAGTGAAATTGTGAAAACTGAGTCAACTTTCGCGGTCTGCATTAGTTATTGAATAAAGACCCCGAATTAAGATATGGCCGATAAAGGTTTATTTTAATTCGTGATAGACTGACTAGTGACTGGTGCTGATTAGTGACAACTGACAATGTGAGTATTTGACATAGACGATAGACATAATTTCATATAAATAGCATAAATCAATAATCATAAGACTTGTAGGTTATAATTATTTAGTCGACAATTTCCCATATTTCATTATTTACTGAACATTTTTTTTAAGGATTAAAGTTATTAGTTATAAACTTAAACACTAATGTTCATAAAATCTTAATATTAAATGGCCGAATGTCGATTCAAATTCCAAACATATTTTGTTGTAATTAATGCACATTTTAAGTAATTTCCAATTTGTATTCATGCCATAAATATTACACCTGCTCTCTATTATTGTATGTGCTAATGACGGTTTTGTTGGTCATTTTTCCGCGAGTTTAGTACTTTGGATTTTGGTCTAGTATTTTTTCTTTTCTTTTTTTTGAGTTCCTACATTTTTTGTCAACAACTCAAGATTTTTACCAGTTTAGGGTAAGTAAAATTTATTCTCAACTCGATAGTTGATATGTTGTATGCATGTGTGTGTGTATATGCTATTATGCATTAAGTAGGTATATACAGTGTTCAGATGATTGCAGAACTTGGAACTATCTATAGATCCAAGATCTAAGTAGGAACATTAGAGAACTACTAACAAAAATATTAGAATATAGTTTGTACTATATGAATTATGAAAAATACTATTTTTTTTTTGTTTATTTTTAGTTTGTACAATCTGTATAAAATTTTACAATTGGAATACCTATTTAACCTGTAGTTAGTTGTGTTGGTGTTTATTATACCATGTATGAAAAGGGTTCTCGGGGGTTTTTGAGCACTTATTAAAATACATGATAGCTGCCACTGATTAGTCATGTATTGATGAATTCATTAGTACAGCCGCAACATTAAAGGAACTAAATTAGTTTTATTTTTTTTTGTGAATAATTTTTGAAGTTAACTCCTAATCATATACAGTTAAAATGTATATTAAGTCTTAAATATTTAGATATGAAAATGTATGTTTCTTTATTATAGATTTTAATTAATTGCGAGTGTCATACCATAACTAATGACAGGTTAAATATTTTATAATTATCTATTTAAATCAATAAAACTTCTACAATTACATCTATATTATTTTTCGAAATGATAAATTATCCTTAAGAAAATTAATACCTATTAAGTAAAGTGTCCCGCAGTATCTAGTCAATCACCGGTCTAGACATGGTTGGCGTCTTGTCATTGTGTTGTTCCTCTGTTGGAGACTGTAGAAATGTATACACATTAAGATTTAGTGATAAATGAATAATTTAGTTAGTAATATAATTATGAATAGGTATCTCTTAATGAATATTGACTTTAATATTTATATGTTACTGTTTGTCTTGGAATTTGGATTATCATTTAATAACAGAAAAGAAAAAAGTTATCTAAGGATCATAAGTCAACATCATTAGTTCATGTTTATCAAATTAAATTGATTCTTTTGTTTTGTATTTTTATTATGTTACATTGTTACCTACTGAAATACTTATTTTAAAAAGATCATACGTACATAAATGATAAACAGAGATCCCATAAGACCATGCATGAGCATTGGAACTTAATAATTTTATCTCAATGAATTGTTTTTGACCAGTTATAGCTATAAAAATATTAATGAGAATTATAAAGGTAGGAATTGCCTAACCTTAGCATAATCTAATATAAATTATTATGAACAGTAAAAACTCTTATTGTACTTTATTTATTTGTTTGTTATGAAATGTAAAAACCAGTATTTCAAATTAAAATTTTTAAAACAAAAATCGTAAATTATACACTAAAAGTTGTTTAATATATTATTTCTATTACCAATACATTATAATGAGATAACTGATGAAAACACTTGGGTATTGAAATATAATTATTTATTTTAGTATTAAAATTTAATACTTTCTTAGCCATCTATATCGATTTATATTTACTTATGTACCTATTACTTTTTTTTTTATTAGTAAGCTATTTTAAGAATAGGTACTATGTCATACTATATTCTAAAGAGAATTTTTAATTTTAGGTATAAATTACATTTTTATGCAAATTTTACAATGCTTTATATTTTGTTAATTCTATGAAAGATGTATTTAAATTTGTTATTTATAATTCCAGTTTTTTATAATAAAATAAAAAAATGGAAAGTAAAGAAGTTTCTGTTGAAATAGTCACCAATAAAATATATTTTATAGAAGATGCCATGAATATTTCTTTCAAATTTATCAATAAAGTAAGTCAATATTTAATTTAAATTTATGTAAAATTGTTTTCAGTATAATAATAATGTAATATATATATTTTTCTTATAGTCTTTGAAACCAAAATATTCCGATTGGATTGCATTATATAAATGTAGCAGCAATAGAAATTTAGAAGAATTTATTGCAGTAGAAACTGACTTAAAAATTCATACACCGACAAAGTATGGTTTTTATCAAGTTAAATTTTATGCAAGTCAGTTGAAGAATGTTAAATGTAATGTATCCTATGAATTTCTTTATGGCAACGAATTTAATGAGGTATGTTAATTTTATTAATTAAGGGCCGTTCTTACAATGTTCAGTTAAGTTTTAAAACATTTAACCAGCGGAATTTTGCCGGTAATAAAATTTGTTATCAGGCGGTTAACGTTAACCGACACTTGACTGGACATTCTAAGAATGGCCTTAAGCCAATTTCTACAATATTCTATGTAATTATAGATCTATGGAATAAGTCATCCTATACGTTTTATTCATCAAAATGAATGCATCTATTGTTATCCCAATAACTCAGAATTAGAAACAAACCATTGCAGTAGTTGTGTCTCACAGGTGACTATTAATTTTATTATTTTTTTTTTAAGGGGCCGCTACACCAATTTTTGTTTTTACTGTCTGTCACATAAATACATAATATAGGAACAAATATTCCGTATTTCCACAATTACGACTATTGTTCAGTTTAGGGCAAAGGAACTTATTATATATTTTATAAAAAAGAATATTTCCTGTATTTTTAACCATTAATAACTTATTCAAAAATATAAATATTAAAAATCTATCCGTTAATGACCAGGAAATATTCTTATAAAATATATAACATGTGCTTTTGCCCTAAACTTAACCAGAGGGTAATTATCGTGGAAATATAGAATAAATAGATTATATATTTATATGTTCCTATATTATGCGAGTGATAGACAGAAAAAACAAATATTGGTATAGCGGTCCCTTAATACTTATTAATGCATATATTAAGAAACATAGTATATTATTTAAATATAAATTATAACTATTATCAAAAATTCTACAATAATAAGAATATAATAATTATAATTTTTTTAATATATTTTACTTACTTTATAGTAGATTAAGTAGGTAGTATGTATGTAGTTGTATGTACTCATAAATCATATTTGTATCAATATTTTGAAATTTTATCACTTATTTTGAATAAATTAAATACTTTAATTCAAATCAGTCTGAATAACTGTTGATGTATAATCGTTTTGATTTTTTATAGGAATTAATCAGTTCATTATTATCTCATATTTCTATTTTGGATAGTCAATTAACTGATTGTAAAGTAAAATCTAATGAGATTATATCATTGAATAAGCGTTTAATGGCTCAAATGAACGAGAATGAAATAATTGTTCAAAAAAATAATGAATTCTTGGATGATTTGTTTTATTCTAATGAACCTGTGACTAGAGATGGATATGTAAGTTAACAATGTAGATATTTTTAACAAATACATAATAATATTTAATTATGCTTATAAGTTATTAATAAAATTATGTATGTTTGTAAGAAGTGGATTGAAACATGTACTGATATTGATTTAAAAATGAGTTGTATTGAAAGCAACGAATATGAGCTACAAGATCTATCAAATCAACATAATGATTTTGAAAAAGCATTGGAAAAATTCACTAATAAAGAGGTATATTATATATTTTAATTTAGAGAATATGTGAAAAATGTATTCAATTATTGTACGAATAATTGCTTTAATATTTTAACTTGTATTTTCTTGTTTCAATATCCTTTAAACTAATAAAATAACAAAATCAAAATAAGTCGAAGACCCCAATCAGATGACAGCTATTCATTAACTGACTCGATATGATTCCTTATCTGTGGTTCAGCTTATAGATATTTTAGTCTAATTTGCATTGATTTATAAAACAGATAAACTAAAAAAAAAATTGATTCTGTACTTCATTTTTATTGGTAACTAACTGGCACATACACTATAAACTATTTAGGACAGTGTTATAAATTATTTTATACATGTAAAAACTAAAAAATGTTTTGGTATAAATGTTTTTATGGAGGGTAAAACCTAAAGCCTTCCCTTTGCTTGGTAAACACAATAGTAAATTTTTAAATTTCTATTCTTTAAGCATGTACTTGTAGATTATTTTAAGTGGTCCATTAGTCCTCATTAATATGAATCTAAAAGTTGATAATTAGTACTTAAAAATATTTAAATTTTGACTTAGCACTTAAATTAAATTTAGTATTAACATTTTTAGGACAATGAAAGTAATGATGTTCAGCCTCCTGACACTGTGAGTTAAATACAAATGTTTTTGAATCTATTATTTAAAATATTTATATTGTCCTTATTGTTTGTAGGATACTGACAAGATGCTAGATTGTACAGTAAATGTAGAAAGTGTATTTACACCAGAGCCATCTACAGCAACTATTGTTTTTATTGATAGTGATGAAGATGATGTTTAATTGCTTCAATATTGAAAACATCAATAAGAATTTAAATTTATGTTTTTTTGTTTGATAGATGTTTATTTATTCTAAGCTTAATGAGATAATTTTATCTAAATAAACTTGTTGTTATAAAACCAAAAAATAAAAAATGGAATATTAAAAAAATAAAATGTTTAGTCTCTTCAATTTTGTGTTAGTTGATAATGTCATTAGTTGGTCTCTGATTTTTTTTTAATATAAAATATGAGAATTTTTATATCAAGTCCTTAGTACTATTTTTATGAATTGATAAATGTTTAAAATGACATTGACAACTATTTGAAACACCATTGAATGAGTTTAACATTAATTCTTTATACCCATCTATTATTGTATATACTTACTAAACAAAAATTTAATGTGTGTAGACTATAGATAGTATATTTTTTCAATGAAAAAAAATATACAATATTATATATGTATCATCAACTTAAAGGAAATATATTACAAAGATGGTGTTTATGAATAAAAATATTAATTATTTTCAAATAACGTTAATTTATTGCTTATTGAATTAAAATTAACATTTCAGTTATTACATAAATTAATATTTTTATTTTTTAAATTAGCTAATCATTTTACAAGACGTGTGCCACTTTTTTACCGACATAATATTGTTTAAATATTTGTCTAATCCCACTCACCTCTAGAAAAAAAAATCATAACTTCTTAAGTGTGACTTTAGACAAAAAAAAAACATGATTTAGGAATGAAAATTAAAAAAAAATTGTTATTACTTAGGAAAACATAACAAAACGACTAATAGAAAAAAAATACACAATGTTCATATATATAAAATAAAGCAACAACAAAATGTTAACATAAAATTATTTCAATTTAGAAGAAAAAAATTTTTATAATAATTGTAGTAATTTAAATTAAAATATGAAAATAATGGAAACGTTAACGTAACAAAAGTTTTGTTTTGAGATAATTTATATGTTTAAAATATTTAAGAACTAAAATAAAACATGTTTATTATACAATAATAATAATTAATAACTCTATGGGGCTAACAGTGGTTAATCAAAATTATTAACAAATTTAATATACAATGTTGTGTGTAAACATGTATTAAATAAAATCTAAGAAGATAATACATAAATTTATATTTGTTTTAAAATGGTAAATTAACAAAAAAAATTTTTAATAACCCACATAAATCCGTGGTTAAATTGATTCAATTGTTTTTTTTATGTATAAATAAACAATTAAAACATAATAATATAAAGTGTTGAATTGCACGGTTTAATAAAAGTAATAAAAATAATAATTATAATAATAATCATAATAATAAAAAAAATATTAATGATAACTAATTGTCTACGGTGTCCCCCTAATATATAACAAAAATAAATAATGATATATAATAAATTTATTTATAATTGTAATCAAATATTGTTAATAATAATATACTCTGTACAAATTTACAAAAATATATATTCTATATTTTGAATAGTAATAATAAAATTTGTAATTAAATATAATTCCTAATATTTTATTATAGTTGATGATGTAAATGATTGTTACAAAAAAAAAAAAAGTGAAAAGAAAACAAAGTTTTCATTTTGTACAATATATTTAGGGAAATAAAAGGAGAAAAGAACATATTATTGTCGTTTTCCAGAACATTGAGAAGTTTATCCTACTTTTTTTTTTTTATTCATTATAGTATTCAGTCTCAATAACTAACTGGCCTTAATAGGTTAAAAAAAAAAACCGTAAAATAATCGTCAAACTCTAATTCAGTCGAACGTTTTTTGAATTGTTTGTATAAATGATTTTTGCAGACGGTAATGTATATAATTAATAGAATAAAATAATGTAAACTATATATTTTGGTAAAAAAACAACTAGATGGTTTAAAAAAAATTATTTTTGGAATTATATTGCACAATACCACCCTACAACCAGCTCAAAACAAATAATAAACTAATCAAATTTAAAAAAGCACCAGGCGCTGCTATGTTTTTCAACTTCTTAGGACGTAAATTGTAAATTGTTATTGCTGTTTGTATAAATTCTGATTGTCGTTTCCTCGTTCGTCGAACAAAATATTGCCATTATACTGAATGTTATTTTTTAAACTACGATTTTCGATGTACTTATTTTAACATTTGTAATAATAATCTAATGCGTTTTATTTGGTTTCTGTAATATTTAAAATAACATAAAAAAAAAAATTTGGTAATAATTAACGCTTAAACTTGAAAAACTGCGTGTAAATATATATAGCGAATGTCGGAGGTATATATGATAAAAAAATTTCATAAAATAACGTCACATACACATATCGACGAGTCACAGTGGTTGTTTAGAAGCTAAAAAATAATAATAATAAAAAAAAATCCACAATTTGATATAGGTAATATGATTAACGAGGTTTTTTTTTTTTTTTTTTTGGTCAAAAGTATAATCCCTATCTGGGAGTGTAGTAATTTATATAAGAAAAATATATAATATAAAACTCAACATTATTATCCGGAAGACACGATGGAGAAAAAAAATTAAATAAAAATATAATAGTAATAAACATAATAATAATAATAAAAATAATAATAAAAAAACGTGTACAATATTTTAACGTTTTTTGTTTTATATAATAAATGCCAAACCTTTGCGGAGAAAATATTAAAACGTGTCCGTAGAAATGTATTATGATATATATATATATATCAATTGGCAGGGCGGTAGCGTAGGTGTCGCTAGATCGCCCCCTTCTCTCCAAATCCTCCCCCACCCCCCCCAACTTCGGCGCTCATCAACCGCAGACGTGTGTGTATGTGTTGTGTGTGCATGTGGTGTACTCACACCGACGGTGACGCCGCTCGACGACGACGACCTCATGGCGGCAATAGGAACGGCACCTGCGGGAAGTCAATGGCCTTTGGCATGTAGCACTCGTGTACGGTCTTCATGTGGTTTTTCATCTTGTCGGGTCGGGAGAACTCTTTGGCGCACACCGGGCACGGGAACACCTTGCGCTGGTGGCCCTCGTGGTAGAGGAACGCGTGCCGCTGGAAGCTGTACTTGTTCTTGAACGTCTTCAATATGTCCGTCTTGGCGCATTCCAGACACTTGTAGATGCCCTCAGACACGGTGGCGTAACGGAATAGGTTCAGGCCGCGGACCGACATCTCGGTCAGTTGCTCCGCCGGATCGCTGGACGACGTGGCCCGCCGCCGGATGCGCCGCTTGACGGGCGTCCTCAGCGACGCGGCTGCTGCGGCGGCGGCGGCTGCCTGTTGCTGTTGTTGCTGCTGTTGCTGGTGGTGCTGCTGCTGTTGCTGCTGCTGGTGGTGGTGGAGTTGCTGCGACTCTTGCATCTGCCGCTTCTCCTCGTCGAGGGCCGCCTGCAGCTGCTGCTTGTAGCCGGACGTGTGCTGGGACACGGCCAGCGAGAACTTGGACTTTTGATCGGCCGCCATCACCGACCAGCTGGCTGCCAGCGTCAGGCGGGCGTCGTTGTTGTTGTCTCGGTCGCCGCTGTCCACCGCCTGGTGGAGGTGATGGTGGTGGTCTTGGTCAGTCCGCGAAGACAACAACTTTAACATGTTGGCATTGTGCATGTCTGCGGAGCATAAGAAAAAAACACGTTTAAAAAACTAATTCAAAAGAAAGATGGGTTTTGTTTTAACGTAATACTCTCAATGGTGTCTATATATGCAAAACATAATATAATAACAATGTGTTCGCATTCAAATAATATTACTGGTGCGTTTTTGACACGCGCCAACTGTGTGATCGATGAGGACGAATAAACAATACATAATATACCAGGTTCATAATGGATAGGTATGGTAAGGTACGATCATGACAACAAATAAAATGAATAAATAAATAAAAACTGCAGCAAGCAATACGTAATATTTAAGAATATAAAATACACGGCGTGTGACCGCGTGATTGTGTCACGCGGTTCGGAAGCAATGCAAAAAAAAATAATAATAAAAATAATAGAGGTATACAATAATATACATATAAGTACATAGTAGGTACATAAAAATATATTGTTATCGATAACACTGTGTATAATATGTCTAGCCAAGACTTTTTTTTTTTTTATTGAAAGTGTAATTTGCATTCTATACAAAATGGCATAATAAGTAAACGGTAAGAAAATATAATATTAAGTTTGCTTGAATAATTTGAGGAAGGGAACCGGTTCAGCAACAGTAGTACAGTACCTCCTAATTGAGATGGGTTTAGAATGTTTAGATGGATTTAAATATCATATGACCAGAGGGGAGGTTATTTTTTCATTAAGTATTCGTTTATTTTTAGAAATGATTGAAACCAGGATTTATATTTTATACCCACATTATTAATTCGAATTTCTGATGTCTAATACAACAAATATGGCGTAGAAACACCGAAAAAATATAAGCAGACGTTCGGGTTTATCAAGTTATAAACGCATAACCGTTAAACGTTATTAGTACTCTGGTTATGACGATACGGGTTTTTGTAATTCAGGAAAAACTTCATTTGAAATCATGTAGCTCGGTATCTATAGAAGAAAATAGGAAGACAAACGTTATAACTAAAAACTATAGTAGAATCTAGGTTAAAATAGACATCAAATGGGACAAAAAATCCAAATAAATTGTTTTTAATTAACAACAAATAATATTAAAAATATGTATGTTGTTGATATTATATGACTGTCGGATACTATGTTTTGAATAATTAATAATTATAAAATAAACTATTTGATACTACAATTAAACAAATCTTTTTTGCCATCAAAGTTAGGTTACTCCAGGCCACAATTCACTACAAAATAGTTTTTCATGTTTTTTTTTTGTGGTAGAATCAACAACCCCTAACTCTCAGTCTAAAATCGTTGGTAATATTGTTAGATTAAACAAACGTAATATATTGTCTAATACTCTAATACACGATATACGTTATACCGATAACCAAAGATATTATTCGTTCCTATAATAGTTGATTTTATTTTATTAAAACTTTTATTATTTATAATACTTGTATAATAATAATATCCATTATTATTATTATTTTAATTGGCACTTGACAATAAATTAAATATTTTTTAAATGAGATTTTAAATTGAAAAATGTAACTAAAAATAATTTGAATATTGGTAGGTATATTATCATTTTAAACAAGATATTTTAATTTGTTTTTAATCTAAAACATTTTTTATCCTATTTAATATTTTTTTAACACTAGATTTTTTCACAGAATATCAGAATTATAGTCGGACACTAAAATAACGTCCCTAAATTGTGACTAATCGTACGTGAATTAAATAATATTTATAAGGTACCTACACGGCTAAAACATGATTAGAATAAACTACGAAAAGTATAATCGACAATTATCTACTTAGAACGGAATCTATAATATAATCGCTGTTGGTTCGCGGTAAGCATTCACTACCTATATTACTATGCATATTGAAAAGTAAAATAGGTAACTTACTGCAAATTATCACCGTAAATGAATAAAAAATAATTCAGACTTAATATAACGGGCATTGTTCGACAATTATTATTATATATTATATTTTATTACATATGAATATATGATTATTGCGTTTACTATAATAATGATAAACGGTTAAAATCCTAAATGTCAAAAGAAACAAATTCACTTATTATTATTATTTAATTATTATAGGTTATTAACCTAAATTTAATGTATGTTAAAGAATCGACCGTAAACGTTTATGCAAATATCGGTGTACTGTATAATTAATCATTAGGTGTGACGTATTAGTTGGAACTCGAATCGTATAGGTAATGAAAGAGTTAAGTCGTTATTTAATCGGATTATTGATACAAATTAATTTATAGGTAACCAGGTATCATGGGTTGTTAAGTATCAATAAACAACATTTCACCTGAACAATTTGAGAAACAAAGTTTTACTTCGTTTATAAGTCGTACCACGTGGCAGGTTAGTGTACCTATACTATTTTTATTATGAAGTAAAATTTAATAGATAAGAATATTAAATATACTATGCAGTAGGTATGCACAGTAGGAAAATTATTTAATCGACTGTGTACAACATTGGTTTGGATTTACGTATTAACTCTTCATACAAAAGTTGTAAGCTATATTAATATATTATGTAGTATAAAGTATATACATTATACTTAAATTATATTAATTCGAAAATCAAAGACTTCAGAGTCCAGAATCAATTTTAATAATGTAGGTGGGTAATTATTTACTAATTTTAGGTATATTTTTAATTATTGGTCATATATTTTTAAACGTTATGTACATTAAATCTTATATTCATGTTTTAACGCTTTTGTTTCTATACTAGTCACTAATAATTAATAAATAATAACCATTGCAAGTGTTTGACTAATTACAAATTAAAACACAACGTCAAAGTGCACTAAAAAAACAAACTATAGAAATAGTAATAAATTATAAATAATAATAAAAGTATCCAAAAACTAATAAATTAATCTATTATTATTATGTTTAAAAGCTAGAAGTCTATATTTTGTACTGAAAAATTATTCATAAAAAAAACCCTACACAAAAATTAAATATTTAATAGAATTAATTATACAGAGGATAATATATAATATTTTTGAGGGTTTGACATCATATTAATTTTATATTCTATTATTATTATTGATTTTATAATTCAACTTAATAAAGATAAAAACATTTTTTTTTTTTTGTTAATTTATAAGATTCAATTATTTAAAGACAATATTTAGATAAGTTTATATGGCATATCTTGAAAAATAGTGATCTCTATAATTTTTGAGCTGGATAATTTAATGCCAAGATTAGTGAAAAACTTAAAAAAAAATGATTTCAAGTGATGCATATTATCAGTTGCTCGTGGGCCAGAGACAAAATAAGCACGCTGCTGACATATTATATAAATGAAATAATTTATACATAGTAGGAATATACATAATAAAATAGTGTTTCGTCTTAACTTAAAAACTATTGTTCATAAATTAATAAATATTTGTTTTTTAAGTTTATAACTGTAGATTTTAATAACATAGATAAAATAATAAAAATAGTATCAAAAATAATTATAATCTATGAAATATTTTTAAAAATGTAGGCAATTTAATTTTACTGTTATAATAATATGTAAGTAACTATTAAAATGCACGCATAAAGCTACAAATACATGATAATATTGTATACTGTTTAAATGTAAAAATTATCTACGCAAAATCTAGATACTAATTCATATCTCATGCTGTTATTTAATTATGTTCACCTGTCACTTACAATAAAGTTATTTGTTGATTTGATTTTGCAATTTTGTAGATATAACTCCTATGGCCGCAAATATAAAAAAATATTGTACATAAAGATAACAGTGTACATTTTTAAAAATACTACTTATAAAAGTAAAATTATAGTGTTTTTATACAATCCGTAAAAGCTAATATTAGTAGCTTTTTACATGAAAATAGTGATATAACATTAAAAATGAGCAGATTAGGTATTTAAAAATAATAAAACATATATTTTTCATACTTTTTTATTTTATCATAAATTTCACATATTAAATATCACTGTATATACTAGGTATATGATGGCGCATTAAAACAAAACAAAGATAACATATAAATTTTTAACGCTGCCCGAAGAATAAATATTAAATAGGAAAAAAAATAACAAAACAAACGGATTAATAACAAATTAATGATCATGTTAAAACAAGCTTATTTGGATACTTATTCAATTCAGTCAATTATTAAATTCAAAATAACAAACCAAAAGGAAATAAAATAAATTTAACTAATATTTGTAGCTTTCACAGCCAATTTAATTAGTAATGGGCGTTCAAATTTTTTCAAAAATACTTGTTATGTCCCCAAAAGTTAAAACAAAGCACCATTGTTTACTAAACTAATTGTATGCTAATACACCCTGTCTAGCAGTCTATAAATAATAATTATAATAATAATAACATAATATAGCGTAATATAATATAATATAAATATGATTGTATTTATAAACGTAAACAAATTTTTTTAACAACGTTATAATCTTAAAATCAAAACTACACATAATGGCAAGGCAGATTGAATAACAAATTGACTAAGAAAACACACAGCCCAACTTAAAAATTAGGTATTAACAAAAACAATCAAATCATACACTAGTTTAAAATTTAGTTTTGACTAATTTAGTTTTATGCAAAAACAACATTTTTAAATTAAATAAAGACCTGTTTAGTCTTTGTAATTGACAATATATCAAAATTATTTTTTAATATTAAACTAAATATCTTTTTTATTAATTGCAGTGTCAAAAATGTAACTTACACAATGAGTTTAGTTTACATAATTATACTTATCCTGCTTTAATGATATTTGACTTGTAAATGGCAAAATAGGCTCTAATTTTATTATTGACAAGTATTTATTATAACAATTGTAAACTCTAAATAGTATAACAACCCAAATTTAAATGATTATTTTAATAATAAAAACAATTGGACGGGTTAACTATGGAAGGAGCATAAAGGCAGAGGAAAACAAAAACAAATTAAAACTTAGGAAGACAAAAACGCAAAAAAAAAAAATTAACACAAATAAACCTTTACCCTACAAATAAGAACTATATAACTGAACTGCCATTTAAGTACATAATTAAAAACTATATCCCATTCGGGAATTGTTATACTCTAATTATTTCACTGAAGTTTCTTAACTTTGGTACAATATATGATTAAATGTATTCATGGAAACACATTATCTGCATTATTACCTTCAATACTGGTTAATTGAGTCAACGTGTAGAAAAATTAAAATCTTAGTATGCCAGCATACACGAACAACAATAAAATATCACAAACTATTATATTCAAATCTAGAACTACTATTGTTGTTTGTAGCATAAACTTTTGGAGCAGAAACTCTGTGTACTTGTTTCATATGTGTTAACATATTATCCCTTCTTGTAAACATTCTAGTACATACAGGACAGGGCACTTCTTGTCTAATTCCGTGATGAGATGATAGGAAATGTCGACAGAAATTACTAATGTGAGTGTATGTTTTGCGGCACAAATTACACCTAAAAAGATTGCTTGATTCTTGAGTACAGAATTGACGAACTGAATACTTGTCCATAATTGGGCGATTAGCATGGTTTGTAGTATTGTCAAAGTCACTTGTTCCATTTGTATCTTTAAATGAAGTACGTGTTTGTTCAGATTCTACTTCTGAAAAATATTTGATCTTTTACGTTAAATTTAATTTTACACAAAAATCTATATAGTTAATTGTAATAGAGTATTAGACTATAAAAATGTTTTTTAATATAAATTCACTATGCTTTAATTTTTTAGTTATTTTCAATAATTAATTTATAGATTAAATGTATATAATTATTTTTTATAATTCAACTAAAATAGTAAAAATATTTAAATCTTCAATTTACAATTATCGATAAATTAGAAAAAATATATTTTGAAGAGTAAAATTACTATATTTAAATTAATTTTTAATTTTTAAATTATTTTCAAAATTAATATTTGAATAAAAGTAAAACATTTTTATAAGCCCATCCTAAAAAAATATTAACAAAATGATGGGTCCACTTTCCTCCATTTTAATTTAAAACTACTGAAAAATATATTAAAGGAAATACTACTTACCTGATTGTCAATCAAAATTATGTCCTTTAAAAATTCTTTTTATAGATTTATTACTTTGACAGTAGGTATCAAAAATTTGTTTTAACGCACAGACCAGAAAAAACCAGATGCGAAACCTTTCTCTTAAATTACTTTACATTTTATCCACCAAATCCATTAAAATTATATTATACAATTTATGAAGGAAAATTTAATGAAAAGTTATGGACAAAATTATAAATTAAAAATAAAAGAGGAAGGTGTCCCATCTGATTGTTAATTTATAAGCGCTAAAATAATCACATTAAAAAAATAATTGTTAAAACTGTACAATGACAAAAAGACATGATCAGCATGTATATTGTTACATAATAATGAACTTTAGTCAACAAACTAAAATGGTAATTATCTCTTGAATGATGACATAGGTGGAAAGGTTTATAATAAAACTTACCACATGCGCTTTGGTCTAACTGCATACTAGTAGAATGAGTGTCGTATTCTTTTTTCACTGTACTTAAATCTAAAATAGAAAATATAAATTATGTATTTTACATAAAATACAAGAATTTAAAGAACTAATATAAAATACATAAATATATTAACTTGCAACTTAATAGTTTAATGCTAATAATAATTAGATTAAGATAAATTCAAGGCATTAATCAAGTGATATATATATATAGGGAAATTTGTAGGACTAATCTATCTCTTAGGCTATAATATATATATATTAAATTTCATAATAATAATAATTTAATCTTTTTAAGTTATAAAAAATATTTTAATTATATTCATAATTTTTTAAGAAGTTAAAATAATTTACCTTGGGATGTTCCTGGAACTGGATCAATAGGCTCTTGTTTTATTTCCATTCCATTTTCAGTATACTCTTCTTCCATGTCTTCATGATCAGATAAATGGCTTGGAGAATCCAAATGTCTAGGTGCAGCTGCAGCAGATTCTGATTCTTCAGACATGTTCAATTCTAATAAATCTGGAGGATCACGGCCACTTCCTGCATTATTCATATTATACTTATACTATTAGTTCTATTTAAAAATTATATTGCAATGTCACAATATATTATTATTCTAAATATGCTTACCTGCGCTTGTACCAACTGGCGTGGATGCTCTACTATCATCATTATTATTGTCATTTGGCCGTGAAGGTGAGTTACTTCCTGTAGATAATTTCCTGGGGCGTCCACGTTTCCTTTTTGGTGCAGTCAGAGCAGATCCTAATAGCGGGTTCATTGGGTATGACAAATGTTGACGCTGTTGATCATGTAGCGGATGAGATGGCAGTGGCCTTTTCATAGGTAAAGGACTATGGTTATGTATGCGCTGAAGTTGAGGCACATGAGCCATTTGGTTGTTGTGTACTGGTGAAGAAGACGGAGATGATGAGTGAGACTGAAGAAGAGAAGAAGCTAACGAGGGTAAGTCTCCACGATCTTCATTGACCTCAGTTAAACCTTTGATTCGCAATGATTCTGCTACTTTAAGAAAAGCTGCCAATCTATCTTGATCAACACTAACCTAAATAAATTAAACAATTTGTGTGTTTAATTCTGTTGTTAAATTATATGAAATAATCCTCAATAACTATTTACCTCGCCCCTGTACATAAAGTCTAATAAAGACCTCATGTCAACTAGTGGAACATCTTTAAGTATTACAATCGGATGTCTATCAGGGTGTCCAACAAAAAGAGTCTATACAAAATAAAACATTTAATTAATATTTCGTAAAAAAAAAGAGTAAATATATTTTGAATCAATACCTGAAAGTAAGGACTGCAAGCTGAAAGAACCATTTTGTGAGCACGAAGCATTTGACCTTCGACAGCTAATGTCACATCTACAAATGCCTCGCTCGTCAATAGTTGATCGAAAACAGCAAGTAAGTTGGATTGATGGTTGTTCCATCGGAGGCAAAACCTCTGGGATTGTCCATTGTTTTGTGACATGTTCACTATGATTCATGTAAATAATTTTTAAAACTATCTTGCTACGTGTATCAAATTTTGATCACAACACTTGATAGAAAAATACACTCGAAAAATTCACCTGTAACAGATAAAATTGACAAATTATTATTATTATTTAGTCTGAAGGTAACTAAATTTAGCTATTATAAACGTCGTAGTTATAATATTGCGTGCTTATGCGTTGAGAATATATTTTTTATTATCGGTATGGTAATATTATATACTATTCATTTATAACTACGAATAAAATATAGTCAGTTAATTTCAGTTCAGTTTAAAACAAGTCCATTCGTTTTGTATTTTTGAAAATAATAAGCAGATAAATAAAAAGCAGATTTAATTTAATAACCTAAGATAACTCATAACAAAATGTTGGTTGATCCAAATAAAGATTGAAACTATAATGTAATATGTTACTCATTATAGTTAGGACGATTTAAATAAATTTAATAATTTATTTTAAACGGAAGTAATAGGTTTCCAATGTTCTCCTTTTGGTATTTATCTGACTTTAATACTGACAGATAGGGGGACGATTATAAATAATGTAATGCGATAATTTTGACATTTTTAACCCCTATAGAATTGCTTATCGCTATAAACAGTAAAAAACCATGTACCCGTAACGCATATGAACATTACAGTAACAGTATAGATGCATATAATTATCCTTTTTTTACTACAGCATGGTATAATCAATTTTAGTGAAGAAACAACTTTAATTTTATGAATTTCATGTTAAAACTAAAAGTATCAAAACTAAATAATTGGTGTATTTATTTAAAACCGTATGACATACTATTACTACTAGATTTTGCATGACTTTCTTTAAAAATACATTGGTAAATTTATATTGTTTCAAAAACTAGCAGTAGGTATTTTAATAAAATTTAATAGATTGTTTACACCAAATGAAAAGACATTTAACTATAACAAATGTCAAATAGATATATGGAGAATATTTAATATTATAATGTTTAGTCTGCAGCTATTATAACAACTGTACACTAATAGTACACTATTATTATGCATATTAAATAATAATACTTGCTACTGCGATACCTACCTATAATGTTATTATATATATCAGGTCATCAAACTCTCATTATAAAAAGAACTCGTCGACTGAATAAGAATTCGTATGAATAAATATAATAATTATATTAAATAAAATCGACATACAAAATATATAAGTTTGTTAATTAGAAATCAATTTGAATTACGTGTTTAGAGTTCGTTAAATTAAATTATAATATACACTTTTACAAATTATTATTTAATTAAAATACGTGGTACCCGCGTGTGTATATCGCCATATTTTTAGTGGAGAATATAATACTGTGTTTGAGTACCTAAAGTTTTTTTTTTAATGTTTATTTTAAAAAGAATAATATGGATTTGAAATTGTAACTAAAGAACTTATCTCATCATAACTATGTAAAACAAGACTCTTTGATTGAGCACAGTTCATATTTTTCTTTATAACTCCGATAATATGTAAATTTACTATAATGTTAATTAAAAATAAACCATAGTAAGAAGCAGGTACGTAGATTTATTATGTTACACATGTACAAGACAGAGACAACGCAGTCGTCTTTTAAATTAATTGAATTATTTATAAATAAATTGTAAGTGTATGATTCGAATAACATAAAATATTTGTTCATTAGGTAGGTGAAACCAACAAATTTTAGTTGATCGATTTCATGAATTAATGTAGTTTGATAAATAAATAAAAAAAAGAAAAGTTTATCGACACATAAATACATAATATAGTTAAATTTGATTAAACAATAAACGCAATATAAGTTCAGAAGTTTTGGATTGAAAAAATAAAATAAAAATAGTTAACGATAAACATTAAAAATATAAAAGTAATCAATTCTTGATTGTTTGTACCTATTTTTAAACTAAAAATGTTATCCATAAATAGGTATAAAGTCAAAAAGACATATAGTCTATATCAATTTAAATATAAGTCACAAATGTTTGATTCAATACATATAGTACTTATAGTTTTCAAAGTAGATACAGAATTATATTTGGCATTTTTACCGAAAAATGTATAAATTACCGGAATATTTTACACAATATTATTTAACAGTTTTGCAGACTTAATTAATTATTATTTACTAATGAAAATATTTTCATTTTTAGTTATAAATATTCGGCTTAGTGTTTATTTGTACAGAACTATAAAAAATATTTTTTTATTTTACTATTAATTAGTCAGCTGATAATGAATCAAATTATTTACTTGAATAATTAAGTTAAATCTTATTTTTATTATTATTATAAATATAATATATCACCACCAAAGGTGTTTAAAAAATTAAAATTTTGTTTTACTAATTATTGTTTAAATATACAACAATAATACGATATATTTATATTATATTATGAATATATATAGATATATAATATTATGTATCTATAGTACTAGTATATAAAATAACTTAATTAAGTATATCATTTTAATTTACCTAATGAATAATTATTCTTATGTTGGTATCAAATAAAAAGTAACAGACAAGGGAACATTTTCATTGAATTTGTAGGTTGATTGTTATTTATAAAATTACACATACAAATAGAACATAGGTAATTAATAAAAGCGTATCCAACAAAAGAATAGAATATTCAGCAATAAAATATAAAATTGAACAAACAAACAAAACTGTTAAATGCAGTTTAGTAAAAACGTAAAGTTCAATAAGACAATTATTAGTATCGATAATCGATGGCCTATATTTAAATAAAATAAAACATTTAAATTATGCAAGTTTTATGCGTAGAATAATTTGATAATTTGCCAACACGAGAGTACAGGGAAATGATACGATTTGAGATAATATTCTAGTTTATTTAAGTGTTAAACAAATTTGTTGAACATATTTTTATTTTGTCGGGACGGGTTTGGTATTAATCTAAAAGCAGAGAACCGCAGATAAAAATATTATCATAATTATAGCTATATATTCAGGGATGGATGGTCGAAATCCATTCGACTGAAGTATTTTAAACACACATTAATCAATGATCACTAAACTAGTGGCAGTTTTTGTATTTCGTAATCTGGAAATTTAATATGTTTTCATAAATCATTTTGTATAACAGACGCTGATAATAATATTTCGAGTAAACTAAACTGATGTTCATTCAAAGTTCATTAGATAAAAAAATTAATAAATCATCGGTTAGTATTGCTGACAATACTCATTAAATTACAGTGTCCCCGTATAGTTAAAAAATAATATTTATCTATCAAACCCTCGAAAAAATAAATTAAATGTTTTAATTGTTTACCATAAAAAAATTCTCGGTTAATTCTTAATTGTATTTGAAAAAAAAAACATTAAGATTGTACAGAATTACCGACATTTAATTACGTAATTTTCAAAATAACCATAATAATAATAATACGCATTACACATTTAAATATATAAACATTTGATGTAATGATTTATTTATTTATTATAATGATACCAGTAAAAAACTAACCATAAATGATTGTCCTACGTTACGATTATTATTGCTAAAGAATAATTAATTTGCATCCTTCGGAAAATGTATACATAAAATAAATATTTATACATGTTATTATAGGTGGATCTATTATTAGTTATTTGATATATTATTATTATTATATAATTTAAGAATATTCTTGAATTCTCTCGTTTTAACAGTGAAATACAATAATTGTGTTATTTGGCATAGTGTAGATTCCAAGAACAATATGAAATATAAAAGAAAAACCACGAGTTCGTCAGAGTAATATACCAAACAAATTGTATATAAAATATAACAAATAACAATATTTCGATTCAAACACGTTTTGGTTTATTAAAACAATGTCTCTGTGTAATAAATATTATTATGTCGTCAGTTATACAAAACGTACGGTGGTGTTATAGTTGTACCTTTACTTGTAAATAGTAAAAATTGTTTTCCCTAAAAACGTTCGACTTGGAATATTATCATATGAAAAATTTTACAATCCGTACGTACGGTTTTTTCTTTTTAATTTAACCTTGTTCTATGTTTATAGCACCTATACTAGCTATATCAAATAAAATTATTAAATACATTTGTGAGGACATAATTCATCAATTAACGTACAATAGGAAAGGGCACGTTTAGGATTTGTTATTAATTTACTTGAAAATTCACCTTCAAAACAAATTGCATTTTTTTAAAACATCATAGTAGCATGATAATCAAATTCTGAGATAATAATAAATGAATGATTCGTACATATAATGAGTAGTTTTGGTTACGCTAGAATAAATTAATGCATTTATACAAATATAGGTAATATCTGTATTATTAGTATAGGTATTGCAAGTTTTCAACGATTTATTATAAATTATAACGTTGTTTATATTTTCTTATGATGTAGGTAGTGTTTAAATACATTATAATAATATGATATCGTTTATAATATTATCATTTAGCAGAGAAAAATATTTGCATTGTTTTTCAGGTGATGAATTTTTTATGCTAACTTACATTACCGGATTTCTGTCGGGCTAACAGACACCACAACGCGTGTAGGAAATAATACGTTAGTATTATTATGTATTATTATCATTTCATTATACATCACGTCATAATACATAGTACGGTTCGGTTTCGTGTAGATCTGTCAATATTTACGGAACACAGTCGACAAGAAAACACAATAAGAATTTTATACGTTTCCCAATATGTGTAAGTTCCGCGAGTATTTGTATATTATTATTTATTATACTTGTTACGCATTCGGTGGTCGGCGGTCTACGGGATGATATTTTCCATCTGACCGGGCCGTCGAACTGTGTATATTATTATAGGTAATATTATTATGGTATCATATAATACAGGCATGCGAGGTTTTACTTTGGGCGGTGGCGGTGACGAAATAAAATCGTACGGGGCCCGAAACAGAACGAACCATAACGCCTCTCCGACCGCAGCTGAATACATGTATATATTCATACATATAATAATAATAATAAATATATATTACAGGTAGGTATACAATACACGACGATACTTATATATATATGAATGTTCGCCTCGCACACGTTTATAAAAGAGTTTACGGCGGCGGCGGGCGCGTCGTACATACGATTGGCCGTGCTCGCGGGAACCCGGGTGTACCGTTAAACGCGCGGTCGCGGCGGTGTCCTCCGATAGGCCCTTCGACCGTTCGGTTTTATATTGGCAGGTTACAGGTAGGTAGGTACCTGTGCGATGTTATCGCGCGTGTGTGCGTGTGTGTGCGCGCTTGTGTTATATTGTTTTCGTAATACTGTCACGTCTTTCGGATAATGACGAAACAATAATACGAAAAAAAAAAAAAATACGTAAAACGATAATAATAATAATGACAAAAAAAAAACGCAGAAGATAAACAATAATAAACAATTTGAAAAATCCCGTGTAAACGTGAAAAAATACAAAATAAATCAAGGGAGGGAATATACGAGTGTCCGTGTATAATTTGTGGCGAAATGCATTCCGCACAGTGTTGCCATTTTCCCTTAGCGCGCCGCCCCTCCCGACAACTAGCCTCACCCACCACCGTGGCGGCGCGTTACCCCTCTACCACACGGTGGGATGAAATAAATAATAATCGCATTTTCAAAGCCGGAGCGGAGAATTGGGCGCGCGCCTATCGTAACAATATAATATTTTACAATATCGTAATAATATAATAATATATAAGTGGCAATATAACATTCAGCACAAACTCTGTAGCCCCACGTGCACAATATACGTAATATTATATATACTTACTACATATTATTATAGTTTAGAGAAGATTATGAGAGTAGAAATTAAAAACGTACACACTCAAAGATAACAACAGTAATGTATAGGCACACACAGACTTATTAACCTAAATGATGTCACGAGAGCGCCGCCCGGTGGAGGAGCTTGCACGGGCGGCAAAAAGGGGTTAGACGGAGACGAAGAGTCAACGACCCCGTGCGAGAGCGACTTACGTTTATTATTATACACGCGCTGTTAATCCATATATCCGGTGCAGCGGGCAAGCGTGCGTGTGCCCAGAGGATGGATCCGAAGTGATGCGAGCGCGACCGGGCGAACCGATTTCACGCGACGGACGGCGAACAGTTGCACACGCGTAATAAGCAGACGATATACTGAGCGACAATGTCGTGGTGATGTCGTCGGCAGCGGTGGACGGAGCGGCGATTCGTTTTCGGAAAAATCGCGTCCCACGAATGTGTGCGCGAGTGATGAGTGGTGGGAGAGGGAGAGACACAGAGATGAACGGAAAATTTAAAATGGTAGAAAAAAAAAAATGCCGAACCGATTTTCTCGCGTTTTTCTTCCACTGTACCGTACGCGCGCGCAGTGGGGTTGCGGTCAGGTGGCGGCCATGACTGCTGGCTGTTGCTGTCGTCGTCGGCGGCGGCGACGGGTTCTCGGCGGGTACGACGAGTACAACTGCGCGCGGCGTTCGACGAGCAGAGTGGAGTGGCGCGCGCGCCGCCACGTTGAGAGCGTTTAGCCCCCGCGCGCCGGCACCACCACGACCACCGCTACTCCACATAATATGTATACACGTATAATATTTACGCGCCGCGCGCGCGCGCGCGTGTGTGTGTGTGTGTGTGAGCGCGCTGGCTATGGGCTTGGCACCGCGGAGGGGGGCGCGGCTCGGGGGGGAAGGGTGCGGCGGCGGCGTCCCCCACCCCGTGCAGCACCGCCCGGAGCATCGACGAGGGGAACGTCTGCTTTGTAAGCGCCCGAGCTCTCCGCGGGGCCCGCGAACGAGTTAACAACGTCAAATGACTCCGATGGCGAAATGGGCACACGTGTTACCCTCGCGCGCACAACTCGCTATATAGCTCGCTGGTACGCACGCACGCGCATGACCGCCGACGGACGGACAGCCCGCCGCCCGCCCGCGACTGCACTGCCGCCTGAGAGTAGGCACATTAACGGAACGATTTCATACATATAATATACGCGTGTACGTATGGAGAGAGAGAGAGAGAAAAAAAAGTGAGGAGGAGGTCGAACCATCAGCGCATCATCGTCATCATCATCACCGCATATTGCACACGTAGGGAAAATCGTCATCATCATATACCATACGTAATAATATATTACGATTATTATACTGCCAGAGGCACAATATAAACAGCGCGTCGTTGGCTGTATTATATCATCAGCGACAACGTGCCCCCTTTTTCGGTACACATTTTGAAAATCTAGGACATTCCTAGAGGTATATATAGGTACTAACATGATGTTATTATGATACACCTAATGTTATATTATGTTCCACGAAGGTTTTCTGAACGAAACGCGCGGTGCCGTTAAGTTGGTCGTCTTCAAAATGTCACCACTCCCCTCAATCAACCGTTTTTCCGTTCTGCTGGTCTCAGTATATGTCGGTCGTAAAATCTCAGAAAATTCCATTCTACCGATTTCAAGATACAATACTAACAGCTAGTATTATTCTTATAATATATGCAACAACATACGACATTTTATGTTGTAACATGATATACCTATATTATATTTAATTATAATGATAATAATAGTAATCAAAGCATTAACGAAATTATGATTATATTTTTATAATAATAAGTGAAGTACAGTTAATACAGATGTCACAACAGACAATCGGCGCATGATCACGGAAATACGTTTTTGCTGAAACCCAAAAATATTTTCTACAATATTTCTATAATATATTCCGAACACCGTATTAAACCTATGAATTTTGTTCTTTCGAGTATCCACCTATCGCTACAATTACGTATAGTTACAAGATCGAAAAATATAGCTAGACTTTATAAATTATTTTATATCAATACCTATTAGGAAACATTATATCATTATAAACCGTTTAATTAATCATTATCTGTATCATGTACATAATATTACTTTTATATTTTGTAAAATACTAATTATAATCACATTTAAGCCGTTAAAAGTATTTAAGGATAAATAAATACTAAATAGCGGACTTAAAATGTTAATCTTTTTTTTTTAAATTTAAGCACACATGTATTACATATTATGTACATCGAAAACTAACATATTTCTTCCCCTCGAGTATAGTAAACATGATGGTAAACATAAGCAGTTATATTTCACATACATCACACAGTAGGTGGTATAAAAACATATGTACATATTTAATAAAATTTAATTTCATATTTAATATAATAGTTTTTATATAATACATTTTTAATTAAGAAAATGTTATTAAAAACTGAAAAAGTAGATTTGTTAAAATAATTTGAAGTTTGATAATAAAAATTATTTCAGAATTTTTGAAATTTAAAGCTCCTTCCAATAAAGATTAAACACTAGTACCAGTTTAACACACAAATATTAAACTAATTTGAATTAAATTTGAATTTGCATAATATATAAATTAGAAAAACACGTACATGAATTTTATACTGCATAATAATAATTGCAACATTATAATGTAAAATGTGATAAAAAAAATAATTAGTTGAAGGATACCTTACCCTAAAAGTTAAAACATATTAATGATTTCAAATTAATTATAAATTATATTTTAATGTTTATATAATCTAATTTAAGTATTAATATAAATCAATTCAATACCTATAGCTATAATAAATACATACATTATATTTTTAGTTATTTTAAAATAAACTAAATGACGTGATATAAGTTTTTAATAAGTAGAATGTTTAGACGTTTTCTTACACTTAAGAAAAAAAATTATAATCAAAGATTTTTTAAAGGATACAAGGTCGTACAAATATAACATTTATAAATGTTGAGGATGATTTTATTCGTATCTTTCAAGTGCGCTAGAACAATTCAAGTTGTTTTTTAACTGTTTGAATAATTTATTAAGTGGTTAATTTGTCGATTGTCATAAGTCAAATGACATATGAAACAAAGCTTAAAAATAAATTAATACAATTTTAAATGTAAACTAATAAGAGATTGTATTTACTGATAAACTGGATAATACGGCAAGACATAGATAATACATTTTTAATAAATCAATTCAATTAATTGAAGCTCAATTAGAAGGAAAAGAAATCAAATAGATGCATATATTCGAATACTAACACTGCAGTTAATGTATTGTAACGTAAAACTGCCCTCGGCAAAATCAATAGAATACGCCACGAATTGTGGTTGGTCGATCCCTTTTTTTTGGGTAGGATTGTTTTCATACGACATTTTCGCGGTACCCTTTTAACACCCTTGCTATACCCTAACCGACAAAATGGCCGAGCCCCGTTTTACCTGATCCACCAATGGATGTTCGCCAGGCATACCGTCTATTGCGCAAGTACTTCTTTAATATATTTACACATTATATCTGAATATTATTTAATTTAAATCATCCAAGTAAATTTAATATACATGTACCTATACATAATATAGGTATGCTTAATTACCATACATAACATACGTTTATTTATAAATTTGCCCATCAAATTAAACATGTTTATTACATCATAATGTCAAATAATTTCAAGATTGCAGTAATTATATCCAAACATTATATCAATAATTTTTTATCATTAATCGACTAAAATAATATTATTTTAATCAGTTTTCATATACTAGTGAAATAGTATTAAAATTCACCCATTGAAACACTAAATCAATAAAGATAGATTATAATATAAAAGGAATAGAAAAAACATTTAAACCCTAGTGATTTTAAATCACTGGAACACGATTAACCTTAAGGTGGGTATAATAACATAAAAATTAGTTTTAATAGCTACATACAGCATATAGCGTTTTATAAACGCAGTTACATTATTTATTTAATATATATAAATAAATATAATTTTTATACATACCTATTTTAATATTGAGTACAATAAATGTAATATCAATGATAATTTAAAAAATTTAAATATAATAAGTTATTATACTAATAGAGTATAATGTTAATGTTTAATAACTAAAAAACTTCGTTAATATATTAGATGTCAGCGTATTCCTATTGTTTTGTTTTTCGTACGTATAATAGAAAATATATGTGTTCTTTAACAAATAATTTGTTCTAAGTAATTTACAAACGATTTTTATATTTTGTATACGTTTTTACAGTTTGAAATATAAAAATGAAGAACTGTTGAAAGTTTCACTATTTAACCAGTTGCAATTGAATGTGCCAAACGATTACGAGTACCGGTAATGACCCTTATAGGCTTGGGCAAAGAACACGCGTGTGTGACCTAAATAGTTAATATACATATATAGCTCCTATTAAAGGTATCAATCATCACACTCCGGGATGAAAATAATTATGAACAAACGTAAAAATTTAAAATAATTTAGTGAAAAAATCAAAATTAATTGAAATGTGATAACCAAAAGCAACAATACAACAAGTAGTAAGCCAAGTAGATATTATAATAAAATACATAAGAAAAAAAGCACTACATAAATATTAAGCAAAGTACTGGGGTGTCCTATTAAATTTGAATAGAATAATAAATAATTGTATTATAACAATTATTCTGACAGGATTTTTGAATTACCAAAAATGGTCAAGATATTATCAAAAACGAGTGGCTAGCTTATATTCATATTATCACCGTTTTTCTTGAAAATGTCTAGTTATATTTTAAAATTTACTTCTTTAAAATAAAATTGCTTGTATTTTCAATAAATAGAAGCACAATATAAAATATTATATTTATATAGCTGATGCACAAAATATTTCTTCAGCGCCAAAAACAAAAATAATATCCAATAATAAAGCTTCCAGAGACTAAGTAGTCTTAGAATCATAGTAAATAACGACAGGATGCAAATTAAAGAAAAAGAGGTGTAGCTATAGTTAATTACTTGTTGATCAACTTTGCTATATAAGTCAATGTATTGCATTATTATTATATTAAATTTGATTGTAAACGGAGTTTTCCACTGGTTATATGTCTTATACACTGTACATAGTGTATATAGTGGTCATAAGAATGATTTTAGAATTTTAAATACACATAAAGGTAAAAAAAAATGTAATTCAATGTTATTGAAATATGAAATTAAGTCTTATAATAATATAAAATATAAATTGAAAAGCTATAAAAATTTATTAAAATATAATTAAATGTCTGTGTAAAATTATTAATTAAACAAGAAATGGAGTTTTAAATTGCTTTATTTCTAATGTATCCATTATACGTTTTATATCAAGTTAATACAGTAAAACAGTATATTATATAACATAGTGGCCTACAAGCTATATTTATTTTATTATTTTAATTATAGTTAAAATAACATTAATATTAAAAATCTTCGAAGTAAAAATGTAAATTTTATAAAAATAAAATGATAAAATCAATAAATTTTCTTCGTGTTTAAAATATAATACTAAGTTCAATGTAGAAACACATTATTTCAAATATTATATAAAATCTAAATTTATGGACAATCCTGTTGAATTTAAACAGTGAGAGAAAAGTTTCGATGTGATAAATTATTGAGTTAGGTACAACAAAAAATTGATATTACGAAATATATAAAATAATGGTTGTATAAACACATTTTAGTAACATAAATATTACTAAATTTTAAAACTTAAAATAATTTATGAATTTAAAAAAATAATTACAATTTGGACCATTATTAAATTATATTATACCATTATATATTATCTTATCCCATTAGTTAAAATTAAGAATAAAAAGTAGTCCAAAATATAAAAAAGAAGTTTAAATGTTCAATAAAAAAAATTATTACGTAATATAATCTGTTTTAAGTAAATATACTACATATTACTATATAGTTATAGTAATGAAGTAATGTAGCAATACTGTTGTCCATATTAGTATAGGTATACCTAATGTAAAGTATACAAACAATTATAGTATATTCACGTTTGTCTAAAAAATACGTTTTTTTACATGAAAACACTTATATGTGCATAATAATGTTTGAACTAAATATAGTTATTATATCACAAATTAAATAATTCATCAAGTTTTCTTTATACCATATTAAATCCTCAAAAATCTACAGTTATTAGCTTAAACTTTTTTTTTACAATATGGTATCCAAGCTGTAAGTTAAACGTCTTTTTGATATTTTAAATTGTAATTTAAAATTTATTAATTTTAGTGAAAATTTACAAATAAAGATTTAATGTCATCATCAAAAGGGTATGTTTAATACATTCCAGGAAAAGGTCTAAAATAAATAAGCTATTTATTAATAATTATTTTTATGCTAAAATTAGTTCATAATTGAGGTGTTTAAGTGGAATAAATCATTATTGAGATAAACGCATTAAGTGATACATTAAAGAATTGTTTTCTTTTAATAGCATTAAAACGATGAACACAATTAACATTAAAATACAACAAGGAAATAATTAAAAATAATATGATTTAATTTAACCTAAATAATATTAAAATAATAAAATATTATTATGATGATAAAAATACTTCTAAATTCAATAGAATTACAATAAATTTAAAACTAGTAGGTACATTTTTTTAAGATACTTTAACTATCTATAAATATCAATCACGTTATTTTTTTTTAGTATTGTATAGTTACAATAAGTTACGAATTAATTAAATATGAACTAGCAAAGGAATATACAAATTAATAATAATATAACGTGTGCCAATATAAATGATATATGATTAAAAAGTAAAATCATAAAAAAAGTTGTTTACCTATATATTGGCGTATTATTATAATATAAATAAACCAAGTAATTCAATGGATTTGAGATCAGAAAAATAATAATAGAAGTAATGCTATATCAAATTACTAATTATAGTATTTAATGTTTAAAATTAAACATTAACATAAATAATGGGCAATTTAATTAGATTAATAATAAAAAATTAAAGCTATATGCTGCAGTATTGAATAATAGATGATAGAATTTGTTTGCATTTACTTACTATTAGTGTTATACAAATAGTGAAATACTTAATGACAAATCATTCCTTGTCACTGTGGTCTATAATTGGATTCAACTTTCAACCTCTAAAACAACTATTACATTTCCTATAATTTTTTTTTTATGAAAACCGCTGTAGATTTAGCTATTATATATACGGTGGTACAATACAACGATGACATTTAAACAATTTTAATTATACTTTTTAAGCAATGGCTTTAACGTTCCTTATACGGAATATATTTTCATATTAAAATTCTCAACTGAACAATTTATAATCAGTCGGAGACTATGTATAAAAGGTACATTTTTTTGAGGCTTATCGGTATTATACATACAACATTCCGCATAACCTGCGTACGCAGTGAAACGGTAGTATGCGAATTTAGCGCGAAATGTTTTGTCGCAATACTATACGGTTAGCCGGAATTATTCGAGGCGTGTTTCGTATGTCTATCGAAAATAGGATCGTATGTTTGTATTGTTTGTTTATTTTTTTCAGAGTTAAAATGCGTTAAAATAAAGACTACCGGGTGGAAAAAAACGCACAACACACACACAAGTATAAATGAAGCAATGTGCCATTTTCACAATAACGTCAACTGGGCGAGGCGTATAAAATAATATACTCAGAAGAAACGTGATGAAAACCGTCGTCGGGGTGATCATGAAGGCAAAGCGAAACACGACGTCCAAGGTCGCGCACCGGTACGCAGCGGATCACAATATTATTATTATTATTATTGTTATAACATGCGCCTGTCCCGGTGAAGGCGGCGCGTGGCTCGCATGTATGGGGAAAAACACAAAATGAAAACTTCGCGTACACTTGGCGGATTGCGCGCAGAAGCGGCAACGAGGTTGTTTTCTTTACTACATGGCCGTCGTCATACAACGTGGTGGGTGGGGTCTCGCGTATTGCAACAGGGTGGAAAAAAATCCGCCTTGCAACACACGCCGAGATGAGCCGCACACGGTAAACCCACCGACGCGCCGCGCCGCCGTGGCAACAGTGTGCGAGCCGCGAGGCCAACAAGTGGGTGCATCGTAACGCGCGGACGACAGCGTTCACACACTCACACACGCGCGCGCGCACGCCTCGCTCCCACACGCACGCACGTACCCCCCACACCCCCTCTACCACCACCAATCCTCAACTTTCAAGCTCTCCGTCCTTCACGCGATACAGACATTTGTGTGCGCGCACATAATATTTAGCGCGCTTTTACATCGTAATATACTGAAACGTTTATCTTGAATCTTCCGTTTGGTAAAGAAAACGTTTTGGTTTTTATCGTCATTCCAAAGTGCACCGCGTGCAGGTACGGCCGCGATTAATACTTGAAAAATTACGTCACGTGGAGAAAACCAAAACACAAAAAAAAATATATGAGAAAACCACTTCTCGAAAGATTTTGTACTCACGGCATGTACAACAGACCGGCACACAATTATGCAAATACGAAAATACGTTCAAACCCTTTTTATTATCTCTCCGCTCTTCTTCTTCTCTCACCGAAAATATCCTAAATAGTTTTGAGGTCACGCTGTGGTCGGACGCCGACTACTTACGACAACGAGGCGGACGGCGGACGGGTGTGGTGGCGCGGGGTGGGGCGGGTTATTACACGGGCTGCAACGGTGGTATCGGCGTGCGGACGAGTGGGTGGGCGGGCGGGAGCAAAGGAGACGGAACGACAACGAGTGAGAGAGCGCTGGTGGCGACACGTGGAACCGAGTTCGGCCTTCCCGTAGCGGACCGCGCTCGATGTACGCGCAACGCGTCCTTAACTCCGACCCCTTCACCCGCGCCGCACCGCCGTCAGTACCCGATGCACAGCCAACAGCACGGCACCACCACTACCACCACCCCTGGCCGAGCGCGCGGGTGGGCGGCGGCGGCGCGGGCGCGGCGCGCATTCACACACACACATACATATACACGCACAAACGTACACTTGCGCGTCGCACACACACGAAACTCACACGCGCGCGCCCGTACGCACGGGGTGGGGGACGCGCTGGCAACAATGCGTAACAGATCGGCCAGCGTACGAATCAAGGTCACCACACCGCCCTATTCAGCTTTATATACAGGGTGTTTTCATCGTGCCACAAAAACCTTTCGACAAGAACGAACGCAGTCCTCTTCTACACCTACCTACTGAAAACTATTAGTTATCTGTATTTTTCCACACGCACGCCGACACGACTGCGTCATTGATTTGTATCGTGTATCGGTTAATAATTTTTCGTTATACTGTTACCTATATCGTGTTCTTTATTATCAGTTCGAGCGTTCGTCAACTCTAATCCGCCGTTCTCATCAAACGATTACATTATGTTTAATTCAATAACGACTTTTATAATAACATTATATAATAGGGGTACAAAATCCAACTATCCGTTTTCCATCGTAGGGCGTGTATATCCAAAAGTAATGTTAATGACTTTATGATTCAACACTTATGGTAGAAAAAATATATTGCCCTGTAATTTAATATTATCACTTAAATCTCTGGTTACTGATATTTAATACTCAAGTTCAAGAGTACAATAAATATACATAATAAAGAATACGATTAAAATATACATTTTTTTTTATTTTTAAATCCCGATTAAATTAATTCAATGTAAGAAATCAAATATTAAAATGAAAACATAAAAGTATTCAATACTATGTTGTAAGTACGTTTAAAAGGGTGAAAAAATTATTATGATAAAAAATGTGTCAAAGGAAAAACGAGTAGATACTGGTAAACCTAACACTTAAGGGAAATAAATACGTACGTAGTATTTCAAAAATTAAACATTCCACACATAGACTATTTATTCACCAGATATAATAAGTATTTAATCATAAAAATTAGAAGTTATATCAGTACATAACTATATATATTAAAACACGCACGTAAAAAACCATCGTCGTTAAAAAAAAACTGCCGACACGTTGTATAGAATTGTATACAATGGTGGTTCAAAACGTACAATTCTAATTTAATATTATGTACAGTAATAGTGGTAACTGGTAGTCATAATAAAGAGTATTTTTAGTTTTTAAACAGCCCCTATCAAGTTTATAGGGATGAATAAACTCTGGTCTCCGGGTATTAATAAAACCACCCTCATATTTCTTTTTTTAAAGTATTATTAACTCAATTAAGCATTTCTTTGGGGACTTAAGAGTTAATACTACTGTATATAATATGTAACTATATATACCCAATATATAACCAATACAATTACAAATCGGTTGGATAAATAATTGTAGTATTTCACTTAATTAAAATTATACTATATATTACATAATGTAAACCTGAGATTTGTATGCAATAAAAACTTGTATTAAATACATACGAAACATGACTAAGCGTCTAGGCAAATGGAAATTATATGCATATAATAAACAGTGTAATTAATACAAATAGCATTTATAATGCAATAAAATAATGTACTGGACGAAGTTTTCTTTAAAGCGATACGGCAATTCCCAAAACGAATGAAGAGTTTAGAATTTTCGTTTTAAAATATTTTAGAAACTGTACGCCTCCGTCATACGGATATGTGTGTTATGTGTTTAGTGGAATGAGGACGTTGACCCGGGCAGCGCAGCCGAAACGTGAGAGGTAATGATGGTTGTATTTCTGTTGATTTATTTAATAAAATCATCCTAATAATATAAATGTTTTCACGTATGTTATGCATATAAAAATTACAAATATCTACCCTTTAAAAAAAGTATTTATAATGACAAACGGTCGATGTTTTGTACCATACTGTATAATGAGTACTGCTAGTTTTCCACTGCTGTTTTTTCTCTCGCTCGTTCTCACGGCGTGAAGGGGGCACACTAGCTGTGTTTCAGTGCTACCACTGGCGTGGTTTGTGACTTTCGGGGTCGAAGACCCGGATTATGAGCACAAACACTGTGATATGACGGTTGAGTAATTTCAGTTGTGTGATAAATGTTTAGAGATAACTGTAAATCTGTATAAAACCACGGAATATTTATATTATTTTCATTATATTATGTTCTTTCTTCTGTCGAGTTTATTATTATTATTGTAACACCTACTTAACTACTAACATGGACGCATTATTGCAAGCAAAGGGAAACGATAACGTTTTCCCAACTTAAAAACAAAATGTGGCGGGATGCCAACCCGTAGGGCACACGTAGATGAAGACGGTTAAATGCATGCGCACACCAGCATATTATTTTAACAACGAATGCAATTATAGCGCATAGAAGGGTGTGGTGCCCCTTAACAAAATGTAGTGGCCTCTTGTACACTATAGGGGGGAGTGGGCGTTTGGCACTAAAAATGAAACAATATTCTCCTACCCGTATATGAGCATAGTCGTGATTATTATATACACGGACACGGGCTTCCTAAGTTTGCCCTCACAATATTAAAACTGAAAAAACTCCTTCGAGTAAGCTTTCACTAGGCAATTCACATCAATTAAATCTCATTGTACGCATTTTGAAATGTGAATAACGCTTGAAACATTATATATACATAAATGACAAAAACTTCCCATTAAGTTTTTAACTATGTACGACAGAATTGTATATTTTGTTTATTTCAACTATACGCCCGGTATTAAAACTTTTAAAGAAGTACTACCATCTTAAATACAAGTAGAAAAAAATTGCCTATTATGTAAAATAGCACGTACGTGACTAATGAATAACACACGTAACAGGTGGAGAGAAAAAAATTGCGCGTGCATTAGTGGTTCGTGTTTTTTCTATTTTAGATGTGTGTATAAATGCATCGTATACATAGACATACTATGTTTGTTAGAAACAACTCGGAGTAAAATTTGTAGGTGTAATATGCTATAAATGTGATTATTTAGTATTTATTAAGTGTTATTTTTTTTGCATTTGAAAGTGAAATGATAATAATCAAGTTCGCAGACATCCTTGATGTATTCTAAATATTATCCTAACATAACTTAAAAATGCACGTTACAATATTGTTAGTAATTATCTAGTAAAATGAGCGTATTGTTCATAAAAAAATCTGATCCATAATTATATAGTATTTACAATAAATCAAAAATCGATTTGATAATACATATAGATTACAGAAAAGTACTTATAATATTCATCACAATACTCTTGAAAGTTTCTCTAGACGACCTATGGATTTTTAGAAAATAAAACATGTAAAAGACGATAATGTTTTGTTTATAATATACGATCGCCCATGACAAAAAAATAATTCAGTAACAATATATTATAATATTATGAACGCGACAAGCAGCAAGTGGCATTGTGTGGTTTGGCATGTGGGCTATCCCCGTATGGTATCTCCCATAGTCCCATCCAACACACACGAGGCGTTTAGAAAAAAAAAAGAAAGAAAGAAAGAAAGAATAACTTTATATTATTTATAGGGTGAATGACCCATGCATTGGAAACGGGGTTGGTTCGTATCAGGGCATTCACCCTTCGCCGTTGTTGGTTCGGTGCGGCCAGTAATTACAAGTGCCTCTGCGTGCGTGCGTATATTTATGTGTGTGAGTGAGTGAATGTATGGGTTTGTGTGTATGTGTGCTGTATATATACGTGCGCGCTAGTGTATGTGTGCTGTATATATACGCGCGCGCTGGTGTATGTGTGATGTATATATATTACCGGCAACTGGTGACTGCGTGTGTGTGCGTGTGTACCTGTTGAGCGAGCATCACTTCACCGTGAACTTCACATACACACACACATACATACACACAAAACAACCTGCATATGGTCGTCACCGTAAAACCTACTTTCCCCTCAAAACCTATAATGCCGGTGTGCGCCAGTGTGTGGTGTGTTGTGTTGTGTTGCGATGAGGTAGAAAAATAAAAATAATAATAATAATAATAAAAAAAGAAAACACCACAAAAAAATCGTGGAGAAACACACGAAAATTATTCTAGTACAGGTATTTACGCCTACGACGTTTCAAAAACGAATATTTCTGTTAATTATCAAAACAACCGATTGAAATGCAAATTTTCTGTCGTTTTGGTAAGGATAGTGCGAACAAAAAAATAATTTATAAAGAATAATATAATATTACATAATATATGCAATAGTAAGAAACGTTTATGACTAATTTATGAGATTTTGAAGAAATACATATTATACAAGCGTACTGTTTTAAAGGCAGAGTTAACCTATAAATATAATATAATATATATTATACAAATAACACTATATGATTTGCGTAAAGGAAAAATAAACGACATAATATAACGATAAAAGCTAACCATGTATATACATCACAATTATAATATTGGTTCGGTAGTTTCGTAAAAATGAATTCGTAGTGACTGTGCGTTGTCGAGCGTTAAATTAAAATGTTTAGGACTATAGTGATTTACATATACAAAATATTCACCCCAATCGTCGTTTCCTGCCCAGGGTCAGCCTTTGTGCACGAACAGAGTATTTTTTTAAAACCAGGAAGATTTTTAGGGCACAAATAAACGTGAAAACAACAGGTGTAAAATGACCCTATAAACAATGAAACGCGGGATGATTCCGACGACATGGAACAATATGACGGTTAAGGGCCAGCGCCCCCCCATTATAATAATATTTATAAATATATGTGTATATTATTCAAACGAAGGGGTCTTTAACCCCATGAACAACCACCCTTGTCCGGCTTACACAAACAGGTGCCTGGAAACCTGTTCCCACGTTACACACGGTTCCCATCATTCTCGCCGGGGTTTTTTTTGTAGACGCAATTACATGTATTCAAATTAGAGAGTTAGTGATTTAATTCGTTTGGACAAAAGCCAAAATTCGAATAATAATTAACAGTAGTAGTGGATAGAAAAAAAATCGTAACGGTTATAGACTATGTTAATCGGGAAACAAATGGATATACACGAATCTATATGTAAGGAATATGTATGATGGATTTATTGATAAAAAAAAAAAATTAGAAAAAAATTATATAAATTAATTAGGAATCACTTATTACAAACTTATCACTGATTACAAACAAAAAATATACTGGAGGTGGTTAATGGTTATTGATATTTACTAATTATTAGTACCTTAATAACAAAAACCTGCAACATTGAGTGCGTTACAACTTACAACTCTTATTTTAATAGGTTTGGTGATGTCGTTAATTATAATACATTTATCAATAATATATAAGTATAATTCAAAAACTATATTATATACGATACTATACTAATAATCTATTTAAGTGCCAACAATTCGAGAATTTTAACTTTTTTGAATAACAACATATATTTTTATTACATACACTGAAGTAGATTATTTTTTGAGTTCCTACCGAGACGTATAGAAATTTAATTTTAAACAAGTAATAAATATAGTTATAATAATTTATCATTTATGTAAGTAACTATTATAAATGGATATTTCGTCACCGGTAAATATTATACTATACAGTCATACAGAACATTTTGTTTCCGGGAATATTATTAAACTATAGGACGATTGGTCTTTTATTTAATTTTGTAATATCTCGGCATCTGAAAATTCAGGTTGGGCATTTGATGTAATATTATACATTTAAAATTGAAGTTTATTATGTACGTCATACAAAGTAGTTAAGTAAAATACTCTGCACATATAGTGTCTTAACTATAACTCCATATCAAATATTTATTATTTTAATGAATTAAAAAAAAAAAATCATTTTGTAACTTAGCTGTAAATTAGCTTTTCATTTTTCGCAATTATATTGTAGGTATTTGTATTATTATAATTTTAGTAACAGTAATAAAAGAAAGATAAAAAATTTAAATAGAAAAAGTAAATAGTCCTCTATTTTAATGCCTATTTAAAGGGGAAAAATGTCTGTAAATATTATTTTTACAGCGATTCAACAAGTAGTTTACTCTAATTAATTAAACTTTAAATACTTATAGCTAATTAATAACTCGTTCAATATTCAATCAGTACACATAAAAATATTGCGAAAAATGTTTCACTATATAGGATTATGATATGAAAAATGTAAATTTTCAACCTAGAAAGGTAAACACTGACAACAATGAAAAATTGTAAATTTAATTGTTTTCGAAAATGTTATTTTTCAAACATCCAATTATAAGTTAAAACTTGGAAATAATAATTGTAGATACACTTAAATGGATCACCTTGTATATGTACTAAATGTAATTACATTTTTTTAAATTCTATTTTGATGTAATTTTTATTTAGTTAAATAAGCTGGATAGTTAACATAATGCAATTTTCTGCTTGAAAAAATATGGATATATAATAATTTAAATGATTTTACTATCTACATAAGAATGGGCATTTTAATTTTTTAAGTATTAATATGTCCACAAATTAATTTCATTAAGTTATGATTGTATGACGTAATATTATTTAAAATCTAGAAATTATAAATCCAACACATAATTTGATATAAATTAATTTAGAGATTCTTTTTTTAAGACAATCAATAGGAATTCATTATATTATTGTTACAAAAAACACAGAATATAATAGAGATAAAATATTTTAAAAATACATAATGTAGTCATATCTCTAAAATTGTACCTAATCTTGTATAGACATTGCTTTTTCTCTAGTTTCAGTAATTGTCAAAGTATAAATATTATTGTAATTTAAAAACTGAAAACGATAATTCTTATATGTACCGATTCTTATTTATATTAGAAGTTAGGACATGTTGTAAAATATAACATTTTTATCAGTGGTCATTCGAAGATATAATAGTTTAAACGTTTAAGCAATGTAAAAGATATTATGTGTTGAACTAATGAAGCATCTCATGAAAGATAATTTTAATGTATATTTATATAAAAATGAATACAGTACCAAATTATCAACGATAATAAACTATAGTAAGTCATAAACTCTACAGATAAAGAGATTATTATCAAAATTGTAAATAAACATAATAAAAACAATATTGAACTATATGCAATGACTCATCAGATTACGAGCAGGATTTTAACATTTTACTGTTAATGAAATTATTAGGTATACTTAAGTATACCAAAATAACTAGAAACATTTTTTAAACACCAAATTGTTGCACAGTACATGTAGTTAATTTTAAAGGAAATATGTAACTAAATGATGATAAGGAAGTAGCATTGTAAATTAAATAAATCGGTTTCGTTATTTATCATAACACGGAAAGTTTTTGAATAAATGTAACAGATTTAGATACTCGGGAGATAAGGAGCTATGTATTTCACTCTGCACCGTTTAAACATTAATACGTTGAACCGCACGCAACGTAGCAACGTTAAAAAACGAACTACGTAAATGTCGAATTTCGAAAAGTTATTATTAAAAACTACAAGCCTGTACGATATACAATAATATTATGATTGGTTGAGAATAGAACAGAAAAAAAAATACGACGTAAGTGCAATTAAATCGCATTTATCGCGACTACGTTTCACCGAGCTATTGCATTAGCGTGTCCCCGGCGGCGGCAGCGTTCGGGGTTATTACGACGATCGTAAAACGTATTTACTGCTCGCGACCACGACGATTGTCGCAGCTTCTCGAGAAAAGCGATGGCTCGGCGATTGGAAACGGAAACCGTACTACAACATTATTTTACAGCAACGACGACGACGACGACGACGACGTTTGTTATCGGCGTCGAAGGGTAACACTAACAGCGGCCCCGGGACGTCATTTTTTGTATTTTTTTCGTCCTCGTCCTTAATAATGTTATAACATTATTATTATTATTATAGTGAACAGGCTCTATATCACTATTTACTGTCGTGGGCCGAGCCGATAATATGGCAACGCGGCGAACTGAACGCCGCCGCCGCGGCCTCTCCCCCATAGCGCTGTGCGCATGATAATAATATTATAGTCGCGCGAGAGGAATATAATATATTATATATATTATTATTATATACATATTATTATAGCGCGGCTGTGCTGCACGCGCCACTCGCGCGCACATACTCACACACACACACGCGCGCGCGAGAGCGCGTAATATTCAACAATAATAATAGTTGTGCACTTTGACCAGTTTGCCCTATCGGGGAACGAACGAGCGAGCGCGCAGTGTATATTTAATAAGCCTGCCGTTGCTGGCTATCCGACGTGCTTCACACGCGTTTAACGCGGCGGCGATATCATCACCACCACCACCGCCGCCGCCGCCACAGCCACAACCACCGCCGCCGACGCCGTCGTCATCGAATCGACGCATAATTATATTATTATTATACAGGGCGAACACTGCGGCAGATATAATATTATACATGTGGTTTTACAACAACGCCCTACGAGTATTTAACGATACATAATATTAAATGTGTGTGTGCGTGTACATGGTGGCTGATGGAGTGTCGTCATCGGGGTTCCGGCGTTATCATCTTATTATTAGTTTTTCTGCGATTAAAAAAAAAAAAAAAAAATAGGACACGCGGCGTATTCGCCCGACAGAGCCTAACCGCCCCACCCGCTCGCGGGACCTTCACGCCGGAGCGCAATATCATATTAATATACGGTTTTCCTTCTACTAGGCGCACACAAACAGTGTTCCCCGCAATGTTCACACACACGTTCCTATACCCGTTTTACGAGACAAACAATTTTAGCGGCCCCTGTGTTCACCACCACACTTGTGCCTGCCGATATAATATTTGAAACTAGATTCAGAGACACGGCACGAATTTTATTATTTTTTTCTTTATCTCCCCGTGAGTCACGCGACCCGCTTATCGTTGCCGACACACCGGGTCGTTCAAATATAATTTTCCATTGGCTCACGATATCGTTCCGAAAACGTAATAAAACGAGAATCAAACCAGAGAGAGTGGATTTAAGGACTGTCCAAATTTGCAAAAAAAAAAAAAAAAAATGTGCAGCCACACACTATACACTTCAGTGTATAATATTATTATAACGTTTGGTCTCTCGTTGTGTGCTCTCCCTCCGCGACTCCCCTCTCGCCAGCGAACGCGTCTGCCATTGTTTTTTCCCGAACCGCTTGTATAGGAAGTAAATCATAATAATAATGTTCGTTTCATAGTCCGTTTGATAAATATTTAACTATCGAACATTAATAAATAACAATACACGCGACGTGGAAATGCTAAGGGTATACTAACTCATATTTTATAACATCGTTTTCTAGTAGGTACCTATAGTTAGTGAATGTTAATATTTTTTTAAGTGTCGTCGACTTAATATACAAAAGAATTCGTTAAGTGATGTACCTATTAATTATTATTATGTACACACGGCGTTGAAGGGCTGCGGCGTCGTTAACCGCGACGACGACGACTACGACACATTCCAAAGTACTTGAGTCCTGCAGGCGGGGAGGAGGGGGGGGCGGTCTCAGGGTTGCACCGACGACACAAAACAATAAACGCGGTGATAATAGTTATTAATTAATCCGAATACGCACACGTCCACGCACAAGTACGTGAACCGACGTGGTCGTTAGCGCGGCGATTACAAAAACGGCATGAGCGCGGCGAAAAGTAGGAGAAATGCGCGCCGCTAACGACCGCCGCTAATGTGCCGACGAGGTGTGTGTTGGTCGTCTTCTGTACAAAACGGTCAAAACGAATATGTATATGCGTATTAAGCGACGAAGGACGCGCGCGAATCGAGAAAGAAAGACGCGCGGAGAGAAGTAGAGAGTAAATTTCGAAAACATAAAATATTGTTGTAATATACATAATATGCGTTTCGTTCCCTTGGCCTTTTGGCAATCGTCAGTAGTATTTATAAATACATTTTTACCGACGGGGTAGAGCGTCGACGGCGCCTGGTCGGGTCTTGTGTGTAGTTGTGTGCCACCGTTAACGCCGCCGCCGCCGCCGTCGATAAGTTCGGTCGACACGTGCGGCGGCGGCTGCGGGTGCGTTTACACGTACGACGGGCGTCCGGTCCGGTCAACGTACCGGACGGGATGGACGCGATGCGAGTATGTGACGATCGTACCATGTACCTGTTCCACCAATAGTACCTGCTTACCTACCCATCTTCCGCCGCCGCCGCGGATCGAGTTTGTGTCAAGGGCAACACGCGCCGGCACAACCAACCCGATCGGGACCACTACTCTCAGGCGGTGGACAACGACGCCGCCGCGAGTGTCCCGGTGGCCGTACACAGGTCGGTCACACACACGCGCGCACGTCACGACAAGCGCGTGTGTGACGGCGTTCGTCTTATCGAGACGGGGGTTAATCACCCGGTGGAAACGGCACGCTGCCGCTAAAAATAACCGCCGAAACCCCGTTCGGCTCTCCACCAACCACCCCAACGACGAGAGCGGACGTCGTTATCAAAACGTCCAAAACGGCGTACTGGTTTAAAAATGTATTTTTATACCAAACAATGCCCTCTGCAATTATTTTATACTTATCGGATATAATAATAATATAATAATAATAGTAATTATACAGGATTCACTGTTCGCATATTTTCGTGGTACGTAACTATTCGAATGATGTGTGTAAAAAAATACATAATAACACTGCCCATAAAATATTATATAATAACATTTCAGATAAACAGAGATAAAAATGTTGACAACAGTTGTAGTCGACGACTAGCTACAAACGCAAAACTGCAAAGCATAAACAGTACCTAATAGACAATAGTATAACTAACTTAATGTATAAACATGTTACAAAAATAATATTACAATCCGCGTATACCGCGTATATTGCGCGTACACAGCGATTCGTGACAAGTATCCAGAAGGGGTACGCGTACATTGTCGGAAAAACAAAAATACTGTTCAACTTACCAATGGCGAAGGGAAGCTCCGAACTCTGATTTGCATTCCATTTCCGGTGCTCGTCCGTGAATTGTTTGGCCAGCCGAAAGTGATGATGTGCGAGATAAATAATCGCCTTCGACGATTTTTTTCACGTTGTCGCGCGATCCACAGATTTTAATGAATAATAAATTATAGGTTTTATTTAAGAGTGGAGTGTGATATAATTATAGATATTATGGTTGCAACGGCAATACAAAATTAATTAAGTGACGATGCAACGACAGCCGAAATGAAGAACGAGTGAAATGAAAAGAGATAGAGTGAAAGAAAAAAAAAAGGGGAGAACAATTAATGAAGAAGCAATTCTGTGTGCGACTCCGGCGAGATGGGTATTCGTGCGGCGAGTGCGCACGTCTGTCGGCGTAGCGAAAATGAACTTTCAACAGTTAGTGGCGGGTCGGTGTTTCAAACCGACGGAAGTGGTTGCGGGCGATTCTACTGCTATCTGCCGGCAGTTCGTTCGTCAGCGCGCGCGACGGTCGCGCAATTACGAACTGCGGTTATCACGGGACTTCGGTTATCACTGGGCCGCTTTCGTCACAGGACCATGGTTATTACCAAACCTTGGTTAACCTTGATAAGGCGCAGCACGGTGATAGCACGGGTTTTCTTATCGTATGTCCATTACTCCACTACTGACGACTGTGGATAATCATTGAGTTCGTTCAGTAAAGTCGTTTTAATGTAGGACAAATTTTAATAAAATATGCTTTAATCATTCACATCGTCCACGTTAAACTTTCCCTTGTTCCGTTTCCCGTTGCTGTGGTCTATATATGTTTCACAAACCACAGGACTTGCTCAAGCGCACGCCGCCCGATGGAATAAACCGGCCAGAGTTCCTGAAGCAGCTCGTTCAGGAGTTCCGGAAAACCAATAGTGCTGGTATAAATGACTGATGTCCTAACGTACCGTACATGCAGCGTATCTACTGATGTATTTGTTTACTTATTTAGAGTCCAAGCTTCAAGTGTTGGCCAACCTTGCCAACTTTGCATACGACCCTGTCAATTATCAGCACATTCGTAGTCAGAAGGTAATCGATCTGTTCTTAGAACAGTTGGCTTCTGACAACAACAAACTGATAGAATTTGCTGCAGCTGGACTCTGCAATCTAGTCAATGGTAATAATTATTTTTGTTTTAATTTAGCTCTTCTGCATTTTTATTGTTTCATTGCATATAGTTAAGTTTGGCCAATTGTCGCTGATTTTCTTGGACTTTATAGGTGTAAGAAGACATGTGTCTTGTTACAGTAGGATTTTTATTGGGCATAGTAATTTCACTAAGATCTTAGTACTATCATAATAATATTCCTATTTTTTAGGATTTAAATAACCCATTAAGACAAGAATTGTTTCTATTTATAAACATGTGTTTATGACATAATTAAGTGATTCTTTTTGTGTAACTATATTATAGACCAGTGTTTATCATCAACCTTTGTATTATGGTGAGTAAGTGTTATCAATCATTGGTGACATACGATTCAAATATTATATTTTCTTTGCGTTATACAATAAAAAATAAGGATAATAGGTAATATTTAAGTAATGTTTAATTTGTAATGTAAATTTAAAAAAATCATAAAATAGAATTATAAATGTTGATAACAAAGAACTTATTTTTAATCATTATACAAATCATATCAAATATCTATCAATTTTTGTGAATTGTGTCAAAAATGTTTGTACATTTTGTGTTATTTAATTTTAATATATTTTGCACACATTTGGATATATGTTACAACACATTGAATGAAAAACATTGTTCTAGACATTTTGTTTAGTTAAAAAAAATTATGTGTCAATTCAGATAATAATATACAAACTAGAAATATTATAAACAAGATATTTTAAAATTGTCCATATTACATCAATGGTGACAGCTAATATTAAAACAATATAAATTTTCTTAGAGTAAAATTGTTTAGTTATCCATAACTAATATTATGAACTTTTATTTTATCTGGCTCAATAAACAGTACTCTTAGTTCTACATTTTTTTTTTCGTTCATATTATATAGTTTCCTTTTTGTTATTTTAGTTAAACCATAATGTCTTACTTTTCATATTACCTTACTATAATTATATTATTTTTATACAAATATGATTTGCTTTTTAAACATAAAATTATAAAGTATATAGATATACAGGGAAAAATAAATGTTTAGTTAATGCTTAATTTACAATTTTAAAAATACTAAGCTAAATAATTATAAAAGTTATTATATACATTTTTTTTACATTTGTTTAAATTATTCAACTTTATATATTTTCAGATCCTGCCAATAAAGATTATATTATTGGAAATGGTGGTATCCAAAAAATAGAAAAAAATTTAAGTATAAATGATGACAATATAATACTTTCCTGTATTACAACTCTTATGTACTTGTATGCACCAGAAATAAAAACAGGTAATTAAAAATAATTTATTATCATTTTATTGATATTCTGTCTTAATAACATTCATGTTGTATGCGGTCTGCTATATTGGTATAATTTATTTTGCAATTATTCTTATTACCTGAATACTACATTAATGTTTAAAAAGACTAGTCATTGTTTATTTTTTTAAATATTTTATTTGTTTAAGTTAAAACTTTAATGCGACTGAATAATTCTCACATTTATAAGTAGGTAATTTAATAAAATAATAGAATAAACTGGGTTATACTATGTTTTATTTTTTAAGTTAAAAATTACTCATAATATTCTGAAATGAGTGAAATTTTTATAAAATATTAATTATTCTATTGTGTATTAAAAACTTTACACTTGTTACACTATAGTTGTATAATTAATGAAATAACATGAAACCATTTAGTAACTATTATATATTAGGTAAGAAAGTGAATTATTGCTTATATCAATATATATTGGTACTTGTTTGTTATCGCCCCGCCAGTATGCCGCATAAAATTTATCGCCCCGCCACTAAACCATACATATAATTTTGTTGATCTGGACATAGGGGCACACACCCAAAATATTGAGAGGTTGTGGGGTTCTGCTAAATGGGGAAATAAAAAGCGTCGTGGAACAAACAGAAATTTTTTGGAATCATATTTAGCAGAATTTATGTGGAGAACACGTCTCGGAAAACAAGACGCATTTGAAACCATTTTAAAAGATATATCCGAGTTCTGGCCTCCACTATAATTATAATTATATTATTTATTTACTAATGCATTTATACATATTTTATATTTATTTATTATTTTGTTTATTTTATTTAATTGGCGGGGCGATAAATTTTATGCGGCATACTGGCGGAGCGATAACAAACAAGTACCAATATATTTTATCCATAAATATTTAAATTTGAAAATAATTGTGCATTTTAAACTGATTTATGACAATATTTTGACAAAAATAGATTGACTTAATTTAATTACTTATTTTACTTATTTTTATATTTATTATAATTTCTTTTACTGTACTTTATTTCACTTGTTATTTTTATTTTTGTGTAATAGTAATTTTTTAATACATTATTGAATAATTTATAAAATGTATTTTAAATTTAAAATGTTATTAAGTTAAATTAACAAAACTATTTAGTTAAAATGTATGTTATAGACTTAAGGAGACACTATACCCATATGTATTGTCTCACAAATAATAATATGAAAACTATCTCTTTGTACTTTAAGGTCCATTGCATTGCTGTGATTGTGGTTTATTTTGGCTGCATTTAATCACAGCTGAGGTGTATGGACCTTAATATTCACTTTAAATTCAATTATTTGTAAATTTGCAGTAATATTAACTATAAGTAACTGTAATTGGAATCAAGTTTGTAGATTTTCCACATTAAACGAGTGTAAAACAAAGTCAATACACATAGGTACAGTGTTAATTCTTATTAATCATTTAGGTTATTTTTGTTATTTTAAGTATGTAATTTAATTATAGTTTTTGGTATGAGTATAAGTATGTATATTCAATAATACAATTGTAATACATTTATCACAGGTGTAAGTACTATGCTGACTAATTTTAATACCATTTTTTTTTTGCATTTTTCATATGTATTTAAACATTTTGACTATTATTTAATTTTTAAACTATTATAAAAATGTATTTATTTATTTAGTATAGATAATGACGTAAACTATCAATTTAAAAATAAGATTAATCATACTACTATATATTTAAATTATGTCACCAATTCCCATGTAAAATTACACTGGATTAATAATTATAATATTTTATTTTTTAGTAAATAATTTATTAAAAATATAGCAATCTATTTAATATAATATTTAAACCACGGTATATTATAATAATATAATAATATACCGTGATTTAAACTAATATGAATTTTATAATAATTGTAGAAATGTTTAACAGAAAATATTTATTTTGTTATTCATAAAAAGATTTATATGGAAATGTAGATCTGTATATAAATCTTTTACAAACAATTTATAATGTTATTTCATACTTAAATAATACATCTTATTATGTAAGAAACTAAGAAGTTAAAAGACAGTTAAAAAAGTCATTCTTTGGATTATTTAGTTTGTGCATTGTATATAAACTATGTGAAAAAACGTTTGCTAATTGTATTTTCTTCATACAAATTCTAATTCTTCAATAAACTTGAACTTGGAAAATAGTATTTAAAATTAGTCATATATTTTAAGGTTTATGTAGTATGCGGTATTTATTTATTTTAAATTTAATATAGCACATAGACTAACTTATTTTATAAAATAATCTTTATTAATATTAAGTTATGTGTTATAATATTTATTATTATTAGTTAATTACTTTTGTAATTTTATAGTTTAATTTATTTAAAGTTAAATAATAATAATACATTAATACTTTTAAATTGTAATTTTAATGTATGTATATTATAGGCTTAGACCGCATACTATATGAGAGTTAATATTAGAACAATTAAATTATTATTAATTAGTTGGTACCATATGTTTTTCTAAGGTTTTTGAATTATGAGAGTGCCAATGAAGATAGCGCGTTTATTTTCTACAGCTTCATTCAAACCTAAGTTAGAACTTTTAACTAATAAAAGTCTAATACAAATCGATGGCGATGGCATGTATGATTATTGCCAGGGTTTGATGACTAATGATATTTTCAAACTAAAAACTGAAAAATCTTTGTTTACTATGATATTGAATTCAAAAGGCCGTGTGTTATATGATTGTTTGATTTATAAAGTGGATGATAATATACTACTGGAATGTGAAAAAGATGTTGCAAGTGACTTAATCAAATACTTAAAAATGTACCTACTAAGAAGAAAACTCAATATTAAAATATTAGAAAATACTAGTGTTTGGGCATTATTCAGTTCTACACCTTTAGACATGAAACTGAATTCTGTCAGTGTTTTTAATGACCCACGTCTGCCCATTTTAGGTCAAAGAATTATCTCTGATAAGACTTCAGGCATTAGAAATGAAATCTTTTTGGACGAACGTGATAACAAATTTACTTATCAACAATGGAGATATACAAATGGTGTTGCAGAAGGCAAAGAATTACTTAAAGGGCTATCTTTTCCATTAGAAATGAACTGTGATTATTTAAATGGTATAAGCTTTAATAAAGGCTGCTATGTTGGACAAGAACTGACGGCAAGGACTTATCATACTGGAGTTACAAGGAAAAGAATAATGCCTTTAGTTTTTGATGATATGCCCACCGGATTGGATTTGAATGCTGATATTTACAATGAATCTGATTTAGGTGCTAAAAGACCACCTGGAAAATTGAGAGGATTGTGTGGAAAAATTGGTATTGCACTTTTAAAAATTGATGAATGTTTAAAAGCAGAACAATTAATTGTGGGTGGATTCACAGCTAAGACATTTATTCCAAATTGGTGGAAAACATAGTACGGTTTAGTCATGTTGAGTAAATTTAGATATACAACGTAGAATATTTTATATACATTATTATACATTATACAATTGAATTTCTTAAAACTACTATGATAATTAATCTAAATTGTTTAATATAAATGAGTTTTAACATTTTTAAGTAATTTACTTAATACTTAAAATAATTACTTATGATAAATTACTATTCAGAAATTTTAAAATTATCTTTATTAAATGTTTGTTATTAAATATTTGATGGATAGTAAATTATAGTATTTTTACTTATTGGCTCAGTAAATCCATATTTTATCTATTTTTTTTTTTTGTGTTTTTAGTTGAATAAAGCTTCTAATAAAATGTCCATACATTAATATATTAGTCTACGATTTAAATTCTAATGATATGATTAAATGAACAATGTAATACAATTTTGAATTGGAAGTTGATCAAAGATACATATTTAAATATATTAAGTTGATATAAATGTAGAAAGTTATCAAAACCATCTAAATTGTACTTTTGGTAGCTAATTATCACCATATGATTAGATACGTAAGTCTTGTGTTTACAAAATATAAGGTCATGAAGTCCTAAACTTGCATTAAAATATTTAATATTCATATTTTTATAAAATATTAGAAGTTTTTAAACCTAAAATACATATATTTTTCTAAAAAATATATATGTTCTCTTCAATATGATAAACTACTCTAATTTCATAAATACATTTATGTATTATTTATGATAATTGATAAGATTAAAATTATGATTTTAGGTAATATTATATAGATATGCATACAAGGTTTTTAAGATATATATGTATATAATTTTAGGAGAGATAACTATGTTTTCATTAATTATATCCTATAGTCATGAAGGATAATTAATTGAATGTTAAAGTTTCTTATAAATTAAAATAATAAATGTTTTATAGTTTTATGTTACTTATGCATTTAAATGATGATAACTTTTTTGTATGAAATTTACAGCAAGTGATAACCCCACGTAAGGGAAAATATTACTGAGGTTAGAAAAAACAAACATCTTACTAGTAATTAAAACACAAAAAAAAGACATGATAAAAATAAAAATAATATTATTTTAATCCATATAAAATTGATAAGATTAATATCTAGATGGTTTATATAAAATATAAATAATGCAAAATTCAAACACAAGAACTTTTTAAATAACTTGGTGGATCAAAAAAAAAAAAATCAAAATTGTTTACGATTTAATTAAATTCCATTTAATAAAGCATAGAGACTTGATTTTTTTGTGGTTGTACTTGTAGAATTTTTCGAAGCCGCACATTCCGTAACACATGTAGGTATTGCAAAGGCAATACATAATATGCATTTTATATTTGTATTAAGGTTGATTGTTTATTAGGTTTAACCAAATTTTTTGAAATATTTAATATTATATCTTTCTCCTATATATACTATTGTACTATGTATACATTGTTAATCGTAATTGATTTTGTTTAACTGATTCGAACAAACAATTGGCATGGTATTAATAATATTTTATTCTTTCAAGAATAAATGATAAAGCATTTTAATCATAGATGATGCCAAGATGCTACACCTCTATTTTTTTTCCGTCTTATTAAAACTTATGAAGCTGAACTTAAATTTACAATGTTACATTGTTACGTATATTTATAAAACAGAGCCATCAAACGAGGGTGTGGCTTGTTCTTAAAAACGTGACATAATGTCAATTTAAACTTTATTTATTATTTTAAATGTTTGTTTAAAACAGTGACATATACATTACATAATTTACAAACATTACAAAAAAATGTATGATAATTTTTAAGATAAATTTACGGGTACCTATTATTTTTAACTTTACACATACTTACCATTAACACTAAATAAAAAGCTAATCGTGTATGAAGCGTGTCTTAAAAATTACATTTTATTTTACATTAGGCACATATTGTTGTACGTCATCTGTCAAAAATTACTTCTTAGCAATTAGGTACATTTAAATAGGCACACAACATTTCATTTCATAATTATTTGTCGTAACGTTATTTATTTCTATGAATTATGAAATAAGAAAAAAATACCGTCATAGGAGATATATAATAACTATAACTTCAATAAAGATGGTTTTTTTTTCATGAATTATTTAAATTAAACTTTTTGTCATTAACATATTATCGTATGCATTTTTCTAATGTCGATTCCAATTTTTAATAAATTATTATACTATAGTACTATACCTATTAAAAAAAGCGTTGATAAAGTTTCTATTAAATCATGGTATTTTTAATGATTACATTTTTACATATCTGTTATAATAAATAAATTATTCGAATAGTAGGTACAATGTAGTAATTAGTAAGTAATTATAAATATTAAATATAAATTCATTCAATTTTAGGATTTACAGTGGTACCTAAGTCAATAAGTATCAATTTAATTTGTATAAAATTATAAGTCATTTATAGAAACAAATAAAATCAATTAAAAAAAAAAAAAAAAAATAGGCAAAATATATCTATAATATTATTAGATATTATTATATCTATATCTGTGTTTTAATTTGTATCTCCTTATATTGGTAAACAAATCAATATTTTCAATGAGTGAAAAAGTGAAATAAAATAATTTTCTTGGTTTATAACATGATTGATCTGGTGTATAATCATGTATTTCAAAACAAATTTAATTCAAAAATTTAAAACTTCAGAAAATGAAAATAACCAATTTATAAACTATCTATAATACCATTAAAATGTTTTTTTTTTTATTCCACTGACGCTTTAGTACATACTTATAAATGACAAACAACGATTGAAAATTATAATTTTGTGCATTGTATACTATAAAATATATTATATAGTATATAAATATATAATATTTGTAAGAGACTTCGAAAGAAAATCTTCAAAACTCGTTTAATACATTCTTTTTTTTTTTTACAGACATCGTAAACCCGTCCACTGTCGGTTATATGCTGTTGCACGCTCAAAGCGAAAACCCCAAGCTGAGGAATGTGGCTAAAATATTTTTGACAGACTTCTGTACCGAACACGACATTCAAACGGCGGTCACGTTCAACACATAGTGCTCATCCGAATAAATAAGTACTTATATATAAGTCAAATATAATAAATATATTTCATAGGTAGTTATCTTTATATATATATATAACTACGTTCGTCATGCTTGCACGATTAAGTAGACGATTGCAGTCTACCAAAGCGCTTACGGTAGGCGATCGTGTAGTGATATCGAAACGAGTCGATAAAACGGATATCGACGATTTTGCTCGCCTGAGTGGTGACACTAATCCCATACATTCTGGCGATCGTCCGTTAGTGCACGGCATTTATTTGGCGGGTCTAGTGTCTGGGGTAATTGGCACTAAGTTACCCGGTAATGGCACGGTTGTCGTGTCCAAGAGTTTAAGGTTCCCAAACAAGTGTTATGCCGGCGACTTAGTCAAAATCGAAGTTGAAATACAAACCATAAGAAAGCTTGTGAGGTGTGGATTTTGGTGCAGTGTCGGAGACAAAGTAGTCATGGAAGGCACAGCTGACGTTATCAATAAACATGTTACTAAAAATCAGACGTGTAATAATAAAATGTAAAATTGTAAGTTAAATACAAAAACCTGTGTTTACCTATTTTTCATTTCCGGATCGATTAGTTTAATCGCTTTTTAACTGTTAAACTTTTAAAATTAAGAGTGAACATTTATATTTTATAGTTTATTTTGTTCTATATTAAATATACCGTGTACATTGTACAGTTTATTGATAAGTATAAATGTTATAGATACATTGAGTTAATGCGCATTAGCTGCTGCATATAAACGCGGTAATAAGTACACGTCAAATAATTCCTAATCGACAGGTCGACAACCCTTTTAAATCGTCTTGAGTTGTAGCGATTTAATGTATGATGCGATATGCTCGTATTATGTTGGAATCGTTTAGATCGTTTAGATACCATGAACCTAGAGAATTCAAAGTAAAAGTGAAATAGCACATTATTGTTGGGTATACAATGTGTAAAAGTATAACAATAATATAGTATCACGTGAAGTTGGCCTTAAAATTGTTTTGTTATCACAGGATTTTTTTTTTTTTTGGTCATTATACTCGTAATTTAATGTTTACAATATGAAAGCAACGAACGAGTTTCCTGAACCGTATGTATTGTTTCTCGTTACAAAAATTAAACAGTTCTCCATCGTTGTGTTTCCGCTTATATTTTAAACATCAATTTAGTGTTTACAAAACACAGTTCACGAGGAAGTTTTCTCGTCATTTGCACGCCGTTTATAAATACTGCCGTAAGAACGAAAACAAGTGCATTCCCTTACAGCGTGCGGTCCGAGTTTATCGAGTAGAATAATTCCGATCCACACTCGTTGTACCTACGTATTATATTGTACAGCACCTTCGCCTACAGCTGCTATAAGACTATATGACGATGACGACGACTACGGCGATGGTGTCGTTCGCAATTTTGCTCGGGTCAACCTCACTGTGGTAAGTCGTTTTACAGTATACAAATATGTGCCTAATTATTTTTCGCGTCCGATTACCTCTTTCAAATCGTCCCGTGTGCCGTGTAAACATATCGTAATGTTTCTGCGAGACGACAATATTATAATATTATCGATAGTTTCGTATAGATCATTCATTTCTTTTTCGATACCAAAAGGTTTCGTTATAACGAGGTATTCTGCCTAAATTTTGTTAGTATATAATAATATTTAAAACCAATCTTACCTATGTATCGTAATCGTTTTATAGTTTCGCCGATCAATCCGACGCCGGGGGTGTACAAAGATCGGCGATGCCGGGCCAAAAGCTAAACGAAATGATGAACCACGCGCCGGCGGTAAAACCAGTACCGTTTCTCGGGTCGTCGAGCGGCGCGCAATCGCAGCCCTCGTCGACCGCAAAGACGCCGTGCATTTGTGGTGTGTTTTTGAGTAGCCAAATCACCAAGGTCGGTAACAAACAGCCAACCGGATATGCGGCTTTATTGCACGAACAGGATGAATCAGCCCCGTGTAACGCTTTGGGTGTGAAGACTTGCATCAACAAGTGTTTGGAAATTGTAAGTATACTATTGATTTCTGATAACGTATATTATAACAGCGATTTTGATTGTTTATCCTCGTCCATAGATCGCCAAACACTTGCCAAACAGTCAGGCAATCATCTGCGGTTCGGTCGATCGTGACGTGTACAAGGAGCGGGTGAGTTATTTTCACGAGAAATTTAAATTAATTCCATCTAGTTGTATAATTAGGGTCTTTGTATAAAATAATTTTTCGAATTTTTCAGGCGCATCTGTTCGTGAAAAACTGCAACGACTCGTGGATTAACACCCTTTTATCCGCCGGCAAAGAGTTCTGTTGCAAGGACGGACAGCATTACAAATGTCCTGTAAAATAATTACACGAATCACGTGTATATATAGTTAAACGTTTTGAAATAATAATATATGTTATTATTTATTTTGATGTATTTTTATACGTTTTTTATTAAAGAAATATTTATTCAATTTTTGAGATTTTGTTTTTTAATTCATTTTGTACAGAAAATGTACGGGTTCACTCATATTTTTAATTTATTATATTAAATATATTTTATTATATAATATATTATAATTGATGCAGTTGATGCAGGGAAATAGTAATCACAATAAAACTATAGAAGTACACATTTAATAGTGATAAATTTGTTGGAAGTACTTAAATTAATAAATGTTATAATTTTAAAATAATATATAACGTAACAAAATTTAATTTTTGTCCATTTAAAATTGTTTTAAATTTATGAGTTGTCATTTACCAAATAATGCATTGTATTTGTTACAAGTTATAATTATAAATTATAAGTAATAAACATGTTGTTTATAGGTTATAAATCGTAAAATTTCAAATTTCAATATCATTTTAATTCAAGACGATTAAAAATGTACAAGTATAATATATTGTATTAGTATAGTTTAACACAAATATTAATAATTTGTTATTATTTTTTCTTATCCTATGTTTAAGTTTTGATGAAAATTGTTTTTATTAGTTTTTAATAATTTTTAAATTCACGATGATTAAAGAATCAATTAGAAATATTCTTTCAATCTCCGTATTTGTTCAGTTACGTACCTTAGAAAGTTTTTTAACAGAAAATAAAAATGTTAATTACTCACGTAATAGGGTATAATAGCGTTGTATTTAATGCCCTAAGCAGTAAGCATCTACTTAGTAATTGGTTAATTACATTTCTATATCTAGACATTTTGTAGCCAATAAAAACTGCGAAAATAATGTTTTCCTAAAAAACAATCGTTTTTGTCGATAAATAGATTAAGACCGTCGATTTCCGAGTGGTACATACACTTTTTATAAAAAGTTATAATGTATAATATTTGTATTTTGTATATTATACAATATATAATAGTTATAAATATATATATTTTTTTTTTTTTTTTTTAGAATGGCTTTGACTCAACGTGCACTGACCACATGGGCTTCAATGGTGATTTTCTTGGTGTTGCTCACCATACAACTACAGACCAAACAAAAACAGAGTTGGTATCTGATATTCATGCCGATTTGGTTGGACGACGCGCTCACGGCACTGTTCATAATATGCTCTTGTGTGCACAGCAATTCTTGTCAAGCGATGACCGAAATGCCTGTGTTTTGCGGCAGTCGCAGGTGCATAATATTTATCATATGCCTGATGAAGATCATCGCCCAACTCACCCTTTGCTATAAGCTGGAAAACCAAAATCCCCAGTTTCCAATATACTACGTGTTTTTGCCCATCTGGACGCTCATTGTTTACCTAATAATCATCGTGATACCGCCTCTCGTTAGACATTACAAAGACTAATTGAATTACTTAATATTTTTGTACATTATAAGTGATTTATTGTCATTATTATAAGTTATGTGTAAATCCTTAATGATGTAAGTGATGCAACAAGACTGCGGCTAAACCTATTATTATATAATTTAGTATATTTTTTTATGATATTATTTATTTATTGGTAATTGTAAAAATTGAGTTTATTTTTATTTCTCTAAATAGTTATAATAAGTGTTTAGATGAGTTAATATACATATAAATTTATACAATTATTATTGTGCTTTATTATTTAAACGAATAAAGTATACAAATTTGCGCAAAGCTAACATATTTTACAGCCCTTGTATAGCTGCATTAGATACTGCAAAAAATATAGGTATATTTATATAATATAAGTATATTAATATTATTTGTAATAAACATCCGATTTCATCAAATGTTATAAAAACATTTTTTTTTTCAATTTACAAATAATTTTATAAAATAGTAATTATATCTAAGTAATTATTGTAACAATATATTAGTTTTTAAGAAAATAAATTACACAAAAAAAAAAGGTAACCCAACATTATGCAATTATCTTATAGTATAGGTACACTGCTATATATAGTAGTCGTCCAACCAAACTTTATTAAATGTGTTTACTAAAACAATATTATAATTTATAGATAAGCGAAGTAGCATGTAAATAGGTACGCAATAAAACAAAATCACTATGCACTAAAGAGATCCGAAAAATTAAGCAAAAGTACAAATTGAACGGAATTGATATATTTTAACGGTTTATTGCACAACTTGAATTGAGCATGGTACACATATCATAGGTATATTATTATGTTGTCTTTATGTATATGGATGACAACGCAATGTTGGGTATGGAAGGTATGTGTGTTTTTTGTATTTTATTTTCCTTTCATTCCTATCGTTTTAAGTATTGTCGTTTGTATATGTGTGTATGCACAGGATCATCAAAGTGAAAGGGGGTTTAGGGTCTTCAAAAAAAAAAAAAAACATGAATTTTAATAACGCCGTAGCCGCTGATACCAAATACAGTTTATTATTAAGAGTCTTTTACTACGTGTATATCATGCTAAAGAAGTAAGTAAGGAGCAATTACGTATTATTTTCGACGATTTTATAAAATGTACCTATTTAAGGGAATGCAATTTTTTACGAATACAATATGTCATTTAGACATACGTATTTTTAGGTAGGTACCTAGTGTTAATAATTTCGAGTTGTTCTAGGTACGTGTTTTTTTTAAAATTATTATTAATAAGAAACAAACAATTTTTGTTTATATAATAATATGTGTCATGTCTATAATTTACGTTCATCACTAATAATTCAATTTTAAGCACAGATATAATAATTAATTAATTTACAGCTCATAGATATACTATATTAATTTTTCCGTAGCTTTGTCTTGTATTCAAATCAGTTCAGATAACGAAAAATTATATGACACGTGTTGTGATGTTAATTTCACTACTGTTGCATATACCTAACACAGAAAGAGCTGATACCCAAAAATCAATATACTCGTATACCGTAATATAATAATATAATGTAGTAGATCATTGGATAAATCTTTGGTACCTATTATTTATAGTAGATTATAATAATATGGATTGTATTGTAAGTCTTAATCAGAATAAAAACATCCAAGTCATATCGGCTTCGGACATCGTTCGGAGACGGCGCAGGTGTTATATTAAGTATTATATCATGATTTATAATCACCATCCGCGGTGCGTCACCGAGTTTAAGTCGTCAACTATACCCCCTCGTCACATACCTCGACCAACGCCGACCCTGCGCCCTCGTGTGTGTGTGTGTGTGTTTGTGTGTGTGTGGGTTTTTATACGCGTCCGCTTGCCTCGACGTGAATAGGTGCGCGACGCATATTGTGGTGGCGACCGACCTATTTGTGGACACGCTGGTACCACATCAGGTACGCCAAGCAGAACGCGGTGGTCATCCAAGCGGTGGCTCGGGCCGCGGACGCAGAGCTGCGACACGTACGTTTCGTCTGCGTGATGGGCAACTTTTGCAGGTGCATGTGGTTCACGATGCTCTTCAGGTCCTTGGGATCAAGCGTCTTGTCCCTGGCCAGCACCACGCTGTACAACTGCGTGTTCGGCGAGCAGAACGTCAACACCATGTGATTGCTGATCGCCTTCCGCACGTACACCATGCCCGCGAACTGATCGTAGCTGGTCACCTGCACTAGGGTGCCTGCAAAACGGACGGCGTCCGGAAAAACGTAGATGTTTATATAATAATATTATATTGCGGCGAACGTTTACCGCACATAGACGTGCTATCATTTTTAGTTTCCGCCAAAAGGTTTTTCGTTACGTTTTTATTTATAGTTGTTATTTCGACGCACAAATTCGTTGCACTTATATGATTTGATACTCATTTTATTCATATATTCTTATACTCTCCATCTATCCCCGTCTCTCTCAACCTTTAAATTTCCAACAACATAGCAATTTTATCGAATCAATCCTGACTGCGTTGTAAGAAACTAAAACCCTAATCAAGAAGATCCATTATAATGACATTGCGTATTGGCTAATACATAGGTAGATAGAAAAATTATTTTTTAAATTATTTCTTATTTACAATTGAACAAAATACGTATCAAGAACAGCTGTTCGTAAAGACTTGCATAGGTAATTGATATAGTTAGTATACTTCACGACTTTTGAATTCAAACCTAACCTATCTATAGTTGTCAACAGTTATTGTTCAACCATTTATTATTATTATTAATTATTTATAATTTTGGGTTAAAATTTAAGCATTTAACGTAGATATAGGTTATTAAGTTTTTCGTTTCAATTGCTTTTTGAAACCTTCATCTAAGACTTAAGTAGTTAAGTATAGTATTTGCCATTTGGTAAGGAGTACAAATTAAAATTATACTGTTACATAAATAATTTGCAAAGCTTATTAACTGTTGTTATTAAACAATTATAATCTGAAATATGTTACATAAAAAAAGATTTCTATGGTCTAAAATCTAAATACTATGAAATAACGCAACTAACACAATTTTACACTGCCTAGAATAACCATTACATAGTTACATGTATACCTAGCTACATATTTGGCTATATATAATAATATAACATTATAGATTATAGTACCTAGTGTTTTGTGTTTAGGATGGAACGTGTGATTGAGCTGTCAGTTACGATTACGAAAACGGATCAGTTTAAAAATGTACTTAATAACGTACTCGTTCTAAACAAGTATTTTAACTAAATATTCGTATAAAATTAATAAAATGTCGAAATCGTTAGCTTAAGTAGGCACTGACATTACAGTACTCAGTATACATTATACTATAAACTAATTATTATTTAAACTTACTGTAAATAGAACGTATAGGCACCTATATCATATTATATGTGAATAGACACCAGTACACAGCATAACAATAAAATAATAAATACTCAGTAAGTATTACTCACACATATTAAATTAAACAATACACAGCTGAAAAATTAAAATCGAATATGTATGTTAATCATGTTCAATTTCTCGTTGTATCGATTAACACACATTGAGGGTACCTAAAAGCCATTTACACATATAGTCATAACTCATAAGTCGCTTTATGCATATTTTAACATTGTTTAGTGCACGGTATATGTACATTGTACTTGTACATCACTTTATCAGTGTTATTATTAATAATTTATTACTAATAAGTCGCATATACACAGCTATAGTCCTATTTAAGTAATGTTTCCTAATAAAGGTTTGTCCACAGTATTTTGTCTTCAATATCATACTGTCCATAAAATGCTCGTATCAGACCGCGATAGTTTGCTCACATATTTTATTTAACAGTTAGACTTGTTTAATCATATAAATAAAATTTAAATAACCTTAGGGCCACCCTAAAATACTAGCAATGCGTAGTATACAGATCGCCAAATAAAGTGAATAATAGCACGTGCTATAAATAAGTTGTTTAGTTTTGATAATTACCGTTTTGAGATCCGGATGACAACCAGAATCCGGGAGATGATCTGTCTTTAATTTTGAACAGATATTCAACGTCACCCATATCTTCATTCCAGTACAATTTCAGATCTGTATCAGAACCCGCAAGCGTTAAGAAAACAGAAGGACACGTGGGTACTTCAAATTTCTCTCCATGATACATTTTTTCATTTGTTTTGTGTTGTAGAACTTCAATTACGTACCATGTACCAGTTATCTGAAAAAAATAACGAAAAATGAATATCTCTATTTCAAATGTATGTGGGTATTTTTATGGTTCGACTTTTTAAATTGTTTTTGTTTTTAAACTGAAATCATCTTTTTTTTATACATGCGTAATTAATAAAACATTAATACTGAATACTTTTATACATTAGTAACATTGTAGTACATATTAATGTCTGTAAAATGACATCATCAATTTGACTGAAAAAAAAATAACATCAGTATGTTATAACAAGGTGAAGTTTAAACGGCATATAATTTCATTTGTTTACAATTTCATCGTATCTCATCTATTTATATCAAGGGCTGATGTGCAATACCTACGCAAATATAATTTATTGAAATTTAAAAAAAAATAAACGACTATATTTTAATTTTAATAGATAGTTTCAAATATTGTAAACTAGGAATAATGTTTTTCAGTCATATTATACTCATATATAAGTACAGTATTAAATAATAAATATAAAACACTTTAAACTATATAATTAACTTCTATAAATAATTTATTGCGATGTATAATTATCTATTTATTAACGATTTCTGTTGGGTCTAAAATCATAACCATATCTAATAGATTTGTTTTTATTAAAAAGTTACCTATCTAGTTATTAATTAATCTATAAAAATTAATAGGGCATATTTAAATTATCGGCAAGACCGATAAGTTATAGACTCCAATCCTATAACAAAAATGCAATGTTGTTCGATTTAATTACTACTATTTCTAATAATTATTTAAAATATTATTCTGAAAGTTTAAAATATTAATTAATTTGATATTTATAATATTTAAATATAAAATAGCTTATCCTATATATCATTAGGTTTAAGCTTATATATTAAAAATTAAATAACCGATAAGATTTTCTTAAGGTATTATTTAAATGTAAGTAGTGCAACTATTATATCTATGTACTATGTAAACATAGATAAAAGGAATCAATTATTACAAAAAACAAATAGGAACATAAATTGTATTAATTTATTATAAACCTGAAACTACCTTCAAACTTACTGAATAAAAATATATGAATCATTATGGTATTGTACATTTAATACCAGGGTTTAGATTTTTTAAATTTATTATTTAAACAAAATAAAATTGACTAAAATTATCCATTTATAGGTTGTAGTTGATGAATTTATAAAACTAAAATCTCTCAAACTCAACGTTAAGGTGTTCGTGATGCAATCTAATAAAAAATTTAATAGATGCATAATAAATCTATACGCATGTAATTGTGTAAATTAGTTTTATAACGATTTATTCAATGCATTCCTATACAATTTATGAAACTTCTAATGAGCTGGGGCATACAACTATAGAATATATAACTATTTATTTACAATATAATTAAAAATAAAACTGTTAAAAATGTTTTTTGATTATCGTAAATGTAAGTGTAACAATATAGTATAATTTATTTTTAAAACGTGATAGCAGATATGTGTATATACTTTTACTAATTGTAGCCACTTTAAGTTAATAAACGTGAACGGAACCAAAATTATAATTATCTAACATGAGATGCAACTGCATTCTTATTACCTACTACATTTTATTCTGTCATCGTTTAGATTAGCTGCTCACCAATCACCATTCATTACTTTACATAAATGAAATAAACATGGTTAATCTATTCTTATTTCTTTGTGTTTCCTGAAAACAATCAATAGGTACTCAATTGTGGTATTATCTTGGCATTAAGTTTTAAAAAGAAGTGAGAATAGACACGGCAGTGCTATTCAATATTAATTTGGAAATGCTTTGTTTGATTTAACATAAGTCAATGTTGTATAATTTATATTATAAATCACCGAAATCAGAAAATCTTAAAAACAAGTTTAATGTATATAGGTAGCTATATCTTAAGGAATGATTGCATTTGTATGGACTATTATCTAGTTTTCGCTGTGTAATTGACTTTGAATGTAGGTATTTTGTCAATTTGTCGTTGTCCATATCCATATGTATAAGTATTATTGAGACTATTGCGAGTCTCTGAAATGTTGTGTTAAGTATAAATTCATTAATAAATTATTGTACATAAAAAAAAAAACGTTTCAGTGCTAAAGAGGCGGGGAGAAAATGCTGATTTTTTAACTAACAATAGTTTATGTTATAGTATATTTAATATTTATATTGTTATATTAGTATTATATTTTTAAATTTATTACTTTGAAAGATTTATTTATTTTTTCTAAAAACACTTAATATAACTCATAAGTCAATATACCAATGTACCATAATCTGATATAGGTTTTCATGAACCTATCAATAGATTTATGTTATAAATATTTTAAAAATGTCATTGTTTATAGAAAATTATAATTTATACAATTTATAATCTTATTATGCTTTAAAAAAAAAACCAGCTTTACATGAGTACATTTCCAAAATACATTTCCGTATTTTTTAATTTCTGTATAATAATTAATACCCACGAGGTCCGTCATATTATAAACTTAAGCTTTTTGACCCGGAAGGCTGGATATAGATAATAATTTTGATAACATAATATATCGAAATAAAACTAAAATATTTAAACTTTATTGTACCTATAAAATCATACCTAATTAGTAGTTAATAAATATACTTTTCTGTGGGATTATTAAAATTAAATAGATTTTTGTACATAAACGACGAATAAGAAATTTTAGTCAGATATTAGAGTAAAATATTATACGATTTAGACTTTAAACGTATAGTTCTCCGTCTGTGATAAACACGTACCAATTTGATTTGAATATTTTCCTGAACCTGCAGATTTCCGCAGTGTTCGTACACCGAAGTGGTTGTTTCATCCGAGGACGCGTAGCCCAACAAACCGCAACACCAAAACAGTACCAAAAACAGACGGTACATTTTTGACCGGAGTAAACGGTAAAAGTTTTCAGACGAAACAATATCACATCAAACGTAAACGAAATTATTATTAGCTATTCGGGCTAAACCGTACGTTGTATTATAGGAAATAAAGACGCGACTTTAGATGTTCTGGGGATTGCTATGTGTGTACTACAACAATAGGTATATTATAATATCGAACTCGAGTTCACGACGCGACGAGACCAAGGGACTGTATGCCAATGTGTTTTGTGCGCGGTGCTCTCAACGTCCCGGGTCCCGTTCAATTAAGGATTGTTAAGAGATTATGATAATTTAAACTGTGCGGGGTTCGGTCGGTCCATTTAGAAAAAAATCATTTATTCGTAGCGTGCACGCACGGCGGCATCGCGGTCATCGTAAAAAGTTCAATTTGCTCGCTTGCGCGCGTGTGTGTGTTTGTTTGTTATACGTATACCACGGTTGATGTATCCGTATGTGTGTAAAACATACGCGATGACGACCGGGAGAGTTATGTTAGGCGTTTGAGTGTACGTCGTCGTCGGACGAGTGATTAACAACAACAATAATAATAATAGTAATAATAATATTATATTATTATCTTATCAGAGCTGCCGTGAGAACAGACCGTGCACGGAGCGTCCCTACATAATAAGCGTATCATCTGTATGACTGTATATCACATAAATAGCTATTTAAGGAGGTCGTTTATTATTGTGGCATAGGTACCCACTATAGCCGATAACAGAAAGGCGTATTTACTGCAGTATCCGATGCATAATGGATTGACCTCAGGGCTATCATACAGATACTTCGCCGTTGACTTGTACGAACTGTAGTACTAGCTGCGATACTGTATATGATGTATAACATGTATTGATCATTATTATTGTAGTAAAATTACATGTGTACGTATGCTAGAGAGATAAGCATATTGACTATATTATACCTATAAGAGAGTGAAATATAGTGGCATATCTAAGTAAAAAATTAGTGGAGAGGAAGCGAAATAATTTATTTATCAAAATCATAACTATACGAGTATAACCTAATTTGTAGGTTGTACACAAGTATTAGAATTCATATTTTATGGCTTAGAAACAAATCGCATGTATCCGATATCAATAAATAATAAGTATACATAAGAGTTAATTTAAAAATTATAATAGCTATAACTAGTTTGAAAAAAAAATAATATGATGAATCATAATTCATGAAATAATATTATTGGATATTTTTGTAAACCAGATAACGTTGATAATCCTTCGAAATATTCTACAACAGGAGAAATGTAATATAAATATAATTTATATTTTAATATTTTTATCACATAAATGTATTATAATGTATTCATTATTTTTTTTTATAGAAAGACTTCTATTGTTGGTATATCTGAGAGAGGAAGAAAAACCTTGAACCCTCCACGAAAATTTCAGAGTGGACAAGTGACTCCATACCCTGCTACAGTTACACCTATGGTTAAATAAATATATTTACATTAGATAAATTAGTAAAAAGATATGTAATCAAAATTTATCTAAAGCTTTTGTATAAGTCCGACCTTATTTATACATAATCGCAGAAATCTTTTATCAGTTTAATCTACTTCATCATCGCCACTATACAAATACGGGTAAGTAAACCAATATAATTTGATGTAATAAAGTCTACCTTCCCAAATTATAGGACCATCACTATCATATACTGAGACTTATGTGTGCAAGTATTGCAAGTCGTTGATTTTCGTAGCATTCCTGTTTATCATTCCCAATTAAAATTAGTTACTAGTTTGGAGTTGTTCCCAGGTAGAATGTTAATGTTCTATCTTAAAAATTAAACGTATATTTTATTTTTAAAAGTCAAACATATTATAAATTACTTAATGTTTAATTATTTTAAATTGTGTTTTATTTCATTTATTATAAGCATATAGGCACGTGCAAATGTGCAAATACGTGCTACGTCTTTAAATAGTTTAAATAAACGCTAGTACGCTACATCAATCAGAAATGTGCGTTACAAAACCATATACACATATTGTTTCGTAATTTTGGAATATAGTAGATCCCAGTGTAAAAGGAATACGAGGTTGCACAGGTTATATGCCATAGCCACTGAACCATCACATAGATAGAGTATAGCAGTACGTGTAAAGAAAAAACGGGTTTTTTCTTTTTTTGATTTCGCTACAAATTAACCCGAGGGCATTTGAAAATAAGGTGGACTAATATTTTATATAGTGCAAAAAAACGATCGTTGTGTTGTGGATTCATAGATAACACGTAGCAGAAAGGTTTTAGGGGTTAATAATCATGCTTGCTGGGGTTGTGGAGAGCGAAAATAAATAAATGTTTTGTTTGTTATGGGGTCCTGTAAATTATTTTTACAAACAAAAACGAAAAATAAACCACTGTTGTAACAAGGCCATGTAGTTTTTGGTATTATAAGTTCTTATGTCATACAAAATATCAATTATAACGTTGCTTTCACTGTTTTGCTTTAATGACTAAACTTAAGTTTAGTCTATTGGTTTTTGCAATAAGTACAGTCATTTATCTTTATTTTAATTGTTTAGGACTCAAATTATTTAATGCGATTCATCATCAATATAAAGTATCAAATATAGATTTAATTTCTTACTAGAAACCATTCACAATGTTGAAGACTGAAGCAACGTTACAACGCCACTAAAACGTGATAAGTGATAACAAATACCTATTTACAAAAAAAAAAACACACATCATTGTATAATATAACCATTACATTTGCCGCTCCACTTTGAATACAATTATAAAAAATATATTTTTCACATGTCCGCAGTTTATTATCATTATAAAGTTATTGGTAAAAATAATTATAATATTCATATAGTTTTATGACTTAATTTAGTTTATTAAAACATAATTACAATACGATATGGTACACCGAGACGTGTAATAGTAATTTATTACGTATAATATTGTATCATCGTACATGTCAACTATATGTATATTATGTTATATATTATTATTTTATGTAGATACATCACGGCGTGTAGAAACGGCGACGAAGACGACCGTTTCCTATATGCATAGATATAATATTCCGTAATTACGCGTGTTTTTTCGTAGGCGGATTCACCAGAGCTCTTATATCCGTTCGGTACCGGTCAATTAGTGGACTATTAAAATTAATTCACAAATTTTTGTTGTCCGGTTACAGAAATAATTTCCTTCACACACCGTGAGTGAGTGTGTGTGTGTACAATATATAACGTGGGTATTCCGACGTCTTTATAGAAGCACAATAATAACATGAATACTACGTATCAATTTGTGTACAGAATGTAAGTTTTTCATTAACCCCGGGGACCCTACGCGGCGGTGCAACAATCATCATGATGCAGCGACGACCGGATGCGCGGCATTCGCTACCGTCCGTTTTCCGAAATTGGAACACACGCACATAAGAAAAAAATAATGTCACTTGATTGGCATAGTGATCTTTTAGCCTCTGCTAAGGCCTTGTCACCGGTACACATGACATACGCCCACATATATATATAGCTGTTTACATGCGTATTGTACTTAGGATGCTATAGGTATATAAATGCATATTATATATCGCGCGTCAAAGTACAAAATTTTCACGGTTATTCCATAATATAACGAGGTATTACAGTGTTCGGGGATTGAAATCACTTAAATATTAAAGTTCTAATAGTACATAAACACTAAAATCAATAAAAACCTACTACCCAATCATTAGTCTTAAAACATGTATATATTTTGCACTATTGGTCATATTCGTTTGTTGATTAATTTTCCTAGTCAATTATTGCATTATCGTTTAATTAGAAACTGGCACCCAGTAACCTTTATTATAATTATTAATTACTAATTATAGTAATTTATAGTTTATACTACCTAAATATGATGTCATATTAAGAGGACGTCATACCCACATGTGTTATCTTCATCTAACAAAAATAAAACATAGCAAATTTACGTTCAGCGGTATCAATTTGATGCTGTTAGCTTTAATATTAAAGTTAATTTACCTGTTTTTAAATTTAAAGGTAATAATATTATCTAAGGCTTTTTATAAGTTTTTATTGGTATTTTAATTTTAAAGTGAGTTATAATTAAGTTAAATATTAAAACTTTAAAAAGCTCATAAGACACTTAAAAAAATATCAATAAAAGCCTATTATATGCCCTAGATAATAATATTACCTTTAAGTTATATTTTATCCGTAAATACATTTTTCAAAAATCTATATTTTGACTAAAATAGAGCTAATATAAATTCATGAGGTTTAGATTTTGTGGGAAGGTGTGTCTTATGAATCTAAAAAGTATATTTTCATGTTCACAAGAATAGAATCCTTTTTAATTACTAACAAAAAAGTTCGAAAAAGTTAATTTTTAAAATCGTTCTATGGACGGGACTACGGGAGAACCTGTTGCTGGCTGATTCCGTCTATTTTTTATTTTATGCCATTTTACGGGGAAGAATTATTATTTAAATTTCAAAACTAAGTTTAAACATTCAAAGACATGACGTACATTATATTTGTGAAAAATTGTTTTCAAAAATATTAATTTTTACTACAATAGGGCCGGAAATAAGATGCGATTATATACTTTAATATTTATTATTTATATCGTTGTCAGTTTTCATATGTATATGTTATTTGAATATCCACTAAAAAAGTACATTTCTTAATTATTTTGAATTTATAGACGATTACCTTGAATTGTGAAATGACGAGTCTTGACGACATTACTCTTTTTAATACGTCGTCCATGATTTTTTTTTTATCAAAAATAAGTATAAGTGACATTCTTAACTAAAAGGTTTCTATATAATGTATGTTAGCTATTAGGTAGTATTGGAATTTCATAATAATAATATGTAATTACTATACTTGAATTAAAATATTATCTAAGTTTGAAATAACAAATTATAGCTTTTGGAAACCTGTTTAATCATTATGAACCGAAATAGGTTTAATGACCCTAGATTGATGATTTTGTTGTGCGGGATAGTGGGTACTGCAAGCTGTAGTAGGGACCTACTACTTAGTGACAGTGTAGAAATGTTTAACGTTATCACATAGGCAATAATAATAATATTTATTATTACGATAAAAGTTGCATTACGAAAATTCGGTGTTTTAATTATTCGAGACCTGTCTCGGCACAATAATATAGATGAGACTTGCGTATTGAAATACCGACGCAAGCACGCATTGCGGTTCGCAATATTACCCGCTGGATTCCACGGAACTCCGTTAGATTAAGCTGCTATACAGAAATATAAAGTATAATATTTACATTCGCTCGCCGTCAGGCAACTAGGTAACCATACATAATATTATATCTAATGGATCGTTGAAATTAATAGCTGCATTAAGCTGACTTCTATACGTGGATACTCGATATTTCGGCAATGGTAAGAATATAAATATAATACGTACAATATACGGCAACGGTATGCGTGTATGACACAATCGAAATAAATATGTTTGAGAATTGAGACATCACCTATACCACATACGCGTTGGGTAATTTTTTTTTATGATATGACCCGTAGCACATATATATATAGCCATTTATAGAAACAGCTGTGTTTAATAAAAGTTTGCAGTGTATACCTATACGCTTCAATACTTACTGGTACACCGACACGATATATTACTATTAAAACGAAAACAATTATAACCAAATAATAGTATAAGATGACGAACGGAGGAAAATTTGGAAAATCTTTCTCCTCTCTGGGATCGTATACTGCACGCTATATTTCTATGTAGATATCTAAGATATCATGTTATATTGGCATGGACTTTTATCGTGTTTTGGTCGGCCGTTGTAAACATAGTAGCATTCACTCACAATGATTTATCGTCAAATTTCCGGGGTTGGGCCGAACTAAAGTTTTAGCTGCACGACACGATTGGCGACGTAGCTGTAAACTCGGCTTTATAGTTTACACTCTTACATAATATTACTGTCCGATGTCAACATAGACATATACATATATATATATATCGATAAAATGTAATGTGTGTGTGTGCATGTGTATTTAGTGATCGTGGTTCTGATATTTGGTAATTATAGATAGGCAATATTATACCCGAAAATGCGTATACTTCAAAATTAAATTTTTAAATATTACACATTATAAACATAAAGGATAGGCTTACTGGGTGTTTGTTAACTTACGAAAAGCGAACATGTGTTTTTGTTTGTATATTATGATATTTTTCAAATCAACAGTTTTCGACCGATTTTCAAAAAATTAACGTCAATAGATTTAATAAGACCAGTAATGTCGTAGTTTATTGTATCTTGTATATATAGACAATATATAATAGTTTTTTATGATTGGATTTAATTTTAGACTTATTTTTATACTTTTGGTCAAAACAACCAAAAATTGTATTAAAACATTTCTGTGCAGTTTAAATTTAGCGAAGTTTAAGGAGAGGTATATCCAAGTGCATTTAATTTTTTACCTGAGAAGGATTAGGATTAGCTATAGTTTATAATATACGTGTTGTTCACGCATCATCATAGCGTGAGTTGGTACATTTTTCTGTCTAACTGTTGGTTGTCGTCGCTACTGATATGAAAAAATCGGAAAATCTGCTCACCATCTGTATTATACATTACAACTACGTATTACTGTATTATATTCATCACGTACCTATCTGGTATTTTTATTGGACGATGAGCGTTCGCCTTGTTATTCGGACACTCGGCGTACAAGTTTTTTGCTGTCGGTCGTTTTGTACAGACGATATTTATTTAGGTACAATAATGATACTATTACAGTATTACGAGTATTATATACATTCGACCGCATCGTCGCCGTCGTTGGAAGCGCCATGTGAATGAGAGGTTGTTTTAAAGCGATCGTATATAATATATATATACATATATTATAGACCAGAATCGGCGTCGATCTGCGCCTTCGGGCGGCGGGGCGGAGGACTTATGCAACAAGACAAATTATCGCAGACCTATTTTTTGCACGAGACCGTTTCATATACGATATAAATAAAAATGTATATAAATTAAATGTATTAAAACGTAAAGGTATATACGTGCACTGTTTGCATTTTTCTTGTAAGTTGTAGTCATATACTATACAGTCACATCTTTATTCTTCGCATATTATTATAATATAATGTCTGATACACACTTATGTATATCTATACAAACGTATAGTGTAATACTACGAAATCGACCGTTGATTTAATATTATCAGGGTTACAATTCACAATATCATACTTACATGATGGCGATGACGTAAAATTATATATTTTAATTAGTAATGAATAATTATTAATTAATAATTGCACTATCGTTGTAATATTTACCTTGTATGTATAAAATCTATAAGTACGTGCAGTTAACGTAGACGATGTATGACCTACCGATGAACTTTTAATCTAACGTGTGACTTATCACTAACACTATATATTATAATATATACTAAATACATACGGTACATTTAAACATTATACTGTTGACTATGGCTAAATAACATTATTATATTTAGTCATGCTATTGACTTTATAAAAACAAAACGATTAAATCTAAAAGATATACGATATTTTTTAATAATAAATGAGTAAATAATTACCCAATTCACCGCCGATTGAAATATTTGATACAGGTACCTTAAAATATTACTGTTTATTGGTATTAATTAGTGATCAATGTGTCATCGCGATGGTTGTAACTTCATGGACCTGTTGGAAAATATTTAATTAGTGATTAATGTTGGGTAATGTGATATACTTACACAATATTAAAATAAAATTATATTCTACGATTTGTAACTTGCAAGTTTCGGTTTATAATGTTTATATATACAGCTCAATGTAACATTAGTTAGAGTGCTGCTTAATTTTGCTGGACTTTGTTTTTGTTGGTAGAATATTATTTTTCTTTACAGATATACTTTACTCCAATATCATACATATTTTTTGCAATAAACTTTTTCTTTAGTATAAATTTTGTCAACATTATTTTGATTTTGATTTATAGAATACTTTGGAGCACTACATAATTTGGTCGGAGCTCATTTCCTTTAGTACTGATTTTTGAATTTTTATGAATTACATCAACAGCCAACAGGATAACAAACTTTCAAATAAATTAGTTTTGGAGGGGTACCAACTTCGTCACGTGAATATTTGATCCATATTATTTGTAAAATACCATAATTTATGGTTTAACGCATCATTTATTGTAAATAAACACATTTTAACTTTTAAAATATTTAACCGATCGAAAATAAATAAAAAAACTTTAAAATGTAACACTGTCTCTTATGTGAATTTTTTTAGATAATAAAAAATCACGAATTGAGATATCTTAATTCGTGTAAAAATATTTAAAATAGATTACAACTATTGCTTTTCTTATAACTAACCGTTAGAATTTCATATTTTGAGAAAATTCGGCGAAAACACGAAGATTTGCCAATTATTTTGTTGTAAAAAATAAAAATGTATAAAATATTCAACCTTAATAGCCAAAGTTTTAAAGTATATTATTATTTTAATACAAGGTTTTTCCTAAGTTATTCTTACCTAAAATTACAATATTTTTATAGATATTTCAAGTTAAAATGTTTTCAAAATTTTTTATTTAAACGATGAAGAATATATTTAGTTATTTTGTTGTAATTCAAAAGAAATGGTTCTTTGGGAGTTAAAAGTTGTATGTATATTATTATATTTTACTATATACAAAAATTATATTTTTAATGTATTTGTATTAATCTTAAGCCATTGTCTATTTATATAACCCGTGAACTTATTTTTATCGTCTTATGCACTAGTATGGCACGTCTGTATATGTTACTAACAACTACCTAATGATATAATATAATATGAAATAATATTATAATAATTATTACACAATGTATGTGATTTGCTTTTGGCTAAAATTCGATACCTACTTTATTACTATAATATATATATATATATATATATTAGAATATCTTAAGAAATATTTTTATTTTTAAATTAAATTTACAATCTATACCTGATGGCATAATGAATAAATGCTATACATACATACAGAGTAATAAAACAATAAAAAACAAAAAGTGTACAATATTACTCGTACGTAACAGATGAATCGTTCGTGGATAGCAGCCACCCATTAGCGACACTTTCATCTGGAAGTATTTGTTTATATTTATTTTGTTTTAAATGTCAAGCAAGTCAACAGGTCTTTAGAAATATAGGTTGATTTATTTTCATTTAATTCAAATTTAATACATCTATTACGATATTTTATATACGGTGGCAGAGTGACATTATTATTTTTTCGTATAGAATCAACGACGATATATGATAACTGTTATCACAATACTTCCTTAGTTATAACTTATAATAATACATAACACTAATTAAATAATACTTGTGCATACCATATTTTTTAATTGGACTTTTTTGTTTGCTAATTTGAGCGTATGCATATTATTTACATTATGGTGAAACGTATTACATATTATATTTATTTTATCGTTGTGTGAAGTATCTAAGTTCGATATTTAATAATTATACATGAAAATCATTTTCATTATTTTTATGTGTAATAAAACCCAACACTATAAATATACATATTTTGATTCAAATTTTGATTTGATTACCTTTTCAATTATAATTTATGATAAAATTAAAACACAATGTATGGCTTCACCACTTCGAGCACCGCCGTAAACGGGTATGTATACCTACCGATACGGTCGTACAATTTATCGAACTGTGGTGGAACTCGTGCACGACAAACACGTGACATTTTCTCGTTGGATTCACTCGAAATTGGAGTACGTGTAATGATTAATAATACGCGTATCATCGTCTAATCGGTACATTAAAGTCTTATGAACTGCGTTATTAATTATAACATTATGTACGGTGGCCTTGCTGCCCGGGGGCTGTTGACTGTTGTGTACACAATATTATGTACCAGCCGAACGTAAAATGATAATTAATATTATATATAGGTGTATAGCTACTAGCTATAGGTAGTCATCAGTACAAAATTTTGAACTTTATAGCCGCGTGGACGTTATTCGTTTCCACATAGGTAGACGGTATGAAAAAAAAAATATATATATATAATATATAATAATATAAGACATTGCGGTGCAGCAGGCGAGATAAATATCGCGCGGCGAGAAAGCAACAGTCCTATTTATAATGATGTATAATATTATTATACGTATATAGGTATATGCGTTCGCGTCAGGTGTATGTTTTGATATTTCACAACCAGAAAAAAAAAATCGAAAAATAATAATAATAAATAAGTCGTATAGTCTACTAGAACGGTGGTTATACAGGCGCCTGCCGGCAGACGAGTAGGGTTTTGCGGCGCCGATGGTAGGGAACCTCTGGGAGCACGACAACCGAATAAAACCGTTTCTTGGCCACTGTCCCGGCTGAGTCTGCGAACGTCACGACGACCTACCGCCAGCCAGCCACACACTACATTAGTCGAACACGCGCATACATATAAAATTATTATTATTATTATTACCTATTGTCGTTCACATCGATTGTCGTTGTTAGGTATTCGATAATCGTAGAATACATAATAATATTATTCTCGCTGTCATCACAAGTTTTTCGATTTTATTTTTGCATACTGTTTGCGCATCTCGTATTTCATGATTCCGAGTTTTTTTTTTCAAAACGATTTATTTTTCATTTTTCCATATAACAAAAAAATCTCGTCGCAAAACTGTAACTGAAACCCTCAATAGTGTACCACCTTTATCTGTATCGATTACTGTTCAATAATGATCGACTACTTGCAGACCATTTTCATCGTGGCCGTCGCCATGGTGTACGTCCAGGCGGAAAAATCAAAAGTCATACGTAAGTCTAATATATTAGTAAATATGTTTTATATTGTATTTCGATTAGCGCATAAGGGTTCTATTACGATCTACCGATGTGATGCTGTTTTTACTTTTCTGCACAAAAACCTGTTTTCGTCAACTGTGACACGACGGTTCAGTGAGAGTGGAAAAACGACGACAAGTGGGTCATATTATTAAGTATGCTCGTTATATAGCCGTAATTCGTGTAATCGTCAATACACCACCCACGAGTGTAAAATGTGGTACAAATCTCAAACGTAATTAAAAAATTATAGAAAATGAAAACATCTCTCGGTTTTGTATAGTCATAATATGTTTTAACAGTATAATATGGCTAATGCGTTTAAACTTTGGAAAAATCAAAAGTATTTTTTAATTTGTCTTAACAATATCAGATATAGGTAAAAAGTTTTTAACATACAGATTTGATTAAATATATATTTTATAATTTATAAAATGTAGTATTGATTACACCCTCGCAAATCTGAAACTTCTTAATTTATGGAGTAGAAAAATTTTTGGACTTCGTAATGTTTTACTGTATAATCGTATTAAATAATACTTTAAGTTAATTTTTAATTAGTACCTAGTATGTTGTATGTATATTTAACTTTAATAAAAAAATGTATAAAATAATAAAATATGAACTATATTATGCTCATTATTGAGCTATTATACAAATAAAATAAAAAAATAATAATAATAATAAAAAAATAATAATTCTGAATTCATTATTTTTATCTAGGTGTTTGTAAGAGCGCAATGTATGACATGCAAAATATTATTACAAATTAAAATACCATATTTCTGATAATCTGAATTCTGTTATGCGTATTAAATAAAACTGCAACACTATATTCTATGTCAGATTAGAGGTATCTTTCTATTTACTGAACCGTCTGTAGTCTGTACCTATTCATTATCATAGAATGTCTGTGCAATATATATTAGTATTGTATGGGTTATTTGCTATAAAAGTAGATTGACACGATAATAAAATATTATCATTATGTTATTAAATAGTTTTTTTTTTGAATGTCTAGTATTTACTATATTTATCTTGGTTTAATAATACACCCTTTCGTATTTTTTTACGATTTCAAAGCTATTACGAATAATTAGGTATGTACAATTTGTTTATAGGCAAGTAATAACTATATCAGTCGTTTTTAAGATTAAACACAACATTTCAGTTTTTACACGAACCGTGTTAATAATTACAATGATTAAAATTAAAAGATAAAGAAAAAACTAGTTTTAACCAAAATTCATTATTATCATCACGTGTTGGCGAAAAAATTTGTATATGGGTGACATGTAGGTACAATTATTATTAATTATTACAACAGGGATATTATTTTTCGGATATTTGCAATCTGCAAATACGTATACACAAATACATTTTCGTATTACATATGGCATGTTAGTTGTATATCTTAATTCCTATCTATGTGCCTAAATACTTGACAAAATATTAAATATCTGGTTTTTTTAGTTTATGAAGTATAAGCATCGTATATATTGTGTTTATCTTAGTTGAATTTATCCTTCCAATTTTCACATAGCTTCATACTTTCATAGTATTACGAATTACAACTGTTGCGAACAGCGGGTAATAACTGCCGTTCAAGAAAATCGCAATCGATAATATAATTATCTTATGACGACTCCATCAATGACCGATAAAATGCGTTGCATCAACATTATATATATATATTATACACATTATAAAGGTGTTTCACCAATAGTATAATATTCAATATTCCATAATACATATCATATGGAAATTATAAAACATTTTGTAATACATTTTGTAAACAGTTTTATGTAAACTCGCAGTAATACATAGACGTTGAAGTTCAGTGTAATTAATCAGGTCGTTGGTACGAATATAGTTATATAATACCGTATAATAACAGTATAACTATAGTAGTTGCACAGTTTATGGATTAATCGCAACTTTTTACATTTACCGTATTTCATGAACTAAAAAATTTAACACATATACATGAATATATATAATATATAATATTGACTATATTTTTTTAATTTATATAATTGCAATTGTATGTTGTAAGAATTTTTGAAAAATAGGTGAATTTCGCTTTCAGATAAATCTATCTAAAAACTTCTATCGATCACTTAAATGTTAATGCACAATTTCGTGATAATTTTTCACATTATTTTTAGATTTTTAATTTAATTTTCCAAATGTTTGACTCGAAAAATCAAAATTGTCTATCACAGTATCATCTAAACTTATGTTGTTAAACATATTTTATACGACAACAAAAAATGTTAATTACAATAACAGTGAAAAAATAGTAATAATAATAATAGATCGAATGAAAAACCGGTCGCATGTTTGAATCGACCTGATTGAATTGCTGCGGAGGACCGGTATCGCCGTTGGTATATAGTCACAGTCACCGCCGGCGTTGCATCATTCACGAGACGCACCTATGCACGCAGACACCGACCCGGTGTTCGACCCGAAGTTGGCTAATAGCCCCTCACGATAAGAACGTTTTCAAATGGATTATATTATGAATACCATCACACTTTAATGTACTATTATAGGTGGGTACACTGCAACAGAACTATACCATGCCAGTTCGATAATAATGATTTTCGATTCCACCGAAGATGCAGCTGGCTACGAATATGATAACATTGTATTGAACATGATTTTTGTCCATTATGCATTTATTTAAATTCTGATTTTTGAAACTTTTAACTATACTCAAAGACCATATTTTCAAACACTAAGATTTCCAGACGATACAATAAACTCCTTTTTTTTTCGTACGAGAACCACCCTTTTTTACTTGTTAGACTATGTAAACATTTAGAAACTATATTTTTTCATTGTTGATATAACCGAATTGAAATTTAAACGAAAACTTTTTGGGTTTAAAACTTCCAATTAAGTAATTATGATGATAAATAATATGTTTAGTAAATAATATGGACATAATTTAAAATTACAGTAATTACTTGTTAATATTAATGTATTACAATCTAAAAAAAACTTATGAAATTTGATTAAAACTATGGTATTAAATAATTCCAAAAAAATTTAATAAATGCATAAACGATACAATGTGGACTGAACACGCTCGGCGAAGCACTCTGTACAATATACGATTTAATATATTTTTTACTCGGTCGGTTTACTACGGTTATCGGGTTATGATGGCAGGTATAATGTAGGTAATATAATATCCTGTATAATTCCTGTCTGAGTAGCGATGGGGGCAATAATATCGTAGAACTTGTGAAACCAGAAAAAAAGACGTTTGGTGAAGAAACTCTTCGTGCACAGGTGTACAGATGTTGTTTGTTTATAATGTAGGTATAATGTATTTTATTAATATATTATATTCGTTTACGGTTTATGCAATACTGCGACGCTGCGTGCATATCGATAATATTAAATAATAATAAATTGTATCGGCAGTATAGTACGGGACATCGAATACTGTACGTATGCATACACGCGATGTGAAGGTCGACGGTATTTATACGTGTATAAGTATATTACAATAATTATTATAATATAACGTGTCGTATGCACTTTTACGAAATTATTTTCTTATTCAGAATGTAATTATCCGGCCAAAACTCCCAGCGTTATCGACGTTGTGAATGTTGTTGTTGTTGTGTTCTATATTACGATATAATGTTATAATTTAATATTATAATGACGATCGCGTTTTAATAAACGAAATTAAATTTCTCAAGCAAGAGAGTTATCAATCGAACATGTATATGTTACAAATTATTTCGGAAATAATAATTGTTGGTCTACATTAAAAAGTAAAAACGGTTTTTTACCTTCAAAATACAATTGAATCGTTTTTATTTTGGAAAATATGATCATTAATGGCTTATAGAATTAATCCTTGAACGATTAAAAAATAAATATCTTATTGTGTATTCCGATGATACTTGATAGTGTTGATACAAAGCATATTATTAATGCACACTTAAAATTCCATGCAATATAATACAATACAATAATACAAATGTACAATACAATAGGTATATAATATAATATAATAACAGAGAATAATGCTTTTTAAAAAGTATTTTATTATAATTTTATTATTCAATCTACCAAATTTAAGATAGTTTTTATTATTAAATGTATGTCTTATAAGTTATCTCATGTTTAATATTTATATATTATGTTTTTTATCGCATTCCAGCCATACTACTTATCCTTAATTTTAAGAATAAAACTATAAAATTTGTCTTTAAATCTTTAAAATACGTTTTAAGAAAAATATATGACTATATGATTGAGATAAAAATAGCACGATCAATAATATATTATAGTTTTATTACTTATTGGTACAACTCTAAATATAAATATTAAAAGTAATTAATAAAATATAATGAACTATAAAAACAATATATTATAGTAGTATGTATCATAAATTATATGTTACAAAAAAATTTTAGATTTTTTTTTAATTACCTTGATTAGAAATAGATAATATGTAAAAAAATAGTTTAATGTTATAGGTAAGTCGTAATAGTATAATATTTTCCAATTAAAATATTAAAAAAGTCGAAATCTTTCATACTTTTTTTTGTGTGTGTTATGAGGTATGTTTTAAAGGTTAGGTATCTAATTATTATATTTAATCATTTTTAAATTCTGTAGAATTAAATTAATACGAGTTTCTTATGATTTATATAAAGCACGTTTGGTTATAAAATTATATTATTCCTGTTTGGTGTCATTGTCCGTTCTGCCGATAATTTTATCCAAATTATAGGTAACTTGGTGAATGAATTATTTTCTTATTATAAATGTAGCCAATTTAGGTACGTTTTTATTGCTTCATAGTTTGAGATATAATAAATAAAGCAGTTATTAAAAAGTTCTTACAAACTACGACCAGTACGACCTATATAAAATTGCGAATAAATTAACGATCTCATAAAAAGTGAAAATAATATATAAATGAAATGCGAATACGAGTTTTCCGTGTATAATTTTGCGTTACATTGTTATGCACACTGTACATAATCAAAACATAAAAGACTATCAAATGTTTGAAAATTAGAGTATAAAAAACACTATTATCATCATTACTCTTGCCTTTTGTTTCAAAATGTGCATTTTGTCGATGTAACAACTACACATTGTACTTCGCGCAAGATGATTTCAGTCGTATTATAATATATAGGCATTATGGTCAGAGGTATGGGCAATAATGGGTATACTCATACATACAACCATTGATAATATAAAATATTAGAGTTTATAACGATGATAAACATATTTTAACGTGTTTATAATGTTTTACAGCACCCTACATAAAACAATGCATACGGAACGACCCAAAGCTCAATGAATGTCTCGCAGCGGAAATCAATCATTTAAGACCGTACTTGAAAGAAGGTGAGTGATATAATTTGGAATGTCTATACTACTATGTTCCCACGATTTTTATAATACACCATACATAAGTTATACACATAATCATGACATTATATATTAGTATAGACGATAATTATTATTGTACGCTATTGTTTATGTGATCAATATGGTAAGATCCCATATTTTATTATTATATATTATTTAATTATTAAATCGGCCGCCGTATTGGGCCCTGGAGACGATATATACGGGTCATCCACTCATGTAGTCGATCGTACAATTATTATGGCGTAACTCGAGAAATGCGGTCAATGTCGCGTACTATACTACCGTCGTCGCGGTACTGCACGGAGTTGTTATTATGTTATTATAACGTATTAACGTTCGTTTTTTCTTCTTCTGAAATTACAATGATAACACGTAATATTTTTTCGTTAAATATTCATTGCGTGCATTTCCTTTATCAAGGAAACAATTTCACGTCCTTAACAACTATAGTAATTTATTGTTTATACTTAAAAACAAATCCTTAAAACTCGCAACCAAAAATTATTATAAATAATAACAGTGATTTTCATTTCAAAACTATAAACATAACATTAATACGCGGAAACCGTAAAAAGTTTTAACTGACATAACATTCCCAACGACTGGATGAACCAATAGCTCAACTACACAGACACTATAACAATTAATATAGAACAACATTTAATTATTGTTTTTTATTTTATATTCTAAGCAAAGCGATGAATATTGTATTGATTGTACATGGGTATATAATTTTTTTTATGTGTCTGTCGTGATGACAAACACAACTGTTTTAAAACAGTTAAAATGCTTAGGTTTTCATTTTAAATATTTTTTCTAGTAGAAAAGTAAATTGAGTTGATGGTTGTGGGTTAAAAGAAAAAACCCAATACTTTTCATAATAATTGGGAAAAACAAAATTAAATATTTAATTAAAGAAGAACAATTTTAGTTCTTTAGTAATAATTTAAAAATATTAATATAGTGGGGATTTGAAACATGGACGTTATTATTATATTTTATATACACAATGATATTTTCAAAACATTTGGATTTTAGATTAATTTTATGCTATTGTCTATTAATACTACGAGCCTATTCACACTAAGTCGATATTGACTCAAAAGTTAATAAAAATAATATATTTTATAAATATGTAGGTACTATATAATAATTAAATATTAATAATAAGATAACTGCATTTTTTTCATCTTACCGTAATACTTATAAAAAATAAATTACTATAATATAGCAGCATATATATTATATAACTTAAATTAACTATACCTAGTAATAGTCAATAGGTATAGTAAATATACAAAGTGATTCTTTTATCATTAAACACTATACATTACTCGTATTTCAAAAAGTGTTGACTTTTTCAATTTTTTTTTCACCCTTATTATATTTAAAAGTGAAATTACTATCAATTTTTGATTTTCAAATGGCAACCTAGCTATCTTTAAAATATCATAAAATAATAGGGCTATTTCTTTATGAATTTTAAACGTTAAAATTATTATTTTTCATTTAACCGTCAGTGAATTTTAAGCTACTTAAAGTTGAGCGATTTGAAGTTTTTAGCTGTTTGTCCTAGAAGTTATTACGGCTGAGAAGCGTTGGTAACTATAGGTACAAAATTCATCACTGCGCCGATAGTTGATAGCGAATTTATTACGTATAATTATATTATGAAACAAGAAGTATAAAAAATGAAAACAGCCCAATTTTAAAAAGCTAAATTTTGCTAAAAAATTAATGAAAAATAATTATTTGAACGTTAAAATGTATAAAAAAAATAGCCCTATTAATTTAGTTAATTTTAAATATAGGTTACCATTTGAAAATCAAGTTGATAGTAATTTAACTATTAAATAAAAGGGTGAAATAAAAATTTCACACAGTTTGAAAAAAGTTAGAAAACAAAATTTTTTGAAAAAAAAAATGAAAAAAAGACAATATTTGACGAAATAATGAGTGTTTAATGATAAAAATGATTCTGTATAGATGTACAAACTATAGATGCTCAGAATTAGTTTTTTGGTATGCAATGATCGTTGAATTCTAATTTCACGTTACTTTACAGACTTACAGTAGAGCGGTTATCTACTTTCCTCTTCTTTTAAAATGTATTATGTAAGTTTACCTAAGGGCTAAAAAGCTTACATAAAGGCATCTGTTAAGTATTAGTACTATATGTAGAAAACTAGAAACAAATGATTTATATTATTTTAAAACATTAGTATCAACAATTAAAATGCAGTTAGCTATCAGTAATATTTTGGATACATAGATTGTAAGATTAACTATTTGTTATATTTAGTTTGTAATACGATATTACAGTGTATAATAATATTTTATTTTTTATACAACTAAACTTTAATAAGTAAATTGTTGTATATTGTTATTAAAATAAATGTAATATGATTATTTTATAATTTGATGTAAAAAATGTTCCACGTGCATAATATACATATGATGTCATACATCGTACAACGTTTAGCTGTTTACCCGTGTATGATAATATGTATATGTTTCGATAACCGAAATGTTCGTTCCGTTATGATATAACTATTCGTTACGAATTTTTTATTGTCGAATGCGCCAACTTTCAACACGAACAATTTAACATAGCCGTATCATCAAAACACTAAACTGACTAAACGACTAAACCCAAACGGACGCTTCCGCATCATATTCAAAATCGCCAATATGGAAAACTAAGACCTTCTGCTCGCCCAATCGCTTTGTCACATTGGCTATCAACAAGGATAAACCAATGTTGAACTTAACACCACGTGTATCTAACTCAATGAACCAGATCAAACAATTTCGAAAAAGTATAGTCATTTTGGACTTCGTCAATCCACGTGAATACTCTGTATTCAAAAACACGTTGATCCGTCTTATCAGTAACAGTGATTTTTCGTGCAAGTTTACATCGTCTAGTTCTTCACCCTCATGAACGCTGAAATCATAATATTTTAATAGCGAATTATCTGACTGTGACAAATGCCAGGTTCCTCTCATACTAAGTACCCCTGAATCAATCGTTGAGGGTAATTTTTAGAAATATTCACCATCCAACACTCATCTCCGATATAACTGAGGCCTTAAGCGAACTAGATCATTATGTTCAACGCATCACGAGCGTTAATAATAACGGACATTTGCTCCCTATATTACGTATTTTTGTAGACTTAAAAACTGACAACAATAAAAGGATATCCTCAACCTATTTTCGCTACTGCACTCCATAATTAAAGTGGAAATACTTTATAAAAATAACTGTAAGTACCACAATGTTCTAACTGCTAGGAATATAGACCCATCACACTTGTTTCCATTATCCTTTCCGTTGTGTCAAGTTCGGGGAGATGACAACTCCGAAATTTGAATGAAAGACGAAAATATATCTGCCAAGCGTGTCCTATTATGAGGCGGGCAATTTTGCTTCCAACTACAAAGTATTTAAACGACGTACAAATCTCACTTATTCAAGCAACGTAAAACCAATCAGTCAAATAATCACATTCTGAATAAAATACACACGTCATCTTTTCTTAACTCACCTTCTCTTCTGATTAGATCTTCTTATAAGCCTCTATTACTGACTAATAATTGTATTATACTATATTATCCAATAATTTTAGTAACGACATATCAGCATATATTGCTATTTAAATTCCTTTCTGATCTTATTTCATTAATAAATCTCCTCATTTTCGTCCTTATATATTATTATTTCTATCTAATTACCTTTAATTTATTAAAATAGTGACACATATCTAATTAGATTACTTAATTAATTTATGTATGCTATAATCTTTAAGTGTTGAGTTATAATAACTACTTTTTATTATAATGTAATAAAAATCATAATAAAACACAATGTACAATATAAATTTAGGTGTAATTTATTTAATTTTTTTATTAGATTGAATTGATAATAACATATTTTGTCTATAGGAATCGATGAAATTGAACTGCCGCCCGTGGAACCTTTCAGGATGGATTCTTTGAGTTTAGCAATAACCGGTGGATCTAATGGCTACAAGATAACGTTGAGGGATATTGATTTGTATGGAGCTAGCAATTTCTCTATTCAAAAAGTGTTGTAAGTTGAAATATTTCAGTTTTAGGTTATCAATAAAGTATTTTTATAGTTGAAGCGAAATTTTAGTTCCGAGCGAGTAAGTTAGATTAGCAAATCGATCAAAAATAACGAAAATAAAAATAATTTTTTAATAAAAAAATACAGATTCAACTGAACTTTTAGAATGAGTATTCAGTATATACAGAGTGATTCACCAAGCATAGTCACCCCCATTTTTTATTTTATGATAAATTTATTCAGTTATTCAATTTCTGTTTTTCGGATTTTTTAAATATATATAAACCTTTTTTAAAATGTTCTACATAAAATTTAATTTTTAAATATATTTGCTACAGCCATTTTATGGTATGTATAATATTGATTTATACATTGGTAACAACGATATAATATCATATAATATTTTTTTTTAATAAATAAAACACAATATTTTTGACAAAAATGAGTTTAAATAGTATTGTATTATATTAATAAAAATATAAATTATAGTAATTATAGAATTACATTTAAAAATATCCTTAGAACTAGAGGCTATTATACACCATCTCTGATTAGAATATTTTTTAGTGTGCAATAATTTATCATTGAATTGCAATTTAACACATCCAATGACGAGATACACTCAAAATCAAATACAGACGTATAGTCTATACATCAGAGCGACTTGCCCGATTTTTGTTTTTTATTTGACCATGATTTTTATTTATTTATTTAATTAATATGACAAGTTAAACAATTGAATAATAATTAATTTAAAAAAAATTAATTTGATGTAATTTTTAAACAATAGTTTTTTGCGCTAGTATAGAATTTTTTTCCAATAGTCATTCTCATTCGTTTAACCTTTGTATCAAACTGTTCATAATCGCAGTGTAATTATTATATTATTTTTTATAATGGTTTTTACAGATTACTTAAGTTGTTCTATTATTATTATTATTGTTGAAATGTTGTACAGGTATTTGTATTATTTGTATAATGAATAATTGATTTGTTATAAGTTATAACTTATTAATGAGACTCTATATAATTGGTAATTGCTATGGAACTATAAATGAATATTTTATAACATTATTCAATTAGTATGTAATTTATACAAACTGATTGATTTACATATTAACGCACTGTTCAAACCACTGGATCAAGAAACTTGTAAATTTTCTTAGAGATTCTTTTTATAATACAATTTAGGCAAGCACTAAAAAATTCAACCCATAAAACTGAAATGGGTATTTTTGTCACAAGTTGGTTCTAAGTCCATTTACACAATCATTGAGTATTTTTTTTATAAATTTACTGAAAAGTATACGTTAATGTAGGTTTTGAGCATAGTTTTGTAGATTCAATTCCTGTCCCTGGATAATTTACCAAGAAAATAGTAATACCTACGTATAACGTAGGTGTAATCCATGGCGCACATTGTTAGAAAAAAATATTTTTTATTAAGCAATACAAAACAAATATTTTATTCGTTTTAAGTATTTTTTGTTTTAAACTTATTTAAATGTTTTTCTTGTAATGTTTCAAACAATTTATAAAAAAAAAAAATTAATTTTCAAAAATTCTTTATTTTAAGTGTAAAGTATAGACACATTATAAAATAACAACATCATTCTTATATTATCTATAGTATTGTTCAATTTTTTAAGTTTTTACTTTTTTGATTAATAACATATTAACATACATATTTAATTTCATATTCTGAAACAGAATATTTATTAGACTACTTTGATATGTAAAAATCGAATTTCGAACGAATATTATTATGATCTCAAATCCCTTTATTCTGCTAACCTAAACTACTTATCCGAAAAATATTCTGCTTTAGAATATTATTAAATTAAGCACGTATAATTATAAGCACAATAAAAAATATAAAAATACTTTTTTACTTTAAATGTTGTTTTATTTTGACTGTACATTATGACCGTGTTAAACATTTGTGTTTACATTTGCTGTTCATTTTCTCGCGGGCGGAAGAATATCTAAACCGATTTGTTATCGAAATTTACTATACGATTACCCATTTCGTTATCCAAAAAACGAAGTACATCTTTACCGACTCAACCTATGAACTGAGATACCTAAACTTAATACAGCCAAGTGCTGTTATTTGTATTTGTTTATTTTTTCTCAGACAAAATCGGCTTTACGTAGCTTATTCATACTATTATAAATAAATAGTAATGTTTCATTGAATTAAAATTTTCATTTATACTTTTAATTACTTGGTTACTTACTTAGTCAGCAAGGTTTGGTAACATATGATACACAATATACATATTATCCGCACGTATATAAATATCACAATCACATCATTCACATCATTAATATGTATTGAAATTTCACAACTAAAAAAAATGTATGTCTTAAGTTTTTGTATTATTAAATCGATACTTTATTATTGATGTATAATTAATAAAGTATTTAATTGAAATCTAAAATAAGCTTTATGGTTTATAATATCTTGTGAATAAGGCGTTATGTATATGCAATTGTGTTACTGCCGCGCTGTGGTAGATCAAAAACAGTTTTTTCGATTTTTTAGGCACTAAACTAATGGTTTGAACCAAAAATATTTTAATGTGCAATTAATACAATATTATTTATTAGTTAATATATTTAAAACGCAAAGTAAAATATTTTTAATAAACTAATATTGTATTAATATACCTGACATAATATAATTATTATAACTTATCATAATTTATTTATAACTGACATTATCTTAAACATTTAATAAATACAATAAACAATTATTATATACTAAAACGTATATAGTTTATTCATAACATTGTTTATTTTAATTTAGATTGCGTCCAAATGCTCCATTTGAAGGTAAAGTTAGAATTCCAAAAATGACAATGGATGCCAAATATGCCAGTACTGGAGTTTTGTTAGTACTGCCGGCTAACGGAAATGGATCATTCCATGCAGATTTAGGTTTGGATATTTTATTATACGTTATGAAGGCTTTTTGGATTTTTGCTTAATTAATAATACTGTTATCTGTTTTTGAAAATCTTAATATTTCAAATATATTTTCACTTTCTATAATATACTATATAATATTTAATAAAAAACAAAAAAAAATTTTATTTTAGCACATTATTTTAATTTATTGTTTATCAATCATGTAAATCGTTGGCAATATTATATATCATGTTGATCACTTATTCCTAATATATGATATGTTGTTTCTTGGGTATTTAATAATTCCCATTTATTAAGTTTAAATTGATTTATCTTTAGTCTTTACTATTTAATAAATAACAAGTGCAATTTTCAAAAAAAAAAAAAAAAATAGTTGAAATATATTAATTATATTAATACATATTTTTTTAGATATATTATATTAGGCATTTTTTATACTTAAATATGACTTATATAAGACAATATTTTAAACAAGTTTATAAGGCATATTCTATTTAATTTGCACATGCTTCCAAAAATTTGTTTGTTTATTTTTATTAAATATTATGACTATTACTAATAAAATAGCAATATAATTTAATGTATTATTTTAGGTGATGTTACCGCTACAGCAAAAGGACTTGTGTCTAGTTATTACAAAGACTCCGAAAAATATTACAACTTAGAGTTCTTGGAAGTTGATTTAGTAATAAAAAAAGCATATATGGTTGTCAGCAAAGTCAACAACAACAGGATAATTGGTAAGTGCAAAAGATAAATATTAGATATTTAAGAAATATAGAAAAATCAGTATTTAGTTAAATGTTATAAATTATAATGAATATAAACTATACAAATATAATATGTTATGTTTGCACTAAAATTTAAATATTTATTTAATTCATATATATTATGTTAAATGTGGAAAATAAACTAAATTACTAAATTAGGCGTAAAATTAAATATTTATTTGTATAAGTTAAATTATAAAATAAGTTAAATGAATCATCTATTTCAAATATAATCAGACATGAATTAAAAAAAAAATACAAGCATAGTATGTAATGATTTATAATCCATTTTATTTCAAGATAAATTAATCATTAATAACTACTATATATTATTAAAACAAGATTTTATTAAATAAAACTCAATTTAATGTTTGGTTAATTTTTTTAGTTGAAGCAACAAATTTATTTTTGCGTGAAAACGGTCAGGAAGTTTTACAAGTAATGATGCCACAACTCCGAACCAAATTGGCAGCAATCTTCAAGAGGATAGTCAATCAGTTACTGACTCACGTTCCCGCAGATACCTTCTTTAGTAATTAAATTACTGTTACCATAAAAAAGCACATTTTCATGTGAAGAGATGCTTCACTTTCTCGTAGTTAAGGCCCTTTTTTAGACTAATTTTGTTAATAATTATATTTGTATTATTACTTTTTTTTTAAACTGATTTACGTTAATTGTAATATATTACGTCGTAAAAAAACTTTTGGGCTTGTTTGTATCGAATTTTCCCTGCCATCAAAAGTATGATTTATTTTTATTCATCTTACATAGTATAGTGACTTAATATTAAGGTTTTTTTTTTGTTTGCCAAAAATCAAATTTCTACAGCTTACATTTAATTCTATGATACTTATGTGCATTTTAAGACTTGATTATATTATTTTTGGATTGCTATAAAATATATACTATAACTTTTATTTAATAATATTTTATAATTCGCTACTCGTGATATTATGTTTTTGACAACATCTATCATTTATATATTATATTATATAATTTTTTAAATTATTATTTATGTGTATTTTGAGTGATATCGTTAAAAATTAAAACTCATATAAAATAGTACCTCTGTTGAATGATAATATTATGAAAGAATCATATTTTTTTTTAAATATTAGTGTTTTTATTATAAATTTATTGTTAAAAACCAAATGGGTAACAGCGAGTGTATTAAACTATGATATTATGTCATAAAAATAACTTTTTTACATATCTTCTTAGATAAGTCTTTAGATTCAACATTTTACTATATTCATAAACCAATATCTATTTAATTTAATCGTATATTATCATTTTATATTTTTGTAATTTTCATGTTATTAAGATTGACATATTAGGTACACACGTAGGTATTTCATAAATTATTTTCTTCTAATTTATTTTGTCATGTATTTTACACATACAATGCACTAATATAAATTATCACTCTTTTAGTGTTTTTATTGGTATGAATCAGTCATTAGAAGGTCATATTCAATAATTATATTGTTCTGCAGTGACATTTACCGCCGTCCGTCAGTATTCAATTTTAAATTTTGAATGAAATGAAAAATGTATTATTGATTATACAATGATGTTTTTTTAATTTTTTTTTTCATATGAACACTTCCTTGTTATAAGAATGCCTCAAAAGTTACAAATGGACATTGTTGTCGATCGCAAAATCGAATCTAGTTATTGCAATTACTTCTATAAGAAGTATCTTTATGCCCACTGACTATAGAAGGATGATAGACAAGCTCTCGATATTGAGTATATACTCTATAATTATACACTTTTCGACTATTTTCTTAATATTTTATTATAATAATGGATATAATAAAATAAAAATGGTTATATTATTTGAAAGACGCAAAAAAATATGTGTGTACTTATATACGAGACTTTTTAAATCTTACGATCAATTGTTTATTAGTATGAATTTTTAATTTTTAATTACCTATCTATCTATTATTATAAATAATAATTATGAAATGCAATCATAATATCAAATATAAAAATAAAAAAAAACCGGAGAAATAACCTTGCTGTACCTATATTAGGTTATTTTTGATTGTATACACTGTGCGTGAGATATAGACAGCTTATACAATTATATGGGTTTTAAATATAAGGATTAAAAACAGTGCTGTAACCAGGACATTTTTCGGAAACTTTTCAACTTTCACATTTGACGAGTAAAATAATTCCTCCCCCTTTCTGTCGAAAAAAAAAGGTGATCGGGTGATGAAGAATAATTTATTATTTAAATTAAAATAATTTCTTACATCGAATATTGACTTAAAAGAAATCATTTCATATCATGTATTTAATAGATGTTTTGTGGCCGTTATTCGCGCTTAGGTTTCATCCTTTAGAAGGTAGAAGGTTTACTTTTAGTCTGTATAACCCGTTAACTCGACGTAAATTCGTGGAAATTAGACGCTACATGTATAATATAAATACGTGCGCATGAAAAGCTAATGATTTTGTAGTTAGTTAGGTACTTACACTAATAGTAAATTTAATCGATCATAAAAACTAACCACGGAATTAATGACTTGTAACAAATACCGCTTTTAGATACGTTTTATTCAACACATCAGATTTTTTTTAATAGAGCGTATAATCATAATATAATATAACATTTATTTTTAAACATACTCAATTCCTGTGGGGGCGTGTACATAATTTATTTCAAAATTCCAGTGAAATCGTTTAATAATTAAGTTTTGCACGTGTTTATAATTAATAATTTGTTTATCGTTTCACTAGCGGATATATGACGTCTTGGTGGTTCAATCATGACAAACGAGTAAATGGGTTTTTAAAATGTATTAAAGATACTTAGACATAGTCTAACAGTATATCACGTCACACTAATTATAACATAGTTATCTGAATATGACAAAGGTCGATATTTTAAAATATTATTTGAAAAAAAATAATGTATTTTGGAATATGTTTTTAAATTTCATAATATTACGTATATTACGTTTTAATTTGGTATGTTTAATACTGCTACAAAACATCTAAAGACTTTTGTTCTTCGATATTGTTACATTAGAATGTTTCAATTCCGTTTAAATGAAACAATTTATTGAAATTAACAAAAATAATTTTTCATGTTTGTATTGTAGGCACTAAAACTTATATTAATTGCTAAAAATACTTTTGAAATATATTTCAAATGGGTACCTATATTTTTATATTTTATATTATATATATTAAATGCGTAAATTAAAAATTATTTTATTACAATTTTAAATAAGAACTCAAATAAATGCTTAAATGGGTACTATTTTTTTCAGTACCTATAGAACAATTTTGGGTCCGAAATTGAGGTTTATTGGTATTTTTTTTTATTATTATTGTAACCGGTTTATTACACGTTCTATACATACGTCATAATACGCAGTTCACTTATTCACATTTTTATATATCATATTATGACCAAGTTTACAGTTGAATAATTCAGTTAAAATAAGAATAAATATATAAATAAAAATATAATTAAAATATACATATATGTGTAGTGTATATTATCTAGTAGAACATCAAACAATAAATACGTAGGTATAAATCGAACATTGGTATCTACTTATAAATATAATAATTTGCCGGTTTGAATAAGTTAAATAAGATAATATAGTCAAAACAAAATAACGTAACATAACCTACACCACAAACTAAACTTTGAGTATATCACCGATCATCATCTCTATTCATCCCACACTACATTTTTGCCTAATCCAACCACATAAGTTATGGGACATTTTTTTTTATATATAAGCAGACTTTTATCAAGATCAATTTTAATCGTTGTCGACATCGATTAAGTTAAATGACTTAGTGGACGAGTGGTAGATATAACAAGTATACAGTAGACAACTTACGACAAGCAAATCTATAATGAGGGTGGCAAAAAAGTTTTTTTAAAGTAATACAAAACAAGTCTTATTTGTTTAAAATGTTCTTTTTTTGTATATTATAAATATTTTTTTATAAAAAGTTGTTTTTTAATTTATAACATCACTTAGTTTTAATTGTAGTTTATAGGTAACTGAAGTATATTTTTCAGTACATATTTAAAACAAATTAAACTTAAATTCTAACCGAATTTATAAACAAAACTAAAAATATTGCTTGTGAATTGTGTGCATATATATTTGGTTGTATACATCGTGATACACAAAATATATAATAAAATATTATTAAAACTTAAAATATTTAATTGTATTCAAATATTTGAAAAGTACGATGATGGCTGTATAATGTAGTTATATACATACCTACAATCTACATATTAACATAAAACCTGTATAGATACAGTTATTTTACATTTTTACGATTAGCATGTCACACGTATATAATTAGGTAATTCATATTATAATATATATATATATCTATTTGATGTGACAAATCTTGATTAGCATTAGACTCGTTTTATAATGCGCAGGAGTTTTTGTATTCACCGGGGAGAAACAATATTTTAAGATGTATTATGTATGACTTAGCTTCAAAAATTAATAACAATCTAAATTATTTAAAACGAATAATATATATTACTAATCGAAGCTATATATATGGAGGTAATATTGTGACTGTATTAGCTCGGAATGTGCTTATATATGCAAATAAACAAAGATACCAGCACGGAGACTAGACAATAATCTGTGTTTGTGTCTACGAATACAATTTTATTGGACCGGTATATTATTAGGTTCTGCCTAATATTTCTTAGCATTCTATAACTATAGTACCTTAACGTTATATTTTAACTAATGCCTATTCTTAATATTACAAAGTATCATAACAATAATGTAACTCTATTTGTATTGCACTAATTTCATTTATGAACGGCTAATCTATTCCATTATTATATTACATAGGCAGAATTTCGATTTCGATTGAAAATGTAAATATTCAGGAAAAATTATAAAGTCGCGAAAACATATTTTTCGTCGATCGAGTTTATTCAAATCGATTATAATATAAATGCCGACGATGTCTACGCTAATACGATAAACGGCCGGTTGTCGGTTTCCGATGACAAAGCTCATCAGTGCCGCTATAATAATGACGGCGAGCTCGGATCGTCCGACCATATAATATTTATGTCGTCGTCATCTCGTCGTCATCACCATAATATTACCAATAATTATATCAACTATACACGGCGGCGACGGATCTCGCGTTTGTTGTTTGTACGCGTGTCATCAGCGATCGAGTTCTGCGGAGTGTGCGTAAAAAAATCCACGTACGCATATAATAATGCGTGTAGACGTATATACGAGTTTAATCATTGCCGGTTGGCCTATTGTCTTCGAGAGATAAATATACGAATTACGATTTACGATAACGGAAGAGCACGCGCAACAGGGCCGGTAGTCGCCGCGGCTGCTGTGATGCGACGGAAGAATGTCAGTGGTTCACATAACGGTAATATCGAGGGCAATCAACCCGCGTGCACACACACACGCACACGCACTTGTACACGCCGAGCAGATGTTTTAAAAACACAGAAGAGAAAAAAAAACGTATATGGTACAATATTATTATTATTATCAGTAATAATATAATCGATTATTAATTTATTGTCTTCGTTATATAAAACACCGTCGTAGTCTTTGGGAAAACAATTACGTATAATATTATTATTGTTATTATTGTCATCACGCGTCTGCATGCTGCTGCATCAGTAGTTGCAGTAATATATTGCACGCCGACGACGACGAACATTCATCAACACATAGTACTTTTGTCATATTATTGTACGTAGAACGATCGCAAACATTTATTATTATTTTTTTCTTCGCAAACACAATAATAAACACTCATGACCCGCCAATTATTAGTTTAATTCGTATAGCCGGATTGTATCGAACTGTCAATTGCGCGATATATAGTTACTATATAACGAGTAACGAGTAACAATCGACGCCTTCTCAATAAGTTAAACTAGCTATTATATCGGGGCAGTAAGTTGATATTCTAGTATATTTATCTTAAATAATTATATGAAAATATTATTGTATTGTAAAACTGCAGAATATATTGATTGTTCCATGAAATCACGATTATTTTGTTTTGTAATTCTAGTGAAACAAGCTAGTAACATTTCGAAAGTAAAGAAAAAATGAATATAAATTAACGAAATAAATAAAATGCGCATTTGAGATTATTGATCAATATTATTTGATTTCCAAGTGTAAAAAAATATATAATTAGATAATTTGTATTCGTCGTCTTGTCAGTGTACATGGTTTTTGCACAAATGCACACGCTCCAATGTGTTTATCTGTCCAGTTCTTAGAACTGCGTTCATACTTGATTACCGAGAGGTTAGCATTTTTTTTTATAAATATTGTGATTCATGACAGTGAATAAAATACACGATTTATGTATAATTAAGGTTACAGTTTATGTAGGTTTATCGGCTTGCGTATATTTATAACTTCATAAGATAATAAGTTTGTATAAAATTAAGATAGTTTTAAAGTTGAACTTAATAAATTGAATGTATCAGACAGCTGCACTATTCAATATTTAAAAGTTAATCAATACAAGCGTTTTAAAAAGTAACTTGTGTCCCAAAGACTTAACAACACTTAAACAAATTAAAAAACGCTTTTTTAATTAAACATTAAAAAATATAGATAATGTAAAATATTGTATACGTATACTCAATAAACAGGCAACCATGCATGAAACGGATTTGTAACAAAACGAGTATTGCATAGTTAGCTTAGTCCATTTAAATTCTAGTCCTATTAAAATTATTACAAGTCAATTTTAATTACAAACAAGTAATTAACAATTAACATAACTATGAAATATAGCTCTTTGTGAATCCCATCTCGATGAAAAGCTCTATTACTAAATAATTGATAATTATACTAAATTAAAGTATTATTGAAGTATAATTTTGTCATACAAATTGTTAGATAATTTTTTTTGTATTTTTAACATTAAGACATGATTAATTAGTAAATTGTAACCACTTATTCAGCCATTATACTCGTATACCTATTATACGTGATGACTAAATATAATTCTTAACTATTATAAAACGAAAATAATTTTTTTTCATTAATTTTATTTTAATATTGCAATTAAATTAAATGCATTTAACAATGCAATTTCATTTAAAAAATATATTTTTTAAATTCTTCTTGATACTAATCAAAATAGTCATAATAGTTTTTCTGTTATTAAAGTGTATAATTTTAAATTTTTTTGATCCCTAATAGAATATTTTAATAAATAAAAAAAAAGAATCATTGAATAAATGTTTAGGGCATTTGAATGAATATTTAATAATAACTGTAAAGTTTTTACTTTTTAGTCGTTAATTTATAAAAAAATACATAATTAAATATAAAGAGTTAATAATAAATGACCAAATGCCAGAAATGAAAAAAAAACGTCATGATATATTGAATGTTTATTTATTGTAATCTTTATATAGCAATTTATGGTAAATTTATTTAAAGAATTTTGCGTTTATGTGTTATTATTTATAACTTATAAGCTTATGACGTAATAATTATTACCTAGTTATTACTATAGGATTAGCTAATTGCGAAATTATAAAACCATCATATTTCATAAATCCTAATATTTCTAGAATAAATTACTTGATTATTTTTTATAGATATTAAACAATAAACAATAATTTCAAATTCAATTTTCAGTTAGGTACTTATAGCCAAATACTTTAATTAGAGTCAATATAATTAAGATTTTCATAATGTATTAATACTTTTCAGAATTCCTATAAATTCTTGAATTCATATAAATTATGAATATGTATATGATATAAAATGTTATTGTTAGTATGAAATAATTTTTTGTAATGCGTTCGAACTAAGAATAATAAAAACTTAAATTAATTTAATTTAAGTCATTTAACTCTTTAATGTAAATGGTAAAATATATAATAATATTTATGATTATAGGTTCAGGTAGCAATAAATTAAATACCGTTGATTGTTATGTAATTTTGTTTTTACTTACGTTCTTGAATTTCAATAAATTAAAAAATATACAATCGATTTGCTTTTTAAGAGGTTAGTGGACCTACTTATTTATTTTATCGTGGTTTTTCAGTACGTGATAATATTAATTATACAAGTATATCATCTGAGGTTAGTAATTAATTTTACTTTTTATTTTTATTCTTCGGCTTTGACTGATTCTCGCACTCAGAACCCGGGTATATTAGCCTTAAAGCCTTCGAGGTTCGTCTTATTAATTTGTATTCAATCAGTTTAACAGTTACACAACATATTTCGTTTACAATGTTGTTTAAATTTAACATTATATTATATTGACTGTACCAATATGAACATGATCAAATTCAATTATGTATTGAAATACACATGACATGTGCAATGATGACGTATAAAGTTGTACTTTCTGCATGTTAAAAAAAATAAATAACATAATAATATGTTAATTTTCTTCATATTATGATTATTTATTTATCTTAATTATAAATCATAATTATATTCATTATTAAAAAAAACCATACTAGAATCAATAAAATCATTTTATAATTATAATATTGGGTATGTTAATTAATATTAAATAATTTTGTAAGCTACAACCAAGTATGACAGCTTATTTGTTTAGTATATTAAGATTTATGCCCAATCAGTAAGAAGCAATCATGAATTCAGTAATAGTGCCCATGATCCACTGATATATTTATACTGTTTGAAACACAAAGCCTCTATGACTTTTTGTAAAAGTTGTGGATAGATCATAATATTATTATAATTATACTTATAAAGTTATAAATATACATAAATACAACTGGGAGTGAGATCAAGACTTTCTTTTTAATCCTTTATACTAGCATATTATACACCAATATCACACTATTTACGTTTACTTTTACATGCCCATAGGATGTCTAAATATTAAAAAAGCGTAATATCAAACAGATTTACTTATGGCAGATTAAGAGGGGCCGGTAGCAATTGGGTTGCGACATGCGTGACACTTTTGTAGGGTTGTTACTTATTTAGTCATATTCGGGTTCTATAGTTAGTCGCTGATTAAGTATTATAATTATAAATATCAATATGATATTATACAATTATCATTTTAATCGAGTGATATTAATAATAATTATAATTTAAATTAATTTTCACTACCTATACATTACAATTAAGTTTTAAATGTCAAAAATAAACACATGATTAGAGTAGAAAGAGTTGCAAGTGTTGGCGGGCTAACGTCTTAAATATTGAATATGCTTCATTATAGATTTATAGCTTACTAACTGTGAATTGAATATATTACGCATATTATGGTAATTCAGTAGTATGATATATCTCGCTCAGATTATAAGTACAATATTTGAAAAATATAATATTTTTTCACCGACGTAAAGTTATGTTATATTTCAACATATAAAATTATATTATATTTATCTAAACTCTAAATCACATACACACTAAATACATAATATGTATACTATATTACTATTTAATTAGTATATTTCAAATTTAAAGTCATACGAAAATGATATAACGTAATTTCCATTCATCATTTATCACGCATTCACGCTGCAATGTCGCATACATGCAAATTACCTACATCATTTTCTTCTATATACAAACAATTTTAGTGATAAATTGAAGTGTATGGTAAATATAATTAACTGTTGACATTTGATTAAATAATTCGTTTGTTTACATACAGCTTTCGAGTGAAGTTTATTTTAATTATTATGATTTTTGTATTATCTTTTTCTCCGCCGAGTTGGATAATATAGAATATTATCGTGATCAAAATGTATTGTTTCGGCTGGTTGGCGTGTGTGTGCATAGTATGTATTATATCACTATACTAAATTATATTATTATATTATTCGTGTGATATTTGGCTACACCATACCGGAAATTCGCTGCCAATGAGTTTTTTTTTTGTTTAATTGCATGACTTACGCAGACGATTTTGGTGACAAAATTATTCGAGAGGGGTGTTATTTTTATCGTAAGTATTCTTTTTTGGGCATACGTATTACATGACACCGCGGCGTTGGTTAAGCTAATTCGAATTCAACCGTCGTTAACACGTGCGTCATTGCCATTCAAAACCATTTATCCATTAAGTATGCACACAATAATGCTATCCGTGCGATTATGGCGCAGTATAAATACGCACACGTACTTTGTTAGGTATAGATAGGTACACCGTACACAGTACACACGCTTATAAAACATGAGAATTATTTAATGTACGAATAAATAATAATATGTACGCAATTATTATTGTTATTATGTTGTATTATTATTTATTTGGTTGTTTTGTATGTTATGTATTTTATTCCCGTAACGAATTGAACAATCAATTTTTATGTTGTAAAAAAAATAATTCTCATTTAAATATTTGCTATATGCTGCTAGCTAATTCATTATAATAATGTAAGTTATTAATCAACGTCGTCGCACAGACAGTTGGGAAAATCAAAGAAACCCATCTGGAAAACAAATTACTATTTTAATAACATAGCCCATTGGTATATACTCTAAAATGCCCTTGTACTGTCTTTTTTTCTGTTACATTATCATATAGTATATAGTTAAATAAATTGTATATTTGTATATACTATATAGGTTGATTTATTAAGCATACTCACATTTTTTTCTTTGATAATAAATTTATGCAAATTCTATTTTTTGGTGTTTTACATTTTTTTTTAAGGACCATATTTTCAAACGCTTTGCTCAGAATTTAACAGGTGGGTTTTCATTAAAAAAAAAAGTGTATAGCCACACTAACTTTTTAAATGGAATAAAAATTCTAAATAATTGAAAATATGATTCTTAAGTATACTTAAAAATATTCTAAAAAAAGAAATTGAATAAATTGAATATTAAAAATAATAATGGGGTTGATCATATTTGATAAATCATCATGGTGTATACAAACAACTCCGATATTACAATTTACCTATACTTTATCCAAAAATCAATTTAAAAGCTATTAAATAAAATAAATCCATGAATATTACTTCGTGAACTATATTCACAATAATTACACGTTTGAAACAGCCATTCCAATTATATTTTTTAATCTTTTTTGAATCGTAAATGATTATAACTGTTTGTTATACTTTGATAGTTAATTTTTTATTATAAAAATATTGTTTAAACTTCGGAAATAGTAATTGGACGTACAAGGTACAACGAATATTATTTCTTTAAGTGTTTTTTTTTTTAGATTTCTTTCTAATACTTGGATTTAATACATATGAATATTGGTACCATAATTTATTTTAAGTATAGGTATAACTGAATAAGTCTTTACTTATTATTTACATTAATATTATATGTGTAATATAATATATATAGATAATAATTGTATATTCTGCACAGTTACAAAATTGATATTGTGGAATAATAAAACTATAATTTTAAATTAATAACAATCTGTTATGACGTATGTATACGTCAATCTGTTATGCGTCCTTATGTATGTTGAAAACAACATTACCTAAATATTATTTAATTTTAATTTTAGAACATCATTAATATCTTTTATTTTTTCCTCAATAATATTTTTGATTTATTATCACCATATAGGTAGGGTAGGTACGTGTTTAATTATAATCGAAGTACTTACCTTTACCTAGCCTAGGTACATTCTATATTTGGCAAGTAGTAAACTACCAAAATCCTATACAATGTACGTCCATCAGATTTTTACTGCTGTAATGGTGTTTATATTTTATTATTATTATTATTTATAACATCATATAGTTACATACGTATATTGGTTAGTAATACTATTTTTCCTTACATTAATAATAAAAATTAAATGAAACTAAACAATTACTACTAGATACAAATAGATATAAAATTATATTTATAAACTTTCCCAGACATCTTAAAACCTATAATAAAATATTATAAGATTATTGATTTGTACATATTTTGTAATAGTTGTATACTGGAATGTTATTTTTTCGGGAACTAATTCATACACTTTATTTGACCCGGGAGCCAATTCCACATTACCAGTATATCCTAAACGAATGTGTCATCTTACATTTGTTTCATATTGTTATGCAGTCCTATTTATAGGTTTAACTTTATTTTTATTATATACTTAGCAAAATGTATAATAAATAATAATAATCTACATAAATATACTGAACTTGACTTGTTTTATCACTCGTTCCATGCAGTATTGCTACTTGGTCATTGGCAAAGTAAAATATATTATATTAAAATTGTATTTCAAGATACGGTAACTGTACTTAGTTTGCCTAACTAAACGTCTTGTCTAATAAAATTAGCATCAAGATCCCCCGTTTGATGTTAATTTTTCACTGATACATCGTATCAGAGATAGACGGCGATTTAATAGTTCTCATACCACGTAACACTGCAACAACAATAATAATCTTATTACTATCTTGCTAAATTTATTAATGGACCATCACTAGTAAAATGTATTCTAATATTTTTTATCTATATACAGTCCATTAAATTGAAAAGTATTTTTCACAGCGTTCGCAATGCATAGGAATCGCTCCAATTTAGATTAATTATATTCGTCTATTTTGAAATACAGTACGTATGCAAAATACATAATATAATAAGTACATCATACATTAGTCAGTAAAAGAGTTACTGCTTCTCTCAAAGTTAAAATTCAGACTAAATAAATTGTACATCATGCACGATTACGCTCCTATAATATTTTTTATATTGGAAAAAATTATTTAAAAAGTATTTTTGGTAAGAAAATTGCAGATAATCAATGGTAAAATAAAATATAAATAATATAAAATGATGATTTGTTAAATGATTTATGGTTCATAAATAGAGTATTCATTAATGTCACATTCATAACTGAGAGGAAATGATTGCGATAACTAGTCATCTGCATAAATTGATGGTATTTATGATTACAAAATATATACGAGTGAGTTTCATTTATTGTCATTATTGATACATACGATAATGAAGAGAAAATCAAAACGTGTACGGAGAAAATCAATTTAATGCATCGAAGCGTGTAAGTACCCAGTACACCTAATTATATATCTATATTAAATATGATGACTTAACATAAGTAGGTAAAACATAATATTTAATAAATTTTTTATGAAATTAAAAGTCATACGTAAATGAACAAGTTACAAACGCAGTTCAAAATAGAAAGAACGAAATACATTTTTAATTTGTTGAAAGTGTTATTTGATTTATAAGTTTATTATTCACTATAGCGGTCTAGGTATACGAACGATTTGGATTATAATACAGTTTTTTTCCGGAAGAAACAAACTTGTTTTTTACAATTATATCCTAAAAATATATGCCTATTTTTAGTTAACGTTTCATTTTTAAAATATTATGTATTTGGAACAAAACACATTAAATATACTTAAAATAATGATTAACATATGCACCAGAGCTGGACTCTCTATAGGCACTATTATAAAAACTAGTCCTTCGAAAAATAATCATGTGGTTATTATACTGGGTAATAAATACTGGCCTCGGATAATATTCGTGTTCAAAGTCACGTTTTAGTTCAAGTTCACGTGAAATTCATTTAGATATCTGATTATAATTTAGAAATGGAAAATTAATAATTTGAAGTCTTTTCCATTAAATCATCATGAATACGACTATTCAATTGTGACTAGTGTAAAACAAGTTTCAAAATAAAATGTATTAAAATGTATTAGTTTACTTTTCTCCGAAAATTAGCAATAGGTATATCGGTATATTATGCAGTAGCCATTAGGAATGAATAAATAACTATTTTGTTTAAAATTATAGCAAATATAAAACCAAATATACAGTGAACTAGTGAAGAGTGAACAATAATAATATAATAAGAATAGTGTTTGGAGAAATATATTATTATATGATTAATTACGTAGTACAATATTTTTCAGATATGCACTATAGTTTTACTGGGTCATATTGTGTATTTTAATTATGTAAAGTTTTAAACCATAATTTATAAAATATAATATAAACAATTTTCTGGATTATAGTTTTTATATACTTAAATCAATGAGTAATGACTAATGAGTGATTTTTTTTTTTTTTGAAGATCACTGGAAACGATTATCAGAGAGGCCACATTACGGCCCTAAAATAATTCGAAAGAGATCGTAAGTATACCTCTGTTCAATGATTATTTTATACAAACAATATCAATAGTATAATTATATGTTATTATAATAGATTTTCATAATTTTATATTCTAAAAACTTGTACTTGGATTAATTTGCTTCGTCTACACATTTCAAGGCACTGTTTAAATATCTATCTATGTAGATCGAGTAAAACAATATAATTTTTGTTTGAAATATACATACATATATATAGGTAGTTGGAAAAAATTTATTTTTTGATTGGGGCGATCACGATGTCACAATACGAGTATCTACAATATATGTATATAAATGTGTAACTGATATGCGTATTATAGATTAAGTCCACCAGGAGTTTGGTGTCAATAAACGACTTTTTAATTTGTACGTGATAAGGTTAATTCGCATTAATTATTTAATATACAGTATACTTTATGATATTTCGTTAACTCTAATGCGTATACCATAACAATTGCGCATAAATGCTATTACTCGTCATATTTTGTATACATTTTACAAAAAAAAAAAAAAAGGGGAGAATAAAAAAATAAAAATAATAATACTTGGCGAAAATTTTAATGTAAGCTGATAAAATATTTATTTTGAGTTTACATAATATCAAGTATGGGTTGTCAAATTAATTTGAATGTAAAACATGGCACGCTTCTTTAAGCGAAATATTTACATTTTCATCCATTATGCGGTACCTATACATAATATAACGTATAATACGCGGCAATTCGTGTTTTTTCAATTCGACGCAAAAATCCGTCCAAACAGTGGACTGTATTGTTCAATAAATAAAAAATAAAAATACGAAACGCAAAACGCAAAACGCAAAACGCTATGGCATACGTGAGCATGTCCACGTACTTACTCGTAAATTTATGCCGATCACAGCCCCAAATGATGGGTCGCGATTGTTCACTAGCTGCATGTATTGTTATTACCTACTCGTTATATTATGTTAAGTGTAATGTTTAATCGCGTCAGCGACGATGAGTTTGTAAATTCTTCAGGCGCCTCATTAAAGGATTTTAACTTGCAATGGCTATTTTATTAATTTCTTATTATTGTTGTTTGCTTTATTGTACGTCAAGCCACGAGGAAACCCACCGTTGTTGGCCCGTCTTCTCGTCGAGATGGTTATCTCGTATAATGAGTTTGGCCAACGACTGTGTGCTGCGGCAATTTGTCATTTCAGACACGTTATGGCATACAAGGATAATCAACGCCATCGATTTTGAAAATGTTGTCATCGATGGTCGGCGTACAGGTTAGGTTACCTACTAGCGCATTAAAGGTAAAATAATTTTGGTCGGTAAATTGATGCACTCTGTATGTACTGGCTAATGTCAGTCAGCATTTGACATAATTCCGCAATCGATTCGATTATACTTGTACCAGTTATTATATAATAATTTTCTGTCGTATTATATTTCCATAAAGTCTATTTGCTAATTCGAAATCTAAGTAGCACCTCTGTAATTTATAAATTCACACATTTAAAGTTTACATGATGTAGTTTTATTTAATTTAATAAATACATTTAATTTAAGTTAATTACGTTTTATTTATTCTGTTATTTTAATAGCTGGTTATAGCTAACATTTATACATTTATATAAATATAAACTTAAAATAACACTGTATTATATGACGTCTTATACTGTTATATAATTATATAAATATAAATTTATTGAATTTTAAATTATAAAATCTATGTTAATGATAACAGTTAATAATAATACTAGCGATAATTAATACAATTTGTAAGTATATAGTATATGCCATAACACTAAAATATTTTAAGATCCTCATTCCTCAGTAACCAACAATAGTGTATCTTTCCTCTTTTTAATTTATTAAATGTATTTAGTAGAATATTTTGTACAAAATAATTTTGAAGCTTATATATTAAATTTAATTAATTTGTTTTTTAAAAATAGCCCTTAGTTTTAGTTTTAAATAAAACTGTAAAATGATAAAATCAATCAAAAATATATTTTACGCCAAAAAAGATAAAATAAAATAAAATGAAAATCAAACCAATGCTGATTTGATATTAATAATATTATTGAATAATTTCTTATCATTTTAGTTTATTTTCAACAAAATTTGGTTATTTAGGTTCTATAAACTATGACAATTTCGCAATTCCAATGTTTTGGTCTTGTACAATATTATTGTTTATAGTAGAACAATAACATTTAGTTCAAATCATAGACTTAATTTTACTATAATACTAAAATAATTTATAATATACGTAAAAAATCTATGGTTCAAATAAATTATACATAAAATGCTACACAAATTGATGTAATGCTAGTAACCGATTAATGACTGAACTTTTTAAAACATATTATAATATTTGGTGCGTTTGTAATGCATAATAATAATATAATGAGTTACAGGCTACAGTTGTACGTTAATGTAACACTTACATAAGAAATAAGAGCTTTTCAAAATATTTTACCTTATCATATCAGATAATACACAACGTGTGTGCGTGTATTTGTTAAAACAAATTATGATCAATATTACAGTCAATAATTTAAAAAATAAATAAATAAATCCAGAACAGTCAAAATATTAATTTAAAATATAATATTGACGATGAGCTATACATAATCGAGGAGGAGTAATACGTTATAATGATATTCCTTTATGCTATTCAATAATATTTATAAACTGTGTATCTAATATTGTGAAAATTTTATTTTTTTGTTTTTATTATTTGGTTTATTGTTTGATCATGTATAGCATTGTACAAGTGTTAATAACACCATTGAATAGTTAATTAAATAATATTGTAAAGATATTTAATGACCAGCGACCTTGACCAGTTCTAAATCGAGAAAATTTCCTAATACTTTTGCATATGTAAACAATCCTTCCTCTTATTATAGAGGACGATCCCTATATATATACTATACTATAAATCCTTTAATACTTAACAATCAAAAAATTGTATTTATTTTTAAGAATTAAAAAATATCTTTTTTGAAAATGTTTTAACAAAACTTATATTGTACTTACTATTTTTGGTAAATCCATAATCAGCTTGAGAATTTTTTATAGTAAGCATTAGACTTGCGAAATATTCTTATATTGTTTTAAAATTAAAAATGTATTTACACCCTATGAATTGTAATTTATTATGAATTGTTTTATATTTTCAATTTTGTATACCTATTAAAAATATGATGATCTTTTTAATAAAAATAATAAACATTTTATGAACTACTATGTTATAGCTGTATTACAAAATACATAAGATATTAAAATAAATAAAATTAACGCATGAATGTAAAACAAAATATCAGAAACGTTACTTATTATCTTCGTGTTGGAAATATTGCGACTTGTGTTACTATAATATTAAATATTATATTATACAAATTGTTCAACACAATATGTTTATGTACTTAGACACATTACATTAATTGACGGTAATCTCTCAATAATTCATATCCGCGTTCTAATTTAATTATTAATTAAGGTCAGTGATTAAAATAACTTTTAATACTCAAAAACATAATTTTATTACCTAGTAATAAAAATAGGGCAACAAATTATTTGTTATTATGCATAAGAGGCCGTCATTAAAATCCTTCGGAATAAAAATGTCAATACCAACCACTCTATATACAACCTAATTCTATAAAAATAGCTACTTTTGCTACCTAACCTATTTAATACTATTATATTTTGAAATATAAAATAGATAATATTCATTAAACAGGTAATTACGTCATGATTAAGTTTATACTCATTAGAATTAATATTCGGATGTTCTCAGAAAACTTGATATATATAATATATTGTGGTTTGAGACAAACGCATACACATACAAGTTATTTGAAAAAGATTATTGTTGGGTGATAAAATTCTATGCAAATTTAGTTACTAATAATTTAAATTTATAAAGCTACATCTTTATTATAAAATAATGAAAATAATAATTTATAATATGTAGAAATTATTTTTCCTTATTGGGGTGGAGAGTGAAGTGGAGCTTTTCAATGCCCCGTTAGAACGTCAATTCATTAAAACTATCTTTTTCTAAACTTACTAATGAGGGGTAATTACAGGTAGTTACACCATTTCACGGTGTGCTAATAAAATGATAATAATCATTAACAATAAAATAACCATTATACAATCGTCAATCAATAACAATAATCTGGAACATCACTTACAATGATATTCTAAAATAAATTGAACAATCTTAAATTTTATAGGTGTGCAAAATGTTTAAAAATCAATCATCAATTTAAAGATCAATCACGGCAAATCAATAGTCCATATAACGAAGAAAAAAATTACTATTATACAAATATTTTGATGTGCGTACTAGTGTCTTACCTGATATATACTGTCAAAAATGTTAGGAGATTCAATAATTAAAAAAAAGAAAAAATACGGAATTGTTTGTAATAGAAAATAATTTTCATCAACGCTTGTACAGTTGTATATGTGGTTGGTATTCATCGTTCATGAGAAATTATTTAAGAATAAGTTTTAGTTAAAATTGGCCATGCTGAGTTACAAGTTGGATCGACTTTCACGTGTAAATAGAATAAAAATGTTGTCTGGGTTATTGCTTAGGACTTCGTTTAATTTCGACACAACTATTAAAAATTAATTAAATTACTGCTATTGCTGTGTAATTGGATGATGAATTGCAATGCTTGTGGAATTCATATAATAAAAATGGACGTACCTAGTATTCTTTTTGTAAATAACGACAACTAAAACTTTTATTAATGAATATTTTTGAGGGTACGTGTATCAATATACCGAATAATATTGTGATCATGCGATAATGTAATAATTTTGTGATGATAAATACTAAATAAAAATAATATTTGAATTGTGAAAAACTCAAAACTATTCAGCTTATAATTATTATCGTATATTAATGTTCCATTACTTCCACATCATCCCTCTTTTGTATACAGACATCAGACATACTTAGTAGGTATTATTTGGATTTATAACAATGGACGGTATTTAACGGTATGATTTTATACATTTCATATATTGTGGTTTCCTTTACTATTGACTTCCAAGTAAAGGACACGATTTAACAAAATTACTTAGATAATTATAATTAATTATTAATGATTCATATTATATACTTATATTTTTAAAGTGTCTAATAGATTGTCAGAAGTCAATGATTTAATGTTTATATAATACGTATATCATGTTACTATAATAATATATTTAATATGTTTTCTTCTCTCCAAGACGACTGTTTAACCTACAGACGGACTTTAAAAAGCTGTATGCGTAAAATATAACGTAATACTGTACTCACAATATAATATAGCCACATAAAATGTTGTCGATCACGAATCAACAATCATCAACACGGTTTGCTGACTAACAAGTAACCGATAATTGTAACGAAACCTGAGAATTATTTACGTGAACGTCCATCATAAAATACGACTATTTGTTTAATATTTTTATGATTGTTTATTATGCCATCGCGTGTACCTGTTGCAACAGGGGCTGTAGTAATTATTGTAGAGGCCATTTACCCATTTGAGGTGTAAATTTGACATATCTGTGATGAATAATATAATTAAACATATACACAAGCACGAGTGTCTTGTATGAATCGTTGATATAATAATAATATATTGTCTGGATGACAGAGTATTTTATTTTATTATTTATTTTTTTATTTTTTTACATACGATCATTACGAGAAAACAATACCGGAGACCTTGAACTTGTGTTTACATTCCGTTTCTATATATGAGTACGCGTTAAAAATAATTATACTTCTCCTGAATGATGGTTTCTCGTTTCGGGGTCTCGCACCCACTGTCAATCTTACGAAATATTTTTTATGTACTCATGCCCGAACGAAAACAGTAAGTTGCTACTGGAAACATATTTTATACGGTGTGACTCAGCACAACATACTTTCTTAGATTTTCACTCAAAGCCGTGTTAATGGTGTACCTACTTACACGTTTAGTACCCGACAACAACACGATAAAGACTTAAAACACTTACAATAGTAAGCTGTCGTCAACAAATATTTTACCAGTATTTATTTTTCACCTTGAAAAATTGTTTGCCACGCGTCCAGCAAACATATTGGTACTGTGTGTGTGTGTTTTAATTTTTTATTGTTAAATTAACACGACGTTTCGAATCATATAAACACAGTAAGGCGTTGTAAATTCGCGCAAATAATTATTTTTAATTATTTGTCATTAATACCTATAGATAAAGAGAGAGTGACGAATTTATCCAGCCTAACGACGAAGGAATAAACACGTAAACACGTAAACAACTATCGTGTCCGACAACAATGCGTTTTACGTTGAACCTCTGGGTTCGGGCCAACCCATAGGTATCAGTTTAAACATTCTTAGATTTGATTTTTAGATTAAACAATGTTATTGTATAAAGTGTTATTATTTGTCTTACAGTTTTATTTATTTAGTTTCTAAAAATTAATAATAGTCGTATGCTCAATTTTTCGTTTGAAAATATATAATCAGAAAATCTCTACGAACTTCAAAAGTCAAAAAAGAAACGCGTTTGTCTGGAAACACAAACCTCTCGATATTCTTTAACTCTCATACATATTATTAGTATATTATTGCTATCATTAATAGTAGATACCTACACGGATGGCAAATGATAGATTGAAATTTGTTTACAACTTTCCAGCAAGTCACTATACTATATTTATGTAGCGACTAGCCGAAAACATCTGATCGCGTCACGGCTTTTTCCCAAATGCGTAAACCACGCGCTGACGACTTTCTCTAAATGCGCTAACACAGACACACGGGTCTGTAGCCATCGGGTAAAGAGAGTAATTGCCACATTAAGACCTATACGTTGCTCCCCTTAGTGGATTTTTGAATTTAAAATGTATTGATTATATTCCTCCGCAACAAAACGCGTAAACAACGTTCTACGCGATAAGATGAAGTATCATGTAATTTTTAAAATAGTAATACGCTTACGATTTCTTTTATTATAAGTTTTTATTGGATTCCGAAATTTTTGTTTTATTAATTATTGCCTCTTGGTCAAATAAAATTGTGGCTATAAAATGTGTTCGATACATGCAAAAATAAAATAAAAAATTGTTACTAATTTGTTACTAATTTTCAGTATTTCCATTTTCCCAAAATTCATATTTAGTCTATCTTGGTACGTGTACGGGATCCAACGACACGAGATTCACGCTGCATAGATATCGATTGCAACCGATACAAACATCGCATTGACACAGTATATCAAGTTAACTTATCATGTAGCTATGTAGGTAACACTTTGTTATCGTAGGTTTCCGGTATTGCAACTGTATGATGATGATAATATCCGACATCGTTTCTCGTCCATCCGGTGATGAAAAAATAATAAGAATAAAAAAAAACATTTAAAACAAAATAGATTTTCCTCGAGTGTTCTCCAAGGAGCGCTCGACATCGCGCGACCGTTCGTCTATCCACCTGAAACGCGTCATGACGTGCGCTGGAATGTCGGCGCGGTGGGGGTGCAGAGGAGCAGCTAACCGGTCTTAGGACTGACGGATCTCCCCCACACGGGACGAGCGCGCACAGAGTTATTAAAAGACTTGGCGGGTCAGCGTCGAGTTGCAGTCAAGTCCAAACGCGGCGGACACACGCACACCGATCAATTTATATAATATCCTCCGATATCCTTCGGAGACGGGCCATTTACAAGTGCGTCGCAGGACACTCGCTATAATATACGCGAATTCCGAGGATCATTCGCTTGACCGGTAAGTCAGCCGACGATGTGACGTACAATATATACCTAATACCACTATATAACAAGCAATTCGACAATTGTAGCCAACTCTCAATTTCTATTAAACAATGAATTTTTTTATGCTGACAATTGATAGATAATTACGATACAATATTGCGCGGTGAACAAAAAAATACGAATCAAAGTATTGCGTTTATTGGCAATCTTTTTACTGAGTCGCTGAGAGCGACTGTCACTACTTGATACTTTATGCTTCATAAATATATTACCGCAGTAACGAATCACTTGATTCGATTAATTTCTTTTAATTTAAAGATAAACGTAATATAATAATATAACGGTACATTATACTCGTAAGTGCCCAATAGGCTATATTATAGTGGGTAATTACTATATTTATATTTTTTTATTTTTAAAACCCTTCTAGTGTACATTTATCACTTATCAGACATCTTTACTTCCTCGATAAAATTTTTATAAACAAATTTGCATTTAATTGAAATTAAATAAAGTTCAACATTTAGTTCAATCAATCGTTTGATAAACAACAATTTATTTTGTATTGTCGTATTTAAATTTATAGTGATTTGATGTTGTATATGTTTATTCTGACAATGCCGTTAGTATACTGTCAAATGAAAGATTAATATGTTAGGTATTGATGCGCACGTTTGTTTATTTTAAATTTTAATAGTTACCGGGAAAAATCTTCTACGAAGATTATTTGAATTTTGAAGTGGTGCTATTGTTATTCTTAATATAAACTAATAAATAAATAATGTTAATATTTAAAAAATGCACGATAAATACACAATAACCAAAACAAATAGTTTATATTTTATTAAATACAGATAGGTTTTATTCCGATAAAGCGATTTGTACTGTTACTTGTAATTATAAAACTAAATATGTTATAGATGGTTGTTTCGAAATTATAAAAGTACTTTGATTAAAAATAAAAATAATTAGATACATTTATTTTTATTTTTATTATACAAGTCCATAGACAAATTTTAAGTTGTTAGTTTCTAGCACAAGTAACTGTGAAAATAACCCCTTTTTAATCACGTTTTTAACGTACAAGTATATTGAGTACATCATTATTAAAATGTTTGTTTAAAGTTTATGTTACCCATTGTATAATATATTTATTAATACAATACCTATGTGTAAATTAATAAAACAGCAGGATTACTCAAGCTGTTGCTATAATATTATTTTATTAATTCGTACCTGATTTGAAGCCAATTTATATTTTTTTGATAAATTGAAATGCTCATTTAAACATTTTTAAACAGCAAACAGCTTAAAATATAAAGTACTACTAGAGAATTAGCCACATAAAGTTTAATAGTGTTTGATAGATAATCCATTTTTGATATTATCACCACTTAATATGTATGACACATTGGCATGTTATAATAGATATAAATAATGTATTACCTAATGTATCTTTATGAATATTTAAACAATATTAATTAGAATGATCAGTGTGACTTATAAAATCAAGGTTGCCACGAAAATGAATTGTCCTTCTTACTTTAAATTTTGAATTTCAGTACAATTATACGTAGTAACGTAGGATTATAATATTCTTTAAGCTTTAAGTCTTGTAGACTTAGTTCCTGTCGTTTCAAATGTTTTTCGTTTTTACTGTATCGTTTTTTTGCTAGACTGCACTGCTAAAATCTTATGATACAATGGCATTGAACCAAGTCGGGTTATATGTGCATGACCTTAAACGGTCACCGGGTCGCTGCAGCATCATAAACAGGTCGGTGATGAACTATTATACGCTCATCTAATGCAAACTACGCAGGTGCAAAACATACTGCGTTTGGCATTATAATGTACCTTAGTACGAAAAAAAAATTCTATTTCTAATATTCAACTATTTTTTTTATGTTTATTTTTGGTTTATGAATTTAAATTTATATCGTTAAAAATTGATTTATCTATTTATTTATGTAACTCTGTGTCTACAAGTTTACATTGTAGTATATAATATTACTTATAAAACCAAGTATAGGTAAAATATTTTAATCATCAAAATGTCATAATTTATAGTAGTTATATAAACATTTTTTATATTTAACTATTAATCAAAAATATATAATAACAATATATCTTATAAGTCATAACGAATAAACGAGATATTTATTAGTTTATTATATTTACATTTTTATTCAACTTTAAGTTTTACATTTATTGAATATTTACATCGATGACACTAATATTTTTAAAGTATTTTTAAAATGTATAGTTGAATTAAATTTTAAAAAGTTGGTAAATAATCAATACATCATAATGAAAATGTTATTAAATTTATTTTAAATATACTAAAAACATTATACAACAATAGTTTTCAAAGTGATTCAATAAGTTTACATTTTTTTTCTTAAATTTGTGCGAAAATGTATACGACTATCTTAATCATAAAAATTTAAATTGTAGTACATTTATATTATATATATATATTAAATGAAGAAAAAAATAATTAAAAGATTCGCTGTTACAATAATATTTCGTATTTTTTTCCAGAAATGCTTATCACTCTGCACTTGGCATTAGCCGCTATAATTGGCTTTGCAGTTTCCGAAGCCCGACAACAGGAACATGACATAGGTAAGATTTTTTTTCACAATTATTGAATTATTTTTGTAGGTGCTAATTTTAACTGATTTTAAGATTTTTTTTTTAAAAATATTACCGTACATTTCGAACAAATTTTAATATTTATCATTAACACATTAAATTATGTGGGTTTTTATGACTGCCTCAAACCGTGATATTGTAAAACGAATGACGATTGTTAATCAATAATAGTAAAATAATTAATGAATTTGTTTTGTTTGTATTACAGCTTATTACATTCATCCATGCCAAAAGTCAGCTCCAAACGTAAACGAATGCTTGACCTATTCAGCCAACCATTTGGCTATGCACTTCCGGAAAGGTGAGTTTTCGTAATGAGATAAACCATCAAGTACTACAATTATAGGCTATGAGCTATCTACACGGTTAGTTTACAATTTCTACGAAACGATGGGTGGTGAATTTCGGTCGAAGTGTCGTTTTTTGTAGCACTATAAGTAACACCAATACATTTGTAACGAGGGCGTATAATGCGTATTTAAGTGTTTTGAATAGGTAAAAGTGACCAGTGACGACTTTCTCAAAACTCGACAAATCATTAGGTACCGTCCGTGATAACGAGAAGTGAAACTCGTATCGGCACGGAATTCGCACGTGAAGAAAACCTCCAAAATGATGCGTATAGCATATCACGTATTTCGTTTTTACACAAATCGTCCGCGTGTCGACGGGCGTACATATTTTAATCTTTCCGCACAAAAACAGGAAATACAATATATAATATTAGGCCAACGGGTTTCGCACGTGGACAACCGTGTTGTCTGTGCTCGTCATTTATTATATAATGTTTTGCGCTAAAATCACGCGGTGCAATAAAATATATCGTACGCGATCGCGACGAGCTCACGACGATTCGGCGGCGGCGCGTCTTCCGACTAAAATATGCGTATAAACGGGCACGATACGTAATGGTGCGTTTATGGGCGGGTGAAACGAAAACCGAACTGCCGGAAAACGGCGATAGTACGGTTAACAAGTGTCCGTCCACTGCAGAATTCATCGCACGTGGCGACGGTTTGACGTTTTCTCTCTCTCTCTCTCTCTAAATTTCGCTCACGTAAAAAATGAACATACACCCTCTTGCATGCCGATTAAGTTCTACCTCTACATAACCTACCGCCTAACCGCATATTATTATAACACGCGCGACATTATAGGTACAGAATATTATATTGTACATATTATACGACGACGACGGTTAGCCAAACGTCATTTGCTATACGTAGGTAGGTTAACCGTGTATATATATATATATAGTATATACGTTATTGGGTCAGAGTTTCCAATCACTGTTTTGTATATGTATAATGTATGTACACTTACGCGACGTATCGTTTGTTATTGGTCCGCAGGAATTCCCGAGCTGGGCATCGAAGAGGTGGAACCCATCGTGATCGACGAAATCAATTTGTCGCTGGGCTCCGGCCCGGACGGCTACAGGGCCACGTTCAAAGACATCCAAGCGTACGGCGTCAGCAACCTGACCGTCAACCAAGTCAGGTATACACTCGTTTAAAGTCGACCATTAACCGGCTGCGGTCATCGAAATCAGACGTATAATATTACTGTGATATTATTGTAACGCTATACGCGATTTTCACAAACGAGCCAGTGCCAATGCCAAAGACAAAACAATTATACGATTTTTATTCGATAATCCGTTCTTAGCGTTCTAAAACGCGGAAAAAATCGGAGCTATTACATAATATTAATATATTACATGGGAACACCGTGACCGGACGGGATATATTCAATTCTGAAAATTCGACATACAATATTATACTATATGGTTAACTTTATTACATAATATATCGTATAAGCGATCCATAATTTATTATATCCCGTCACGTTGTCACCGTTTCGGATGAACCGAAGTGGAAACAATAAATTATTGTTAGTATTATAATGACTATAATATCGTTATATTAATCGGTTAGCGCAGATAATGATGCCAATTATTATATTTCTGCGTATATCGTTATACTTAATTCGTAGAGTGGACGCGATTTCGTGACGCACATTTTACTAAGACGACAAGAACCGTACTCGAATTCGGAATTGATATTATTTACGTATTATCCGATCGTCCGACCGTATTCTTATCGCGTATTTTACACATATTGTTTTGCAAAACGAGAATGAGACGCTATATAGTCACAACGAATAGTCTCTGTTGAAATCGCGCGTAAAACATTTTCTTAGAAACAAATAGTTATACATGTCATCGTTTACTACTGTAGTATTTTCAACGCTAAACAAATAAAATATATTCAGTACGATTGAGAACAATATACACAGTATTTTAAAGTTATTCTCGGACCATATTTATATAATATCTTCATGCCGGTTAGTTAATATTTATACATTATTAAATTATGATCCGAATTAGGCAGTCGGCAGTTTCTACAGATATCCCGTTACTTTTAATATTATTTAAAACAATTTCTTTACACCAGGAAATAAAATAATAGACATTTTAATCTTCAAAATACTGATACTATAGCTGGTTGTAATAGATCTCAAACAAATTCAGAGAGTAATTGTTATATTATACACATTTTTCGTTTTGTAGATCTGACCTAAATTCACTGCAGTTCCAACTCACCTTCTCGATCCCGAAAATTTCAGCTGTTGCACATTATAGAAGTTCCGGCGTTCTTATTATGGTTCAAGCTACCGGCGGTGGTGAATACTGGGGTGAATACGGTAAGCAACGCACGGCAAGAGAAATTAATACTTTATCAAGCACACCTACCATTATACCTTATGGCTTATATTGTTTACAGAGGGTGTTAAAGCTAAAGTCTACATCAAGGCCAGTGAAGTAGAACGTAACTCTCAAAAATATTTGCATTTAGAAGATTTGAAAATGGACTTTAGCGTTAAAGACATTCAAATGGGTATCAAGAATGTTCACAACGGAAATGCTGTTTTAGGTAAAAACGATATTTTAATCATAAATTACATTTTTTTCTGTTCAAATACAGTTTAAATTTATAAATACACTGTAACATAAGCGCATAAATTGAAAAATTAGAACACTCGTTCTGCCAATAGTGCACATATAGTAGCATGCAATATAGTATAATTTATATTTTTTATTTTTTCTCAAAAACTTAAAAATTTATCGGTCATATGAATGATATAGTTATTCTGATAAATGTGAATTAGAAGTTAATATAGTAATAGTATATACGTTTGAAGCTAATATATCTACGTGTTATGTACTTATTTTAATAGAAGCCGCGTTGAACTTGTTCATCAATTCAAACTCACAAGAATTGCTCAAGGAAATGAAGCCACACATCAAAAAGAAACTTATGGCAACCATGAAAACATTTATCGATAACTTATTCAGCAGAGTACCGTATGACAGTTGGGTCATCGAATAAAGACTCGGACCCAGCATCCGAAAGGCGTCCGACTGATTGTTACTCCGTGCTAATGTCGTTTTCAAAACGAAAACGCTTCTCTTTGCACTTTGAAACGCTCAATGATATGTCGAGTGCAATATAATTTATAATTTATCACATAATATATTTTTGTATAATGTTATTTTAAATATGTATGACCTATAAATAGTGTAAAAAAGACACATAAAAAAAACAAATGCTTGATCTCGTCTACACATTTATTTGTATTATGTATCAAAGCGTAAACGTGTCTTGTACGCATTGAATATCAAGCATTTATTTTCAAACACATTGTGATCCGCTTTTTTATTTTTGTATATTAAACATTTAATCTTGTACACTTAAAAACAAACTTAAAACTTATGCTTAGAACCAATCTGAGTTTATAATTATATAATTTCAAAATCCGTTAAAATGAATTACGAGCAATTGTTAATTTTTTTTCAATAATTGTTTTTCTTTATTGTATGTTCCTTTTCTTATTATGGCTAAATGAAATAAAATCATTATAAAACACGTATAAACATTTTTTCATTATATTTTGTGTAAATAAAACACTGAGAATGTAAAATTGTGTTTACTGTCCTACAAAAGACTCAGCTGCTGTACAATTATGTAGCACTTAAAATCAGTAATAGGTGTTATAAAATAAAACACAAAATCATTTAAAAACTACAGTCGTAGCATATTGAATTTTTACTAATTACTAACTATATAATAATCAATTATTATTATTGTAAAGTATTGTTATATATATTATAATTCTGTACAAAGTTTTTGAAAACATTTTCGTTACTGAATTCAAAATCTTGTATAGAAACCTTGTTTAAATCCTTAATGTTTCAGTTCTAATATACTTTAACAGTTTTATATATTTATTATTAGATAGACTTTTTTGATATCTTAGAAATATTTTGATTATTATAAAGGTTATATTTCTATTTGCATATACCTAAATTGTTTTATTAATGAATATCTAAAACAAAACGATTAGAATGAACGTTTTCACCTTATTGCAAGAAAATATAATTATTCTTTAGCTATTTAATTAATGAGATTATTATATTATATTATATCAAACATGAAAAACATACAATTCGTGATAAACTGATATATGAGACTATGAGGATAATTACTGCATTACTTGTACTACTAACTACTAAGTATTATTATTATTTACTATATACAATATACATATATAATATATTAAAATTGACTGTTCCATACTTCCATTTATATGTGTATAATCAATTTAAACACTATTTAGTTGACTATTTTTAAGAATTTTCTTAAAATAAATTAACGTAGTTGTAATATATTACTGCAGTTGACTTCATTGGTTACGACTTTCGAGCTTATTTGTTTAATTCTTTTAATTATAAAAGCATTAAGGCACAATATTTTTTCTCTCTCTACGCGCAACATAGATAAAACTCTTTCATCTAAAATTGTTGGTTTTATTGTATTTTCTTTTCTTATATTCCTTTTTCCGTTAAATACTACGAAAAAAATGTTAAAATTATAGTTTGTATGTATACTCGCACTTTGAACATAAATGAGAAAAATTTCAATTAATAATAAAATATGTAAAAATAAGGAATATTATAATTCATTGTCCAATTGATTGCGTTATTAATAGTCCATATTATTTATTCACGTTTTATATGATGTAACTGATGTGAATGATGTGATCTCAGTAAATTTTAATAATTGAAATTGAAAGTGTAGTGCAGATCACTCATGCCATTTCGTTTTCTGTCGTGCCACAGGTTACCAACATTAATAATTAGATGTAGTATAAATTACAAGTACTAAAATTGGTTCCAAATGCCATCTCCCGGGAAAATACAATACTCCGAAATAACGTCAAGACCAAATTTTTTTTTACATTTTACCTAATAATTTCATTAAACTTACAAGTTTCTACTATGTACTAAATTATGTTTATCATTTAATTTGAATTGTAACCACAAATTCACATTAATAACTTGCATTCTGTTAAACCATTAGGCAATCTAATCTTGTTTACAGTTATCAATTAGTTAGTTTTAGTTTATAAGTATTGATTTTTAATACGTTTAGTTTTAATATTTTTATTAGACAGTAGACACTTATTTTTCTTTATAATTAATAATTAAAAAAAAAATTATACAAATATGTTACTATTAATTATATTCATGTACACATTATAACTCCTCCACACGTTTATACTCAGTGAGTTGTAACATTGTAAGGGTAATGTACACTTATACAAATTGTTTAAATGTAAGAATTTTTGTAAATTTCGATTTAATTTGGTGACTCTAATTAATAATAGAACGTATTTTAGCTTCTATGTATTACAAATCCGAAGAAGATAATATGTGATATATGAATAAAATAGTGTTTATTGTAATAACGTTGGTATATCTGTACGTGACAATACGATCTTATCGATAGGTTTGACATTTTCAATACTTAGTTCGGAATCAAGTAAACAAAATAGTAAATACATAAAAAATTACAGTATTCTAGTTCAACATTAAAATTGCAATAATTGGTAATTAACAAGTCACTTAAACCAAATGACTATAATTTAGATAAAGACAGGCACCGATGAACAGCCATTTTTACGTTTCTTGGATTAAATTCTAAAAAAAAAAATGTACATGTTTTTATAAAAAAATTAAAAAATAATCTACAAATCACGCACTGTTATACTGACCTTCAGTTTGTTTTAATATATTATACTAGAATATGATATAACATACGTTTTACATAATGCTGTAAATTTAGTTGAAATTAAAATACAATTTTTGTAGCGAAACATAATCAACTGATTTTCATTTTAAAATTACCAATCATAACATTTACAATTGCATACTGTTTATTGTCATTGAATTATAAAAATACGTTAACCAGTAAAATTTTTAAATTAAAACTATTTAAAGTATTGAATCGTGAAAATAAACTACGTATATGTTTCTATATAATATGCATAATGCATTTAAAATTTGTATAACATATTAGTAGTTAAAGTTTAACAATATTTAAAAAGTTCATATAATATCTGAAATGCATGTTTTTTTAAAAATGACATTATGTAAAAGATAATAAATTTACTTACTGTAGAATGCAGAGTGCAGGACATATGGGTATTTACGGCGTCATTCCGATCATGCGTTATATGTATGAGCTACAAAATTTGACGAAATATGTACAAATGTGATCAGTTATACAGTTCCTTTTTTATAATAATTATTTTTTTTATTGTTTATTTCAAAATTTAGCGTTCAAATTCAATACTCACTTGGTTTCACATTCTTCTATTAAGATAATGCATGAAGGTCTGGATACGCAATAGTGCAGGATAACAAAATCAGAAATATTTTGTACTCATGATTAAGACAAACCATGCAGGGAATAATCGACGAATGGTAGGCATTCTACAAACAATCACTTTTATTTTTCTCTTCAATCACAACATAAACCGTTGTAATCTATCAAATGCCGAGAAATAAACGAAATTAATCAATCGATTAATTATACAACATTGACATGTCGATAAATTATGTATCGCTATATTATACAGATGTTTTTATAGTTATAATTACTTCCGTATAAATTGAATTAATAGCTTGTTATTGTATAAAAATAATTAATCATTCTCGGTCACTTTATTTTTATTTGTATATTAAAATTATTAACTAAACAATGGTCAGTCTTGAGCTGTCGAACTTCTAACTAACTAACCAAACAAATATAGTTTGAAGGGTTAGTATAATATATTATTTACAATGACAGTCAATGCCTGATATTTGTACAATTATTCATTTTTACTGTTCTTAGTTGCATACTCTTGTTAATTGCACATAAACACATAATTACCTTATTAAGAAATTATAATATGCAATAAAAGCTCGTTTTTTATTTTTTATTTTAGCAAACCAACTCACACCTATTTTAAGTATCAACATATATTAATATGAATATAATAGTTTAAAATTTTAAATAGAAATTAAATATTTCCTTTTAATATCGTTTACATAATATAAAGAGTTTTCATTAATTTTGTATAATTAAGTTAAGGGTTCATATTTAAAAAAAATACATAGGTATATCGTTTTGAGTTTTAGGGTAACATTATACAATTTTATTAATATTTACGTTAATCTACATTCAAACGTTATTAGATTTTTTCGTTTTCTATTTAGCATTGCTTAACGTTATAAATGTATTAAACATAGTAAAAATTGTTTACAATTCTAATGTATCACTTGTAAAATAATTACTCACATTCAGGTGCAAGCTAGTCGCGTTGTACAAAGGTTGTACAATATAGTTTGCACCTTGTACAACGCGACTAGCTTGCATCTGAATGTGAGTAATTATTTTACAAGTGATAAATTAGAATGGTAAACAATTTTTACTATGTTTAATACATTTATAACGTTAAATATTGTAGTAACACTATACCGTATACCTATAAGCTATACCATTCATTAATTTCAATACCTAGTATAGTAATACTTAAGTAGATATATTCAAACTATATATGTATTAATATTCATGGTGTAACTACTGTTAAAATATTTATCTTTGTAGACAACTTAACAAACTGAAATTCAGCTAGGGTTGTATTCACAGTAAAAACCTTCTTATCATTTAGATTGTCAATCGTTCTTAACTTTGAGAAGCACTTTACACAAAAAATACGTTTTATTTATTTTAAAAAGTGTTAAATTCTAAGAAAAATGGAACAATTTTAACATTTTATTTAAATCGTTCAATTATTGAAAGAGTTGCGAGGAATTGAAAAAGAAATGTGACGTCATTGAGTCAGACTCACCCATAAACTATCAGTCCTATATGTATGTAAAAGTTACTCACTTCACACAATAATTATTTATCTACCTTTTAAATTTAAAGTAAATTTTCTAATTTTTATTTGTACGTTTATAAAACGGTATTATAGTAATTGTATGCGTTGAGTATGTAATGGGACCAAAATTTTCCTTAAGTGTTTAGTTTTTGTAAAATATTTAACAAAATTTTGTATTATATATACGCCTGAATGATAATATAGTTGAATCTTTAGCAAACATTTTTAAAATCTCATTTAATATCTCATCTTTAATATTTAAAAAAAATTAAATTTTATAAGTACTGAAATTCTGATACTGCTACATCTTAAATACAAAAAATTACACATTCATATGCGTCTATTGACTTTTATTTTTTTCATTCTATATGATGTAATCATTGTTATCAAACTAGGTACCTAAATATGGAAATTTACTTACTTGATCGAGTTTATGATTATGTAGATAGATCAACTACTATATTTTAGGGCTCCCGTACTCAAGCCAGTAACTTTGTCTTCTTTTCATTAATTTTCATGTTTAATATTCTAAGTGTCTCTACATTTCGTTGTTATCGCTGCATATAACACCTACATTTTCAATTATATAATTACTATATCGCCAATTCGTCAGAAAACCATATAACAGAAATAATTTCCTCTAAATTTTACTTCAATTCTCTCATTAATTTTTCCTACACTATATTAATTAACACTATTATTAATTTTAAATTTGTATTTAACCATAAAAAAAAATTAATTTATATTAATAATTTTTTTAGAAAAAAAAATCATATTAATAATCATATTCGAATGTATTTTACTAGTACTAGTACTTGTGTAAGGTACAATGATATAATTTAAAAAAAGTACATTAATAAATAATAAATTACAATAATAATTTATAATAAATAAAACTATATTATAGGTACATTTTTAGATAGACTTATGAAAACTTTTTATTTGATAAAGTAAAATGTTCTATATAATAATATACTGTATATAGTATATTATTTATATATATATATAAATACTGATTATTGTTTAACAATAAACACACATCATGTACCATTTTTTTCTTCGGTTTTTTCTTTTTTTATGCAATTTTTGTATGTGTAAAATATTAAATAGCATAATATAGTAATAAAAATATATAATAACATGTAACTTAATATCAATCAATTCCATTAAAGTACAAATATTTTATATACAGTAATATATAAAATTAAAAACCATTGGTAATATACAATTGTATATATTATTTATTTATTATATTGTTGGGAATGAATTGAAATATTTTGTTATAACTAATCATTATTAAAATATTAAACGTCATATAGGCTCAAGTACAGATGTATTAATCAGATATATGAAATTAATAAAATTACAATTACATTTCTTAATTTATAAATTACATAAGAATATTAAATAATTAATACATATAAACTTAAAATTAAATAATACATTTAAAAATTGGTATACTGGATGAAATTTATTTGCAAGCCAACCTGCGAGTTGAAAAAAAAATAAAATTATATAAAAAAATTAAATATTTTACGAACATGTTGAGGGTAAGTAAGAAAGTGTCTTTGTAATGGATTAAGGATGTGTTCAATCTTTCGCACTTTAAACATGTGTGGTTAATAAAGAAGTATATTGATAATGCTAACTAAGCAAATTAAAGTTATCCGTGTACACACATATATATATTCATGTTAAATATGTATAAGAGACATACAATGTTATAAGTTAAATAGTTTTTGGCCTACCGAACATGCATGTCTCTCGTAATATATATCATTACAATGAAGATTATTTAACAACAAAAGAAATAAAATATAAAACTTAATATTTGAACTTTTTTTCCTGAAGTTCCTTAAACTACGATTAAAAAATTAAATTAAATCCAAAGGTATCTGAAAAGTTGTCATATTATATAACTGCAGGTTCTCAAACCCCGTTACATACTTTTAAGTAGACGTCACATTAACTCACAAAGCTAACAACATAAAACATAAGCGTACAGCAGAACCAATTTTATATGATTAGGTTTAATATCTGAGTTAATTGTTCTATTATGTATAATATATAATTTTAAGATAAGATAATTAAAATTTCATTGACTTAATTTAAATATTAATTAAAGACAATTTTGAACATTTTTATATTGTTTTATTTTACATAGTTACTTACATTAAAACAAAATAGTATTAGATAATATTTTTATCTTTATATAGGATAATGAGTCATTCCAAACAAACAATATTGTTTTCTACTAAACTGAATTTGTTATTTTTAATAACGTTCACCAAAATGATGCGACTAAATGGTCGCTGTGGTAACAAAATTCAATAAAAAGTAGTACACGAATAAAATTTATGTGTAATAAGGTCAGAAAAAATAGTCCTATCCAACCAAAATCTTTGCAACGTAAAAAAAAAATACATTTAATAATTTATTCAAAAATACTTACAATCCTGATGCATAATCCTCTTAAGATGGTTTTAGAATCAACTAAATTATAAAATTAAATTTAATACGTATTTTGATGTGTGTATTTGTGGTAGAATTATAATCTTTCTAACATTATTAAATATATCATCTTATATTATAAGCCAGCCAATGTATTACAATATGTGTATGGTGATCCAAAAGTTTCTAAAAATAAAAAATAACAGTTTAATATATAGGTATAATATTATAGTATTGATAAATAGTACAAATATTTATAGTAAATTTTTATATTATTTATTTGATTTATGTAATATGAATTATAACCAACTACATACTTTCCCCCTGATGATTCTTTATAAAACTTAATAGTGGCTCTGTAAACGTTTAATTTAATTATTCAATATTACTTTATAAGTGATACAAACTATCTTTACATAGTTAATTTATACAAATAGTTAAACAAAGCCAAAATATTCATAAGTTGTAAACGCTTTATATTATAAGTATTTTATTGATAAAAATATAATATTATAAATATTGACGGTTAAGTATAGAAGATTTAAAATAAGAACTCACCTTTGATTTTTAGTAGTTTTGGATCTAAATTAATTAAGTAATATTGTATAAACAAAAGGAAAAATTATCAATTTATTGTTAATTACTAATTAGTTACCCGTTTTCTGATGTAATAGCTAGTATTTATTTAATAGTTATTACTCAAATATACTAGTATTATCGTAAAAAAATTTGAATAAAGTCAGAATATGCATCAATAGTATTGTTTGGTTATCCGTTCTGAAATAGTTTTATCTGGCCACTTTATTTTCAAAAGATTTAACTCTGTTGATAATGAATTTAAGTCCAACAAATCTGAGTACTAATCAAAATCACTTGTATCTATTGACGAAATTATACATTTATTCAAGATTAATAAATATAACGATGATATGATTTTTTTATGATTAAAAAAAATTATTTTAATCGAACAATAAAATCTTCAAATTTTGGAATTTATATGGAAGTAAGAAAATATTTTTCAGGGCAATTAACATATTGATCAATATTCTAATAAAGTGCCGATGTTTTTTTTAATATTTGTATACACATATAACACTATTTTTTTTATTTTTTGGACAGATGGTGTATTTTTTTTTTAATTTTATATACATCAACATAAATAAATATGTTAATATTATTATTATTTTTTTCTTTTTTTTTGTAAAATTCTACACGACAATATTTTTCCTGCTATTTATCTATATTCCCCCTAAATTTGTCACTGGCGAATTTATTGGAATAATGTAAAAAGTACTTGGTTATTAGTAAATAGATAGATATGATTGCTTTCAAATTTAATATAATTCAATGTATCGATTTGCATTGGTACGGATCTATAAGTGACTTAATCATCATAATAACATATTCCATCATCTTATTTTCACACCATTAATGATAATATATTTAAATAAAATACCTACTATAATCAAAAATTTATCTGATATACTAGCTTACCTACAACAGATGCAACTACTAGTTCCCAATTGTCACTATCCACGTCATGATCATTTTCTAAAAAAAAAAGGTAAAATATATCACAAAAAAGTATATAATAATTTAATTTTCAGTTTGGTACTTTTTATCTAATTATTATATATATTTTACAAAATAATTAACTACCACTATCAATTGTTTACCTACTTTTATAATTATTAATTACCATATAAAACTAAATGTAAAACATTTAAATTATTTATAAGATCGACTATTTATGCTTAATGCCTACAAATTTTCTCAATGGTTATGGAATTTTAACTTGGATTCAAAATAAAGACAAACTTAGTTTTAGATCCTATGTAGCGTTTATTCGTGACGATGGTCAATGGGTATATATTAGAACACTAAAAGTGTTTGGAAATATCATGTTTTATGCAGGGAATATTGGCATAGGGTCAAACATAACATGTATATTACAGATAATTAAGTTGATATATTACTATAAAGAATTTCATGATGACAAAAAAAGCATAAGATGCGGTGCTATAGGTAAATTCGTCATTTATGATGTGTTCTTCGGCCTCGCATTAGGCTAAAATCACTGGTTGTTACAATAATCTAATTATAATATTTATGTATATAATCATTAGTAATTATATAATTTAAACAAAATAAGAAGTAGAAGAATATAAACATATAAAAACATATTTTAAATAGTTATAGTTAATATAATTATATGCTACCAAACATATTATTGAGATATAAAAATCAAATGCATATATACCGATATTATTGTTACCTCTCAACATCAAACCGTAATTAACCATTTGATCTTAAATAACAGAGAATATTTAGGTATATTATTTCTAAAATTATAGGGTGTTGCAATGAAGGAGAATGAGCTCTTTTAGTTAAGGTAACGTTTGTGGAATGTGCTGCTGGTGAAGGCATAGCCTGCAATTTATACAAGACTGAAATTGCTATCCCGTACGAGCCACAAATATTAAAATTGTTCACGCTACTACCCGTACTACCGCCTCCAAATTATAAGCCAGATTGTTCATAAAACAGTACGGGTATTACATACTCTTCTTTGTAGTTATAAATTTAAAAACTAATAATCTCAAATATAAAATAGAATCATATGATAATATATTTTGTAGAATGCAAAATAATAATATAGTGCATAAATCATAATATATTATTTTTAGAATACGAGATAGCACGCTCAAAATGTTCAAATGCTATTGGTTCATTTAGTATAAATATTAGGCTTGAAAACTGATCTGATACATGAATAATGTAAATGATAATCAAGTATTTTATTACATAAATAATATCACAACTTTATAATTGCAACCAATGAGATAAAATTGACTTGAATCCGTTGTTATGTCTATGAAATATTTTGTTGTAGGTATTAATACAATAACTTTACACTGAAATCCACATTCTGCAAATCAAGTTATATAATATAGGTATTATTATTATACTTGCAAATTTAATAAAAATTGAATTACATTATATGTATTAATGGAAGAAATAATGTACCATCAAAAATAAAAATTATTAAGTAGATATCACCAAATAAATGAAATTACATAATTTACTACCTATAAATACCTTTAGTAAGAACAACTAACTTAATTGTATACAAATAATAAGATATAATATCAAACTGATCACATATTAGCGGAATTCAGTGTATTTACACAAGTAATGAGTTTATTGAAAAATAAATAAATAAGTATAATAAATTACCTGCGCATTCCCTAAACTTTTTGTCTAAATAATTTAAAAATTAATACAAAATAAATTATTTTACAAACACTAAATTTTCAACAAATTCTAATGTCAGCATTTTCTACACGCAGGACATTCATACAAACAACTAATTATTTAACTCTTGTTTAACTTAAATCTTTTCTATAAGTCTCAATAAAAACATTTTCGCTGGTTCGTAAAGCATAAACATGTAATTCAAGACTTCTCGTAAGTTCATTTACTAATTAAAAAATATCGAAAATGTTAGCGTTTAATATTATAATCATGACAAAATGATGAAACTAATGAAAATTTCCAAATTATTTTTTAGTTAATAATTTGTAAAAATGTTTTTTTTTATATTCTTAAATATATAGTATTTTCTACCTAAAATTATTTATAAATATTAATCTGTAAATTAGCATTTAAAACCTCTCAGCCGTAATTAATTTTTTTTTTTAATTTTTTTCGAGTTACGACACTTGCTTAGCAGGTGAGTACTCACGTTTTTCTTGAAAATCTATAAAATAAAAGATAAAAGAATTATCTAATATATTATTATAGTTAAGAGTATGCCATACCCGCATGTGTTGTCTCTGTCTTACTAACGTACATCATAACAAATTTTCGTTCAGCAGAATACATTTTGTGATGTCAGCTTTAATATTATAGTAAATTTACCTATTATCAAATTTAAAGGTACGAACATAGACGCAAATAGGGGGCGCTTAGGGGGTATTAGCAACCCCAATTTTAAAAGTAGCACCCTCAAATACTTTTTTTATAATATTACAATCAGTAGCTATTCAACGCTATGCCCGGAAAATGTAGAGCTTAAGAACCCTCAGTTTAAGTATTGTAATTGCACCTATAGGTACGAATATTATCTAGGCATTGACATATGCTTTTAATGATATTATTATTTTAAAGTGTGTTATGAAAATTTTAAAGTTGTAATATTTCACATAGCTGTAACTCACTTTAAAATAATAATATCATTAAAAACATGTCATTGTCTAGATGATATTCTTACCTTTAAATTTGTTATGATGTACGTTAGTAAGACAGACACAACACATGTGGGTATGGCGTCATCTTAACCTTTTTTTGTAAATAGGTACTAGGTACCTCGGTACCTAACATAAATTAATAACTAAGTGTATTGAATATGGTAAGAGTAATATAATATAACATAAAATTGTGTAAATATAAAACAAAGCCGTGTATAAATCCAGGGGCAACTGAGTAAACCAGTTTCACAAATAAAATAAATGACGTGGATTTGTTTAGGTGTTTTGACTACAGTACACCGGTGCTTATATTTCGAAATCGTATGTTGAGCACTAAACTCTATCTATTACCCTGTGGCCTTATTATCACCGCTGAGTAGGTCTCACCACTCGACGACCGACGTTACCACTTTTGCTACGTGAATTATTCCTTTTTCTTCGACTACTGCAAACTTTTTTTCTCTCTGCTCCCATCTCAAAGGTATGCGAACCACACACGCCCACGACCCACGCGCGACCAAGTCGACCCGAGTACACCATCTCGAACCGAACACCGCGGTCTGCGATGTTCATCCGCCTCATCCATCATGATGTCGACTTTTCCTTATACCATTTGTATCGTTTTACGGCGCAGCCGCGACCGGGCAGCATAACGAGTGTGTACTTTATTTCGAGCTCAAATACCCGTGTTCAGACCTTTTGAAACGGATTCGACGGTAAGTGTTTAGTCGGTTTCAGGCAGCCTTGCTCCGAACACTTGCGCTTTGTTAGCTGCAGGGCTCACACGATGTCGTACACCGGATGACAAGAATACTACTCGTTCTGCGCATATGTGTCACGATCAGTGGCGTATATAAGGTGGGCTTAAGGGTTTGACCCCCCCCCCCTGAAATTAATTTCTTTATACGCCACTGAACACGAATGCTTGATTTTTGCACGACCTATTATCATACGACCTCCAGTTCTCACACGGAATTGGATATTTATTTTATGGCGTAGGCGAGAGAAGTCTAAAATGGTGTTTCACGGCTGAACCAGTATAGTGTTCACTTCAACACGCCGGAGCAATCACGACCAATCTAATTTTGGTAGTTGACGTCTCCCACCTGCATTTCAAACTTCTACATTATTAGGTATAGCGATTACGACTATAACTGGCCTAGTGGTAGTATTCTTGCCCAGTTTACGACTCCACGTGAACCCAAGGAAACGGTCTGTCCAGTGTCAACCTATGTCACCAAGTATATTTCGTTATATGTTTTTTCGATAGAGCCGTTAAAATTATTTATTTCACATTTAGCATCACGCTGAATTGATATAATTTATCAAACAACATAGCATTGATTATATTATTAGTATTTAATTATTACAATAATTTATATTTATACCAATGAAATGTTACATCAACCTTATATTACACGAAATGTACCTAATAACATCTTTCTGTAAAACGGTAAGTTCATAGTATATACCTATAGTATACTATCTTACAACAAATCAAAAATTTCACTGCGTATAGGTAAATTTATAACAATATAATATACATAAAAGTCTTAAGTTCCCACGAATAAAGTTTTTAAATTATAACTGATCACATTAAGCAGAATTCATAATCGTATTTGCACAAGTGATGACAGTAATGTATACATTGTAAAATAAAGTACAATAACTTACGTTCAATTTCATAAGTATCACAAACATTACCACCAAAGACTTGATCTAAATAATTTTTACAATTAAAAATAAATATATTATTTTATAAAGAAATTTTTACCAAATTCTTAAGTTTTTTCTATTTTTTTTTTTTTTGTTTTAGATTCTGAACAGAGTGGAAAATCCATCTAGTTGGTACTTTGGGGGGTCAAAACTAAACAATTTCCAGTAGTTTTCAAATACGTCAGGAAAAACTCTAAAAAGTAACCATACTTTTCGACAAAATCGAATTTTTGATTTTGATGTAACTCAAAAATGAATCATTGTAAATAGCGTTATCTATTTAAGATTAAATTTTCAAAATATTTAGAATTTTTTTAAACTATTTATATGCAACTGAAATTTTCGATTTTTCCAAGTTTTTATTTTTGAAATGACTATAAAAAAAATTGGCTATCCAATAAATCTTTAAAATTGAATACAAGGTTTATTATAAGCTGTTCATTTTGTAGTAACAAGAAATGAAAAATCGTTTGACACAATTATTTTTATAAGCATTAAATGTTCAAATGTTACGAAATATGTCAAATATCGCGAAAATTTGCAAGGAATTTTGAAGTTGAAATTCATAACATTTTTGTTATTTATATCTAAGGTTAAAAAACCAACACAAGGTTATCCATAAGTCTTCCTTCAAGTAACTGTAATAAAAAAATCCCGCGTCAATATAGAAAACATTTTATGAGCGTATGAAATTTATTTTTTCAAAGAAATCGAGTTAAATGACGATATATTACAATTTAAATATAGGTCTATCTATCTTACTATAAATTATCATAGACAGATATATCACCTCCGTTCAGAATCGATTTTCGTATACAATGATCCCTGTCATTGAATTCAAATTTAACACATCCATTTTAGTGAACTACTCTCCATTTCTAGTATACAGCTGAGGGATATCTATTTTTTTAGCCTAATCTTTTTAGAATATCGAAAAAGAGTATTCAGAATATTTTTGTATAAGTTTTTAATATTATAATCATGACAAAATTCACGAAAATCATGAAAATTTGCAAATTATTTTTTAGTTAGATAATTATTTATAATTAATGTCTATTTTTATAATATTAATCTATGAATAAGTGAAATAAAAAATATATACTCACGTTTAATGTTTATAAAATCTATAAGATAAATCATAAAACAAAAAACCAACATATTGTAGTTGACCATGTTCGTAGATAGGTACCTTGGCACTTAATATAAATTATTAATATCTTTAAGGGCGTTGAATAAGATTAAGTAATATATAAGAATAACGTAAAATTATGTTTAACAACGGTATATTAAGGATTAATAAGTAAATACAATATAAAATCGTGTATCCAGGATTAACTGAGTAAACCAATTTCACAAAAGTATAAATGGTGTACATTTATTTAGTTATCAACAGTACACTGGTGCCTATGTTCCAAAATTATATGGTGTGTACTAAACTTTATCTTACACCACCCAACGTACATCGAACATTTGGGTGTGCCTACAAATTTTGTAAAAATATAGGTATATATTATATTATTATGATGTTATTATTACTATAAAAAATATGTATTTATTTATTTAACTGTATTTAAATTTACAAAAATACGTTAAATTGAACACAGGTTGTTTCGATATGTATAATGTAATATTTTTACGGTTAATAATTTGTTTTTGCACATAAATTTTTACTAAAAAATAGTCTATAGGATATTTGCATAAAAAATAGATTTAAATGATATTATTTTTTACGAATTTCGTCAAAATTCTAACTTTAGTATTAAATGCATATATATATATATATATATACAATTGAGGCTATTTTTTTTATAGATATAATAACAACTCATGTGGAATCTTTTATTAATTTTTCAAGAATGTCATGTTGGAATTTTAATAATTTCTAAAATCATGATGACATCCCCATAATTTTTTTTTTTTTAATTATTACAAATGTATGAAATTAAATAGATGTATATCCAATTATTTCATTAAACTTATTTAGTATTTTCTTTTTCTCAATTTTCATCTTTACACATTAATATTCTAACTAAATATGAACTCCTTGCCCCACATAAATTGTTATTCTTAAAGGGGGCATGTATCGAATTATAATATATTGTAATTTCATCGTATGAAAAATTATTTGTAAAATTAAAATAATTTAAAAATATGTTTTCAGTTATGTATTTTTTTTCTCAAGTATGATGATAAATTATATATTGTTATTTTTGATTCAAATAAATTAATAAATAAAAATATTATTGATTATTGAAATTAAAATAATTAAAATTAAGGTATTTTTAATTAGGTAAAAATGTTTTAATTTGAAGTTTGAAAAATGTATTTTAGAAAAAAAAAACTTAAGGTAGGTTTTTATACTATAAATAATGCCTATATTACACTTTAACGTTTACGTCCTCACTTGTGTCAAAATACACACTATTGCACAGCTGTGGATTAGATTGCTATATTTCTACACAAAACAAAGAAGAATACGTATTTATATATATGATAAATTTACAAAAATATAAACACAAAAACAAATGTTCAAAACTTCAAAATTATATCCGGGCTTAGATACTCGAAATATGGTATGCACCATTGTGCATTCATCAACACGTAGGCAAGTTTGACAAGGATATCTGATACAATTGTACCTTGTATCTTGTATATCGATACTCCAAAGCCAAGTATCTATACACTAAACTCTATCTCAAAAAAGAATAATTAGTTGACTGACCGATTTTTGTCCATTTCCATACATCTTCCACTAACGACTCGATCGACTCGTACTATTGGGTTGTCTCCAAATTAATTATAATAATATTAATAATTAGTAAGGAACGGATTTTATTGTAATAAAATCTTTAATATATATATTTTTTTATGTGTCTTAATACTGTGGGTCTTATTACTCTTATTCCAATTTAATATTTAAAAATTTAAAATGTATTTATCTTAATTTTATAAATTTAAAATTTAAGTTTTTATTAGTATAATTTCATTCTATAAATAAGTTATATTTCAGGAGATAGCCATAAATCTAACATAAATTCACATATCGTAAATATGTAGTTTTTGAATCGTTTTTATCTCAAGGTCACTTGTGGCTGCAGGTAATTATTCATTTCGTAAAAGCTGATTATATAATTTCTATTAATAACCACGAGGCATATCAAAACAAAACCACCCCGGCTATAACCGCATTGGTCAATAAAAAATAAACACATATTTACGAATTCGACGACAATATTAATGACCCAAATAAATAATGACTAATAAGTAATGAAATGAACATAATTAATGCTTATAATTCTTCGAATTCAAGTGTGAAATGTAAAACGTAGTCTTCGATATATATAAAAAAAATAAAACTACTGTCATAAACTCATAACAAACCGTTTTAAATTTAAAGTGATATTCATAGAACGATTACGAAGTTATCTACGATTCTTCGGTTCAGTCTCCAATCAATAATGTGATTTATATTCTTCGGTAAAGCACGATTGAACTTATACCTTTTTGCCAACACGATTGAGCATAGAATATTTTATGCCATGTTGCCACATTCTTGCTACTCGTTTGTAATTTATTATTATTATTATTATTTAATGTTCAAGCTTTCAACCAATATTTAAATCTTTAGAATACGGAATCTTTATTAATATATTTAAGCCAACTTGGAAACAGATACCAAGGTAAATCAATAATTTATTATTATAACATTATAATCAAACAGATCTAAATACTATTATAATGTGACTATGTATATTACATATTATTGACTATGAAATCATGTTATATTTTAAATTATTATAATTATTTGAATAACATTTTTGTTTAATACAGTTTAAAATTATTTTGTTAGATTTTTATGCTTTATCGTGTAGGTTTTCTTTTGTATTTTAATTTCCTTTGAACTTGTTTCCTACTGAATGTTTTGTTCGAGCTAAAATATATTAGTTGTTTACCTGTTTAAATATTTGATTATTGCACGATTTAATGGTTAACATTACAATATTAAGTGCTTTTTATTTTTTAGGAAAATACTTTTTGGTTAAACAATTCAAATTATTTTCAAATATTAACGATTGGAAATTCAATAGGTATTTACTAGGTAGGTTAAAATAAGCTTTAAAATACTGCATATACATCGAATCTTCGTAACTTTTAACTGTAAAAGAAGTGCAAAGCTATAGACTTGTGGTTCATTATAGCTTTGAAATTTGTAAAAATAACACTTTGTGATTGAGTTATACATCAGGGTTATCTCGAAAAATAGTTTCTATTCACATATTATAGAATTTTTATTGTTTACGCATTAGTAAGGACATATTCCTGGGCCAGCAATCCTACTCACAAATTATACTTAAAATTCGTTACAAAATTTGCGGCTGAGATACAGTATATAGCCATTAGTTACAATCTAAGACTTAAGCAAAATATTATTTAAGGTCGATGTTCACGGTTCACCTATGAAAATCATTTATTTTTATATCCACAGATGTAGGGCTAATAGTATATATGCAATTAAATTGTTAATCGTTAAATATTAAATAATATTTTGGACGACATTTTATCAAAAAACCTTTTCTATAAGCTACAATGATGTCTGAATGACAGATACGATTAAATTTAAATTAAATTAAATTAAATTAAATTAAAAAAATGAATATTAATATTATACATTATTTATATATATATTATTCAGTAGTTTATGTAAATGATTAATTATTAATTTGTTCAGTACCTAAACTTTTTTGTAGTTATGCACGCTATGATAATACCTAAATGAGATGATCTCACATTGTATATAATTTATAGTAAACTAAAATGATCTCACTAGTTAATCAGTGAACGATTATTTTAATTAAATATATTAAATTACCTAAATCATCTATATAAAAAATATTTTGTGCATATTTAACTTATTTATCTTACATACCATCTGCTAATCATGTTTTTACCAGTCTAGTTAAAGCCAATATTAACGTATTGAATTTAATTACGCAATATAATATATATTAATATTAAATATTGTTGGCTTTTGTTTGTTTGTATTTAATTTACGATTAAAAAGCTGACCAGGAAGTTAATACTCGTGAATCACACAGCTGTCGTTACTCTTTTTTTTTAAACTTAGTTTGTATAATTCTTATCGAGTTATACAAAGTCTGAACATTATTTATTTATTTGATATTATGTTTATAATGTAACTTTTTATTAGCCTTGAAATTCAATTTCCTTGAATTCTATTTGTTAACGTCATCGTGAGAACTGATTCGATTAAATAACAATAGTTATTAAAGACTAATCAAAGCATAATTCTTAGGTACAAAAAGTTTAAGAAAATCGCAATTAAAACTGTCCTTAACCATCAAACTTTGAGTCAATATAAAAGCGATGGGTAAATCATATTTATCAGTTATAGTATAGCAGGACAACTAGGTCGTCTAAATCCTATTTGCATATTAATCGAAATATTTGAAGTTACTATTTGACCGGTATACTATTTGTTCGGTAGAAATGGCAAATTCTCTGTATGTCACCATTATTATTATAGTTTTGTGTGTAAATAATGTTTATTCAAAGTTGAAGCCTATACGTAAGTTTTAAATTAGATGAAAATTTATAAAAACATAATTTTTTTTATACACAAAAGTTATTATTGGTTAAATTTATTTGTTTTATATAATAAAGAGTTTAGATTATATTATTGTATTTCATGTTGATAAATCTAACTTGATATAATTTGATTATATTTTATCGAATATCCTATGATTAAGTGTTGCTTTAAAAAAAATTCATCGATTTTAGCTGATTACTTACACATTTGTCGCCGCTCAAATCCGGACATTCCAAAATGTATTATAGATTCAGCATATTTTTTAAGAACTAAGCTCGCGGAAGGTAAAAAATTAATACTTTTATAGTATTAACGCTAATTGCACTATACTGTGTACTTTTTGAAAGCACCGTTGTTTTAAAAAAATTTTAAAATTTAATTTCCCATTTATTCAAGGAATTCCCGAATTTGACGTTGCCCCTATGGACCCAATGTTGATTAATACACTTATTCCAACGAATGGGAATGGGTTGAAAATAGAAACCACCAATTTATTAGTCACCGGAACCAGTAATTTCTCTATTACTCATCTTATGTAAGCATAAGTATCACACAATACATAATTATGCCCTTGTCTATTGAACTTATGAGAATATATAAATTTACTATTATCGGACACTTAAAATAGAGCTGACATAGACAAACAGGAGTATAACTTTCAAGTGAGATTCCCTCACATGCATGTATTGGGTAATTACAGCATCGATGGCAAAATCGCAAGGATGATCATCAAAGGTCAAGGAGATTTCGATTTGGATATATGTAAGTTTACGTTGCGGTCCTTTATAATACATAATTCTTTTGTGTCAGTGTATTGTCGTGTTTGGGAGTTTTTTTCTAAATGTTATGATTGCTTTTTATGGAGCTGTTTATTCAAAAATACTAAAGTGATTTGGATTTAAGATGGGGTGAAATGCAACGTATCGCTACTGGGAAACGTAATCGATATCGACGGTTTGAATTATATACGTTTCCATCATATATCGCTTAGAATTGCAATAAACAGAGGCAGTATAGAACTAAGAAATTTATTCGGCGGTGATAAAAACTTAGGTAAGTTTATTGAATTGATTTTAAAATAAACTATGGAATAAAAAAATAACGAATACACATTAAAGCGTTTTAAATATTTTATTAATGCATCAAATAAAGGTATTTATAAAATTAAACTTACATAAAATATTAAATAAAACTTATTTACCTATAATATTATCGGTAAAAAAAAAACCCGTTAATATATAAATTGAAAAAATATAAAACATGAAGGTACATGATATAAATAATATTCAACTAAATCAAAAATAAAGTATTCAACTTAAATTATGTTCATAATTAATCTTAAGTATTGATTTTCTCTTAGGTGAAGTACTCAATATGGCTATAAATGCCAATTTCGTAATGTTTTTCATGGAGCTCAGACCGATTATTCAAAAAGTGCTTGAAGAGTTCGTATTAGATACTGTGGAAAAGCTTACGCAACACTTTACCTACGAACAACTGTTTCCAGATTAACAATATAAAATCACAAATATTTTGTTTTTTATAAGTCTGAATACTAATGTTGTAAAATATTTTTAGAAGGCTAGTAAAATGGCCATTTTTAATATGATCACATAAATTGGTAACTATATAATATATAAAAAATACATTTTATACGAATACATACATTCGTTACAATTTTCTCCTTAAGCTATTAAATACACATAACAATAAAAATAAATCAAGAATAAATACATTTAAGGTAAGCCATTAGATATGGTGTAATACCAAACATTACTCTGCTATAAAAATTTCCTCAATCGGTAAGCCGGTCAAAATCTGATTTATCATAGACAGCACCATTTTACCGGCTAATTCTTCGATCATTGGCTTTGTTAATTTCCTCAACTCAGCTTTTTGACTCTTGAGAATATCGTTCAATGCTCTGTCTGAAAATTTAAATACAAAAACGTTATGATATTTCGATAAGTATAATTTTCATTAAAAATAAAAACAAGAAGAAGATAAATATCAGTTATTTGTTGTCTCACGATATTGTATTCGCTTACTTAGGTTTTGGTCTTTCTTGAACAAATTTTGAATCGATATCGAGTAGTCTTTAAAGTCCACTTTGATGTCGATACTGTCGAACAATAATAAAGACTCGTTGTTCTTCCTCTTTATCGTTTTACCGTTCAATGTAGCTTTGACTGCAATGTCAGCTAGAATATTACCATTAGATTTGTTTTAGTTAAGAGACAATTAACCATAATATCATTTTATGATTATATCAATAATGCTGACTACTGATCTACTATCTACAATATTAAATATTGCAGACCCAATAAAAACATTGGTGTCGTGTTATTTGATGATTGAAAGTTAAATTTTGCTTAAGGAAAATAGATGCTTGAGTAATTTAATAATTATTTGCAGTATAACAGGAAAATAACTTAATTGTACTTCATGAGATTTTCATCAAAATATCATATTTATTATTTTTTTTACTGAGTTTTTAAATGTATAATTAGCAAAAAAAAAAGTAAATCGTATAAGCCGATTAAAATGTTTTAATTACTATTTAGGATTATTGTATTTCCTTGTTAATTTTACTATTGTTTAATTAATTCAAGGTTTGATACGGGTTCAAGGTTTGGTATAGTAAATTACTTTGCACAAGCGGTTATATTATTATGTAATTTGTAATTTTTACTGAATTAATTGAAAATTAATCTCGTAAATTGTATAAATTATAATTTTTGTTTAAAGTACTACTTTTTGTTTTTTAAAGTGTGTAAAAATAATTTTATCTATCTATTCAAGATTATTGACAACATTTTAAATTGATTAGAGTTAATTCTTATGTGATATTAATAATATAGTATAATTTTATATATTTAATAATTTATAGCTTAGAGAAGAAAATATAAAATACATATCATAAATATCAAGTACTTTCTGTTGTATTTAAACATTTCATTTAATTTGAAACCAAAAACAAAATGTAATTATTTTATTTATTTATAATGTATTGATGAGTTATATTACTCACAAACAATTATAGAAAATAATATTTCTTACATCTATTTATAAAAATATTTAATTGAAAAAGTTATTTGTATAATAATATACATTATATGTTCAACGTGTGGGAAAAAATACTTTTATACTGATTGAACAATTTATTCAAACCAATAGATTTATTCAAACCACTTTATATACTAAATAGTATAAAAGATTTCTTCAATTAAAATATAACCATAATTATACTGAATTGTGTATGATCTATAATTAGTGTTTTTTTTTTCAAATTTAGTTATTTTGCTATTCGTCAATAATAAAATACTTTTTATTCAAGAAATATTTATATTTTACCTTTAAAATAGAAGCTAAATAATTATGGCTATCATTTAAAAGTAATATTTATTGATACAACAATTCTGTATGTGTATAATATTTATAATATTCTTAGCAGTGACGTACCTTGGGGTTTTATTTACGGCAGGCTAGTAAAAATAATCAATAATACATTAAAAAGAACAAAATATTTTGTACAAGAAATTGTGCGACGTGAGTTTTTACAAAAAGAAAACGATAGATAAACGTTTATGTATCGTAAAAAAAATTCTGTTTATGATTATTGAAAATTGTATTTTTTTTATTACCAATAATGTTTGTAACGAAAAAATGTATTACGCTACTCAAAATGTTAACTTAAAATCGTGTGTTAGATATTTTTTCCATTTTCGGAACCATAATGATGCTAAAAATACAAAAATATAGCTCGACACATAATTTTTATGTCAAATAATTATAATATGTTATTATTATTTTAGTAAAACCATAATTAACATTTTTAAATTGATAAAGAAAATACTTTAAACACAGTTTGTATTATTTTAACTAAATATAATAATATATCGAAATATAGGTAGGTACTATATATATATGGTATTATTTGTTTTGGGGAAAACTTTTGGTTAGTTTTTTTTATAGAAATGTCAATTAGCAATATGAATAATATATTTATGTTAAATATTGGTGCCGTAAATTAATATTAAGATGATAATATAATTATCCACTATTTTTGAAAAGTTATCGTGCGTAAATAATAATAATAGCAATAAACCAAACAGAACAGTAGAACAGTTATTTTGAAATTGCAACTATTTGATAACTCACTTGCATTTATGTATACAGGTCCTGTGCTTTTAATTGGCATATTAAACATAATTAAATTTACGTCATACTCTCCTTCTATTTGCAGTTTTGGGAAAGTGAGGTCTATGAAGAATTCGTTCTTTTTAATATCCACCCTGAAAATAAATTAATAAATTACAATACAATATAATATAGTATAGAAATATATAGTATTATTATAGCATTATAACAACCACACGCTCGGTATTGGAATTGATTTTAAAATATACTAAGTATATTTTAAAATCAATGGTATTGGCTAAATAATCGTTTTAGATGTTGATACTTACTTAAGTTCATGAATATCAAACTCAGATGAATGATGGATAATCAAATTACGTGCAAACGCCTTAGATTTATCGGATCTTTGAACCGTACCACCAAAAATAGAGGCACCCAGACCTTGGAATATTTTTAAATCAATTTCTTGAATAACAAATGGTTCCAACGAAGGTATGTTAAGTTCAGGTATTCCTAAATTTGAATAATATTATTATAAATTATAATGTGATCGTACATAGAAGCTAGAAGCAATACAGTTTAACAGATATATATATATTATATATTTATCTAAAACCAATTCAAGTTAAACAAATATTACATTATTAGCAAAATAAACAAATTATTTATACACAATTTATTTTATTGGAATAAAAATTATATAAATGTTAAAATAATAGTATTATGATTAATGATATTACGTTCTATCTTCAAACACGTTTTTTAGATCTATAGGTAGTAATTTTTTATCGGCTTCAACTAAATAATTATTATATCTATCCTTATTTATACAATGTATTTAAAATTATAATATAAGTACCTGATTTAGAGTGCTTTAAAATATCTTTCATTAAGCTAGTCAAACATTGGCTTAATTTTGGGTCTGAAAGCTTGCACAGCGTCGTATACTTAGCTGAAATCATAAATTACATAACACGGTATCAAATATTTGAAATCGATTGATTCAATTTCTATTTATATTATAAAGTATATTATCTACTCAACGAAATATACCGGGTCCTATTCAAAAGATTCTGTAGAGAAAAAAAACATAATCATGTTATTAACTGTAATCCTATAGGTGTCGACTGAAAACAATTTTGATATTATTTAGTTCTTTTTTTCAGGCACCAAGACAAATAATATTAAATTCGTGTATTATATTAGGTGTCGTTATTGAATTGACAGTTTTTCATTCACGGACATTGAAATATATATCATGGTTAAAAACACTACATAATAATCAAACGTGCTATTGATGTGTTGCATCGATAAATCGAATACTTCGCACAGACCTCCGGGGAATAGCACTCCGAGAAGCGCTCCAATAAATACAGCGATACAGTATCATACTACCTGCACGATATACAGGTATTGCAATATCGTATCATGAAATTATATATTTATTTATCGACAACACGTGTTAAACGCGAACACAAAATCGTGTCGGTAGAGCTGGTGCCATCGGTTTCACGAACCGCGTTTGTTCGAGAGTTTTTTTTTCCGCCAGACACGTGATTACTCGCAAGTTCTAAATCTGCAGACAATTCGAAATCGCTTCGATCGTTGTACACACATATTATGATGTAAACTATATAATTATCATCGAACAGGACTGTCGCCCGCCGAGAACTCGCACACTTACCCAGTCTGCTGGTTTTCGCGGGCTTTCCCGCGACCGTGCAGACGATGGCCGCCAGGACTACGGCTGTCATCACGGACTTGATAGTCATCACGTGCATGGCGATCGTGACGATATTATGCGCAATTACGTGAGGTGTATTGTATACGAAAATACAGCAATCGCCCACGCGAAAAACTTGCTATCCCTTACGAAAGTCAGGGAAAACAAGACTATATATTATGCGACTGAGTGATGGTTCGGAAACAACCCCGAAAACACAGTGAGACGAATCGCCGCCGAGTGCGTTGCAGTTACACAGTGCGCGCGTCGGGTCAGTAGAAGTTTATATAGGTAGTATACCTATAATACCGCCTAATATAATATAATTTTTTTTTTATTCAATTTATAATATATTAATACGATCTATAGGCCACCTGAGCACACGACGACACGACACGGCACTGCTGCGGCTACGGCTTTCGGCGTCGGAGTGTTGGGCTGCCACCCGATGATCGGCCATTTCAACTGCAGAATCAGCCCGTACGCGTAAGCGCGCGACTTCGACCTTGACAATCGCACGTCGCCCGAGACGCTGGCGCGCGAGTTCGGCGAGAACGAGAAAAAAATAATTTTATAAATTATAGAATAATAAATAATAATAACGACCGGCGATTATCTCCGTCATCGTCGTGTGATGATTATTACGATAAAACAATTGTGCCACTCGCCTACTCGCACGAATTATATGATATTATAATAATAATATATATACGCACGCGTAACGTCTTCAACGCCGCCGCCGCCGCCGTCGTCGTGTTGTTGTTGTTGCGCCGTAGCCGCGCGGGGGTGTCGGGAAAACGATTTTTTTTTTTTTTTAATTTTTAATATTTTTCCTCCTCGTCCGATTCGCCCGAAACTCGTAAAATTACACGTTTACTTCGAAACCGACGTTTCGTCATCGGACCATATAAATTGGGCAAGCATATACGCGCGTAGATATGTGGTAAACCGCGCGCGTTCCGATCGCGAATTCTTCCGCGCCAAAACGCATCGTAATAACCGGCAATTATGCGCCCGAAACCGGTTGTTATAGACGTTATAGACGTCAGTACATCCGTACAGGCGCGCGATTATATCGGTTGCCGACGAAGGTATAGCAATAACGACGACGATAATATAATAATAATAATAATAATAACATATTGTTGTTGCGCCGGTGTTGTTGTTTTCGTTCGGGAAATTCGCTCGAAAGGACGCGGATGAGGGCGGAAGACGGCATTGCGAAAAATTAAACTAAAAAAAAAACCCGTCAAACGTTGATATTAACATTATATGGTGTGTGCGTATAGCGTGTGATACGAATTAAAGTTGTGGCGGTCCGGTTTTTGTCGGTTTATCTCGCGAGTCACGGTATATACGCGCGCGCGTCATCGATGATGCTCGGCAGTTACGATATAATTATTATTAATCATAATCGTGTAATAGTAGCTGTAGGAGGTGTAGTAAATGCCATTGCCGTGTTTGTTTCGTGTATATTATAATATTATTGTATTCCGGTATAACGACCGACGCTTAATTATATACCTATATATATATATATATATATATATAATATTATTATAATCTATACGCACACGAGCACGTCTACGTCCTACTCGACGTTCACGACCGGTGCTCGGCGTATTATAAACAGATTAAACGTTTTCCCGAAACGTATATATATATAGGCACACTCGCCTTGATCGCCGTGTGCGTTTTATTTATGCCGATTCGTTTTCATTACCTCCATAGGTGTAATCGTTTTATTTATGACGACGCGTCCCATAATGATGTATACATTATATAAGTGAAAACGTATACAAACGATTATTATCATCTCGCGTACCGTATAGGTATGCTGCCGCTGTATTACTCCCCCCTCCCCCGCGCCCTTTTTCTATTTCAATATAATATACAGTTTTACGAGATTCGATTAATCGTCAATGGTCGATTAGATACAGTAAAAAGGGGATGTTGTTCGTTTGAACTTTGTATCGCCGCAATACAACATTTGTTATGCATATAGACGTATAATAGTAACTATATATATATACTAGTTATTAGTAACACACTTAGATATTTTTGTATTCTAGTATACTAAAAATCTTAAGAATTTGAAATTACGGTTCCCGAGTATATTTAAAAGTCCCTGTATAGAACAAGAATACTTGAATAAATACATTATTAAATGAAAGACGGGGATAAACATGATTGATGACTATAAACCTGTACCCATATCTAGTAGATCTTATAATAAATTATTTCTGCCGATCAAATAATTGTCTTACTCATCAAAACGATATTATTCAAAATATAAAAACACAGATTAAAACACACCATGATCAATGAATTGATGTTATAGGTATTGGTATCAGTGCATAACTATATGTCCGATCGACAGGTAGCGTTTTATTTGCACGTTAAAACGCGAAAGCGTCATTTGAACGATAAATAAATATATCGATAAGTATATATACGTCTTATTAATTATGTATATTTCTATGTATTTTATGGATTTACAAGTGTCTCTGATTGCCTTGTACTGTATGTCCGTTGTCCAGGATATGCCTATTATTAGTCTTATTAAAAAAATACACAGACATTTCAAGTCTTTAATATTATATTATAAATGTTTGATTACACGGAGTAATCGTTGTTTTTAATGATTTAAATAAAATTTAAAATAACAATAATAACAGTGGCGTACCTACGCTTTGAAATGCCTTAAGGCAAAAAAAAATTGTCACCCCTTTAATACGCTATACTCTTATAAGATTATATTTATTAAATTTCAACCATAATTTGTCGACTTAATACTGGAAAATCAAATGTAGCATCCTTCTCACTCCTGTAAGCCATCAAAAGAATTGAATGCCTCGAAGGACTGTCTCTATGTTGCCACTACGGTAGCTATGCTTGAATAATTCAATAAAAATTAATATAGATTGACCTAAATGATAAGTATCTAACCTATGGTACCCTATTTGATGAATATAATGCGCCACTGATGGTGCTATACGTACTGAACAGTCTGAACACTTGGATTGCGTTCGTTGTGTATATTATTACATTAATAACAGTTTACTTTAGTTTTAAATGTTTTAATGAACTATAAGTCTATATGACTACAGAAATCAATGTCAATTTCTTTAACATTACGATTAGTGAATTATTGTATATCCTAATATTGCTGTTTTATTAACATTAAACTGAATTAATACATTATCTATATATTTTATAGCATTGCCACAAGATAAAAAACACACGCCTACAGACCACTGTAGTTATTGGTATACACTATATACTTGTGAATCAATCCAGGTATGCTACAAAAAAGTTATTCGATAGGATTAATATGCTTTAAATGTAAAAAAAAACATCGATAATTAAGCGCCAATATAACATAAAACTACATCAGGGATGAAAAAAAAACAATTTTTTTCCATTTAATGGCAACAACAAATAGAAACTGATGCTGAAATTTATTTTTAAATGATATTTTACGGGGATAGTTTCAATCTTCATCCCTCCCCACGTTAAAAAAATGATGTAAAATACTATGGAATTTCAAACTTATTTAAAGTTATAATTTTGATTTGCTTTTTTAAGCTACTAGTTTTTAAAATTATCTTTTTGAATTCCATACTTATGTAACAATGTAAATCTATTAAAAATAATACTTAGGTACTTATATTCTATTAAATACTAGCTATCCCCTGCACTTCGTTTCACGTACAAGGTACAACGTGAATCCGTGTTAAATTTGGTTGCCTAATGATAACATTTAGCATACCTAACACGTGTGAATATATAATATTTTTGGTTTTCTGATTTGGTGTGTAAATAATATTTTCGACATAAATTGACCATTTAACAGCATAATTTAAAAAATATTTTTCTTTTTATTTGTTAAATTATCACAATATTTTTTAATCATAATCAAAGAATAAAAATTATTCGTAATTGTATTAATACTTCGAAATTAGTATTTTAATATTTTATTATGATATTATCTACTGTGGATTGAGAAATCCATTGCATTATAGTAAAAATTGTCGTAGAAACAATAAAGCATTAAATATTTAGCTATAAATTATCTAAACAAACGTAATAATGTTAACTGAAGGCCGTTAGAATAACTATAGATACCTAGTAAACTCATAGCATATTATATAATAATTATTCATTGAAATTAATTTCCTATTTAAATTAGTTTGTACGTTAATTTGAGTTACTCTCGATATTAAATCCATATAGGTATATTTAAAATTCTGAAATAGCTAAATAGTATATTTCCATTCTTACGAACAATAAAATTAAAAAGAATATAATATCATTTGGTATTTGTACACGATATTACGGGAATTTATACTAATTTAAACTTAAACCAATTGATTTCCCGTGTCATTTAATTTTAGTAACCTGAAAAAGCTATATAAAATTATAAATTTATTTGTATTAAATTTATAATAGACGTTAAGTCAGATAAATAGTCTCATTTTAAAATAAGAAAATACAATCTCCATTTAACCATTTCAATAGTAGTGTCTACTAGGAAACACTGAGTAAAATAAGGGTAGGTAGGTCAAATGCCTAATGGTTACCATGTTTTGATAAGATAATGTAGATTTAAGGGGGTTTCATCGATTCCGCCAGACCTTTTAATACTTGGGTATAAGGTTTGTCGATTCCGCCAGCATCGATTCCGCCAGTGCAGGTAGTCTAAAAACGACCTATCGATTCCGCCAGGGAAAAAATAATCTTCCTGATCATTTTACTTACATAGCTATATTATAAATATATATAACTGTATAAAAATGTTATCGCTAATTGATGATAATCTAACTTGTATACTCGTAATGATGCGAGATACCTATATTATTTTTATTTTTTAACATTTTATTTATTTAACTAAATTGTATTATTTTATATATATATTTTATAAATATGTATATATTAATTCACATTGCATTAGTTTGGCATCATCATACTATAAAAAATATCATTGTATAACTTAAAACTATATTTGACTAAATTAATTAAATTAATTATTGAATTATTTTTTAGATATATTATTATTATTATTATAACAGAAACAGATTGATAGCAGCAGTTGCCAGGTCGAGGTAAAAATTGGTAGGTGGCGGAATCGATAGGTCCCCGATTTAAGATATACGAAAGCATTTTTAGAGCTTTTATTGTATACACACACTTGCAGCCCACACCAATTATCTAATTATAAAACTTTATTGTTAAAAGTTTTGATAATAGAAAGAAACAGTAGTTATTAACAAGTGCGTAGGAAGTGCTTTGCTAATTACCACATACTTTGAAGCTATTTATGTAAATCTATTTAAGTTTTAAAGTCATACTCTGAGTCATAAGTGTTGCAATTGCAAATAAATAAATAATAATTAATAATAATTATTAGCAATACACCGAAATAATTAAAAGTAAACTTTAATAATAATTAAAATCATTATGATTGTAATCGCTTCACTTAAATAACTTGTTCTGTTGTAGAAAATAGAAATAAAATTTATTATATGAAGCTTAAGCTGAGTTATAACTAATATATACATTGTATGTTAATCAGTTATCAAGTCACTTGGAAAACAGGTATATATGTATAATGATGATGATGTAGTTTATTGTTTCAGTATTTTCTTCCTTTTTTTTCAAAACTTTACTCTAACTGTTAAAGTTAAAAATTATTTTTATAATTTGCTTACGCACAACACATCATCTATAATTTATATACCTATTATTTATGTTTTGTATGGGCACATATTATGCGCTTAAAATCTGTGTTATAGTCTAAAATTATACAAATTTTTTCATCAAGCATGTTTAATCCCCCCACCCAATTGTTTATTTAATAATAAATGTATTGAAATTCTATTTTTAAAATTTTAAATATGCTTATTATAATAATCATATTTTTAAATTCTTACACTTTTTATACCATTTTGGGAGTGAACTATGACGTCACCAACTTATTTTTTCATAAAAGAATTAGACTTATTCACTCAAAATTATTTTGAGTTTTTGAACTTTAAGGAAAAAATTAATAGGTTAAAAAATAGTGGCTATCATGATTTTAAAATATTTTAATATTTAATATTTTCAGATTTTAAGTAGAAAGTTGAATGTATTATTTAATTTACAATGATGTGTATGTGTTTTTTCATTTTATTATAATTTGTACAGTATAAATAATTTAATTTTCAACTTTGAGAGTAGATTCTGGTAGAAAATTTGATCTAGTTGATATTTTTGGAGATCAAAAGTAAAAAAGTATTTTTAGTATTTTTCAAAATAACTCGAAAAAAAAAATTAAGAAAAACATGAATTTTTACGCAGTCCGTTTTTAACAAGATCGATAATATATTTTTAGTGTAATTCAAAAACAAATAACCTTAAACTCTAAAGATTTATTTGTCATTCTTTATTACATGAAAAAATGTAGTAAAGACTTATTGTTCCCTCGTTCTATTAAATTAGCTAACAAGGTTTCCACTTCTCTAGACTGCTATATATATATTTAACCGTGATTGCTTAGATTTAACGTTTTTCTCATATTATATTTTTTAATACATAAGACATTTTTGTTTAGTTTTAGAATATATTATTTTCGTATATCTTAACATCTTGTTTTTTTTATTTTTCAGGCATGTCATTTGTGTATTTTTTTTAGTTTTTTCTATATTTCTATAATTTATTTTTATTGATTAAACCTATTTTTAAAGAACATAGGTCCGTTAAATTAATTTAAAATAAAAAATTAAGGAAAAAGTGAATTTTTATTCAAAACTAATATTTAACTAAATTGATTTTGTTTCTTGGTGTAACTCAAAAACGAATAATCTTAGACACTTAAAATGTTCACCAAATATTTAAAATGCTTATATTCTATAGTTAATATAATGTATAATGCTAAAATGCTTACCATTTTATATGTATGATAACATTTTCAAAATATTTTGGCTCTTTCGAGAATTTTTTTACATATAGGTAAATATGTCGTTAAAAAAAATTATACTGGATAAAAAAACTTGTAAACTTAATGCAATATTTTTCTTTGGTAGTTAATAGTGTGATCAAATAATCTAAAAATACATAAAAATGATTTTTTAGATATTTTAAGTTCGAATTTAAACGAAGAAAGCGCATTAGTTATTTCATTTTATATAAAAAATGATATTTCAAAATACAATATGTCTTCGGCATAAACTAATTTAACCAACTGTATCATTAGTATTAGTAAAATAAATTACTTTAATAGCAATAAAAATTCATCATAAATTGTATGTACTCAGTGTTATATGATAACAGACTGTCTATGATTAGATTTTTTCATGTAACGATTTATCATTGAATTTAAAATAAATACATTGCAATGTCTTACTACTCAATGACGAGGTGTTCTCATCACCTACTGTACAACAAAACGGTTACCTACTTTCCTACTTTTTTAAATTGTAGTATAATATTAAAAATAGAGACCCAATATTACCCACATTACCAAATACTATATTTATTATATATTTTAATAACTTGAAAACCACTAGTTTGAATTTCGATTTAAATACATCAATATTTAAAATAATCATCTTAACAATTTACAGTAATAAAGGTTAATTATCATTTGAAAAAAAAAGTTTGTATTTAATCTTTTGATCTAACCTTTAAAGTTTCAAGGATTACTCAAATAGGTAAATACTCGATTTTATTTTTGGAAAATTATTATTATTATTACCTTGATCTTTGGCGTCTGGTATATGGTATTGACAAAATATATCGTTGAAAAATGTATTATTTTTTTATTGCAATTTTATTTTTATTACCTTGGAAATAAAAATTATAGTATCCCATGGAACAAAAAATATGCATTTGATAGTCTTAGTTCAGTTATATTTTACTGTGCCATTGATTAATAATTGTAAAATATAAAGGAATAAAACAAAATATAAACGTTTCCCTCGAAAAAAAATTACTTCATATAGTTTTATAACAGCTATAAAATTACAAAAGTACTTTAATTGTATTAGTGTTTAGTAATTATTAAGATATATATATCAGCAGGAATCTATATAATATTTTTTAAGCACATACCGTGGTAATCGATAGATTTTCCTACGTATCTTAAGAATCTGATCGAAAGCAGAAAAATGTGAACATGAAACAATAAATGAAATAGTTCTACAGTGATACGTATTTTTTATGTCTGCTATCTTTATCACTTTTCATATTTTTCAGCAATACAAATTGACTAAAATCAACACCATCAAGTGGTTTATGATAGCATTTTTTGATTTATAGTTTAACTTTAAAAATATAAAATTCCTAGTAAAATTTGGGAAAAACTAACGAAAACAGCAAAAAATTACGTATATGATATTATACAATATTTTGAAAATGTTTTACAATTATTTTTTAATTTGTTTTTAGAATTGCTCGGTGGACTTTTTAGAATGGTAGCAGTAGGAGGAAAACCCCTTACCACCAAGTGTCCAATTGCTGATTATGGTATGCATTTAGGAATTATTTAATGTCAAAAAAGATAAAGTCAATGGTTTTTATCATAAATTATATAGTCTATGAATTTTAATTAAAAGTTCTTGTGAATCATATTAGTATATACTCGTAAATACATCATAGTAATATTGATATAATAGCATGAGAAGAGTTGGTCTAATTAGAATTAAATTTATATCTGATCTACTGTTAATCAATTGAATTAAAATTATCGACGATAATTACCCTGTATTTGTAATATCTGCAATGATTTAATATATTTTATCAAAAGTTAAAATATAACATAAAAAAATGAACCACTGTTAAATATAAAAACGTATCAAATGTCTTTACTAGTGTATATCGTCATTAAATAATACCGAATAATTGTGTTATTGTTATCTAATGTATACCTACTTTTAGTTATAACCATTCGTAATAATTCTATTTAATATCATGTACCTATTATACTCGACCTTCTATAGAATACTTACAGTTCACACTTTGTTGAGGTAATTAGTATATTTATCGTAGTTTTTCCTTGAAAACATCGTAATTTTTGTATCATTTACAATTTTTAAAATTATTTTACTCTACCAAAATAATGCCTTCAAAACCATTATAAAACCATAAATCTATTAGCAAGATAAGTATACTAAAAAAGTCATTGTATTCTCTTTGTTTTCAGATTAATTTGATTTTCTTTGAAAATATTACAATGATGTGATACATTGTCAACCATATTTATTTATACATTCTAAATTCATAGTCAGTAAATATATTCTATCTATTTTACACCCACCAAAAATTTGTAAGAAGTTTGCCTTATCAAAGCAAATTTAGAACAATACAATCTTGTTAGATGTTTTTCTCTGTCCAAACGAAAAACTAAAATCAAGGCATTATGGGCCGAAGCTACAGACCAAATTATCTTACATAAAATATGGTAGAGGCAATGGAAACAATTCAGTGTTAAAAACAATGCCTTAATCGTTAATCCAAAAATAAAGTCTCCTGATGGTTTCGACTTATCCCTATGAATCTATTATGGACAAAGTTAAACAGGATCCAAACTGACTAGGTAAAATGTTACTAAAAATACTTGCTGCAGATTTCAAATGGAGTATCTCCGATAAATCTGCTTGCACCTATGAAGTAAGACAAATAACGAAACACATAGTCTTAGAGTTTCCTCGAACCAAATTCAAAGGAAGAGTTGAAAGCATTAATAAATCCAGCGCTGAAGTAATAAATTATTGTATGTATAAGATGACTGCGAGTGTGCCTGTAACCAATTTTAATTTATTAATTATATTTTAATTTATTTATAAATATATTCATAGGTATAAATTAGTAAAATGATATTACAAGTATGTATATATTTTTAATTATTATATATACCTTAATATGTAAGCTATACTATTTTGATTTAATTAATCTAATTATTTATGGGATTCTGCAGCATAACTCTATAGAAACTAGAAACACATAACACATATTGCATTTGTTTTCCATGTAGGTAATCTTTAAAATGTTAAACGTGTTTTATTATGACTGTACCAACTAAGGACATTCCGTTTAAAAGACTACCGGCATGAATAACCTAAAGCTCTATTTAAAAAAAATGTATTGAAAAGTATTGACGTCAAAGCATTAAATTATTAAACCACTTTTAAATGATTCATCCTATATTTCACAAACACTCATAAACATACTCAATAAACCAGACTTGTAATTAAAATAATATATACATTATACGTATATTTCTTAGTAATATTATTTCCAACTTTTATTCATAAATCGTTTATTATTTAAATTATTCTTTATAAAATTTGTAATTTATTTACATAACAATAAATTAATCAAATAAAATATCGTTATGAAATAAATAAGAATTCCAAATTTAGTTCTCTAAGGGTCCCAGGGCCGATATTGTTGTTAGGGGAGGGCACAACTTCTTGTATCATTTTAATTTAATTTATTTAATTATATATACTTACGAATTTAATAAAGTCAAGTAAATAAACCAAAGTAAATAATAAAATAAATAATTATATAAATCAATTATAAAATAATTATAGTTGAAATAGGTATTAATAAGAAAAAAACATTTGTTAAATTGGAAGTACATTTTAATTTAATTTTTTTAATAATAATATAACTATATAAGCATACAAAACTAAGAACATTTTTAAAGCAACTCGTCAAAGTTTAAATATTTTTTCATGTAAACATAATGGTGACCTGGGGTACATAACCACCGGGAAGCTTACTAATTTTTAAAACCGGGAAAGTTTACCGTACAAACAGGAAAGTTTACCAAAATATTTCGATTAATTTTTAGTAACAACAATAAAAGAAATGTTGATTTTTAATTTTTCAATATAACAATAATGTAAATATTGAAAATGTATATTATTATGTATTATTATGTTGTAGTCACAGTAAATAGTAATAATTAAAATATGGGCGTGTATTTATATTTGCGATAAAATAGCTTGACCAATCGGAACTTCCACTATTGTTATATATTATGATTAAAGCTATCGATAATAATATTATAATTGACGGTCTGCAGTCCTGTTCTATTTATGTTGTACCTATGTGTTATTGGTTCTACAGATTACAATATGAAACAGTCATTTGCCGTCTGTCGATTGAAGCAATTTAAATCTTTATAATATTTGTTACGCAAATTATAACCAAAGAAAAAATTTCTCAACCCCCTTGGGCCAGCTCATATCTAATTAATACTGAACTCAGCTGTCTTTTCAAACACCAAACCTCGCCAAATATTTTCAAAAGTTTCTTTAAAAGCATTATAAGTAACTACAAAGACTTCCAGGAAGTATACACTGACGGTTCAAAAACTCACGAAGGTGTAGGATTCTCGATTATATTCCCAAATAAAAAAATTATACACAAACTACCTTCGGATTGCTCCATATTCACAGCCGAAGCTATAGCCATCCTTATGGCTATTGAGGCTATATTACAAGAAGCTCATTCGAAATTCATCATTCTCAGCGATTCATTGAGCACTATAAGAAGTCTGCAGAATTTTTTCAATCCCGGTGATATTGCATCTAAAATTCTGAACAACCTCAATCTAGCTTCCGGTCTGGGTATAAATATCGTTATCATGTGGATACCCGGACACTCGGGTATAATAGGCAATGAAATAGCCGATGAACATGCCTCAATTGCCATCAATAACAAAGATACCGTCTTAATTAATAAAATGTCATTCGACGACGCGAAAAAACTCATAAATGAACGTACAAAATATAAATGGCAAAAAATCTGGAACATACAAAACACAAAATTAAATGAAATAAAAAGAGACATACATCGTTGGATCAATCCTAACCTCAACCGTAAAGAAGATACGGTTCTCAATAGACTCCGTTCTGGTCACACCAGAATTACTCACGGCTTCCTGATGACAAGAGAGGAACCCCCCATCTGTCAAACCTGCGGAACCTTGTTAACAGTCAAACACCTAATAGCCGACTGTTTAATGTTCAACCAAGAACGGGCCGAGCACAAGATATCCTACAACCTAGACGCTGCACTTGGACTCAACCAAAAAAAAAATCTTGACCTAATTAAGTTTCTGAAACAAACTAAACTTTTCAATCTTATATAAAAAAAAATTACTATTATTAGCACTTATTTAGTTTTATAAGCTTATTTGTAACTAATGGCCATTGTTGTCGATGTTATTCTTTGCGATCAATAAAAAAAAAAAAAATATTTGTTAAGTCTGATAGTCTGAAAACTATCTGAACTTTTGGCAATTTATTTTATTATAAATCCATGATCAAGAAAATGATAATATTTACAGCAATGAAACAATATTTCCTATTTTTATTATGAACTTCGATATTATTCAAAAAGATAAAAAAATATTAGTCGTATAGATTGATCTATTATTACACACATCGTTATTTTCAATACACAATGGAACTTCCAAAATATTTAGACTCATTTTAAAGGTATTTGAAATAATTTTGGAGTATTTTTTGTTTATTTTTTCTTACATTAATTAACATTTTTATGCTCCATCAAAAGGCTAAAATAATTTAAAATAAAATAAGATAATAAAGTAAAATATAAAAAATAATAATAATAATATATCTTATAAGTTAAAAATAACCGTTTTTCCTATAATTTTATTATGCGGTAATGCTCTCATTATATTTTCCACGTCCGCTCTACCATACGTGAAAATTAGTTCCGGCCCCCCTGCTTATCAATTATACGATTAACCAATAACCATATTATTATGAAATGATTAATCACATTTTGATTTCATCTATATTCTACAACTGTTATTTTAATATGATATTTTCAATCAATAATTTATATTTCACTTGTTATAAAGTAGTGGTTTAAATTGTTGACATTTTACTACTTATGTTTATATATATTTAAATTATTAAATTATTTTGTATTTTACTCATAAGAGAAAGGGAAGAAAAAATAATTTTCTTAAAGAAAACTGTGGTGCCCACGCGTAATTGGATTTCCTTCTGATAACTGATGTAAATTTTTTTTTATGCTACTATCCATTTAACTTACTTTTTAAGTACAATATACATTATACGTATATCTGCATAGTAATGGCTCATATAGTTAAATGGTGTGACATTGAGTTTCGAAGGCTGATCATCTGGGTTCAGGTTCAGTATTAATTTAATCTTTTCTTTTTTTTCAATGATTGATTGTATACATACCTATACTAAGTCATTAACGTTTAAATTTTAATAAGCTTGAAATCTGAATTTTTCCTTGTGTATGGTAATTATTTTACCAAATGCTATTAATTTTAATATCAATGTATTATTATTAGACTATGTTATATTTTAAAGAAAACTCGATGAATATTTAATGAGAATAAATCGCAGAATATTTTTAACATTTTATAACATAATTAAAATATTAAAATACTAAATGTTTATTTCAGATCTGTAATAACCTTACTTTTATTGATATATTATAATAGTTTTAACTTATATTACTATAAAATTCTTACATTTATTTATAAATTTAATTTTCACGGTTAAAGGTAAAATAATAAAAAAACAAAGAGTCAATAGAATTTCAAGTTTATAATTTATTTATTTATCGAAAAAGCTTGGTGCACAACGTCATTTTGCAATAATTTTTAAAACTGGTATTTTTTTAAATTTGCTATATTTAACTTCCAAATGACTTTCAAAAATTCTAAAACCGTATTAATGTTATCGATAATAATTTATATTTTTAAACCTCCTCTTGACTTAATTGGTAAAATACATTAAAATTAGTTATATTGTGTTAAGCAAAATTGTATGTACAAAATTAACCTTGGTAGCTTAATGCTTATTATAGAAAATAAAACATTTTTCGATCGTAACTATTCATGTTCATAAATTAATGAAATGCATTCATAGGTATTTTGATAGATTTAGTATTTATAGCGACTATCATAAAAATAATATTGAATATAACTTGTATTTACTGTTTACTGCAAGTAATTTTTTTTTATTAACACCATATTATGCTATAAAACATAATTTTTTCAGATTAATGGTTTAATACTATCTATGTCTTGCTTAATTATATTTGTAGTCAATATTCTGATTTAGCCTGCTTGTTTATCATATTTAAATATAAAAATTTTGATAATATACCAAACATCAGGGATGGTCTTGAACTGCGGCTGAAATTAAAAGTGCCCTCCTATATTTTGTTTTCTCCCGCGCGCTCATAATACGCCATACATATAATTTGGTAAATTAAAATCAAATGTTTATGATATTTTCATTTTTGTAAATTGTATAATGTATTATAGGTACTGGACTACTAACTATACAACTCGATTTCGATAGTGAAAAAACGAATAAACCTAAATACGACGCTCTATAAGGTGCATCTCGGTTTTAGTGTACCTATCTCAGATCTCAGGAAAAACGGCATATAGATGATAGATGTACCTCGCTTTGTGAACTAATTCGACCAAGATGTGCAATGCATCAGTGGTGGATAGGATATTGAACTAAGCGTATTGTTGAACGTGGTTCAAACTACTCCCTGAACTTTCTTGACATCTCTAAAAGCTATTAAATATTTGTCCAGTAGTTTTTGAACACATAAGTTACAAACATATACTTGACATTTATGTATAGATTATATCAGTTGTCTCTTTTAATTTTGTAACCAGCAGGCAGCAGCAACCCTATACATAAACATATGAGTATTCAACTTTCATGGGTCGAAATGAAATTTATGTGTGGACCACTCTAGGGCAACTCATAAAAAGGTTGAAAAAATATTCGAGTTCACTACCCTCGAATATCAATGAATGTGCAATGTAATACAAAATTTTGATTCCAATTAGTTTAATAGAATATCCAGGTCTATGAGCGCCATACAAACGTACGTTTATTTTTATTTTTTATATTATATAATACACATTTATTTTGTATATAACACGAAGATATTATTGACATTATTGTTTTATTATATCTTAAATCGTGATACCTATATTATCAAGATTATAGGAAACAATTTATTTTTTTAATCTATTATAATTTAAAATATTATAATTGTTGTATGATAAAATATATTTATCTAAATTCTAATTTAAAAGGAAAGATAACTTTACTATAAAAATATCACAGGCTCCCAGTAATCATTACAATAACAGATATCTCACGCCCCTAGAAAAAGAATCTTACGCCGCCAAACGACTTGTTGAATTTCAGTAAATTAATATTTGTCAGAATATAATGACCTGATAAGAAATTAAAGGTTATATAATTTATTTGACTTAATATTACATATAGACTTAGATGATGAATGAGCAGTGTATTAGGTGCGCTTGGTTTTACAACGATGTATTTATAAACGTTTTCAAGTAAAAATTTAATATAAATTGATAATGGATAGCGGTGTAGAAAATATTATTCTGGTCTGACGAAGTTATTGCCCATACAATCTATAAAAATAAATAATAAGAATCTGTAAGCCTGGAAAGAATACAAATTATGATTATTGGTACAAGAGGTACAGTCGTACAGATAATTATTAATTATTATTAAGCACCCAAAATAAACCACGGTTGCTGTTTTTTTTAAAAAATATTTAACATTTTAATTTTCAAATCAACAATGTATTCACAAAAAAGCAAATTATATTTATCTATTAGATTTCAATAAAATTATCTTATTAAAATTATTTTTTTAGGTAGTTTACAACATCCTTGCGTGTAAAATAAATTGCCTATGCTAAGCTCCTTTTAATGTTTTTATTTTCTCACTTTTTTTTTATCTAGAAAAATTATCTGATTTTAATACATATTAATACAGTGCGATGGCAGTGGCGTGAAGCTAAGTAAAAAAAAAAAAAAAAAATAGCGTTGTGGTTATTTATATAAAAAAAATTCCAAAGTTTTATAAACAAAATATTTGTATTAAAATGATGTTTTTGTCTAAAACTATATTATATCGTCCGAATAATAACAATCTAATTATAACTGCTTGACAATTTCTTAGGCTATTAGTTATTTTAGTCGAACAGTAGTTTATCTATAAGTACTATATTATTTAAAATATTGGTGGTAATAAATATAACATTGTCGTGACTCGTGAGTCTCTATATAGTTAAACACATGATTTAAATTTGTGCACAGAAAAGCTTTGTTATTGACACGGAAATTCAAGACAATATGAAAAAATTGAAAAACATAATTGTATTTAATTGTGTTATGATGATTTATTACATATATAGTTAAATTAATGAAAGACAAAATTTAAGAAATGGCGTGTTTAAGGAAACCCACGCGTTGTTGCCACATAGTATTATCAGTTTAAAATCATTCTAATATGTTTAACATTATTGCTTAATCCTGCGAACTGCCATATAGACATATATGTTAACATATATAGTTGCTATTTTAGTACTATTTTAGGCCTATATGTCGATATGACAATGACAGTTTGACGAGTATAGACAGAAATTTCCGTCATTATTGTTACATATTTTTTGTATTGTGATATTTATCGAATTTTAGTGATATGTAGTACATTGATTTGTACATATTTTGATCATATAATGAAAAATGTGCTGCTATCAGTGAACAATATTTTATAATTTTTCTAAAATCATTACTAGATTAGAAAATATATTTTATAAAAATTAAATCTTTCCGTTTATAATGCAGGTTGCCTATACTCTCATATTAATTATTCACTCTGTGGGTCACTAGAGTAATAAAATAATTTATTTGTCAAAGGGTTATCATAGTAGATACCCTCCAAATCTTCTAAAGTGTTATTGTCTGCAATGTGTATTATTTTATTATTATTATTTGGAAAAATAATTTTCTGCTGATATTACTTTGGAGTAGTTTAGTAATGTAAATTTGACGTATTGAATAATTTAAAAAGTTTAAATGTTTACCCTCGTAATTTGTCTTGGTCATATTATCATATAGCTTCGTCAATTCGTCATAATATTAAATATTATCATAATATCATGTACGTATATGGAACTAAGATCGGAGGATTGTTATATTTGTTTTTAGTATTATTATTAAATAATAATGTGATCGTATGTTGTTCTTTTTCATAAATAAATTTCACTAGACACCAAGACCTATTCAATTTTAGTTTTGGATTCGTATTTATATACATCTAGATACTCTGTCATCTTTCGATAGTCCGTTACTATATTTATTTCACAGAGTATAATATAGAGATTAAAGAATACCTATAGGCTATAACACCTTGATTATAAAATTGTGGTTTTCTGCACGTCCTGTTATGTAGTAAATGATAAAACGATGAGAATTTCGATTTAATTTTTAAAATTTAATTTAAATTACTATTTATCATCGATATATTATTATAATTATTACGATTGACAGACTTATTTTTTTTATTTTAAACGAATTTGTCGACTGCAGTCTGTTGTAATGTTCAAACGATAGTTTATTATTATGGACAATAATATTGTGTATTTCGTGATATTTCAATATGTGTACCCTATGTAGGTGGGTACACCGTTAATATCCACATGATGAAACATAAATTCGATAACCAAACAACTAAAACGGTTTTCGGTCTATTAGGGTGTCAGATAATAAATTAATAACAATGTGGTAATCCAATTGTACTACATCGGAGCATGTAATTTTATAAACTAAACTCCGAATAGTGAAATAATATGTATAATACCCATTTGTCACGGGAAACTTTTTTTTTTAAACAAGAGAAACTATAATATAATAAGACTTCACTGTCGATAAGCGTTAATGTATGACATCATATTTATAGCTGACAGGTTACAGGTATGAGAAGGAAAAATTTAATGATTCCAATATCCATCCACTGTGATATTGTGATATCCATGAGACGTATAATTAATATTGTCCGTTTTCTTTTATGAGTGTCAATAAAATATAATAAATTATATTAACATTTAGTTTATTTCATATTTATATCAATAATTTTAACGGAAAAAAATAAACAAATTTACAGGACAAGGAATATGGATTTAAATCTACATAGAATACTAATCAAAAATATCGGGGAATCATTCAACAGATACCAAAATTTATTTCATTAAAATTTCAATATGTTTGTAAATTTCCCTTAATCATTTATTGAAATTTTTATGGAAATTAAAATTTTCTACTAAGTAAATTAGGAAGTGGCAAACCACGGGGAGAGCTGATGGGGGCTGTAGCACCCCACCCCCAAAATATTAAGAAAATTTAAAAATTATTTTAATTTTTAATGGTCTATGAAAATCGCTACAAAAATCTTAAATTGTTTTTTACAAAAATTAATCCACCCTTCCCTCTCGAAAAAAATCCTGACTATGCCACTGAAATTAGGATTAAATTAACAAATACTATAAGTATACTTATAAGTATTAAAATATCTACATTAATATATTTTATTAAACATTAATGCTTTAATTAGGTTTTAAAAATCGTAACGAATAATAGAGACCTATAATTTGATTAGCGAAAATTGATTAAGTTATAACAATATTATTATAAGGTTATATATTATGGTAACTGCTGAACTACGGCTATCAAGTATCAACGTTAATAAATCATTAACTTACTATCAATTATTTCTAATTGTAAACACTAATCAAAACTAATCATCTAAATCATGATATGTAATAGGTATATATAAGTAAATACAGTTTTTATAAATTCATTAAAATATTTAATAAAGGGCGAAATTTTCATTTTTAAAAACTTATTATTAATTACATATAAAAATATTTTAGAATAGGTACCTATAACAAACAATACAGTTAATAAATTCATCTAAAAACTAAATAAATAAATAAATAACTAAAATAATCAGTAGTATAATAATCAGTGTAATTAAATTGTTGTTCATACAAAACTTTTTTGAAGAAAATTACGAAGTATACGAAAGTACGAAGTATATTAAAAATTAATTTTACATTTAGCCACCTGTTAAAATTCGTTCATAATATAATAATTAATAAAGCAATATTATACACGCATCACGCTAATCAATATAAGGATGACACAAAACATAGTTTTTTTTAACATAAATTATAATTATTTCAATTTTTCATCATAATTATTATTAGCCATTAGGTATATATTATAATTTATGGGTTCTAGCTTAAATTTTAAAAAAATATATGATTTTTCCGTTTTCAATTATTTTAACGTTTTAACATTTTAATTTTAATTGTACGTTTTATTATGTTTTTAAAAATTATTTAAATTTTTTGTTTTTTTGACGTTATAACTTATAAATATATATATACAATTTTTTTCTAAATTATATTGTTATTTGAGGTATAATGAATCACACTTTAATGTAAGAACTACAAAACTTATAGAATATTTTGGCCAGGTTATTAGATTAATTCCAAAATAAAAATCCGAATAACGTTATTAAATTGTTTACGTTTACAAATACGTTTTTTGTTTATTATTAATATTTAATTATGATTAATGATATAATATAATATGTTTATTGTTTAATCGTTTAATCGTTTAATGGCATTAAATTTTTTTTTTGGTTTTTCATTAACTGATTTTGTCTATTGTTTTATTTTTATTTTTCGTTATTACGTTTTGAAGCACTGGTTCTATATAACTACCTAATATTTTTTTCCAAATAGTCAGTTTCTAATGTTATGGAGCGTTTAATTAGTAGGAGAAATCAATAATGTGTCAACTAGATTATATTTATTTGATACATTGATCACAGATTTACCTAAAGATTTTTAAAATGATATAATATTAAATGATTTTAATCTATATTTTATACAACACAATAAGTAAAATTAAATATCATAAATATATAGAGTATACATAATACCTATATACCAATATGCATACATTTTGATTATTTTATTCTATTATTTTTGTTTGATTATGGATTTTATTATTGTTGCAAAAACTATTATAAGAAAACAAATAATACTATGTTTTTTTAATTATTAATTCATATTTCACAATTATATAAAAATATATTACGCAGTGGGTGCAAGAGTTTGGTTTACTGCGTCATTGTTGACGGAAATAAAAAAACAAACTTGTACAATATTATTATTACGTAGTGTTGTCATATTTTGAAATCCCCAACCTGGGACATGGTATTGAATGACTCTTTTCATTGATGTTAACGCTTACATGGAATTATGATGATAAATATATTATTTTTTAATTTAAATATTTAATTATTAATACGAAAAAACATTATTTATCAATAATATTTTAGTACAATTTTTAAATTTATATTTTTTATTTAATGGTCCGGTGCGAACTTTTTCTTAGCCGAAACAGACTAAATGACGAGCCGGGACATCGGGACACGTCTTTAAAACCGGATGAATGGAAAGTCTATTAATACGTAAATAATACAGCCACTTAACCTTCGCTTATCACGTGGTTTATCGATAGGTATCGGTATCACAACATTCACAACACATGCAATACTTATTGGAAATAAATGTGCCAAAAAAAGTACTGAGATAAAGTTATAATTGCAATTCATTTGTCTCGTTTCTTAATAACTCCGACACAGGATATAGATACGGTTTGTTTTATTTTAAAACTAGAAAGAAATAATAAACTATGGACTTCAAACAACGATAAAAGCTCCGCTAGTTGACATTTAAATACCTTTACAAGACTCGGGAAACGGATGTCGGCGTATAATAGTCAATAGCCAATAGGTTAGTCATCGAGGTAGTTAATGTCGTGTTTGTGTAGTACATTAGTACAGGTCTGATGCGAATTAACTATAGTCTACAATATGTGTAATGATATTTTCCCCAATATTATTACTTATAACTAATAAGTTATTAGTATACCATTATTATCGGTTTTTAGTCTAACCCGAGGGTTGCATGTTATTGATTATCTATGTAGAAACTGAAAGTTTGAATTCGAATATAAGACGTAGCATATAATATATTAATATGAACTCGGCTATATAAAGTCTAGCCCATCGACATTTAACCGATTTTTATTAAATTCTTCAGTAGTATTAATATGATAACCTACCACTATTATTTATAGTTATCCTATTTATCCTATTTTATTTTAATAAACAAATTCCTGTGCAATTTGTATACCACAGGAATAATATTATACCTATTGGGTATTTCATATAATAAAATATGTATATAATAATATAATGGATTCATGTAGGTTCATATATTATGATTTTTTCATATTCATTTAAAAAATAATTATTTTAAGGCTGTTAAAATGCTCAAAATTAAAGCTTCAAAACCACTATTATGAATACTACGATTTATTATTGCTTTCTGCAAATTTAATGTATTAATACAATACTGACTTGGGCCGAGGTGAGCAAAGCAGAAATAAATACTCAGAAACCCAATTCCCAGTCTCTGATCCTGTCTGTACAGTACATTTCTTATATATGTATAATTTTTAATTACACTTTTTAAACCTGTTGATCAACATATGAATAATTTAATACAGATGGTAAAAGTCTTTTTCAAGGTATATAATATTAATATTATGTAAACTAATACAATCTATCACATATGCATTATTGTTTATATTATAAACATCGTATAAATTGCAATAATAACATATTTTTCTGTTAATTTGTATTTAATATAAGTTAATCCTGCTCGGCGTTGCCCAAGTTAAATTAAATAATACCAGAAGGTTTACTCTGTCTTTCTGTCTTACATTCCGTTAAACGCTACTTTAGTTAAACGTACTATATATAGTTTTAGATGGTTTTCATAATAAATTAGTATTTTATTTTATTTAACCAATGGCAACACTACACAAACAAAAAAATATGTTGTGAGCCAACAAATCTCTATGCTAGCCCCTCTTCAAATTACAAAATTAAAAAATTGGCTAGGTTTGCTAGCTTTACTTACACAGTTACACAACATACACATAAACATTACCTTTTATTATATTGATAGGTATACAATTCAATACAAACTTCAACTATTATACATTGACTAGTATCGTAGTATATAATATATTATGCTGTTTGTAAATACAACGTTTCTATTGTAAAATATATACATTTTCTGATATTTCATTATTTTTTTTAAATATTAAGTTGTTATTATTTGACCTGTAATATGTAATGAAATAATAATTTGCGTTAATTGAGTTACAAGAGGGAATACTGGATATGTATACATTTTTTTTTTTAATGGGTAAACTCTTTTGATGTTATCAGTTTTGTACAGTCCAGTGGTTCCGTGTGAAAATGACAATAGCGTTGAAGAAAAGTGCTAGAGTACTGTGGAGTCCTTGTGTTGAAAATCACCAGTTATTAGGTATAGATAATAATATAGGAGTAATATGGAATTAAAAATTTTGTAATGAATTTCAGCATTTCATATTTACTTAAACACCAGGTATGTTTATAATTCATTCAGAGAAATAAAAGTAAATTAAAAAACGTTACCTATACAATTTCAGATATGAGGTTATAAGTGTATCATAACATAAATAACTCAATAAACAATTCGTTTTAAAACGTATTGCGTTGTTTATTGATAACATATTCAATATTTTAAATGTATGCAAATGTAGACAAATTAATTTAAGCTTGATTTATTAAAGTAAAGAGTTTATTCAAATATAAAACATCAAAGTTTCAAAATAGAAATAACTTGTTTTATTTAGGTCACATGAAAAATATTTTAACCCATTTATCTAAATATCTAACATGAAATAGGGAAATATAACATTTTTATTGTCTTCATTTAGTGGTTGTTAGGTAAATTTCTTCATTATCATAGTAAACAAAAACCAATTCAGTAAATATAGTTGTGTATAGAAAAAATACAAGTATGTGTTAGAAATATTTTTAAATTAATTAAAAATTGATGCATCTTATAAATACTAAACAATAAACACTATTGTGTTCCACCTTGAGCTATTTCCTACCACCAAAGTGAATGCAATTCATATATTTATCATAAAATAAAAACAAATTGAATACGCAGATGTACATTTTAAGACAAAATACAATAATTACTATAAGCTATATAATTATTATTACAAAATATGAACTTCCAAAAATGTTTATCAGTATATAATTAAAAATCTACTAATTTTCCAAAAAAACTAGGCTAAGGCTGATTTAATAGCATTTTACTTACATGAAAAAATAATTATAAATCCAAAAATAAGTTTCAATACTCGTGGACACAAAAGATCTATTTCTCAAAATATAACAAATTACGTAATATGTTATTATGCATATTTTAATTTATTATTATTATTATTATATAAAGGGTCATGAAATATTTGTGTGTGGCAGTCAATATAGATTATAAAAATAAATAAATATAAATATAAGCTGTGGTAATAAAACAAATAAAAGGATTTTTTTTATAATTTATAATATCACGTTTTATTGAAAATAAAGTTTAAATAATTATTTATTCTCAAGGTCATAATAATAAGTTATTGACCCACTTGGAAAATGGGTTTGTTTCAATTTTTTTTTTTTATTATTATTATTACATAATAATAGCGTATAACAGGATTTTATTGAATATAATATTTAATAAAATAACTTACTAATGTAAAAATTAAATTTTCATTATTTTTATAAGTTTTCAAAAAACAAAGAAAATGTTTGAATAGATATTATTTAAATTTTATAAAAACCTAATGTCGAACCTCTGTAAGCATTTTATTCGTATAATCTAAAACCCAGATGTTTAATCTCATTCTAATTTATTTTAAGAAAATAATAATAACTTTTTATAATATGCATAAAAAATGCATAACTATATTGTGTACGTAAGTACTATACTTATAAGTACGTACTTACAAGATACAAACATTATAATATGACCTTTTGAAAAACTTAATGGATATAAAAGTATTTACGTGTTTGCTATCGTATGTATGCAATATTGTACCTGCAACGCTCAACTCTGCAGCTATTATAGTAAACTCGTATCTATGCACTATAAAAACGTACTTTATTCAATAGTAAATCCGACGTTAGTCGGTAATCAATATAAATCCACTGTATAATATCGACGTTTGCCACATCGTGTGAGTACCTATCACTACGTCAGGCGTATGGTCCGTGTTTATTTGAAATGCAGTTTAAGAAATGAATGAACAGCCCGGTCAACTCGCCGACGGTTGAAATATATTTCTCCAATTTCGTTCTACTCTTTGTAACTCTATATAGGTACCGACAACATCTGACTACTGTATAAATAATATAATATTATAATATCAAATACTGCAACTTGCAAGTACCACACACAGTGCAGATACGTTATGTCCTGCAAACACCTTGTGTTCTTCCGCGGGATTCGTATACTCGTATTATTATTCGCATCCAAACGACTTAATAGGTCGTGCCTACAGCTGTAGTTATTCAATCGATCGTATATAATGAGCAAGTGTGATTTCGTCCGTATTTGTCGATGCTCGCGAAAACCACTCGACGGACGACAATACGGCATCATAATATTATTACGATGACTTAAACGAGACTTAACAGTATACAGATTGTTTGCATACAGTATGATTCGCGGAGGCCGCTCCATTTATTCAAACTATGATTTTTGAAGTTTTTAAGTATACCTACTTAAGCAGGCCATATTTTTAAGTACTTAAATTTCTTATAACATTTTAGGAATTTCTTGTGAGCAATGTCAACTTATTTTTTTCAAATGAAAACCCATCTATTGTAGTGAAGTTTGTGAAAAATGTAATGTTTCTAAATCATTATTAAAACGATTAATGTTTGAGTTGTTAAAGTTAACTACTAACAGACTACTTGTTTAAATTTAAATTTACACATCAAAATTACCGAAACAATAATCATCTACTAAATAATTTACAGTAAAAATGAATTTTGAAAACCATAGGTATATCACCACTAGACACATTCCTTTGTAATATAAAAAAAAATCGAAATTGTAATTGAAAATATAATATTTTAGTAGGTATGCTTAATTATTCCAAAAAATCAGAATTTAGAAATGCCTAGTAAAAAAACGAGGGAGTGAGCATATTTGGTGAATCACTCTGTATATCGTAATAACATGCGTACTCTCTATACTATTATGTTGTACATCACGCGCGTTCGACCTTTCTGCGGACCCAAAGAGTTTGTAACAACTGAATAAACGTCAACGAGGTCATCGTTTTCTCCGTTTCCGAACAGAATATTTCCCATGATCTCGCCACTCCCACACGGGACCACCGGATGCGTCTTAACCATGTACATGCGCGCGCTGCTACAGCATCAGCAGATACTTGACCCGCGTAAAAACGAATTTGCTATCCCGGTCAGACGTGTAAATTATTGTTTTATATATATTTAATATATGTATAGCCGTATAGGTGTACGTTGCGGACGACGAAGATTTCGTAACGAGTCTTAACGCTACGGAGTACTCTCGGCCGTCGTCAACGTGTGCAAGGGAAATGCAAGAGACCGCGGACGACCAAAGTGGATTCAAGGAGATTGCGTCCGAGAAAGAAACGAACACAACATAATATAATATAATACGCATATACATGTAATATGACTTCGTATACGCGCGAAGAGAGGGCAAGAAGTCACATATCATTATATAGTATAGGTAGGTATATTGCAGTAAGTATTAATGTATTATTATTATTATGATGATGGCGTTGCTCAACAAGCCAACGTCGCGCCGCCGAGGTCCTTGGTAATTTATATAACGCTGACAAGTGAGACCGGCCGGTCATTGATATATACAGCCGCAGCGCTGAAAGGATAATACCCGTTTATATTATCCACGTTGCGAGGTGATATCGCAAGGCACCACCGTACACGCAAAGGAGCAGCACACATGACCATCGGTGTTTTCGATTTCATCGTTAAACGTTTTAGAAAACGTAAGTACGACACCGTTATATATTCAAAAATAATAAAAATAATCATGATTTTCAAATAAATCGAAAATCGATATTCCAAACCCATTGGTAGTACACTACTGCAGTGCAGTCCGTATTATAACAAAAAATTATATTTATCTAATTTGGTTTATATAATTAACTCGCTCTTCTGTGTTCTGTAAAACCGTGGAGACACGAAGACTATTTTGATCACCTTGTCTGTACACAAGTTCTATACATTTCTATGAAGTCTTGTTCTCTCCTCATTCTTTTGACTTTTATCAACATCGTTTAAATTATTTTTTACATTCGTCTGCTTGTACATCAGTCATCTGACTTTTTTATTTTCTTATTTATCTGCACACTAAAAATTTGGGGGGGGGGGAATGGAGAGCGTTTTATATACATATAATGTATAATTTTCAGTTCTATAGATTAGTTATTATTTTTCATATCAGTCAAAATGAATTACATCTATTTCATGTGTATAATATACGTAATGATAGAGATCACAGACAAACTTAAAAGTTAACTAAAAAATCTAATCTAGTATATTGTACACATATTATAATACCACGATGGTGATCTTTAACAGGACAAGAAATACAATATAAATTAATCGTACATATTTAATTTATCATTCTTGCTAATAGTAGTTGAAAATACATAATTATTAATAGAAAAATGTTCGATGAAATCAAGATTTAAAAATTTATAATTTGTATATGGAATTGTTGCTTAAGTTGTATTTGAAATAAGATAACTGACGATTTTAGAAATATCACCTAATATTGAAGGAAATATTTTTTTTTGTCATTATTCCCTTTTAAGTGTTAGGAATTTAGGAAACGTTTTAAAATATGAGTGGATAATATATAACACTATAGAATATAAAATGAATGCCTTTTTGTAAAAAAAAAAACGCATTCAGCATTTTGTATTTTAGTACATATTGTTTTATATGCAATAAAAATAACATTTTTAATTAATAACTTTAGTTAATAATGGGAAGGCCAATGTTCCTGTCAATAGTCAGCATAGCGCTAATCGTTCTACAAACTCAACACACGACAGCAAAAAGACTACGTGAGTAAATGTATTTTTATTTTTATAAATAAACTTATTAATAATAAAAAAAAGACAATAACCGACGCGCGACGTATGAAATCTTATGTAAAATTTAAATCAATAAAACTTTAGTTACTTTTATTTTATAATACTTTTATTTGTATTATATTTTATGTTTTGAATAAACTATACTCATAAGTATCTTTATTTTTCAGCCAACTTCGTGCACGTGTGTAAAAGAAGTGATCCTCAGATAGAAAAATGTTTGTTACAGACTATCGAATCCCTAAGACCCGAGTTACCTAATGGTAGTTTATATAATATGTATTATGTTTATAAAATAAGATTTCAATTTATTTATTTATTTTATTTAAAATGTTACAAATTAAATTTATTTATTTTTATTTTTACATAGGTATACCTAAAATGCAAATCCCGGCTTTGGAACCAATGGTCATACCCATGTTGGCAGTAAATAGAAATGAGGATGCCCTTAAAGTTAAAGCAACTATTAAAGATATACAAGCATGGGGTGGTTCTAAATTTGTAATCAACAATCTCAAGTAAGTAGTTAATTATAATTTTATTGAATAGTTTGGTACATACTTATTTTTTTAAATTATATTTTTATGAAAACATTGGAAAGGCCAACATACGAGTATTTATTATTTACCAAATTACATAATATCATTAGTATTTTGCTTTTAAAAAGCAATAATATATTAATATAATTATATTAAAATATAATGATTATACACCTATATGCATTTGACAATATAAAAAATCTGATTCTAATTTCACTTTGTAAACCTATTTAACAAACATTTTATGTTTTCTAGGATTTAAATACATTTTTATTATTGAGTTAAGATAGTAAAAGTTGATTTAAAAATTATATGCTGAATATTTCTATTATTTCTTAATATGTATTTAATATGCATAAATATATGCATTTAACATATCGTCAGTATGACATGTTTACAACTCAAAATCAATACAGATGGATAAATATATGTGTCATTGCTTTTAAATTGTCAAATGTTAAAAAATTAAAATAAAACTTTAATTATTAATCTTGACATACACAGTTATTATTCATTATTTAATAACATTTAGGTATACCGTTAAATTATAAAATTTCAACAGCGTTAAGTGCTTAGAATTTTTTCAATTTAAGAGAGCCTATTTAAAAATGTAGTGTTTTTAGAACGCTTAGTTATTACTTTATTGGTATATATATATAAATATCAATAAATAAAAAAAAAAAAATTACAAAATAAAAATTATAAAAATACTATTAGGTATGATACATGGATATCTATGAGTTGAAATTAAAATTTTTAGAAACCCGGATATAACTTGGACTTTTTAAATTCGATTAATTTAAATGAATTGTTATTTGGATTTATAGTTTAAAGTAATAGTTTATACAAAACTTATATGTAATTCATTAAATTATTATAAAAATGAGTGTAGGTATTTAAATATGTAATTTAATTTAAGTTAGAATTAAATTTAATTCTCAATTATAAAATACACTTTTAATTAAATTAAACATTATGATTTTAAATATACATAATACACACGTGTCTTTCAAATAATAGTTAAAAAAAAGTAAAAACGCGTGATTAGGTGAAAGTGGTAACAAAATTATTCAGTATTCACAGTGTGTCGCGTTTTACAATATTGACAGTTAACCATAACAATAACGACATCCGAATGAATTATTTGTCGAAATATTACATACATAATCGGTAGGTTTTATATAAAAAAAAAAATATATTTCCTATCTAAATAATTTCTTTCTTTATTAATTGCACAACACAAAATAGCGGTGATGCAAAAACTGGACCAAATAACAAGACATAATACTATTATCGTTACGCAATAACTTTAATTATATCTTGGTGGATGTAAACGCTTATTATTTCCAAAGAACTTGACACCAATGCAGACCCGTAGCCACGGGGGGTAAGGGGGGCGTTTCCCCCCTAAACCCAGTCGTTACCCCTCCTAAAAATATTTTTTTTGATATTGTTTTTATATCCCCCCAAAAATTTGCTTTGGTCTGGCTACGGGACTACACCAATGACAACATGGTAACGAGAATATTTTAATAAAAAAATTTTAATTTGTGACGTTGTATATATTGTTTCAGGATAAATCTTGAAAAGTTGAACGGCGAAGGAACAATTGTTCTCCCGAATTTATTCGTTAACTGTACGTACGACATCGACGGTCGTCTAATGGTTGTTCCACTCCAAGGTCAAGGAATATTTAGAGGAAATATAAGTAAGTCGCAAAAGACATGAAATCATGTTATCAACTTAGTAAATGTATATTAATTATTACAACATGTTTGTAATTTTATACAGCGTAAAGAAACTAATGAATAATTATTATTATAACAAGTATGTTGAACGGTGTATTATTATTAAAAGTTTGTTTTTTTATTATTTAGTGAACCTAAATAAATTATACTCGTCTGTGTGAACCACAATTTATTTATGTAATATATTGTTATCATAAAATACGATATTAATTAATATTTTATTCGCAGCTAACACAAAAGCTGACGTCAAAGCAAGTCTTGAAGTATTAAAAGACAAAAAGAATCGTGAATACTTCCAAGTTAAGGATATTCGAATCAAACTTAAAGTTGGAGACGCAAATGGAAAAATAATACCCCAAAACATCAACAAAAATAATGATGTCCTAAGTATGCTCTATACTATAGACTATAAATATTTTTTATTCAACAATTTAACTTGATTGTATTTTTGTTTTTAATTCATAAATTGAAAAACATTTTTAATTCTTAAATTAATATTAATAAATACGTCATACATAAGTCACGATAGTTTATCGTAAAAGTTTATTTTCATAAAAAAAAGCTGATTAAATATTATATATTAAAAATTACTTATATGTACCTATTTGAATGTTTTAGCGGAAACTGCATCGGCGTTTTATCACCAAAACCGTCGAGTTGTTTTGGATATTATCACTCCAATCGCAGAAGAGATTACTGTCGAATTTGCGTTGCAAATTGCCAATAATATATTGAAAACTATACTTTACGATGAAATTCTACCCAAAGAACTGCCTTGATGCATGTATACTACGATCGAATTTAATTTTTAAATTTAATATTTTTCGTAATTTATATTCAATCATTTATTAATCATTTTCATATATTTCAGTGTACTATATTCATAAGTCATCTATTATTAAATATAATCTATATGATCACAAATATTTGTTAACTATTTTGTATTATAACTTTTTTATTTAGTTGGGAAATCTCATTATTGTTGGTGAATACTGTTATAATAAATAACAATATACTGAATAGTGAATACTAACTGGTAACTAATAAATAATTAACTTATAAAATTATAATGTGATATATAATTATATAGATCAAAAGAAAAAAATATTGTGAACAGTGAAATACGTGTCTAGACTCTAGACTTATGATTCGTTAAGAGATATATCCCGAATATATTGAAATTTACGAAATATGATTATGCGTCAGGCTAAATAGTAAACACTAATAGGTACTATAAGTTAGATCTATGAACAGTTACTTACCAGTAACCAATTTGACTCCATCTATACTATATATAGTTATAATAATTATAACTTCGGTGAAATGAGAATAGAAATAAACTCATGATGTCAGATGCATAATATTATAGTCCATGGGTATGTTTATAGTATTATTAGGTTTTATTATTTTTTTTTTAATCGATTAAAAAATGTATAAAGAACCTTCGATTACATTTTCAAATCTTAGTATTAAGTATAAAAAGTTTATGCATTTTTAACTACAAAATAATTTGCTATTTTTTGCTGTTTTTATAAATTGTATAATTGTAATTTTAACTTAAAATGTTTGTAAAAAAATATTGTGTTTATAGGTTTTCGATATTTTTTAAGTTGGTAAAAAAATCTTATAAAGAAATTTGTTATAAAATTTTCAAGTATTTCTGCTCAGCAAGTAATAATTTTTAATCGTCGTTTATAAAAAAAAATAAATAAATTTGTATAAAAATATTTTTGGTTAAGTAAATAATAAAATGTACAAAACCCTTCACTGTTAACAATATTAAAAACAAAAATTGCATTTTCTCATGAAAAAATGTATGTACCATATACAAAGCAACTTAAATAATACATAAGCATCGAGATAATTAAAATAAATTTATATATTATTGTAAATAAATTGTACTTATATATAATATGATAAAAAATAATGATTATTTTCATATTTTAATAGGTAGATACATTCAATTACAATAATTGTAAATTTTTCTATTTATAAGTCACAATAATTCATCATAGCATTCCATAACATTCTTTGATTATATCACTTCCTTTTTCCCCAATCATTATTGAAGCTGCGTTTGTGTTTGCAGAAACAATTTTTGGCATAACTGAACTATCAATTACCCGCATCCCGGTGATTCCTTTCACTCTTAATTTAGGATCAACAACAGAATAGGAATCGTCTTCTGAACCCATTCTACAGGTACCGACAACGTGGTAAAAAGGGGCTGCTAAGTTCTGAATGACACAAATCCAATAATCTCTAGTGTCCCAAATATGATCAGCACAATTCGATAATTTCAACTCCTCTAATACAAACCCAGCATCTATCATACTTTTAGTTTTAGATAATTTTACAATAAATTCAATGCCTTTTAATAGGGTTTCTATTTCTTCATCACAAGATAAATAATTTAAAAATATTTTAGGTTTGTCTGATGGATTGATCGAGTTCAACATAACTCTGCCAGTACTTAACGGCTGTAAAATAACTGGTGTCATAACTATAAGGTCACTTAATAAGTTTAATTCGTCGTATATATTTGTTACTTCTTTGGCGTATCCAAACATGTTTGTAAATATATTTATTTTGTTTGGAAGAGTATTTGTTGTGTTAAACGGAATTCTGAAATTTATAATTTGTACATCAGGATACACTAAATCGTCATTTGATTTATAAAATGTCATAAGGTTAGTTAAACCGAGTGTTGCTATATTTTTTGAATATAGGCTCATTTCTTTTTTCAACAAATCACCACTTTCGTTTATTATGTCCTCCATTGGTCTACATTTACGATCTGTAAATACTAATGCTGGAACTGACATATGATCCTGCAAGTTAAAACCTACCGGTAGGTCTTTAATGATAGGGATACCGTGATCATTTAAATGTTCTTTTGGTCCGATTCCAGAAAGCATAAGAAGCTGTGGACTTTTTATAGGTCCAGCACATATTACCACTTCTTTTGTACAATATACTGATTTAAATTCATCTGATGAACATTTGAATTCTACCCCCACTGCTACATCATCTTTAATTAAAACCTTAGTAACAATAGTATTTTTAGCTACATACAAATTTGGACGACTACTTGATGGTATTAAAAACGCTTTCAATGTACTACATCGACGGCCATTACGAGTGGTTGAATCAAAATTGCCATAACCGACGGCAGGTTTTATTATATTCAAATCATCCAATTTAATTACATTAATTAATTCCTGTGAATCAGTAATTATCTTGTAAGCTGGATCAAATGTGTCAAATGGTGTCACAGTTAGTGGTCCACCTTGTAAATGAATTTCCGGATTATATCTACACGTATCTACAAAATCTTCTGATTTTTTAAAATATGGTAAAACATCTTCATAGCCCCATCCATGACAACCATACTTATTTTTCCATTGACTAAAATCATTTACAGTACCACGCAAGTACACCATTGCATTAATTGAAGACGATCCACCTAACATAAAACCCCTAGATATAATGCACCTCTCTTGTTCCATTCCTTTAAAAAGTGAAGGGTTCTTTTCCGAAAAAAAAGACCAATCACATTGCGTCCTTAGATTATGGGTCCATAAAAGTGGATTTTCAGTTAGTTCTGGTGGATCACCTCCAGCTTCCAATAGTAAGACATTCCATTCGGGTATTTCGCTTAAACGAGCAGCTACTGTTGCTCCAGCACTTCCTCCTCCAACCACTATAAAGTCGAATGTTACTTGCGTTGGGTCTTCGTATAACGTAGATGCGTAATCGGTTGGATAAATAATTGCACGATATCCTTGTATTATCTAGATACAAGATGACATGTTTATATAAATTTTAAAAATTAGCTTTAATAATGTTGTAATTACATACAAATTTATATTGTATGTATCATATTTATTAGTCATTTCAATAATAATCTTTAAAGTAGTGTTAAATGCAGGTATATTTTCTTACCGCAAGCTGACGATTTAATTGCCATCTAATTAAGTAATTAAATTAAATTATTAATAGGTGGGTATTATTAGGTAAATTAATTTATCAAAATGTTTAAAAAAATATATTTTTTTATTGTTACTGATGGTATTTAAAATTTGAATTGATCAAATAACAATTAACAGTATTTCGATTGGGTGCTTATAAAAGAAAATTATAGATGTTATGTTCATAATTATTATTATCGATTCAAAAAATAGTTGGATTAGTAAAATATCATCCTAGCTAGACAGCTACTAAGTATTTAAAATTGTCAACAATAATATATACGTTTAGATAAATAAATATATTTTTAATAGCAAAAGATTTGAACATAATTATGCGATCACTATAATTATATAATATAGTACCTTTGTTTTATTATTATTGTCAGAGCCTACCACCAAATATTTTTGTACATTAATTAATAATTATAATATTGTATACGAAGTAAAAAAATAAGTATAAAGAAAGGTTACTATTGAAAAATAAGAAATAGTTTACATTAAAGACCCTTATACAAACATTACAAACATAATAAAAATATATTTTTATTTTTACAAAACATTAAAAATATTTTACATAGACACATACCATTAAAAATATAGTGACTTCAATCATTTTAACATCCATGATAACAATTTCAAAAACAAATGTAATTAAATTGTATACAAATGAGAGTTAGAAATTTCTATCACGTAAGTTATATTTTCAAAAAAATTGTTTATATTAATAGAAAAAAAAACGTCATCCATATGAGTATAATATAGTATAAATAGATTGAAGTTACGAATGAAATTGAAATATGGTTTAAACTATTATTTAGTGTTCTGTTAATATTATACAATACGCAAGCTTATATTTTATTCGTCATAGTTCATAGTTATTTTACATGTCAATATGTGTTTAACAGTTAAATAAGATTTTCTGTTTGTATTTGCTTATTTACGTGCGATATATAATAAATTTAGATAATGTAATATAAATGCTGTTTTTAGATATAGCTTTTTTAGGAACAGTAAATAAAAAAAAAAACTCTAAAAATGTTATGTTGTAGCCTCTGGTGCATATTAAATTTGTTAAAAACTCTCAATCTCAAATAATATTTATTTTTGTGATAATCGTAAAATAAAATGATTTATTTAGGTACTAATTACAATTTTGAACTCGATTTATATCTGAATAATTACTAATTTTATCCTAATATTAAAAAAAAATTGTATAAATAATTTTCTACATTAAATAGATCTTTGAATCCCAATTTAAACTAATTTTTTTATATCGCTTTAAAATATGATGAAAATTGCTCCATTCCATCTAATTATTTTATTAAACTAATCATTTTTTGGTAAAACTATAAAAAGCTGTCAATTTGTATAAATTCGATATAGGTCATAGTTTTTAATAATCAATACTTTAATTTACATTAATATAACATATTTTATGATATTGGTAAGTATCTGAATGACAGTAAATATAGGTTGTTTAAGTTAAACTATATTTGGTAGATGATGTGTTCACGCTGACAACAAAATCATATAAACTCCAAATATACAAATATAAATTATAGTGTAAAAATATATTACATTATTAGACAATATGTAATAAAAATAAGTTCCTTTACAATTAATTTGTGTTCATCCATTAAACTACAAAAGATATTCTATGCCGTAATTAAACGACCGGCTGCATTAATTTACCAATAGTTTATATCAACGTTTAACCAAAACTATATAACAATCCATATGGGCTAAGTACTCGATGAATAAACATTTTAAAACCATATTCGACAACCACGATGATAAAATAAATCATTATGGTTGGACTAATGATATTTAAATTCAACAACGAATTTTAATTTAATTATTAACTAAACTTTTTTAATTACATATTATTATTACTTTTATTTTATATACAAGCTGAATATTATAGTGTTTAACAAATAATTAATTTTTGTTTATTATAATTATATTTAAATATTATCACAAAATACATCCAGTAAGTAAATCATTTAAAAAATAAACTATAACTATGTTTCTTTGGACACCACTTACTAATTATCTGCAAATACATATTTTATATGTGTTAAAAAATTCATTACATAATATAGAGACAAATTCCTAGTAAAGGTGATATTTATTATAATTGGTAGATAATATTCCTTTATTTATTAAGATAAATAAATATAATTTGTTCACAATAATAATTTTAAGAAAATGAATATTTAATTATTTGAAGTACAAAATACAAATTTTAATAACTAACAAGTACTAATTATGGGTATGATAATTTAGTAAAATATTTTTAACCGCCAAGTTTTTATTCAACTAACTGTTAGATCTCAACCGGAGTGACATGGACCCAGCTTAAGGGTGAAAGAATCTCCGCCTGGGTCAAATTACCTATTAAATGTATTATACATTATTTTTGCTCTTAATTTTTTTTTTATTTACCAATTTAAATTTTAAATTGTCGAACCCAGCGTCTCAAAAAAGTGTATATTTATTATTTTTTTGCAAACTGTATTTTTTATTTTATTTTTTAATAAAATAATAATGCTAATATATACAGTTAGGATTCTTTATTATTTTTATGTTAGGATGACATAGTCTCTGATTTTAATGGCTAAAGGTGACATGAATCAAAAATGGTTGAGAACTACTGACATATTGTATATTTTATATATCCTAGAAACATTGTCACTACATTAAACATTTATTGAAAAATTAAACATTACGTATTATAATATTTAATCAACACATATGTCATATATGTATAAATACAATTATTATGTGTTTATACCTACATAAGTATTCAACTAGTATTCACTATTTATATACTTATTATCATGTAATTTATATGGAATTTTAATGTAAGAAATATACATTTATCGTATTTTTCGATTCTTGGGGTCATTTATGTCTATATATTATAATTATCGACGTATTAAGCATTAAACGCAAATGAAAGCTAACTTCTACTTTAAGCTAGATTCTCAAACAATAAGATTACCGATGATACTGATATGATATCGATGACAAAAAATATGTAAACTATACCAACTTTTAATAATTCCTCAATAAATATAAGTTAAATATATAAGGAAGTTTAAGATAGGATAGATTTTGTTTGGTTCAAAACAGTTCAAGATACTTTTTAGTTAAGAAAATAATAAACTTAATATGATAACACTGATAAATATTTATTGTAAATAACATTTAAATGAAAAAATTTTTGAAAATAAATCCATATAAAGTATAAACCAATTTAAATAAATAAACCGACATTAGGAATTGTAATAAGATTGAAATATAATTGTCTAATATAATTAACGAAAATAATATATTTAAATAATGATTTAATAAAGATCAAATAAATGTAAATAAAAAATCACTTATTTCAAATAAAAAAAATTAAGTTAATTTTTTAGCAATTATTTCTATAATCTAGTACATTCAATAAAAATGTTTGTTAATTCTAATATTTATAATTTATAGACGTCAAAGCTTTCCGTAACATTCTTTTATTATATCACTTCCTTTTTCCCCAATCATTATTGAAGCTGCGTTTGTGTTTACAGAAACAATTTTTGGCATAACTGAACTATCAATTACCCGCATTCCAGTTATTCCTTTCACTCTTAATTTAGGATCAACAACAGAATAAGGATCATCTTCTGAACCCATTTTGCATCCACCAACGACATGATAAAAAGGGGCTGCTAAGTTCTGGATGACACAAATCCAATAATCTCCGGTGTTCCAAAGATAATCAGCACAATTTGATAATTTCAACTCCTCTAATACAAGCCCAGCATCTATCATACTTTTAGTTTTAGATAATTTTACAACAAATTCAATACCCTTTAATAAGGTTTCTATTTCTTCATCACAAGATAAATAATTTAAAACTATTTTAGGTTTGTCTAATGGATTAATCGAGTTTAACATAACTCTGCCAGTACTTAATGGCTGTAAAAGAATTGGTGTCATAACTATAAGGTCACTTAATAAGTTTAATTCGTCGTATACATTTGTTACTTCTTTAGTATATCCAAACATGTTTGTAAATACATTTATTTTGTTTGGAAAAGTATTTGTCGAGTTGAACGGTATTCTGAATTTTATAATTTGTACATCAGGATATTCTAAATCGTCATTTGATTTATAAAATGTCATAAGCTTACTAAGTCCAAGTGATGATATATTTTTCGAATACAGACTTATTTCTTTTTTCAACAAATCACCACTTTCATTAATTATGTCCTCCATTGGTCTACATTTACGATCTGTAAATACTAATGCTGGAACTGACATATGATCCTGCAAGTTAAAACCTACTGGTAGGTCCTTAATGATAGGGATACCGTGATCATTTAAATGTTCTTTTGGTCCGATTCCAGAAAGCATAAGAAGCTGTGGACTTTTTATAGATCCAGCACATATTACCACTTCTTTTGTACAATATACTGATTTAAATTCATCTGATGAACATTTGAATTCTACCCCCACTGCTACGTCATCTTTAATTAAAACCTTAGTAACAATAGTATTTTTAGCTACATACAAATTTGGACGACTACTTGATGGTATTAAAAACGCTTTCAATGTACTACATCGACGGCCATTACGAGTGGTTGAATCAAAATTACCATACCCGATAACTGGTTCTTTTCTGTTAAAATCGTTCACCTCAATTAAATGTATAGACTGCTCCGCTTCAGCTATAACCTTATAAGCTGGGTCAAATGTTTCTAATGGTGTCACAGTCAATGGTCCACCTTGTGAATGAAATTCCGAATTAAATCTACACGTATCTACAAAATCTTCTGATTTTTTAAAATATGGTAAAACATCTTCATAGCCCCATCCACGACAACCATACTTATTTTTCCATTGATTAAAATCTTCTACAGTACCACGCAAGTATATCATTGCATTAATTGAAGAGGATCCACCTAATCCAAAGCCCCTAGATAAAATACACCTTTCTTGCTCCATTCCTTTAAAAAAAATGTCGTTTTTTTCTGAAAAAAACTCCCAATCAAATTTCGTCCTTAGATTTTGAGTCCATAAAAGTGGATTTTCGGTTATTTCTGGTGGATCACCTCCAGCTTCTAATAGTAAGACATTCCATTCGGGTATTTCACTTAAACGAGCAGCTACTGTTGCTCCAGCACTTCCACCTCCGACTACTATAAAGTCGAATGTTACTTGCGTGGGGTCTTCGTACAACGCAGATGCGTAATCGGATGGATAAATAATTGCATGATATCCTTGTAGTACCTGTATACAATAAATGTGTATATAAAACTTATAAATCAAATTAATAATATTTAGATTTGTGTATTATATTATTCATTATTTATTTCAATGAAGACGATGATTAATGTGAATTGTTAGGATGAAATGAAATATTTAAATCATTCAATGTTTTACTTTATCTTTTTTCTTCACGCTGATTATTTTAATATAAATCTTAATGAAATAAATTATTAAATTATCTTTATTATATTCAGCCTTATTATACTTATAAGTTATAATATAAAATAATTTTGTTTATTTTAAATGTTTAATATTTATATTAATTCACTAAATCATCGATTAATAGCTATTACTATTTTCATTTTTAGGAATTTGAATTAATTAAAATAACTATCATGGTTTCTTAATGAAATAAAAATAATTTCATTCATTATATTATTGAATTATTTAATATAACTAGGTAGTAAAACATATTATGTACGCCAATATGTTCAAGTTATTTATGCACCTATTATTTGTTTTCCCAACAATATTTAAATTGTTTATTTAAATGGTAATAATATCATTGTTTCTGCTTTTTAGATTTAGATTAATATTTAAAGAAGTTTTTATTTTATTTTATAATTTGTTGAATGTGAAATAATTGTTTTATTTGTTATTAATTAAATACGATTATGCTCCGTCATTTACTTATATTATGTATCCAAAACTATGTAAAATATTAAGTTGTACCCATTACCCAAGTACCTAATGTTATGTTGATCTGAATACTTTCATAATTTTCCATACTTAAATGTACTTATTATCCTAACTACTATGTAAATTTACTATTGATAATAACATACACGTTTAAATTAATTTATGTATTCTTGTGAAGGAGTTAGGCATAATAAAAATAGTATTATCAATAATAAATAACTCACCGTTTTATAAATTCTGCAAAGTTACAATAATAATAATATAGAAAATACTTAATTTTAATTATAGAAAAATGTTCAAAAAATATGTATGCATAATTTTTTTATGAAAAATGTTCATTGTATAAGTACATTTTAAAAACAGGTTTGTGTAAACCATTATTATTTTTTAAATATTTTTATACAATTTCTTTTACGCAAGAAAAAAAGTAATTATAGTGAATTGTGAACTACTATTCTAAAATAACAGTATATCTTTTAAATAAACTTTTACGTAATTAATAGTAACATACCGATACCATACAAAACGCAGTAACTGCAATTGTTTTAGCATTCATAGTAAAAATTAATTTGAAATCTGTACAAATGAAAATTATAAATTATTATTGTATAATATGAATTATATTTTTACAAAACTATTTTTTTTTAAATTTAATAAAAATATTGTCATCCTTCGTGTATAATATATTTTAAAAATATTAACGTTACGATTAAAATTTTAATAAGGTTTGAACTATCATACATTATAATTATATTCATATTAAATAAGTTTCAACAATGAAATCATTATTCCTTACTAATATAATTATTTCACATGTGAACATGTGTTTAATAGTTGTCATAATATTTTATGTTTGTATTTGCTTATTTACGAAAGAGCAAGGCTTGCAAACGTTATAATAACTTTATATTTGACAAAAAATGATTGCAATTTGTAAACGTAACGATATTGTGGAAATATTTATTCTACTCGATTTTTTTTTACTTAATCCAAGAATTAATTTTATTCCGTATCCAGGAAAAGCCCCTGCATTAGATATTATTTAAAATTTAATAGGTAGGTATTAATAAGATAATTTTATTGGCAATATCTATAATAGTAATAATTCACCTATTGTGTTAAGTTTGCTCAGAATATTGTTTAGATGTCGGGGTTTGTCAAACTGCAGCCTGTGTACTTTTAAAACAGGTACATACGTAAAAGCGTTTTAAATTTTAATTCTAAATAACGATAAACGCAAAAATTGAATAACGTTTTAATTCTAATATATATATATACATAACAACTATTTTTTTCCAAATACCCCAAAAGCCCTGTGAAAGAGATTAAAGTTCGATTTTATGATTATGTAATATGCATGGTTTTTTAGTTTTATTTTTTTTAGGAACAGTAAATAAAAAAAAAAACTATATATTTTATTCATAATTTGTGAATTTTTCATTTTATTTATTTTTTTAGAATTCTTATAAGAACACTTATATACTGTATTTTCAAATCTTAAATATATATATTATACATACAATCTTAATTATCATATTTTAATATATTATCTATTACAGGTATATAGAATTATTCACATTTCTTAATCACTATGTATGATGACCAACCTTAATACTGAGTTACAGAAATAAGACTGTAAACGATTATGAAAAAGATTTCCTTAAATTATTGAACAACGTTAATTTTGATATTTGCATTATTAATTATTATTATTGATATGTTTTGTTATTTGGTATACTTAAAAACTTTTAAATAATTTTTAGAAAAATCATAAGGTTTATACGTAAGCGAATAAAAATGGGAATTGGTGTTGAGCGAATGACTGCAAAAACGAACATTATGTCTGTATTTCTTTACTATTTACATACTACATATACGATATACTATATTAGCATCGTAATTTGGGACATATATGTTATTAATTATCATATATTTGACACATAACATAGAAAGAAATAACTTAGAAACGTCACGTCATTACAACATTCAACAATAATTATATATATGTATTTAAATATCTAATCGATTGTTCAGTACCTAAATGTCATTTATGTCGAATGCAGATGAAAAAAAATTTATTTCTTTTTTGTTTAGTTAGATACTCATTTTTATTACCATCTATTTATATACATAATTCCATATCGGTTTTACAGTGCAGTATTAACACTTGACACACACGTCATTCTAGTTATAGAACCTATGTTTTATCCAATCTACATAACACTGCTTTAGCATTTCCCATTATAAATGTCAAGCTTGGTCAGCTAGGAATACAAATTGTGAATTTTATGTTATTTCACATTATATAGGTACAATTTATTTGTTTTCAATATTTTTAGAATACGTACAAACAAATATTACTTGGACGAATAATAAAATAATCTAATTGAATATTGACTAACAAAATATATTTTAAAATTTTTAATTATTATTTATTATACATAATGGAATAATTAAAATAGTCAGATAATATCGTAGAATTTAATATTTTATTAACATTTTTTTTTTTATGTTACAATATTTTAATGCATAATATTATAGACATTACTACATTAGTTATCAGATATTGAAATTAATTAATTGCTTGATGACATTTTCCATTCCGTATATTTTGATATTTTAATGCGTATTGATATTAAAATTATAGAGTAGCCTCACAGTCCACATACTCTAAACATTTTAAATAATAATACTCTGAATACTCATCGAAATATCAAATTTATGGGATGCAAAATGTCATCAGGATACAAATATATTATTTAAATATCTGATAAGTAACTAATGTCTAATATTATGCATTAAAATATTGTAAAATAAAAAAAAATAAATGTTTATAAAATATAAAATTCTATGATAGCCATATAGCTATATTACATATACCCAAATATAGTGGGTACGACGTTCTCCACCAGGAACTAACAGGGTTGAGTCAGATGTGGAATCACAGATTGCAAGAACACCTCACTTGCTACCACAAACTAATATCGAGTGCCGGATCAAGTATATTTTTACCCGAGGCAAAGTATAAAATAAGCGCCTTCTCATAATTCAGCCACCCTCTATTATGCCACTGTTATTTGGTAATTTGGCGCGCCCCGTGCCAATCGCCCCGATTCGCACCCCCTTTCCCCGCTGATAATATCTAGAGTAGGTAATTTGGAATTTGTTTATTTTTCATTTTAAAAACACTTATATATTTTGTCAATAAAAACATCACTAACCAATTCGCGTTGAAATAATTCTAAATCCTTCATTTCAACGATCAGTACGACTGGAAAACTATTCAGCTCCATAATTTTGTATAATAAATTATTTATTATAGATTATAATAAATGGTATGTATACACTAATACACTATACGGTTTGAATTTTATTATAGACTTTTCACGATATTCGTCAAAATCATGAAAATCAAAAATGTATAAATCGATTAAATCGTGTACCATAGTTAAAGATGAAAGCGTAAGCACAGATTGCTTAACACACACATGACATATTGACATATTATAGATGAGTATGAGTATATATAATATATCATATTGACATTACCATTGAACAATACAAAGATAGTAATTATCAAAGACCTTATAGTAAAATTATTAATTATTAATCATCAAGATTCAAGACGTATCAGCCGAATTCGAACACTGGCTGGCGGTGTCGCCGCCGTGGTGAATACTGAATGGAGATGTCGGAGTAACACTGGTTGCGCCTCGCACGCAATCAGCTGCGGCAAGTTACCCGCCAATTTTTTGTTTACCCACAAAGCAGGCGGACCGCACACGTTCCACTTCCAGTTTCCACTCTTCCACATCCAATCGCCGTCCGTGTTTTAACGTCTATCCGTTTCCGTTATCTGACTCTGAAGTCTGAGGGTTTAGGGCTCTCTACTTGCTATATATAGTTGCTACTAATATCTGCCCTTCCGAATTCTGATTTTTGTACACCGACGTTTGCCGCCGATTCATTAGCCCCGAACAAACGTTTTACAATATACGGCTGACACACGGGACACCATGGCTAAAGCTGGCTTCAGAGACTACGAAGCCGACAAAGGTAAAAATATTATTTATTTTTTTATTTTTTAAGATAATTGTTCTTACTTACGTCTTCTGTATGACATAAACCCAATACAATTGCTGAAATTCCATTCAAAGTTCCTACCAGTACTCGTGGAACACGAAACCTAGACCAGTTTTATGTTCCCCATCACTCTACTGCCTATGGTTACAATCATCCACTTCACAGAATGCTCAGAGTTACTAACCTAAATGTGCCCTAGTTGTTTTGACTGCGTTAGGCTGCTTTTGTTTTGTTATTGTACGCTCTAGTTGTTGTTATAGAGTTCTCTACTTCATTACTGTTAATTTTTTATTTAATTGTTATTACCTACATAATATGTATTATTGTTAACTGCCGATTGGCGTAAAATATATAAAAATAAATAAATAAATACTCACGGTCTTGTTTGCAGCAAAACTCACGGAATTCTTGCAAAACTACCAGGCGTTAGACAAGGACAACCAAAAGCATGCCAAATATGCCGTACAGTTGGCCAAGCTCGCACACCGCGAACAGGTAATTTAACGGAGTGACGTCGTATAATTAAGTGTACTCAATCGTTATAGCCTTGTTGTTTTTATAGGTGTCTCTGTTCATCGAGCTCGACGATTTAGACCATTTTGACAACTTGTTGGCCGATGCTGTATCTGCCAATTGCCGTCGGTACTCTTCCATGATTGGTGATATTGTGCAAGATCTATTGCCAAATTACAAAGATCATGAAGTAAGTAAACTACCTAATTATAAACTATTTCCTAAAAAGTTTAGAATTTATCCCTTTCTTCTTTTTCAAGCCTGAAAACAAAGATGCATTGGATGTGTATATTGAACACAGAATATTGGCCCAGCAAAGACAAAGAATGAGACAAGCTGATGAAAATATCGCTCCTACTAATAGATATCCTCCTGAACTAATGCGAAGATTGTAAGAAAATGTTGTTATTATTTCCAAAAGTATTATTTTATTATTCTTTGTTTTGCTTTAGCGAAATATACTTTAAAGATCTAAGCACTAGGAAAGAATTACCTATTCGTGATGTGAAAGCTAATAGCATTGGTAGATTAATATCTGTGCGTGGAATTGTTATGAGAAGTACGGAAGTAAAACCTATGGTTGTAGTTGCTACTTATTCTTGTGATCTATGTGGTGGAGAAACTTATCAACCCGTATGTATTTACATTTTTGTGACAATTCTTTTGCAATACATATCAATATTAATATAATGTTGTTTAATAGGTTAATTCACTAACTTTCAAGCCTTTAGAATTCTGTCCAAGTGCAGAATGTTCAACTAATAAACCAGGTAGTCGATTGTACTTACAAACTAGAGGATCTAAATTTATAAAATTTCAAGAACTCAAAATTCAAGAACTGGTAAATTAATATTTAATTGAATGTAGTTGTAATAAATTATAAATTTTACATATCTTTTGTGGTTTTATTTAGAGTGATCAAGTTCCAGTTGGTAATATTCCACGTTCATTAACTGTGTTATGTAGAGGTGAAGCTACACGGCAAGCAGTACCAGGGGACCACATATCGGTAACTGGTATATTTTTACCTTTGGTTCGTTCTGGATTCCGACAGATTCAGCAAGGTCTATTATCTGATACTTTTCTTGAAGCCCATGTGAGTAGTCTAGATAAAATATCTTTACAATATTGATTAAGCTATTATAAATAATATTATAAAACGTAATAAGATTTTAACCATTAAATTTTTTTGATCTCTTAAAAACAATATTTTAAAATAAATTGTGATATAAAAAAACCAAAATTTCTTTTTTTAAGTATAGAAAATTTACATATAGATTAATATATAATAAGTATTTATTAATAGAGCTATGAATTTAATGCATTAAAAAACTTAATTATAATTGCAGTATAAAATGTACTGTAAGTATAATAGGTACAATGTGTGATTCGTAATTTAAATTAAAAATTAAAAAAAATGACTTAGAAAATAAAAAATGTTTTAAAAATAATAGTATACATAAAATTAAATGTATTAATGCCTCATTCAAGCTTTATGTCAAGGAAGTGATGTTTTATGATCAGTTAAAAATAATGCATTTTTTTACAATATAATATCACCAATTTTTTGTTTTTATGTTATAATTATTAAGGAACTTAACTTTTTAATAAAAATGAATAAACAAATGTATTTAAATTATAAAGTTTGCTGTTTAGTTAAGTTATTATTGAATTGCATTGCTTTGTTTATCTTTACAAAACTACATTTTAGCTTTCTGTTTTATTTGTTATATTATAAAGATTAAATTAAAAATTATTGTATGATGATTATAAAAAATAATATTAACAATATAATTTAAAAACTAAATGCCTGTATAATTCTGTATACCAACATTTTATTACTTCAATTATACCATTAATCCTTTTAAACTTAAATATCTAAAATATAGATACAAATATATTTTTATTCAATATTAAAACAACTCTTTATTATGAATTTTAGCATGTGGAATGTTTAAATAAACTAAATGAAGAAAAGCTTGGAGAAGGCGAATTATCTGAAGAAGAAGTATTGGAATTGGCTGGTGATGACTTTTATACAAAATTAGCTGCAAGTTTGGCACCAGAAATATATGGCCACGAAGATGTCAAAAAAGCGCTGTTATTACTTTTAGTTGGTGGTGTAGACAGAGCACCTGATGGAATGAAAATCAGAGGTAAAAATCATATATTACAAAATTTGTTATTTTTATTTTTACTGATATTGTTCTACATTTCCTCAAACAGTTAAGAATTTAAACAATTTTAGCTTAATAAAATTTAAGTATGATTGCAGATTAATTTTATTTTTTATGTTAGGTTTAAATACTATCTTACCGCTATTACATTTTAAAATTGTTAGTTTCATTTTTAAAAATAAAAATGATTCATGTTTTTTATTTCCTAGAAACAATAAAGGGTTGAGTTTATGAAAACTTGAATTTTACCCATTGAAAATAAAAACAGACAACTAATTGTTGTATCATGATGTTATGTAATTTATAAATAAATCTTACCTAAGTAAACTAGTACAATTATTAATTACATATAAAGTATTCTCAGCTTAAACTTAGATAAAATTAATGTAAGATAAAATGCAACTAGATAATAAGATAAACCTATAAATTTATAAAAAAAAACTTGCATAAATATTATTAATTATTGTATTTTGGTCTTTGTTAGGAAGCATCAATATTTGTTTAATGGGAGACCCTGGTGTAGCAAAATCACAATTGCTCTCATATATTGAACGACTTGCACGTCGTAGTCAGTATACTACTGGTCGAGGTTCTTCAGGTGTTGGTCTCACTGCTGCTGTAATGAAGGATCCTTTAACCAATGAAATGGTCCTGGAAGGCGGTGCACTTGTATTAGCTGACCAAGGTGTATGTTGTATAGATGAATTTGACAAAATGGCAGAGTCTGATCGAACTGCTATTCACGAAGTGATGGAACAACAAACCATTTCAATTGCTAAAGTATATTTTTTTCAAAGAATCAATTTATATATAATATAATTAATTATATTTTATTTAGGCTGGAATAATGACACGTTTGAATGCTCGTGTGAGTATATTGGCTGCAGCCAATCCTGCTTATGGAAGATATGATCCTAAACGTTCAATTGAAGCAAATATCCAACTTCCAGCAGCTTTACTTTCTCGTTTTGATTTATTATGGTTAATTCAAGACAAGCCCAATCGTGAAAATGATCTTAAGTAATATTAATTAAACCTATAGTAAATAATATTAATTAATAAAATTATTATATAACTAACCTAGGTTAGCACAACATATTACATATGTTCACAAGCATAGTCGTCAACCACCAACTAAAGTACAAGCACTAGATATGAGCTTGATGCGACGTTATATTGATTTGTGTAAGAAGAAGACTCCTACTGTTCCTGTAGAGCTTACAGAATTTCTTGTCGATTCATATGTTGACTTGCGTAAAGATTCACGTAGCAATGGTGATACAACATTTACCTCTGCAAGAAATCTTTTGGCCATACTCAGGATATCTACAGCTTTAGCTAAACTTAGATTATCGGATGTAGTAGAACGTGAAGACGTAGTTGAAGCTATGAGACTTTTAGAAATGTCTAAAATATCTTTGATGAAAATTGACGAGAAAACTGGAAGGTATTTTGTACACATAATTTTACCCTGAAATTTTGTTAAAATTACTTATTTATTTTTAGACCTCAAACTGTTGTGGACCGTATATTCAATGTAATAAGAGAATTAGCTGGAGGACGAACTGTTGTCATAATGTCTGATATTAGAGAATATTGTACCAGTAAAGGATTCAACATGTCACAAGTTGATGATTGCATTGAAGAATATGAAATGCTAAATGTGTGGCAAGTTAATCAAGCTAAAACTACAATTACTTTTATATAAGTACTTTTCTTATTTTAAAATTTTTCATCTCAATTTTTGTATTTATGTACTACAATTAAAAGATAAAATGACTTTTTGTAATCAATCAATGTGAAAGTTTTGTTATGATTTATATTTAATTTTTTTGTTTTAAAAACCAAGTACAACTTTTTTAGTTTATAAATAACTTAAATTCTTATTTTGTATCTTAGAAAAAAATATATATATAATTAATAAATAAAATGCAAGACTCGATATTAACATAGTTATAAATTTAATAACATTTAACAAATAGGACTTTATTGTGGAATATTATACAGATTTCCATAAAATAAAAACTATCTTTATGTTGTTAAATTAAGAATTAATTATTTAATATTTATGCATACTTAAAAAAATTATATTTATAATAAATTACGTTTAATCAATTTTTACAATATTAAGCAAGTTATTTCTAAGAAATCGCATGCTACATTCTGTATAATATAAATTTACATACCTATACATACAGAAATAAATATTTTAAATATTAGTTGATAGTTCGCATCTATAAAATTATCCAAATCCTTTTATTTCTGCACTTAACTCTGGCTCAATGCTTGAGGAAGTTTAAAAAATGATAACATTAAACTAACTAACCCTTTAGTTACTTATTTTCTCATGCCACTCATGTCATATTTTAGCACATTTTCAGATTGTATATTTATTAACAAAAAATAAATACATATTTATATTAGTATAATAGTATGTATGTAATATAAATAATATTATTTAATTTAGATAACAGGTATGGTTAAAAAAAAAGAATAGTGTTATTTATTCATATGTAAATAAATAAAATATTACTAACTATGACTGCATTTAACCTAACATTAGATTGTTTTCAAAATTGAAATTCTCAAAAAGTTATGTAGACTAAAGTCATGTATGTATTAAACTTTAGCCATATAGGAACTTAAAAACTCTTATTAATAAGTATTTTTTAATTTTAATCACTAAATAGATCTACTGTTATTTAAAAACATACTAAAAGTTAAATCAGTATTGTTGATTTTTGGCAATAAGTATGGTAAATCAATATTGTCTGATAATTATTGGCGGATTAGAAATAATAACAATATACGATAACAAGTACTTAAATTTTAATTTTTTCAAATATCACACACCAGTTACCCTGATCATAATAATAATCAATCACTTTACAGTTATCAATTTGTTCACATAATAATTTCAGTTCAGATTCTTCAAATACGTGATAATATCTTAGATGTGTTTTAGATTCATTTTCTTGTTCTTTCTTTTGATTTAACTTCCACGGAACTAGTAAGTCATTATGTATGAAATTTGAACGATTTGTATGTACTGGTAAATTAACGTCAATTGATTCCACACAAAATTCTTTAGTTGATTCAATTTTCGACTCTGGCTTATGTTTATTAACCTTTCCCTGTTTCAAATAAGTGGAAAGGTTTTGATTTCTACACTGTTCTTTAGCCCACACATATACAAGTGCTTGGCCTCCAACTGCTAGTACTCGGTTAATTTCTCTTAAAGCTTTTAAACGTCGTTCATTTGTGGCCAAATGATGAAGAACAGCTATACTAATACATAAATCAACACAATCCGAACGTATTGGTAATTGAAGACAATCACAGTTAAATACTTGATGGTTACGTTTTTTACAAATTTGAGCTAATTGAGTACTTCGATCACAACCCAACTACAAGTAATAATGTTTTAGGTAAATAATAGAATAATTTAAATATATTATTTATACTATATACTATATACCTGATAAGTGTCAGTAGTATTGGTAAAATATTTAGCATTTCCACAACCAACATCTAAAATAATTGCACCGGGTTTAGATTGGTTTAAAAACTTAACAACATTTGGCCAAGGTTTCTGTCGTGTTTCACTAAAATGTGACGCTATGTTTTCATAAACCTATGAAAACAAAATGATTAAAAATTAAATTACAAGTAGTAGTATTTACAAAAAAATTAAATTTAAAATTAATTTTAGATATAATCATAATTTCATAATAACTCGTAAATAAATATCTATTTATTATATTAATAAAACACCAATAAATCCCGATCTAATACTTTAGCACTTAGTAGTATAAATTTAAATTAATATATCATCAATAATGATACTAAATAAATAGATTATATTATTATTTATTAGGTATTCCAAATCAACTTTTATAAAATTTAATATTAATACTAAAATAATAATGACAAATTGTTAACTTTAAAAATAATATTTCCATTTTTAGTTTGGTTTTCAAACACCGTTTGTAGTTTTTACATATTAACATCACCAATAATAAATAGATAATATAAATTAATATGTACACACATCATGAACATGTTGAGATTCAAGTGTTGACGCATTTTTTTCATTCAAAGACATAATATCATTTGTAATCTGCAAATATTGTACTAAACTAAATGGTATGACGTAGCTGTAGTTTAAAAACTATTATTTTTTATAGTAGATACATTAATCAAATTCAAAATGTTTACAAGTATAGAAAATACAGAATTTATGACCAAAAACAAAAGTAAAAAAGAAATTTAATATTTTGAAAAATCGCAAACATTTAAATTAAATTGAACGTGTCACGTGAGGCATGTGCCATGAATTCAAAAGTGTGATACAGTCACTGTGATAGTGTGATGATAAACGGATTGATATTATTCAGGTTAGCTCGCAGAGTAATAAGAATGTGTTACGGACTACGGTTAAAGCTGGTACACATTTCTACCACTAGTGTAGGGCGCTAGTAATAATGAGAAATGAGAATAATATTGAGGATCACTTAATTTGGTTTTGGTTTTGCACTTTTGTAAATGTATGACACAGCTTAATGCTTAATAACATCACATTAAAAATTCACAATAAACAATAAAAATTAATTTGTAGTAATCGTACGGTACACATTTTACAATTGTAATTATTATTTTTATTCTTGATTATACAATATTATGTTGAATTATCCATAATCTTGTTTATTCCAGATCTTATTCCATGTGCAGATTCGAATTTTACGTTCACGATCGTGTATTCGGTACTAATAGTTGAAAATATATGATCAATATTATTGATATTAGTCACACGCTAAGCGTTTGCGTACCTATTCTATATGACATAATATTATGTCAAAAAAAAAAAACAGCGTAAGACTAGAATTCGGTAATACATTTCGACGTCATCATACAATATAGTGACTTGATCCGCAGAAGTCACTACTCACTAGTACATGGAACAATTATTAAATCGTACCGCCAACATTCGTTCCTATCAATCACCACTTCAGGAAACAAATAGCGCGACTCTTTCGAATAACGAGAGAATTGGAATGATATGCAGAACGAGTTGTTTACTATAGCCAGTCTATAGGAGTACATACGGTTGCAACATCCACGACTGGCCTGGGTGGTGACGTTCTTCGTGTAATCTGATCCGTAACGATGATCACCGCGATCATTACGAGTGATGGAGTGTAATTATTCATGTATAAGTATTTCAATCTAATAAATTCTGATATCCTGTATAACACCAATTTTTACCAAACAACCACAACCGACCGCCGATTTTAACAATATCCCTCTATAATTTAGATTTCACCAAATACTTATTGGACTAATATACCTATGTTGAGGAGGTTGAATATCCTACTGATTTGTGTCAATATTCGAATTTAGGTCAATGAAGTAAATTAGCTGAGACAGCTAAATGTAAAATTATTCAAAATAACTGAGCAGAGTTGTTTGCTCCACGAACAAGTTAACAATTTTAAGTGTTCCCCGAAGCCAAGGGCGCTCGCAGGTCAAATTTTAGAGGGGGATAGCCAAAGCCGTATCTGAGGGGAAATATTTTAGTGGTAAATATAGTTTATTGACCAAAAATTTTCAGCATTTATATTTAAAAAAAATGTTGGACCCCCCCCAAAATTTTTTTTCAATTACGGCCTCGGGGATAGCTTTAATTTTTATTCATAATCAAACACTTCTATTAATGTATAATGTATTAGATTTATTTATAAAAAATGTTTAAAGGTAATATAATAATTAATATTATATTTTACACTTATAGACGTATAGTAACTATATTAACTAATTGAACACAAATTGTAATTTTATTTTATTTTTCCAAATTCATTAATAACTTTTTCAGATAAATTAAGTTCTTCGATTTTTTTTCTATGTTAACTTAACATACACAATCCGGATAAACAATTCTCAGTTTCTCACACATTGTTGAACGTAACCAGGTTTTAATACGAAGTAATTTGTTGAATGTCCTTTCTATACTACAAGTTGTTGATGGAATAGTCATATAAATAATAATACTTCTCTTCAAAATTGGATAAAATTCTCACAATCTTTAAAAAAAAAGAAATATTTTCCTACCGACTATATATTACCTATATCAAATATCAATACACCTTGGTACCGATAATGATTTTTGGGATTTTAGAATATTTAATTTGGATATAATTATTTTAACTAGCAGGAAAGCTAGGGGGGAGTTGTCCCATCCCTGCCCCCCCTTTCGGGTGCCCTTGCCTGGAGCGACCGGACATCGTATATGTCGTCCCACTGTCGTGTATCCATAACAGGACTGATCGCGTATAGTTAACCATCTAAAATACTCTATGTAATTAACTGTCTTTTCGTTTGTTTTCCGTAGTTTGACATTTATTAATGGTTTTCCGCATTTCGTTAACAATTTTTTCTTTTTTTTTTCGCTCGAGCCGCTGAACTATACATGCAGACGCAATACCATTAATTATATTATTCAATCAATTATATTCTTCATTTTCATCTTCATAAGTAATTTTTTTGCATTAGGTATTTAGTAATCAACCAGTTTATCATATATTTGTGCTGTGCATTTTTAGTTGTGTAATTATTGTTCGTGTCGTATGTCAATCAAAACCACGTTTGTGAATTTGTTGTTTGGTAAACGAGGCAACGTCTATTGCAGCTTTTAATATTATATTTTTTAACAGCCTGACGGGTGTGTTGTGTGTATAATGTACCTAAATGTTTACTAACTGCAATTGCGATTACATGATTTCCCGTGCTCGATTTATATGTAACTACAGATTGTTACAGTGAATTGTTCGTCAGTTGAAGGTAGCTGCAGAGTGGTCGTCTCGCACGCGAGTTTATTATATTTTTTGTAATTTGTATTCTTACATTTTATCTATTATACCCCCCTGCAAAATATCGATTTATATGCTATACTCCGCTATAGTAAACACTTTAAACGTTTAAACAATATAAATTGAATACAACGATTTTATATATCTATAAATTCACTAAAAAATAATAACGATAAAATAGCCAACAATGAAGAATATTTTTTCAAAACTATTGTTTTATTTTTATAAATTATAATACATTAAGCTATTAAAGTACGTCAATAATTCACGTCTCTTGATATAAATAATAATCAAATTGGTAGGTATTTAACAAGAACTTGATGTATAGATACACTATGCTGAGTAAGTTTACTCACCACTTGCACTTGTTAAATATCATGTATATTATAATATATTGTCCATGTTTTTTTAAAAATATGAGTTAGTATCACTACACGATGCGGGTATTTTTTTTATTGCCTTGTTCCCAGTAAACCTAATCCGCACCGTGCAAGCGAGAATGCATGAACGCCGATCGATTACGAAAATAATTTATATATATAATAGGTATAGAAAAAAAGCAGTTTCTCGCGTACAAAACGCGTCATATACATAAATATAACATATAATAAAATAAAGAAAACTATCGAATTACATAATATTTAATAGGTCTCAATTGGTTTTAATTTTATCGTAGCACGCGCGGTATTCGCTCATTTTCAGTTTACTATAGCGTCAAATTAAAATGAGTCATAACCACTGTGTTGAGGCAACCGAAGCTACAATAGTTATAAGTAGGTATAATAGTAAGACATAATCGTACGCGTTTATTAGTAGGTACTAATGTACTATATAAACATTAAAACATACATATATTTGTGGCTAATGGTCGCCTCAATATAAACGTTCTCGTGTGAACGGTTCGAGTGGAAGAATGCCACAAACGCGTTTGATCTACATATATATATATGTGTGTGTATGTTACAGCCGTGATTGACAGTGATCGGTGGGATATGGTGCGTGATTCCGGTGGTGGTGACGACTAAATAATATGCATATTGACTAACTACCGGGGTAGCGGGATTCCAAAGGGTACTTGAATGGGGTATAGTCATCTGCTGGTATGCCGCGTTGCACAGCTAGGTGGTCCTAATACCTAACACCAAATCTAATTTATGGCTATCAAATGATGTTTTAATTAGATATTAAAAGCGAGGTAATGAAAGTAAAATTTCTTGTAAAATCAATAAGTAAACAAACCGAACTATTTTAAGTACCTAACCTAACCTTAGCATCTGAATATTTAATTAATCTTCCTATATTTCTTACATCTAATCGAATTGAATATTTATATTTATGATTATAATTATGCTTATTATAATCATAAATATGGTACCATCCCTCGCAGCCTCTCAGTTCTAACTGGTTTCGTTCCGCCACCGAGAACCTCGCGCCTTATAGTGTTAATGTGTTATGCTCAATCTTTGCGCAAAAAAAATATGTATAATGATAGAAGCGCAATCGGGTTCAAATCAGATGTGCAAAAAAAGAATGTTAATTTTAACTTTGTAACACACTATTATTTTCCCTTCCGTTTAAAATAAATTCATTGGCATACTAATTATTATTTTTTTATACTTTTTAATTTTCTATAATACAATGTATGTTATAAGTATATATTATTTAATAAAATTATAAGAAACGTTGTTATGACATAATATTATATAACTGCACTGATTTTTGAACCCGAGTGTAGTTCGATCTTTACCTTTTTTTTTTTTAATGAGTGCAGCTTAACCATTACCTTTATTAACCTAAGTGCAATCAGGCCCGGCTCAAGTGTTTAAACACACCTATCAAACTTGAGTTTTGTCGCACCTTACATGTAATTCGTGTAAATACTTTATAAAATCTATAATACAAACATTTTAAATGCCGCCCTATGCGTGGGCTATGTCACCTACCCCTTAAGTTTTGCTTGAGTGCGATAGATCTAAAATTAGTGCAAATCGACCTTACCCATAATATATTGATATAAGATAATTACTAACCTAACCCGTTAAGTATATTATCATATTATTGTAAATCTCTATTATCATTTAGTTTTGAATAATTTTCATTATTCATTATCAATACATCGTATCACTACGACTACTTATTATTATTTTGATTTTACTGTCGTAATTGTTTACCTATCCCGCTATTCTCGGTACATTTTTTTATTTTAGTATACTGTTTATAATATTTTCTATACTCCATATTCTCCTTCCATTCCGTGTCTCATAAAAACTATATGAATTACAGTCCGCTATCACCGCACAGCTAGTGCCAGAACTGTTCCAAGACAAGCATTAATCACTAGCCACAATCGATCGGCCTTGAGAGAACAATATTACATGGTGACATAAACTATTACGTCATCGATCCACCACGGCTCGTCACACCGGGATGCCCATCACACAAATCTGTTGTACCTATCGATATTTATAGATAAAAATAAAATAAATAAAATATAATGTTAATATATTATTATAATTATTATTTGTATTTTGTTTTTAATTAAATGTGTACGAATAATAAATTTAAAAATGTTAAGAAACGTACACGCTACATAACTTATAAGCACCTGGTACCAAACTCGGTGTAGAAAAACTGTCCGAACCGTCATTGATTTCAACCACGATGTTACCTATAATTCAGTTATACGGTGGATGTAAACATACGCTGTCGCCGGAGGAACAGGATCCAGGCGGTAATCGGTATACATCGACGAAACAGGTCATCGAGCCAGTAGTCATTAATATATGTCCGAACTGGACAGCGGCGCGTAGAACAGCCCAATCGTCATCGCTGCAGTTCCAATCGCCGGCTGTATTCCGGATGGTCTGGTATTTCCGGCGCAAATGGTTGGTTTCCGCTCTGAACCGGGCTGGTCGACTACGGAGAAGCGGATAGATCTTTACCCGTTGAGCGTGGACGACTACAGAACGCGACGTAGCCGTTACGATGAGAACAGTGAAGATCCTTCCTCGGCAGTGGTCGTGACTGCAGTTGTCGCAGTGTTCGAATTCGTTGAGCTCGAGATGAGTTTGTTCAAGAATATTTGTGACAGTTTCCGTTAAAGCTCACATAGTATACATTTCATCCATCTACGTGATAACCGCCGTCTGTCCTCGATTGACATAGTCATCATTAGTCAGTGGACGAAGCGATAGTAAACGCTCGAGCCCATCACCGTCACCACGCCCGTCGTCCTTGTCTAATACGGGGAGCGTGTGCCTAGACAAAACAACGGCAATTTCGTGTGTTGTTATAGTACATAATAATCGTAATAATTTTAATTAAGCTGTCATGAAAATATTTTTAATATAGCGTCTATTTTAGATTTTTTTATGATTCTTTAAGCACCCTGTAAGATTTTTTACATATTTTTAATATAATCAATATTTAACCTACACTGCTAAAAACGAATTAGGCACTATATACAATACCCGGACAATATTAAATTATTCCAACTTTGGACTTGAAAATCGGAAATTGTGCACTTCTTGGTTTGCCCGTAACAATTATACGTAAATAATTGCGCTTGGGTATAATTTTGTAGGTATGCCCACCTAAATATTTTTTATTAAAACTTAACAATGATTAATATTTTGAATCAGTTATTACAGTTAAAAAAGTGAAAAATAGAAGTTACTAAAATTACTGTATACAATATTGTATGATATAAATAATGTTACAATATTAATATTGAAATTGTACGAGAATGCCCGGGAAAAGTGATCCTTTCCCGGATTCAACAAAGGGCAATAAAGTAAATTAAAAACAGAGCGCTGCACACATTTATATCGAATACCATTAATACATAACAATAACACTAGAAAACTATACTTGGATATTTTATTCGTACGAGACACTCGTAACCGATAATAATATGAACCGATCCGTAATCTTAATAATAATTTGAACACTTAATACTTAATTGCTCGAAAACTGTTGATATTGACGATATGCAAAGAGGTGTTTATCCAGGCTAATGAGATACAACCAGTACAAATTTCTTTAAAGATGAAGTGGGAAGAAAAGTTCAAAGTTGGGTAGTCACGACTCAAGAGTATGCTAGGTGTACTTGCAATACATTATATACTACCAACTGGTGTAAATGTAAAAAATCTGATCGACTTTGCAACTCAAAGTACCTCAATAGTGATGTATGTATACTAATAAATTAAGTAAAATAATGCTATCTCTATGTGCTTAACATTATTTTTTTGTAATAATTAACTATAATGATTATATTATTTTGATACTAAAAAGTATTCATTTTAAGGTATAGACGAGTATAATATGTATCTAAATTCGGTTTGCGTTTGCGAGAGGCGACGGAACAACACAGCTACACCATCAATCGGAGACGTACGCACACAATATACGTATAATCAGTTAGTATGAGTTTATGTGGTGACTGAAATATAGCACCGGCCGGCATCATCCGAAGTGTAAATTATGGTACTTTTTTTATTTTACAAAGACGCAATATTTCGCTGTCGACGATACAGTAGTTGATGAACCGACGACTTACATAAAATTGTGGTTCTCAGGAGAAGACGTCGCATAGTTCGACTACAGCAATGCGGGATCGGTGGTACGAAAAATAGGAGGTACTACGGGGTTTGGAGATAAATCACCAACACACGTTCTCCGGCACCCCGTCTTGTAACAAGTTAACGGGTGTCGCACGCTCGATTATGGACGCCTTACACCCCTTCACCTCCAATCAACGTGGCGACCAGCCGAACGACACCAATACCAGTTATGGCAATTTTTACTTATTTACGAGAATTCGAAAATTAATCCGTTACGAAACAATGCGACCGACTGCTTATGGTGGTCACGAAACATCCTATACAACGGTATAATAAGAGCGGACTGCATTGCGCGTACCTACATAATTAACGACAAACGGTAGAGAAGTTGATGTGCGGTGATGGACAACCGGCGAAGAAGCCGGACAACAATGATAAAAATACTGAAGCGTTTAACACCGAGTAGGTGCCATGAAGTGATGACACACACAGACGCACGTCATAATAATATATACAAATGGGATGGTCTACGACGTATACCGCTGACGAACGCAATCGCCAATCGGGGACGCAGATAATACGGCGACCGATAAAGAAGCCCATCGAAATCGCAAATGGTATTAAGTAAAAAAAACAAAAATAAATCAAATATCATCTGATCATTGGATTACGGGTACATACAGGATACCAATGGTCAGCATGTTTGTAAGTAACGACTAAGTACCTAAGTATACGCTAAAACCACTTTTTAGAAAAAAACGCGTATGGAAGTTTTCGCGGTGAAGGATTTATTTTTCGACTCTGAAACTTTTCACGTATCATGAGACGGGTTGCAGTAACAGATTGCGCCAGAAAAAACACGAAAAAATCAAAATTTTATTTCATATAAGAATATGACTGACGGGCCACGGCCCCTGTCGTTTTTTGCCGTTTTTCACCCAAAATATTAAATATGTGTAATTTTAAGATGGAAGCGTACCCGCGATGGCTTTGAAAACGTTGTATCGCACATAAGGGACCGTCGGACTATCTTTTTATGTCAAAAAAATTTCGAAAATCGAAATATCAAGCACCTAAGTACGCTAAAACCACTTTTTTGAAAAAAACGCGTATGGAAGTTTTCGCGGTGAAGGATTTATTTTTCGACTCTGAAACTTTTCACGTATCATGAGACGGGTTGCAGTAACAGATTGCGCCAGAAAAAACACAAAAAAATCAAAATTTTATTTCATATAAGAATATGACTGACGGGCCACGGCCCCTGTCGTTTTTTGCCGTTTTTCACCCAAAATATTAAATATGTGTAATTTTAAGATAGTAGCGTACCCGCGATGGCTTTGAAAACGTTGTATCGCGCATAAGGGACCGTCGGACTATCAGTTTATATCAAAAAAATTTCGAAAATCGAAATATCAAGCACCTAAGTACGCTAAAACCACTTTTTTGAAAAAAACGCGTATAGAAGTTTTCGCGGTGAAGGATTTATTTTTCGACTCTGAAACTTTTCACGTATCATGAGACGGGTTGCAGTAACAGATTGCGCCAGAAAAAAACACCAAAAGCTTGTCGTTACCTTTGAACGCGCAATGCGACGTTTCGTCTCTATCGAGCAGTTGGTCGCATTGTTCCGTAACGATTAATTATTGAGCTGTCGTAAATCAGTAACGATTGCCATAACTGGTGTATTGGTGTCATCGAAGCAGCTTCGCTGTCTCCACTTCGGTACTGCTGGTCACCATTTCGCCGTCGCTGCCGGGCTGTGCAAATGTAAGAGGTGGGTGTCGTATGGCTGTCCTCCATGCATGCAGATGGGGTCCGCGTCTATATTTGAGCATGCGACACCCGTAAACTCGTCACACAACGGGGTGTCGGAGAACGTATGCTTGATGATTTGTCGCCAAACTCCGTGTTCCTCCTCTTTTTCGTACTCCTGATCCTGCATCGCTGCAGTAGGCATATGCGATGGTTTCACTCGAGTACCACAATTATACGTACGTCGTCGGTTCGTCAACGGCGGCGCCATTGTAGCTTTGTGTTATTCCACGCTGCCAAGTGGTAATCTTTTACACTTCGGATGCCAGCCGTTGCTATATCAGTCACCATATAAACGTATACTGATACGTATAATGGATCATATTATACAAAATAGTTGTTGAATGATTATAGAAGATAATTGATAGTATAAAAATTTAAAAATATATAATGATAATTACATTTTATATTAATAATAACATTAATTGTTAAATAAATATGTCGTGTACCTATGTTAATTATAACCCGTATTTAAATTTAAAAGTAAAAAATTAACTACATGAAACTTATTATATATTATGTTGTTTATATTATTACTTATTATAGTTATATACTAATATAGGTAAACTTTTATTTGCTAAAAAAAGGTGAATGTATAATACCATTGATTATAAATAATAGTATTTTTTCTGACTGATTTTAAAATTTTCGCGGAACACTTATACCAAGTACACGGAAAACCGGTTAAGAACCACTGTTTGTAGTGTATATACGTACGGTTTCGATACCACCATCCTACCGTGTTACGTCGCGTGGGTTACAATTTTTTTTTTTTTTATTGTAATTTTTTATAGTTGTGTAATACCTATATATAAATCAACTGGATGCCTTCACCGGTAATTACACACTAACAATTTGATTGTGATTGCTGCTGACCAATGCCTTCTATACTGTGATTCTGATACTCTCTATGGTACTAGATCGTTTAAGTCAATGTGTCCCGTGTCTTTGAACGCATTGCTTGATTTGGAAATACTAGAAGGGGAACTCAGTACATGTTGGATGTACGAGCGTTCCACGTAAAATTCAATATCACATGACTGTGCGGAGCAAAGCCCCCCACATCACCTTCAGCCACCCATAATCCCCAAAAATCATTACATTTATTATATAAAAATATTTTAAAATAAAGAAACACTTATTTATTTATTACACATCATCTAATGACATTATAATTTAAATTCCGATTTATAAAGATATATAACATGTTATTCTAATAACTCCATCAATACACCTACAAAATACTTTTATTATACTATTATTACCTATATATATATATATACCAATACACTCATGTACATGAATACAGACATACAGTATTGTGCGACACAAACGTCGTCGAGAAACGATTTTATGGTATACAGCATAACCCATGGTTTAAGATATAAGTATGGCGTAAAAGTTTAGCTACCAAGAACAACAAAAATAATATAATTATATCATGCAATTTATTGAATAAAAATAAAAACAGTATTGTACATCGACAAATGGGTTTCGAATCAAACGTATATTATAAACGTGTACATTAAAGCAATAACAATAGAATAAATATCACGTACATAGGTCGGCGTCCGTGATCCTATGTGCAAAAATAAAAAGAACGAAGAAAAACGTCAGTCAGGGGGACTGTCGTCGGTGGTCGTACTCGTTACCGCGATCGCAATTCCTACGAACGCAAACGGCGAAAAAATCGTATATACGCACGGTTTTCAAAAGTCGCAACCTAGGTACGCGAATACGAAAAGAACGTGTTGGAAAAAACTCTGGAAAAGTCTTAAAATCCCGTGAAAAGTTTGTACATAATAAATAATTGTTTAATATTTTAACTTTTAATTTTTTGTCCGAGAGGTTGGATTTTTCCTTTCGGTGTGCGGGAGATGCACGGATAAGGTTCTAGATACTTCTTTTCCTTTTTATTATTATCATTTTTATTATTCTTATTCCTAATCTTATTATTATTATTATTAATATTATTAATATTACTGTTTTTATTATTATTATAATTATTTTATCCTTAAAACAACTTTTATCTATATTGTGCGATTATCGGCTATTGCACTATTAGGGTTTCGACGGTTTCTTGTTATCTGCCACAGAACACCGGACCGGTCCTGTGTTATCGCTAATGAACCAGGTATAAAAGGCCCTGTAAAACGACCAGCATTGACATTCACTGTCTTTCCTCCGTCGTAGCAAGACCCACCCGGGCAGACTTGCGCGATTAAGGAAGGCATCTGATGTTTATGTTTTTTTGATTTTTAGCATATTATGTTGCCTCCACATTATATCACTTTTAATTATTAAATAGTGATTTTATTCATACCTATTCGTAGCTCTAACATTTCCTTAGCTCAAGCTCTGGTATGCACAAACAAAATTCGACCTTGGCTTTATTTCGTGGCTTATATAAGTCTGGCACAGTTTGGGCGCAAGACTGCCAGTGTTTGGTGAGTTGCGGTTGCGGGAACACTGATCGTCACGTATGTATTAAATATTTGTGTATTTTATTTTTTTTATATATTCCCTCATTACGCGATAAACGGTCATTTGTAGAAATACATTATTCGTGAGTGTTCAAGTAAGTTTCCCAAACAGAGCGTATATTCGTAAAAACCCCGTTTCCCTGTGCGTTAACGACATTGTCGGCACGCGCAGAGCTACGGCAGGTTACGTTCCGCAGTAATGACGATTCGCGCGTACGTCGGATCTAGTGAGCAGATGGCACAGTTCCAGTGACTCGTCAGAGTTCCGCGTTACGGGTGTATCGCTCTCGTTTGAGCTGCCCGTCTCGTGTGCCACTGTAATGATCTGACAACGCGTGCGATTCGATTCTGATCCGATTATTCGGTGGCTGCGATGTCGTTGAATGACATACGAATCTGTTCGAAACATTGTACACATTACGAAAACGTTAATTTTTTTTTTAGTGTTTGTAAAATTTTAACGTATAATAATTGTCTATTATACAAGACCTTTTTTAGTAATACATATATCCAGGTTCATTTAGTTAAGTTTATTATTTATAAACAGCTAGTTATGGATATTTTTTTTTTATTGATTTCCTATAAAAAATGAGCAATTAACTCATCTGTGGCCAATCAATATTAAAAGCGAATTAGTGTAAAATTTGTTGAAAAAACACTTATAAATTTGACATCTTCTTTTTTTTATATATTATTTTAATAAAAGCGAAAAATAGTTACGTTCACAATATCTAGGATCGCAGCGGTCGCATAGAAAAAAAGTCTAGGTGTGATCGCCGCAGCCTAACGATTGATTATATTAATTATACCCATTATTATTAACCAATTTTAAAAAAATTTAAATGCACTACATCATCAAATGTTGCGTTTTCAGCGTTCCGTTTCAGATAAATAGAAGGGGTACGCTAAAAAAAAAATGAAAAAGAACATCCCCCCACGTCCACCCATAATTCAAACACTGGTGAACGTTTTCGTGGGTCCAGTGCTACTGACATCTGTATTCCTAGATTTATCATTCAGTTGTAAGCTCACACGTAATGTGTATAAATAAACAAATTTATACACATTTCAAAATGTATAATGAAAAAAAAAATGTCTTTTTGAGGATAGAATAAAATGTCGATTAAACATTATAATAAATATTATATTATCATTAATATGTTGCTCTGCGCATAAATGTAGTCAAATTGTCTGTACAATGCGCCGGACAAGACGATTAATGTGATACACATAATGTATTACTATTATACTTATATTTATTTGATCATTTTAGATTCAAATACAAGTGTTCAACAAACAATATCAATTATTTATTAATTATTCATTACCATGGACACCTGTTGGTGGTTTTAAAAAAAAACTAATTATATGTATTTTTAAGAGAGTAAAAATGTGTTAGACTTGAAACATATTGGCAATAGCGGAAGAAAATTCTTTAGTGCCCCTGGGAATCTTGAAAAAGCGCTTTTTACCAATTAAGAAAATTGTCAAATGTACGTAATGTACGCGTTAATAACAATAACTAATGAAACACTGATGTCCAAGTTAGGCATTTTCATAATTATTCCATTATTAAATTCACACAATGTGTACTAATGTGTGTATAAATAAAAAAACATTTAAAAATGCATGTATATAATGAAATAATTGTCGTTTTGATAATAGAATAAAAATACTACTTTTGTAGGCTTATTTCGCAATACCGTCTGGCTATATTATACCTGTTTAATACTTATAGTGTTTTAGTAGTTAGTATTATTTATTTTTATTGTATAGCCAATATACAGAGTATAAATTTACATATTATTATATTTATTGTATAGACATAATTTAAAACGAAAATTATATTTATTCATGTTAAATATAATAATTATTATTATAATAAATAGAAATAAAATAATATTTTGCTGGCTAAATAATGTTTGTTGTTAATTTTATTTTAATATATATAATATAATAATTGACTAATTTATTATATTTTTTTATTTCGTTCAAAAATATTTCTCAAACAGTTTTAGTTTTTATTTTCATTAGTAATATTTATTTTGCTTCGATTACTGTTCTTATTTATAAATTCTAAAGGTTTTCCATGACTCTTTTTAACTTTAAGATTTTTAAATTAACAATAGTTCCAAATTCTTCAGAACACAGACCCGAAATAGTTTTATGACCTCGTGATGCACTTCAACAATTCGCGTACATAATAGATTTGTCACCACCGATAGAGAAATCTGCAAATATACAACAACAATTAAATCAATATGATAAACTAACGATTACTATAAAGTATGACACGCGGTCAACAATCGTTATTGACGTTTGGAATGTAACGTCGCACATGCGTGATATGCAGTCGTAATAATCGTTATGATTATTATTTTATTGGTAACACTTAAGTACATTAGAAGAACGTTGGCGATGTACACTTGAAGCCGTTTGGATTACCGCGACGTTATACAGTGGGCAGTGGCTATCGCTATCGAAGCGTGACGGACCATACAGCGGCTATTGATAAACACGCGGATCACGAATCGGACCCAATAGTGATGACTACGATAGCGACGACGTATTGATGGCCATGACGGTACGGGCTGAGTTGCTTTGAATAAAAATGTCAGCAGTGTCGAATCGGCTGCTGTTTCCGCGTACGGTGGAGCCGGTGCAGGTGTGCGAGATCGACGGCGACCGGATACAGACAGTATTGCCGACAGCCAACAGGACGATGGTTACACAGTATCAGGACCTGCCTGTACGGTGGCTGTCCGCAGACTACATAGTCCTGTCCACAGTAATTTACACGTGCATTCGCCGTGCCCATACATTAAGGTCATAACGCACATATAGTTAAGCGTACGCGTGCTCGTGGCAATTTTCAGCCAAGGAGTAATATATATATATATATATATATCGATGTGACCAGTGGCTGTATGATTTTGAACAAAATCTCATCGGTGTTCCACAATATGTCAGTGCGCTGTGGCGCTGTAATATTATACATTAGTATTATAATAAAAGTATTATAATACTATAGTATAATATTATAATAAAAATAACGATTTATTGCTCCCAAAATAAAAAAAAATAAGTATAAAAAATATACGTGTATATACATCACAAGTTCATTTATCATAGACCCTGCAGGAATGCATTTAAAATATTTTGCACACGACCAAAATAACGGTCAAAGTTATAGACTATTTTATAAGTCTATGGTTTTAACGGTATATCATTATATTATAGTGTTCTAATTATACAATAATAAATCCATTATAATATGTAGGTACTGAGAATTACGAACTTACAACTTGGAATCTTGATAATAGTATAATTTGCAGCCTTGCAGGTTACGTGTAATTATAATTTTGTAGTGGAAGGAGTGACGTACAATTCTTAAAATTAGGTTGGAAACCACGCAATTCTATACTCGCAAGAATGTAAACACTCTGTCAACTATAGCCTGATCTTTAGGAACACAATACAATGTTATTTGAACTTGATAATATTATATTCGTTGGACGGTAGTTTCTGAGTATAGACCGAAACAGCTAAATCAAAAGTAAGAACAACCACAATTTGGAAACGTGTTGAATTGTTTCCGAACAAATGTTGTACATCAATATGGTAACAAATTAATAAATAACATTTACATATAAATATAATAACTAATAAGAGTAATTTTCAAATAAAAATGCTGTGTCACATTTATATATATATATATATGTATCTATTTGCGACACTAAATCCAATCATAACTAACAAAACTATAATAATATTAATCATACAACGAATTAAATTAATAATAATCTGTCATTCACACTTATTGGCTGTATCGAAGTGGAGTTATGAAAATTATTATATAATCTAGTCAAATCTTACATAAGTAGTTAAAATATAATTTAAGTATGATGAAAAATCGACTGCAGTGTAGAAAAATGTTACCGACGGTGAAAAGAGAGCGAGAAAATGTTGCGTTATTC